>NW_027094089.1:11812930-13093343 GCF_029207755.1 Chamaea fasciata
AAAAGCCTCCTTCACCAACATTCACCACATCTAAGACAATATAAAGTAGAACACTAAGTTGTGATTTTCTGTAACTTTTGTCTTGCCACCACATGCGTTTTATTTACAATGCTCAAACATACCAGAGGACTACAGGAAGCATTTGGAGAAAAAAGAAGCGGTGACAATACTAGCATTTCTTTGGCTTTCTTAAGTAGCAGACAGTTAATCAAGTAACATATATAAATGATGGGACTAGATAAAAACATTCATCATCAAAGAAGATACATCAAAGCCGTAAATAAAAGTTTATTAGCAAATTAAATTACCAAAGTGAACATATTTTTAATTTTGTTACTATACTGCTGACCACTATTTCTTTTTTCAAAATAAAAAGAAAACCTTAAATATCTATTCTGGAAAGCAAATGTACTATAAATGTACTATATGTACATTTATCTTAATATTATTAAATATCACATTATCCAAAAGATATTATATATTTATAAATTGTAATTATTATATAATTATGTAATGTAATTAATTATTCTCATTACATGTTCTTTCTCTAAATATACTAGAAGGTACAATTTCAAGTCTGGTCTTACAGGGAAGGGACCTAAGAAGATCATATGGTTCTACCTTTCATAGGAAAGGTAGCAGAGATTTATCTTCCACCTGAACACATCCCAAATTACAAACATTGGTTAATCTGAGGAACCTTCCCTTGTACTGAGACCTTGTAGATTAACATACCATGCCATAGTATGGTGAAGAATAAAAGTTCTTCAATAAATTCTAAATATCAATAAAGCCAAACTGAATCTCTTTAGCATATAATTTCAATTACTACACTATGTATGATGGCTCATAAACACAACCTAGTTTTCTTTGACATCTACTGAGAACTTTTGTCCATTATGGCCAACACAATTGAGAAAGAAAATCATTTACTAAGTCATGCTTATTCATTGACAATTCAAAATAATACCTAAGGCTCTAAAATTTCAATTCCTACAACATCCTCCGGTCTTCACCAAACCATATACAGTCCATGAAAAATTAGGAAGAGTATTTCTTACTCCAGGAAGCTCTGAACTGCTAAAATATCCTTTTACAAAGGCATTTTCCGTCTAAGAGAAAATGCATTAATATCACTAAAACAATTCCTATTCTCACTTGCTGTAAATTTAAATAATGCATTCATTTCCAGCAAGTAATTTGTATTCAATTTCTGCCTATAGTAAATCATTGTAACATACCAGTAAAAACATATTTCTAAAAGCAACAAAATCCTGAGAACCACTGTAACAAACAGAAGATCTACTTTTAAAAAGAGAAAGAGGGAAAAATATAGGAGAAAAAAATAAAAAAAAAGAGGAAAAAAAATTTAAAGACTTTTTTTCTTACTTCACTACATTTAAAATTGCAAGAAATTACGTATATTTTACACACTATGGAAGCCCTCAAAAAACAAAACTGCTGTGTGTCACCTGACTCTACACACTTCCTTCTGCAAATTACCAGTTTTTCAGACTTTGCAGAGAACAGTTAATTGACCAGTCTCTGTAATGACCAGTTTTGAGAAAACTGTATCAACTCTAACTTGTTTTCAAAAGTCCTACATCATCAGTAAACTCCTTGTATCTTGGTTTTTAAGATTCACAATACCAACAGAGTTCCATCTGATCATCTAAATAATCTTCTGTGGTGTTTTAGCACATATTCATGTATTTTCAATTGTTTACCACTGGTGACAAAACAGAACAGAGACAGCAATGTTAAATAGTTGAAACATTGTTTTAAGTAACCAACTAAATTCACTTATAAGTTATGTAAGGGCAAAAAAATAGGCAAAGCAAGGAATTTTCATTATTAATTGTATTTCTAACATCAACGTTTGCTGATCGTTTATGCAAAAGTTCTAAATTCATTATTAATAAAAATAGACTCATTAATACTTCCAGATTGCAAATACTGCATCTATATAATACTTTAAACACCAATTTTTGTACTTCACTTCTTGCTGTATCATCTTGGTTAACAAAACACTCAAGAATAACAAATAAGTACAATTAGTAGTTTACACTAAGGACAGGGAAACCCACTGTGCATTATCTTAGGGAAGTAAGAGATGAATAAACATGGTAAATAAGCAACTGTGCTGCTTCAAAGTGCTTTAACACAACATCATTTTTAATAACTTTGAAAATGCTTAATCACACAAACTTGAAACGCAAGCATAACCACAGGCTAGGCAAACACACAAATCTGTGCCTACATACAAAGGCACTGAAGAAACAATTCAGAAAGCAAGATTATTTTACTGTGAAGTATCTTTCCAACCCATGAACACAGGCAGAAATAGTCACAACTGCAGAAAGAACGCATGGAAAAATTCCCAGACTTGCTTACTGCGATTTTGTCATGAAGAACTCCAAAATGTACCAATAATCCAATCACAAATGAACTCTGAGGAGATACAATGACCAAATGAGGGCCCAGAAAGCACCTCAGTACACAAACTTCTGGAGATTACTGCCTAGTTTGTCAAAACCCATATAATTTTGATCACAGCTGTAACACTGAAGTGTAATTACCTCATTGCTTTTTAAGCTGTTGCTCTGCTATAGAATCATTTACTCTCAAAAAAGCCTTTAGAATAATCAAGTCCAACCATTAATTCAGCATTGCCAAGGTCCCTGGGAATCCTGGACAATGCCTGCCAACCCTTTCCATGAGGAAATGTCTCCTAATGCCTAATCTCAACCTCCCCCGGTTCAATTTGAGACCATTTCCTCTTGTCCTGTCACTTATGACTTGGAGAGAAGCCCAACCCCCACCTCACTTTCAGGTTCTTTCAGGCAGTGGTAGAGAGGGAGAAGGTCATCCCTTACAACAAATTATCTGACAGAATTTACCTGGTACCACTGCATTACCGGTAGCTGAAATACTTGTTTTGAACAAAAAAGACTTCTACTTAGTGAGTCAACATCAGATCAATCTTTCTGAATGAATTCAGGTAAACTTAAAGTTCAAATCCTGGTATTTAAGGCTACCACTTAGAAAGTTTCTCTTTGCACAAGTATTTGCAAAGATATACATGAATACTCAAAAGAAAATGCAAGTATACCACTCACCATGACTCAAACTTGAACTCTTCTTGAACTGGTAATAGTCCTCACAAAGAGAGGGGGAAAAATGAAGTAATAGCAATAAATCTTAACACAGCATTTATGGCCTCACTTAATACAGCCGGCCTTTCATTGCGCTTGACACAGGCAGTTCTATCAGTGGGCAACTCCCTTGCCAGAAGATCATTATGTGAGCATTCAAGTTTGAGGCTGTGTTTCAGTGCTGCACAGACACTGGCTGACAGGGAGGAGCCCCACAGCAAATTTCAGGATGCCCAAGGAAGTTACAGGATCCTGCTGCACTTTAGTAACCATCCCATCAGCTTCAGAAGATAGTGCTGGCAGCTTCTGAGCCAAGTGGAGCAGAAAGGTACTCATATTGTTTTAGGACTATATGAGGGCTATACAGGTTGGACTTGCTAAGGGGACAAAAGAAAAATTCAAGTAAAATTGCATTGTTGTCCTTCTCATAAATATTCCTCTGTCTACGATACCTTCATGGGGGAAAAAAAATTATTACATGCTTTTGGTTTAATAAATGTATATGAGTGTTAACTTAATTAACATGCTTTTTATTCACAGTCATTTTATGAATAGCTCTGGAAGGCAAAACAAGATTACTGACTCTTAATTAAAAACAAAAATCCAAATGAACTGCAGAAGTATAATCAATACAAATTACATTATTTAAATTAAGCAAATTTAATTAAAGGCATTCACATTAAATTTATTCTCTTTGGATTCAAAGCTTTTCCAAGTCAAACTGTTTTGTAACAATTTTATAAGCAGCAGAGCAGTCAGTGAAATTCCATATTATTTTAAATTAACCATTATGTACTAGAAACATCATTTTTATGAAACAAAGTACGGATTAGGTTACATATCGGAGTTCAGAAACAAAGTCAGGGTTAGAAAAATCCACTTCACTCTCTAGACTTTTTCTATATGAAGTTAATGCACTACCACTGTCCATTTGATTACGCAGACCCATAAGCAATTGAACAGTTCTATTCAAGTTATCAACTCTCTCCACTGACAAGTACTTGATGAGTACATAGCAGAGTATCTGGCTCACAGAAAATATGAACTAACCTGCCTACAAAAACACCAGTAGAATTTTTCACACAAGTTGCAGAGTCAAAAAATTGCAGAAATTCCCTGCAAGAGACTACCAGGACCCACTGGTAGTCATTATTAAAACTAAAATTCTGTTTGAAATGAAATATAATTTGCTTTTTAGAAATGGTGAATTATTCTAGTTGTCAATAGGGCATGAACATGCTCAGCACCTTCCAAAAGTCAGAAACAGAAAAATTTGGTTAGCTGTAGAATCTCATCGAAATACATTACTATCAAGGTAATCCAAAAAATAAAAATTTTAGAAAATCCTTACTGCATTACAAAGTTAGCATTTCAATTTACATGCTGCAAGAACAGATTTTCTTAAATTTATTTCCATATTCTACCCCTCACAAAACCGTGAATTTTACAAGCATGACAATGTTTCAAAGTTTTCTTAATCTAAAAAGCCCTCTGAATCAAGCCCCCACAATTAAAGCAACATAATCATAATTCTGAATATCAGATTCAATAATTGCAGCATTTGTAAGACTGAGAGGCAGCTTCTTTTTAAAAGTCTGACAGACTAGGTTGCAAGATCAAGCAACAAAACTTGCCAATACTGTTAAAAAAAGACCGCAAGGATCTTTCAGCTACAGCCACCAGAGTCACATGACAGACTTCAATCTTTTCTAGGGAGAAGATCTATAGTAATGAAGAAAAAGTGAAGACTGACTTAAAATTTATATTTAAAATTGTACCTTGGTATATCTCTGATATGTTTTTAAGCTTAAGAAACAAATACTGAAATGATTTTATATTGAATATATATATTATTTTACGTATATATCGTTTTATTTTTAATATATATGCATGTGCTACAGTAGTAATGTCTAACGGGTTAAAAGTTTGTCAATCTGCTTCCCTCCTGCAATACATGGGGAAGTGTTAAGTGCTGTATTTCAGACGCCAAAGATCTACAGTTGTAAAGATCAGAAAACTTTTCATAGGTTCTTCCTTTCAATGATTTGGCAATCAGAAATTAATAAATACTGCTAACAAGCAACCTTTTGAGTCTTGTAGAACCTGTTTTAGTTGTAGTCAAAACAAAGCACATGAGAGAAAGGGCACAAATATGGCAAGGCAAACCATCTACCTGCTCAGCATGCTGAGCAGTATTGCAAATCCAGCATGTAAAGATGCCTTAGTGAAATCCTCTGAATTAAGATAGTGCATCACCTCTTTATTTATATTTACTCACTAGTACTAACTCTTTATGATCACTTTGCAAGCAGGGGGCATGGGTGCCTTGGGTTGCAATATATAACCAAAAGCATGTATTGTATTCCCAATCTGTTGAAACCAGTTGAAGAGGTGTTTTTTCCTCTAACACCAGGGGGAAGCGGGCGGGTGTCTTCTGTTAATGGAGCAGCTGTTAAAACCAGACGGAGCAGCGCTCTTTTTCTATTCCATGACCCACCTTCCCTTCAAGGGGATATCTTCCGTTAATGGGCCAATAAGGCTGACCACATGACTGATAACATTATATCATCCCACTGTGAGATGCTCCACCCAGTGGGAGAAGCCAAGAATTCCTACCTTGATAAAGCTGAAATTCAGCACAGCAGGACAGCTTGCTTTCAACTTGATTCCAGAGGAAAGACTAGACCCATCTTGCCACCACTGAACCCTTCTACAGGATCATCTCTACTCCAACAGAAGCAGATCTGTTACTCCAGGAAGACTTAATTTGGACTACTCCCAACACCCTGAACAGGGTGTCAGGTCATATTCTGCTTGTGACAGTGTTTCTGAGATTTTTTTGATTGTTTGATTGCTTTATTACATTTGTGTTTTTTTAATATTCCCAGTAAAGAACTGTTATTCCCATTCCCAAATCTTTACCTGCAGGACCTTAATTGCAAAATTATAGTAATTTGGAGGGAGGGGGTTTACATACTCCATTCCAAGGGAAGCTCCAGCTTTCCCTGGCAGACACCTGTCTTTTCCAAACCAAGACAAGGGGGAATTCAAATATTCAAATAATTTGGTAAAAAGACACCAGTGATACTGTCTTTTGTGGGATGCTCTCCACTGTTTGGTTTAGTTTGATTTACAGGACATTGAGGACGTAGAGATGATAAACAGAAGAACTATGAAACTGTCCTGTTTCAAAAATACTATCAACCATTCAGTCAAGTCATATACAAGGAGTTGCTGATGACTGTTCTACCTATAAACACATGAAACATTTTTACATTAATATGGCATTTTCTTTTTTTAAACAGATGGTAAGAGAACTGCTTTGTAACAATTACAAATAAATGAATGAGTTTGTAAAGAAAACTATTTTTATAAGAATTCAATTAGAATGTTCTTGAAACATATTTTTATAATATAAACTATAATATAAACTTTAAATAGTGACAAGCAAAACACATATAATTTTTAACTGCTACTGTAGAGAGAATTATGAGAGGAAAAGTCCTGTAAACATACCTGTCCCGAATCCCTAATTCTTACCTTCAAATATCAAACCTGCAGGATTGTGTATGATAGAACTGGAAAACAAACTGCCATGTCCAGAATTTGACATAAGTTTAACAAGGATTATACGGTGTAAATGAGTGGGGATCAAGCAGTTGTGAATAGCAAGAAGAATATGCAAGGGCCCATACCAAACCACTGCTTTATTAAGGCACCAGCAATTACATTCTATTTAATTATGCAGAATACAAACCTTTACTAGAAATAAGGACTTTACTGACAACTTAATTATAACTTACTCCTTTCTGACCAAACTCTATGAAAATTTGATTTTAAATATGCCTGCCACAGCTTTAGAGAAAACCTCAGAGTTTTTCCTCTCCAGATTTGGACCAAGACAGTTGGATTTTAAAGGCATAACTACCCCAAACTCTCCTAACATTTCTGCATTAAGAAAAAAGTCCAATATCTAGTTGTTGTACTGAAGTCTAGTATAAAATTTAAAAAAAAAAAAAAAAAAAACAAAAAAAACTGAACAAAATACCTCTGATTTTGCATAAATTTAACTATTTCACTTTTAATACTCTACTTATTCTTGTTCAGGGTATTAAACAACACTTGATACCACTTCTTGTAGGAAATTAAATGCATGATGTAGGCAGGTATTTTAGACTAATTCGTCAGGACACAGGTAAAAAATACTTACCCTCCACAGACAACTGTGATCAAATAGAAAAAGCATTGAAATAGCAAGCACAGAAATTCTATGTGCACCTCCCTCAGTCCTTCAGTGCCTCAGGAACCCATGTCAGTTTTCTTCACTGTTTCTTTCTCTCTATTTCTTAGGTCCTGCATCTTTTCCACACACACTCTTCCTCGGTTTTGGGGTAGAGGACTGTCTGAAATTGAGTTCAAGATGGTTGCTGCTATACAGATCTAGTCATATGATACAGCTTACTATTGGTCTCATCTTTATTCAAAGCTTCTCTATCTGAAGTGAAGGGTTTAGTCCCTATCTCAAAATTTGAAATTCAGCCAAGCCCACAATTTAACTGCATTTGAATAAAAATCTAAAAATAAAATCTGCATATTTTGTTCACATTACTTGACCAAGTTAGCTTTAGGTTAAACCAGTGTAACACTGAAATCAACTCAAACCATAAATGCCTGTAATCACATTATGCAAAATGAAAACGGTCATACTCTTACTCCCTGCAAACTCTGGCACATAACATCTTTAACATCACTATTATCTTTTTGCAGCTATATTCCATGAAGGGCAATCCCATTTCAACACTTACATTTTTTTACTTTCTGTTATTGACATCCTGATGCCATATCTGGTAAAAATGTCACCAAACATTTATTTTTAGAAACATTCAGGGTTTTTTTCAAAAATTTGACCTTTATCACAACACTTAGTATTTCTTTAACAGCTTTTTTCAGGACAAAAGCATTTTAGTAATTCCACCACCTCCAAGTAGTTTGCTTTATAATCACAGATACAACAGGCACATGATACGCAGACTTTAGGTCAGGTATCTGTGTTTGTTATACTGTGTTTGTCCTTCTTGAGGGTTTTCTAATTCTGGTAAGATTTTGCCTCCCTGAAGTAAACAACAGTTTTGGTTTTTTTCTCATCATGAAACTTGTATAAAATACAGTAACCCTTATTCTTTTATCCAATGCGACTGACTGAAAACACTCTTCCTTTACTTTATTCGCAGCAAGATCTAGCACATTATTTCTTTATCCTCTTCTTATCATTTCTTTGAAACTATACTTACATCTTAAAGGGAATCGGACATGAAGTAAAAACAGATACAAGACTCCTGGCCAAGGCAGAATTCTCTACAGCTTCCAAGTCCATGGAACTTCTTCAGCAAAACTTCAACATAACATGAAGTCACCTCTACTTTTATATCTCATCCACACAAAAAAAAAAATGTAACTATGAATTTTGTGAAGATTTTGCCAGAATGTATTGTATGTAGACTGACTCAAACCCCACTACCCACTCAAACAGCTATCCAATAAGGCTCAGACAACATCAGCACCAACCAGCACATCGTTCCGTATCACAGTGTAATTTTAAATTCCAACACTAAAATTATTTAAATCATCTGAATTGAAATAGTTCATGCATACATGTAAAGAACACAGAAACCAACAAGTAACCTGATTTACAAAAAAAGTACCGAAATTATTTTTAACTTTAGACACATCCACTGAAGTATTAACTTACAGTCTGTTTCAAAGACATTCAACATACACACCAAATGCCACCTACCTGGATTTTTTTAGTAATATATTGTACAATCTTAGACTATAAAACAGATTCTTATATCCTAAATAAAAACTTAATGGCTGATACACTAATCCCAGTATATCAACACCCTGTAATCACCTACATAAAATGGGGAGAAGAACATAGAGAAGGGGATTTTGTGGGGTTACTTTACTGTAACTTTACCCTTTTAGAGTAAATTTTTACAGTCTTGCTCAATCCACTGGAAACAAAAATGTATAAAGGTTACATTTCTTCTGTATATGTATCATAGGTTTACCCCAGAGCAACTAAAAATAATGCATCAAAATACCCAGACCTCTGTGTCTTATATATTGTGATTATTCTCAACAAACCTTGAAAAAGCCACTGAAACACTGCACTTACTGACCTATATTAACATATTCAACATAAGTAACTGAAGTAACTTCATTGGAATAATTTGGAAAATACAGCTATAAGCACAATGAGAACAAGACAAATTATCTTTTTATTTTTCATTCAGGTGTTTGCTGGATATTTCAAACTGCACTGCCCTCTAGAAGCAGGCACTGTTCTAGCTTCCTAAGACAAACTATGTTTTTTTACATATAAATACATAAAAATATATGAAATTCAGGTCAAAATTTTCCCCCAGAATTCCAAGTATATGGAATATTACACGGCAAAGGTGAGATCTGGTGATTTTGTTGTTAAAATCTGAAAGACAGTAATTTATCTGATAAGGCTGTTGAACATGAGAACATATTACAGAGAACAAACAGAGAGTCTTAGCTGCACTTATTTGATTACATTAGTTACAAAAAAATGAAGTAATTTACTTCACTTTCAGGATGAATGGAAGGTCTTGTAATAAACCATATGGAAGTGTAATTTCTGTAAAAGTTTAATGTGGCTTTTTTTGGGTTTAATAATTTTATCTGAATTAAGAGGTGACTCTATTTATTGTCAGAAAAAGATGACACCTTCAAGGCAATGGATTATACCTTTTTTTTGCAGTAACATAAAGGTTGTTCACACTTCAGGCAGAAAGACAAACCTTAAAAACTGAACACAACCACACCAGCATTGAGGTCTTAATTAAATTTTTTTGCTATAAATCATTTCAGAAAATTACTTCTCCTCCTTTTATGTAAAGCACAGTGGTATGCTTTGTTCTGGGTTTTATCCAAAATCAAACCAGTGCAAGTTGGACAGTTCATTTAAGACCCTTTTCAAGACTTTCAAAGATTAATAAATTCTAACTAGTAGTATATGAACAAATTCTACTTATTCAAGTAGCAAGCACAGTGGAGAGACTAAACATGCAGCTGATGCACCTATATGCCTGTGTTCAGCTCCTGTTTCACATATCTACTAGACTACATAAGCTCACTGGTACTAAAAGGAATGCTTACTCTTTGTTTACCCTGATGTAGTTACCACCGGATGTGAGTATCTAATTTATTTCTCGTCATTCATAGATGCCTCCTCTACTACTCTAAGTCAAGTATTTTGAATTGTGCATTTATATTTACAGTGTTTTCTTTCAGAAGCAGGAAATAAATAAATCATGTGTTTCAAATCTATGACACTGCTACTCTCAGAAAAACAGAGAAAATTGCAAGAACGTGCTTATCTCTACAATGTTTGGCCTGAGCCAAACTAGCAACTCCTGTAGTTGGTACTACTACAGTACCAACTGCAGGACCAGCAGAGGTGTAGATGGTCCCAGTAAACACATTGGTTAATCAAGTGAAAATCATCCTTACACAAAGTTTTATCTATATATACAAAAGAGATTTTAAAAAAAATGAAAGAAGAAACAATCCAACAAAATCCACTAACAAACAAAACAATAAAAAATAATTTGAGTTCCAAACCATGTCAAAGACAAGTGAAACTGCATGGAGGAACACAGCAGAATGATTTCTAGTATCTTGAGCTCCCTTGATGGTTCAAATGCGGAGTTAAAATGGTTCCAAATTAAATAAATTAATAATAGCATGTAACTTGCACTAGTAGCAGTATTTGGGGGTTTCACTTTATAAGAAGAAAGGTTGGGGGCTGGTGGTTTTAAAAGAACTTAACCCTAACATTTAAGATACCTTTCGGCTTATCACAATAGGTCCCACCCACTGCCAAAATGCTAAATTAATCTAGCAAGGCTAGAGAACTGACTTCCTCTCAGAGTACAAGAATACAGTTAATCTTAAGAATGAGTCTTACATTTGCAAAGGGTATAAATAAAAGGAATACAATGACAGGTGATTCAGTTCAATTGCCCAGGCATGCCCTGACACCTGAACCACATTCTGGTATTTATGATGTCTGACTGAGTTCTAAATATTACATTGGATTCCTGGAGACTTGTACTCTTCTGCCTAGACAGAAGAAGGAAAAACATCTGAGATGATGTTACACACCTGTGTTTCAGCAGCTGAAAGCCCAAAGAGTCTATTTTGTGAAACTCATACTTATTAAAAAAATTTCTTAGTTAAATTCTACCTTCTTTAAAAACCTGGAATGAAAATAATCTCTCTCCACAGGCTCTGACATTAATATATAGACAGAAATTTACATAGTGGCAAAACTTTTTCCTCAGAAAATTGAGTATAAATACAATCTGCATGCTCATCAAAAGTAAGGAAAGGCAAACTGTATTGATTTAATCAAAATTTTAAATACGTTATACTCTGAAAACCAAGTTTATTGTAAATTACTGACTACTTCTTTTAAAAGGAAGTTAAGTGAAAGCTGATATAAAATAAAACTTTCTAAACATCCACCAAGTATGTCAACTTGGTACATTTTTTACTTTGATAAATGGAACCTCTTGGATAACACTTAGGGGGAAAAAAGGAAGATTAGATTCCATCATTTCCACTCACTCATAGTTGCCAGAATGTACTCCAACATTTAAAATGTTACTTTACAGAATTCTCCTCTCCTTACTTAATCAAAACTGCATGTAATGAAGAAGTGGCAGTATTGTTGGTTCAACTTTCATCAAATCAACAGTGCAGCAACTTGCATGAGAGCCCTGTGCTAAAAATATGCACGCGTAATGCTATTTACACATACACTACATCACACAGAAAAAAGTTGTGCTATAGTGTTGGTAAAGATTAACGAGAATACACAGGAACTTCAGAACCACAGAATACACTACTCATAGACAACATCAGTTCTTGCACATAACATAGCTCAGACTGTGGGAAGACAGGAACACCACATGACATTTTGTATGATTTTATAACCAGATGCTCTACCAAAAGGGGAAGGTTCAAAAAAACCCCAGTAGAATATTCTTCTACTAGAACAGCTAAAAGTATTGTGATTATTGCTATTCCTTTCTACTTCTAAAACCTAATTCCTAATTGAAAATGCCACAGTACTAGAAATCTAGAACTGTGCAAATTACTGCCCTGTGAGAGACTGACAATCTCCTATTCCAGAAATAAATTTTAATAGCTGCTGTTCTACGGAAATTATGAGTTTGCAATTTAAGAACTAAACAGAGGCAGTAAATGATGGCAGTAAGATACAAGGAAGAAAAGAAAAAAAAAAAAAAAAAAAAAAAAAAAAGACAAGTAAATCAATGTAAAACAAATAAAGAAAAAATAAGAGAGAAAATTCCGTGACAACTGCAAAGCTGAGAGTGACACTGTGACTATGAAGTGAAATGTCAAAATGCCGAATGCACAAGATTTGCTCTGAAGTAGTGTACTAACAATCCAGACCAGAAAAGGAAAGCATGTCTGGTTCCAGAAACCTCGTGAGATTTCATAAGCAGACAAGTCAATGACATAAGGTGGCTAATTATGATCTAGCAAGTAAAAACATTGATTTGTACAGCATGAATGATGCTGGAGTTGTTGCAGACTGGTATCAAATGTATCAACATGACATCAACATGCAGTATTAAAAAAAAAATTGAAAATCAAATAAAAAAAGTTGATAGATGAGTAACTCATGAGCATATGCATAGAGCTATTTCTGACATGCAGTACTAAAACACTGCAGTTGGGGTAGGGAGATACTTTTTAAACCTAGACCTTTAAATTTCACTCACCCACGTTTGAACAAAAATGGTACAACTGAGTTCAATTTTTTTTTCTTTTTGTACATTTTATTTTACAAAAGCAACCTAAACATAATCCTAATTGACAAAAAATATTACCTTAATAAACTCCAAGAGCTGGAAGCGTTTTTTGTGCAGTAAGTATCATTTCTCCTCTAATAAAATCAGTTAAATAATATATATTGTGTCTCAATATATATTTCAAAATAAATAGACTGTTTGGATAACATAAGCTGGACATGGCTATCTTCAAGACAATGAGTCTTGTACCCAAATAAATCAAGATATTAAATAACTTTTCTTCCCTTTGGAAGAGTCATAACTGCTTGAGGCTGCTGCAGCACAAAAACAAAGTATCTTCACATAGGTCTTGAAACAGTCAAGCTGAAAATCTAAGGCAAAGTTTCATTTAACAGCCTGTCAGTTTCTTGATGTGAAGCTAATGAATGCAGTGGCATACAAATCCATCAAACCTAACATCAAAACAACTGCACTTCATCCCACCAAAGGGAAAAATACAACCTGCAGGCCAGCGCTTTGATCTAACCTATCCACAGAAAACATGTTACTAAGCAGCTACCACTGAAGAATGCACGAGTAATTACTGACTTAATTTTATGAAGGAGAGCAATAATACTTAAGTACCCCCAGTTTCAAGTAGAAAAGGTTGGTAGACTTCTCAGGTTCTACATATCAGCTAAACAACAAAAAGCTTTCCAGCACCAGCATCTGAAAACAAATCACGTCTTAAAAGGAGCTGCAGTACAAAAGAATCATTACAATGACTAGTAAAATCACCTAGTGTGACACTTCCCCTGAGAGCAGGCAGTAAAATTTACATACATTTATTCTGAGTGAAAGTCACCAAGTGGTCCCACAAAACAGACACAGTAAGCAACAAGAGCAGTATTCAGAAATGCCAGTACTTTCTCTGAAAGCTTGTGAAAGCATGGACAAGGCATGTCTGAGAGTTGTGAGAGACCCTGACAAGAATCTGGAAAAGCATCAGACAGAGGTCCTTTTTCAGCTGGGATAGAATAAGTTTCTTCCTAGTAGCCAGTACAGTGCTGTGTTTTGGATTCAGTATGAGAATAATATGGATAACATGCTGAAGTGTTTTGGGTTTTGCTCAGTAGTGCTTACTCGAAACATCCAGGACTTTTCAGTTTCCCATGCTCTGACAGCGAGAGGATTCACAAGAAGTCAGGACAGAGCATGGCTGGGACACCTGATAGGAACTGGACAAAGGGACGTTCCACACCACAGAATGTCATGCCCACTATAAACAGGGAACTGGCCAGGAGGGGGCCATCATGGCTGTGGGAGGAGTCTGGCATCAGTCAACAACTTTCTCTTGGGTTTTATTCCTTTCTCAGTTCTTGTCTCCCATTTAATTCTTACTATATTATCATAATAGTTTATTTCAATTACTAAACTGTTCTTTTCTCAGTCCATGGTGCTTACTTTTTTTTTTTTTTTCTCCAATTCTCCTTCATATCCTACCAGGGACTGAGGGGAGCAAGCACTTTGTTTCAGGATGGAGTTAACCAAGACATAAGGGACTGAGGGGATTAAAGCGCTAACCAGAGGAAAATAAAAGGAAATTAACTAAAATAATCTTAACTGCATAAAGAAGAATTAGAGAGCCCTAACCAAAACTGCCAATATCACCAGTCTCCTGTACACCTGGAAGAATTATGTGTAAGTATTTCTATTCACCAATACTGGTAACTGAACAGCAACCTTTTTTCCCCACACAAGTTACCTTCTCAGCACAAATCAAAGCAGATACCTGAAAACATACAAGCTAACAGCCACTGATTCATCTGCTTTATCAACACCAAAATCGACTGGAGCAAGGAAACTCAAAAATGCACTTCATGAAGCCACACATTTCCAACTTACTCAAATTAATGGAGCACCACTAGGAAAACAAGAAAATTCACAGAGGCCTGAAGGAACCTTCTAGCTGCCTCTATTTCACACCAGTAAATTATTTTTTTCAGCAATAAACAGCATTCAGCAAATGAAAGTCACAGGATGATGAAAACGATTAAGACTACCTAAAGCTTAGAGGACCTCTCATCATCACAGAACAACAAACAACTATACTTGTACCCAGCACTAGCACTACATCCCTTTGTTCCACGAAGCTGTGACATATCCACACACCAGCACTTCACCAAACTCCCTCTGCACCACATCCTTTTGCCAAGCATCTTAAGGAAAGGGTGACTGAACTTACTTGCTCTTTCCACCGTGATCTCCTATTTCTCTTCCTGTTTATTCTAGCCAATGGAAAAAGACAGCAAGAACTACACCGTTTCTTCTCTGGAGCTGGGAGGTTTTTAGCATGCCAGTTGTGTTCCTCAGTTGTGTTGTTTGAGAAGGCAGAAGGTTGCTTTGATTTTTATCTATTTTTTACTTCTACTTAATTCTGTACAACTTAATTTTGTCCAAAAGCAAGCTAAAAACAGTAGCTGAGCTGTAGCAAGCAGCACACTGGAGGTGACACCTAGTATTTCTTTTGTATATTGTCCTAAGGCTTCGTCCCAGTTTCAGAGAGAATAGAGTTAATTTCTCCTAGTTATTACAGTGCTGTGTTTTGGATTCAGAATGAGAATGATGGCAACACACTGATATTTGGGGTTTTGCTAAGTTGTGTTAACCCATGTCAAAGAACTTTTTTTCCTTTTCTGGTGCTCCACCAGCGAGGAGATGAGCAAAATAAACTGTGAGGGAGACCAACTCAGACAAGTGACCGAAACTGACCAAGAGCACATTCCACACCACAGAACCTCATGCCCAGTATATAAACTGGAGGGTGTTACCTCAAAAGGGCTGGTCTGGGTTCAGGAAGAGAGGCCTGGCATCAGCCAGTGGGTGGTGAGTAATTGCAGTGTGCATCACTTTTTTTCCCCTTTTTATTACTATTACAATTACTATTATTATTATTATTATTATTATTTACCATTATTACTGTATTTTACTTTATTTTCAATTTTTAAACCGTTCTTATCTCAACATG
Source organism: Chamaea fasciata (assembly GCF_029207755.1). Classification (NCBI taxonomy): domain Eukaryota; kingdom Metazoa; phylum Chordata; class Aves; order Passeriformes; family Sylviidae; genus Chamaea; species Chamaea fasciata. The sequence continues at coordinate 11,828,968 of NW_027094089.1, forward strand.
CAAGTTTTACTTCGATTCTCCTCCCCACTCCACTGGGCTGGGGAAGAAGAGGAGAGCGTGCTGTTTCATCTCCAGCTGGGCTCGAAACCATGACAGTCTTGCACAAACTATAGAAAACAAGCTGGAGGATACATAGCTGCTCTCAGTGTTCAATTATTACAGGTAGTTAGGGGACACACAGTGGAACCCAGACACAGTGAAATTAAGTTTAGCATTTTTAAAGACAGAAAATCATTGTTGGAATTTACATTCATAGTCTTTGCTTAATCAAAGTGTCCAGTACAAAAGGTCAAAAATATCTTTTATTTAACATCTGCATGTGATTTCAGAGAATCTTCAGCACCATCTCATCTCATGCTGGAAAGCAGTACCATCACATAGCCTAAACACTTACTACAACTTTAACAAAAATCTTTGTTGGATTTTTTTCCCCAAAAAATCAATGAAGATTATTGACTGTATTTCAGGACTTTTTTCTTTTTCTAAGGCAGAAATCCAGCTGTAAGCAATAAGAAACTATCCTATAAAAATAAAAGTGCTCATGTAGGAAGACAAATAATCATTCATCAGTATAGAATATTCTCTAAGGAGAATACAGCAATGAACTGACCTAGATATTGCTGCATTTTGCTGATGCAGACAATTTCTGCAGTACAATACAGAGGAACTACATGATCCAAAACATTATTTTCAATTAAAATTCTTGCACTTTGCACATAAAGAAAGAAAAGACAAGTCAGCTGCAGTATCAGTAGTCCGAAGAATGACAAATGAGATTGCAAGGTTGTGTGGGGTTTGGTTTGGGACTTTTTTCTTTTTCTTTTAAAACTTACTAAAATATTGGTATTCTTTGGAGACACCAACTTTTTACCTTTTTAATTAACACCTCCAGGAAGTTTTCTAATGTGATAAAAACTAATAACAGATATACTCACGGTTTTCTAGAGAAACACTGTAACCAAGAAACAGGGTGCAGTTAAACAAAATCAAATTATATTTTCTGGGATGTTTTTTGCAAGATAGAATCTTAAGTATTTACAGAAAATAATTTAATTTTACTTGAATTTTTCTTTTGTCCCCTTAGCAAGTCCAACCTGTATAGCCCTCATATAGTCCTAAAACAATACGAGTACCTTTCTGCTCCTCTCGGCTCAGAAGCTGCCAACACTATCTTCTGAAGCTGATGGGATGGTTACTAAAGTGCAGCAGGATCCTGTAACTTCCTTGGGCATCCTGAAATTTGCTGTGGGGCTCCTCCCTGTCAGCCAGTGTCTGTGCAGCACTGAAACACAGCCTCAAACTTGAATGCTCACATAATGATCTTCTGGCAAGGGAGTTGCCCACTGATAGAACTGCCTGTGTCAAGCGCAATGAAAGGCCGGCTGTATTAACTGAGGCCATAAATGCTGTGTTAAGATTTATTGCTATTACTTCATTTTTCCCCCTCTCTTTGTGAGGACTATTACCAGTTCAAAAAGAAAGTTTAAGATAAGTTTAAGCCAAGGTGATATGCATGCATTTTATTATAAGCATCCAGTGATAAGCATGCAATTTAGGTCTGCATCTGTGCATGTGAAGGAGAAGTCATGTAAAGTGAAGGTTACTGGAAATGTTGAAGGGGAGAGAAGATGAAAGCCAGGCTGTAGAGCTAATTATAGCCATTTGACATAATTAACACTAGACTGAAAAGCTGCAGAAATTCAGCTAGTAAAGTTCACAGAGATCTATGCAAATACTTGTGCAGACAAAAAGTTCCTAAGTAGTGGCCTTAGATACCAGGTTTTGAACTTTAACATTAAGTTTACCTGAATTCATTCAGAAAGATTGATCTGATGTTGACTCACTAAGTAGAAGTCTTTTTTGTTCAAAACAAGTATTTCAGCTACCGGTAATGCAGTGGTACCAGGTAAATTCTGTCAGATAATTTGTTGTAAGGGATGACCTTCTCCCTCTCTACCACTGCCTGAAAGAACCTGAAAGTGAGGTGGGGGTTGGGCTTCTCTCCAAGTCATAAGTGACAGGACAAGAGGAAATGGTCTCAAATTGCACCGGGGAAGGTCTAGATAAGGCATTAGGAGACATTTCCTCATGGAAAGGGTTGCCAGGATTCCCAGGGACCTGGTTGTGTTACCATTCTGACAGTATTTAAAAGACCTGTGGATGTGACCCCTTGGAAATGCTTTAGTGGCAGCCTTGGCAATGCTGAGTTAAACAGCTGAACTCAATGATTTTAAAGGTCTTTTCCAATTTTAAAAATTTTATGATTTTTCTTCTGTTTGACAATTTTAAAAATTTTATGATTTTTCAGTATTTCTTCTGTTTGTCTTTTTTACCCTATTTCTACGACACAAGCAAATACCAGTAAGTTTTAGGGAGAATTAGTTCACCACACTACCTTTAGTTCTTTTCCTCATACACATTTCCATTAAAAAAAAAAAAAGTCCTGCCATCAGTGCATTCTAGCAAGTTCTTTTTCATTTAGAAAAGAGAAGAAAAGCAAACTTTGATTCTCATTCTTGTGGTAATAAATGATAAGAATTAAGCAAATAACATTAAGGACTCTGACCATTTGCCAAAGAAACTGCAGTTCATATTTGACAATGGTATCTAAGATTTCTCTATAGAGTGAGATTAGTTATTGCTCCAACGCCACTTTGAAACTTGTAGGCATTTAAATTTAACTGCAGACACCAGAGAAATACTTTTATGTCTTGTATTATACATGCTCAAAACTGCTCCTAAATGCGATAGCCCCCTATCACAGAATTCACTGTCCTAAGATAAAGGTTTCATTCATATGCTAGAGAACTTCAACAAAATATTTAGAGTGTATACGCAAAGATTTCCTAGCTAAAATTTCAGTTGTACTTTTGGGGTGGTGTAAAGCAATAGAGTTCCACTTGCTTTAAAATTATCTAACTCCAGTGAATTTAATGATGACGTTAAATCTACAGTATAATACAACAACAGAGATGCATACTGGAGGCATAAAACATTTAACAGTTTGTACTGGGGGAAGCTGTACACCAAATACTAGTCTATTTTTTAAAAACTTAAGAAATATGCTAGTACATTGACAGGGAGATTCCTGCAGGGAGTACCACCTCAGCTTTGTTACATCTGAAGATACAGTCTGCCATTCTTGAAGTTCAGCTGAATTCATTTTAGAGCTGCATGACATTCATGTCTTTTAAAACCTAAGTCAGTTTTACCTGCCACATTCAACTCTTGTGTATCCATGATTCTCTGGACTTTGTTTGATTGTACTATTCCTAGAATTTTCAAGTCATCAAATGCATAGGCTATCAAATGCATTTTAGAGTTTAAAATTAACTTTAGAGTCGCCACCTTATCTGCTGGTTATTAAAAACACAATTTTTCCATTAAAGGTAAACACCAGTCTGAACATTAGATGTGTTTAGAGATTTTCAGTACTTTTTGAGAACTTTCTCATAAAGGTGTTTCTCAGTTTCCAGTGTCTAGTAAGAGTTCACTCACTTTACTAGGCTGTGAAACCAGCACAGCTCATTTTGCCCTTTATTCCATATCATTGTATTAACTAATATATAAGGAGGTTGCTATTAGAAAGGTTTTTTTCCAATTACAAACAAGTCAATGAAGAAAATGCCTCTGACTGAAACTTTTTCTGAGTCATACAAACCAAGGTTTATGTAAGTCTTAACAACGATCAAAAATCAGAAAATATTAAAAAACAGTAAAAACTTCTGCTGAATAAATTGCCCCCTTTTTTGATTTTGTGCATTTACTTCATTACTTGTACATCCATCAGTAGATGGCTACAAGCTTTCAGAAGGTACAGGGGAGAAAGGAGAGGCAGTGCAATGGCTCTCTGCATCAGGGAGTATCTTGACTGCATAGAGCTCAAGACGATGACAGGATTGTACAGCTATGGGTGAGACTCAGGGGTCTAACAACATAAACATCCTGATGGCAATCTACTATAGACCACCCACCCAGGATTAGGACTGGACAAAATATTTTGTGAGCAGCTAGCAGAAGTAATCTCATGACCACTGGACCTTGTTCTCATCAGAGGCTTTAACTTGCCAGATGTCTACCAGGAACTCAAAAGAGCAGAGAGGAGGCAGTCTAGGAAGTTCCTTGAGCACACGGAAAATAACTTCCTGACACAGCCGATAAGAGCCTACCAGGAATGAAGTCTTGCTAGACCTGCAGTTTTAAAACAGAGAAAGGCTGGTGGGAAAATGTGGTGGAAGGAGATTGTCTTGGGCACAATGCACAATGATCACATAACGATAAGAGTTTTTAATTCTTTGTAAAGTAAGGAAGGGGGTCAAAAAAACCTCCACCTTGAACATCCGGAGGGCCAACTCTGGCCTATTCAGAGGACTGGTTTGGAGAGTTCCCTGCACAGTCTTTCAACCTGTAGGGATGCTCCACAGCCTTCCCTGAGGGCTCAGTAGCATCCCTACAGGTTGAGAGACTGTGGTGGCCTAGCTGAGCAGTGAGCTTTTACAGGAACACAGTTTAAAGGAAGGAGTTTCTGACTCTGGAAAAGGGGGCAGGCACCACTTGAAGAGTACAAGGATGTCATGGTAGAGTACAAGGAGGTCATGTAGAGAGAAAACTAGAAAGGTGAAAGTTCAACTACAACTGGCCACTGCTGTGGAAAGACAGTAAGAAGTGTTCTTTTTATAAACACATCAACAACAAGAGGAGGACCAAGGAAAATCTCCATGTTTTATTGTAGGCAGGGGGCAAACATTGTCACCAAGGTTAAAGAAAAGGCCAAGGTACTTAAGGCTTTCTTTGCCTCAGTCAGAAAGTTTCCCCACAGTAATTAGCCCCCTGAGCTGGTAGACAGGGAAATAGAGTAGAACAGATCGCCTGTAACCCAGGAGAAAGTAGTCAGTGGCTTGCTGTGCCACTTAAGACAGTCTATGGAACCAGAGGGGATTCACTCAAGGGAGGGTGAGGAAGCTGGGTGAAGAGCTCACCAAGCTGCTCTCCATCATTTATCACCAGTCCTGGTTAACTGGGGAGGTCTCAGAGGACCAGAGGCTGGCCAGTGTCATGCCCATCAACAAGAAGTATCAGGGAACTGTAGGCCTGTCAGCCTGACCTAGTGTACCATGAAAGGTTATTGGACCGACTATCTTAATTATGATCACACAGCACATACAGGACAACCAGAAGATCAGGCCCAGCCAGCAGAGGTTTGTAGAAAGCAGGTCGTGCTTGACCAACAGGATCTCCCTTAATGAGCATCTATGGACTGGACACAGGAAAAGCTGTTGATGTTGTCTGCATGGACTTACAGCAAAGACTTTGATATTGCCTCTCACAACATTCTCCTGGAGAAACTAGTAGCTCATGGCTTGGATAGACACACTGTTCACTGTGCAAAAACTCATTTGTATGGCTGGGCCCAAATAGTGGCAGTGGATTGAGTAACATACAGATGACAGTTGTTAACAACTGGTGCTCCCCAGAGTGCAGTACTGGGCCCAGGTCTGTTTGAATATCTTTATCAATCATCTAGACAAGGGGATTGAGTGCAGTCTCAGTCAGTTTGCAGATGACATCAAGGTGGGTGGGAGTGTTGATCTGCTGGAGGGCAAGAAGGCTCTGCAGAGCGATCTGGACAGACTGGATCATGGGGCAAGGCCAATGGTGTGAGGTTCAACAAAGCCCAGTGCTGGGTCCTGCCCTTGGGTCACAACAACCCCAGGCAGTGCCACAGGCTGGGGCAGAGTGGCTGGAAAGCTGCCCACAGGAAAAGGAGCTGGGGGTGCTGTGACAGTGACTGAACATTAGCCAGGGTGTGCCCGGGTGGCCAAGACGGGCAATGGCATCCTGGCCTGTAGCAGCAATAGTGTGGCCAGCAGGACCAGGACAGGGATTGTCCTCCTGTACTTGGCCCTGATGAGGCCACACCTCAAATCCCGTGTTCTGTTCTGGGCCCCTCAGTACAGGAAAGACATTGAGGTACGGGAGCAAGACTAGAGAAGGGCAATGAGGTTGGTGAAGGCCCTTGAGTACAAGTCCTATGAGGAGTGCTTGAGAGAGCTGAACGTGTTCAGCCTGGTTAAAAGGAGGTTCAAGGGGGACCTTATCACTCTCTACAACTGCCTGAAAGGAGGGTGTAGTGAGGTGGGGGTTGGTCTCTTGTCCCAAGCAACAAATAACAGGATAAGAGAACACAGGCTCAAGCTGCACCAGGGGAGGTTCAGGCTGGACACCAGGACGATTTTTTCACTGAAAGGGTGGTCAGGCATTGGAAGGACAGCCCAGGGAAGCATTGGAGTCACCACCCCTTGATGCATTCAAGAAATGACTGGATGTAGCACTTAATGCTATAGTTTAGGTGACACGTTGGTCTTCTGTCAAAGGTTGGACAAGAATGTCTTGGAATCTTCTTCTAACATTACAGATTCTATGATTCTATGCTGTACACAAAAAAAAAGGAAGACATGCACACCACAGAACAAGATTTCAGTCTAAAATATCTTCAGTTATATACACCTCAAACAATTGCTTTATTATCTTGTACTACAAGATAATTGATTAATTTAAGATGAGAAAATTGAACTTGTTTCTTTAAACTTTATTTGAAGTTTCACTATTTATGTTTCTTTCCAGGTATCGAAATTCTAGTCAAACTAAACTGTTTTCATGAACAGTAAGGCTTAAAGGATATTTAAGTGCAGAAGTCAGTTGTCTTCACATATACTAACCTCAGTGTATGTACCTTGAATTTAAAAATATCCACAAACAGAACTGGTTTTGAAGAACAATAAATACATTAAGCTGCAAACAAAACTGACTACTGAGAGGAATATATATTGCTGGAAGTATAATACCTACCATCAAAATAACAACTAAAAATTAAATTTGAATGGCAGCTTAATGTATTATCTGATCTAATAGTTATCTCTTCCTCATCACCTTCCTGAGATTCTCACAAAGAAAAAACCACAGGAAATATTTCCTTACGCATCAATTTTCTGCTTACTTACCAATTTTGCTGCTTTTCCATAATCAATCCATCGAATGGTGGCAAAGTTTGTTGACTCTGCACAATTAAATCCATGGTTAAACCCTGCATGGTACCCATATGGGAAAGTGATCATAAATTCTCCTGCCTCTTGGGTAACCTGCAACAGTAAAAAAAACATTTAAAAGGCCAAAATAAATAAACTTTGAAAAAACCTCAAAGTGAACTACATCACAAAGCATTTCTAGTCCTACAGCTATGAAAATTACAAATACCTTTGTAACTAACTAAAACAAAGAATTTTCTTTGCCTTGCACAGAGATGAGATTTAATACAAACAAAAACAGTATACTCGAGACAATGCTCTTTAATCTGAAATACATAGCTGAGTGCAACACTTAAATTCAGAAACAACTCGAAGAAGTTAATCTTGGAGCAAAGGTTCACTGGTAATAAAACCTGGAAGTAACTAAAAAAGACAGTATAAAGAATGTATCATTCTTACTGCTGAGAGGAAGCAAAGACAGGCTGGATCAAAATACCCACAATTACCATGCCTAAATGTTGCGCAGAATGCCTCAAGACAAAGATATTAAAACATTGGTTTTAAGCTGCCTCTGTCCTTCCCCTCTTTAGGCAAAATTTTAGAGAGCAGGAAACAGTCTGGCATTACTGGTAACAAGAATTCCAAATAACTACAGGATGTGTGGGATAGAAGGAGACTCTGCAAGACAAAAAGCTTGACTACAGTTGAACTCTGATACTGTTTTAGAGATTGAGCAATGGTAATTTCAAAGGACTACAACCAAAAGAAAACATGCAAAGACCACTGGATCAACAAGATACTATAGAAAAAGACCACTGGATCAACAAGATACTATAGAAAGCAGAAAAAGAAAGGGAAAATAAAAAGTCAACCTTAAACTCAGTGCACAGTAATTATATTTTGTATATACAAAAATAAGCCAAATTCCAATTAGTTTTAAAAGACGAATCAGACTTAAAAAGCTTTTAGAGTAAACTACCAAAAAAAAAAAAAAAAAAAAAAAAAAAAAAAAAAAAAAAAAAAAGGGTGGTAACATAAACAAATCACTAGTCAGGTTATTCTCTTCCAAGAGAGAAGTCTCATCTTCCTACACTAGGATGAACTGCTGCTCTCCTCATGGAGAAAAGAGGAGACAGCACTTCTTGTCAGTCAGCAATATTCCCTCCACACAGTGACAGCTTTAATCTCCTGAAGTCAGACCACCAGAGACTATCAAGGACAGGCTAGTCAGAGACTTGAAACAGCACACTGTCTTCTGAATTATCTGATAAGAGTTAATGAATAAAGTAGATTATACAGAATAGTTAAGAGATTCTCCATGCTCGGTTTGATACACATTTTTATGTGAAACACACATCAGACAACAGATCCACTAAAAAGCAAACAGATCTATTTAAATGAAGCAAATAATCTGAGCAGTGACTGATGACTATTCAACATATGCATTTGTTGATTAGAGGAAAACAGGGAGACTTCTCAGAGTCTAAATATGTTGTTTTCAGTGTTTGCCAATGCTTTACATAAGCAATACAGTAAGAAAAATTGGAAGAACAAATATGACTCCTTTTAGGGCACACCCTTATGACTTAAAGTCATAAAAAGGAAGGGTTAAATTTTAAACAGTCAAGAAAATAAAAACTTAAAATTTCAAACATTTTTCTTTTTAATGCCCTATCCTAAATCTCAGTTTTCTATTGGTACAGCTGTCTTACATTCAATTTCTGCTTTTACAATCTCCTTCAAAATTGTTATTTTATCATTTTATAAATTCTTTTGTGCTGTTCTGCCTAGTGGAAGAACACACAAGGTTAGCACTTCAAAGAGGTCTATTTCTGATTTTATTAAGGGATGAAGGAAAGAGAGGAAAACAAGAAAAATAGCCAACAAAGCTACACGAAAAAACTGGATCTTACATTTTGCATGGTTAGATTTTTTGTGGATTCATATTTAGTATATACATGCAAATGCACATATATAGTTGCATATATTGTAACTGTTACTGTAGCACTTCAACAATCGCTGTGGGAATGTTTAAGAAAGATTATTCTCAACACTAAAGATTCCAAAATTTATCTCAATACACCCTCCCACTGCTGACAGTTTAGCAGGTGTTCTATTGCAACAAGCAGCAGTTCAGCTGCCACCTGGTAGGCGTAGGCTGACTTATCAGCATTCAGCACATTTCCACTCCTATCACTTTGAGCCATGAGAGATCACAGCCTGGTTCTCTCTATTCACTTTCTCACTGAATCCCGTTAATTACAATTACACTTGGGTACAGTCTGCTTACTCTAAAGACTAGGTGATAGAACCAAACTTAAATATTTAACTGTTTGTAGCACTTTTTTTTTTCTCCCCACTTTTCAGAGGATTATAATCCTCTAAATTAGAATAAAGAAATAATCAAGACACCAAAATACAAAGATCAACTCCCCTACCCCACCTCAAAAGAGTCATACTAAAAAAGAGTATACTAACATTCTGCAATATGCTACTTTAAACACCAACCACTGAAAATTATACTGTTCAGAATAAAGTTCCGTAAATCCGAAACTATAAATCTAGTTATAAAACCATCCAGCTTGGAAAGTTTCACCTGACACTTCATGATAAAGCACAAGGCTATAAAGGGAATCAGTATACTTATCTACATATTACAAAAACTGAATTCAGCAGTTATATTTCCACATGATAATAAATCATTCAGAAAACAAACTACTTATTTTATGAGTAATTTATTCAAAAAAAGCTTGCTTTCCAAGGCAAGCAGTATCATTCTAAATGTCTGCATTTCCTCAAAATTACACACAGGTTGACTTAAGCATGAAAAGTGATGTTCCAAAAAGGCATAAAACACATTTGTGTCCTCATCCCACCTGTGTTGCCAACAGGATCGTTAACACAGAGGTGTCCTGGTTCTTGCTGGGCATGTCTTACACAGCAACAAGGCCTTTTCGGCTCCCCACATCATTCCACTGGTGATGAGGATCAGAGTGCGCAAGAAGTTAGGACTAGACATAACCAGGACAGCTGAGCCCATGGTATCCTGCTCAGTACATAAAGTTGTGCGAAAAAGAAGGCAGGGCAATTGTTTGGAGCAGTGACATTTGTCCTGCCAAGTCACCGTTATGCATGACAGGGCTCTGCTTTCCTGGGAATGGCTGAACACCTGCCAGCCCATGGGAAGCAGCGAATTAACTCCTCGTTTTGCTTGGCTTGTGTGCACAGCTTTCCCTTTCCCTGTTAAACTGTCTCTGCCTCAAATCATGAGGTTTCTACCTTTTATCCTTCCATTTCTCACCCATCCCACCAAGGGGGAGTGAGCAAGCCCCTGTTTGGTGTTTAGTTTCCAGCTGGGCAAAAATATACATAAAAATATTCTTTTTTAAAATACTTCTAGAAAAACATCAACTAAACCAGACAAGAAGCACTGCCTTATCCTATATTTTAGGCCAGGGAAAACACATTAAGCAAAGTTTGTATACGCATGCACACAGTGTATCAATAAATAAACAGCATATACACAAAAACAGAAAACATAATAATGAGCAAGGTGTGTGGCAAGGATAGTCTACACCATCATACTGCAGTGGGAATAAACTGAAAAAAAGTGTATATTGTCTGGTTCTTCTGAACAACTTAAAACAATCTGTGCAATGGGAAGCCAGGAATCATAGTCCTTTAATGATCAAAAGCCTTTGGAAAACTCAGTATTAATATAAACAGATATTCAGGCAGGGGACCTTCTGAATAAAGTTCTAGTCCTCTAAGTAGGTTTACAAAACTCCAAAACTTAGACCTTCAGATTTTACAAAATGTATAAAGTACACTTCGGGGGGGGGGGGGGGGGGGGGGGGGGGGGGGGAAGCAATGCATTGAAAGTATTTTATTAGCTGGCACCTACATGAAGTTCAATGTGGAAAACAATTAATACAAAAAATCTTGTAGAAAGCAGAAGAAACTGAATCCTTCAGATATTTTTAAAAGCAGCTATGTATTAAATTCATCCACAAAGAAGAAAGACAGGTATTCTTCTCAGTTTCTGTTTGTGTAATTTTTTTATCAAATATTTATCCTGCCACTACCTAACAGTGAAAAATAACCATTCATTCTTTTTCTATTACGTTAAAGATTTTAAAATATATTTCAAATTAAGTAAAAGTTCTTTTGGCTTCATTCCACCTTAACCCTTTCAGATCCTTATAATGATAAAGTTATATTTAATTGTGCTAGAAAAGCAACATACAGACATATAGAAATTAAATATTTGTGTTAAAATGCTAGGTATACAGCTTAACAGAATGAGTTAATAAGTGGTTCAGTCAACAAAAAAATCACATCCAAGCTACCCTGGAAATAAGTTAAAAATAACAAATTTTGGTAATGTCTTAGAAAAAAATCACAGAAATATTGTAATGGCTACAAGTGTTTTAGAAAATTCCCTGCAAAAACTATTAGAAGTTTTAACACATATTTTCATGCAGCCACTATCTAAAAAGAAAAAAATGGTCTCACCTTTACTATAACGTTTTTACTAAACACAAATCTAATTCAATCCATGAAAGTAGAGTTTAAAAAGAGTACTAATGTACCTTGTCAAAAGGAATTCCATATTTTTTCAATACTGAGGGAGAAATTAGAGTCATCTTGTGGCGAAGAAAAGCATCACATCCTTGAGAGCTGCTCGGAAAGAACCCTAATAAGGCAAGAAAAGCAAAACTGTACATCTTTTCATTAAATCAAATAGGAAATATCTGCAATATTTTTCAATGCTTAATACTGTTTAAACTTGTTTTAGAATTTTTTATCACATCATTCCTTAAGTTCTGAAAGGTTTTAGAAAAATCAAATGCACCTCCTAAGTTTTTAAGCCCCACCACCCTGCTTTCCAGGGGGAGGGGCTACAGGGTCTTCCTTGTTTGTTAAGAAGTGAAATAATTTAGAACAAATTTGGACCTGTACCTTTAGGCATACTTTCTAACCCTTTAGAGAAATATGTTGTTGCCGGGAGCTTTTTTTATGTTAATGCCCACTCTGCACACATGAAAATCAACTGCAGTAAATAACTTTAGAAGGATTCCATGAAGATTTGGTTCACCCTGCACTTACAAACCATCTATACAGTGAACAAATACAATTGCCTAACTTTGTACAATCTATTGTATTCCTCTCACATAAATGGTAGTTCATCATTCACATAAGCAGTTTAAATCTTGGAAGAGCATGCTTACTCATTTAAAAAAAAAAAATTTCAATCAACCATCTGAATTTTTAATGCCTTGAGAAAAAAAAACAAACAAAACTTTTCCGTAATATATAGCTTTCTCTAAAGTTTGATTTAATTTCTTCACTCTGATGAGTCTTATATGTTATGTCTACTAACCACCCTAAAACTTCAGAACAATCTAGAATTTATCTTATTATAATTTTTATATTCTTTGTACATTCAATGTACTACATTCACCAGTACTGGAAGAACAGAATTTTTCTGATTTCTCAGAAGTAAAGTTAAGCAGCACTTAAACAGCAAAGGCATAATGTAGACTTGAGCTGTTTAATGTACTAGGAAGCCTGCTAAGCTGCCCTGAGATAAAATTTTATTCAAATTCATCATTCTTAATTTTTTTTTCACCAACAAGCACAGAATTCTTTACTCTGTCTTTGAATTGCAAATAATGTCATAAGTTTCAAAAAGTACTATTTGATAGGTACAGTTATATATATATGTGGCTTCACTGACTAAAAGAAAGTTAAAAGAAATTAGCCCACAAGTAGTGAACTTCAGCAAAAAAAAATCAACTACTTTTTCACAATTAACGCCTATAAGATAAATGACAGCAACCAAAACTTAAAATCTACAGTTTCTGAGCATCAAGAAACCCCAGCCCTGAGCAATATAATAATACAAATATACAGAAAGTTGCTGTGAAAAATGTGGTTGAAAATGGTACTTGAGACTTGAGGGAAGAGCTGGTATGAAAAGTAGATGAAAGCTTAATTGCTAAAAGCAAAGATAATTTAACTGAATTTTCCCTGAGGGAACAAATTTTGTACCAAATTATGTTACTGCAATATGCTTAATTAGCTCAACACAAGATGATAAAAAGCAAACGATGGGCAGACATCCAAACCTTAAGTTGTACCACTCGAGCTCCAAGAGATCAGACATAGCTGTGACAAGTCCAACCAGAAGGCAGGCTTGTTGCTGAATTCCAAGAAAGTTTCAAATAACACAGAGCAGGAGAAGAACACAATCTGCTCAAAATCCACTACTAGAAATTTACAGGAGAACATTTACTGTGGTTAAGGAGCCCTCACAGTGAAATCAAAGTGCAGCCTACACATTCTGTACTGTTACAAAATATCTTTTGACTTGTCAAAGTCTACACTTGGGCAGACAAATTTTTCAGGCTCATTCACTTCATTTTCTCAAAGGAACACCCCTTCAATGAACAAGGAAAGAAAGGAAGGTAAGTAAGTATTTCCTCGTTACAAGACTCTCTTTATCAAAAGATCTTTTTTCTGTCAAGTTAAGTGTAAGTCACACAAGCTTTTCTTCCAGAAAATAAAAACCCTGTGGGAAAACTGGCTAACAAATGCAAAAAATACCAAATAGAGGATTTGGCATCAGAAATATTACAAGACTCTTACAAAATCATTAAATGCAGGCCAATTCAAGATATGCCCACAACATTAAGAATAATTCTGAAATACCAAGCTGATGTTAAAATTACAAATGAAAAGGATTACCATGCAATCCTGTATGTTTACTGAAATCCCACATACAAAAGAAAAAAAAAAATACTGAAATCTATCTAGAATGTAACTACTATTCAAATTCTGTAGCACATTCATGCTTTGAAGGGACACATGAAATTTTAATTTAATCCATTATCTCTAAATCAGTTCTGCAAGAGCAGGTATTTTGTAGGAATTCACATGCAACCCCAGTTTCTTGGATGGTGCCTTGAGATATGACAGACCTACACCCTATTCATCTCCTTGGAAATTATTACAAAGAAATGAAATAAGAATTCAAAACAATAACTTCATAGAAGCCAACGAGAAATAATCAGAGCTCAGGGTAAAACTGAAAAAGGTTCTCGTTGATTTATGTCCACAAGAAAAAGGCAATTACATTAAAAATTTTCCAATCCATGATTTACAGAAACACTGACATTTTTAACAGCTAGAGCAGAATTAGAACAGTCTACGTGGCAGTATGTGATTTAATACTTGCTGGCCAAATGTTTGGGTAGGAACAACTATAGGCAGAGGACATTTATCCACCGAATTCAAGGCTACTCTTGGCTTTTTAAAACCCTTATTTAGTTAGCCAAAGCAGCAACAGCAAAGAGTATGTGAAAGCATAGGCTTCAGACTGTGTTAACAACTGAAAACATGCCCTTACAAAGACTCTCTATACATACTCTGACAGATAACACCATCCAGAAGTCCAATCTTACCAATGCTATTTGTGCAAACAAAATTAAATTATTTTAATAGCAGCAATATCACTGGACTGGGGAAGACACATCCTTTGTCAATGCTATTCCACCTCAGCATGATCTTTCCACAGAATATAAGGTTTTATAATCCAAATGAATGCTAAATGGAAGTCAAAGCCTTCTCATCTATGGGCAAATGTAGAAGCAGTGGGCACCCAGCAGATTCCTAGCCATGGAGGGATATAGAACATGTTTTAAAATACTAAGTTCAAATCTCTAAATTATTGAGGGACAGACAGTGAGCATTGCTACGTGGCAGTCTCATTTTTTTTCTTTTCACAATGAGAGTGTCTTTCCAACATATCACACACGGCTCGTATCAGATGACCACATCAGTATCATACCTATCACTCGGGCAAACTGGAGTCAACCATCTCCCTGGCTGATTAGCCTTTTCAAGGTATTAGGAATGCTCCTCTATGCTACTAAGAATGTGCCCATAACGTTTTCAATTACATTGTCCAGCTAAGATCATATACACAGAATTACAATACTACTCTCAAAAGTATAATTCCACTACTTCATTGGACTGAACAGGTTGGTTTGCTATATTTTACCTTGAATGATCAAGGAAATCATAATTTGGTCACTTCTAAAGTCATTATTTAATTACTTTATCCACATAAAATCATATTCTTAGGGAACTTTCAAATCAAATCCTGACCAGTGCAATGAATGAAGTCAGACATCCTGTAATTTTCAACACTTCCTGACTCAAGATTTCACCTGAAATTTAAAGGTGTTGCATTTTTCATTAATATTATTTCAAATTAAATATATATACATATACATATATATATACATATATATATACATATATATATATATACATACATATATATATATATATATATATATATATATATATATATATATATATAAAATAATGAAACTCACAACATAAGAAGAATATCCTAAATTGCAAATATCTTTAATGTAGTTTAATGTTAAGGAAAGTAAAAATAAATTGAATTAACATAATTAATCTCAAGGTTATGATTATTTTTTATTTATGCAGACCTTCATTTAAAGGCCTTACACAAAATATTAATCATAATTTGCAGATCAGTACTGTTGAAACAATGGCAGAGATTACAGAAGTACCAAATTTTCTAGTAATTCCCTTTTTAGATTTTACTTTGGCAAGTACAAATACAAACTTTATATAATTTATTCAAATTATTTTGCCATGATCTGAACTAATTTGATTTAACTTTCTGTGTTGCACATGAAAGAAATTAGGAGGCTAAGTTTGCATAACAACAACCATCACAAAGGAACAATGGCGATTTGTATGCTATACAAAGCAGCGTACAAAAGCTGCAAAGAGGCTTTCAAGGGGTATGAAATACAACTAAGAATGCCCAGATGACCATGTTCAAATCTTAAGTTTACTATCCCTTAAGTAGGACTTTTCTAACTTGACTTACTCTTTTTCTGAGAAAAAGTTCAATTCTTCAACTGCTAAAGTTTTCAAGATCCTTAGAAGTTATCCAAGATCTACTTCAAGTCTCATTTCAACAATTATTTTAATTTGATTTCATACATAACAGGTAATGACTTCTGCATAAAATGAAGTAATTAATACTATCCACCATAAAAAGCTTTGGACAACAACCATACATATTTACAATATATTAAACTTTAGTTTCTTCTTTAACATAATTGAACATCACAGTTTGATTTCATCTCCTTTCTAAAACAGTTTCTGCACTCAAACGATCTATTAAAAGATCTTCAAAATCCTTCAATCTGCCATTTCTCATTTGCCACTCTGTCTCTATTCTCTTTACTTTGTAACCCATTTTGTAAAACAAAAAATCCTTTAAGAATACCATGGCATTACAGATTAACATAACAACACGTATAAAAATTGCAGTTAACAGTTCACTTGAGATTTTTATTACATTTATGTCTACATAAAATTGAAAAAAAGTCTACATAAATGAGAAAGCAGCTGAAGGGCAAAATCAAACTGTTACCTTTATTAGATGCAAGTCTAATGTCTTTCAGAAAAAGCATTTGTAGGCGCCACAGTCAATCAATATTTCAATGGAAAGCAAAAATGAAAGCATTCATGCACAAAAGGCATGTGTTGTAATTGTGATGTGCAGACAAGATAATGGAAAATATTCTAACCTTCCTTTAATTTTATGTATCAACTGCTGCCTTGACTTAGACAACCTGTCACATTTAATGTATTATTTTATTATTTTAATTATTTAGGAGCATTCAATTAATTCAGTAGGCATCTGGTCATCAGAGCTAACCTTCCTGAATAAACTTTCTTTATCCTTCAAATTTTGTATTCATGCAAAAGCATTTTCACTATACATGGTTTTAAATACAAAGGTCTCAATTACACTGTGTTTTATTAATGTTTTCTTTTAAGTCACTTGCAGCTGTGCAGCTTAGTTTATGCTTTCATCTTTCTAAGATACCTTATGTGTTTTTAGAAGGCACCAGTTGCAAAATCGATCATCACAGCATGGAAACAATAAGAAATGGCAATTTTCAGGTTTGTTTTGTTTTTTTTTTAAGTCAGTTATTTTTATCGTTCGTCATTGTAGAATTAATCTTCCACCTTCCATCCTCAGCTATTAGCTGGACCAAAAATATCATGGAAACAATCTACTCACAGAAAAATATCCCAGGTTACATCAAACTCAAATACTAAAAACTTAGTTTCACAGACAACACTCTTCAACATTTCCTAACTCAACTATTTTATATTCCTGCTACAATAATAATCTCTGGATGAGTACCCAGTTTTCCTACAGATATCCAGTTTCATCCAGAAAAAATGTAATGGAATAAACACTATTTGAAATTTAATCATCTCTGTTGAGTATCTGATTCTGTGCTTTATTTGCTATTTGCTATTCAAAACATAGTACTGATGATCATAAGCATGATTCTTCAAGGAAGTTTTCCATTCACCCCACGGTTCTTTGTAACTTACACTACCATAAAATCAAGAGCAGCAGTGAATAATTTACTTCTGTGCAGATGCGTCCAATTCTGACTAGCACTCGGACATCAAGACGCTGTTCCTCCAGTGTAACCTATCAGTTTCTGAAAACAGTGGCCTGGGAGATTTCCATTTCTCCAATGCTTAATGTCACATTTCTATTACTGTATTAGGTTACCGTCAGCAGTAAGAGGGCTGTGGACCTTCAGGGCAGTTTTCTAATATAATACTTTTTTTTCATGTAGCAAAACATATATCTCCAAAAGTTACCTACTTCCTGAATTTGTACAGGTTACTCCAATATCTACAGAAATCAAGGTATTTCAAGGAAAGAAGGAGTGTTTTTTTGGTCTACAACAAATAACGCAATGTCTCAATACCACTTCATTTTTAGAAATTAAAGAACAAGTGCTGCTTCGACTGCCCATCCTTTTCTCTCACTCTGAAAATAAAGAAAAATTCAATGCATACTCACTACAGCACATTTAAACTGGATGGTTTTGAGAACACTGCACAGGTATTACCAAGCAATATGAAATCTATAATAAATGCCAGAGCAGCCAAAAAACATCATGTACAAAGCCTATCTACCCAAAGATCTGGCTTCCATCAAATGTCCAAACTGTAGAGAGAAGCATTTTTACACACAGCATGAAAAGCTGGCTTCCTCTGACTAATCTAGTAGCAAATAGCTGCTGCTCCAAGACTTCGAAAGCCAGGGACAAGTTCCTATGCTCCCCTAATATAGCTCTGTGCCAGTGTGCTCGGATCTCCCTCAAAATCCATTAAAATTTTAAAATCCACCAAGGAGAGTAAGGAATGAATAATGTGAAATAAACCATCTCCTTAGACATACTTTAAACCTGGCAAGTTTCACTTCGAGTCTCTGTGTATACTGGAAGACTCCATGAACAATAGCTTTTTGGTCACCTTGCCCATACGAGTCATCACAAACCTTTACCAAACTCCCTTCCCTTTGTTTACACTCCTTCTCACTGAAACATTACTAGCAATTATGAAAAGAAAAAGGCATTTTTTTCAACAATCCTAGTGTCCCTCCCTGAAACTTTTCCAATTCTCTACTTCTTTTACTCTTTTATTATTTCTTGCAAAACTAAATTATTGAATCATCCTAAGTCAGTGTCCATTGCCCAGCCTACAAGTTCCAATTTGTTTAACACTGAAACCAAAGTGTATAGAGTCCTATAGTGTGCATTGGGAAAAGAAATTGGAAAGAAACGAGAATGAGTGACAACTTTTTCAAATGATACTATGACAAAATTCAGGAATAGTAAATGTAATTATTCAGGATGAAATCTGTTTTCCTGAGACATGCTTTTAAGATGGTCTTTACTTTCACACCATTACAGCAGCTTTATAATAAATAGCTCAGAAAAAGAGTCATGCACCCATATACTAAGGATAAAAAGTTGATGTAAAAATAAAATGCACACAAATTTTCAGAATTTTTTCCTGATACACAAGATCTAATTATGAACTTTTGATAGCATTCCTTTCCTCTAATTCTATTTCATTAAGCACTCCATTCCATAATTCCTTTAACAGTTATTAGCAAGCTATAAAACATGGGCTGCCAGGCCAAGAAACACCCCTAATTATTCCCATGTTCATAATTTGCACTCATAATTCAAAAACAAAAGTAGTGGTGCAGTATTACTGAAAAGAAAACAAATGGCTGAGTGAGGATCTTTCTACTAGTGATTTTTTCTGAACTAGTGATTTTTATCCCTTAGACCTCAACCTTACAACTATATCTCTGCTCCTTCTCCCAAACATTTCTGCCACCTATAAATGGCAAAAGCCAGCACGTGCTTTTAGCTAAAGTGGATCTGTATGCCTGTTCAATAGTCAGCAAACTGCTAACAAATAAGACTTAAGTGTTTCTACACTTTGTCTGCTTACCCCTTCACAGACGCATTAAGCAGGACTCCATCCTCTACCCAAACATCAACTTTCATGAAACTTTTGGAGACTCATCTGTTTTCAGTATTTCTATCTCTGTATCAAATTTGGGGAAGAAATTTCAAAAACTTGCTGAAGAAAAGCAGCTAGGCCAAGAAAGAGCAAGGGCACAGAGGAGACAAGATACTAGCAATGAAATCTAACAAAAAAGAAAATACTAAGCCTCACTCTCCTAAGTTTCAAAAAGCTAAAAATGCTGGTACAAAAATAAAGTTCTAAGAGAAGCCAAAAAAAAAAAAAAAAAAACAAAACAAAAACAAACCAAAAAAAACCAACGACAACAAACCACACACACCAAAGAAAAGAACAAACCAAAACAACGAACCACTTTAATTCTTAAGAATTCCCCAGGGCAATAATACCATAGACACATAAAAGTCACACAACATTAAGTAACAAAACAGTAGGTGAGTCAAGAACAATGTTTTTCACTTTCCTCAGGGGTGGTCCTTCAAACACCATACATACGAAAATATTGGAAATCCTACCTTGAGCTAGTCTTTCAAGCCGTTTCCCATGCTCTGGAGGAACAGCATACCTAAAATAATTACGACATAATGACTAAAAGTCTTCATTCATGTATGATAAGTATCTCACAATACAGAAGGCAAAAAGATTAAAGACTGAAAAATTACACAGAAAAAAAATATACCAACATCTAAGGAAAAAATACAGACATTGGGTTTTGGGGCGGGAGGGGTTTGAGAACAAAAACTTAGCTTATTTCTAGTTTAAACATTTTATTATGTAGTTCCAAAATGTTGTATTCACTATTTAAAGTCACGTTGACAATACTTGATATTATTACATCACCACAATTAAAAAACAAACACATACTTTACTTTTCCAAATGAAATCTAAAAATGTAAAAGAAGTCAAATGTATACAAGCTTAATTTCTTTGAATTTTAGTATGCTTCACAAGACACAAGGGTTCAACAGAAAAATACAGGCATTAAACGTCTCTATTTTTTCCTACAGCAAAAGCTGTGTAATGAAAGGGTTACTCGCCCTTGTAGAATCATTACAAATCAGAGTTTTAAATTATTAAAGAAATAGACTTTCTTTAATTTACAGAATCGTATGTATCTTAGAAACCCACTGTTCTTACAATAATCTAATTTTTTCAAAAATCCACGCGCTATCTGCAACAATGCAGCAAAAATAAAAAAGAACATATTATTTTTAATGTTTACTGCAGCCAGAAACTAGAAAGCTACTGAAAGGTTGTTTCATTTCTGCTTCTCTTTGTTACTAACTTATTTACTGCATTTCATGGACTTACTATGTGTTTTTATTAGGATGTATTATTGACTTTAACTACTTTAATGTGTGATACAATAGGCTTTTTTCAGTTTAATGTTGAAATAACACTAGATTGATTCTTCTCTATTAAAAAATATGGTTCAGAAAAAAAGAAAATGTATAATTAGCTGTACAAGATAGTCCAAATCAACACTGGTAAACTAAGTAAACACAGACCTTTTTATTACACATTTCATTCATCAGCCTTGAAAACTCACTCAGAAAAACAAGCAATAAACATCCACCTACCTCAAGTTGTTATTTTCACACACTCTAAAATTTTACAATTTTACTCTTACAACTGAAAAACGTGCACAGAAGGAAGACCACCACAGAAGTCAGTGCTCTGTAAACAAAACACATGCATACTGACAACCCACTCCAAACAGCATTAAACAAAGAGACTTTCAGTTTACTATGTTCAGTGTTCGCAGTTTTAATCAGAATTTCACTGTCTCACAAAATTGCACTTTCTTTCTCTCCATTTGTAATTTCAAAGTGTTTGTGACTGTTTTTTGCTCCGTATTACACATGCACCAGTGTATCCATACTAATCTAATCTGTATGTTTGCCATCCTCCACACTCCATCAGAGAAAAATGCTATGTATAGCACTATATACTGTACTGCATATCTTTAAATACTCAACTCCATAAAGCAAAACATGAACATATACCGTCAATGTCTAACAAAAACCCTCAAAACTAGATACTGTACTTTGCTTTGACTCTAATTGAACTGGTGTTCCTCCTAGAATGTTTCTCCTTCAAAAGTACAGGTTATACAATTTAGTAATAATATGGAGCCACATGCTTCCATTTGTACACATAAACATGTCAATATTACAAAAATACAAAAGTCAGTTGAGCTCTCAGTAAGACTTTTGGAAAGACAGTGTATGATTTAAATGGACTACAGCTATTTAACTAACCTAAAATATATTAAATGCAAGTTGGTGTTTTTCATCATAGTCTTCACTTAGGTTGTGTGGTAACGTCTGGTACTCAATCCTTTACTTCCCTCTGTTGCAATTGCTTGTTCCTCACAGCTAAGACAAGGGCAGAGGAATGGAGACAGATAACCCTTTGTACTATGATAAATTAGGAGTCCCAAAGTAAGTCTCAAGAATAGCTCAGACTTGATTCCTAACACAATTTATTAGAAAACTATGCTTAGCACATGTGCATCTGCCTCTTATGGTGAATGACATGAATCTTCCTGGATTCTTGGTCTACTCTACATTAAACAAAAAGCTCCCAAATTCAAATTACCTAGTCAGAGGGGGAAAAAGCATTCACTCTTAATCTCAACTGCTATCTTATAGGAGAATTTGTACAGTTAAAAGCTCTTAGAAAAATATCTTCATCTTGTGTCCAGCTTTCTTTTAGCCACATTACCAAACTACCACTAACATTATTTGACTTCTCATATAATAAGGTCAAGTCCAGCCACCCACAAAGCAAATGTAATGGTAAATCACTAAGAGGCAAAAAGTTGAGATAAGGCAAAAAGTTAAGACAAGGCAAAAAGGGAAATGATGATGCTAACTAGATCTTAATTTTATTAGTTCACGAACATATCCTTAGTAAAGTATGAAGAGTCACCATTCATTGCCAGTCATATTACAAGGGCAGAAAAAATACGGCACTTATATTTATCCAGTATTGTTCAAAAACACCTTCTGAAATATGTCTTAGTTCAGCAAATCACGAGTACTGGCAACAAGATAAGTACAAATAAGTAATAAAAATTACATTTACCTCATTAACTTGCTATTCATTTTCATATATATGTTTTCAAGATTAATGCTTATATACTGTTTCTCAGTCGCATCAAAAACAACAAATTGTCGCTTTACTGTGCAAAAACTGCTCAGCCAACCAAGGTGATCATCAGACAAGCAGCTTCTTCTATCCAACCAATCATTCTCATGTAAGTGACCAGAAATGGAATGTAAAACAATTTGAGTTCTATTGTTCCAAAGTCAGGTGTATGCACAGATAATGGTTAACAGCATTAATTGCAAACAAATTTAGTGTGATGCTGAATACTTAACCAAACTACTTCTCTAAACACTATGTTATTTATAGACAACATAAAAACAGCTGATGATTTTTCCTGCAGATTGTTATTTTAAAAATTAAAAAGCTGCAAACCCATAAAATGTTGTTATAAGTAAACATCATCAGCTTTTTTCAAAATGAACTATATTCATTGGTTTTATAACTGGCAACAGACAACTTGCAACATTCACATTATATCAAAATAATGCTATCTAACTCCAGACACTGAGCTCAGAATCATGTGACCCTTTTATCAGCAACTGATTTACTCTATTATCTATTTTGGTGATTTATACTTATAATACATAAACCTGATACATACCTTTTTAAAATATAAGCAGATTTAAATTTCATAAACTTAATTTAGGAAGTTAATACAGTTTTTGTTTTGAGATGGGAAATTTGAAAGTCCGTTGCCATCTAAAAATGTTCCTATTCAATCTAAATACTTTAAGAAACAAAATCCTCTTCCACAATGGCAAAACTACAAACAACTAAAACTTCTCCTTTCCTTCTAATCCCTGAGCAAAGTTCTTTCATTTTGTGAAGAACACTGAAACTAGCAAATGACTGCTCTGTTTCAAGCACGATAACCCATTTGAGCTGCTGACAAACCACTATACTATTTGATTACAGATACCTTCTCACAACCAGAATCCCTATTTGATTACAGTCATCTCTGTGACTCATAATATTTCTAATTTTTATGACAGTTTTCGGCAAGACATCTGACTAATCCTCATGAAAGCTTTATACTTGATTCCCATTTCTGCCAGAATGGTTTGACTTCTCTGTAGTTCTCTGTGTCTATTTTGTTTCCTAGACACAGAACATAGCAAGGAAACATGTCCATACTGTCAGTGGTATGCACAACTTTTGCAAAGGTACCAAGACTCTTCCACTTACGCTGAACTTTGCGTCACCTGGCCAGATTTCGACTAGTTTTTGTCACCTGCTGATTACACTGAAGGTTCTAGTAATCCTTCCTCAGAAGGCCCTGAGCCTCTCTAAATCCATTCACCTTATTGCCACATTTGTTCTTAAATCATTACACTGTTAGCACCAGTCTGAGTATGCATTTCCTTCTTCACCTTTTTGTCTATAATTTTGTCTAAAAATAATAGCAGAATGCTATTATCCCATCATATGCTGTTTTCCCATCATATTCATAACCCCATTACTATTTCCCCTCCTACTGAGATTCAAAATCTGGAAGCCTTCACATGAAATGTTTCAAAGACTTCCACAACCCCTGCTGTCTAACCATGTATCTTTCCTGATCTTTCCACCTCATTAAGCAAGATGAAAAGGTGTTGGTACACTTTTTACACTGGCAGATAGATAAAAACAGATTCCAGTTATGCCAATCAAGAGGCAACAGTGATGTTGCTCAGAGTATAAATTTTAGGCAACCTAGAGATCAAATTTCTTGCCATCCTATATCCACTGGAATCATGAAGAGAATTCCTGAACCTAAACCCCTGCTTTATTTTCATTGTCACAACAGATTTGTTTCCTCTTACAACCTAAATAAACTGTCAGGTCCAGTCTCACTGTTCTAATCCATCTAATTTTGGCAAAGCGTTCTCTCTTTAACAATCTGGTCTCTTTTTCTTGATATGGTCGCAAAAATGGAACCATCTCCTCTTTCTGTAATATATATTCCTGTTTACTTTATGACTGACCAACCCTGCAAGGCATTTTGTGATTTATGAAAGACATTACTGAACAGGACTAATTTTTAACATAATGTATTGTCTGTTGTCATTTTCAGTCTTCAGAAAAGCTAGGAAGCAAAGACCAGATGGAATGTCACAGAAAATATACAAATTGATACGTAAATTAGTGTTTGTATCATATTGCAAGTATTCACTGTGCCCCTTTCAAGGGAAAGTAAAAACCTAGTTCTTTGTGCAGAAAAGAATGCAGGCCTTCACCATCAGATATAAAAGGTGACAAAAATGAACACAATATTTTAAAATATTACTCTCTTAAGTAGAATAGTACATTCTTTACACATCTTTTCTTCTTTAAAAAAACAGAAAAAAAAACTGTCCTATTATTATGATATTTGAAATATCCACAGTGCCATGAAAATAATTACTTTCTGCCTGCTTAAGAAATATTTCCATATATTCATTATTATTCTTCTTCAAGATGATTTACATCACGTCAACACTTTAAAAGAATTAACATTACTGTTATTTCTGAGTCAGGTGATCAGAACAAAGGGTAAGCCTTACTTTCAGATACTTAAGAAACCCAGAGTTATTTTCAAAAATGTGAATGTCTTATTCAGAATTTATTTAATTTATAAACTTAAAATGTAAATGGAAGCATTATCCATATTTTACCTAAGGATATAAAACATATGTTAATAGTATAGTATCTCTACTAGTAACAAAAATGGTCAGCGCTAACCAATAATTTTCAAGAGCACTTTAACAGTTCAACATGACAGAATTCCTCAAATTATTGCACAAAACAAAAATAAATTATTCTGAGACGTATAGCCCTGAAACAGTAATTACAATAGAGGAAAATATTTAATGACAAATGCCGGAGTGAAGAAATTTTAAATATTAGTCACCAGTTTATAAATACCATTACAAAGTACATCAATATCAAGTGATAACAGAATTAATAAGCCACACTATCAATCACACCAATCGTTTGTCTTGCTCATAAGACTTTCCCTTAGAAACTGAGACGTAAAATAAGGTACCTTTCAGTTCAGAATGCAAAGAGAAAACTGCAGTAAAAATTCTTGCCTAATAGCAACTAATTTTAGGCCTCTTTCCCGCAAATCTTTCCCTACCATATACGCCAATCTCTTCTGCCCTTATATTATTCTATTTCAGGGCTTTTAAGTTCCTTCTTCTCTTTCAAAGTATTTCCTCTTTAGCATATTTTTGCAAGGTAAAGAAAACTCAACAAAATTCATGTGTGCATTATGTTACACATATTATGTGTTACACAAATAAATACATAACCATATAAACACCTGTAATCCTGATTTAGTAAGTTATCAGACACACTTTCCCACATGTTTCCTATGAGGCAGTCAGTGAAGGAATAGGTATATGTAATACAGAACTATAGATTTCTTCGCATAACTCTTGAAGTAGAAGTGTGAAGTGTAAGAAGTAATGCAAGTTAACCTATGCCTAAACACTGCAGAAAGCTCCAAATTCTATAAAGACTGCTACAGCAGTTAGACTCAACTGCTCTCCACAAGTTCTAACTGTGGTTCTCAGATGGAAATGGCTGTCCTTTCAAAATTCAAAGAAAATATGCGGCATGTTAGCTCTCCAAAAGACCAATGTGTCTGTCTTAAAAAAACCACATGCACAACCAGTAAAATCCAAGAACATGCTTTACTACTATATACATCAAGTTTGGTTTAACTAAGGATTGTCAAATCAGTTGAATTAAAGAGCAGATAAGATCTTTACCATCTGTATCATAAGATTCAGCTCCTGCCCCACTTTCTCAAAGAAAATTACACTAGTATCATATTAATACATGACACATTTTACTGACAAATGAACTTTGCATAAATTACTGCAGCATTGCGCCAGTAAAAAGCGTATCTGTAACATCAAACAAATCTTCAGCTGTCTTTCATTCAACTTTTTTATAATGCTGCATTTCTTAAATATATGGGCCAATGTGGCACAGAAAATGAATTTGTATCCACCACTATTTCTTCAAAGTATGAAGAGGTCAGTGTTTAATAATTTTGTTCATTAGAAGCACAAAAAAGCATCAGTAAACTAACGAAGCATTTATCCTGTTATCAACTCATACCTCCTTCAAAAACATTTAAAGAAGCTTTCCCATTGTATCTAAGGACTTCAGAGTTTAAGTTCTCTACTGTTTGGAATTTCACAATATGCAGTGATCTTTTCTTCAAATAGCACTTTTTAAATTCTTGAGAAGCAAAAATCTCGATATTATTTACAACTGTCCTATCATCTTGGAACATTCTGGAATCGCCTATCTGTACATCCATTTTTTTTTTAAATATATTGATGTTACGGTTAAGAAGACTTTCTGTATGATTAATTCTATCAAAGAAACAATCTCACATACCTATGTAAATAATTTATCAATTTCAAACACAGACCTGCTTTACTACAACAGGACTTCACCTCTGCCTTAACTCAAGAGATCCATTACATAAGCAAAGCAAGTAAAAATAAAGCAGTGATCTAAGAGTGAAGATCTGACCAATTTACCACACTCACAGTATAAATACATGATAGGATTTGAATTTTGTATGGGTATTAAAAAAAACAGTGATGTTTTATGGTATTATAAGCTACACATTTTCTGTCCAAGTTTGGATGACTAGAAACTGCGAGAATTGAACTACGCATAACTTATTTTTTCATATCTTTCTAATGATTTTACACTCTCTTCACAGGTATTCTGAAAAACAAAGATTTTATGAACAAAAGGAATGTATTTCTCTTATATAGTTGGGATACATGCATATACAATGTATCACAACTTGTCTGTTAAGGATGTTCAACCAAAAATCTAAGATTACAGAAAAAGGACAGTAGAAGTTTCATATGCAGCAAGTTACCTGTAGCTCTGAATCTTACCTCCTATTGGTCCAGCTGAGTTTACAGTACAGAATATGACTCCGATTCAAAAAAGCAATTAAATGCATGTTAAATACAAAATACAGTAGTTAGTCCCAAAAGGCAACCGAACCAAACAAACTGATTTCAAAGAGCTCTCTCAGAAGTTCCTCAAACAGTCTTGGTGTTCCCAGCACATTAAGTTTCTCATATTGTATCTTTCAAGTATTTTTCTGTTGAACTCAAGTAAGTCTTATGTACTTATCTTACATAAGTGTGATTTTATAGCATTCTGAGCTTAAAAAAACCCTTCAGTGAACTACTATCTTAGCCTTTTTGTACAGTTTACCATTGTGAAGCAATCATAACCCATCTGTTTGGTTTAGTCAGCTGAAATAAACAAAAATCATCTTAAAAAAAAATTAACTTGCCATGACTTCGGCTCCCCAAAATGGAGATAATTAATACTGTAGAGATCCATGTCTTCAGTGTGCCACGCAAATGTTGTTTTCCACATACCAAAATAAAGATATGGTGTATTTACACCCTCAATAGAAATTCCACACTCTTCTCCTACAACATCCAATATTGTATTAAGATGAGCAATATTCCACTCCTCAATACCCTGAAAAAGATACATAATGAAAATATTATTAAGCTTTTAAAGCAATGCAGTTTTATATAACAGTTCCAGTCAAAAGATACACACTTGATGTAGCCTTTCAAAAAATAGTCTGTTCATACATATTTGTAAGCATTTTAGAAGACAGTTGAAGTTACCTGAACAAAAATTCTCTTGAACTTTATAAGTATTAGATCAGGTTATAAGTCTGAGATGTCCAGAGCAGAGAACATAACAAGTTCTGATCTGGTTTACAATTTTATATCAAATCTAATATGGACTGAAATATCATACACCATACTACATTCAAAAAGGTACACAAAATATAGAAATAATAGCTGCAGACAAAACCTTCACTGAGTTTATAGCTGGAAGCCACTAAGTTTCACAGGACCTATCTATGCTCTTTTACTACTTACAACATAATACCAAACAGTATGAAAAAATGGTTTAAAAATTATTTTACATGCATAAATTTACCACTTCTCTCGAAAGTATACAAACTAAAATGATCACTTCAGATGTATTTCTAATCATAACGACGTACTGCATAAGAAATACACCACAGAAGGAATCTATTGATTTCAGGGGATTTAAGCTGTTTCCTTATGTTATTGCCCATAAAATTTGTACATTAAAAGTCATTCAGAAAGCAATACATGTAGTTTTTGTTGCACTTCAAATTCAACTGCAAACTGCAGTTCTAATTTCAGGTAATACAGCACGTAAGAGACAGTATAACCAAGATCAAAGCTACAAAATTGAAGAGAAAAAATTAGACTTCATTATAACAGCAACTATTAGCACCTCCAGGGAAGACATTAGCTGGTGCTCAAGCAGTCAGAAAACCAAGAAATATAATCAAAACTACTAAAAACTCAATTGAGACAAGTTTTATTGCAAAGACAGCCCCTAAGCACACTCTTAACCATGAGCTGCTACACCCATCACTGAATGTACAGTTTTGATAATCTTACTGGGGCACAAAATGATGGCAGACTGCAACCCTGATGCAGCTGATCAAGACTAAGCATGATGATATTTAATATTTGGATAGCTGGAGTAGTAAGAATACAAGTTAAAGCAAGAAGTAATGAACATTCAATACTGTCAGTTTTCTTTTTTTTTTTTTTTTTTGAGATTTTTATGTCAAGCATGTTACTTATGAAGCAGAAAAAACTGATAGACAAGAAGTTAACATCTGTATGAAGTTCAGACTTCTCATTGAACAAGCACTTCTAACCACTTGCTTTGGCTACTTCACTTATTAAGAAATACTAAGTTATTTGGAATTTTACACTTGGGTAAAGGGTGTTTATAGATTGATTTCATTTCAGACACCATTTTTTCTCCTTTTAAAATGGAAGTCTTGGGTTTGACACATTTGTGAAACACAAAGGCACATGAAATTTTAAACGTTTTAAAAAATTTAAATCCTAATAAAAGAAAAAACACCAATCTGAACTCAAGAGTAGATGCTGGTGAAATCTGCAGCTTTCAAATATAAAACGTGGCAGCAGCAAGTTAATACAGCTGTAAAATAAAAAATTTGAGGCAATAATTTTTAGGTAGTAAGTCCTCGATTTACAGATTTTATTTTTTAAAATCACATGAAATTTATCTGTTTACAAATTGTGCAGATCATTTGAAGAAACAAATTAATACAGCCAACTAAGAGCAATGATTCAACCACAGATACATACACAAGATTAGAAGAAAACAAGAAATACTTGTAAAACCCAATTGTTAATCCAGGCAGTTACTCTGACAGTGGCCAAACAACACTGCAGCAATTTGCACTTGAAGGTTTCTTCAGCCAGAATAGGTGTTATCTTTCTATTTAACAGTATTCCATGGACTTTTTTTACCCGTCATGTGACCCATCTAAACCTTTCACCCATGTAAGCATCTAGAAACCCTAATATCCTGAAATCTTAAGTCTTCTACTAAGAATTAAGTAATACCTAAGAGAATTTTTTTTTAACAGCACATCTCATCTTTGCACACACTGTTAAGTTGTATCACAACTAGTCACCAAGCAAACTGCTAGTGATTTGTCCTCAAACAAAAGCAATTTCTATCATGGAGATCAATTCTAGAACAAGTACCTTGCTTCAAAGTACCAAACAATCCAAATAGCAAATAAACAATCCACAACTTGTACACTCAAGATAGATGAGCTACTTCCTTTTCCTGAAGACCATTTTGGACAAGCATTCTTAGCTCAAAAGGAAATGTTCTCTGAAACTGGCCAAATAACTAAAATCACACTGATTCGTTTCAACTCCTCCTACATTCCTTAGACTTAAAACAATAAATCAGTTTCATATTTATGGCCAGATTATTACAAATCATTATTAAAAATCATTTTAAAGATGTTAGTTTACCTCACAGATTTCTTTTAATATTTAAAAACATTAAATAAAATGCTTGTATGATTTTAAAGTAAAATATTGATTTGTTTTTACAGTAGTTGTATAACTGGTTTTAGATGTAGCAACTGCAACGCACACTAAAAAGATCCCAGCTGTATAAGTGCATTTTAATAGGTCAATACACAGCCATACTTCTCAAGCTTAAAGTATTTTTTTTGCAGGTTATGCTATATTGAATAACAATTGTTAGAACAGCAGTACATGTATTACTTGACTATAACATCTATCTGGTAATTTCATACAAATACATCTAGACATTATAATATTCAATATTAGGAAAATACAAAGTATTGTCCTGTTGGGGGTTAGGTTTGTTCCTTCTTTCTCTAAAGAATTTTTTCCCCATAAGTTACCAAGGAGACCAAGTGTTGGATACTTGAGAGTACTTAACCGAAACAAAGAGGTGGACAAAGTGGGAAGGGGGAGATAACAAAGGTAAAAGACAGAGCTTGAGGCACCTGGGGGCTCTTCTTTTTCCGGCGTTCGGGGAGAGAGAACGGCTGTTGCTGGCTGGAAGAGTTTCACTGCGGCCAAAGGGATCCAGTCCTGGGAAATCTACTATCACCGGTTCGGCCTGAATCCTGAGTTTTTTCTCTGCCACACGCAGGAGCTGGGCCAGGCCCTGCCTCGCCTTCGGCTTCTTCGGCGCTGCTCCTCTTGCTACAGCGTGACCCTGCACCCCCTGCGCTGCCGGGACATCCTGCCCCTGCCTGCCGGGACACCCTGCCATCCCAGCTACCAGCCCGAGACTTTCCACTGTTTCAGCTTGGTGCTCTGAGGATCCTGCAGGGACACCGAAACCAAACTGCCCTGGGTTTTGTGAAACAAAGCCCTCAAGGTTCTTGGTACTGTTTTCGTTTGTTATTAATGCTGTAGTTCTTTGGTCGGGTTTTTTTGTGTTCGTTTGCTTTGTAATACATACTAGTAAAGAACTGCTATTCCTATTTCCCAAATCTTTGCCTAAGAGCCTCTGATGGTAAATTTATAATTGAAAAAGAAAAAAAGGGGTGGAGGGTGGGGGTTCACCCTCTCCATTCCAAAGGAAATGGCAGTAGTTTTTTGGGTTTTTTTTTTTATTACCTGGCAGATACCTGTCTTCCCAAACCAAGACAGATTTTGGCGCCCAAGTGTGGCGCTTGAGGGCACTGAGAAAAGAATAGAGAAAAGAAATAGCAGTTCTTAACTAACCTAGTACTTTCTTTTGTGTGCGTTGGATATAAAAACCTCATTAGGCAGCATCATGTGGTCTAACTTAGCCTGGTTTGGATGGCATGTGGTTGTGGCTATATTCCTTCCATTTGCAGGCCCTTATCTAAACATGGGCCCTATAACTAAGGCTACGGTGGCTGTGATCCAGTTTGTTTTATGGGTGGATAAGGTGAGGCATTCATAGATTTTTAACTTCCTCTGGAAAGCAGGCACATGGATACATGGCTATCACACACTAAGTGTATGTTTTTGGGATTACTTTAGAATGGTACTTTCTGTGAGGAAATGACAGCAGGGGAAGTTTTCTCCCAGCCCTTCAACCAGTTCTTTGTGCCTACCCCACCAGCTTTTGAAGGGTTTAAGTTCTCTCTAGATACTACCCAAGTGTTGCTAATCCAAGTGTTGCTAATAGTCATAGCCTATTCAATAGTTTTCAGAGATAAGGTGAGGCTGACTTGGATCACCGCACAGACACCTACCCCAGAGACTAGGGATACTGCCATGCAGTCTGACCCTGCCCTGCAGCCCACCTCAGAAATGAACCACCCGAATTGGGTGGGGATTCTGGTGAAGGAGATACATGAGATGGACGGGGTGCTGAAGGAATACACTTCCCCAGCTGGTGGAAAACCCTCTCCTTCCCCTGTAAAGGGAGAGTCTGATGGTGCAGCAATAGAACCCACAGATGTTACAACCGTGCAGGTTCCAGCTGAACCACAGGGGCAGCCACAGCCAGCAGCAGTCGCCCCTGTGGAAACAAGGAAGGCTAAGATAAAATCAGAGGCCCCAGGTAATAAGGATAAGAAAGGAGGACCCTCACAACCCGCAGGGGAAACAGAGGTTGAGATCATCACCGAGTCCCTGTCGTATGAAAGTCTCCATAACCTACACAAAGATATTGCACGACGGGGAGGTGAGGCTTATACAGCCTGGCTGCTTCAGGTCTGGGCCCTTATGGATACAGGTGTACAACTGGATGGTAGTGAGGCAAGGAATTTGGGACCCTTGACCCAAGACTCAGGCATAAATCAGGTATTTGTAAGAGAGCCAGGTCCCCTTTCCCTCTGGGGGCAGCTTTTAATGAGTATAAGGGAGAGGTTTGTCCACAGAGACAAAGTGCCATAGTACTATCATAACATGGACTGGAAGACCCTTGAAGAGGGGATCCAAAGGCTGAGAGAAGTGGCAGTATTAGAGGTACTCTTTGGGAGGAGCAGACAGCATGATAATGACCCTGACAAGGTTAGATGCACAGGGCACGTGTTGCGGACACTGGCAACCCATGGATCACGTGACTATGCCATATTCATTGCCACAATCAATCCTGATGCCAACCAAGAGACAGTGGGGTCTGTAGCCAACAAGCTCAGGAGTTATGAAAGTATGATCAATGGCCCAATGCAGGCTCATGTCTCTGCCGTGGTGAAGGAACTCAAAGAGGAGATAAAGGAGGTGAGAGAGGAGATGAGGAAGAACCATTCCCATGTGGCACCGGTGTGAGTCACAGGCCCCAGAGCCCAACATCCCTCAGCCAGAGAGAGAGGGTACCCCCACGAGCTGAACTGTGGTCCTTCCTGAGCAACCATGGGGAAGACATGGGAAGGTGGGATGGGAAGCCCACTTCGGTCCTGGCAGCATGGGTGCGTGAGCTCAAAAAGAGAAACACTCACCAAGGGGTTTCCACTAAAATGAAAGTAGCCTCAGCCTCCCATGACCGAGTCACCAGGTATTATACAAGTGAGAACAATATGTTGGATCCCCTTGAAGGAACCTCTAATATGTGTGTCAAAGAAGAGAATAATAACCAGTGCTAGAGGGGCCCTGCCTCTAGCCAGGAAGAGGCACGGGAAAACCGGGTCTTTTGGACTGTGTAGATTTAATGGCCTGGCACATCAGAGCCACAGAAATATGAAGCTTTGGTTGATACTGGGTCGCAGTGTACTCTAATGCCATCGGGACATGTGGGGGCAGAACCAATTTCCATTGCCGGGGTGACGGGGGGATCACAGGAATTGACTCTGGTTGAAGCCGAGGTGAGCCTGACCGGGAAGGAGTGGCAGAAACATCCAATTGTGACCGGCCCAGAGGCTCCGTGTATACTGGGCATAGACTTCCTCAGGAATGGCTATTACAAAGACCCTAAGGGACTCAGATGGGCTTTTGGAATAGCTGCTGTGGAGGCAGAGGGCATTAAGCAATTGAACACCCTGCCGGGACTATCAGAGAACACATCTGCAGTGGGACTCCTGAAGGTAGAAGAACGAGTACCTGTTGCCACTTTGACAGTGCACCGCCAGCAGTATCGGACAAATCGGGACGCTCTGATCCCCATCCACAAGATGATCCGTGAGCTGGAGAGCCAAAGGGTGGTCAGCAAAACCCACTCACCCTTCAACAGCCCCATCTGGCCTGTGCGCAAGTCTGACGGAGAATGGAGATTGACTGTGGACTATTGTGCATTGAATGAAGTGACTCCACCGCTGAGCGCTGCTGTGCCGGACATGCTGGAACTCCAGTACAAGCTGGAGTCCAAGGCAGTGAGGTGGTATGCCACTATTGACATTGCCAATGCATTTTTCTCCATTCCTCTGGCTGCAGAATGCAGGCCTCAGTTTGCTTTCACCTGGAGGGGCGTGCAGTACACCTGGAACCGACTGCCCCAGGGGTGGAAACACAGCCCCACCATCTGACATGGGCTGATCCAGGCTGCACTGGAGAAGGGTGAGGCTCCAGAACATCTACAGTACATCGATGACATCATTGTGTGGGGGAAGACTGCAGCTGAAGTTTTCGAAAAAGGAGAGAGGATCATCCAGATTTTGCTGAAAGCCGGGTTTGCCATCAAGAAGAGCAAAGTCAAGGGACCTGCCAGAGAGATCCAGTTCCTGGGAGTAAAGTGGCAAGATGGACGGCGGCACATCCCCACTGAGGTCATTGATAAGATCACAGCAATGTCTCCACCGACCAGCAAAAAGGAAACACAAGCTTTCCTAGGTGCCACAGGTTTTTGGAGAATGCACATTCGGGAATACAGTCAGATTGTGAGCCCTCTCTACCTGGTTACCCGCAAGAAGAACAATTTCCACTGGGACCCTGAACAGCAACACGCCTTTGCCCAGATCAAGCAGGAGATTGCTCATGCAGTAGCCCTTGGCCCAGTCAGGACGGGACCAGATGTGAAGAATGTGCTTTACTCCACAGCCGGGAACAACGGTTTGTCCTGGAACCTTTGGCAGAAGGTGCCTGGGGAGACCCAAGGCTGAACACTGGGATTCTGGAGTCGAAGTTACAGAGGATCTGAAGCCAACTACACTCCCACAGAGAAGGAGATCTTGGCCGCCTATGAAGGAGTTCAAGCCGCCTCAGAAGTGATTGGCACAGAAGCACAACTCCTCTTGGCACCCCGACTACCAGTGCTGGGGTGGATGTTTGAAGGAAAGGCTCCCTCCACCCACCATGCCAACGATGCCACATGGAGCAAATGGACTGCCCTCATCACACAGCGTGCCCGTATTGGAAACCCAAATCGCCCTGGGATTTTGGACATAATTACAAACTGGCCAGAAGGACAAAACTTTAGTCTCACAGACGAAGAGGAGCAGGAACAAGTGACACGGGCTGAAGAAGCTCCTCCGTACAACCAACTGCCAGCAGAAGAAACACACTACACTCTTTTCACTGACGGTTCCTGTCGCATTGTGGGAATGAACCGTAAGTGGAAAGCAGCCGTATGGGGCCCCACACGACAGGTTGCAGAAGCCACTGAAGGAGAAGAGGGATCAAGTCAACTTGCTGAACTCAAAGCTGTACAATTAGCCCTTGACATTGCTGAAAGAGAGAAGTGGCCAAAGCTCTACCTCTACACTGATTCGTGGATGGTAGCCAATGCTCTGTGGGGCTGGCTGGAAAGGTGGAAAAAGGCCAACTGGCAGCGTAGGGGAAAACCAATCTGGGCTGCTGATGAATGGAAGGACATTGCCACTCGTGTAGAGAAGCTGCCTGTGAAAGTCCGCCATGTAGATGC
Organism: Chamaea fasciata; assembly: GCF_029207755.1. Lineage (NCBI taxonomy): Eukaryota > Metazoa > Chordata > Aves > Passeriformes > Sylviidae > Chamaea > Chamaea fasciata. The sequence continues at coordinate 11,864,703 of NW_027094089.1, forward strand.
CCATGTTCCCAAGAGTCGGGCTAATGAGGAACACCGAAACAACAAGCAGGTAGATCAGGCTGCCAAGATAGAAGTGTCAAAGATAGATTTAGATTGGCAACACAAGGGAGAGTTGTTCCTAGCTCGATGGGCCCATGATGCCTCGGGTTATCAGGGCAGAGATGCCACCTATAAGTGGGCCCGAGACCGAGGGGTGGATTTAACCATGGACAGTATTTCTCAGGTTATCCATGACTGTGAGACATGTGCTGCAATCAAGCAAGCCAAGCGGGTGAAGCCCTTATGGTATGGTGGGCGGTGGTAAAATATAAATATGGGGAAGCCTGGCAGATTGGCTACATCACCCTTCCCCAAACCCGCCAGGGCAAGCACTATGTGCTAACCATAGTGGAAGCCACCACTGGATGGTTGGAGACCTACCCTGTGCCTCATGCTACTGCCCGGAACACCAACCTGGGCCTGGAAAAACAAGTCCTGTGGAGACATGGCACCCCTGAGAGTATCGAGTCGGACAATGGGACCCATTTCAAGAATAGTGTTATAAGCACCTGGGCTAGAGAACATGGCAATGAGTGGGTGTACCATATTCCTTATCATGCACCAGCGGCCGGGAAAGTTGAACAGTGCAATGGCCTGCTTAAAACTACCTTGAAGGCACTGGGTGGAGAAACCTTCAAGAATTGGGATAATTATTTAGAAAAGGCCACCTGGTTGGTGAACACTCGAGGTTCCACCAACCGAGCAGGTCCTGCCCAATCTGAGCCCCTTCAAACGACAGACGGAGATAAGGTTCCAGTGGTATACATGAGAGGTATGCTGGGAAAAACTGTTTGGATTAATCCTGCCTCCAGCAAAGACAATCCCATCCGTGGGGTTGTCTTCGCTCAGGGACCAGGTTGCACCTGGTGGGTTATGCAAAAGGATGGAGAGACCCGATGCATACCTCAAGGGGACCTTGTTTTGGGGTGAACTACCCATGACAATGTGGCTGTATCCACATTTGCGCATATATATATATATATATATATATATATATATATATATATATAAACAGTTTAAACTCAATGTAATATGTCAGTATGGAAAAAAAATTCGGGGTGGATAATGTTGGGGGTTAGGTTTGTTCTTCCTTTCTCTAAAGAATTTTTTCCCCATAAGTTACCAAGGAGACCAAGTGTTGGATACTTGAGAGTACTTAACCAAAACAAAGAGGTGGACAAAGTTGGAAGGGGGAGATAACAAAGGTAAAAGACAGAGCTTGAGGCAGCTGCGGGCTCTTCTTTTTCCAGCGTTCGTTCCGGGAGAGAGAGAACGGCTGTTGCTGGCTGGAAGAGTTTCACTGCGGCCAAAGGGATCCAGTCCTGGGAAATCTACTATCACCGGTTCGGCCGGAATCCTGAGTTTTTTCTCTGCCACACGCAGGACCTGGGCCAGCCCTGCCTCGCCTTCGGCTTCTTCGGCGCTGCTCCTCTTGCTACAGTGTGACCCTGCACCCCCTGCGCTGCCGGGACACCCTGCCATCCCAGCTACCAGCCCGAGACTTTCCACTGTTTCAGCTTAGTGCTCTGAGGATCCTGCAGGGACACCGAAACCAAACTGCCCTGGGTTTTGTGAAACAAAGCCCTCAAGGTTCTTGGTACTGTTTTCATTTGCTATTAATGCTGTAGTTGTTTGGTCGGGTTTTTTTGTGTTCATTTGCTTTGTAATACATACTAGTAAAGAACTGCTATTCCTATTTCCCAAATCTTTGCCTAAAAGCCTCTGATAGTAAATTTGTAATTGAAACAGAAAAAAAGGGGTGGAGGGTGGGGGTTTACCCTCTCCATTCCAAAGGAAACGGCAGTTGTTTTTTTGGGGTTTTTTTTATTACCTGGCAGATACCTGTCTTCCCAAACCAAGACATGTCCTCAGAATATCACAATACTATCAGAATATCATAATAATTTCAAAGGAATATGTCAAGATACTATTTCTAATTTATCCACATTTCTGATGGTAAATTCTTTAAGGAATACCTGTCATCACTGACAACTGTGCCACACAAACCAATACCTTGAAAAACTTTACTTTTCAGCGGTTTTCCTTCTATAAGGTAACAAACAGGCTTAAAACACCTTACCAGTTATATTCACTGCTATGCACATTACACTTACCTTGTATTTCCTTAAAGAAATATTATAATGTAGATATTAGTTTATATAGAAGACCACTATTCTGATCTTCATTCATTTGAAGGTGATTCAAATTTACTGTAAATTGCTATCAAGAGTTTTTATTATTCTTAACAGCCTTTGCATCCGCTTTTAATACAATATGGAGACAAAGCAGGACACCTGACAAGCATTTCTCATCTGAACACCTGCACACTTTGGAAGGAACTGATCCATTGTGTTCCCAAAGACACAAAGAATAATGCTTCTCCGCACACTGGTAAAAAGTTAAGTTCACAGCTGAAAGCTCCAACCTCTTTGCAAATAAGAATAAAATAGGCTTCAAGTGCAAAAAACTTTTAATTTTTAAGTACTTACAAAAGTGACATGATGCTAGTCGTTTCACTTTACTTAAACCAGTCAACACTGTCATGAACATGATTTCTGTATGCATACATTATTACACACAATCCTTTTTCAGTGTTTAGTTTTTCCTTTGATTATCTCACCACCTCGTTTCAGTATTAATCTCGCAAAAAAAGACATCAGTTGCACAACTAAGACTGAAGAGCTCTTATGACTGACTGTAACAACTCAAAAAATAAAGAAGATTTAAAAACTAATTAAGAGACAGAATGGAAAGGAACATGACAAACATTAGAGAAAAATTTGTGCATCATAGCCCACTCGTCTCTCCATATAACTATTCACTCACATCAACAAATATAATAAAGCTACTGCTAATCTTTTACTGTGCCTTGAAAGTCATTAAAACAGAGGAAAAAAATGCTACAAACAAAATCTCTACACCATAAACACGCAGATTAGGAAATACAAAGAATCTCCCTCATTAGATTGTTGCAACTTCTCATCATTTCCAAGGATACAGTCATTGTTTTTAGGCACCCTTTTGAAAGGTGGGCAAGTAGATTCTTTGGAAATCACACTAGAACCTAAATTATCGTTCACATTGATTTCAACTATGAGTAGATCACAGAAAAAGGACATTACAGAACTGAAAGAATAGAATCATTTAGGTTGGAAATTACCTTTATCATCAAAAACCATCCTTAACTTGGCTCTGCCAAGGCCAAATCATGTTCCCAAGCATCATATCTACAAGTCTCTTAAATACGCCCAAGGATGGTGACACAGCTACTTCCCTGGGCAAGTCTGCCCCAGTGATTGCTACTACTTCCTTTCCGTGAAAAACCATTTCCTAAAATCCAAAGTAAACATCCACACTGACACAATTTGAGGCAGTTTACTTTAGTCCTGCTGCTTGCTACCTGGGAAAAAAGATCAATCCCCACCTGGCTACAAGCAGTTGTAGAGCATGCTAAGGTCCTCCCTGAGCTTCCCTTCCTCCAGGCTAGACAACCCCAGCTCCCTCAGCTACTCCATACAAGACTTTTACTTCAGACCCTTCACCAGCTCTATTGCCCTTCTCTGGACAAGCTCCAGCACCTCAACATCCTTCCCAAATTCTGAGGCCCAGAACTGGACATCTCAGTCAAGGCGTGGTCTCACCAGTGATGAGTACAGGAGGACAATCCCTGTCCTGGTCCTGCTGGCCACACTATTGCTGCTACAGGCCAGGATGCCATTGCCCTTCCTGGCCACCTGGGCACACCCTGGCTCATGTTCAGTCACCGTCACAGCACCCCCAGCTCCTTTTCCTGTGGGCAGCTTTCCAGCCACTCTGCCCCAGCCTGTGGAGCTGCCTGGGGTTGTTGTGACCCAAGGGGAGGATCCAGTCTTTGGCTTTGTTGAGCATCACAAAGTTGTCCTTAGCCCACACATATGTCCTATCCAGATCCCCCAGCAGAGCCTTCCTATCCTCCTAGCAGAGCAACATCCCATCCACATGGCATCCTCTGCACTGAGGGTGCACTCATGTATCATGTACGCTTCCCACACCTTATACATGGAACAAGGTAGGCATTAGGAATTCTCTTTTTAGGAGAAATAAAACTAAGAGAAGAAAAACGAAAGTAAAGTGTGTCTTTCAGACAGCAAATGAGAAGAGTGGTGAGAGAGACACAAAAGAGTATTTATACATGCTTCTTCCAAACTTGGCTTTTCTCTGCAGAATAGCAGATGCCAGTGTCAGCACTGAAGTCAGACATGTTTGATGACTCAAACTTTAAATCAGTCACTTTTTTTTGGAACTTCTTTGGAAACCAGGAAGATTTCCCCCCCTTCCTGGTAGCTAGATCAGTCTACACAGGGATCATGCCTTTTTTAGAGTTACCTACAGTCATTCTCCTACAAAGCACTGCCATTAAATGTAACAGCAATTAGAATGCAAATAACACAGAATACTATTTCCAGCAAACCTTCAATTATATGGAATTTATTTTCTATAAAGCTCTACAGAGTGCACAGAACACTTGTTTTCATAGGTATTTTCTTATTTGTAAAGACTCAATCTGAGTTCAAAACCATCAAATAACCATAAAGATATTTTAAACAGATTCTGGAATAATCCAAATGCTACAAGGGTAAACTTGAGACATTGCTGGTTGCTGTTAGACTTCAAAGCATGTACTTACAGCTTTGTTTCTTTCTTTCTTTGTTTTCATTGGGTTTTTTTGTTTATTTACTTTGTGGGGTCTTTTTCTGTTTCATGTAACACAACCTTTAGAAAATTTTGCCTCATCTTCCAAACCTCTCGGAACTGATCATCCTCTGATCTAAAAAGCAAATACTACAAACTCTGTAATCTCTCTTGCACAATGCCAACAAGGTGCTAGATTCCACAAATAACACTAATGTTTCTTAAATTATCTAAATAATAAAAATTAAGGCTCCATCATGTTTCAGATACAAACATCTCAATATAAAACTTATGGTCACCAAGTAGAAAAGAAAATGTAATCGGTAAACTGCTAAACTGATTTACAGAGCACAGCGGTATTCCTCACTGATCTTGATGGTCCACATACGTGTACGTATCACATTTTCCTTAGGTTCCTAGTAGTTTTTTACTAGAATTCTGTCAGATATTTACCGTAAGTGTAACATCTACAACATACTGTTTCCTACAATATGTATTTTGTAAAAAGTAAGCATTTGTTTTGCTTCTACCAAATAGGCCACCATGACAAATTCATTCCACCATACACTTTCTCCTAAATGCTGCCCAAAATGTCAGTGATTTGTATTCATCTGCTTTCCCCAAATAATCACAATCCTGAAGGAAATTGAATGAAGACATGAGAACAACCTCCAATTTCAAACAAAATCAAAAAGATCCTTAAGTCTATCTTCAAGCACTAAGACACGAAAAATATTAGTTGTGCAAGTGCACCACCTGGTGGCCAAAAATTAACTGCGGCAAAATTTCTGAGACAACGTTTTCATCAGCGGCATCGCAACAGCATCGTAACTCTCTCACCAACGCCTTGGTACCAGAGTATATTCCTTCTTTTCCTTGATACACAAAGCGGGCTGTACACCAGCACCTGGCTGTCACATTAAGTGCCCAACCTGTTCACATTCCTTAATGTCAACTCCTTTCACCAACATTTCTCCTTTGTTACTTTTTTTAAAACGATACCCATTTTATTATAGGCATCAAGGTTTCTTTATTCTACCTTTTATTGCTTTCTTCCCCAGTCACTGCAACTTTCAATGCTTTGTTTCCTTCTCCTATGCATTTAACATCTGAGTTAGGATCCCTTAATGCTGTTTCTCTCACTCTCCACTTTGCTTTGCTCTGACCTCCCCTCCTTGTCTTTCCAAAAGTGTAATTCTGTAAGAAGGAAACCTCTGACCTTCTCTTTGAACAGTCAGCACTTTCAAATTGGATATTATTGCATTCAGTCTCTTTTCTTTGGAAATGTTGCTCATGCAAGTGCAAACTAAGATACTAAACAAAAACAAAAAAAACACCACAATCCAAAAAAGTGTACATTTGTAGAAAGCTATGCCATAAGGCATTATCTGTCAATAATAAAGACACAAAGAACAGAGAAGAAAAAGGGAAGGCTTCTATTTCTTGAAACACTACTTTTCTGTACCTCATGTTGGTCTTCACAAAGCAACAGCCACCTAGAAATGTCTCTCCATAGAAATATTCCAAATTAGAATCTTCAATTATTTTCTAAATGATTTCTTAAAGCAGCTATGTGGACACACAAGAGAACTTGAACTTGCTGTCTCTAAACCACGTACCATTGGACATTCTTAGCTATCTTTCAAAGACCACATAACTCAGTGCAAAAACTGAATTATCTTCAGCCATATTGGCTGACTGTATTTATCCCTGGACAATCTTCAATTTGTCTTCCGTGAACAACTGTGAAACACTAGGAGAGCCTCAGACCATCTGCCACAGCAAAACCATACTTCTCTTTTTTTCTAATGATTGGAAAAGCAGTTATATATAGAACATGAAATAACCCAAGAACTTCACATATGGTACTTTCTTTGAATACAAGTTTGTTCTGTATTTTTTAAATCCTCAAATCTTTTCTGAAATGCTAACATTTCTTCTCTTAGACTCATTACTTAAATAGTCTTTCAGAAATCTAGTTCCTGTCTTACTTACATAGCCTAATTGAGAATAATGTATCCATTCCGTAATTCTTTGGATAATGAGATCTGTTTTAAGAGCCCCTTTATCATCCATGGAGATCTTGGCAAATAACCAGCAAAATTAATTTCCTTAGGAAATTTTAATTTCATCTGTTTTAATTGAAAGGTAAGCAGTAGGAGTAAGTACATTTCCAGGAAACTGCAAACATTCCAATCATGAAGTACAACTACCAATATTCCTCAGTGAAAAAGATATGGTAGTATCCATCTTTTAATTTTAAAGTAGAACTTAGTTAAAATTCCCCTAAATTTCCACAGATACACACAAGAAACATACATACTAGAATATTAATAAACAATTAAATAAATAGGAAGGAATCTCAAAGTTCTGGAGAGTTCAAAGTGAAGAAAGGGAAGAGTCATGATCAGGAAGAGTTTCAATATTCTACTGTCTAAGGACAGGACTGTCTGACTCTTACAGATGTAGAGTTAATTCCAACCTTGCTTGGAGGCTTTAAGGAGTAACACAAAGATTTCAAAAGACAGATTCTCAGTCACAAAGCAAGAGTGTATCCTCTAAGCAGAGTATCCTTTAAAAGAGGACTGGAAGGGATAAACTTCATAAAAAAAGTATGCATACTTCATCATAAATGCTCCCATTGATATCTGCTCCATAAATTGGTGCCACAAAAGTCAAGTTCTTCCAGTATTTACGCTCCAGATCTTCATAGTCTACATATCTTGGAGTGCGGTATCTGCAGAGAAAGACGCAGGCAAAGGTTCATCACCGTCTTTTAAAAACCGCCCTTACAATGGACTATGCTTCTGAACCTCCAAGATGAAGTCACTTTATTTCAAATTCTCTGAAACAGAAAAATTACCAGCTGTCCTGAATTCTTAGTTTCATGATTAAACACATCATGGAAACCCCCTACCTAACAGCTACAGCAACTAAAGTCATCCACCCACACAACATTTGCTTCAGTCTCCAGCAGCAAATCAGCCCATCTATCAACCATCCTCAGGCTGAGCCCCTACCTTTTATTTCTCTTCCATAAAAAAGACACATATAGAAAACACAATTAACAAGTATTTATTGTTTTCCTATCTCACTACCAGCTCTGCAAAGACTCAGATATAGGTCCTGCACAAGCCTGACTCAGAACAATGTAAACTAACACAGCCATGCAATCCTCACAGGCAAAACCAATACTTTCTTCTCTTCTTCCTGCCACAGAAAAACCTTTCAAGAATAGTTGTTGTTGTTTCAAACAGCTTATACAAAAAATTCTATGATGCAGAGAAAATAAATAGTTAAAGGAAGTTTTCTTTTTACTCCTTCATAACAGCACAAGGTACGTAACACACATGCTTAAATATACTTATGGAAATACTTCTGAAAGGTTGCTCATGTAACCTTTCAAAATCTTGTGGAAGCAAAACACAAGCACACTACCACAGAAACACCCATCAACAGTTTTGCATCAGGATCCTTTGTCAGACCTCTGTACTACTCAGACATCTGTACTATCATATTTAAGCCTCCAGAAAAGAAAACTTACTCCCCCATTACTGCAACACTGAGAAGTACAGTTTCATAGAACTGCCAGTATGCTGCACTTGAACAATTGGACAGAAAATCCATATATACAACACTGAGACCAAGTACATTTACATCATGTAATAACTCTGAGCAGAGACAAAAAAATTTATCAAAACACATCTTAACCAAAGCATTCTCAGTAACAAAATTAATTATTTCTCGCGACAGCCTCAGAAATCAGACTGTATTTCTACTGGGCCCTGAGTAACATGCACACATGAACTCCTTGATTACAGGATGTAGATATGCTCCTATTTCCCAGAGGTCAAGTAGAGAAGGACTTCGGTTCAATGGTGAGCTGAAAATGTCCAAACAAATACAAGATGAAATGCATTAGACTGAGTACACATGATCCTTTTAAAGGCAACTGTGATTTAATTCAGACATTCATGGCCCTTCTCTCTTACCCAAAGGAAATAGATAACATCCTAAAATTAAGAAAAACGTCTTTAACAGAGAAATCTTCTCCATTAAGGAACAAAATTATTTTCATGGGAGAACAGGGGCTCTCAGCTACTTGACAGTTTAATAAATATCAACTGCAGTAAGAGTGACATAGAAGGTTACGTGACACATTTTCTCAAGAGCAGTGACAAATATTTGGAAAGACCTACAGCTAGTAATAGACACAAAGTCCTCCCAATTGTTCTACGTTTGCATGTGAAATTAGGCTGCCATCTGATTTCAGTAAAGACAATAAAAATTGAAATCAGAAACACTTCCAAAATATATTCCATTATGAATATAATAAGCATAAGAAACACTATAATACATATTAAAAAAACTTCCCAGCATTTCTGCATTAATTAACTATTTTAAGAAATCAGTGTATCTCAATTTATTAGGAGTTAATAAAATGTAAACTTTAACATCTCTGAAAAAGCATTATTGAAAATTACATCAGATGCCATATAGGTGTTAGGATTTACTCTCACCTCTAACATTTACTAAACAAATAATTTCAAGAACTACAAAACAGGTTCCCATTTCCAATCACCAGAGAAACAATACTGTGTGCTAAACTTAATTTTGCATGAGTAATATATATGTGCTACGTTTCCTTTGTAATTGAGGAAAAAAAAAAAGTTGTCAGTTTTGCACTATCATGAAGGCATGGATACTACGGAACATTTGCTAGGGGGCCTCCTTGAAATCTTTCCATGTCCTAGTTTTTTCTGATCTTGATAACAGCTTCTCTTCTTACACCTAATTCCTGAATTAACCTATAATAGAAACTCACCTCCAAACTAAGGCTCTATTACCTTCCCTCATTCAAATATCTTTTCTTTCTAAGATCCTTTGACTTATCTTCCAGAAACTACTTCCATTCAGTTTTGAGGAGAGAGTCAAGTAAAGTATATCCTTTTTATGTGCCCAAAATGACAGGCAAGAATTACTTCTATCAATTCCCTCTTCTTGGAATGCTCAACAATTTGAAACATTTCAGTACAGTGCCCAGCCCTTCTCAAACCTTTTCTCCCCCTCCCATAAAATTCATCTTGCCATAACCACAACACTGACTATCACTAGATACCATTGAGTTCTCTTAGACTAATGCAAAAGCTTCTGGATTGGTTATAAAAGATACTGGAGTTTTCAGAATTACATGGTGATAGGCCATTCTAGTAACTAGGAATTAAACATTAATGTGTGTAATCAAATGAAAACTCATATACACATCTGTATCATCTTCACTATTTTCTACATCTTCTGGAACATAAAAGGAAAAAAGGTAGACAGAAGGCATCATGTCTCAGTTTTTTCAGATGCTTTCTTGCTGCCATGGTATCAGACGCCTTCAACAACATAAACACAAACAATATTCACATTGTGGTACCCTTCAGTACTTCAAGAGACAGGTGCCTTACACAATTCAAAGAAATCACAACACGTGAAGATAAATATTTGTCTTACTAAGAGTACATACTTGTCACTGTTTGCTAGCTTCTTGAATTCCTTCACTGTCATGGGCTTTTTCTGAATATTGTACTGTGTGAAAAGTCCAGATTGGCCAGTGACCATCTGTTGAATTGGAGCAGGAATCACCAAATCTTCAATATCATCATAGTTTTTTCTTGGCTTCCATTCCTTTGGTGGGATAACCTTTAAATTCAGGAAACAAAACAGACTATCACAGTTGCAGTAAGAACTAAAACCATCCTGGAAAAAAACTGAAAGAAGAGTTGAGTTTGTCCACATGATCAAAGGAACATTTGCTACCAGATGTCTCACACTAACTGATACTTTAAGTGCCCCTAGACAATGTAGAAACCCATTCAAAATGCACAGTATCACCTCAGTTCACAAGCAGCAACTCACCAATCTACAACAATTCACAGACAATTGTGCAAAAAATAAACTGTTATAATAACAGAGTTGACAAAATTTTTACAATCAGAAAGCCTTATAATTGACAACTAGTTTGTAATCCATGACATCATATATGTTTAGTGTTAGAAAAATGTTTGGATGTTGCATTTGGGAGTACAGTTTAGAGGTGAACAATTAGGTGCTAATGATCTTAGATCTCTTTTCCACATCTAAAAATTCAAAGATCTAAAATTTTTATCATCGAGTAAAATAAAAATTCCTAAAAAAACGCTGTCAGTCCCATGCCTAAACATTATTTGGTATAAACAGTATGTGCAACTATATTTTTTTACTGAAGAGTGAAAAGAATACAGCTGTTTTAAATTTCTGAATCTGTTCAATTTACTCCCCATAAAACTACAGGGTACAACTCCATTACAGTAAGAGTGTGCACTAATTTAGATACATTAGCCTTTATAATTACATTATTTAATCCTCATAACTGAAGATTAAAGCTATGTGCAGATTAACCAGCTGTAAAGTTAACACATTTATTTCAAATACCACATAACTACTCGCAGCCTACGAAATTTCCCAGCAGATTCTAAAGTATTAGCAAAAGAAATCTTTAAGAATTTTAAGGAAGACTGTAGTCACATCAGTGTTCTTTAACAATTCTGAACATTTCTTGCGTATATTATTTCAGCAGAAAACAGGTAACTCTAGATGTGAAACTGTATCACTTCTAAAACAGAGGAACCAAAAAATTATATATATATATATTGGTCTGGTTTCAGTTTTGAATTTTTATTTGTCCAAAGGCTTAATGACATGTTTTTTGATCCACTCATGATTTTCATTCTTCTGCTATGTTCAAATCAAATTTCCACAAACACTGGCTTGGAAACCTTTAAAGTATCTTAAAACAAAGTAGGAAAGCTCTAATAAACATGCAACAAGTGAATTATATTATTTGAATAATTCATTCATAATTTAGAGGTAGCATGAGAGACTGAAATTTTATGGTTAAAGGCGTAAACATTGTACTCAAGGACTTTTTCCCCATTATGGTAAAACTCCATAAAGAAGCTGTGCCCTTCTAAGCCCACCCCTCCTTGAATATGCCTGGAACTTTGGACTGTGAGTTAAAGCACCTAAGGAAACATGAGATAACATACTATAGTTCAATTGACACAATTGTTCCATTAGCTCAGATTTAGGGAGAAGTAACCAAGGCTGAGGGAGAAGAAGGCATTCACAAGAAAGCCAAACCCAACAGCTGTCCTGAAAACCAGTTCTAGTTGGGTTTGGGGTGGAGGAGGCCACAGCCTACAGGCCCATCTGCTGAGGCCAGGTTTGCACACACTCCCCCACTTGGGAGGAGGAGAAGTTTTGGCGGTGTCACATAACCTCTGGTCAGAAGGAGTGAGCACCCCATCCTCCCTTACACTCAACTGGCTCAGCTGCAAATCCCCTCAACCCTGGATAGCCACATCCACAGGGCATTCACGTGAGAAGCAGCTGAAGAGGTGTCACAATCCATCAAAGACCCTGAAGCAGCCCCAGATCCCTTCCTAAGGCAAAGGGATGCAACAGATCCAGAGTCTGCAGTCTGCTGCAAGAGCCAGAATCAAACTCACTTCCAACCACTGAGGTCAGCTACCTGGGCATTCCCACCTAGCCCAAATGTTTATTAATCCACTGAATTCTGTGGTTTCTGGGGGACCCTCACCACCAAGACCAGAAGAAGGTGATGAAGATGTCGCTGGAAACCACAGTGCTAATATTTCTACTCAACCTGTCTGTCACACTTTCTCTCCCCCTTTTTCCCCCCTCCTTTTCTGCTTCTTTCTCTCTCATTTACTATTAAACAAAATCCATACTTTTGACTTCACTATATGCTCCCATTTGCACCTTAATTCAGGCAGAGGTATCTCCTTTAATACTTTTAATAATAAGATCACAAGAAGGCAGTCCTTAAGCTACACAGCTAGGCTGCTTTCTTACAAGCATTTTAGGATTCCATCTGTAAGTGTCCACTAGAAATTCCACTATTTCACCTCTCCATGAAAGTAATAAAACTCTAAAACAGACAGATCCTAAGATCATTTGCTACCTTCAGAAAACAATCACCAATAGGCATGTTGTAATGTTTGTGTACTCAAACAGTCCAAAGAAATCCAATCAAGACCATTAGTGGTAAAAGCACACATCAAAAGACAAACATCAAGCCAAAGGAAATTTATCTAATAGTTACATACTCCCATAGCTAATGTTTCTATTTTATACAAAAACAGGTGTTTTTATCTACATTTTTCACAGATGCAACTCCCTCTTTTCCTTTCTTCCTCTTCAGCTTCCACAGGACTTCTGCTGTACAAGAACCACTTAGTTTTTAGTGCTGTTTGCTTTTAGAGAAAAATAAATAATCCAATCATATTGTAATTCCTACTTATTTCTTTCACAGAATTCTTAAATTCTGTGCACATTAACAAAATACAAAATGTTAGTTTGGAAGCAGAGAAGTCATGCGTTCAGAATATATACACAGAAACCAAATATGTGCATGGAGATTTCCATTTTCATGATTATTAAGCATGAAATTGGAGGTTTGGCTCAAATACATGAATACTGAAAAGCAAAATTTGCATTATCTTATTTAGCTCAAGGTCAGTGTGCTTTAAGCAATAAAAATATTTGTGTTCAAAATATGCCTTCCAGCTAACTGGAGTATGTTTATTACTGTTGTAATTAGACTGTTGGTTTGAGATGTGAATTCTGTGGGGACCAATAAGCAAAAAAATGTTTTAAAAGAAGATAAAAATAAACCTCCTGCCCTAAAGAATTTGCATTCTCTAATGAAGACAAGGACAAGGACTGAAGATGTTAATATATCATGTTCAAAGCAACATGGAGGTAGCCAGTATAACAGCTGGAAATAATGACTAGGTCTCTGTGTTTTTACCACTGACCTGTCCCACTAAAGCCTCTTCATACTTCCTTTAGTAAAAATAGCCTCTTCAAAGTCAAGCAAGTTACATTTATTCAATGGAAGCAACCTAGATCAAATTCATTAATCACATCAGTGAATGCTCAAATATGAAAAAGGAAAAACCTAAGGCAAGGCTTTCTCGTGTATGTATTTATTTATCAAAGATCCTAAGCATATTAATAGAGTCTAATATAATTTAGTGTGACAAACATACAGTTTTAGATAGGAATGTCTTAGTTATATCAGTCAGTCTCATGCATGTCAGTACTACTGAGGTTACTGTAGGATGCTATCAGCACATACATTTCTGTTAAATCCTCTTTCATATACTGGCAATCTCCCATAGATCTGATTTGGAATGGCACTGGCTACTACTTCTATGTAACTATTTCTCCCCAACTCATCTGAAAATTGTTTTTCTTGCACTTGCCAGGATCTATTTTCAGCATAGTGTTCTGAAATTACTTTTCTACTTGCCAGTGTGACTGCAAATTAATCTACCTCTTTTGCTCTGTATTAATACAGTCTGAGTTTTTGAAATACCTCATTCTCCGGTAAAGACAATCTATCTATCAGCACCCCTTGTTTTATCTGTCCTATTGTTTACAGCCTTTGTCTTCCTTTTTAAGTATAGAATCCTTTGTAACAGTAAGACTAAAATAGATTTTCTATGCCTAAAGCTCATTTCAGGCTTTCAAAAGCCTAATGGCAATTTTTTTGCCAATTTGCTCAAGAGAGGCCACAGTACATTACCTGCTTTGGAAATGGTTTGATATTGTTTGTCTAGTACCTTAATTGCTTGTTTCACAGTATTAGGAACTTCAGTGGTGGTTACAGTTTTTTGAACATTTTATTTCCCATACTACTTCCTTCCTTCAATATGTGCAATCCTTATAGTCATTTCATCCACATTTACACACACATATTCTTCTACACAGATAACAGATCTTCTCCCTTTACAGGTTCACATTTAACCCAAAGTGTTGCGTATGCCCACGCTGATTGTGTTCTCTGTTTAGAGCTTAAGTTACTGTTTCCACAAATGCATATAGTTCTTCTGGTAGTCGTTATTCTTCCTGCATTCATACTTGAGTCTGTACATCCTGAACTTAAAAAAATTAGGTTCCCTGTAAGCGAATTTTCTATTACTATTAAAACTGAAATTTTTTCCTGTTATTTTAAATCCAATATCCGAAACGCAAAAAATGTCCCTTCAACTTTTGCAGTATGAATTATTCACTTGATAAGATTTCTTTTAAAAATACTTAGTTGGTTTATTTTTATTTATAAATTTTTGAGATATTATAAAAATATAGTGAAAAACAGAATATAAAATTCTGAAGACAACCTAGTAATGTGTTGCAAGTACCTGCTAGACTGAAAACACCAGGAGATGCTTTAATTGGTGTTCAACCAAGTAAGAAGATAGCACTACAATGAAGTTTACTGTTCAAGATTAAAGGACTCCAATACATCATTCCCATACAGACAAACAGGTGTCAGAACACAGCTGAGCACAGGAAAAATTCAGCCCAGGCCTTCCACTGTTGCCTATTTATCACATTTCTACTTTGGTTTGCAGACAAAAGTTTGAGAATATGACCTATGTACTCTTTCAGCTGAAATAGGAAAAAAAACCCAACCCTATAACACTTTCAAAGAGTGAGCAGTTCGGTTTTGCTTTGTTTCACAGGAAGCAGGAGCCAGGAGTGGGCAGAGCAGAAACAAAGAATTTCAAGTTTTATTCCTCCTCACCCAGATTCTAAATGTCTTGACCATGCAACATTAGCATCAAAACCCAGTAATGGTGATAGCTATTCCCACAGGGTACCACCAATAACTAAGCTGGTATTTCTAAACCTGCAGTGGTTTCTGCTGGTTCGAAAAGTGGCAAAACAGATACAGCATAAACAATGATATGATGTATGGCTAAATTACATCGGACTGAACCTCTGACAATCACCCTCTGCTAGGGGAGGAACTCCTGCAGTAAGGCCCTGGATGTGCCATTGTTCAAAGAGCAATACAGCCACAATTAGTGTGCCTGCAGCTCTCATTAACAAGAACACAACGTGATCACCATTAAAAAGAAAACTATTTCCATTCAAACACTGCCTTACCATCTGAACATCTGCCATAATGAAGTGGGATTATTTGCTCCAGAAAAGCTTTACACAACCCTAAAACACCAAGTTCAGCACCTGGTATATCAGGACTACTTTCATTTATACTATTAACCCCCTGCTTTGTTCTGATCTGACAAAAAATAGTTTAAATCGACTTAGAAAGAGATTTTATTTTGCTATTGCAAACTTCTAAACAATTTACAGTTAGAGGGAAAATGCCATACAACATCTTCACTGCATGAAATATCAGAGACACTGAAAGGCTCTTTCTTAAAACAGTAACAAATCATCACCAACTCCTTGAAAATCATTTGGAAAAAAATTAAATAATAAAAAGTCAGGTCTGTAATCAGCAAAACAAAAATAATAGGAGATCAGGTTATTAGGAGCATTTTTCTTCTATGTTATACATGTTTACCTTTGCAACTCCAGCCCTATGAGCACCCTGGGATTCCATGTGTGCTAAGTATTTGTTGAATTCCCTGAATTCATCCATCGAAGGCCTAAAAGTCATGATTTTGCAGCTTGGGTTTGGAGGACTATCTGAGATAACAGCAGCCATTCTGGTTCAATTTCAGTCCAGCTGTTAAAAAAAAAAAAAAATCATACACTGTAGAGAATAATCTGTAAAACCAATTCTGACATTCGACATATATGGTTTCAAACAGGAAAAAAGTATCTACCACTATCCACGCAGACTAATGTAAAAGGCACAAAACAAATGTTTACTTTTTATCCTTACTCCTTTGAGAATACCCAGCCTTTGCCTAACACAAACGCTACTGTAAATGAAATGCACACAGTCCTGTCCATACCTCTGCTTTTACAGCATATTTTCTCAAGTTAACCTAGCATCTTCCTGTGCAGATCCCTCTGCACATTCTCTGTCTAGAGAGTTACGTTACACAGGCATAACCCAGAGTAACAAAGATACATGTTTGATAAAATATCACTATTTCCATTCAGTAAATGGAGAAAGCCAATTTCTCACTTCCCACTCACACTGCAAACACAGAGGAAGAGCACTTGGAGTTTTTAGTTCTCACAATCAGCAGTTTAACAACAGGACTATATTCCTGCTCATTCTCTGAAAACTTTAACAAAGAAAAAAGCAAGTAAGCTAGACACATAAAATCCGTATTTCCTCTGACTCCCATTTCTACATTGAGGCTGACTAAAAGAAGTCATTTCTATTTCATACCAGGATACAGTACTCACGAAAGGACTGATCTCTAGGCAAGTGACAGATACACATTATCTTCAGATCAGAAGGTGTTGCAATTTCCAAGTACAAATCACCATGTACCATCTGCCCTTCACAAAATTCTTCACTAGCCTTACAAAAAAATCTGCTTGTAACAAATTTCAGCCAGCATGCTCTGATCAGATTGTGGTTACCCCAACCCTTTACGCCAAACACTGGGTGTCAACCGGTAAGTACCACACACCTGATCACTCATTTCTCCCATCCATAGTAAGATTGGAAGGAGTTGAGACAAGAACAGCTTAATAATTTAAACAAAGTAAAATTAATTTTTATTATTATTATCATAGAGAAAGAGAGATAAAACTCGAAAAAGCCCAGGTGATACACAATACAGTCTGTGATCAGACACCCTTCTGGGTAACTCAACCATGTTCTATACTGGGCATGGTATCCTGTGGTATTGAACAACCCTTCAGCCAGTTTGGATCATCTCTCCTGGTCAGCTCCCTACACCAGGGTTTTGTGTATCTCCTTACTGGAAGAGTGCAAAATACTGAAAAGTCCCTGATTAGGATTAAGCACTGTTTGGCAAAAACCAAACCATCAGTGTGTTATCAGCATTCTTATACTGAATTCCAAACACAGTCCTAAACACATAAAATAGTATTAATTCTGCCAACTCATACAAGCACACGGTGTCAAATGCCACCTGTATCACCTTTCACTACATCACAGATGATGCCCATTTCCAAAACCATAAACTGATTTACCAATTAACTTTCAGTTGCTGTGTAAACATATGAAATTAAATTATGCATATAGAAAGTCAGTGTCAACAAGGAACCTCTTATTAACCTTTTAATCCTCATTTTATCTATGGGTGAAGAGCATAAGAAACCACAGCGCCTGTATGCATTTTCTATAAGCCTGAGGCTCTCTCTCTTCTTTGAAATTAATTTCATCTAATGTGAAGGAGTAAAAGTTTGAAATAAATCTGATTTCCTATATTCCTCATGCAAAAGGGTAAGGAGCCAAGGAAAAGCCATATCCAAGTGGTTCAGCTATGAGAAAAGCTGAAGGATCACTTTGGCCAATGTCTGTTTTAGGCACAACCAAGTTATTATGGCATAAATCAGCTTGATAAAAATTCCACTTAATCAAAACATCTCACCAAAATACACCAGTTTAATAGATGAGCTGCTTTAAAATCATCCACGTACACTGGCACTTTGACACAATGAAGAAATTCAGTTAAAGACTATTAATTGAACTAATAAACCATAATTAATTCATGCAAACTTTCACAATCACACATCAACATTCTTGCCTGGCTACCAGACTCTCAAAATCCTGTTTGTGAAGATGCTAACAAGATTATCCCCTTATTTCTCCGTAACTAAGACCAGGCTCAAGCATGTAACATATCGTACTGTGATGAACCTCAATCTGTATCACAAGCAGAATTAATGACCTTCAACTAATTATGAAGACATGTAGAGCACTGGAAAGGCTGAATTTTTTGCCCAGCTTAATTGCAGTGTAAAAATTACAAATCCTGTCTTTCACAGATCTTTTTTCTAACAGCTTCCATCTATCTTAGGGTCCAGGCCCCTAAGCAATGAGCACACAGACCAGCCAGATGTGTTACTTTCAGCAGAAATAAACTATTAAATCCATGCTCTTGTGTAACCCTTCTTTCTCAGTTAAAAACACATTCTCATTAACTTACTGCATAAAGCTGCTCCTTGATAAGCATGTTTCCAAGAACTCCTTAAGCAGATTCAACTATACAACACCTTTAGATTAAGTGGCAGAAAGATCATAAAGGCTATGCAGAATTTGATATACGAGAAGTCCATTAGATGTTTCTATTCGTTTTATGATTTCTGAGTAATTCAATACCTTTTTTACAACTATGACCTATCAGCTGTGACTTCTTAAATCTGTTTTACAACTTCATTATTGCATTTCTTCATTACAAACACCAATCTGAAACAGTAAGCACAAGTACTGAGTTACAGGGTCTAAATCTAACACAAAAAATAATGATATGTTACAAATCAGAAAACATTGAATTCCTTCCAATTCAATTCTATTAACTTCTAACACAATATGAAACTCTTTCAAGGACTTGGTGGAACTCCAGAGTCCTA
Organism: Chamaea fasciata; assembly: GCF_029207755.1. Classification (NCBI taxonomy): domain Eukaryota; kingdom Metazoa; phylum Chordata; class Aves; order Passeriformes; family Sylviidae; genus Chamaea; species Chamaea fasciata. The sequence goes on from NW_027094089.1 coordinate 11,883,786, forward strand.
CATTCTTTCTCTAAACAATGCCTACTTTTGGTTATTTTCTCACACGCAAAAACTCAGTTTTACCCTAGCCAAATCACTAAGACAAGAGAGCGTAATACATCCCCCAGTGTAATAGCTCAGAGGCCTTCAGAGGTTCTTTTGCAGACATAATCACAACCACTAGGAGACCATCCTAATGCAAAATCCACCCAGCGACCATATTATTGTTGACTTCATTACTGCACTTAGGTGTATAGATAACTACCTATTTTGTGATACAAAGCTATACAACCTAAGAAATAAAACTTTCAGAGCTTTACTTACTACTACACAATGAAAATGTGCAAAATATTAGTAAATACTGCTATAAAAAGAAGGCAAATATGCACAGGCTGTACTTTACGAAATAGAAAGACATGTAATATGTACACAGGGAATTTTTAGTGAAGTCCCTCACATCAGCATTGTAATCAGATATTTCCTGCCCCCTTGCAAGACAGTACTGCACAATGAAAAAGATGCCCATAATTACCTAGAAAAACAAAGGATAGTGAGAATAAATGTGAACAAACCTCACTGAAATTATCATGCATTAGTACTTTACATAACACTGAAAGAAGCTTTTTAGCTAATCATGGAAAGGTTTTAGCCAAACAAGCCCAAGCTATGAACCTGATCCAATAAACTCCACAGCCTGCCCACAAACCTTCAATTTCTTGGTGACCAAGTAGTCTGCCTATGTCTTAAATGTCTCTGATTAAACAAATTAGAATTTTAATAAAATACAAGCATGTAGTTTGTCCAAAGTTTCCAGCTAAGAGCTAAGTTATCTACCAAATAACTAGGTTAAAGAACCTGATCCTTCTTTTGAAAAGTTTATAACCATTGTAAGGGCCTTGTTAAAACCCTCAAATCATCAGCCAGGAGAATATTAATGCTACATTAGTCTTAACACTGCAGAAGTGAAAACATGAGGTCAGCAAAGTTCAATAACCCACATCTATGTCAGTATGTAGCCTAAGAAAACTGAACTAAAACCACCACAGCTCAACACTAGAAAAGCTCACATAGAGCAAGATGAAATCTCATTAATGTCACAATTATTTATATAATCCAAAATGCAAATACATTTCACTAGTTATGATGACAGGAGAAGTGCTTTTTTAAACAAATCCTGCAAAATCTGAAGTGCCTGGCTTGTAGAGACGTAACAAACCTGATACTAAAGAGTAGAATTGTATTTTACATGCCTGATAACACATTTTATTCCACATGTTTTCTGGTAATTGCAAAATCTACATAATTGTTTCTTCTACATCCTAAGAAAAGGGAAGGACCTATATACCCCACTACAATTAACTCAAGCTTGCCTTTACAAACCAGTACCAGGCACCTATGATTTCCAGCCTCCACTGCCAAAACATTGAACTGCTTCTTTATAATGTCCCCAACTTGCCATACAGTTACAGCTGTCAGAATACTAAATAAAATTTATTGGTTGAAGTGTTATCAGTTAAACAATGTTCCTCCATGCAGAATCTTCAATGCCCTCAGAAGAACACAGAATATATTATTTCCAGAACCGGAAAGCATCTTCCAAGTTCCATTTAGTTGATACCAAGTATAGAAATCTAAACTAGCAATTGTGCTTAATCAAATCACAAGCAAGACACCAACTCACACAACTAGAAAATATTAAACCAGAATGAAACGCACTAGAAAAACAGCATGTGTTAATTTGCATTTAGTTAAAAGGCACAAAAACCTGTAGCTTTCACTACATTAAACCAACTTTCAGTATTACAGTATTCTGTCTCCGCCTTAATACTATGCTCTGAAGGCTATACACTTCATTTTGCTTATACTCTAAAATAAACTAACCAGTACTGAGAAATCCCCCCATCGTGAGTGGGGAATCCAACCTTTCTGGCTCCAGACTACACAAGACTTGACAAAACAGCTCTTCCAAAAATGCTTTCTGGGAGGTATCTCTTGACTGCCCCCTTTGGGCAGTCCCCTTTACTGAAAGCACAGTGGAAAAAAAAGAAAAAGCACAGACTCATACAGCTACTCTACTATACACAAAATTATTAGCTAACACGGAAAAGCAATAAATAACTATAGGCCACTGCATCATAAAATAAATGTGTTCATATTTTGAAAGATAAGATTGTTTTATTCTGTGTGTTCTAATACATAAAATTGCAATGTACACAAGCTCTACTCCACTATCCAAATTAAACAAATTACATAAAGCAAGCTCCAGCAAAAGAAAAAAAGTAGGAAGGAAGATGGGAAAAAATCAAATTCCTGACGGTCACCACTTCTCACAGATAAATTAACTAAAACACAGATTTCTTCCTTTTCTTGTAAATTTTCACCAACACTGTGGCACAACAAACATTTGATAAATAATTCATCCTGGGAAGTTTTTTTCAGTAGATTACAATGAGAATATAGACTTGTCCAGAGAAAGGCATGCACAGGAAGCCCCAGATTTTTTTTTTTTTTTTTATTTTTTTTATTTTTTTTTTGAGGCTGTTTTGTAAAATAACCATGTTTGTACCACCAGGTCTGTGCTAGCTGGAAAGGAAACAAGTAGTAGAAAATCATGCCTTTATCTGTAATAGTTTCAGCAGCAATTTTACTTGTAAGAAAAACTCCATGGGTAAAATCATTGTTTTTAAAAAGTTGTAGCATATTCTCTAAGTAGGTACCATCCAACTCCCTGTACTGTTCAGCAAAGCAAATTCAAAAACCCAAAATACTGCATTAGTGCACTTTCAGGTAACTCAAAACATAAAAACACAGTTCGCATGTTCAACTGTTACTGAGCATGTAAACAGTTAAATTCTCTGTGTAATTTGGGTTTGCATACTTATGTTTGAATTGTTCTTTTAATAATAGTAAATGTGCATGCAATTATGTCTGCCTACTTTATGTACCTTGCTTCAAAAGAGAACCTATCCGGAATTCCAAATCTGTTACTTAGGCTAATTGATTGTATTAACAGTGGAAATAAATATATGGAACACAATGCTTTGTATTTGTGATATGAGGCCAAATCTCATGGCTAGGTATGTATTCCTCAGATATATACCATCATCAGAAAGACTCAAGTTTATAAATGTTAGGAGTATTGAAGATTTTAATACATTATATAAACTTAAGAAACCAGGAATCTGGGCAGATAAACCTATTTTGAAGATCCTGCAACCACCTCTATTTTATTACAAAGCTCTGAATAATTTGCAATCTTCATTTCAGTTTACATTTCTGCGTCTGGTACTACCTTACAGCAACAATGTTTCAAAACTATAAACTGGCTTAATTTGAGCCCCTAAATTTTGAACTGAAAAATGACCTGAATTCATTCCCCAGACATTCTTCTCCCACACCAGGCTCACAGTATGAAAAACATCTTGAAATAAGTGATCTCGCACAAAGGGCAAGGAACTAAAAAAAAACACAGAAAAAGTATTTTTCGCATTTTTTTCTGCAAACCATGACTCAAGAGTTTCTACTTTTTTTAATGAAAACACAGGTATGAAATCCATAGTCCTAACTGAAAGCAGCATGTACAGCCTCCAGCAATGGCAAAAGTTACCAAGAACCTAGTCTCCGCATCTCCATAATTGCTCACAGCAGATATCTAGATGTAAGTAAGTGTAGGGGTAGCTTATAACATACATTTTCAGAATATCATCTCATTTTTCATCAATGTACATACCAAGGAATCCTTAAACACAGAGGATATTATTGCATTTTGCAGAGTTTGATGATTATTTTCCCCATGATTTTGGGCCTCTCTAGGCCTTTAATAACCTCCTCCTCAGCGGCGTGGATGAAAGGGAGCAGCAGCAGCGTAGGCCACCCCTCGAGACCCCGTTTATTAATAAAGGCATTTAAAAGAGGAAACTGTGTCTCCTGCCATTTATAACAATATGGCAAAACTACAATTAGAGTTTATTCATAACTCTATATAACTCTAGATATTGGGACTTTGGACCAGCAAATTCTTATTAACGCCTTCACTATGTGATCTGATTACACAACAATTACTATCCTCCAAGTATAAAATATTGCTTATCTCCAAAATATCCTATCTTCCGTGATTCAAACAAAAAAAAAAAAAGAACTCACACAATCACTTGATGATTTTGAGATATGAATTATGAAACTATCAAGTGACTATAGAGATTTTTTACTAGAGAAGTACTAAAATCTTAACTTTTCAGAACAGAATTACAGTAATACATCTTCCCTTTGAAGCTCCATGTATACTAAATTCATGTTTCAATAGTTGTTAGGGTGAGGCTTTTTAAATTTACACAGGAGGCAGTAGGATAAAAATACCACCTTCAACAGCACTACAACCCTATTCACATTCTGTTCAGCATAATGTTGATGAAACATCTCACCAAAAGAAAACTAAGAAAAAAAATTCAATATCAAAGTGAGTTTCTTGCAGAACTAAGAATCAGACCAGCTAAGAGTTGCTTAAACCCAGAAAGTCCTCAATCAATAATCTACTCAACCCAATATTTTGTAGTAGTTAAGCATAAAATTGTATTTTTAATAATTACCATGTTTGCTAATATGACTTTAGGAATATTCTAATAATGAGCAGTTGACAACATAAGTTCATTATCTGAATGCAATACTGATTAGGCACTCAGATTTAGTGCAGAACTATTTATTTGATTTGTTTAGAAATTAGCTCAAGAGATACAAAACACTGCATGCAGTACTCAGCAATAATTAAAGAGTAAAACTTACAGGATTTCATTTTTTTTCCTATTTTATCTCATTTACGATAAAGACATCAGAGACCAAATCAGATTCCTTTAAAAAAACAAACAAACAAACAACAACAACACACAAAAAAAACTGACCGAAGACTTTTCTCTCATATACATTATTCCAACTCTGATCCAACAGCTGTTTAACCATGTCCACATATCTGGGTGATACTGTTTCCTGGGTTACTCCCTAGATAAGAAACATGCTAGCACCAACAGCACTCCAAACCTAAGCTGAGAAAAAAACTACCATGAAGGTCAGTAGTTCAGTTTACTCTCATTTCAACTGCTGAAACAGAAATCATGCTTGTGTTTTCCATTTTCTTGTGTTTGGAAAATACTTCTCTGAAGCAATGCCATCAGCTATTTATAAGGAAAAATAAAGGTAATGCCCAAGTCAAATTATATATCACACACATAAAAAATCCCACTGCATTAGGTGCCACTAAGTTTCTTTCTTACAGAAAAAGTGATTCCATTTAAAAGGTGCTGGTTTAGCAGCCACTAAATGGTAACTTCAGCTCCTAGAGATGGTAATTCTCAGCAAAGAATCCTAAATCTGCACTTTAAAAGTAAAAAATCAATGCCGTTTATTCTCTGAGGTAGTACAATTGTTTTTAGAAACACAAGGACACACGAGTACTTTTCCTAAAGTAGTTAATCTATGAGACAAAATATTTTGCACACACTTTCCGCTCTTCTTTCCCAGCTAAAATCAAATGCAGAGGAAAGAAAGCTCATTAAGAGAAGACTACTACCATGAGATAGAGACCTGATCCCAAAACCAGCTTCGAAAGCGTGTTATAACCACAGACAGATGTGGAATAGGCGCCCAACTCGGTACTTCGGTCAGCACATAACTCTCAAGTCTTAGCTACATGCAGGTACGAACAAGCTGCACCAGTAAGAGAATGTCTGGAAAGCCCATGACAACTTCATCAAACCCCCGACAGACACGGAGAAAGGTAAAGTTCTTTTTCACTCCATCCACGCACTTCGAACACGGGGAGAACCCGCCCGACCTCCCGGAGAGCTCCCACCGGCAGCCACGACCCAGAACTGCAGGCCGCGAGCAGGAACGCGAGACCCATTTTTCCCACTCCGGCCAATTTCTCTTCCTCAGCTCTGTCCCAGCCGCCACCCTCTGGTCCGCGGCGCGGAGCGCCCGCACCCATCCCCGCCGACCGCGGGGGCTGCCACGTCCCCGCTCACGCCTGCGAGAGCCGCCCGGCGGCACTTGGGCCGCTCCGGCCCCCGCCCTGGGCCGCCCCGGTGACGCCGGGACCCGCCGAGCACCCGCGCCGACCTGGCCCGACCCGCTTCGGCCGCCCCGCCGCCTGCCCCGCTCGCCCCCGACCCGCTCGCAGCCGCAAACCTCCTCCCCGCACGCCCGGGGCCGCCTCCACGGCCACCGCAGCGCTCCTTCCGCACCTGTCCGAGAGAGGCTGCAGCGGGCAGGCGCGGCCGGTGGAAGGGATGAGAGGCAGAGCAGCGCGGGACGGGGGCAGGGCAAGGGGGAGCGGGGCGGGGCGGGGCGGGCCTGCTCCCTGCCGCCGCCACCGCCGGTTCCCCTGTCCCCTGGCGGATGCGGCTGCCGCTGCCCGCAACGCGGGCTCCGAGTTCCCAGATTTCAGATGACAGTTGTGGAGGCGCGCGCACGCGCGCTCGCGGGGGGCCGCGCATGTAACCCAGGGAGCGGCGCCCGGCGCGTCACGCGCGGGGAGCGGGGGCGGTGCCTCGGGCGCTTCTGGGCGGGGCGGCGGCGCCGTGGGGAAGCGGGGCGGCGGCGCCGTGGGGAGGCGGGGCGGCGGCGCCGTGGGGAAGCGGGGCGGCGGCGCCGTGGGGAAGCGGGGCGGCGGCGCCGTGGGGAGGCGGGGCGGCGGCGCCGTGGGGAGGCGGGGCGGCGGCGCCGTGGGGAAGCGGGGCGGCGGCGCCGTGGGGAAGCGGGGCGGCGGCGCCGTGGGGAAGCGGGGCGGCGGCGCCGTGGGGAAGCGGGGCGGCGGCGCCGTGGGGAAGCGGGGCGGCGGCGCGGGGGAGGCTGACCTCGCCGGCTGCCCGGGCTGGTCCGCCGCTCCTGCGGGCCGGAAAGGGCGGGCCCGCTTCTCTGGGCCGGGCCCCTCAGCGACCTGCGCGCCCTCCGGGACGCGCTTGGGGAAAACGCCGGCGCGAAGCTTAGAGCAAAGTTGGTCAGTTACAGAATTATAGAATCAGCTGGGTTGGAAAAACCTTGGAGGCCATCGAGACCGACGTATGACCGAGCACCACCAAGTCAGCTAGAGCGTGGTACTGAGCTTTTCCTCTAAACACCCCCGGGGCGGTGACTCCATCGCCTTCCTCGCCAGGCGATTCCAATAATAACCCTTTCTATGAAGAAATCCCTCTACAGTTTCTCCTGCTGCGACCTCAGAATAGGCAGGACCTTTCAGGTCCATAGGTAGTGGATCTGTCAGTGCAAACCGCAAGGTCGACACGGTTATCCTAATTAATCTGTATGCCACAGTGTCCCCAATCAATCAGTACTGCTGTACAAATGTGATTTTGCTTGCAAAAGTTTAATGTTGCTTTTGGTGACAAAGGCCCACAGTGCTCAATGCAGTGTCTTTCCTTTCTGAAGTGCCATGGTAGAGTATAATTTTGGCTCTTCAGATTGCTGCTAAAATGAATCAGTCTGTGGCTGAATCACTGTGTGATATGCTTTGACTTTTGTTGTTCATCAGTAATCTGTGTTAATCTCTTATTTTGCTTCTGGTTACTGTGTTCTAGAAAGTAGTGAAGAACAACCAGAATATGACTAAAGGACAAGACTGCTTTAGTCCTTCAAGTGTATCTATTATGTTAGAAGAAGTTATACCTGGTAGTTATATTCATCTTTGAGAGTCAAAGACCTTTTTCAGTGCTAAAGAAGCCTGAAAATACAGGAAATTTTGGGCTAGTTGTTTTTTGGTTTGTTGTTGTTGTTGTTGGTTTTTTGGGGTTTTTTTGTTTGGTTTTGTGTGGGGTTTGTTTGTTTGTTTGTTTTTTGTTGTTTTGGGGTTGTTTTTGTGGGGGAGCATACCTAATGCTGTAAGTTATCTGGGCTCCAAGGCATTTATGTTGTTTTATCATTTGGACACAATATTATAGATCAAGAAAATTTGTGCAGCTGATTCTCTGAATAGCTCTGTATGGCACTGCTATGTCTAGCAGTGTCTAAAATGAATCATCCTCTTCTGCCTAGGGAAACAAATTTTGTTTCACTGAATTTGAGTAGAAGAAACAGAGGGAGTTGTTTGCCTTCTTCCTCAAACCTTTGGTGGGGTTAATACTTGTTTAATGCTTGCAGGAAAATAGTGCAGCTGAATGCACTTTATCATTGTTTGTTCTCTGCTCACTAGTTCACTATGAAGCAGAAAAGATTGATTACACTGTTTTCAAATGTGATCTCAGCCTTATGCAGAGTACTTGTTGGAGAGAAAGTACAGCAATAACTCTTGGAAGTATTCAGTCAACACTCCCATGTGTCATTCTTTGTGGTTACAGCTCTCTGAGGCTGGAGTGTGCTGCAGTACTGCTAAAGCCACTGCCTCAGGCAGTCCCAGGCTATGGACTCAGGGTGCACATGGGTAGTCTGAGAGCATTAATCCTCATAGTGCTGTGGCTATGGAAAACTATGCTTTGACATCATTTTTCAAAGCCAGTAGCTAAGAACTTCTGTTTTGATAGATGGAAGTAAGAACAGGGGCCTCCTTCAGAATGGGTATGTAGCAATATGTGGTCAATAAATCAACATTTTGGCTTTCTTAAGCTTCTCTGGCACAGTGCTTCCAGTTCATGGATGCATCTCAAAGCACCTATGAATTTGCTGGCATGTTCTACCTGGCAGGAAGAACCCTTTAATTACTAAGGTTTAAGCAAGCTTTTCTGCACTTTCTTCCTGCCTTTCATATTTTGGACTATGTCTTCAAGTTAGTGTTGGCTAGCAACAAAAACCCTGGTTCCATGACAACAACCTCTAAGAGAAAAGGATAACCTGTAAGTTGCCTCACCTGTGTTTTAAGTTGCTGATGCAATATCTAGGTAGCACAAACCTCTGAACAGAAAAATAGCCTTTTCGCTGGGTGACAGTGTATATTCTCCCTTTCACAATGGTCAGGAACCATTCCTGCTTTGAGGTGTTTACATCTGTTGGGAGTTACAAATCTGTCTTCCATGACACCTCTGGGTTCCTGTTTCAGTGTGGTACCATTGATGGTGCAATTGTTTTCTTTAATATGCCCTGAATTTCCTGTATTGCAATAAATATGTTTGTCCTGTCTGATCACTGTGTTTTTCCAAGGAGGCTCCATCTTTTCTGTGCCTTCCCACTGGGTAATGGTGGACAGCAATCAGGTTACCCTGAAGCCTCATTTTCTTACAGCTGAACAAACCTAGCTCCCTCAGTTGCTACTCATTAGAGATATCATCCAGTCCCTGACAATTTTGTGGCATTCTGCTGGAAGTCTGGAAGCATGTCAATGTCTTTCATACACTGAGGGCTGAAAACTGGTGACAGCATGCTATTGCACCCAGATTGGAGCAGAATGTTTCATTATGGTTTTAAATGTAGGTCATTTCCATATCACATAGCAGTAACCCTAAAAAATTGTTTCAGAATTTTAAGTAATGTATTTGCTTAACATTGCAGTCACATAGCTATCTAAAGTTATTTTAGATGTATGAAATGCTCACTTCTAGAATTCCACTGCAGTACGTCTTGAAACACATGAGATGGCAGCAAATACCAGCCCTGCTGGCCCAAAGCAGAGCAGTGGATACCAGTGAGACTGAGAGATTTTGCCCTGCTCCTGATACAACTGTCAAGACTGTGTAAGTTGCTGCAGCTTCTGATAAACTGCATTGAGTTATAAATCACAGTGTGAGTGCTGGCTTTTTAAATGTAAAAGTGTCAGGAAGATCCACAAATGTCAGAGTTTTATATCTAAAAAGAAGAGAGAGGAGTCCTTCAGCTTTGTTTGAATAAAGGGAGAGAGTCCTCTGTGGCACAAGTCCATGGGGTTTTCTCTCTCAGGGTTTCAGAGAGCACAGCTGCCTTTTATCCTAAGCTGGCCACATGTTGCCCTCTTCCTTTCCCCATGGCTGAGGTACTGGTGAAGGCACAGCCTTCCCGAACCACGTACTTCGCCCCAAACTACCTGCCACATATTCTCCCTTTCAACCTAGTATTTTACCCCAAAGTTCAGAAGTGCAGACCCTTGTCTGGGCTCTGCAACAACCTGTTGCCCAAAGTTAGTAGAGACATTAAGGCCTATTTCAAAAATATTAACACCCATACGTTCACTCATCAAATTATTTGTAAAGACATTAATACAATCTTTCTTCTCTGTAGTGACTGAGAATTTCTGTAGCCTGTATGTTTCATTAAGAGGATGCAGTTTGGTAGTGTTATGTAACAGAAGAAACAACTTTTTTTTTTTTCTTTAATTATATAGCTTCTGTGAGTTTTGCATCTTTTTCATCATACTTTTTGAAATATTGACAGCAATATGCAAGCTTCTAACTCATAGTGTTCTGGAAATTCATTCTTGCAGAGTTCATTCAAGGAACTTTATAGTAGTTAAACATTTCCGTGACCTGAAGATGAAATTAGGCACATTTTGACTGGGAATGATGAACAGTAAAAACACTAGCAGAACAAACAGGGAGAAAGTTTACCCACAGATATAGTTGGTAGGTATCCTTCTTCCAATAAAGTCATTCTATCCAGATGAAAAGTATCTTGAGTGATCTGTCTCAGAACATTTTGGCTTTATGTAGAAATTTCCACAATATCTCTGCACGTCTTAAAAAGGCCAGGCTGGATAATCATAAATAGATCTTCCAAGTTGAGAATTCACATTAGATACCTATTTTTATCACATTTACTCTTGACATTTTATTTTAAACATAGAGGGAGGGAACCTAATTGTATTTAACATTAATGGCTTTCATCAGAAAAAATGTTCCTTTCAGCTGACAGCTTTTTTTTCTCAAAAAATGTCAGGATAAAATAGAGAGGATATTCCATGTTGTGTCTGCAGGGCAATAGTGCTATAACAGTGCATTTTAAGTCTACATAGGCACCAAGCCTCTGAGGCCCAGATTCTGGCCTCCCAGACAGATCAGTCAAAGGTTCTGCCTGGGCAGTCAAAGGTTCATTATTTGGTGACACTAGATTTTTCTTTAGCCATGTTCTTGCTTGGCAGATTTATGAAAAATGTAGTTCTGATTTCCAGTAGTACTGGATAGATGGTCAAGAGTCTTAATTGTACTGTAGTGTGAAAGGGATAAAAAATTAATACATAATCGGGTCACCTTGTCTCCTCTCTGTGCCAATGAACTTTTAAGTACACTGTTTTCTGACCTATATTTGATAGTATTCTTGAAAAAAAATTTCACAGTATCTGTCCATTTAGTCTGCAGTACCTATGTGACTTTAATGGGCTTCTGAAGTTTTACATGAATAAAAGACAATTCCATGATAATGACAAAGTGAAGATGAATATTCAAACAAGGATAAAGAACACAGAATTTTTTCTTGCCTCCACTGTAAAAAAAAACCAGAATTCATGTACATAGGTTTACTTGAAAAGAAAGCAAACACATCTTGTAATTGAATACCTCGCCCAAGTACTTTATACTTCCCATGAATCTGATTTCTTCATGGCATTCACTGAAATGTGAAAAAGTCTTTCAATTTATAAATTAGGCATGGACCCAAAATGCATTCCACTTCAATAAAAGGTTCTATGTTAGGGGAACCAAAATCTTTGTATTGAGAAAGTGATAGAGACGGCTGGAGCACTGAACTCAGGATGTTCATGTTCTCTTGCTGTATGCAGAAAATGTGCTTTACTCCAGAAAAATAGGTGGCAGTATTTATCTTCTGCTTGTTTCATCCACAAGCAGTTAGGATATCTTTCTTCCGCACAAAAAAACCCTAATATGCTTACACTACAATAGCAGAAAATGAGGCTTAGTTGTGTCAGTAAACAAACTGCTTGCATTTAAAGGGTAAATTAAATTTCTGTAATCAGTGCACGGAATCCACACAGAATGATAAACACGAGCCTGCAAACAAGTGGCATTTAACCATTACTGTCCTTTTTCCGCATTTGTGAAATTTGAGGGCTGAACTGAGAAAAATTGATTACGTCCCTTTGTAAAGCCCTCATCCAGAAATATATTCTGTCCTTTTGCAGCGGTGCCTGTATTCCCAAGCTCGGCCAGCCCTGGCACCACGGCAATACAGTGGATCTTGGTTGGTCAGGAGTGAAGCGTGGCAACGGCAGGAAGAAGATAGGAGGGACTCCTGAGAGGTTCGGTCAACACGAGTTTATTGATATCCTGTGCAGAAACTGCACCTCCGGACACCTGCCTCCCCAAGACCAGAACAGTCCCGGGAGAGCAGCTTTTAAAGGGGGGGGGGCTAACGCGGGGGAGGGTTCAACCAGGGACCAATAGGGTGCAACAGGGGAGTGGCTCACAACCTAACAGACATGTAAAACAACCAATCAGTACAAAGTGGGAGGGGGCAGCCTGCTTCCTGCCCAATCACTCAACACCTCTCCTGAAATCTTCTAGACACAGGGAGGGGCCCCCAAGTGATGGACAGGACCAGGGGGTTACATAACATATGATTCAACTATAACTGTCACTAAGGAACAACCAATCACAGAACTGTATCTAGGGAGAGGGTAGGGAGAAACCAAAGGCAAATAACAGAAAAGGGGTACAAGGAACAAACCATTTTACAGTATAACATTAACTAGTGAATAATCATTAAATCAAAAATGCACCCCCACATCCTTTCTTATTGAGCAGGTAAATATGAGAAGTTTTTTCCCCTGTTGTCTTGAAGAGTGTGTGTCTCTGCCCAAGAAAGGCAATGAAGGAGCAGAGAGGAAACAGTAGACAGCAACTGAGTAAGTAGTGGCTCAAAGATACCACAGAAAGAGCTGAAAGCCCAGTTTAGTCTGCAGGACTCCTCAAAGTAATTTGAAACCATGAAAATAAATTGCTTTGTATGAACTACTTCGGCAGCTTTTTCCAATTGAAGGAAGATGGATGTGAACTCTGCCACAAGTTGACTAACAAGAAAAGTCAACCACAAGGGAAGTCTGCTGCACCCATGTTCATAGGTGGAAATTAAAAAAAAAAAAATTAAATGCATTACTTCCATCACCTGCAGTGTTTATTTTTGTCTTTTTTGTCTTTAAAAACTCTTTATATGATAATACAGAAAGTATTTGGAATAGCTCTACATGCATAAAAAAAAGTATAAAGGAAAAAAGTAACTAAGTGTATATAATCCAAAGTATGGCATCAGAATACTATTCTCTAGAACTTGAACTATGTTTAAACTTATTCAGAAACAGGAAATTTAATGCAAATTTTACTAACTGGAAGTTTCCACACTTTTAATTTTCACTTAAATTCTACATTGTAGGGAGATATAAAAGCTTAGCATTTGTAGAGGAAAAGGGTACAAAGCTAATATAAATGTTTAGTAAAAATTTTAGCCAGCTGCAGGTTACATAAGTAGACTCTTCTAGTAATTAACTTGTGATTTGTCAGTAGTCATAATGAACACAAAACATATGAATCTTTACATTTGAAGTTTAACAATTCCTTTGAGCATTAATGTAACCAAATATTGAAATAAAATTTGACTTTATTTTCATTTGATAGTCCACAATTTTTTTGCTTTAGTTTTAGTATGGAAGTCTACACAATTATTTGAAAGGATTTTTTAAAAAATATTGATTAAATTCAAAGCATTAATGATGTCATGGTTCTGAGAAGCAACATGAATTCAGAACCTTTAAAGATCTTGGAATGTATCAACCAAGAAACAAGATTAGTACATTTTTGGTCTCACACATGATTTGATGTAGCCATTGTTGTCATTAGATACAGCTATTGATCCCATTAATAGTATTGTAATAAAACCTATAACATCAGACCACTAGAGGAAGTCCAAAAATATTCTTAAGTCACCTGACACTTAACTGATTTTTTAATGTTTTTTTCTAGCTGTAAGACAGTGAATAGCAACATTTGCTGTACTGGAATCAGACAGCAAAAGCAGCAAAATTTCTGATGTGTGCAGAGTAGTATCCTCATCTTGGATGATGATGATCTCAACTCTTAAAAATGCCCAAAGTGACTTTGGTAAATGGAAAATACTAAAATCAGTGATCTTAACTGCAGGATGATAAATATGACTTAAATTTCTGAAGAGAAATGAATCCAGTAGAAAAATATATGGTAAATAATTTTCTTTTAAAGGTGTATGAGCACTCCAGAAAAACTTTTTTTCTGGTCTTTCTGTTCTCTCATGCTGGTTGCTTTTGCTTATTCTATTTCACTATAGGCATATATCGATTCCATATATTACTTTCAATCACGTTACTCTTCATTCCTGTGTGGACTACCAATCCTCATAAGAGAGCATGAACTCTTATATGCAAAGTTAGTAGGATTTGGCTAAAAACTGTAAATTGAAATGTGGGACATAGCTTTGGTTTGTTTCTTACTTTTCTTCCTACTATGCAATGGTGGAATTAATCTACTAGATATTGACCTGATATATTTCAATATATAACATTTTCAAAGAGTAAATTCTTGGGGTTTTTTCCCTACTCTCTTTTTTAAGGCATGAAGGGACTTTTAAACGTCTGCCTAGTGCAATAACAACAATTTAAGAGACAATAGTCCATGGTTTTCCACTTAAATGATATCAGTGATGGCACCAATTCAGAGGTCATCCAAGAAAAGATAAGAAACAGTCAGAAGTTCTGCAAAAATTAAAGTCTTTCATCAACTCAACTCTCTTACATTTCTATTTTAGAGCTTAGATCTAAATTCCTATTTGCTACTCAGTGAGATATGTTCAAAATGGAAGAATAGTCCCTCTGTCACGGATATAAATAAAGATACTGGTAAAATGTTCTATTTATTTTGGAATCACACACTGAGAAGAAATTTTGAGAAGAGGAACTTACAAGCAAATGTCTGGTTATTTTCAGTGCAATACCTGTGTGACTTCACTGAGCTTAGGAAGTTTTGTGTTCATAAAAGACAATCTCAGGATAATGACAGGAAGAAGATGAATACTGAAACACAACACAGCATGGAGATTGGGGAGGATGGGGAAGGGTATTTTATTGGGGCTTGCATAGCTGGCATAGCTTCTAATTTTTTTTAACCAGATCAAAATCTTAGGGTATTATAGAAATACTTAAAAGATCAATATCTCAAATTAGTGCTTCAGTTAAAATAAGACAGCTGACTATGTAGGTTTTTGAAAGTGGATACTGACAAATTAGTGTTACTGTGTTCATGCTTTTTATTTGATTTTTAAAATAAGCAAATTCATTATTTCTCAAAGCCTTTTGCTACAAGCAATATTCTTAACAAGCTGAAACACAGCTAACATGCATTTTATTCTTTTTGTGTGTCCTTTATCCATTTCAGTGTGTTCTTCCAAGTATTGCAAAGAACAGATGTGAAATTCAATGTTGTCAGTTAATTCTTTGGTGAGTTGTGGCACCAGCTAATCATTATTTTTCAATTTTTGGTGTGATCTGTCACAGATCACTTCATTTAATCATTATGTCTGAAATAAAGAATGGTTGTTAACAGCAAGTCAAAGGGATTGAGTAAAAGTGTTCTTCCACAGACATCCATGCACTTGATTGACATCACTGATACTAAAAAGATTAGGAAAAAAGAAAAATTTACCCACTGTTTTACTCAGTGATAAAGTCTTCACAAATATGAGAACTAAAGGTACATCAGACAGCCACAGAATGAACAGAAGAGTGCACACCCCAGACAGATGCTTGAATGCACTTGGTGGGATATTACAGTATAAAGCAAATAGGGAAGGAAACAGTGAGCTACAGAGAAGCAAACAATATGACTAGGGGTGAAAGATGTAGGAAACAAAAGTACTTGGTATTGCAGTACATGTTCTACCATACCCTTTTCAGCCCAAGGCTGAGCAGTATTAATCCGGGGGAAGAAGATGAGGAGGAAACTGTACACATCACTTAACTGTAGCAATGGTTAAGTAACCCAAATAGAATAAAACAATAAGATTATTAACACAGACTCGCATGTCCCAGTCTTGGGCTAGAAAGCACAGTACCCAACCTGGGTACTGTGCTTTCCAAGACGTATGTTGATAATGAAACACAGAGCATTTCAAAGGCATTGCTGTATAAAAGCTGAGGTTTTTTTCACAGTGTACACTGTCGTTGTGTAATTTTTTGCTGTCTGCTACTAAATGTGGGGGGCAGTGCATGGTATTCATGTTGAATTAGGGTATTTCTCCACTAGGTCAATCCAACAACTTCCTCCTACTGAGAAGAGATTGTGTTTTTTTGACTCACACCCAGACAGACACACAACCACACACACTTACTTCTATCATTTACGCTGCATCAGCTCTGAAAGTTGCTAGACCCCCTATCTGAGCAGATTTAGCTTAATAATCAAGTGATTAAATATATGTCTATAGCTTTCTGATAAATTGCAATACTGTATCAATTCACAAAAGGGACCTTTCCGTGCACAGATGTGCTAAAAAAGCACTTGGTAACTTGTAGGAGCATCCGCGGATGGGAGGAAGAAGGAATTCTGCTGAGCTGAGATATTCTAGAATATGTGGTTTTATTGCAAGGGTCATGGGTAAAAAGGGCCTTGCTTTCAGCCACCAGCCTCGGCTGAAGGGAAATCCCAGAGAGTGCAGGAGAATGAACAAGGGGGTAAAAGTTAAGAGAGAAGGGAGCGAGGGAGCAAGGAAAAAGAGAGAGCAGGGATATGAGATAAGAGAGCGAAAGACCAGAGGTAAGAGCGAGCCGGGATCAGAGCAGAAGAGGTAAGAGATAAGAGAGGTAAGAGCAGAGTGAAGAAAGGGAGGTCGTTATTACAATGCATTATATCTCCTTTTGTGATGAATATTTTAATTTACAGTGACCAATCAATACAAGACACAAAATCCTATAGAATCTACATAGAGCCTATAAGAACTACTACATTACCATACTATGTTATATTTTAAACTCTAAAAACTACTCCTTAGACTTTTCTGTTTAGCTACATTGACCTTTGGTTCCTTAGTTAGCAGAAGGGTATCATTCTATCAAAAGGGATTCTTCTTCAGCTGGCTAGGCTATTGTTTTCAGGTTATATAGTAACTAAGACTCGGTATCCTACAAATCAAAGTAAACTTCCATTTCTATTTCGATTATAGGTTTCATATTTTCAGAATCTTTTGCTAAACAATCATATTTATAAGGTTTCCCTGATTCGGCTTCCCCAACAGTAACTGGTGTTAGCCGAAGAGTGTATGACATCTCACATTTTCTATTGTGATCAGTTCAAGCTCTCGGTGGTAACGTGGTTCTCATTGTCCACTGGTTGTCATCTTCATCCTCTTATTAATACAACTTCTTGTTTGTCTTGTAAACTCTTTCTACGAAGTTTAAAAATCTATTTTAAAAGGGCACCTTTTTGAATAATTTCTGTTCCAGCTAGAGTAGCTAAATTGCCTGAGCAATATGGGAGATACTGTTAAGAAATATGGTTGTCTCACACCCTACAATCACAACTGGGTAAAAGGAAGGTAAGTAGGCTGTGCCTCTCTGCTTTCCAGTTTAAAAGGCATTCTGGAAATTCACACATTCTTTAGAAGGAGTACTGCTTACAGTATCCAGCCGTAGATGGAAATGGTGGAGGTTTTTTGTTTTTTTAGTTTTTGGGGTTTTTTTTAATGTTCTTGGTGAGAGAGATGTGACATAAATATGCTTTGAATATATACAGAAATTAGATGAGCTGCTGTGTGTCGCCCTAACTTTGCCTCATTTTAAGAGTTTGCATTTTGTTCTCACGCAGCTTCAAGAAAACAATGTATATTTTTAGAATTTATCTTTTTGTTTACATATTTCTCCTCTGGGAGGAGAAAGGTGACTGATGGTGGTCTTCACCAACAAGGTCAAAGAGGTGGCAACGTATGTAGCCAATCTTGTGCCTTCTGATGATTTTGTATAAAAGATGGAGTCAGAAAATTAAAGATAGAACTTTCCTGCTGACCTCCTTGCTGCCTGCCTCATTCTTTCGTGTCCCAAAGTGTGACATCTGGTGACCCCGACGTGTGCATTTGGTGACCCCTCTGAGGAGTATCGGGTGACCCCCCCGACGTGGGACTTGTAAGTTGCTGTGTGTCTGAGGTAACAAGTGGTAAGACATGATGGATTCCTCAGCTGATGCCCTCCTTTTGGACCTTTGGCTTGAGGTCCTGGAGAGAGAAGGATCCTCCCTTCACGGGGAGGACTTCCAAGAATTGTTTCATTATGCTAGAACCCATGGTTTCTTTTGCAGCGCTCAGGCTACATTTTCCACAAAAAAGTGAGAGGTTTTGGGTGAGCATTTGATGCGGTTTTTTCTGCTGATTGCAGTGTGGAGTTTTTGAGGCTGGTCATTAAGAAAAACGGGCAAGGACACCAGTTCATTTTTAACGCCTTTCTTCAGACCATCTCTAGGTGGGGGCTCGAGGAGTGCATCTACTGCCCCTACTGCTGCTGCTCCTGGTAATCAAACGATGCAGGGAAAGAAGCGCTTAACTTCGCAACAGGGCAGAATTAGGCTGCCTAATCCTACGGAGAGTCCCTGCAGGGATACTATTGGGCTTGTGGTCTAGCGGTGTCTGTCTGTTCGAGTGCTGTTGAAGTTATGGTGACGAGATAGAATCCAGCTCTGATTGGTGTGAGATTCTCTATGGTTCTGCTGACCCAGACTGGTTATTCTTAGTCCTTGGTTTTGTGTTGGCTCATTGTTTTCAGGGGTTTTTATATCTATTCCACTCCTTCTGGGCGCTGAGGTCCATGGGAGTCTCCTTCATTTACATGCCGGGTGGTGTCATCGGTTGCCATGCAGGAAGCGACAGGGCGGGAAGCGGCAGGGCTCGGGAGGCGGCAGGGTGGGGGCGAGAAGCGGCAGGGCAGGGGCAGGTACTCGATGGGGAAGAATCTAAGTGAGGGTTTGAGGGGTTGCGCCTACTGCCGGCGCTCGCGATGAACAATGCACATGCCCGGTGGTGTCATCGGTTGCCATGCGGGAGGCAGCAGGGCGGGAAGCGGCAGCGCTCGGGAAGTGGCAGGGCAGGGTCGGGTACTCGACAGGGAAGAATACAATCCTAAAGGAAGGGATTTTGAGGTAAGCCGCATTTAACAAGGAAAGTATTGCAATAACAATGAGTATGGGGTAAACAGTATTTAACAAAGCAGACCTTTCAATAGGTACTAGATAATGAGATAAGTAGCCTTTAACCGAGAGAAGGCAGGGATGAGGTAAACGGTATTTAACAAAAAAGACCTTTCAATAGGTACAAGATAACAAGGTAACCAGTATTTTAACTGAGAGAAGGCACTTTACAGTAGAAATCTTTAACTGAGTTTAGAAACTTGTATTTTATTTCTTACAAAGGGAGGTGGTGGAGCCGTTCCTCCTGTTCCTGCCCCGCGGACACGTCGCTGGAGTGGAGGAGATTTAGCCCCCCCACCGCGCACCCGCGCTGCCAGTGGGGACACTGATTCCGGCCCCACGCAGGCACAGAAGTGCGGAAAGTCTCCCCTCCCTCAGCACAGCTCCTGAGGAGGGCATGGGGTCTGCGGAGCGGGCTCCGCCCATGCCTGAGCCCCGCAGATGCTGGAGTGCAGGAGATCTCCAAGCTTGCGAAAGCCCTCTGGGACCGGTGCCGCCAGTGCCCCTGACACCCATGCCGCAGCGGCAGCGCTGGCGGCGGCGGGAGGTCGCTTCCCCCCCCCATGAATTCCCGGCGCTAGCAGCACCAAAAACGCGTTTGGATCGGGGAGGGGGGATGGTCACAGCGGTTTGCCCCCATTGTGACAATTCTACCAGATATTTTCTGGAAAAGGACGGCACGGGTTCATGCCGTCCCGGTGAATTATTTAAAAAAATATTAATATTGATCTAATGATGATATCCAACTATGACGGACAAAGACTCTCTAACAGCTTAAAGTTAGAAAGTGTATGTTTAATTACGACACTGGGCAGTGTGCGGAATAGCTCCCAAAAACACACGCGTGCCCGCAGAGGATCACAGGGTCTTTTTATGTACAGGAGTATTGAATACCCAAAACACAAATGTATATTCATAACTCTGGTACATCCCATTCTCCACTTCGCATGGTAATTAGCCAAAAGCTCTTAAGCATGTGTGGTTTGTTCTTTGAAATGGGTTGGTGGTCCTTTTTATGGGGCGGGGTCTCAAAATGATGAAGTAAGTGAGTCTTCTTCGCTTTGACTTTTTAACCTTTTAGTGTTGTGTGACATCTGAATCCTGTTTTCCCAGGAGTATTTGATTTATGAATCCATTGTACTTCTTGAAGCCTATTGATTAGTCAGAATACACAAATATAAGTTGACAGGCCTCATGATCTATCAGTTCCTTAAATCTGGCTTCTGCTTATCAAAAGGGAAGTCTATCTGTCTTGCCTCAGCAATATCTAGTTTAACTAAAGTCTTTAATTCTTCAAAATTAATGTTTCTCCCCACTTCTTCTTTAAAGTGAGTAAATTCTTTTACTCAATATATAGATTCTTCTTCATCTATCCAAGTTGCACAACTAGTGTCTCTCAAGACCAAGCCATACGTCTTCAATAGTGAAGTTAAGGCTGCTACTCTTTGCAGCATCCTCCAATTCCACATAAGTATCAAAACAGATTAAACTAAACTTAGACTAACCAAAATAAGTAACACAGCTATAGGGTGGACTAAGGTATTTAGTATACGGGTTGCTTTCAGAGACCACCCAAAAAGCACATCCCACCAATGATGAGACACATGTTTCTCAAGTCTTTTAAAAACTCTTTTGATGGTCTCTGTGTCATGGTGTATTGTAATTAACATCTTCTTCCCCCCTTCTTTAATTTCCTTTAAGATTTCTCTCAATTCAGGATGTCTCATCAATTGAGCGACTAGATTCAAATTCATTCCTATGGGCACAGGCAGTATCTTCTATTGATGTGATACTACAGGAGCTTGATAGGAAAAATCACATCCCCTAATTCTAACAAAATTGCAAACACACAAATTGAATAGGGTCTCCTTTACAATTTGGTTATCCACCCTTATGATGGGGCATGCTGTCTTTAGACAGATGCACCCCTGTCCTGTATACACCAGTGAAGTTTTCTGTTTGCCTGGATGCATTTCAAAGTGACAAATATTTTGGTCCGTATCCATACAAATGTCTTTGTCACCTTCTAATGTCCCTTCACATATGTGTCTTAGTTGTCTCCTTGCAGTACAGGGTTCTAGATTAACAGATTATAGTTTTCCTTCAATTTCTCGTGCCCACATCCTGTGTTCAGAAGGGTACAAAATAGCTCCCTCATGGTTTAACCTTAAGGGCACTATTGGGTGTATTAGGTCCACTGAGGCATCATGTTAAAACAAAAGCTGTCACTATACTAGTCTCAGGGTTATAGGTGAAATTGACCAACACCTGCCAAGACTGAAGCTCCTTCTCCGTATCAGAGGCATTGTCCCAAACAATTTTGTGAATTTCAGCAGGAAATGTTCCCTCTCCACCTTCTCTGATAACTGCAGCAGCCACTGATTGCATCCACAGTTGTACCTGAGTACACCCTAGAGCCAGCGAAATGTTTTCACTAGCTGTACCTAGCGCATTAATTATTGCCTCATGACCTTGCTCTTCTGTGTTTTCCCCTTCTGGTAGTATTTGGGGCAATTTCTAATGTTTGTTATCCAGTGCAAGTAGAGAGGATTGCAAAGGTTGCTGTAGTTGAACTAAATCATTCCCTACAGGGGCTAATTTATTCATCGGTACTTCTGAATCTATGGTATTTAGTACTCCCAATCCTCTTCCTAGCAATCCGGTGAGATCCCTCTTCTTAAATTAGAAAGCATACCCTTTTGGAGCCAAGTGGAGTGGTCCAGTCTATAAAGGAGTTCTCGAGAAAAGGAGCACATTCTGGTCATTTACCTGTACTCCTATTTTTACTCATTTTAAAGACCACTTTGGGTTACTTATCAGCCCAATTTTGGTCTTATTGCACACCCCTCTATTTTGAGTCTAAACTGAGGGCATTTACTCAAGCATTTTTCACAGCATTCAGGACTAATCCGGATGGGTCTCATGGGTGGGTGGTAAGCCTCATGGAACCTGTCCTGTTCAAATGCATACTTAAAACCCCACACATTTCTTCCTTCCCACAAGCTTGCATTCATGACTTTTAGCATCTTATTTAAAGCATTACGAGAGTAAGCATCGTAAGCTCTTCTTTGACACCTGTTTATCTCAGTCACATTGTACCTACGTGGTATTGCATTGATTCTTGTTATAGTTACAGCAATTACTGCAATAATTACAATTTTCTACATAATGTCCATAATAACTATTAGTCCATCTATTCGTAGTTCTGAGTGAGCTTCAGCTTCAGTTCGTTATCGCCTGGTGTGATCTTCCAGATTTCTTCTGGGGCTTTCTTCACTTGGGAGTGATGGATCCGGGCTTTCTGTTCTTTGATCTTGATTGCAGTGAAGGTAGTAAGAAGCACCTGGAATGGTCCTTCCCACTGTGGTTCCAAGGTCTTTTCTGCAAAAGACTTAACATATACATACTGGTCCATATACATACTGGCCCATCTGATGCTCTGTTTTGAACTCCGGCCACATATTTCTCACTTTCTCTAAGTTGTCTATTTAGGGCCTCCATATACCTATGTAGGGTCTCTTCCCCTACTAGCATGGGTGTTGTTCCTTCTTGAACTGCATATGGCCTTCCATACAGTATTTCGAAAGGGCTTAGTTTCTCTTTTGCCCTTGGTTTTGTCCGAATTCGCAATAATGCCAGTGGGAGAGCCTGGGGCCAGGGCAAATTTACTTCTTGCCCCAATCTCACAATTTGCTGTTTAATCAAGTGGTTCATTTTTTTCCACTTGACTACTAGATTGAGGGTGGTATGGGGTATGCAATTCTCAGTCTGTTCCCAGGTGATTACTTATTTGCTGCACAATTTTTGAAATAAAGTGTGCCCCTCCATCTGAGAATATGGTGGCTGGAACTCCAAACCTCAGTATTATTTCGTGTAACAGTGCTTTGGTTACCTCTCGGGCCTTAGCTGTCCTGGCAGGAAAGGCTTCTGGCCATTCTGAAAAGGTGTCAGTTAACACCAATAGGTAACAATATCCTCCCTTCTTGGGCAGCTCTGTAAAATCAATTTACCATTGTTGCCTAGGTCCACAGCCTTTACCAATTTGTCTCACTTTAGGTTTTGGAGTATTTTTGGGATTAGTTCGGAGGCAAAGGCTACACTGACGAGTTACTTGTATCACTGTGCCCTGCAATTTCCTGGCCATGATCCTTTCTTTTAAATGGTTATTACAGGGCATCTATTCCCCAGTGTGTTTGCTCATGCTCTCTCTGTACTAATGCCCACAACAAATAGGAGGTACTACAAGTTTTCTTTTCTCTGTTACAGCTTATCTCTCCTGGTTATAACTTGCCTTTTCTGCTTTAATAAGTTTCTTATCCTTTTTATTGTATATTGGCTTACCTTCGATAGAAATTTTTCCATCTGGAATTAATGCTGCCTCAATTGTCTCATCAGGTATCTCATTTTTTGCTGCTTCTTTTGCTTCTCCATCCACCAGCATATTCCCCTCTTCCAATTTTGAGCTCACTTTTTGGTGTGCCTTGATGTTTATGATGGCTACCTTCTCAGGTCAATATTTCTTGTGTGTGTTTAATGTTCTTCACTTGTGAGTTTAACAGTCCTTTCTCTCTCTCTAAATGGCTCCATGTGCTTAATGGTTTGGACTCTTATTACCTCTCCGCTTGTGGTAACTGCATACCCAGCATGCCTCTTTCTACTGATGACATAGCTTCTCCCATCAGTAAACCAGGTGTCGGCATTTTCAAGCGGGGTATCTTTCAGATCCGGGCAACTGGAGTAGGTGGTTTCAATGGTCTCCAGCCAATCATGGATCACTAGTTCTCCCATACTTCTGCTGAGGAAGGAGGCTGGGTTCGCAATGTTAGTTACCACAATCTCAACATCATCCTGTTCCACCAGTATAGCTTGGTACTTCAGGAATCTTTGTGGGGAGAGCCAATGCCCCCTTTTGCTTCCAGGACTGTAGGTACTGTGTGAGACACTAGCACCATCATCTTCTGGCCCAGGGTGAACTTGCGTGCCTCTTGGATGTTCACTGCCACCACTGCAACGGCTCTGAGGCACCCTGGCCCCCCCTTAGCTACTATATCCAGCTGTTTGGAGAGGTAGGCAACTACCCTCCAATACGGGCCCAGGTTTTGTGCTAGTATCCCTAAAGCGATCTTTTGCTTCTCATGAGAAAACAAAAAGAATGGCCTACTTACATCTGGAAGTCCCAAGGCTGGTGCTGACATGAGGGCCTTCTTTAGCTGGTCGAACGCTCGAGCTGCTTATTTTGTCTACTGAAGATCTCTGCTTCCTTTCGTGATCAAGGCATGCAGGGGTTTAACAAGTAATCCATAATTATAAATCCACAGTCTACACCATCCTGTCATGCCTAAAAAGGTTCTCAGTTCTTTCACTGTCTGAGGCTTTGGGGTCTGGCATATTGCCTCTTTGCGATCTTGCCCTAAGGTTCTCTGTCCAGCACTCACTTCATAGCCCAGGTAAATTACTGTTTGCCTCCCCATTTGGGGTTTCTTCTGGGATACCCAATACCCCTGCAGGCCCAAAAAGTTTAGGAGGCTTACCATCCAGTCCACACGTTTCCTGGGTCTGGGTGGCTATTAGGAGGTCATCCACATACTGGAGCAATTGTCCTCCTGGTGGAGGTTCCCAAGACCCCAAATCCTTTGCAAGCTGTTCCCCAAATATGGTGGGGGAGGTTTTGTACCTTTGAGGCAGACACACCATGTGAGCTGAGTTTTTCGCCTAGTTTTGGGGTTCTCCCACTCAAATGCAAAGATTTTCTGGCTGGCTTCATGGAGAGGGAGGCAAAAGAAAGCATCCTTCAAATCTAAAACAGTAAACCAGGTTAGTTCAGGGATTAAACGAGTTAACAAGGTATAAGGGTTAGCAACTACTGGATACAAGTCTTCAGTTATCTTGTTAACAGCCTTTAAGTCCTGTACCAGCCTGTATGACCTGTTAGGCTTCTTCACTGGCAAGATAGGAGTGTTAAAATCAGACTGACACTCTCTCAGTAGTCCTATCTTCAAAAGTTTTCAATAATTGGACTAATCCCTTCTCTTTCTTCCTTCTTTAGGGGGTATTGTTTAACCTTTACTGACTGTCCTCTTTCTTTAAGTTTGACCTGTACTGGTAGTGCATTCTTTGCCCTGCTTGGAATGTCAGAAGCCCACACCCCAGGAAACACTTGATCTATTATTTTCCTGAAATTCTCTTCTTCATTTGCAACTTCAATTTCTTTAGTTATCATCATTAAGCTTAACAGTTCTACATATTTTTGATCTTTTACCTCCAAAATAATTTCTCCATTTGTAAATATTATTTTTGCCTCCAGCTGCTCTAGCAGATTTCTGCCCAAAAGTGCAGGTGGAGCTTTAGGCATATATAAAAATCGATGAATTCCCCATTGTTTTTCCAATTTATATGTCAATGGTTTGCAAAAATAAGCTCTTTCAGATTGGCGAGTCGTTCCTTTTACCATAACATAGTCATTGGTTACAGGTATTAGGGCCATATTCAGCACTGAAAATGTTGCCCCTGTGTCTATTAAGAATTCTCTTTTTCCCAATGCCTTTTGATCTTATCCCAATTCTTAAGTTTCACTTGGTATTCCTCTGGTACAACGATATGCTGGCCACACTCAACTTTAATAATTTGTACTGGCTTCCCTAAGATTCCTGAAATCCCATTTTCCAGCAACTCAAATATTCTACTGCTGCTGTAGGCTTCCTGACTAGTTGCTAACAAAATCCGTATAGCTATCTGGGTAGCCTTCTGTTCCTTTGTACAGCAGAGATCACAAATTCCACTCTTAGGTACTAGCCACCTGTACCCTTATCCGACCCACGAGCCTTGACAGACTGCATAATGAAGCACAATCCACTGATTACAGTAGCAACCCCTCCTTGGGCAGGGCAACCCTTCTGAACCAGCCTCCCAATTCTTGTGCCTCCTATTTCTGGGCACATATTTTAATCAACACAAGAAAAAAAAACAAAAACAACAGCTTGTTACTCTTAAAAAGGAAAAAAGTTAGCAGTATGTAATATTTCAAAGCAAGGCTCGAAGCATCAGCTGTTGAGGAAAGAACTTATGGTTAAAAAGCAAAAAAGAGAAAAAATTAGAATTTTTCAAAACAGGGCTCGAAGCATTACCTGTTGAGAAAAGAACTTATGGTTAAAAAAAGGATAAACGTCTTTTTATTAAAACAAACAAACAAAGAAAAAAACAGAAACAGAAAAGAAAAAGGTGAAAAAGGATAGAAGTCTATTAAAACAAACAAACAAACAAACAAACAAAAAAAAAAAATAAAAAAAAAAAAAACCAAAACCAAACAAAACCTTACCCAATCAGCCAGGCACCGTTTTAGGCTCACAAAGGAAACAGCCGGGGGTGGGGGGGGGGGCGGTCCCTTACGATTCTGAATACATTCCTCTAAAAGTTTTTACAAGGTCTCGCTAAAATCCCGTGGACTTCGGCCAGGGCACAGCACAGACCCTTCTGCAGGACAACGGGGGGGAGGCCCGATCTCACAATGCCCCTCGGTCTTCCGCAGCCCACCAGCACTTTTAAGATATTATCACACTCTGGCAACTGCAAACCTCACAAACAAATAAGAATACTTCTTTTAACAAAAACGTCCACTTGCCAAAACACCCCTGCGTTTTACAAGGAGCTGAGAGGCGTACCCTTAGGCTATAAGCCTAGACTTCTTTCTCTGTGGGAACTAAGCACTCTTGAAGCAAACAAAGAGAGAAAAACAACACTTGCCCTAGCTTGTGGGGGGTTTTGGTTTTGTTTTTTTGTTTTGTTGTTGTGTTGTTGTTTTGTTGTTTGGGGTTGTTTTGGTTTTTGGGGGTTTTTTTCCCTCCACAAACAGTAAACAGCTTATTCACCTACGGCGCTTTTCTACTGAACAACAAACTGACTGAAGTCACACTATCAGTTACACAGTCAAAGCTTGCACACAGCACTTCCCATGAGACGTGAGGCGCCCCAGCCCCGCCGCAAATCCCTCCGCTTCCCCAGACAGAGGAATTCTTCCGCCAGTCGGCGGGGATTTTAAAATCTCTTACGACTTTAAACTTGCAGAACTTCCAAAAACACTTACAAAGATTAGTAGCATATTCCAAAATTACACAAACCAGAAGGCCTACGACACAAGCTTTCACAAAGCACAACACAAATGGTACACAAATGATTCTTTTCCTACTTAAGCACACACAATCACAAAACCACGGGATCACCAAACAGAGGGATCCATTTGCAATGCACAAACCCATCCGGAGCGCGGGACCACGGCTCGAAACGGGACCCTTTGCATCTCAAAACTCAGGCTAGCCCCTCAGATTATGCATTACCAAGGTGCACCTTTAAACTACAAGCCGAATTTGGAGTTAGTACTGCTTTAAAACCAACAAGACCCATGACCGGCAGCTCTGCTGCCGCTGCCCCTTCACTTGGGATGCAGCCACCAATTACCAGTTTTTACCTGAAAAACAAAACAACCATTTACAACACTCTGCGGAGTTTTTCAAAACTCATTCAGGCCTCTGCTTTGCATAAGATGTCTCTTATGACTTACAAGCTGCCTCTGTTCAAAGGTACCTGTTTTCACTATTTGTTCTTTATTTTTTTTTTAACATACTTTTTTGTCCGTAGCTCCAGCAGACTCTGGTCTGTCTCCGGGAGTGTCAGGGGGGCGGCAGGAGCCCTCCACCCAGAAAATCCTGGGGGGCGCCTGGAGGGGTCCCACATCCCGATGGCCTCCTCGGCTAGAGAGAGCAGGGTCCTGCCGCAGTAGCCAAAATGAATTATTTAAAAAAATATGAATATCGATCTAATGCCAATATCCAACTATGACGGACAAAGACTCTCTAACAGTTTAAAGTTAGAAAGTGTATGTTTAATTACGACACTGGGCAGCGTGCGGGATAGCTCCCAAACACACACACGTGCCCACAGAGGATCACAGGGTCTTTTTATGTACAGGAGTATTGAATACCCAAAACACAAATGTATATTCATAACTCTGGTACATCGCATTCTCCACTTCGCATGGTAATTAGCCAAAAGCTCTTAAGCATGTGTGGTTTGTTCTTTGAAATGGGTTGGTGGTCCTTTTTATGGGGCGGGGTCTCAAAATGATGAAGTAAGTGAGTCTTCTTCGCTTTGACTTTTTAACCTTTTAGTGTTGTGTGACATCTGAATCCTGTTTTCCCAGGAGTATTTGATTTATGAATCCATTGTACTTCTTGAAGCCTATTGATTAGTCAGAACACACAAACATAAGTTGACAGGCCTCATGATCTATCAGTTCCTTAAATCTGGCTTCTGCTTATCAAAAGGGAAGTCTATCTGTCTTGCCTCAGCAATATTTAGTTTAACTAAAGTCTTTAATTCTTCAAAATTAATGTTTCACCGGGATGCAGAGAGGTGCGGCCTCGGACCCACACGGCGGGGACTCGCAGTGCCCGCGGGGCTCCAGGCACGGCTCCAGGCAGCCCAGCAAGTTTGCCCAGAAAGGTGCGGCCCCGGAGAGCGAGTGATCCGCCCCGCAGCGGGCAGGGGGCCGCCCGCCATCGGGGTCCGGGCGGCTGGCGGGACCTTGCTGGGAGCGGTCCCCGCAGCCCCTCCCGCGGCTCTGCCGAGGGATGCGGGGGCGGGGTGGGGCTCAGCTGGCCCCCAAGCTGTCCGAGCTGGCTCTTCGGCGAGCTCGTCACCCCCCGCGAGCACCCCTCCTTCCCGCGGTGCCTGCGGCACCTCCCCCATGGCATCTCCCCCCATCTCGCCCTTGAAAGCGGCGCTTGGCCGTGCCACGGCGCCGCGGGACAAACCCCTCCCGGCACTGCGCTCCCCCACCACGCTGAGCCGGGGCAGCGCTGCACGCGCCGCCGCCACCACCGCCAAGGCAGCGGTGGATCCCAACTCCACTGCGTTCACTTTTAGAGGGGACGGCACAGCTGCCGACAGGCCGGTGTTCCCCTGCGGCAAGGGGTCCCGGGATGTCTGGTCCAAAGTTGATGCAGTGGGCAGCCGTGGTTCGGCATGGCGCTCCCTGCAGGGCAGGGACGAATTCCCTAGCTCTGAAGATGCTCCAAGACAGGGCCTTGCCTCGGTCCCTGTGAAATCCACGGGACAGGATTCGAGGGACGATGATGGCTCAACAGGCAGTCTGCAAGCTTTCCCTGTGATTCGGGAAGCTGGCTGCAAGAAACATGCCCATTTGTTGTGGCAGGCATTGATTGATGTCCGAGATAGGATTGGTAAATATGGTCTGGGGTCTCCTGAGTTGATGCAAGTGCTCCAATTGGTAGACACAGACGTATTACCACCCTATGACATTCAGTGTTTGGGCAAGGTTCCCTTTCAGCTGGTCGAATATGACATATTTGAGTCTAAGTGGTCTCAATTGGCTGAAAAGACTGCAGCACAGAATCTGTTGGCTCGTCAAGACAACCCTAGGTATGGGGTCGGGCCAGACATGCTGCTGGGTATAGGTGAGTTTGCTTATGTTATTAGGCAGATCACCTATGACCCCTTGGTACTAGAGCAGTGCCAAAAAGTTGGCATGGCAGCATTGTACAGACAATGGAGATGTCTGCACCAAAGCGGTCATTTGCCACAATTGTTCAGGGGATGGACGAACCTTTCATGCAGTTCGCAGAGAGGCTGACAGCTTCAGCTGAGCGACAGGTGGATGATCTTGCTTCCAGAATGATGATGTTCAAGTGTCTGGGAAGGAGCAACTATAATGCAGAATGCAGAAAGATCATAGAGGCCCTTCCAGCTGATCTCTCACTCTGACAAATGGCTGAGGCCTGTGCAAGGCTGGACACCACACGTTGTAAGGTGGCTGCTGTGGCTACCACCCTGCAGCCAACCTGGAAGGGGCAGCAGGGTGGAAAGCAGAAACAGGCGAATTCTCGGGCTGGCATGAAAAAAGGGAAGGAAGTGCAAAAAGTGCAAACAAAAACTCCTTTGTTTCTTTGTGAACAGTGTGGAAGGCCAAATCACGTGGCCAGTGCTTGTATGGCAACAGTTCCTGTGAATGGCCAGCCTCTGCCGGGCTTGGGAAATGGGCAATGGAGTGCGAAGAGAAAGCATGCTCAGACATGAGTGTCTTCCCAACCCCCAGAGCCGATGGAGATCGGCTGGGCAAGTTCACAGCCAGCACCTGCGGTTTGGCAGGCATAGATGTCTGCGCTGCTGAAACTTTCCACACCCACCCTCCCCTGTCATTGTCCCTGATGGAACCAAAATTGTTCAACTTGTGGTTTTCGAGTCTTTTGTTCGCAGGACAGAGAGCCGGTGGCAAGAAGAAGGGTGCTCTGAAACTACGGGGCCGCCTCGAGTTCACTGGACTGTGACCAGTGACTGACCAGAGACTGTCCTGAACTGATTTGTACCCTGTCTGTCTCTGGAGTGGACATTGTGCTTCTCTCCCTTGCCGTTTGGCATCTGGAATGGACCCTTCTCTCAAGACAAATTCGTCACCCTTTGTGACTTGGTTCAGGTGCTGTTGGACCAGGATCATCTGGAACCTTCTGCCAGTCCCTGGGATGCTCCTGTTTTCTGTATCAAACAGAAGTCTGGGAAATGGAGGTTGTTTCAGGACCTCCAAAAAGTTATTTCATTGCGAATCTGAATGATTGTTTTTGTGATTCATTTGCATCCTGCAGGTATCGTTGGCCGATAGAAATGAATGGTCCTATTCCTTGCATGTTTTGGACTGGGTCTTTCTGCCCCATCAGCCGCAAAAGGCAGCAGTTGCATTTTTTGAGCTAATTGGTCGATTTCAGCTGCAAAAGACAGCAGATCACTTTTTTTGGAGCTCATTGCTTGTTTGGTAATTAAATGCAGGCAACAGTGCTTGCACTTGATGGGTGCGGATTTTCCATAATTCATACTCTCGGTATTACGGGAGAAATTTGATTGGAGCTTTGCAAGCAGTGTTTCTCTGCCAAATGCTCTGGAAAAAATTTTCAGGGCAGATCGCTTGTTTTCTGCCCAGCCATGAGCTCTTGCAAGTGGCAAAATTCTTTGAAATTTTTTGCGGCCCACAAATAGTCAGAAGTCAGTGCAAGGACCCATTGTCTTTACTGACGGTTTGAGAAGGACAAGATAGGCCATTGTTACTTGGAAGGATGGATCTGAGTGGCAAGTTTTGGAAGGTTGTGAGGATGGGGCAGCCCAATTGGTTGAATTGAGGGCCGCCGTCATGGCATTTCCAAAGTTTCCCAGGAAACTTTCGATTTAGTCATGGATTCTGTTTCTTGCGGCCGACGTGGCACAGCAGTTGGGTCATTCAATTTGAAGGGAGTCTGCAATGTTGTTTTGTTTCATTAGAGGAAGAGCTGTGTTGTGCCACTGAGGCCTGGGTTCTTCAAAAAACAAAAACGGGGAATGCAGGGTAAAACCCTGCACAGCCAATTGGCAAAAGCAAAAATGGGGAATACAGGGTGAAACTCCGCAGTCAATTGGCAAAGGCTTTGTATGCCATCAAGCACCATAAGGTGCTGCAGTATTCTAATAACCCTGTGAGGTTGAAAGCTGGAAACCGTGACCAAATGAAAGGCAGCCAGTGGATGAACCCCTGAGTGATGACTCTGATGTCGACGACACGAGCGATCACTCCGATGGCCCTTCCACGAGAGGACATTGAACATTGTTCATTTACTTTTTTCCTTTTTTCTTTTTTTAACGGTAAAAGGGTGAGATGTTGCCCTAACTTTGCCTGCTTTTCAGAGTTTGCATTTTGTTCTCACGCAGCTTCAAGAAAACAATGTATATTTTTAGAATTTATCTTTTTGTTTATATATTTCTCCTCTGGGAGGAGAAAGGTGACTGATGGTCTTCACCAACAAGGTCAAAGAGGTGGCAACGTATGTAGCCAATCTTGTGCCTTCTGATGATTTTGTATAAAAGATGGAGTCAGAAAATTAAAGATAGAACTTTCCTGCTGACCTCCTTGCTGCCTGCCTCATTCTTTCGTGTCCCAAAGTGTGACAGCTGTGAATTTCACATCTTCCCTGATATCCTACAACCACAGAATTTTTAGTCTCCCTATCAATTGCTGTAAACACTCCAATGCAATAGTAGCATCCATGCAAAGATCTTGGTAAGCCAGAGGAAAAAAGAGACAGGAAAAAGAAAAAGGCAGGCAAACAGATGGCATTCTGACAAGGCACGAATAATAGTGGGTATACTGTGTAAGACTTTGTAAGATTTAAACAAATGGTTCCAGGACTTTGCCCTAGCATTTCCCCTACTCCAAGGTGAAATGAGATACAGGTTAGGTCTGACAGCTACAACAATAAGCTCTCATGAATGTCACTATTGGACGCATCAGATTTACAGTAGTCATCACACTACAGTAATCGGCAGTGGAAGAGCTAATGGAGAGATGTGTAATTTACAGTTTATGAACTTGAGGAAGAGTCTGCTTCAGTGTTTTGGCATGAACCTACCTGATATATTTCTCTTACTTTTTTAGTAGAAGGAATGTTTCAAGCATTTTTCTTTGAATGACCCTTGCTTATTTTCATACACTTGTATGAAAAATTTCTGAGTTAATTTACAGATGGTTTTACAAGAAAAGGTATCCGTATGATTCAGATCCTGGGGATCTGGCAAAATGAAAACTCCCATATAATGAAGTTCATATTTCCACTCCAGGCAAAACTACACTAAAGGACACTTCAGGCAGTTCAGAATACTACTTTTTATAAGCTTTTCAGCAAATGGAAATCCAAACACTAAGACTGCAATTTCCATAAGTATTATGTAGGGTTTTAATAGCTTGTTGGTGCTGCTTCTCTCTTTCTCTCACTTTGAGACATTCCAACCACATACTACACCTTTTGTTAGCTTATTTAACACATTAACAAAGCAGAAATCTAATCGAGAAAAAGAAAAATGGTTTCCTGCATGACTAGCAAGATGGAATAATACATAATCCAAGGAATGTAGAAAATACTCAAAAATGGGAACAGAAGAGGAGAGAGGAAAAACAAGCAGAAAAGGTAAAACTTCTTATTTCTTGACAAGTGAGTGAAACACTGCAGTGGCAGAGATAAGACTATTCACGTCCTATCAACAAATTACAGTTAAATTCAAAAAATTATAATGGTAAATAGTGGATCAATTTAATATCATCATGCAGTAGGATGCTGCTTAAAAAAAAAAAAAAAAAAAAAAAGGCAGCTAGTTTTCCAGAACAATAGGGTACTAGTGAAATCTATTAGTACAAATAGCAGAAGAGGAAAATACTAACCATAACTACTCTTGCTTATTATATAAGGGACGTTTTTTAAAAGCAAATATAGTTAATTCTATAGAGACCTGTGTCCATTATAATTCATGCCTATGATTTTGAAAAAAAGAAGATGAAATGTAAATTAAGAGTGCATGGTTGTGCTTAGTGAGGTCTCAGACCGGTGTTTCTACCTTTGAGAGGGAAGCAAATAGATAATAGTTATTAATCATAGGAAATACCAGAGCAAGGGGAAGGCTGTTTGTCCTGATTCCTGCCAGGATGGGGTTAATTTCTACAGCAGCCAGGACAGCACGGATAGCACCAGGTGCTTATTCTATACTACCTCAGCCATTGCTGGAGTGGGGGAAAGGGAATCTCTTTGATGAGAAGGAGCTCCTTCTGGGTCACGTAACTGTGGCGGAGCGGTTTCTGGGTGAATTGTTGCATCTTTTCTTGTACCCTCTGCCGTTAGTACTGTAGCTGTTAGTGTTTGTTTTCTTGCATCATTGCTGCTTCCAGTAAATTGTTCTTATCTCAGCCTTTTGTACCTCCAGTTCTTCTCTCCAACACACCACAAGGAAGAGGAAAGGGAAAACGGGAGAGAGCAAGTGGTACACGGTTTCAGTAGTAGCACTAAATTGGGGAATACCATTCCTAAACCAAGACACTACTCTGAAAAAAAGACATTCAAGGAAACAAAAAGCAAATAGAAACAGCAGAGCAGCGCAAAACAAAAACAACAACAATTTTTTTAAAAGGCAGGAAAAGAATAGGTGTATAAAGACAGAAAAATGACATAACTGAGATAAGGATGATTATAATTTGTCAAAGTGAGAGTGCCTGAAATTCACTGATAAATTAATTTTCCCAGATTAAATATGGACGGCAAGTTTTTGGAAGAATTGGATTTCTAGGGTCCTGCCTTCTGACACACAATCTAGCTGCTTATTACAAGCCTGAATTGAGTTCAGAAGATGGAACACCAATCTGCTATTCCTTCACAAAAACACTAACTGTAGGAAGAGGCTGCCATTGCAGCAAGCAGCTTTATTCCCTTTTGGGCAGAGCAGATGCCAAAAGGAAAAAACATTCCCTTTTTTCTTTTTTTGCAGTCTTCTTCCTGTTGTCCTGAGTACAAATGCACAGATAAATTCCATTCTTGCCTGGTTTGATCTTTTAGCTCTTTCATTTGTAACTCACAGAAATTTTTAATTTTGTCTGGCCCCCTTTTTTTTTTTCTTCTTTTTTCTTTTTTGTCATCTGAAGCTTGACAAACTATAGTCAAAGTCATTTTTATCTGATACATGTTTAAACAAAAAGTATGATCACTGATAGAAAAAAAATCACACTTAGGAAAAAATTATAAAGGTTTGACCTTACATAGTTAGACAACTGTATACCCTCTTAGCAACCTCTCCTGAGCTGTGAGAAGCTGGAATCAATTTTTTTTTTTTTTAATTGGGCTCTAGTACCAACCCATGGACTGCTTAACTGATTTTTCAAGCTAAAGAGATGTGGGACAATATAACCATGACTATCACAGAAGAATATAAAGGTAGAAAACATCAGAAACAAGTTGCACTTGGCACATTTGACCATCATGGGAAGGGAAAGACTCAACTTCTTATTTTTTATCTGTGGAAAAAAATGGCGGTAGCTATCTACAAAGAGAAAAATATTATATTCCATATAAAATAAAAAGCAGCCCTAGTGCAAACTCTAGTTAATATGGGAGTGAAATGACTATTAGAATATGAATTACTGGAAAAGCATCTGAACTATGGAAGAAAGGATGGTAATGATTTCAGTTTCAGAAATTTTTGTGAAGTAAAGAGATAAAATAAAGGCACTTTTCTAATAAATAGAAATATTTGTACTCTCTGCCAAATACCTATTCTGTATTTATTTAACTAAAAATCATTTGAGTCATTTGATAGTCCAGGATAATCCAAAAGCACAAAATATTGGCCACATTTCAGAACAGAATTGACCAAGTTTGGAAGATGGTCAGCATAAAAATAGTGTTTTTCATTGTGGTTATTTCTAAGAACATCTATGAAACAAATGTTTGTTGCACTATTCATTGCTCTTTTTAAAACTGACATGTTACCCATTATAGCTTTGTGGATTTTTTGTATCTTTCTCTGAGTCAATGCAAAGCAATGGATTTAACATTTTGTACTTTCACAAGCCAAGCACACACTGATAATATTTACTTAGGAGGGAAGCTGGCAGATCCCCTCTCACCTAAAGCCTCTCTTGCTCCATCCAAATGTCTTTTCCATGGTCCTTTATCTCCCCAAGCTCTCTAAAACTGACAAAGGGGAACACTGTGATTTATTGGAAGACAAAGATTTTGAAGAGGGTGAGGATTTACCCAACACATAGCAAATGTACCGGAAGTAGTTCACAAGCCAGCACGTCCTGCTTCTAAATCCTCTGTCAGAGCAAGTTCACCAGGTTCTGCAGGGCAGAGGAGCATGTAGTGAAATATGACTAGGTGGTTGTGGGGTGGGAGTTGGAACAGACATAGACACTGGGGGACAGGGATGGGGGGACACAAAGGAGATTAGATTTTACATTAACTTTTTACTTGATAGGAGTTTGTGATAAATTCCCTTTTAAGTACAATCAATCATATGACTGACTGTGTTGGCCTCTATAGGGTCCTCCTTAAGAAAAGGATTTTAAAGAATCTTATTAATGAGAACAGGAAAAAAAATACCCTTTTAATATTACTTGATACCAAGTAATTTACTTCATATTTTATCAGGCAGCCAAGAAAACCATTTGGCAAATGGCTCAAGGTACCCAGAGGGAAAGTTGTGAATCTTTTTTCTCTGCACAGTCTTCTGAACAAGACTGAAACTTCAGATGAGTAAAATTATTTTACCAGGAAATAGAACCCTTAAAGCTGTGATTCTTAGATTGATTTAGTTAAACAGGCTGTTGGAAATTCTCCAATTTTTACCAGACTGTCATTGACCATTTAATTGTTTTGTTCACAAATATTGCTATTCATATACATTTTCATATACATTAAAATTGCAAGAGCCTTATACTTCTTTACATGCTCTTACTACCATGCATTTATTTTGCATCTCTTTGTCCATTTTCCATTTCTTCTGTTATTTCCTGCTAAGTAATTGCTGAAATGATCAGGGTAATTTATAAACAAATGTTCTTAGAGAAACATGACACATACTCCTTGGTACTGGTCATTAATTTTAAATGTAAGGTAATAAATTTTCAGGTTTTATAATCTACTTCTGAGTAATGCGTGACCTGAGTTGAACTATTTGTTTATTTCATATATGACTGAATGGGTTAATGAGATATGACCAGGAGAGCAAAATGACTCTATTATTTTGATTTCAATGCCACTACTGCTTTTTATTGCTTTAGGTGTTTCTGAGTACTAAGTCTCATTGAAGAGTGCATATTGCTTACCTTGATTAAGAATTGCTTAGAGAAGGAGGTATGGATTGTATTAGCTAGTACTCCTTACCCAGTGTTTTCCGTAACAGTGAGTCTAGACCGTTTCTTCGGAAAGACATATTTCTTTCTTTTAATTTTGTTTTGGAGTTGATGTTGATCCACAGAATACAAAACTTCTGTTGAAACAGTAAGGAGAGTTGTGTGGTTTTGTTTTTGGAAGTTCATTATAATTATGTAGCAGAGGTAATGTTTTAAAAAACAGCTGTCTTTCAGGCAAGGAAGTGTGATTGTTGTCTTACCTTCTGCAAAATTTTCAGAGGCTGTATTTGTAGGTCATGGAAACCTTAATCATGTAAAAAGCAAATGGGCGTTGTGCTATTATTTATTTCAACTTTTTTAAAAGATTACCAAAGACAGAGTTGCATAATGCCATTTTGCAATTGGTAAACGTAAGCACAGAGAAGATACATTTTAAATATTTGCACTTAGTCAGGCTAATATATTAGCACTGTTAGAAGATAGTGATCTCTAATGTTCTCATACAACACTAGTAAATTAACAGGCTATCCTTAATTAATTTGGTGTACATAGGAAAATAAAGATAGATGAATCCATGAGTAACAGGTATAGAGTGCTATAAAAGCAGATGTAATATGAAACTATACCATTTTCAGAAGCTAGTGCTATGGAAATTCCAACTTCCTTTTACTTTTGTTTATCTATTACTTAACATTTTGCCATATCATCCTTTGGGAGAGTGGCTGTAATGAGAACATTATATGAGACAGTGTGTTCTTTTTTATCATAATTATGTTGAAAAACAGCAAACAAATTGTTAGTAGTATCTGAGATTTCTTAGCTTCCCTCATCATTGTATACGGCCATGTTAGTTTAATTAGAGATAATGATCTGTCAGCTATCTTTACATCCAAATCAACTGAAACAATGAAAATAATGAAATTAAGATTTAGGATTTCCTCTGTAGGTTTTATCCAGTCTCTAGACATGTGCATTAGAATATATTTTTAGAATATTTAAGATTGCTGTTTTCTCCCTATGACACATACCTTATTTAGTAAATAGGTAGATAATTGACTATTTTTTCAGTGTTATACTTCCTGTTACTCCTAACTCACTCTCAGTTTTTTCTCTTATTCTTCACCACTGGTCAGTCTTGTTGCAGTTTCTATTCTGACCAACTGCTTATTCCATCATCCTTCTACCACATAAACCATATTGACAATGACTAGCATTTCCTATCAGTCTGTCAAGTAGATATCCCAAGCTGCATTTTTCATTTTCTTGTTTCAGTCTGCCTTCCCAATTGCTCCCCAAAGTCTGAGCATTTTTCCTTCTCCACCTGAGTCAAGAATATTGCCACACAATGCTGCACTAAACCCCAAAATTCTGGATTAGTTGAAGCTCATTATCATGTTTAAATCCTGTATGTAATTTAAACATTATCATGCTTAAATCCAAAGTATGTTAATGCAGCACTGCACTGAATCAACATTAATTCCTGCTCTGTGGCCAGAGCTGCAGAATCACGGCTGTACAAATCATATGCAGTCCCTGGGGGACCATTAAGTGAATGGCTAGTCATGGTCAGCTGAAGCATGCTCACTGTACTTGGGATGTTTACAGGAAGAATGGCTGCATCCTAAAAAGTCCTTAGGAAGTGTGTGTGAGCCAGTCCTTTTAAAGAGCTTATATTGTAGCCATGTTTGATAGTTTTTCTCTTTTTTTCTTAACAGGAACACCGAAAAGATATCTAATACCACAACCAGGACATTGCAACATCTTACTCTTTTTCTAAGTTATATGTTAACTAAGATATTATGTAACATTAAAGCATTTATTCAGTTTTGATTTCAGAGACAGATTCTTCAGTGCTGGTTCAGTCTTGATCTACATTTCAGAGTTCATGTAGATATGTTCATTAGCAGTTTGAAAAATATCAGATACTATATCCAACTGCACATGGTCAAGAAGATAGCTGAACCAATCTTTGCAGCTTCTAGTTTGTTATCAGAAGAATCAGTACCATTTCTTTCACTTCCCTATGCTTACCATGCAGTGCCACTTCCTATCTTGTACTGTCTGTGATATTAATCTCCTGTGATCCTTTGATAGGCCAGGAAAACTTATTCACACAAGAAAATCACACCAGTTTTTAGGATGGACACAATATAATTAAATCTTATGTTGATTCATTCAGAAACTTCATCTGCACTTATATGGACAAATCTA
Organism: Chamaea fasciata; assembly: GCF_029207755.1. Lineage (NCBI taxonomy): Eukaryota > Metazoa > Chordata > Aves > Passeriformes > Sylviidae > Chamaea > Chamaea fasciata. Next base: position 11,922,768 of record NW_027094089.1, read on the forward strand.
TGGATATGTAGGCATAGTCAGACTATGATCAAACATAGGGGTAGGCCACCTAGAGCCTGATTTTTCTGTATGTTTTGATGGAATCAACTTGCGGCATTTGCAGAACTGGTTTAAATAATCCCTTAAAATGATAAATCATTACAGTTTTGAAAGCAACAGCTTTGTTTAAGCAGATTGGGACTCAGAAACTCCCCAAAAAGGGAAGTTCCCCTAAGGAACTGCTGGACTTCTTCTTGAACCTTTTGCTTTGAGACACGAAGATGAAAGAGATTTGCCCTGTTGGAGCTTCTGTGATTTATAGAGAGGAATTCATAAACTTTTACCTCAAACAGAGACAAGGAAAATGGCTTTGTAATTGATTTCCTGTTACTGAGGGATCTAGTTCAAACCCTGAAAGATGAGCAGCTGTGACCCAGTCTTGCAACAGGAGGAGGATTCATAATCAGTGATTTTCAAGAGGAGTGATGGTTTCACTAATATCTGTTGGACTGATAATCTAGACAGACATCTAGGATTTGAGATTTTTTTGAAAGAAAAGTTTTTGTTGATGCTGTCATCTCAGCAGCTTGTATAGGTGTGCCAGCTGAAGAAAAAACAAAGATAATAATTCCATTTCTAGTCTAAAAATTACAAAATCAAACTCTATGTATATACAAAATCTAGTCTTCTGAAAAAAAAAGTCTCAACTTTTATACTCCCTGAATTTGCAAAATCTGCATATTTTGTTGCATAATATCTTTAACTCCTAGATAAGAATAAGAGAGGTCAGATCTTTCTTTCCCAAAGAATATCTCAGTACCTTGTCATCATGATACATCTATTAGGGTCAGCAGTATACAGGTCTCTCTGTGCCAGGGAGAACTTTTTTATTACCTAATAAAACTAGATTAGGCAAGAGAAGTTCTTGTAGTGCAATTTCTATCACATAGGTATTCATAATAGATAACACCTCCTGGTATATTTACATAGGCATTGCTCTTATCATATAGCCATTATTCAGTATTTAAAAGCCAATGGACACAAGTAAAGTGATAAAAGGGTTAACTTACCCAGTATTAAGTAACTGAATTTGTATTCAAGGTCTATCAAGCTTACCTTTAAACCAACTTTAAAAAGAGCAAATGACAAAAAGAAAGACTAGAAAATCACCTACACAGCAGCAAATAATTCTGCTTTTGCAAGAAATCCAGTGCAGGTCCTCCTGGCCTTCTTTGGAAGGTTTACAGAGGACATTAATAGGCATTTGTAAGGATTGACAGTGATAACAAGGGGAAAAAAAACCCCATATTTGATTGTAATCCGAGTTTTTAGGAAGGAGAGGTGTTTGCCATAGACTGAGCAGCAGCTGCCCTGCTTGGCTGTGTGTCATGTAGGTGTCTGGCAGTTCAGTTAGTCACAGCATGAGAGAGCAAAGTGGCAGATAGAGATCGAAACAGTGATGGTTGGCGTTAAAGCTCTTTATCTCTTCTGTGGATATCCCCAGCTCCAAATATAATAGAAGGTGAAGTATGAAAAAGGTTTAAAAGAGGTTTAAAAGATTGAAGGATTAAGTGATTTTTTGCCAGAGGACTGGATTATTAAGGGGCATTTAAAATCATTTAAAAGCCTGTGGGCAAAGCCAGCCTACAGATAGTCCCTACCTGACCATGTGATTGTTACAGGAGAAAGTCCAGACACCAAGTGCACCTCTAGAATCTACTGACCCTGACCAGGCTCAGCCAGGGCATGCACACAGTGCTTGTCAGCCCAAGGCTACCATTTAACCACAGCCCTAGACCCTCAGCCCTCTGCTATCTGGGCAGACCTCAAATCTACATGGTAGCTAGTTTTCCTCCTGAATGTAGCCCTCAGATGTCCATTGCCCACTGTCTTTAGTACTCCCTGCTGCATGGACTTCAGATTCAAGATGAAACTTGGTCTATTGTCCTACCTGTAGTCTCAACTCCTTTTGCTCTTGCCTGAACCTGGTTCTATCTGGACCAGTTTGCCTGGGACTATCTATGCATCCTACTACCAACACCTGGCTCACCCTGCTATGACTATACCTGTGGCACCATGCCCTGGAGTCACTCTTTACTCCTGGAACAACTAGTTGGAGGGAAAATCCGGACTGTAGTGCTCTCTGACACAGGAAATGCAGAAAACAAATGAATACCTAATACCTTAAAAACCTTCTGACACTTGCTTTCTTCAACATTTGTCCACACATTAAATGGAGTTGAAAGGACTTTACTCCAAGTTTAATATTCATGGGTATGAATATACTTACGTGTGTATTCAGTGAATATCCCCAGTCTGATGGAGTCCCTGCTGACTGGAAAAGAGGAAGGATAACCATTTGGGAAAAAATGAAAATAAAGAAGACCCCAGGGAGCTACAGGCCAGTCAGTGTCATCTGAGTGCCCAGCAAGATCATGGAGCAGATCATGGAAACCATGCTAGGGCATGTGGAGGACAGGGAGGTGATTGATGACAGCCAGCATGGCTTCACTAAGGGCAAATTGTGCCTGAGAAGTTTGGAGGCTTTCTATGACAGGATTATAGCATTGGTGGATGACGGAGGAACAATTGACATCATTTACCTGGACTTGTGCAAAGCATTTGACACTGTCCCACATGACATCCTTGTCTCTGAACTGGAGAGACATGGATTTAATGGATTAATCACTCAGTGGGTAAGGAATTGCCTGGATGGTTGCACTCAAAGAATTGTGGCCAGTTTCTCAATGTCCAAGCAGAGACCTGTGACGACAACACCAATATGTGTTATTCAGACAACACACTGGAGGGCAGGAATGCCATCCACAGCAACCTGGACAGGCATGAGAGGTGTGCCTGTGTAAACCTCTGGACGTTCAACAAGGACAAGTGTGAGGTCCTGCACCTGGATCAGGGAAGCCTCAAGCACAAATACTGTCTGGGCAGAGAAAGATTGAGAGTTGCCCTGAAGAGAATGATTTGAGGGTGTTGGTGGACAAGAAGCTGCATTGTCCTTTATGTAATGACAGTCATAGTACTTTTCAAATCTTATTTTAAACAAAGAATCATGTTACAGATTAAGTATTTCCAGAAGAGAAAAACATCTGTTTAAAGATGTCTCAAATTAAAAGGCAGCAATAGAGTACAAACCTGTCACCCTGATTCTTTAGCCTTCTGATGCTGATATCGTTTACATATTTCTAGTGGAGTCTCTCACACATTTAACATAAACAAAGTATATTGTTTTCACATACCTCTCTGTGATGGACTGCTGAATTGACCACTGGGGTCAGAGAGGTGTTCCTCTCATCTGCCAATTCTTGATCAAATCCCAAATCCTATTTAAACCCCGAATCATAATGAACTTCCTCTTTCTCTGCTCACCTCTGAACCTGAGCGAGTGTGGTTCTTTCGTGTCCCTAACAGCGACACAAACCCATTTACAGTTTACAGTACAAACCAATAGCAGGAACAACCATGGAGATTTTAATTTAAACTGCTAAAAACTTTCCTTCTATTGAGGAATTTCTACAGAACAAATCTTGCATCAGGACAGAAGACAGCATATGTTGGACTAAGTCTGGACGGATAAATTTTTTTCTCTTTTGCTTTACTTATTGAAATGTCCTTAACATTATGAGTGCTTTTCATTACTTTAGGGAATTGTAGATAAAGAAAGAAAGGATTATAATATGACTGCTTTGTAAGAGTAATCTGTTAAATTTATTCCATTCAGAGTTTGCATCGGTTCAGTGATCAACTGAAAAAGTTTGGGAAAAAAGTACATTGAGGACTACTAAATTCAGAAATCCCTGGATGGTAACTGAAATACTGCAGATTGGTATCAGTACATCTTTTTGCCTAGTCTCGTGTTACTCCTTAGCTAGCTGTCACTGGCCAGTATCAGAAATTGGTTATTATTACAGATAACACTGTAATCTGACCCAATCTCTATGTTCTGTGGTACAGTGGTGCAGAGGGACATCAGCTGGCATAGATTTTCCTCTGTGAGTTATAGGAGGGAACTGGAGTGAATCTTAAAAGAATACAACACAATTTTCTTATTTTGATAATTCATTGTTTTAAAAGAACATAGAAGGATAGATTCACCACCCATGAACCTTGCAGTATTTAGAACTGCAATAGATCTTTTGGCTAAATCACAACTGGAGTCAAGACATTCAAAGAAAGCTTAAAAATATCAGTGTTAAAAAGAGTACATATAACATGTCACTTTAATTTAAATGATATAGGATATTCCTTTTAAAGTCTTGTGCTTTATCTAGCAAAACTGATGTCCCAAAAAGCTACACAGTAACTCACAAGGTCAGCTCATCAGGCAAAGACATATCTCTGAGCTTTGTGCAAATAGCTGAAATAATAGCAAGATGCAGTTTCCCAAATCATTCCTCTCTTCCAAGAAACCTCCTTCCTTCTGCTGATATACATCACAGAATCACAGAATCACTAGGTCGGAAGAGACCTTCAAGATCATCGAGTCTAACCCAGCCCTAACACCTCAACTAGACCATGGCATCGAGTGCCACATCCAGTCTCTTTTTAAACACGTCCAGGGATGGTGACTCCACCACCTTCCCGCGCAGACTATTCCAGTACTTAATCACTCTTTTAATGAAAAACTTCTTCCTAATATCCAACCTATATTTCTCTTGACACAGGCTGAGACTGTGTCCTCTTGTTCTGTCAGTTGCTGCCTGAAGAAAGACACCAACTCCCACCTGGCTACAACCATCCTTCAGGAAGTTTTTGGGAGTGATAAGATCACCTCTGAGTCTCCTTTTCTCCAGGCTAAAACAACCCCAGCTCCCTCAGTCATTCCTCATATGGCTTGTTTTCCAAGCCCCTCACCAGCCTCGTTGCCTCCTCTGGACGTGCTCAAGCATCTCAACGTCCTTCCTGAACTGAGGGGCCAGAACTGGACACAACACTCAAGGTGTGGCCTCACCAGTGCCCAGTACAGGCGAAGAATGACCTCCCTGCTCCTGCTGGCCACACCATTTCTGATCCAGGACAGGATGCCGTTGGCTTTATGGCCACTTCAGCAAACTGCTGGCTCCTGTTCAGCTGCTGTCACCAGTACCCCAGGTCCTTTTCTGCCTGGGCACTGTCCAGCCACACCATCCCCAACCTGTAAAATTGCAGGGGCTTATTGTGGCCAAAGTGCAGGACTCGGCACTAAGACTTACTAAACTTCATCTTGTTAGACTCTGCCCATCCATCCAGCCATTCCAGATCCCTCTGCAGAGCCCTCTTACCTTCCAACAGATCAACACACACTCCCAGCTTAGTGCCATCTGCAAATTTACTAATGAAAGATTCAATACCCTCATCCATGTCATCAACAAAAATATTGAACAGAACTGGTCCCAGCACAGACCCCTGAGGGACCCCACTGGTGCCTGGCTGCCAGCTGGATGCAGCACCATTCACCACCACTCTCTTGGCCTGGCCATCCAGCCAGAAGCCATGAAAAAAACAGCTTTTTTTGTTGGCTATGTATTTTAAAGTGATACATTTACTCAAAGCTACAAGACTAGCTTGCTTTTCTTGAATTGATATCAAAGCACTTTGATATCCAACCTCCACTTTCTACTGCATTTCTTGTTCAAGATTCATATTTTGCCAGTTAAAGCAATAAATAATAGTTTTCAAGAGGCTGCTAAAGAGCTGTCTAGCTGATCAAGCACATAAACCAGGCTTGTATCTCTACCACAGTGATTACACATAGTCCATGCTAAACTAAACTGTGCTGAGGTTCTGAATAAAAAAGCATTATCCATGGGATGGCTTAACAGACCACTTCAGAGGTGGTATTTTCCAAGGCGAAGTGGGCATGCCTTGACATTACTGTGTGGTTCACTGGCACATCTCTCCAGTCTTCCTGCTCCAATGCATAGTTTTCAAGTTGAACTAAAACTGGGTTTAGTTGTGGAAAATGAAGAAATATGGATAGAAAATATATTGTTTGGGATGCTTCTCTATTTGCTCAGACTTCACTTCCTAAAGCACTACTGACAGCTATAAAACTCCAACCTCACACTGAAGAAACAAATCTATCAAAGTTAACATTTTGAGTGAGCTGACTGTAATATCATAGTTTGTGTGAAGTATCATCCTGATGCTGCCTGCTGGAGAAAGGGGATAAATTTGTAAGAACACATCACTTGAACAAAGTCTGAAAGAATATTTGAACACAATCTGCTTTTTTTTTTTTTCCCCCAAAACAGCTTCAGAATCGCTTTTAAAAGGAATTATGTAGGTACAAAATCGTAACAGGAATCAGTTTGTTACTATCGTGGTTTTAATATATTTTTCTAGTATTTCCATCTCATTCATGATTTCAAGATAAAACCCATAGCAAAGTTTTAATTTCCTTCATGCTGCTATCATATTTGTAAAGAAGCAATATATACATCTAGAGGAGAAAAGCAACACATATTTATATTTTAATAGCAATCAGTTAAAGACAGTATTGGATTTATGTTACAAACCCTTGCAGCAAACAGCTTTGTTGTTTGAAGCAAGCTTCATCTCACTTAATTTGGGAGTCTCTGATTCTGAAACCAGGGAATCAAATCATTACTCCAAATCCATACTGGCATAAACTTGTGAGGAGTTTCCCTTTATAATAGAGTATTTATGAAAACTCAGATTATATCAGAGAAGTAATTTCATGTTTACTGCAGGAATGGAGAGCTTGCATCAATCCATGATTTTTGGTGCAAAGTAAATTTACTTTTAGATTCTGAAGTAGTGATTAGTTATCTTACTAAATTCAGAAGGTAGTAGATCTGTGATACAATTAATATGAAATTAATGAATGTCTTGGAATTTTTTTTCTTTCTTTGCTATTTTATTTAAATGTTGATTCAAGTACATATCAATGTGACAACTCTGGGGTTAGTTCTAGAAGATGAAGAAATGTGGGCATCTGTTTATAAATAAAGATACAAGTCTGTAACTATGCCAGTATCATCCTCAGAGAGACACTGAACTGAAAGATGGGGAAAAGTAGGTTCCTCTCCGCTCCCCAAGGCTAACATCGCATAAAGTTAAAGTGGTAATGAAGTTCACACACACAGACAGACACGTACATACATGGCCCAGTCACATCTGCTTTGCTCATCCTAAAGCTCGCCACTCGAAAGCAAGAGCGAAAGCAAGTCCACGCTCTGCTAAAGAAACACAGAAACGTTTTTGTCCTATCCGAGCAAGGCTTTTTGTGAACGAAAACCCTCTTTCCTGGGAAAATGTCCTCCGGGGTGTGCCCGTGAGGCGGGGGCAGAGCCGGATCAGCCCGGCGGGGGATGCTCGGCGCGGCCCGGCGGGGGTCAGGGCCGGGGGGCGGGCGGGCAGGTGGCGGCGGGCGGGGAGAGCGCGGCACCGCCCCCGGGCCCCATTGGCGCGGGCGGTGGGGGCCGCGCCGTGCCGCCCCCGGACACAAGTCCGAGCGCCCGGCAGCGGGGTTGTGCCGTGCTGTGCCGTGCTGTGCCGGGGGCATGCAGAATTGCGGGCGCTGGTGGGTCCGGCTGGCGGCCCGCGGGTCGCCGCACCTGCGGGCGGCGGCGGGGCAGCGGCGCTGGGGCGGCGGGGAGGCGGCGCGGTGCATCGAGCAGCTCCTGCCGCGGCACGATGACTTTTCCCGGCGGCACATCGGGCCCCGGGAGCAGGAGAAGCGGGAGATGCTGCGAACCGTCGGGGTGCAGGTAGGCGCCGTGCGGGACTGGGGCGGCGCGGCCGGACCCTCCCGGTGCGGGCTGTGCCGCCCCGCGGGAGCTAACCTCGGCGTTCGGGCGCTTCTTGCAGAGCGTCGAGGAGCTGATGGACAAAACCATCCCGGCCAGCATCCGCCTCCGGAGGCCGCTGAGGATGGATGACCACGTCTGTAAGTGACCGCATGGCCCGGGGCGCTCCCGGGCTCCCCGCGCCCTCCCGCGGCCCCTTCCGGCCGCCGGTGCCCGGGGGAGTGGGGGAGACTTGGGGTGCGCACCCCCTGCCCCCGATGTCCCCGCCGATACCTCTGTTCTTGCCGTCCAAGTAGAAGTGCAGGGTAGGACTTACCACCGACACTTCATTCCTCTCCGACCAACTCCGCAGAGTAATTTGGCTGCTGCGTTTATTTATCTCCTCTTGGAAATCGGTAGGAAAATACGTGTAGCGCACGGGGGCTGCTCGAAAAAAAACCAAACCCGGTTTGGAGCCCAAGTGCTTCATTGACTTCACTTTGTCCCAAGAGCCTGATGTGAAGGGAAAAGTATGACTAAAAATCGTCCCCTTAGTGTGGACTGTAGCTTCAAATGGGCCACTGTCTTTTTGATAGTTCTTACGTATCTCCAGGATCTCTTTGTTTTTCCTCCCCCCCGACCCCACACTTCATCCCACCCCCCAAACAGTAACCTGCATATTTTAATAACGTGAAAAATCTGTGCCTCCGTATTATGCATACGCAGTAGACTAATTGCCAGAATTTTAGATCTGTCTAATTGAGTGTTACGGGTAAAGCTGCAGGAATGCTAAACATCTGAGTCAGCTATTGTGGCACTACAGTTCAGCAAATTACTGTAGAAAACTTGATGTGATTTCTACCTGCATAACTGCATTTTTGAGCGATATCTGTGAACATGATGCTGGAAGTCCTGTAAGTGAAAGAAATACTTAAAAATCCCCAACGCTAAACGATTATACTATAACTAACAAAGCTCAACGGCCATTCAGATATGAGATCCAGTTACATCAGTAGTGACTTCATTTTTGTGTCACAATCCTTTGCTTGATTTTTAGAAAACTTGATTTCTCTTGCTGGTATTTTCTCATTGCTCATCCATGTGCTGTAATTTGAGTGTAAACTTCAGGCCTGCAGCTCTGGTGAGGTTCCCGGCCAGTTCAATCTGGTTACTCTGGGATGACATCACACATGAGAGGCAGCACCACAATGAACAGCTAGGAAAACTAGACCCCGAAAAGAGAGATTCTAGCCAGGAGGGGTACAACAGGGACTGATAGTTTCTACCTCTAAAATGTTTTATTAGTACAATAGTATTTTGGTCTTTGGTAACTTTCCATCTTATTAAAATGGGGAGAGGCTGGATAGAGAGGCAAAATTTAACAACCTCCTTGTGTCTGTACAACTGCTGAAAGTACTGCTTGGCATGTTTCCCTATGGTTAATGTGTTTTAATCAAGGTACTCCCTGACTAAGAAGTGATTTTCATGGACCTCAAGGAAAAGAACTTTTTAGATTATTATATATTTACATCAGTAGAAGGAGCGAAATGGAGTTTGTCACTAATAATTATGTTTTAGAAGCCTTTCTAATTTTTTTAATCATTAGTTTTTATTATTAATTAATGTTATACTCTTACAAAATTTAACTTCACCAAAACACACATAAAAGTGATACAGGATAGTGGCCATTAAAATACATTTATGTTATTGAAAACTAACCTGGTGATATCAACCTAAGTCATAATCTTGATGCAGTGCTCAAATGCTGATTTTCATAATAATTTTGAGTGGATGTCTCCTATACAGTGGTGCATTAGTTGATGTTCTGTTGTAGGCAAGTTCTCACTGTGCAACAGAAGCTCATTAGCTAACTGTGTATTTAGTTCACTGGCATTTTGCTCCACTTGCTATGCTGTTCTTGTTCCCTTAGAGTAAACTTTGAAAGAATGTGACTGTGATGCAGAGACTCACATTGCACAGCATGTAACAGTGAGTTTTCAAAAGAGATGCTTGCATGAGGTACAGAAAACTTTTTTTCTGTACACGACTGCATTTTTCTTCTGCAGCCAGTGTGCTGGACTGACTTTTACAATTTAATGTGTAGTTGTTTGTCACTAGTTTTCCCCTGCACTTGTAACAGAAAATTCCACAGCTTTTAAAAGAAATGTTAAAAGCCTCAGCTTAAAATTGTGCAACGTCATATTGAACATCTTGTACCCAGGACATTGTAATCTGAGTAAAGCTTGCTTCCTCTTTAATGTGCCATTGGAGAGAACACTTTCCAATCACCAGAGTGGTATTTCTTATGTGAGGATGGGGCATATACCTTTTACTGAAGGGAAATAGCAAAACTGGGAAGTGTCATGAAAACTATATTTGATTCTAGTTTAAACACTTGTTTTTATTTGCATGAATGCTCTCACTGTCTAACTCACACATGGAAAGAGAGAACATAACAAGGCAATGAAAAACATACCATTCAATGAAGTTCAGCCTTTATAAAATTTATAATACAAATACAGCAATTTCCAATTGTCTTTATAACTCAAAAATGTAATCATAGTGACTTCACAAATTGGAGTGCAGCTGAACAAATGAGCTGTGCTAGAGCTCCTCCTTTATAGTAACAGACAGCTGAACTTACATTGAGGTCTCACTGAAGTCAATCCTTACAGGTAGAATTAGACATGCAGCTCAAGAAAACCACACACCCACCATAAAAAGCAAGTCTGTGTATCATGGGTCTCTGCAATTACATTTGGGTGTTTTGGAAAACTTTCATAGCTGTAGACCTCATCTCAGGTGTGCATATTTGATGTTTACATTTGATATATAATCTTCAAGTTTTGATTTGGTGTGTGTCACTAGAAAAGATAACATTACAGATCCTTCCACTGATAATCTCACAAGTTGTCTAAAAGAAGGAAAATGAATCAAATGTGTGTATGCAATAGCAGTAAAAAAAAAAAAAAAACAGGCTTCTGCGGATGGAGCTTGTCTTAAACAGCTTATCTATATGGCATTGCATATTCCACTGATGATAGGTGAAACCTCTGATTACAGTAGAAGCACACTCTTTTTGTACCTGTGTTGTCTCTCCTAGACATTTTAGCACCGACTACTCTTCAGTGGAGCAATGAAGCTTCATTAGTCCTCTGAAGGTCATAACATTATATATAGAGGTAAAGTCTTTAACCTTACTTAACTGGACATTTTCTGAGTTTAGGCAGGCTCTGCAGAAGGATCTGGACTGGCTGGATCACAGGCCAAAGCCTGGCCTGTGTGAGGTTCAACAAGGCCCAGTGCTGGGTCCTGCCCTTGGGTCACAACAACCCCAGGCAGTGCCACAGGCTGGGGCAGAGTGGCTGGAAAGCTGCCCACAGGAAAAGGAGCTGGGGGTGCTGTGACAGTGACTGAACACGAGCCAGGGTGTGCCCAGGTGGCCAGGAAGGGCAATGGCATCCTGGCCTGTAGCAGCAATAGTGTGGTCAGCAGGACCAGGGCAGGGATTGTCCCCCTGTACTCGGTGATCAGGCTGTGAGGCCACAGGTTGAATCATGTGTTGTTTTGGTCCTTTCATTACAGGAAAGACACTGAGGTGCTGGAGGGCGTCCAGAGAAAGTCTACAGAGCTGGTGAAGGGTCTGGAGCACAGGTCCTGTGAGGAGCAGCTGAGGGAGCTGGGAGTGTTTAGCCTGGAGAAAAGGAGGCTCAGGGGGACCTTACTGCTCTCTACAACTGCCTGAAAGGAGAGTGTAGCCAGGTGGGGTTTGGCCTCTTCTCCCAGCTGAGAAGTGACAAGACAAGAGAAAATGGCCTCAAGCTGTGCCAGGGGAGGTCCAACTTGGACATCAGTAAGAATTTCTTCATTAGGGTGGTCATGGATTAGAATAGACTGTGCAGGGAGAAGCACCATTCCTGGACATGTTCAAGGAACACCTGGACATGGCACTTATTGTCATGGTTTACATGACAAGGTGGTGATCAGTCAGAGGTTGGAGTTGATGAACTTGGAGGTGTTTTTCAACCTAAATGATTCCATGATCTGTTTTTCTTAAGTCTGAATGGCTAGCCGTTCTTGTAAATGCCAAGTTTTGCTGGTACAAGTGCGTCTATACTCTAAATGCTTTTTCAATAATTGTGTTATCTGTATTAATAGATTTCTTTTTGTACTGCCATTGTCAGTGATGGAGGAGAGATGGACTGTAGCTTGTGCTAAGAGGTTTCTGAAAAAAAATCCTTTCTTTGATATGAAAGATGATAGGACTATCTATGTCCATTTTGTGACAAAAAGAAAACAAAAGCCATTTTAAAAGTGTCTGTTGCCGTGAGCCTGCTGGCTGTGTTGTAAAACCATCTGAACATGTCTCTGAATTCCAGTAGGGGGGAAAGAGCAAAATGTCTGATTTCAGCTAACAGTAAATTTCAGTCCCGTACCTCAACTAATTGTGGAAGAGGGGCTTTTTTTACAGTCAGAGTTTTCTGCAGATACAGCTAAGGAAAAATGTAATTTTGGCATGTAACTTCTGTTCAGTCAATATTTACAACAAGGCTAGACATCTGTTTGATACTTAATTGGGATCAGCTGGTATTACAGTTTTATTCCCAGGGTTACAGTAAGTAAACTTGAACAATCAGCTTTTTAGGTATTGAAGGTGTTTGAGCATGTATGTTGTGATTGACCCATTTTAAGTAAAGGAACATATTGTCTTATATAAGAGTAATCCTCTTTATTTTATCCCTACACACCTATTGTCTATGTCAGTCCCTGCAATGTTGCCATGGTATGTCCATCATTATATGTAATGGGTACGTTTTGTGCATATGTTTGTATTTCTACTTTTTAGTTCAGGATTTGAATTGTTTAAAAGGTTGAATTAAAAAATACTTCTGGGAACTCCACCACATTTTTTTTTCTCAAACATTACCACGTACATTCTCAAATTTTAGGATTTATTAACATTAGTTCCTAAAACCTTAGGAATGCAATTGGATCTCCAGTCTAAATTTTATTAGAAGCAGTACTGTTCAGAAGCAGTTACATTGTAATAAAGACTATTTGTGTCTCCAAATAACCAGCTCTTTTTGCATTGAATCTTCTTTAATAGGATTTTATATTTTAAATGCCAGTTAAAAATTATTTCTGGGTGAATTTGTGATCATCTCCTAATGTCAGTCAGATTTTTAGAGTCGTTTCAGGTTAAATTTCCTATAATTTAGTCATTTCGGGTTCCGTGCTGCTGGCGTCCACACATAGTGCAGAATCTGCATTGCCACCCAGGGCACTTTGTTCCTCACACACTTTCAGGCTGCTGCTCTTTTTTTCACAGCATCTCTTGTGGGTAGAACAGGGAAAGGCAACTTGTTTTACTCAGCCTGCCACTACTTTTGGCTCAGGTTGCTTGTGCTGCCCAGGCTGGCTGGGTGAGCACAGGTAGCCCGAGTCAAAGGAAGGGGAAGAAGCAGCGCACCATGACTTTCTGCCCATATCTTGAAGTTATGGACATAACACCTGGAACATGCACTTGTGCTGTCCTACAGCATTATCACTATGCGTCTGACAGTACTTTGGAACTAGTTTTCTTCAATTTAATCTGGTTTTGGAGGGTTTTTTTAAGAGATTGAATTAATTACTTAAGTAAGAGAAATAAATTAATTCCTCTGTTATCAGCTGTTCTAAGGATCTTGCTTCCTTGATCTCAGAGGCTAAATTTGTTTTTAGAATCTGATATAAGGTGAATAAAAACATATCAAACAGATAGTGACTTTCTTTTTGTATTGCATGGTTCGAGTGGTATAACTTGAACTACTCCTTTTGTATTTTCTCCACTCTCCTTCTCTAGTACTATATTTTGCAGATAGTAAGTAAGTTCAAGGCAACTCTATTGTGCTAACTGCAAAAACACTAGCAAAAATAAGTGTATTAATTTGTGATATGGAAATTCAGTCCCTCTTACTATTTTTGTGATACATTCTGCCTTTGCTACCTGTAGCTATAACAATCTGGAAGTGTCTTTGCAGAACCTCTTGGACCCTCAGTAAGTTTTCTCCATTTATAACACAGGAGTGCAGCAAAAGCAGTGAACTTTATTCTGAGTACTATCTTTGATCATAGTTTCTAATGAGTTGATGAGGGGAATAAAGATCAACAGTGACTTAGCTGGCAATTTTTTCTTTTTTGCTGAACAAAGTTCTTAAAGAATTTTTATTGTACACCCAATAAAATGAGTTCATGATAAAGGCATTTCAGTCACTTTTTCTTAGAACACTGGAAGCAAACAGCTGAGTGTGAGGGTGGCTGGAGTCCAACTTAACTATAGTTAATTTTTCTTTCTGTTTTATTTCCTGATTTTGCATATTGCTTCTTAATCTCATTGCTGGGAGAATTAGAAAAGAAATGAGTAACACAACCAAAAAATGTCTCAAACTGTTTTTTGAACCATGTAATTAAAATTTTTAGGAATCCTATATGTTTTAGTTTTAAAGAAATTGATAAATATTTAGAATAATACAACATTTCCACTACATATGCTTCAAGTTATATACTTCATATAGCAGAAAAAGTCTGTTATTTTCAGAGTACGGTGGCAGTCCTGGGGACCAAAATGAAAATGTAGCAACTTCATTATGTATTTGAAAATTAATTTTTAAGCATATGTAAGATCACTCTTGTGTTTCACTTTCATCTGCCTTTGTATTAGCATTAGTTATTTACAAAATGATCAATAAAGAGACCCCTTTCACAAATAACGTTATAGGAATACACTGTTGAAACCTAGGCTTGACAAGAGTGGGAAATAAGGCTAATGACAGAGACACAGGAGTGTTGGAGACCAAGGTCAGTCTCCAGCCCCTCCCCAAAGCTCTGCTGTGGAGTCAGAGCAGATTCCTTAGGGCTTCACCCAGTCAGAGCGTGAAACCTCAAGAGGTGGAGACCCTGCTCCACTGCTGGACTGTCCTCATGGGCCCAGTTCTCCGTATCTCCAGCCTGAGCCTGTGCCCCTCCCACTATGCATGCTCTGCTGTTAAAAGCCTGGCTGCATCTGCTCCATCTCCTCCTGTTAGTGCTGGGAGTACTGGTAAGAATGGTTTGTTTCATTGCCTTACTCTCTGGTCTTTGGATTCCAACATCTGTATTAGTTTCTCTCACCATTACCTACATCAGTCTTACTTGAATTCAGAGTCCTGTCAGTGTAAATAAAGTAAACACTGAATTCATGAAATCTTCGTGGATTTATGTTTGATCATAGGTAAGCCAGCCTAATAGATAAATCAGGGGCTATTGACTTCTCTTATTCAGGACTGCAGTTATATTTATAAGCTGTTTTCCTAAAAACGTACTGTGATGAAGTACTTCAAAGCAGTTGAAGGCAAAGGGTAAGGAGTCTTTATCCCTGGTCTCTTCAAAGAGGCATGTCAAATGTGGTAGATACGTATTTGAGCTGTACTGCTGCCATTGCCCTTACAGTGACCGAAGAAACAGCGTAAGTAAGGTGAAGTAGGAGTGGAAGGAGTATGCTCTCCAGTATTTTGCCACCCTGGTTAAAATTAGCTGTGTGACTGTCTTCACTGGTAGCTGATTAAAATGTGATAATTAAAAATATTTTCAGTCTTGGAACCTCTCAGTGTAGGTATTCTAGATGGAGTGTGGTTCTGTTCTTAAGCACAATCTCTACCTAAGGTGCTTGCAACCTCGCAAGGCTTTTCGCTTTGTCCTTCAATCAGTTTGGAAGCAGGTTTATTTCAGAGTTCTCCAGCACAAGCTAAGTGGCTGCATGTTGTTGTTGTTAGCTGCAATTGAAGAGAAATAACTCTAGAAGAAGGGCCCTGTTGGGCAAACAAAGGAGATGTTATCTGTCACATTGTGCAGTATTTGTGGTTTGTTTACTGCAAAAACCGCACTCGGTGCATTTTTGTGTGTGACACTGAGCTAGCAAGCAAGTTAAATGATAGCCAACTTCTGCCTTCTACTGCAATTTGAAATTAAACAAGGAAATTCATCACCACTTCCAAGAAATCACTAATGTTTGAATTATGCAAGAGTGCAAGCCTCTGTGTGAAGTCACAACCAAACTGTCTTTTATCAAACTTTTTGAAAGTGGAAGAGGAAGGCCTCTACAATAGGCCTCTTTTTAGTGTTCGAGTTCACTTAAACAAACAACTGCATCTGTCTTAGTAGAAACTCTGTGGGAAGAGTTCTGGGGAGTGGAGTTTTTCACTACACTTAGAAACTTTGCCCTGGACATTGCTGAGTTCAAGCCTAATTAGCATATAACAAGTCTTCAGAGAAAATATGCAGTTTAGTGAAATCAAGAAATCAGTCTTCATACATTAGATCTAATGGTAGCGCTGAGTAAAAGGCAGAGAAGTAATGAACTTTGAAAAGAGAACTGAACATCAGTAAAGAGTCCCTGTGAAAGGTGTAATGTGGCTACAGAAGAAATTAGTTGAAAACCTGGAGATTTTTGAAAAAAAAATAAAAATCTTTATGCATTAAATGCAATAGTAGCAACTTGAGTAAAAGGAAAAAAAAACAAGTTTTGAGATCAGAGCTGAAATTCTAATATCCTTCTTTGTGATTGCACTAGAAATTAATTCAAAACCTTGATAATTATTTGCCACCACATTCTAGAAAATTGACTATTCTGACTTGATCTCTCTTGCTGGAGTAACTGTACAGAGAGAAAATAGATTTTTAAGGCATCCAGGCCCCAAGGTATTCTAATTCTGTGATTTGTAGCATTATGTTACAAAACGTCATCTTCAAGTTGTGGTGCAGAGGGAACAGAACTTGGTATAACTGTCCCATTACAGCAAACTCTGAGGTCAGATTTGGAAGAAGAGTTAAAAAACATCTGTTCCTCTCACTCAGGAGGATTTGTGTCCAGTTCTGCTCACGTCTGTTAGGTTGGGCTGACCTACCTATCTGTGTGGTCTTAAGACAGTCTACTGACCATCCTTCTGCATCCTCAGCTACTAATGTGTTTTTAAAATACTACTCTTTGGCAGATGTTTGTAGTGTTATTCATTGTCCGCTAGGAATGGGTTGACTCAGTGTGATTTTTGCACAGCTTTCAGGACATTGAGAAGCAAGACCAAAGAGTAAACTATGGCTGGGGGAGAGAGGGAGTGCCAATGCTTTCATTCTATATGCTTCAAAATAATTTTTTCGTATTGTACTCAAACTAGATTGGCAGAATCATTTGAAAGTAACTCTCATTCAGAATGTCTTAAATTAGAAATACTCTTATTAACTTTTTCTTTTTTTAATAAACTGGTGAAGCATGCTAAAATTGAATTAAAAGAACTGTTATGTTTTATCAGCAATTTAGGGAAAATGTGAGAAAATAAAGTTCTATGATACTAAGAAATTATTCTTGGGTGCTTGGTGTAAGCCCAGTTTGTGCAAATATGACTCCAATAGAAACACTAAATGACAGCTCTGGATGGCACTGACTTCAACCAGTGTAGATTCTGCAAGATTCAGCTAATAAAAAAGGTTTCCTGAGGTAATTTTTAGTGCGTGTGCAAGATGGGTCTCTTCTGGGTTGGATGTACATTGCATTAGCACAAAAAGAGCTCCTTCTGCCTACAGTTGCTTCTCTCACTATTCTTTCGATGTGCTTTGGGACCCTGTTATTAGTCAGGTGTTGCATTTTCCAGAATTCTAGCAGAATTTAAACTTTCCTAGAATATTTTACCAGGTTATTACTTTATCTTTGCTATTCTTGACTTGCACTTTATTCTGCTACTGTTTTTACTTGCGCCACCAATTTTTTTTTTTTTTCATACTGGGGTAGAAGACATTTCAGTTAAAAACTTTTGCTGTTACATGTAGCTGGAGCATTCTGACATAATTTCCTTCCAATTAGGTGAAAATGAAATCCTTGAAACTCTGTACAATATTGCAAGCAAGAACAAGATATGGCGGTCCTATATAGGCATGGGTTATTACAACTGCTCAGTGCCTCAGCCCATCGCACGCAATTTGTTGGAGAATGCAGGATGGTAATGTACCACGTTTTATTGTTAAATGTGTATGTGTAAGTACACATTTGTCCCACAAACTTTTTTTTTTTTTTTTTTTTTTTACACTAAGGCTTTCATATATTTGGTAATGATGTGTATCCTACTGTGTAGGAACTGTGTTATTCATGCTAAACCTAGAAATTTACTTTAGAAGATGCTTTTTCTGTAAAATATGCTAGTGGTTTTTGTCTTCTATTTACTGCTCCTGTATATTATGAACTAATACAAGATTACATGTTTGCTTTAAGGAGGTATACAGACTTACCTCCTAAACAAAAGTAATTATTTCCTAACTTTTGCCTAAATTAAAACCAGCTCCCTCCTCCACTGGTGTACACAATTTGGGTGGAGGTAGTTAAGTACTACGCAATACTATGATGATGCTTTTCTGATGAGGAAGTCAGAAGCTTCTAAGGAAGCAGAAAATTCTAATGTCTATTCTCCTGGGGTTTTTTTTGGTGTTTTTTTTTTTGAGGGGGGGGGTTTGGGGTTCTGTTTGTTTGTTTGTTTGTTTGTTTGTTTTTGTTTTTTTTTTTAACCAGAAACTTCCAGGGTTTGAATGCTTAGCCATAAAGTGAGTTCTTTTTTTCTCTGATCAAATAATTCTCTGATGAACAGAGTGACCTTGAACTATCATAAAATGATAATTCATTTATGAAAAGGCTGAGGATGTTGTACTTGGTTCTGATCATCCAGTTGACATTTCAGTTTCTAAAGAAAAAACTGAACTCAGAAATGTGATAGGAAAAGCTAAATTTCATGTGGAATCTCACTTTCCAACAGACTGAATGTCACTCTGCATTTTGTCATTTAGTTTACAAGTTCCTCAATCACAAGTCAGTAAGATCCTTCTTTTATACTGTATTAAAATGATAACTGTCATCTTTACTACTGAGTAATTTTTATTTTAGTAAAATCAGTATTTAAATGTTTATATATATATATATATATATATATATATTTTTTTTTTTTTTTTTTAAAGCCCAAACAACAAAAAACCCACAACTAACTGAAGAATCATATTACTGAAGGCAGAAAGTCATTGTTACTTACTTAGGTGTTATGTACTTTTTAAACTTTGGGTTGCCACGCATGGGTCTACATATCTGTAGACCTCTAAGTCTTATTTATTTATAGATTTTTTGCCTCTATTTACATCACTGGTGGAAAAGGTGCAGTGTTTGAAATCAAGGAGTCTGTGAAGTACATCTACGCAAAGTTTTATTTGGCCTTATCCCCGTTCATTTTTTTGCAACATATACAGTCTAAATATTTCAGTACAGAACCAGGAAACAAATTATCAGTTGATAGAATCAAAAACTACAGCAGTTAGAAAGTAGGTGGAACAAAAGGAAATGCATACTTTTCAATCCTAAAATGTTATGTAGTGTTAAAGAAGCCACTGAGAGAGTCTGTCCAGAAATCTGATCTTGCACTGTTCAGTAAAGTAAAACTGATGGCTAAAAGCTAAAATTTTAGGTGGCTAAAGTGGAGGCTAAAATGTTTGTTGGAGAGAAAGTATATATGTGCATGCATGTATGCTAAAGCAACCATGCAGGTTTTATGGAAGCTGGTTAAGAAATCAAACTTCTTACTTCTGCTGAGTGTGTAACACTTTCCATGCTGACACATTTCACATTGCAGCTCCAAGAGAAATACTACAAGCTCGGGCTTATTGCTTCTGATCTGTTCTATCTCCCTTACATAACTTGTGTTTGCTTTGCTTGGCATTAGTTAGAGCAACTGAAAGTCTCCCAAAGTTCAACTTGTTTGATTCCTTTACCCCAAGACATTAAATGTGTAAGAATACAAACCTGTGCCAAAGATGCCTGCAGTGTTCACGTCTCTAGTGTAAATTATTAAACTTGTTAGTTAGTAACACTCAGAATGTAATGAAAGCATTGCATTCTGAAAATAACTACATACTGTGCTATAATTACTTTTAGAGGATTTGCTTTTAAATTTGCTTTAAAAAGTCACTTATCATGTAGTATAGATTCAGGCAGAACACAGAATGCAGGCTAAAGCCAGATACTTTATTTGAAGAAATCACGGAGAAGTAGAATCAATTAAAATATATGGATGCTTAAAAAATGCCAAATAACCCTTGTAAAAGGAGTGTTTAACTAAGTGTGCTTATGTTATAAGAGGTGTCTTTATTTGTAGAACTGTTCAGGCTTCATAGTAGTTTGTGGCAGTACTGGAATACAAGATTTCTTGGTTGATTTTTTTCCATCTTTCTGAACCTGATTTGTTTTAGTTCAGCTGTGCTGACCATTCAAAACCATAACATCAAAATCATAAGGCTTCATTGTTTTGTTTTGTAATATAGTGTACTTTCCCAGCCATGTGGAGCGGGAGTTTTCTACTGCATTTCAACTAATAATAATGTTCTAATTCTTGTTAGTTTAATTCTAGTTCCTTCTGCAAGTAAAAATACAAGAAACAGCCCTTAGGTGAAATAAAAGGAGGAAACACAATTGTAAAACTTTAGGTACAGAGGAGTTTCTTCTACTAACCAATAAAAGTCATTGCTCATGCAAAGGTGTTTGGAATAATTCTTTTCATTGGTGGGAACTGAGTGGGCAGAGCTGAAAAGAAATCTTAATACTCCCAGACTGGAAGTTTGTCTGGCAAGCTGAACACTGGGTTTAGCTGCTGTGGAGAAAAAAAGGCCCTGCTATTGGGATTAGCAAGGTTGCATGCAGCCTGGGACATGGTCTCACTTGTAACTATGTGGTCATATGATGATAATTAGTTTAGTGCTAGAACTGGCCAAAAATGAGAAAAAAAGTACAGGTGTTGGAAAGTCATCAGTATTTATGTACTCTATACCTAGCTATTGCTTTCTGTTATGTGCTGAATAGTGTGTGTGAATAATTCGAGCTGATGTTTCATTTAATTAGACAGTAAATGCATTAGCATTATATATTACACTTTGAGTTCACATATTGAATATGTCCTTCTGGCTTTTGCATTCTCTTCGGGACTGTTTTCTTACTTTCTCTCTCACCTTACTATTTTGTTGCTTCTCTCGTCTTGCTCATTACTAAGTTCTCCAATTTATTTTTTTAACATCTTTGGTTTTTACCTTCTATTGACTTTACATGACTTGAACTTCCAGATATTGGAGTCTTTCTGGAAAGCTTATACCTTCAGTTCATTTTTCAAAAGGCTTATACTTACTACAGCCCTTTTAGTGGGAAAAAATGGTGTTTTCTTCCATCACTAGAAAACTGAGGCCACAAGTGTTCACACATACACTTGTCCCTGACTGCTACTCTAAATTCAGTCTGGCATAAAGTCTATCCTGAACTGCTGTGTAATCCAGTGCCCAAATTTCCAGCGGTGAGAGGAGAGTCTGACCTCTGTTTTTGCTTTTCATCCCTGGACCCATGCTGCTTTGTTTTCTGGACTGTTATAATAGAGTGTTTCTCTTAGATTCTTGTGTTTTTGAAAGAGTTGCTTATATTGCCCCTACTGTTTGCTTCACCAAATGACAACAGATAAAACTCATGTCAGTCTGACTTCTCTCCTCTAACATATATGGAAACTGTCATTTCACAAGAAGTTGCATACTTCTAAGCCTTTCCTCTTGAAAACATGAAGAAGACTTGACAAGTAAAGGTCTTCAGAAACAGTATTGAAAAATCGTGGCAATATCTAGATATGATTGAACAAAACATTCTCCTTTCAATAGGAGACTTGATAGGACCTGATTTAATTCTTCCATGCTCTGCATTTACTTACTCTGTCCCTTCTCCATGATGCCCTCACACCTCGACATCTAAGTTTCCATATTAATGAATTATACTTCACTATTTATTTTTCTGTGATACAGTTTTATATTGCCATAACTTTGTTACATGTTTATTTTCCTAGATCTAAACTCAGAACTTTTTTCTTACAGGGTTACCCAGTATACTCCTTACCAGCCTGAGGTGTCCCAGGGCAGGCTGGAGAGCCTCCTAAATTACCAGACTATGGTGTGTGATATCACAGGAATGGATGTGGCTAATGCGTCTTTGCTGGATGAAGGGACAGCTGCTGCAGAAGCCATGCAATTATGTCACAGGTACTGTGTTTAAATGTATGGTTAAATCACAGCAGGAAGTAATTTTGGAATTTGGAGGCATCTATCCCTGTGTAGGCAATGGGTTGAAGTTGAATGTGGCCTTCTCACTGTGAGAAGTTCACTGAACAACTAGAATCCATGTTGCCATGCCCCCAGAGAAGTTCGTTGTGTTGATGTAAATGTTTAACTCAGACATTTAAGGCCTTCAGAAAACTAAGGACGTAGCAGAAATTCTGGAGGAAGGAAGACTCACCCCTGTTGGAGGAAGGTCAGGCTAGAGAACACTTAAGCAAACTGGACTTACACAAGTCCTGATGTGCTACAGAGGGAGCTGAGGGAGCTTCCTGATACCAGTATGAGCCCACCCTTGATTGTCTCTGAACAGCCACAGTGACAGGGAGAGGTGCCTCAGCAGTGGGGCAAAGCAAATGACACCCCTTTCTCCAACAGAGGAGGAATGAAGATGAGGGAACTACCAGCCAGTCAGCTTCACCTCTACCCCTCAGTGATGATGGAACAAGTGCTAGTCCTGGAAACCATTTCCAGACATGTGAAGGACAAGAAGGGGATAAGGAGTCATGAGTATGAATTAACACAGAGGGAGGTCATGTTTGACCAACCTGATGACTTTCTACAGTTGAGTGACTGGCTTGGGAGGGGAGACCAGTGGGTCTCCCTTAAATCTCCACAGAGAAACCAAAAATTATGGGCTGGACGAAGTGGGAAACAGATGGAACACTGTCTGAATATCGGCCCAGAGTGTGCTTGTCAGTGACATGAACTCTAGGTGGAGGACAGTTATTATAAGTCAGGGCCAACACTGGGTCCAATAAGTGATCTGCATGATGGGGCAGACTGTATGCTCAGCAAACTTGCTGGTGATGCAAAACTTGGAGGATCAGCAGATAGACCAGTGAGTCATGGTGCCTTCCAGAGGGACTTGAGCAGGCTGGAGAAAAAGGGGTGACAGGAACCTTGTGATGGTCAACAAGGGGAAATGCAAAGTCTTGCAGCTGCAGGGGGAGCAACCCCAGGCATATGGGGTACGTGGTGGTGTCTGGCAGGCTGGAAAGCAGCTTTGCTGAAAAGGCTTTTGGTGGGTTTGGGTGACACTGGATTGAACACACTTGTACACAATCCAGCAGCGTGTATTTACTTGTGGCCAGGAGGCCAACAACCTCCTTGGCTGCACTGGAAGGAGGAGTTCTGCCAGAAGGCCAGGGAGGGATTCCTCCCTCTCACCATGATGAGTCCACATCCCACCGTGCTGTGCCCACCTCCCCTGTACAGCAGAGACATGGACAAACTGGAAAGGGTCTAGTTGCCCCGCCTAGGGTACCAGCCCAGCTACAGGCACCCAGACACACACCTGCTCCCATTGATACCGCCACAGACACAAGGGCCCCTATTGGTTGGTGTGATGCTCCAGTTGCTGGTACTTACTCCATTCCACTCACTCCAGTCATTTCGGTTGATGTACTGTGGAAATGTGGATCCTTTGTGGTCTGAGTCCGGTGACACACACACATACACACACAGAGAATAAAGAGTCCCCTTACCATGAAAGGAATCAGAAAGGCATTTAACAAGAAGAAAGGACAGACTTCACTAGTTAGGTGCAAGAGCTTCAGCAACCAACTATTTATATGTAACTCTCCCAGTTTATCCCCTTACTCTCCTATTTTGCTAGATTTGTTGCTCCCAGAATCACTGTATTGTTTTCCCCCTAAACATCTCATAATGAGACATGTTTGCAATGCCCATATGTTCTTCTCATGCATCCCATAATGTCTGCTTGCCAAGTGGGGGGTGGCACCCAGACAGTGTACCTGTTTGGATGGAATAATTAATTAATTAATTAGAGTTCCCACCTGCTTGGTGGCCTCTTTGCTCCTCTGTGCTTGTGGAGATGGGTCTCTGTTAGGGTTATTTTCCCTGTGAAGCACATGGGAGCAGCAGGGTCAGATTGTTATTTGGGCTCCCTCACCTACCATTGCTTCTCTGTGGGGGATGCACAGGACCTTTGATCACATAATCTAACAGACTGTGGCCTGAGTCTCTTGTGTCTATGAAAGTTGAAGGTGGGCATTATCTTTTTCCATCAGTGATTAAAAGAAGCTTTAAAAAATAGTGGAGTACATCATTCTAAGTTGCTAAAAGTGAAGCCGTTACTGGTATATCCAAATCTACTTTCATGGACACCTGTGGTAGGGCCACATGTGAAAGGGATTTACAAATCAAATGAAATATGAGAAGTGATTGAAGGTCACTGCAGAACTGTGTATCAGGAAGGTGATTACACAGCAGACACTGTGTGAGACTGTGTAATCATCATTTTGTATGGGTAAAAATAGTTTTCCAGCTATTGACTAGTTCAAAGTCTCAGTGTGATATAAAATTCTGCTTACAAGAGAAAACTTGGGAACTATATTACCAGAATCGTAGAATGGTTTGGGTTGGAACAGACCTTAAAGATCACCTAGTTCTATCCCCACTCCTGTGGGCAGGGACCCATCTTCTTCATCTCTCTTTACCTACTTGAATGGCTCATGATTTTTTATCCAGGACAACATTGAAAAATCTGTATTAAAGACCACAGCTGTATTCTTTTAAAAGACTATGTGTGTGGAGCCATTCCCATGGCTTTTGAAATTAGCTCCCTGTTCTGTTTCATAATCTGTTTTAATTTTTGTCATGTATGATTCTCATTTGAGTGTCTGAAATGAAGTTCATTAATATAAATGTGCCAGAAATGTCATTCCATTTTACACTTCATCTGGTTATAATAACTGATACTTTCAGCTGCCTTTTTACAGAGGAAAACTGACTTCTAGAAAATCAACTGATTTATTTCCATGGAAAACAATATATTATTGATGTATAAACCTTTTTTTTCCTTTTTTTTAACAGACACAACAAAAGGAGAAAGTTCTATGTGGATGCCCGGTGCCACCCTCAAACTATAGCAGTGGTCCAAACTAGAGCAAAGTAATGTTTTCCTCCATTTTCCACCATATCTTTTCCCTTACACATTTTCCATCTGTTCCTTTTTGTCATATACCTAACATTTCTGGCCTGTGCTTTCTTTGCAAACTAAAAGCAGAAGTCTGTTATCATTTGGCATTACTTCTAGTTCAAATACAACTGCAAAGAGATTAAAGCTGTTTGAAAAGAGACTGAACATGTGATAAAAAGAAAATACTTAATTTTTCCTTTTAATTGTTGCACAACTATATACATTTTACTAGGAGGCAAGTATCTTAAGCATTCTCTGTTTGCTTTGCTCTGTATATCTGATGGTGATATCAAATGCAATTCTTCTTCAGCACTATATACCATGACGTGAAACTTTCTCAATGTTTAGTGCTGCAAAGATGTTCAACTCTCTGAATGTTAAAGAAAAGAGTCATATATGAGTCCATGAAAACATCTTATTAAGTATCACTTAAAAGTTGGAAGTGGTTTGAATATTTTGCCTTCTGCATGTTTTTGTTTCCAGTTATACAGGTGTTATTACTGAGCTCAAATTACCCCATGAGATGAATTTCAGTGGAAAGGATGTCAGTGGAGTGTTATTTCAGTATCCAGACACTGAAGGGAAGATTGAAGACTTCTCTGAACTTGTTGAAAGAGCTCATCAGAATGGGGTAAAGTAAATTCTATTGGTCACACAGATATCAATTTAACTCTTCAAACAACCATATTCATGGAAACTTAGTGTTAATGAGCTACCATCGCAGCAACATGCAATTGATAACCATTACAACCATTGCACTTGAGCTTCATGCAAGTGATGTGGAACTGCATGAAACTAAATTTAAAAACCTAGCTCCCTAAACACCACTCCTTCAGAAGAGAGGCTGACTGCTTTGTGCATTTCTGTTCTCAGACTCTCGCCTGCTGTGCTACTGACCTTCTGGCCCTCTGTATTCTGAAGCCTCCCGGAGAGTTTGGGGTAGATGTTGTCCTGGGTAACTCCCAGAGGTTTGGTGTCCCACTGTGCTATGGGGGACCCCATGCAGCGTTCTTTGCTGTCAAGGAAAATTTAGTAAGAATGATGCCGGGGAGAATGGTGGGTGTCACAAGGTAAGAGCTCCCTCTGCCATTAAGTGAAGATTGAGGTCATAGAATCTTAGAATCCTTAAGGTTGGAAGGACCTCCAAGATCAGCAAGTCCAACTATCAAGCTACCACAATGTTCACCAGTCAATCATGTCCTCTAGTGCCATATCCGCATATTTTTTGAACACTTCCAGGGATGGTGATGCTGTCACTTCCCTGGGCATCCTGTTCCAATGCTTTAGAACCCTTTCTTCGAAAGTCTTTTACCTGATATCCAATCTAAAGTCTCCCCTCAGAAATCCTGGTAATACATAAGAAACCATAAAAAAACACACTATGACCATCCAGCCTTTGTGAGCAACAGGTGACCATGGTGTTATATCAAGCACCCTTTTTTTATTGAAAATGGTGAGACTAAAAGTTGCCTTCAGTTTTGAGGAAGCAAGCTTCAAGAATTCCATTTGTATGGAACTGTCTGTAGTTCTTGTGGCATTGTGGGATGAAGAGATAACCGAAAGCAGAGTGGTTTCATTGTGATGGCAGGAGGCTTTGCGACCTAACTTACTCCACGTATTCTGTACTGTTAGACCTTTTTCTCTGTCATCCAATCTTACAAAACATAAATTGAAAGAAGTAGAAAATTCAGTGAACCTCCAAAATAATCCAGAAGAAACTTAATCTAGGTCAAATTTTAGTTATGCTTAAACAAAGCAGAGAAATAGTATGCAAAGTCTGTTTCTAATAGTTGCTGATGGTGATGTACTGTATATTTTGACAAGATGTCTAACTAGTAATAATTGAAATGCAAAGTAATTATCACTAGGGAGATCACATATCTTTGGCAAAGAGGCTATCCAGAAGTACTTCAGTAACCAAAATAACTAAAACATGCACAGTAATCAATAAGTTTAGAAATATTTATTTTATATTATTTTTCAGTTAAAATAGCTGCAATAATCTGTGTCATTTTAAGGCAAATACCAAATTCTTCTGTAGTTTGCTTAGAATTTCACTGTGTGCTCTACCTGACCAGCCATGATATAAACAAAAATCTAGAGATGCTTTAGTCTTGTTCTGTTTGGTATTGCAACTGTCCTGATTTATGCTTTATTCTCTCCTGCACCCTTCTGTCTCTGAGGATAGATAACTAGTTTCAGGTTGGCATGCATAAAGCCCTGTGTCATAAATAACAGTAATTTTAAAGTAACAGAAGTAAGATTTTCACTTGTGACTTAGAGATGCCAGTGGGAAGGAAGTGTACCGGCTTGCTTTGCAAACACGAGAGCAGCATATCAGGAGGGATAAAGCTACCAGCAACATCTGCACAGCACAGGTAACTTGTACTTTATTTTCAGTGCTAGAAAGGAACAAGTTGAGCAATGAGTCAGCTTTACTTTAGAGAGATTTAGTAGAAAAATGAAAGACATGGAAATATTCTGGTCTTTAAGTCCTTTGAGTAATAGGGTCTGCTTGAAAAGAGAGTTTTACTATCTGTTTCCTTTCTGTAGTCCTGAACTCTTTCAGTGTCATGAATCTGTCTGTCTTGTAGCATGAACACCACTGAGTAGTGCTGTGTTTGTTATAAGCAAGACAGAACTAATCATAAAATAGAAGGAAATTCCAACGGTCTGAAATTTCCAACTCAAGGCAGAAGAAATAAACTTCTAAATTGTAAAACTAATTATTCAAACTGTCACAACTTATATTTTTGTCTATGTGATTTGATGCAAGAATGTTATATCACTAAAGTGGTATCTTTACAGGAAAATACCATGATTAAGTAAGTAAATTTCCAAAATAGTTATCTTCAGCGTACTTCCACAGACCTCCAGCCAGACGGGGTCATAACTTTTTTTGCTCTAATCATTTCCTTCCTCCTGCTCTTAATGTTATAACGGATTTTGAGGAGAGATTATTACTATTGACACAAGTTTAATTACATACTGTTCAGGAGATACTCTTTTTTTTTTTTTTTTTGTACTGATGCTAAACAATGTGTTCCTGTGAGACTAGCTTGACTTTAAAGTCTTCAAACATCTTTATTGCAGTAGTTGAATTTAAGTGCATGTTAATTCTAAAACAGTTACATTTCAAACAGCATTGAATTCATAATCAGTCCTTACAGTTTCATAAAAGTGTTTTGCCTTTCCCTCCTTTTATTTTGTAGGCGATACATAAGCAGCTATAACATCAGCTGAGGAGCTGAGGTTGTCTCTAGGTGCTAAAGAAACATTCCACTAAACTTACATGAAGTAGTCTTTGCTAACAATAACAATGTCCTAAACTGCATTTGGATCCTAGGCTCTTCTGGCTAATATGTCAGCCATGTTTGGTATATACCACGGGTCTGATGGACTAAGGCACATTGCAAGACGAGTACACAACGCTGCTCTAATCTTGGCTGAAGGTGTGTACCTAATGTTTACAGAAACTGTCCTAAAATCCTTACCCCTTAAATAATCCGTTTTAAATAAATTTACAGGGCAGGGGCAGCGGTGTCCGTCTGATGTATGCTCTCTCAACAGAGGCCATTTTAAAACAAAATTCATGGCTGATTTTTTTGTGCAGTTCTGGTAATGACATCCAAGAATTAGATGTCTGTGTGATAAGAACTTGCAGGCATTGGTTTTTATTTTCTTGGGAAACTAATAGAACCCTACAGAGCGAGTCTCTAGATGATACTGTTGAACTGCTGTTTGCCAGCATCTACTTCTTTTGATGGACCATCCTAGTTTACCCATGGAAATCGGCACAGAGTATTAATAACATAGCAAAGGAAGGTAATAAATTATATTAAAGCAATAGAAACGTTTTAGTTAAATTGGGTGGAGTATCATACTTTCTACAAACATTGAAGTCCCAAAGCTTAACAGCTGAAGAAGAGCACAGAATCTGTAGCAGAAAATAATGATTGCATCTAGACCATGTGGTCTGGTACAGTTCATTTTCACTGATAAGACTGCCACTGCTGTCAGAAGGAGCTATACGAAACTGGAAATGTTTGGAACCAAGGGATTTCTGTAAGAAACATCCATACTTTATTTGCCAGTTTAGCCAGAAGACCTCTTGCTACTTCAAAACACCCTAAGACTAAACTTTGTTATGGCAAGCTCTGTGACAGTTCATATCCATTAATATCTTTCCAGTGTTTTCCAATATTTTGTCCTTATTGTGTTCATAAACCAACTCTGCTGCTGTATATATGTCAGATTTGATGTATCAGAATGACCTTTCCTAGACTCAATCTGCATTATTATTTAGGTTTGAATCTGATTTAGTTGTATTTCATACACAGTGACATTTCACTAAAAAGGTGGTGATTTTGCTGCTTTTTAAACAAGGGATGTATTTTGCTTTATTATGTAAAAGCATTTACTTATGAGATACGTAGTTTTGTTCTGCAACTACCAGCTGAGCAAACAATACAGTGTGCATGTAATAGAATTAACTTACTGTTTTTTATAGGTCTCAGGCGAGCTGGTCATAAACTACATCATGATCTGTTCTTTGATACCTTGACAATCACATGTGGATGCTCAGTCAAAGAGGTTTTGGACAGGGCTGCTCTTAGAAAGATAAATTTTCGGATTTATAACGATGGCAGAGTAAGCAACTTTCTAAACCTTTGATAAATTCAGAAATTTTGTAGTATGACATTTTCTTCATTAAGTTTCTAATCGTTACATGTGCTAAAAAGAACAAAATTATTTAAGATCTTGTAATTTTTTTAGATATATTTATCAATTATAAAGATAATATAAAGAATGAACTTGTTAAGTGATGCACTGAACTTCTAGAAATAATGATTGTGTTTTCATTTTATGTTAATTAAAAGGATTGTCTATTATTTTCATGTTAAATAGGCAACTAAGGGGTAGAGTGGAGAGACTCTAAAATTTAATGATAAAATACAAGGTGGCATCCAGAATTCAGGTCCTATGGCAGTGTTTGAAGGCAGACTGAAATCAAAACCACATTTTTGTTGGCACTAAGGTGCCTTCACAAAGTGTAGTATGTTCTGTAAATTGGAATAGGGGGAAGGGGTGTCACAGGAAAATGGGCAATTTTCCTGTTAAGTAGGAAACACTTAGAAATGCTAGAAAGGAGGTAATGAGTCTCAGAGTTTCTGAGCCATCTGTCTTGGATGGTTTAGGAGGGTGAAGGAAGGAACTGGAAAATGTTAGGTAAATAAAATAAATTTATATATCATAAATACCTATAAATACGTATACTTACATATGGTTGGGTTGATTGATTTTTTTTTCCCATCTTGTATTTCTGCAAAGTTTTTCTTGACCAAAATGAATGTACTATGTCTCTAGAATAAACAGCTTTGAGTAATTACCGGTGCTTTTATCCATAGCTTGGAGTCTCACTTGATGAAACTGTAAATGAGAAAGATCTAGATGATATATTGTGGATTTTTGGTTGCGAGTCTTCTTCTGTAAGTATATAATAGGTCATGTGGATTAAATTATCTGAATGTTTCCAGAGTTTAATGAAAACCAAAACTAGTCTTGTATAGTGGGTTTCTATATGATGACTATTTGTTAAATATTAAGAACTTCAGATACTTTCTTAAATAAAGAAGTAGTGTTAAATAAAGCATTTACATAATGGTGTTTTCTGGTTGCAACACTTAGTTCTTTCCATGAGCTTGGACACCTTGTATTTAGGGTATTAATTTTTTTGTGATGTTTAGGACATGGAGCCAGTTACTTCTTTCTCACTGGAATTTTTTGTTGCATGTCATTAGCATTTAGCAGCAATACCTACAAGATAAGGACTACGGAGACATTAAAACCACCCAGTTTTAATAAAATACTGTCGCCATGCTAGGTATATACAGATACATATGATATTAAAGGTGGGGGGTTTACCTTAAAAGCTGACTAAATCCTGAGGTAAACGGGTAGCAAAACCTAGTTCTAGCAGAAGTTGAATACAAAAAAAGAACTTTCCATGAAAATATTTGACTCTGTTTCTTTTTGTTGAAGGAGCTAATTGCTGAGGGTGTGGGTAAGGAAACCAAAGGCATCCTTAGCACCCCATTTAAGAGAACTTCCAAATTCTTGACACACCAGATTTTCAACAGGTTTGTGAATGTATGTTTCCTATTTTAAGAAGTCTGAAATAATCTCCTTTCAAAACCAGCATTGGGGTCAGTTGAGGACAGTTTTGTACCTAGATTCATACAGTGACTCGTTACTCTAAAATAAGATATTTAGTAGCATTTTTAGTTATCTGTATCATTTTAAATGAGCAGAGCAATACTCATGACCACTGAGGGTATGTGTTTTTCCACTAATCTGTTGCATTGTACAAGCTACTATTTGGGGAGATGGTATCCTTGTATTCCATATTTACTGATAGTGTTACTGAGATAATAATAAGCATTTTTAATCTGTCTTGCTGTTAGCAAGCTTAAAGTGCCAGTTCGGAATGAACTACTTAGTGTATATTAATAACTATCCTCAGTGTTAGTTCTTTTTTTGTGTTCTTTTCCTATGTACCAGCTGGTATAGCTAATTTGCTTGCCCTAACACTCTGTTTTGTGTTCTCCAGCTATCACTCTGAGACAAATATTGTGCGGTACATGAAAAGATTAGAAAACAAAGATATTTCCCTTGTTCACAGCATGATTCCCTTGGTAGGTATTTATCAAAAAGAAAAGACAAAAAATTATGTACTTACCTACATGTTTATGTATTTCAATAAATACTGATGTGTGTTTGTATTTTTAGGGGTCCTGCACAATGAAGCTCAATAGTTCAGCTGAACTCACAGTAAGTTGCAATAATACTGTCTCACTTGATATCCACATGAATAAACTATCTAGCCAGTGTCATTCTAGAGAAGTAAAGGCTGCTTTTGGACTAATATGCCAGCTGAGGAGGCAGTTTCAGGGGTAGCTAAAGTCACCCGCTCCCTTTTCCATAAGAAAATGTTCTGAAAAGCACAAGTAGGACTGCAACAACAGTAGGGGAGTGTGTGGTCTTGAAGACTCCATTTTGAAAAAAATTATGAAAATAATTTTTGGAATTAAGTATCACAGTCCTGTTCCCTCACGCAATGTTGCATTATCTAATTTTTGTCTGCTTTACAGATCTTAAAATCAAATCTTCAGAAATATGGTAAGAGTCAGGTGGGACTGACAATTCATGCTCCTTTTTCAGTTTGCAATTTCTTAGGATAATTCCCTTTTCCCCAGCTGAAGAGTCCCCAGATATCTTCATTTTTCTAGCTGATAGCAAATGAACCAGAGCTTTAGACTGGCCATTTGATTACCAAATGACTTTTTGACTTGGTATGAGCTTGCTTTGCTCTCTTCCTGTTGTCTTCTCACTTTCATCTTTCACTGGTTTCCTTTGTCCCCTTTCTCTCACTGCTTTCTCTCTCTGCCTTCACTGTTCTATTTCTTGTATACTTCCTCTAAGTAAAACTAATACTATTCCAGATAACTCCTCTCTATTTACCCTGTGATCCCACAGCTCTATGTAAGGGTAGGTGAAATTAAGTTGTAGGAGAAATTAAGGATTTTTAAGCATATTCTCAATGTCAAAAAATGGTTACTGAAAATCATAGAATCATTTATGTTGGAAAACACCTTTTAGATTAGGTCCAGCTGTTAACCTGGCACTGCCAAGTGCATCACTAAACCATGCTCCTGATCACCATATCTACATATCTTATAAACACTTCCGGGGGTGTTGACTTGAGAAATTCTTGAGGGAGGCTGTTCAGATGCTTGTTAACCCCTTCTGTAAATGCATTTTTCTTTATATCCAGTCTTAACCTCTTGTCTTACCAGTTACTACCTGGGAAGAGACCACCCCCCACGTGGCTACACCCTTCTTTCAGGCAGTTGTAGAGAAGTAACAAAATCCTCCCTGAGCCTCCTTTTTTCCAGCCTAAACACCCCCAACTCCCTCAGCTGCTCCTCATAGGACTTGTGATCATATGAGCACTCCTTGAGCTCACCTTGGTGAGCCTTTACCAACTTTGTAGCCTTTCTCTGGACATGCTCCAGAACCTCAATTTCTCTCATGGAGTGAGGGGCCCAGAACTGAAAACAAGATTTGAGGTGTGTCCTCACCAGTGCCAAGTACAGGGGAACAATCCCTGCCCTGGTCCTGCTGGCCACACTATTGCTGCTACAGGCCAGGATGCCATTGCCCTTCTTGGCCACCTGGGCACACCCTGGCTCATGTTCAGCTGCTGTCGCCAGCACGCCCAGGTCTTTCCAGGCACTCTGCCTCTAGCCTGCAGCTCTGCCTGGGGTTGTTGTGACTGAAGGGTACAGAAATGCAGTAAAAATGTGATATCCTACTCTGAAGGGGAAGGCAGCACCCAAGATTTGCAGATACTCATGGTCAAAAAGGAATGACCAAAATCAGAGAGTCCACAAAAGAAACATAGAGTTGTATTAGTAAATATACACTTGGCATGGAAATTGGTGTAAATTAGTCCCTTCTAGCATAAACCCACGGTGATGTGTTTTGGATAAGGGGCAAATTGAAGAGAGGAGAGAGGGGAAGAGAAAGAGTGGAAGAAAGGTGCAAAAATAGCAAGATCACCAGTCTTGACTCCAGTGTTGATCCAGCTGATGGTGGGTCCAGTGTTCTAGAAGCACATGCACTGAAGCTTCTACCTTTTTATAGATAAGTTTTCCCAACCCTGGAGATAAGTTTCTTGCTCTCTATGCAAATTAATTATCATGCATAATCCATGCACATTTCTTCTAGGCCTTTCTGGAAATGGGTCAGAGGGCTTTGGGGGTCTTTGGTGGTCTTGATTCCCCCATTGGATCAACCTTTGGTGAAGAGTCCATGCCCTCTTCTCAACCTCACTGCTGCACTTGTGCTGTACTATGTTGTGCTTATATCCAGAAGCTAGTACAAGGACTGTTGTCCCAGGAAAGTGCTGTTCTACCTCCATGTGGCCCCCTTCTTCACTTGCATCCTGTTCTTTCTTGCCCTTTGACACAGCATGCTCTTAGCAACAATGCTTGGCTGGCTCCACAGCTGTCTGCCCATCAGTGTTTGAGACATACACATTAGCCCCTTCTCTTGTAGGCTTTTCATCATCCCATGGCTTAAACAACAGTAAGGACTTGGTGATCTGTTGAGATGGGAAAAAAGAGTAAGAGGGGAAAAGCCAGATGCATTCTATAAGCTCCTTCTAAGCTTTGGGGGTCATCTCTTTATAATACCCCAAACCTTTATGTATAATATGATTACCAAAATAAAAAGCTAAAAGGTTAGCATTAAATCATTGAACACTCGACCTTATTGAACCTCACATGACTGGCCTCATCAATCCAGCCTGTCCAGATCCCTCTGCAAAGCCTTCCAAGACTTCAGCAGATCAACATACTTGGTGTTTGATACTTAATTGACCACAAGGCAACTTCTTTCCTTCACAGAGTTGAACAACAGAACAGAGCTGTCTGTAGAGTATTTTGTTACAGCACTCTTTATATTTGTTTATAGTTTGTTTGTTCTGTTTTTGTAGCCTATTACATGGAGAGAATTTGCCAACATCCACCCTTTTGTTCCTCTGGATCAAGCTCAAGGGTATCAGCAGCTTTTCAAGGATTTAGAGAAGGACCTATGTGAGATTACAGGCTATGACAAAATCTCTTTCCAGCCGAATAGGTAGGAACTTTTTTTCTGAGTGTTTGCACCTTGAGACATGATTCCAAAAACTTACCTACCAAGAAAATGTGCAAGCCAAAAATGGAAGAGTTTTCTAAAATCAAATTTGTCTTGAATGCAAGATCATGAAATTACTAAGTTGTTGTTTTTTTAAAAAATATGGTATCTTATTTTTGTCTCATCTCTTCTAAATGTTTAATGATTTGGTCTTTTTAATTATTTTAATATGAACTGAAAATAAAGATTTGGAATAGAAATATAAGATGTATGAGCTGCCAGGTGTTTAATTGTTGAAACTGGTAGTTGGTGCGCTAGGTTTGACTGAAAAATGCCTAAGACCCACGTGCTCACTGAAATTAATAAAGCACCATTTAATGAGTCCTGCTGCAGCCTGTTCATGTCCACTAGTAGTTTTGATACAAAATGAACAGCAAGAACTTACTCTACACTTAGGCTGAAAGACCTTTTATATTTCATTATATACACTTTGCTATGCATTTCAGTGTTAGTTTGCCTCTCTGTAATCAAGCACAGAGGCCCCTGCTAGGTGCAGAAATGTGGATCAACTCAGTCACCAAAAGGATTTAACATTTTAGTATAAACACACAGAACAGCATAACCTTTGTCATTTCTCTTTTCATTTACATCTGTTAATTTAAGCATTTACAGCTGTTAATTTAAGCATGTCCATTTGTAATTTAATCTATGGAATGTGCTCCTTCTAATTTGCTGACACTTGCCTGAAATCATTGATAAGGGTTGGGGCTGGACAGTTTTGAATTTCTAGCAGGGAGGTGGCACTTCCTGGTTTGTGTGCTGTGTAACAGTGTTTGTGTTCTTCTTTGCAGTGGAGCCCAAGGAGAGTACGCAGGCCTGGCTGCGATCAAAGCTTATTTAAATGCCAAAGGAGAACATCATAGAACCGTAGGTGTCAATACTCCTGTGGGGAAGAGTGTTGGGTGGGAAGTGGAGGTTTGATTCAGCAGCTGGGAGTCACCTAGAGTGAAACTAGGTTGTGTATCATCACTTCTGATAGGCTTTCTGTATTCCACGCTTCCCACATGGGTCCTTGGTAATATCTTAGCAGTTTTTACAGACAGTGGGAATGAGACAGGGCCATTCCCTGGGAGGGTGATTGTACTGAGTTTGGCTAGGGTGGACTTAACTTTCTCTTTGTGAATTGTGGAGGAAGCAGTGTTCATAACACAGGGGTCTCTTGGCAAATGGTGAACAGTGCTTTCACAGTGTCAAGGTTTCCTCTCTATGCCACTGCCGTGTCCTGACCCTGTCCTTTCCCAGCAGGGAGGCTGGGTGTCGGCAGGTTGTTGGGACAGACACAGCCAGGACAGCTGACCCTGCCTGACCAAGGGGATCCTGATGCCATATGATGGCATGCTCAGCAACAAAAGCTCAGGGAAAGGAGGGCAAAGCAGGGAAAGTCATGCTTATGGCATTTTAATTCCCAAGCAACAATTGCACATGCCATGTGGCCAGCCATGGGAAGCTGGGAAACTAGGAAGGAAGAAGCAAAACTGAGATATGTTTACAATTTCATCTAACACCCTCTCACTCTTGAAAGATGATGAACAGTTCTTCTGTGTTCACAGCTGACATATCATGAGTTAATTCCAGGATTACTTATTACATCCTTATAAATCCTCATTTCCTAGCTGGATTCCAGTTATTTATCCATCCTTCTCAAAAAAGCCATTTTATAACTTCGGTTGTCTTTAAAGCTTCTGTGTTCCTTATACTTTTTTCTCTTACTACCTTTCTGGTCTTTGATGCAGTTGCTTTCTTTCCCACCAAACTGCAAGATCTTTTAGCTGCAGTAGGTTCAAAGCTAAAGATCACAGTTTTGGGCTGTTGTGTTTTCTTGTGTCATACTTTCGATCTGTCTGCTTCCAGTATACATATACTGCTTTGAATGCTGCCCCTCAGTACTGTGGGTCCTTTTCTGAACTCTGCCATCAGTTCTTTTAGTGACCTGGGGGATTTTGTATTAGCAGGATGTTTGGCATTTCACTGTGTGTCTCCATTATAAACTCAATTACAAGTAATTTTAAATGTTAGAGAACAAGCACAGATACTTATAAGATTCTATTAGGTTAACATTTCCATACAGCGAAAACTGACTATTTTTCTTTTCTTTAACATGAATTCATAAAATATTTATCCATACATACCTTCCCACTTAATTCACTGGAAGTTAGTTTAGGAACAGCTTTTGGTACCGCATCAAAAACTTCTTGGAAATCTGAGATTACTTAGGTCTTCTTTCACACACTCATAGAGTTGGCTTTAAAAGTAGGAAAAACGTCCTTAGTGTAATAGCATACATATTCTTTGAACCTGATTTTATCCTTGGCTTTAGGACTCATTTGTTTTCTCAAAATGAAAGCATCGCTGTCCTGGCCTCATGGGAATTATAGCCTCTGTGTGAGGAAACCACCTTAAATTGAATGCGTTGACTTCTCTCTTTGTTTCTTTTTTGCATCCAGATCACATTAAACTTATTAGAAGGCAACCACTCTTTACAGTTACAAACTTTGTATTGTGGGTAGTTTTACTCAGTGGGAAGTGAAATTAGGTAAAAATTTTATTCCTTGGAGAGTTTTCTTTTGATTGTCTATGTATCATCTGCTGTTTCTCTTATTCTGTGCAAGATCTTCAGGCTTCTCTCTGTGTCTGTGTGTCCTTCTGTGGTCTGAAAATACCCAGAGCTGAACTGCACAGGAGAGCCTAGAGGCTGCTTGCACTTTACTCACACTTCACAGATTTCAAATGTTGCAGGAAAATCGTGGTGCTCTTGGCAAAGAGTGAAAAGGAAAAAGAAAATAAGAATGCCCACCAAATGTTAGCCTTTCAACTGAAGTGCTTTTTTCTCCTGGCTGGAGGAAGTGGTTAAATCAGCAACTCAAGGTTCTTGTAGCTGGCTGTGTTTGGATTTAGTGCCCTCTTGAGGGGGAAAAAGTATGGACATGAACTGACAGCGATCCCTGCTTTTTTGTGTGGTTGGTGATGTTTGCACCCAGCAAGCCTTGGTGGCCATCTGGAGCCACTTTACATTTCAGCTATGAGAGTAAGATGACTACAGATGTTGCACAGTGCTTCCTGCACAGGCCCTGGGTCCCCGGTGTTTCTGGTGTTTTGAAGTATTCACATTTGTCTCAGGATCTCTGTGGATCACAGGGTTCCATGAGCCACTATGCAGTTTCTCAGGAAAATAAAGTAGAAAAAAATGATGTGGGTTTGGTTTTTTTGTTGTTGTTGTTATGGAGTTGGGTTTGGTTTTTTGGGTGGGTTTTTTGTTTGTTTGTTTGTTTTTGAGAAATATTTATTGTCTTTAGAAAGGGTGGAATTCCTAAAAAAAGTCTGGAAATATCCTGACACATGCACCACTTTCCTATGACTAACAAGAACCTACATTTATTTAAGTAGAAATGCTTCTCTTTTTTTTTCTTTTAAAGTTAACTGTACAAAGCATAAAAGCAGCTCTGAATTTCTCATTTATAGCCAAAATATTTTGGTCTAAATTTTTGTTTTGAATAAACTACAGAAGAAAATGCTTTGGAAACCAGAAGACGTTGTAGTGGAAATTTGGAACTAGGCAGTTTTTCCTTTGAAGTCATTGTACATATGGAGACTTATAACTGTTAAAAAAAAAAAAAAAGTTAATGTTTTAGAAAAAGATGGGGTATATGATTATGCAGCAAATGAAACTTTGGTAGTGAGTATTTAAATGCTGATACCTGAATGGATTTTCTTTAAAAATCTAGTTGCATTGTTCAGCAAAAGAGACAATTTACTGGTACCATCAGGATTTCTTTTCAATGCTTTGATAATGAATTGTAGCTGAGTGTAGACAATAAAGCATTAAGAATTTTTTAACTAGTTATGGTTTCGACTCTATTTTTCTTTCCCGTCCAAGGTTTGCCTTATTCCTAAATCTGCTCATGGTACTAATCCAGCAAGTGCACAAATGGCAGGGATGAAGATTCAGCCAATTGAAGTGGATAAAAATGGGAGCATTGATATTTCTCATTTAAAAGCAATGGTGAGTATTTAATTATCTTTGATTTTCAAGGAACACTTCTTCTCTGAAGATAATAATGTTGGCAGCTGAATCACATTTTTCTACAAGAGAAAATAAAGCAATAATAGTGAATATATGCTTTGAAAGGATAAGGTTTTTTTCTCTTTTGTTTTTTGCTCACTCAGACACTAATCATGTGACACTTGTGAGATTTCTTTTAATTTGAGATTTCTGGTGCAGGATTTGCTTGAAGAGTCTTTCTACACAGTAGACCTTTATAGACCCTTTTGGTCCACAGCTAGTACTGGAAATGAACAAGCCATGTTCATAAATGTAAAGCATTTGAAACTGCATTTCAGCCTTCTTTTAGCAAAGTTCAGTCCATCTCTTCTGGGGAAGGTGTTGCTAGGCAACTACTTTTTTTTCTCATTTTTTAAGTCTGTTGGCTGCAGGTGAATCTTGCAATGCGAGGGACAAAGAACACATTTCCACATTTGAACAAACTTTTATGGTAGTCATAGAACTCTACTGCTGAAAGTAGGGGGAATGGTCATTATTTTACATTAACTTGAAGGCCAGATGTTTTATTTGGTTGTCTGAAGGTCCCAGAAGTGGGTATTATATATACATATATTTATGACTTTAGTTGTATTTTTTTTAAAATAAAACCTTGAGAAGCTTTAGGAGCCTCAGTGACCCTGTTTTTCTCTCCCCACCCTGCCACCAGGTGGACAAGCACAAGGAGAACTTGGCAGCCATCATGATCACATACCCTTCCACCAATGGTGTGTTTGAAGAGGAGATTGGAGACGTGTGTGACCTCATTCACAAACACGGAGGCCAGGTTTACTTAGATGGAGCAAATATGAATGCTCAGGTACAAAATCTAGGCAGATTCATTACTGCTGGGAGTCCTTGGAATAAAAACAACACAGCAGTACTCAGTTCAGACTGTAACACAGCTTCCATGCAAGATGGCACAGCGTTTGGGGGAGGATGTGAGATTTCCAGGAACAGTAATAAAAATCAGATTGTGAAAATAATTCTCTTAAATTTGATTTTGCCCTGAAATGTGTCACAAAATGTGTCACAAGTTGTTCACTGAAATTGTCTTAGTCTGCCTACCCATTATCAAAGACATTCTTTACAGATGTAATTAAGAATTCCTAAAACAAAATAGTATTTCCAAGTATCAAGTTCTTGCTAATGATGTATCATGATAAAGAAAAACATAAAAACATACACCATCTTTTTCAACCAGTTCTCTTTGCATTCAGTAATAGGTCTTAAATGGCATATGAAGAATGTTTTGAAACAGA
This sequence comes from Chamaea fasciata, assembly GCF_029207755.1. NCBI lineage: Eukaryota > Metazoa > Chordata > Aves > Passeriformes > Sylviidae > Chamaea > Chamaea fasciata. Next base: position 11,962,668 of record NW_027094089.1, read on the forward strand.
GTGTTCTCTTTACAGGTTGGTCTGTGTCGTCCTGGAGATTATGGCTCTGATGTCTCTCACTTAAATCTTCACAAAACCTTCTGCATTCCTCATGGAGGAGGAGGACCTGGAATGGGACCAATTGGAGTGTGGGTATCTCTATATTAGCCTTTTCTTAAAAGAAAAACAAAAAATTAAAAAAATATATACACTTAGGTGACTCTTGGTTAGGCATTGACTTCAGTACAAAGTTGTGGATGGGAGAGGTGTTATGTTGGTTGCAAGCATCTGTCCTTCACCAGCACAGTCATGTACTGATCTCATGAATGGTGATGTTCACCTGTATGCCCAAGCCCTGGCTCCCATGCTGGCCTTCTAGTGTGTGTGGTAAACCTCACTCTGCAATCTGTTTCCTGTGTAAGAGGTGGACTTTGAGGGCTGATAATACTGCATGTAGTCCACAACACAAAGTCCTACACAAGCTGTGGCAGTCTATCCTATGGAGCATTCCTATTGCCTTAAAGGAAGATAATCTTACTTGTTTAAAAAAGTGATTTTCGTTTGGATACCTCCATTAATATCATGTGATAGGTTGAAAACTGAGTGCCATCCTCCACTGGCACCAGTTGTGTTAATGAACTTTCTTTTGAAGAAGGCATAGATCAGACTTCCTAGAGGACTGCATTTGGAAGTCAGGTGAAGAGAAACTACTGCTGAAACTGTCCAGATATGGTAACACAGGAAGACATATTTAAGCTCTAAAATCAATGTTTTTGTTTTAGGAAGAAACATTTGGCTCCCTACTTGCCTACCCACCCTGTGATCAAAATACAGCCGGATAAGGATGCATGTCCTTTGGGTACTGTCAGTGCTGCACCTTGGGGTTCCAGTGCTATATTGCCAATTTCCTGGGTGTATATCAAGGTGTGTAGACTTTTATAAGGAATATCAGCTGAGATTCTGTTTCTCTTTCAAGTCCAGCACCACTGGAACCACATGAACAGGTTTAAGAGCAACTCATTTTAAGACTTTGCACAGACTGAAATGTAGTGAAATGAAGTGACTACAGTACAGTCATAGGTTATTTATATCCATCAAGCCTGCTTGTTTTGTAGTAGGACAACGTTGCCATGAGAAAGGACATCAGGACAACTGCTGTATCTAAATCTACCTTGTCTATAATAGGTCTTGAGATAAGTGGACACAAGGCAGAAAACTGCAGTCAGGCTCCCAATTTCTGACATTGAAGTTTTTGTGTTTAAAAGCTGCTTGGTAATTACTGTTCCCCCGAGAGTATTTTTAATTGCATGATTCAGTATTGTTATACTTGACATCTGCATAACATTCAGCTTAACGATATCCTGAATTCTGGAGGATTTTACAGGGTTTGAAAACTGAACTTAGTTTTGGTTTTACAAGTGAGACAGCTTGATCATGATCTATGTAATTTGTTAATCTCTTGCAATTTAGTGATAAGCCAGCAAATATTTGGGTACATGTATGGAAATATTTAGCCAACAAAGATGATTGTAGATTCATATTGTATTTGATAGAAGGGTGTGCTGGGACTCTTGAGCTACCTTTAATGCTTCCAGTGAGAGTTGGGGAAGAGTGAACCTAGGGGCAGTGTCATTCAGAATACTTTGTTGCCAGTTTGATACTCTAACCATGGAAACAACTTCTGCTGGGGAAACCAGCTCTCCTGGAATTCAAAATGAGCAAATACGAACTGGTGCAATTTCCATTTTCAGCTTTGGGTAGAAATCACTTCTGACTCTGAGTTGGTTCCCATTACAGAATATTTAATCCATCAGAAATTTTTAATGGGAGCTCTTTCCTCAAAGTGCAGAATGCCATCTGTCTACATTGTCCCACCTAAAGTTATCTGGGCAGTCTTGCTATGGGATGGAGACAGGCCACCTGTGCCTTTTCACATTTTTTGTGTTCTCACTCTTTTTCTATTCAGGTCAAAGCTTGTCAGTTTGAGGAAAGGTTTGGGTCATGCACTTGTGGACTTCAGGCTAAACTTTTTAGATAGCAGACACTGTCATAAACTACATACACCAAAGTTGCCCTCAGTAAATATCCAGTGCTTCTCCCATGAGTGTTGTGTGGAAAAGTGTAACAGCAGAGTGACTGCCTTAGAACTAGCCAAGTGTATTGAGGTGCTGCTCTCTGTCATGCATGAGCACACTTTGCTTGTTTTGGACCTACTTTAAATCTGTTTCTTCATGTTCTTTTTCTTTCAGACAATGGGAGCAAAGGGTCTGAAGCATGCTTCTGAGATTGCTATACTAAATGCAAATTACATGGCAAAGAGGCTAGAGAAGCACTACAAAATCCTTTTCAGAGGAGCAAGAGGCAAGTATTGGACAATTTTTTTTTCTACCAGGCTTTTTTTTGCCTCATGTAGAAGTTGGCTTGCAACATGGTTGTTTTGTTGGTTTTTTTCATGCTATGTGACCACTGATTTCAAACTTCTCCTGATGTTGTTCACAAGGAGAGAAATAACCTGCCACACATCTATGGATGTATTGCAATGATACTTGGAAGTAAAAGAAAAGTAGTATCTGTTTGTAATTAGAAAAAATGATGCCAAAAGATAGAGTAAACCATTAGATTGTTCTCCTTGAAATTTAATGGCAGATGAATGAACATTGGAAAAAGAAAAAATACCCAAGTTGAGATGTCCGAATCTCCATAACCAATGATGCGACACTTTAAGAACTGAAAGTAATTTTTGGACCTGTACTTCCCCTTGCACACTTCCTCTGAAAAAAAATCCCACCAAGTTTCCCTCATTTGTGCTCCTTTTTCACTTTCGTGAGATGAAATAAAATTCCCTTGGCAATGCATGATATTTTAGCTACATTCTGGTTCCCTTTTTTGGCTCTCCAGTCTTGCAACAGGAGAGAAGGAATGAAGAAGAGATGAAAAAATTATTGTGGCAGTAGAGTAACTATCAGAGAATTTATTTTGCTTGTTTAAGCTGAACAGCATTGAAGAGCATTTGAGTACAATAAATATAGTCTTTAAAAATATATATATCTTAAATTTAATGATGTAGACTGTGGTAAAATCTGCAAGTTCTACTTTAATAGAATTGAATGAAAATTGCAAATTTTGCAGGTCTTAACAATGTAATGGAAGGCTCTCTGGAATCATGGATATAAATACAGATAATTTTTGTCTTTAGCCTCTCTACAACACTTCCCCCCCCCCCCCCCCCCCCCCCCCCCGGCATAAGATAAAACTGATTATTTTGATTAAGTAAAGATAGCCTAAGACCCAAATGGCGTTGGGCCATTGACAATTTTTTTTTTTCAGAGAACTTGTAAACTGTAGGAGCTACCTTGACCATTCATTCCTAATTCTGATCTTGTAAATGAGGCCCCTTCTTAATGTGATGTGGTACTCAGAGAGCCATTCTTCAGAAACTGAGTTGTGTATCTCTTACATGATAATTTCTCAGATTTAAGGTTCTGCCCAAGTGAATATTTTTCAGTTTGTCTTTTTGCCACGTTCTCCACAAAACCAATCAGAATAGACAGCTTGGTAAATTGCATTGTTCTCCTGCTAAGTAAAGAGGTCTTCATTGACAGGTTATGTAGCCCATGAATTCATTTTGGATACAAGACCTTTCAAAAAAACAGCAAACATTGAAGCTGTAGATGTTGCTAAAAGGCTTCAGGATTATGGTAAGTCAAATGTCTATTCTTTAAAATAGCAGTGCAAGTGAAAATTTTCTAAATCTCTTCTAAAGAGAGACACAAACATTCTAGTTCTGTGCTTATGGATGGTGAATCTGTCACAATTATTTCAGGCTTTCTCGTGTTCTTTAAGGGCTTGGAGAGATATTTGCATATACTGAGTTGTAGTAGGAACTTCTGACTCTGCTGCTACTTCACAGTTTTGTAAACTGCCCCATCAAATTACTGATTGCATGACTGTCAACTGTTCAGAGCCAAAAGCTTAATAAGATTCCAACAAAACCAAAACAAAACAAACCCACAAAAACAAAAAACCAACAACAACAACAACAAAAAACCACAAACCCCCCCCTATCTGAAGTAGGATGATAGAATTTGAACAGTTCCATCCCGATATAGTTTATGCAGTTTATGCTCTTAAGGATCTGATTGTGGATGCCTTTTGGCTGCCAGACAAGAGGACCTGTTGAACTACTTGATCCTATAGAACTGCACTTCTAATGAATATGCATGAAAGTTGTTAAAACCTAAAACCGGTAGTTTAATACTTCTTCAGTGAAATAATCCAAAGCCTAATTGTGCTGCTAAAAAACCCACCCTTCCTGCTCTTTGTAATTCAGCCTTAAATATTGTGCACCACTTTAAATAGAATTTTCAGTAGGTATAGAAGTGAGTTAGATTATTAAAATGCCTTTTTAATAAACTGTTTAATTAAATCAGTATGTAGCTCTATTGTAAATAATACAGTGGTGTTACCCTTCAGTGCTAAAAACGAAGATACTTGAAAAGTCTATCTTACCTGTTAAAGTACAGTGCCAACACTACCAGTGAGTTCAATCCTGTACAGATTTTTGTACAGAAAGGACTGAATTTGTGAATCTGCTGATGGCTAAGGCATATATTATCTCATACCCTATTGTCAGTGACAGATTTCTGCTACTGTCCCCAGGTTTTCATGCTCCAACCATGTCCTGGCCAGTGGCAGGGACACTTATGATTGAACCTACAGAGTCTGAAGACAAAGCAGAGCTGGACAGATTTTGTGATGCAATGATCAGTATTCGGCAGGAAATTGCTGAAATAGAGGAGGGCAGGATGGACCCCCAAATTAACCCACTAAAGGTAAGATGGCATGTAGAGCAAGATACCAGCATCAGCCTAACCCTTGAGACTGCAGAAGCCCACTTGCTGGTCTTTCAGTACTCTTCAAAGTAACAGGGCACAACAGTGAACACAAGACTTTCTTGAGAAACCTTCAACTTTTACAAAATTTGAATTTTGACTTTTTCAAGTGAGAAGTCTGGCCTTTGCTGACAGAGCAGAGAAAGTTATTTCCAAAAGCACTTGATTTATATTTCAAGGCCATCTCAAAGTAATGAAGGAGAGATGCTTATTTCACTGGCTTAAGATGAAAAGTGGAATGACTTTAACATTGGTAATAAAGTAAAGATTGAATTTATTTTAGCAATGCAGCACAGAACTAGTATCAGCTCAAGTTCTGTTCAACTCTTTTAATGCTGTACTGACTTTTAAGTTTAGTGAAAAGCCAAAAGCATATTCAAGCCTTGGGAAGCATCTTTAGGCAAACTGAAAAAAAAAATCCAAATACTGACTTGCCTTCTGGTTTAAATCTGCCTTTTTTTCCACAGATAAACAGTGTTCTCTAGACAGTAATTATTTACATGTGGTAATGTGAACCTGAAGAAGGCTTCACACTGATATGTTCAACTGAATTCAGTAATTTCTTGTTCTCAGTATATTTTGTTTCTTGTAGATGTCGCCACATACTCTCAACTGTGTTACTTCTTCCAAGTGGGATCGTCCCTACACCAGAGAAGTGGCAGCATTCCCACTGGTGAGTACATAATGGGAACTTTTTGGTGTGGTAATACATAAATATGCTTTGTGCTCTGTAGTTTCTTAGTCAGTTGGAGGTGAAGTAATGTGGTAAGAATGAAAACTTCAGAGCCATTTTATTGTTGTTCTGTTTTTATGTGTGTGAGCTCTACCACAGTTTCATTAGTTTAGTTTTTAAATGCAAGGAAAGAAGATCTGAAAAAAACCCCACATAGGTGCAGACTTGGATTTCTGAATCCTAGCACTTCAACACTGAATATTCATTCCTACTAGAAACAGCCTGTTCAGTTCTGACATACTGCACCAAGGGCACCCAAAACAGAGTCCCACGTGCTGACATTCAAAGCTTTGTTTAAAGGAACTTGCATAAGGTGTGACCAGATGCCCCAAGGTCAGCACGCAGAAAGCAACGCTTGCTACAAATAAAGGTCAGATTGAAGCTGGACTCTGATATCAGACTTCTTAATTGCTTTCATAGTCATAGCAGCTAAATGTATGTGTAACCAACCTTTCTGCTCTGAAACTTAATTGCAAATATTTTAGAGATATGTACTGTTTCAAATAGTAAGAATTCAACTACACCACCATTCCACTTTCCTTTAAGTATTACATTGTAACTATATTGAACAGCACATCGGTGTCCTCTGCTTTTCCTTCATTCCTATCTGAAAGCCAGCTCTTCAAAGGACAATAAAGTTTTCTTTCATCTCATGAAAACTGTGTCTTTGCAAGCATGTGTTAGAGGACATGCCTATACTTTTTTGAAAATCTAAGTATTCTTTCAAGTGTCACTTCTATTATACGTGCTTGTTAACTTTTAGGGACTGCAAATAGATTTGAAGGATGACCTCGCCTAAAAAATTCACTTTTACAGCACTTGTAATTCTTCAAGCTCCTAATGTCTATTATAATTTTGTAGCTTTATTTGGTGGAAAAATTAAGATGGTTGGGTTCTTTTATCTCTCGTAGCCATTTGTGAAGCCTGAGAGCAAGTTTTGGCCCACGATTGCTCGCATTGATGACATATATGGAGATCAACATCTGGTTTGTACCTGCCCACCAATGGAAGCCTATGAATCTCCGTTTTCTGAACAGAAGAGAGCATCTTCCTAAGACTGTTTCCAGCTGCCTTCATTTTTGACTCCATCAGAATGGCCCTTGCCTGATTTCCTGGGGATATTTATACTGTGTATATTTTGAATAATCACCACATTTGTTAATTGAACCACTGCTCAGTTAAAATGTAAATACAATCAGTATGTGAGGTGTAAACAAAATGTGATTGTTCCACAGTAGTTGATGTTGGAAGTTGCCTTGATTCAACATTTTGTCTGTTTTGTGCTAAAGTTTTATCAATTAACACCCAATTTGCAAAGTGGCATAGAAGTTACAGTTTAAAAAGCAGAAAAGATATAGATACATAAGGCAATATTAATAAATATTAACTGCATGAGTAATTGTTTATATTTTGTAAAAAATGATGAAGTAGATTTTTAAATTTACTTCATGTATTACCACTAACTAGCATTGCTAGTGTTAATATTTCATACTGATTTTTTTACCTATCAGTGTTAGTAGTCTAATAAAATTGGTCAGAATTTTAAATGTTGTCATGTTTTGGATTTAAACTTTTCAGCTGAATTCGTCCAACAGAGCAGTATGAAATAATGGAGCTTAAGTTTTCATTTGTGATAATTGCCACAGCAGCAATAAACTCACTCAAAGGGAAATACTGTCAGAGATTAATATTTAAATAAATCTCTGATTTTTTTTAATGAGCCAGAATGATCCATTTTACCAAGCAGTAACAAACCTAATCTTGTTCTATATCACATCAATTTTTTTCTTAGTAGTTCCATCTAATCCTCTCTTATTCTGGAGAAGGCATAAAAGACCACTGTGAACTGCTTAGTATTACTTAAATCTTGGGTAAAAAAAAATTCTCTTTCCAGTTACTCAACCCTCTCTCTGGCACTTTTTTATACAGAGCACTCAGTTTGCCCTACTTTACAGCTTGTGTAAAAACTGATTCACAGCTTAAGCTGTGGCCCTCTAAGAGCACCAACAGCACTGACACCAGAGTGTTCCTGCAACACACAGTGCCACATTAAATCACTCAGACGTTAAGCAGGAGCCTTTTCCAGTATGTTCCAAACCAGGTTTACATAAAACCAATCCTCCCACTAGTTAGTCAGACCTCTGTGCAACGAGCACATTTGAAAGGAACCTGCCTAGGTCTGTGCAGAGCTGTCTGTTTGATGTACATAAGCACCCCTGAAGGGACCAACTCTTTCAGCCACACAAAGCACAGTTTCGGTGAATTAGGAAATGGGCACTTGGCAACACCGAGACCACAGAAAAGGACAACACAGTTTTGCACCTTACAACCACCCACAACGCAACCTCTTCTTGAAGAGAAGTCTGGGAACGCTGAAGTGACACAAGTGAGGCTGGTGTTCACAGCAACATTTTAAGTACCATAAATTTTGTGTCTTTTACAGTGAAAGTTTTAGGACTGCAACTTTTTCATTATCTACCTTATGACTTCAGTGGGGGGCTTTACACAAGGAGACTGCAGATGAGAGGAGACAGGAATGGCTTTCATTAAAGAAAAGTCAGGCTAGGTACCAGTTTTTATTTGAAAAGCTGTACCTACATCCTAAATCACCTTAATTTGTAGTGATGAAAATCAGAATTATTTTACTCTAGAATTCACTACTGAAAAGAGTGTCTTTTATGTAGTAGATAGCTATTGATAAAGTACTAAGGATGTAAAAAATCATGAAAAGCCACTGCAGACTTATAATGGGAGGAAAGGACAGTCTTTCTCTGTTGCTAATCTAATTCCCTAGTCTTGAAAAGCTACTTTAATGTTTGTTCAAAGTATTTTCATGTTGCTTGATTATGTCACTGAAAGAATATATTAAAAACTGGTTTACAAATTTTGTATAAAGCAGGTAACCTCCCACTGTTGACCTCAAACTGACAAAATTTATCTTGTGAATTAATTGGTAAAATCTATCCAATGGAAAAAAATGCATTAAAATACTTCCCAGTACTCAGCTAAAAGGTTGAAAGCTACAAGTCTTCTCATGAGCTTACTGCACAGGTGCAATCGCTGTTACAAAAGTGGAATCACATTGTTCTCGCCAGAAAATACTGAGCTACCTGTAGCAGTGTATGCCACAGGCTGTCACTGCAACCTCCGTGCCTACAGAGGGTATCTGACTCACCTACCTGACCAACCACCATGCAGGAATGCCACAGCTCCCATCCCAGCTGTGCCAACAGGGAGGGCTCCTTCCCACTCTGGGACATGGACAGGGCACTGCCACAGGCTGTGGCCAAGTCCATGGGTGTCAATGTCACCACTGTATCAACATTAGGTGTTCTTGGCATTGAGAAGTGAGTTAAGGAATATAAAACCTCACACCTGAAAAATAAGGCCACCTAAGGAAAGCACTTAGTAATCCGAAAAATAAATTCTGTAAAAATCTTATGACTTAATTAAGTGGATAATAGTAAAAACAAAACTAGCAAATTTTCTGAATCATAAAATATTTAATAAGGTATATTTGGGGGGGGGGGAATATATTGTATATAAAATTTCAGATCACAATATGAAGCGATTTGAACCCTCTCCAAGCTGGCACTGCCTTTAATGCTGTGTAGATGTATTGCCACTGATACAAGACCTACTAAAAGCACACAGTTTAACTAATACAGAAGTGGCTTTTTTAATATGAACCATTTTTTACACAACCAGAGTGTCTTGAATACCCTCTTTAAGTGCAAAAAACACAGATAACTTTACACTAATGCAGCAACAATGCATTCATATTGTTCTCATTAGTCATTAGTAGTCAACTTGCATAAGATACAAGAAAAGCACAATGAAGCTCACAAAAATAGACTAAAAATCAGCCCGTTCTTGCAAAAAAATACAGCATAAGAGAAGAAAAAGACAAAAAAGGGATTATGCACACCACAGAATTATTTGCTGTTTAATCCAAATGGCTTAAGTGCTGAATCTATTTCTTTTTCCTGTTTTTTTTTGTGGGTTTTTCTTTTGGTTTGGGTTTTGTTATTGTTGTGGTTTTTTTTGTTGTGGGTTTTTTTTTTTTGTTTTTTTTTTTTTTTTGTAAATCAAACCACATGGACCAGGCACAACTAATATTCAGGAGGCAGTGTGTAGCTAAAAAAAAAAATTACTAAATTTTTTTCATCCCCAACATTGTTTCATTGTTTGACACAATTTACTTTCCTCTGTCCTGAGGTAGTTACAAAAAACCAAATCATAAATTAAGCATCAGCTAGGCCAGTAAGAGCTGAGGCTTTTCTTTTTATTTTTTTTCTTTTTTTTTCTTCTTTAAAAACTATCTGTTAACTGGCCAAAACTACCCTTGATGTTAAAAGACAGCTGAGAATTAGAGTTCTCACAACACCAAGAAATGGCTATGAGGGGAAGAGGGCTAGCTGCTTAAAAATGTGACAATATATTGAGTCCCATCAAGCTGGCTGGTCCACTCCTGAATTTCCTATGTTTATCCCCCTTTACTGTCTATAAAGTCACTGTGAGAATTGCGGAAGGGTCTGAGCACATCATCGTCCTTTACTGTAACCCGGAAAGAACTGGTCCAGCAGTGTCTGCAGGATCTTGTTGGGAGCCATGGAGTAGCCCTTCCCCAGGTCATAGCGACAGGCAGGGCAGGTGAACACCTCGGCCCTGAAGGAGCGCTGTAAACAACTCTAGGACATACAAAGACAGAGAAGTAAATAGCGACAACTTTCTTTTAGAGTGACAGCTTAACCAGCAAAAAAGTAAGGAATCACTGTAAAACAAAGGCACAATCTGCTGTACTACCAGAAAAAAGGAAGTCTTTGCCAAGCTCTCTGGTGCCTGACACCGCCCATGACTAAAATGTCCTAGCAAAGGAACTCTTCTCTGTGCTGGGATGCAAAACACTGTGCCTGGGAGGAATTAAATTATTACTGAGGTTTCCCCTTCTTTTCCACTATTGCCTTCCTGTAAGTCACAACCAATCTTCAGCTTCCTTATAGCTTCACAGATTGCTACACTTCTCCAGACTTTTATTATCAAGATGAAGGTGAACATACCAGGTATATCATTTATGTAGCAATCTCCATCTACCTCACCAGAACTGATTCAGTTTAGCCCTACAGATATTTGTAGGATAATACAATCTAATACATTAATATCCATGCTGTCATCCTCACTACATTACTGCAGACCAATAAGCATCTTCAAGTTTTTAGGGCAGATCTGTGTCCAAACAGCAACAGCAGCATACTACCAAACTATTCCTTACAACCTTAACTGGATGTTAAATTGTATTCTCAAATATATACTGATATCTTCAAATATTGCGCTTTCTGGGTTTGTAGCCATTCAACTTTCTCTTCTTTCTTTTCTTATGGTTTTCCAATCTCCACAATTCTAAATATTAATTCCACAATTATTTCTTATGTTTTTCAAAGAGACATAATCGTTCCATGTGTGCAGGCCACACGTAACAAGACCCTGATTTTCACTGGAGTGGTATCTTCTAGAACAGCAACCTTGCATTACCAAATACTGTGCTAGGATGATATTAGCTTGAATCCTTTCAGAGTCTCAGGCAGAAATACTAGGTATGGCAGGCACCATTCAAATATGCATAATTCAGTGCATGATTCTGTACACACCAGTGCTATAAAAATACCTCTAGTCCAGATTTGATTCAAGGCTCCTTACATTATCTCCAGCTGACCAAGATTTTGACACACATGGGTAATGTACTGACATCTATGGCTCTCCTACCAAATATGAACAATGCCAAGACTAAATCTGAATGAGCCAAAATAATTTTCCAGGGTATTTGCCTCCACCCTTTCACAACTCTTAATAGTGAGTTATAAAATCTAAAAATCTGGTTTTATTTTTTAACTATGTCAAATTAAATCATTGATATTATGCCAAAATCTAACCTGTGGACCTAACCAATTCCGAGCACACCTCCACTGACCACAAAGGCATGACAGTCATGGTAAACTTCACTCATTATGTCTATCAGGATCTATATGAAACATACTTCCACTTTTTATTACACAAAATTAAGCAAACAGTGAATGGAAACTTGCTGCCTGTTTTTGCTCAGAATGTTATGCAATTATTATTTTTCTAAAATGCCTATGCCTTTGGTGACTGGTGTCTCAAAGCCAAGAAAACAGCCCAGAGCAAGGCAGTTTATTCTTACTTTACAGAGGTTGTGGAGGCACTCTGTTGTCACTGGCTGGTAAACCAACTCCTGGCAGCAGACACACATAAAGGATTGTTCCAGTTTCTTCAGAAAATTCTAATGTCAGGCAAAGGAATAAAAGAGACAAACTCTATTACAGTTCTCATAAATGCTACTTACTACATAAAGATTATAAACTTCCAGAAGTTCTTAAGTCCTTCATATCTCTGAGCACAGCTTTCTAGAAGTAATCAGGAAGCAGGTCTTTAACGGGTTAATTTCCCTGCTCTTCTACAAATTGAAGAATCATACAATCAGAGAGTGGTTTGGGTTGGAAGGGACCTTAAACAACACCTATTTCAGTCCTGGTCCCATGGGCAGGGAATCTTCACTAGACCAGGCTGCTCAGTGCCCCATCCTGCCTTGCCTTGAACACTGGGGATGGGGCATATATCTCTGGGGAACCTGTCATAAAATTATTTTCTGTCTAAACAAAATGTAGTGACTAAAAACATTTTTCTTCATGTCTGATTCTTGACATTAGCACAGCATAAAAATATATTTATTATACCAGATGAAACTTGCTTTCTTCAAAAATGAAAATAAATAAAAATCCACTTCTAACTTCAGGATGGCTTTTGAGCAAGGAAAGGTCTCTATTGTGGAGGCATTACCCATCTCGCAAGAGTAAATTGCACAAACAAGACTTATTTTCTTGAAATACAGGTCCTACAAATAAAAGTAATGCTTGACAGTCTATATTTAGCAAAAATTCAACAAACAAGTGAGGTTTTAAGAGGTACTCAAGATTTCTTCTAATAATATAAAGAAAATGCAAACAATAAAACTATGTATGCAACAAACATACTGGTCCTTCCTTAAGGGAAGCAAGTACTTCATCCCATAGCTTCTGGTTCATGCAGTCTTCTCTAATCAGCCATTGCTGCTCTTGGGTCAGCTGGAAAGCTTCTCCTTTCCCTCCATCTCCCATCCTCATGGCTTTGGGTGTATTTGTAGGTTCCTCTGTACCTGCTTAAGGTGACCATCAGACACAGTAACAACAGTGTTAGTCAGAAGCAACAGAAGGGAAAGACAAAACTATCTCTAGAAGGAAACATGGATTAATATGGATTACATGCATAAACGCAGCAAGGAAATTCCTACTCCAACTCATACTTTCCATCTTTGTTTTGGATTTCAGCGCACAGCTACACAGAAGAATGTTCATTTTTTTGCAGAGCTTAAGAGCAAAAAACATAATAGGAGCAGTAAAAAGGAGTAAAACCCCTACACTACTACTTAATTAAGAGTATGTACTTATCAATTTACATTAGTACAAAACTTATGACAGTATTCCAAACAGCTTCCCACTTCCACAAAGATTTCATGGCTTAGAAATAGTAACACAACAGACTTTGCTGATGAATACTAAAAAAGTGAAAAAGAAATACCATCATCAATTGTCCTTTTCTGGTTTCCATTACTTTGGCTGGTCGGCTCCTGTTTCACCGTTTGCTTTTTAACCTTATCTTTCTTCTCCTTACTAGCCATGGCCTCCAAATAACCTTCTGGATACTAAAATTTAAAAAACACAGATTTAAAACAAAAATCACTGGCATAACACAGGAATAACCAAATTCCAAAAGGAGTAGTTTCTAGAAGGCTTTAGATCCCTATGACAGTAAAATTATTACAAAAAAATTTTAAATCCTATATGATAGAGAAAACATTCAAATTAGTACCTATCATTAAGAAAGCACATACAAGTTGAAGAACCTAATCCAAATTCAGCTGTACTGAACAGTGTATCTGTACCTGTGTGCTTATAAACTATATAAAACAGGGAGATGATGGTATGCTGTAAAATATATCATTGCATTGCCAAGAAATAGTATTAATTCTTTCCATCTTTTCATATTTCATGGATTCTGCAATGCCAAACTTTTCATGGGTCAGCCTATATCTGTGCCTAAAATATACTATGTGTACAAACTCCTCAGTCTTATGAGGAGAAAAACACATAAAAAGGCACATTTTTTTTGGTTTCTCAGACAGATTCTAGTCACCTGTAGAAAAATTTGTTTCAGCCTAGGAATCACAAAACTGGACACAAATTCTGATTTTCCAATCCATATAGACAAACATTTTTACTGCTAGGGCAGAAAGCTTCATTTGCAGTTCCTTCTGCTGTGTCACTATTATAGGATTCTTTTGATTTGCATACAGTCTGCAGTGGTTTTTAGTAACAAAAGCTACACAGCAAAGTACAAGAAAAAAGGGAGCTTTAACTGATTTCTTTCTCTGAAGTTTGTTTACTGGAACTAATAAAAAAACCAAAAAAAAAGAATAAAAACAACTGTCCGAGTCCTGATGCCAACCTGTACACTTAGACCCAGCTTCTTTGACCTCTCCATTCCTTCTGAAGTCCAAGGTGCAGGCTCAACATCATCTCTTCTCAGAAGATAGCGCCAAACTAAAAATCCACATTTTCCAATTTCTGGCCAGTATTTCACCACCTAAAGAACAATACAAAATTACTGCCACTATTTTATCACAAGCCAAACACCATACTTTAATTGCTCAAGGAGAAATGACAAGACTGATTTTTTACATTATTACTATTATACACAGAAGTTCTTCCCTCAGCTGTGAAATTTTTGTATTTCTTATAAATACAGTGGTCATAAAAGGGACACTTCTTTGTTTCAGAAACTAAGAAGTCTTTAAACAAACAAAAGGCTAGGATGCAGCTGGAAGGACTGAAGAAATAATGAAATAATCTGATTTCAGAGATGAATTTAACTCAAACTCACACACAAAGCAACTTACATATTCAGTCTTATATATCCTATTACAGATTATGTTCTATTATCACTGCTCTGCATAATTTCATTTTGGTTCATTTTGCAGAACAAACTAAAGCTAAAAAGTATAGTAAAGTAAAAAGAACTATTTCTTTGAAGTAATAATGAAGAATTTGCAGCCTAACATATACGAGGCTTTTAAACACAGATTAAGAGAAATGTTATGTTGTAGATATTAGAATACCTTGTAAATGCCATCATATCTGTTGCCTTCCTCTGGGGCATATTTGCTGATCCGCCGTCCTTTTGAACTACGCACTACTCTAACTGGTTTACCAGCTCTCCAATTCTTTGACTCTGCTCCATTCTTGTCATCCAGTGGGGCATCACAGTTAAGGGCCAACGCCCTAGAAAGACATTTAAACTCTTCATAAGCTAGATTGCTTCACCCAACAGAGTTTTGAGAATTAATTATTAACACAATTATTATATTAATTATTAATATAATTAAGTATTATATGTTTCCCTTGTTGAATTTTGCTTTATCAAGCAGCATAGACCTTTCAGTATGTTTTTTAGCAGAATTAATGGAAAAAAATGAGATTCACACTAAAACGCATGCTAAGAAAAAAAAATGGGAACACTAAATATGTTTTATAGGTTCCAGATGAACACTTATGTGAAATTGCTAGGTAAAATAAACCAATCCTTTTAGAGTTAATATTCTTCATTTTTAAAAAGAATCCCTTCTTAAATAGCATTGAGGAAATTAAAATTATAACAAAAGGCAAACTTTCTGTACTGCTCTGCCCCATCAATACACCTTAAGGCTTTTTTAAGTGTGTAATGAATATGATGAAAAGCATATAGAGACAACCAATCAAAAAAGCTCTAAGTACCCTACCTCTCTCACATGACACATAAAATACCTCAGAGAAGGACTCAGAATCATAGTAGCTAATTAAAGGACAAAAAACTCCCTTACCCATAAAGAACCTCTTCCAGAAATCTGGAGCAAGACAGTATGACCAAGCTGCCATAAGAAACAGTATTTCTACTACCACAGCCTGACTTGAAGGGATTGAAAACCCTTCAGAATCAACCACACATGATGTGATCAACACAAATGATGGCTCTCAAAACAGAAGAAATAATATGGGTTATAAACAGACATGGTACAAGTATAGAACCCACACTGCAGAGAACAGTAAGAGACAGACGCACTATGCCAACATTAAAAATGTTTCCCATATAAAAACAAAACTTGTAAAACTATCTGGAGAAGCAAAACCAATACAGATTCAACTACGGAGAATCATCATAATCTTCTGAATCAAAGTGCTTGAGAACTTGTACTGAGAACTTGTACCAAGAACTTGCATCTCAGCAAATGAGAGTAGCACATTTGTTACTCCATGTGCACTAATCCCTTCACAGCTAAGTAGTTTTGCCTGTGGATTTCTCATTTGCTAAGAGGAGAGAAATGCTGATACTAAGGGTCCAGCTTTTAATTCTGTCCCAAAACAACCTTGTTCTATTCACTGAATATGCTTATAAAGCTGTTGCTTAAACCTACTTCCATCTTTCTTCCCTCCTTGTTCTTGTTCATTTTCACATCACATGCCCCCTCCCCACCCCCTTTCTCAGGAGCCAAGTCAGGCTTTTCCTCTTTCTCCTCTAGACAACTTGAAAAAAATCGCACTCCAGCCTGTCTGAGAGCAGCAGAACATATCTAAATGCAGACCTGGCAAATGAAAATTCTCAGTGACTCTCAGCATCCCACAGGTGTTCAGAGGTCAGTTGTGTAACAGATTATGCTCTTAGAAAAAGAAAAGGATGGAGTACTCTTTGTTCAGGCCAGCTTTTGGAGGATGGAAAAAATCTGCAGGCAGATGTCTACTTCCTTCCCTGGATATATGTTCTCTTTCAAGTACCTGTTTTGATAAAGCAGCACCCTAATTCCTTGCTTTTCATAGAAAAATATGATGGAAGAAAGGGCTAGCAAAATAGAAAATATTTCTTTTGTCATGGGAAAATGAACATGCTTGCTTCCTTTTAAATATATAACTGATTTACCCACAAGAGCAGAAACTTTAAAAAAAAGAAATACCCATAATTCTGCTCAAGAATTTCGACAAACTTCTCATTTAATTAAAACAGAGTCCTCTGAGAGTGACTGTAGAACAATTTCAACCAGAGGTATCACTGCAAGCTGCAGCAACAATACAGCAATGTATTTCACTGAGGTGTGTGTCCCTTTAAAGGCACAAAACATAATGCTTGATAAATTGCCTCTTAGAAGCAACAGGCATTGCTATTTATGAACACAACACGTGCAGAAAAGAAAAAAAAACAGCAAAAGATTAGTTTTAAATTAAAGTACTAAAACCGAAGTCTTTGTTTTGGAATACTCTTTAACTTTACCTTCAAAACTTACCTATTCATGTGTGTTAATGTCTGATCAAATGAATGTTCTCCAATTCTTTTATTGCCAGAAAGATCTCTACCTCCACTCCCAGTGTAAGTGAACTCATCTCCTCGATCCTGTGCAAGAAGATTATCCTTTGGTTTAACGCTCTAAAGTAAAGTAACTCAATTTAAAAAAAAAAAAAAAAAAAAAAAAGAAAGAAAAAGAGCAACTTCATTTGTTCTATTTACTCAGAGAAAAACTGTAATCCAGGGCATGTTTTCAAAGACATGTTTTCAATTTCATTATTTCCGTCCTAGAGCAGCTGCACCAGTACAAAACTACTGGTCTAGATGTAAGCTCTACACCAAAAAATTCTGACTGAAAAAATGCCTGCCTTAAATATTACTAATAATGTACTATTAATATACTACTATTAATACTATTTTTGCATTTTTTATAAAGCTATTTTGCAAAAAAAAAAAAAACAACAACAAAAAAAAACCTGAGGAGGGGAACATATTCTAGCAAATAGCTACTTGCGCTTGAGCTTTCACTGAGTTTACAAGAGTATCATGTTTGTAAAATACGGAATAATTACCTTAGATGGATCACGTCAGTCACTTCAGCTTGTGCAAGGAGCTCAGTGCTAGTAAGTATACATATAGTGCTGCCTTATGTACAAAGCAGGTGCTTTAATGAAATAGTAATCCAAATTCTTCTGAATCAGTAAGAGTTTAAAATAATTTAGATTCATAATTTGTAAGCTAAAATAAATCTGTACCTATGTAGAATTTTCATGAATTTGAAGGCAGGTTGATAAAATCTTTTACCATGAACTGTGAAAACTATCAAAATCTGCATACGCCCAAGTAAAGCCTGCATTTCTACTACCTGTAAAGTTTGTCACACAATTTCATATTACTCCTGAGAAATTAATGTATTTCCAGAAATACATAAATATACAGACTACATATATATAGCTAATATGTTATTTCTTTGGAGGTGTTTATTTTGTACAAAGCATATAGCAATTGAATAGGAAAATAATGTTTAAATGAATTTTTATAGCAAAATTCTGAACATCTATGCAGAAATGAAATTCAGTCGATTTCTTACCACTAATAAAAGTCTGACATTATTTAGGATCCAGTGCAAGACTGTTACACATATTTCATGACTGACAACAGCAGAAAAAGAGAAAGTTAGAAAGAGAAACACTGGTTGAACAAGGCCATAGATAAATTATAGAAATTAGGTTTATTTTATTTTGTGTAGGGAAAACCTAGCAGAAATTCAGCTGCAGTTATCTGCACATAATAAAATACAAGTGTTATGAAGTTTAAAAGTATACTCAAAACCTAGAAAAGACATGTAACATATAAACTCTGGTATATGCTTTCTTAAAACAGTCTACTTACTCTACTAAATCAATCTCTAAAAAACCAACAGAAACAGAATGTAGTTCTATTAAGGACAGTATACGAAACAACTTTAAAAGACCAACCTGACAAGAACCATTTACTAAGAAAGGATGTAAAATAAATTGTATAAAATAAGAGATCAGAGGCTTAGAATTATTCAAAGAGTATGTTTCATTTTTCTGTGATTGTCAAGGCAAACACAATGCACAGATCACACAAGGATGATCCTAATAATAATATGAACAACAATGCATTTGCTTCATGCATCACAATCACTCAAACAAACTGCATTTTGACAATGAATAAGAAGCCTGTGACAAGTTCAGAAAAATAGGAAAACATATCTTGGAAGGTCATGAATCCAGAGTAGCCTGGGTTTTGTAACAAAAAAAAACCATGCACATGTTTATGATGTGGCAGGGTGAGGAGGACTGTTAAGGCAGTTTTTGATACACAAGCAGAACTAAACTGAAACCAGAAGGTGATTTTTTTTTCTCTTCTTAGAACATAGTTTTGACATAAATACTAATATAACATATATATAAGAACATGAAAAAAATATATGAAAGACAGAAACACTTCATTTGAAAGCAAGATCGGGAAAATTATTTATAAGAAAGGACAGGTTCTTGAAAAACTTTCGTTTATCAACTACCAGGTTGTTGATAAATCTTCCTGAGAAGAAAATATGGAATAGACTTTTTCTTTTCGGCATAACAGAAAAACATACATCAAGGACAAATTGCCATAGACTTAAGCCAGAAAAACTTCAAGAGACAATGCAGAAATGCAACAGAATTCCTACTTGCACACACTTCTATGGAAAATGGGTTAAATGTAAATGGCCTAAAACCAAAAAACCTGAACATCTTCAGAGAAAGACTGAGTAGTTCTCTGGTGGTAGACTAACCACAGGCAAACTGAAAACATTGTGCTTGAAGAGATACTATGGATAGAAGGCCTATGCATCCATGCTCACCTCCCGAGCATATCCCACACTTCATGGGTAACATTTGCTTCTCTTTAATTATCTAAGTGCTCTATGCATAAATAAACATCTGGAAATCCAGGGGAAGGAAAATGGAGGATAAAAGAAAAAATTATGGAGCATAAATGTTACAGGTCAAGTTACAAGGATCTTTCAACATCCTCCAATGTAAGGAAGACTCACTGCTGCTTTATTTTCTAGATGAACTACACTTCCCTTTTTCAAATCAGATGTATTAGGAAAAAAAACCAAAAAAGGATTTCAGAGAACAAAGACACAGTTTCTGAAATTGAAGGAAAATGTCAGAGATCTTGCCACTGATCTCGGATGGATGAAGAGAAATTGAAGGACATTTAAACATCTGATATAACAGCAGCTCTCAAACAGGAGAGAAAGAAAGCTCCAAAAAAACTCCTAAGTGCTTGTAGAGAATGAAAATAAAAAATGGCAAGAGTAAGTGATACACAGACTCAGCATCTAAAGAGAGGAATAAATATGGATATGAACGTGCCTATGACAAGCAGGAGTGAAATAGGGACATTGTTACTCCAGACACGTACTGGGAGACCTACAGTACCTACTTTCATTGGGCTTATGGTGTTGTACTTTTAAAGTGAACCACAACAGGAGTATTTACAACTTATTATTTAGGATTATTGGAGAGCAATGACTCATCAAAACAATTTCTCAACAGCTTTGAGTTCTATCTATAGATAATACAGGAACTTTTAACCACCTACAACTTTTAACTGAGAGCCAGCATGAGATTGGTAAAGCTTTTTTTGTCTGAAGAGGATCAGAAAGCAGAACTGAAGACAATGGTTCAGCGCTTAAAGCAAACATATGGCAAAAAGAATTACTGATGTCTGTATGTTCTTCTTGAACAAACAAAATAGCCATCAAAAACTGTATCCAAACAGTCTTATCTTTTCCCTTCCCTTCTTCCTACATTCTCCCCATTTTCTTACCTTAAAATACATAATTCTGCCATTTCTCTTCTGTTTTCCGCAGCTTAATTTCACTTCCTTGCACCACAACTGTCTCTCAACAGCTAGTAAATACTTTGTTATTCTGTCTTCTCTTAATGCCTTCTGTATGTCTCTTTGTCTTATGCTGTGGCCATAAAGTTATTTCTTAACCGTCCTGTTCATAAAGTTTGATCATATTATAGAGCAAATGAACTGCAGCCAGAGTAGCACTGACCCAGTATTTCATACTGAGGCACATGAGTGGAAGACAAGCCTGAAGTTCTAGTACTACAAGCCTGTCAGCCTCAGCCAGCCAGTACAAGCAGTCAGTCAGTTGTATTAAATCACACTCCACTATCCCACGTTGTTATATAATCAGTTGTAAGTCTAACAGAAAAATAAGAATCAAGAAAGTAAGATTTTGAATTCTATTGAATCATTTGACCACATTATTTCTATGGATTACTTTTATGCACCAGCTGACAGGGACATTAGCTACTTCAAGTTACTAGAATATCAGCTATCTCAAGAGAGCTCTCAATTATTTTATCTCTCCATTAACACCTCTTCTTTTATGCTTAGAGTTCAAAGTTTGGTTCCAACAGATAATGTAAAAATTGCATTTATCAGTAATACACTATTACAAATACAATCAGATTTTCTAGATGAGTTCCAACCTTCAGTTTGAACACCCAAAAATGTCTTATTGACTTTCTTGATACAAGAAATTCCCAAATATCATCACTTCATCAATCCCTCATCAGTTTGACCTCAGTAAAATGTAATGAATAAAAGGTGAGTTTGATTATATGAGAAAGTAAAATAAAAAAGCACTAAGCCTTTTAAAATGAAGTTATTAAATCCAAGTAAATTACTAACTATCAAGCAATTACATTTGAAAGCATTTTCTTTCCCCAGGAGTAGCAATGTCTGAAACTGAATCATGTCATCATTCATCTCCATTAAACTCTGTATCCATAAAGTGCTGACTGAATTAGCCTATCTGTCCATCATGTGATTTATTTTTGATAATTTCATGGTTTAACACTGCAGTAAGAGATGCCAATTGAAAAGAAAGGGCTAAAGTACAAATTGCATTTGTAAATCAATAAGAATCCCTTGCATTAAGTGCAGAGCCTGAACACATCATAATTGTTCTTGGTGAGTCTTCCCCACAGCCGTCCCTGACAGCAAGAACCTGGCAGTTCCATGGCACATTCCACCACAATGAAAATATTTCACCATTTTAGTTTCACTAATCTACATGTCTGAAAAGTAAGAAAGACAGTTTTAAAGCAGGAAACAGCAGAACGTGGCTAACTGGTGGAGTAGGGCAACGTTTTAAAAGATTGAAGTACTAGTTAACTACTGTAAGTAAATTCCTTTCTGAGGTTTTTCTCACTCCTTTCCATGCAGTATCCAAAACCGGTGGATTACCAAGCCTTTAAACTGAACATTATTATGCAAATAATTCAGGCTACCCTGTATGGACTAATTATCTTTTGCTCCATTAAAAATCCGTTCTGACTTCAAACCAGGTTCACCAAAGACAGAGAGTCTTTCCGGGTCAAAGACACTTTCCTGTAGTAGGAGTTTACTTAGGACATACTACAGCTTTTAGAGACAGTATTTCAAAACTAAAGTTATCTTTGGCTGTCAGCTGGAGATCCAAAATTTATTGGTTTTTTGAGGGAAAAAATCCTGCAGTCTGTATGATTAATTTAATTAGCCTACTATAATTATATTTAAAGCAATGCATTTAAAATCTAAAAGACATTCATTTCATATTAGACATTCATTTCATGAAGTGGATTGTGAATACTACATTACAAGCAGTGAATGGGTTTGGTATAAAATATCAAAGAACCTAAACAATGAGTATATTGCCTGGGGTCCTTTTTGAGTCATTACAGTCACTATCTTTTGTAGTCTCAGAATGTTTTACAAGAATATGAGACTGCTCACACCAGGTATTATTCCCCAAGAGACTGGAGATTTCCTGTATGATCCCCTGTGAACAACACTTACAGAAGAAACAATTTTTGTTTGGATTAAACTAGAGCACACCACACAATTAATTTACCATCTTTACAATGCTACGTCAACCCAGCAGAAACATGATTCTCGAAACTTTTGAATAAACAGCAGTTTCAACTTGATACATAAAAACAATGACAAAAAATAAGACGGCAAGTTTTCAACACAAAAGTTAGACTTCTTCAGCTGCTTGATTTGATGAACAGACAGATCAGAATACATCCATCAGGAATACTGAGCTTGCACAATCAGTGCTAATGCCCAGTATCTGGTGTATAAATGTTAATCTGTTCTGAAATAATTCTTAGATTAAAAATTACTGAAAGACTTCTCAATTTCTTCAGCTAATGCTCCTATTATGGTTACTATCAAAACAATACCAGGAGATCAGCAACATTAATATATTCAAAATAAAAGCTAACTATAGGTAAGCCATGTAACTTGTTACTAGAATTCAAAGCTATCCATTTTCAGGAGAGAGATTAATGTGCAGATACTTTACGTGCATGTAATTAGAAATGAGGATAAAGCATCATGTGCAAAACAATGCTCATTTTGTAAGCTATGACTCTACCTGTTCACAATCTTGATGGTAGATCTGACAGAACTGATAAAACTTGTTATTAATGAGCATTCCAATACTTCCAGAACATCCGAACTTCAATAAAACTGGAGACAATTCTGAGTCTTTAGGATTATAAGTTTCCACAGGCATGGCAAAAAAATGTCATCTGAAAGTTAGACAATGAACTCTGTTTCTTGCAATGTATTTTTGTAATTACTTTACCCAATGTGGTTTTGTTGATTTAAGGCAATAAGAAGTGCATTAAGATGCCACACATCATCAGTGTACATAAATAGTGTATAAAGTTTATAAACAGTATAATTCTTCTCCAAAATGAATTTATTTCTCAATTTTATAAAAGCTTACACACAAGCATCTTTGTTGCACCACTGAAATTCAAGTAAGAGTCATCTCTCTTTTTTGGTACTCATACAATAAAATGAATAGATGTGAGCAGAGGTTTTTACATATATATTTTATTTAAAATAAATAAATCTCAAATTTCACATCTCAAATTGATTAGATACTGTACTTAGGATGCTTACAAGTACAGAACTCATTTTTTCTGTAAATATTCTTACAGGAGCTTAATCTTTTACAAAAAATATTTTAAAAAAAACAGGGAAAATGGAAGTATATTGGAAAATAAAATCCGGCACATGAAAGAAGAAGAGAGAAAAAACTAACTTCAATAATGTAACTGGGAAAAAAAAATCCTGGTATTATTAGTTTAGAAAACAGAAAAAATCTGACATTCATATAAGTTTTTAGGGTATTTTCTGCAACTTTTCTCTCCTAATATGCCTTTTCAAAAGTATTTGTGTCTTTTAGAGTATGATGGTACTTAGACGTCTACAAAACCACATAGTCACAACATCACTTACGTGAATTGAAAAAGCATGCAAAGGTTCCGATTAAGTTTATTAAATATTTTGAATTGAATAATTACCGCCTCAGAAATAAGCGGACATCTGTATCCCCAAAAAGAATAAAAAGAGGAATCTGCAGCATCCCAGCATAGCAGATACACTACTGTGAAACAGTCTTCTTATGGTCTAGGAGTCTGGGATGGGATTGACACTACGGACACCATTTCCAAACACCAAGAACCTCTTCATGCCACTTGTTCAAATAGAGACACACACTTCTTCAGAGGCAATACTCTGCAGCTGCAGCAGCAGCTGGTAGATGCTGTTGGCAAAGAATATAGTATATTCTGATGTTTCATTCATATGCTTTTTTTTTCTTCAGTGCCCTTTTCCTTGTGATTGACAACTATGCTCATTTTAAAAAAACAGGTTGCTGATCCATGATTCAAAATTCCACCTGATGGACTGGAACTGCAGGAAGGGATGTACCTTGTGTAAACATTATATAATTGAAGAAAACAGTAATCTCTTAATAAATAAATGTTGGTCAACACCATGAGATGAAAATTAAAAGCTTTTGTTTAGCAGCACAACTGCTTTTGTTGCTCTGCTTAGATGCTAACACCAAAGTAGAATTTTTCCCCAGCACCTTTAGGGATCACAGTACAAGATTCTGAGACTTTGCTAAGAAGTTCTGAAAGTGCTGATTAGCAGGAGCCAAAAAACTTCAGAACTCCATAGTATCAAATAACACATATTGTATCCTTTATTCTTGCTTCGTTAAAATAAACGTATCACATATTTAGAAATACTGTTTGGAATGTAATTAAATTGTGACAAAAGCAGAACATAAAACATATTATTTGCACATAATTATACTATCAGATTTTATATTACACTCAATTCAGACTTCAAAAGTATACTGAAATATAACTACCCTGAGCAATGTCAAATCCAGTGGTAACTGACATTTTGCTTTAATGTAAATCTGTGCGTAAGCATTCTTTAGGATTTGGTAAGGTTTTTCTCTCCAAAATACTAAGAACTACTTAATTTATCAGTAGTAGCTCTTTTTTTTTTTTTTTCCACAGTCATATCTACCTAAACATTAGCTTTAGATTAAACACCAAATATAACTATATTTACAGACATTGATACATTTGATGCAAGACCATTGCTTGCATGAATGACATACCACTTCATCTTCAAATCCCCCAGCTAGCACGAGTGAATAAGCTCCATCATTACTGCGTCCATGGATTCCACCAACATGGGGCCTGTGAACACCTGCTTCACTCACCTGGAAACAGAAAAAAAGCCAGTTTACAGCAAATTTTTTTTAAAGACCTAGTCACCGACAACCACTTTTAACAATCAATTTTCTTCTTAAAATATTGAAATACAGAGGTTTCTGTGTCAACAGTTCATGCAAGACTGCTATTAAAGGTGTGAATTCCACTGTTTCTTCAGGAAGAAAAGCCAAAAGTAAGAACACCTAGAAAACCAGCAGGACAATGTAGGAGAGTGGTGGTAAGGGTATACTTTCTTCTTCAGGGAAAATCTCCAAGATTTTTCCCCTAAGCAGTACCTAAGACTGTACTCACTGCTATACTCCGCTTGCACAGTCATTTAGAACAATTCAAAGGAGAAGGAGATCTTCCAGTTTGGTAAAATTTTGCAATTTTTAACCAAGGAAGATCCCAGAATAAAGATCATTTTGTCAGGGACTTTCAAGGTAACACATTGTAAATGTAACCAGTGGAGAGAAATATTATCAGACTGCCCAAGGAAACAAGGAAAACCATTGCAACACCATATGGATCATAGGCTAGTTCTCCAACCAGGATAACTCTCTGGTAGTAAATGTTCAAGTAATCTGCAACCTGACCTGAATGTTACAGCGGTAGTATAATCTGGCAACATCATTAAAGTCTGCTGGAGCATCTTTCCCACAAAAATTTATGTAATAAGGGTTTCAAACTGCTTAGCAGTTTGATTACTAGAAAAGCCCCACAAACAACCTTTACAAATAAAAAGAGACTATATATTACATTATCCATTTTCTCAGTATGTTATGCAAAAAAAACTGTTGGTAGAATGAAGGCTTCCAACATAAACCAATTACACTACTTCTTTCTACTTTCATATCTTCTTCCAGATCTTGATTTTGCCTGTTTTTCTCGTTCTGCTTCTTGCAATCCTGAACTCCTTTCCCCAACCTAGGGTTCTAAGCAACTTTCATAGAAGTCCATATTCTTCTGCTATAGACTTGAAATTTCACAACACAATGTATCAAATATCCAGCTAGTCAAAAATGAACTTTTTTACAACAGATTAGAGCTGTGCACAGTACGAAAACTGTGCAATGACACAATAATACTTCCTTGAACAATTTCTTGGAATCCAGCTGTCTCTGGCTGACTTCCTGGTCTGTTGAAAACTTTTGGATTCATGGTATTGAAGAGACAGAAGAGTTCATAATAATACCACTTGTCATATGAACTAGTGTCACTTTGGAGTGGAAAGCTGACTTTCTCTCATGACCATTTTACAAAATTTGACATTACAGAAGTATGTATACTGGTCCCACTTTTTTTATATTGTACATAATTTTGTAGTTATCTACACCCCACAAAGTGTTCAACATTTTCCAGATGCATAAAAACCATCCTAGTCCTTTAATTTTCCTGGTTGCTGTTCATAATACTGTATTTTTATTTTCCTGACCCTTCATTTCATGATAATTTGGTATTTATTTTTCTGATCACTATTAAATGACGCATTTTTCAAAATTAGCTAATAGACTATCTTTGCTAAATAACAAGAAGAATAAGTGGCTGAAAGCCAATTATAAATCACACATTTAGAACTCTGCCTAGCCATGTTTGCTATCTGCAACAACTTAACACTCTCACTTAACTTTATCAGCTATTTGCCAATTTTTCCAAACCATTAAGAGTATGCTGAGCAAAAAGTCCCCACTATTACATTCCTCTTTCCTGTTGTATCAAATGTCCTTTAATTCGATCCTCCATCCCTCCCTTCTTTTCATTTCCAGGTTTCATCAATTAAATTTAGGTTTCTGCTGGGTGATTCACCCCAAAGATGAACACAGATAAATAATTCATGCCAAAGATGCTCTTCAGATACTCTCTCTCCAGAAGTAACGTTTAGTCAATTTCCTTCTAGGAAAAAGAGAGTTTGTGTCATAAAAAATCTATGCAAATCAGAAATAAAGAAGTCTTTAAATTCTCATATAATCTTGAAATTCACATAGATTTGCTGAGACAATGTGATTTTTGTCATAAAAAGGACTAGTTCATATGAGAAACAAAAATGTAATTTAACTTTCTATGTAGAAAGCATTTCAAATATTTTTTTTTAATCACAAAGTGTTACATTTGTACCCAAAATAAATTAATTATATATAAATGGTAATTGTCTTTTGCTATTTAGTTCATTTTTATATATATACACACACACATATATATACACTATATATACAAGAAATTTTTTGACGGGTCTTCGGATGAAAGCAGCACTCTAATTCTGTTTCTTCTTCCTACCAGTACTAGAAATACTTGAAAAGCATTAGCTCTTGTCTTACCACCAGAATTCCTAACAAAAGGTAAACTAGAAATTCCAATTACTATTGAAGAAGTGAAAATAAAAATTCATTTTGATACTTTGAGTTTGCCTAAGTGATTTTAGAAAGTTCTCTTACTTATTAGACTTTACATAATCTAGCACCCAACAAAAAGAAAGCAAGTGATGAAAAGTTCATAAAACAAATCAGAAGAGGCTTTTGATTTTTGGCTTGTCCCTCCTCAAGCAGTTTAAAAACCCTGGTTTAATTCTTCTAAATATGACAGAAAATATTCAGTTCCAATCATTTACACATGCAAGAGACAAACAATTTTGACAGACAGAAAGACAACCGATTTAGAAAACAAAGGAGTATGTATTTTTGTGACTAAAAACAACAATAAAAAAGAAAAATAACCCAAAAATCATTGCAATTGGATCAGGCTGGAGCAAAAGGGAGGAAGTTTGTAGCTTGCTGGACACTATAAATCCAGAAAAAAAATCAGTACCGGCACAAAATACAGTTGTCCCATCCTCCCTACTTTGTTTTTTCCTGCCCTGTTGAGTACTGGCACTGTGCTTACATAACCAAAATCTGAAACAGACTGGGAAAATTAGCCCCCAATCTATATAAATCAAATAATCAGATGGGATTATTTTTCTGCCAGTTTTTTACCAACCTAGTTTACCAATGAGCCTAAGGAATAAATGAAACAGAAAATGAGACAGTTGAAAAAAACCACCAAACTAATATATAGTTAATTTCAGTAGCAACACAGGCTTACACTGGTTTAAGGTGCTCATCAGCTTAGAAGAAGATTTGGACATCCAATACATATCATCAAAGACCTGCAGAGTCAATCCACAGTGATAACAGAACGTTTTCAAAATCTCCAGTCTGCACCCCATGCAGGGGATAATCAGTTCATGTGATGAAAACCCTTCAGAAAATACTTAACTCTATTCACTAAGTATCCCACTTAAAATTTTAATGTGTGAAATATGTTTATCATAATTCCAACACTTTTTGGAATATATACACTAAGTTGTATGCAAAAAAGTTGTATTAAAAAGTTGTATGGTACGATCAGCACCACTTCCAGTACTGGAATCATAATGTATTTGCGTTACTTAGTCCTGGTGAAAATGGCAATTGTCAATTGAAATTTATTTTAGTGCCCCACCATTCATTATTATTCCTACTTCCTTCAACTACAGCTAATACTGAAACAACATACCTGAACTCTGAATTTCCAGGTTGTCCCAACAGGAACACCAGGTATAGGCCCATAATGATTTGAAGGAACAATAGTGCATTCCTTAGTGCGACCAACACAGGCCATGCCCTAAAAATATATCAGACAAAAGTAATCAGATAAATGAATTACAATATTAAGACTATTTGTAAATTCAGTGCAGAGATCATTAAATCTGTCTATTATAACAAACACATACTTCAAAATGTGTTAACAATTGTTATAAGAATGTTAAATTAAGTAATATGTGGTTATGGGTTTGGGAGAGGAGTTGAGGGTTGGGTTTTTTTGTTTGTTTTTACCTCTTAGTCACCTTAATAATCCTTCCACTGCTTTAACTGCCAGCAACAGTGGGCAGGATTAAACATTGTCTTGTCGTCTGTGCAACCCAGTACTGAATTTTGTGTAGTGCATATGAAAGCAAAATTATAGATGTAGCACATACATGAACAATCAGAGTAACAGCTATTTCTAAAACACACTCTACCTTTCCCCAGTCTCTCTGGCTTTCAGTACTGGCAGATGGCATCTTTGCTTTCTTTTTACTCTGTTTGAGCTTTTCTCCAGCCTTTACAACTTCATTAGAATCATTTTTGCAGGAAGGACAATACCTAAAAAAAGGTTTTAGTAAATTCTCAATTAACTTCATAATAATGGCAACATATTTCTTGTAGCCAAAATAGTGTCCATTTGTTTATTTTGACTGAATGTTTCAAGCTAGCAAGCATATACCAGTCTTAAAACAGCTGAAGCCTACGGCTTAAAAAAATGAACTCAATATGAACAAATACTGTCAACTTGTTTTAAAAAAAGGGCTTTTCAGTATCTTTAAAAGGTAGAGTGCTAGTTGCAAAACATGTAACTATTTTTTCTCACATGATATGTGAGAGGTCCCCAAGTCTCCTATATTCTCTCTTCAATTAGTCCTCCTTCATTTACATCATGTAAAGGAGAAGTATGCTGCTAACCAGTACTCATGATCTGTTTCTGTGTCCTGCGCAGTGTACCCTTATTTTTTGCTGATAGTGTGACAAATTTCACTGCAGACTGCTGAATGTCCAACAGAGCCAAGGAATTATATAATGTGTATAGAAACACACAAACACACACTCACTCACTTCTACAACACTGAAGCCACTTGGAATATAATGCTGAGGCTCACTCCAACTAACACAAATCCATTCTGGTAGGAAAGCAGAGATACTAGTATACACTGACTACAGCAGAGAGAAAAGGAGTACAGTGGTCATTCTGCTGTTTCCAACAACATTCTCATCCAGTCCAGGAACAACAATACAAAGGCATGTCCATGTTTCTGGCTCCCAAAGGCTGGATTTGGCCCATACACCATTAGAAGAGGAAAACTGATCTCCACTGACATTGATAACCTCATTTGGGTAACAACTACTGCTACTGCTACTACTAGTACTACTACTGTTTCGGATTTATCAAGTTTTTTTAATGTGGATATGAATAGAAGAATTAATGATCAAGGTCCACAGGAATAGATTTCATTGTCTCAAAAAAGGTGTTGAACCATTTAAACAACGAAGCCACGTAGATTAAAAAATAATAATGCAAGATGCTGAAATTGTGTGACACTATGACTTTGACAGGTATTACAGCTGCTTACAGAAAAAGCATGTAAGACCAATTAAAAGAACAAACATGACATAATGCAAACTCACAAGGTGAATTAACTAGGTGAAGTCACATGGTGAATTCCATGTTTCTTGATAGGGTAACAATATTACCTTAATATTCTTTACTGAATCTTGTAGGGAGTATTAAATACTGTTTCACATACAGAGTGACTTAATCTCCACAAGACAAACTTATCCTTTCCCAAACCGAAGGCTAAACCCCTGAAGAGAGTTTGCTACATTTTACACTCCAAAACCAGGAAGTGGAAGTATTTCCAATTCTAAAGCAAACTATTCCTAAATTAAGAATCAGACAACCATGACTCTTTGTTAGTATGCACGAAGAAGGGAGGACACAAACTTTTTTGGTAGGAGATGCAGCTTTGCCTGGTGCAAATGTACTTCTACATAATGACAAGCATTAAGTCAGTACAGGGCTGGTGACACTAAGCATCCCAAAACTAGCTCACGTAAGCCATGTCCATAACTGTATCTCTACCACCTCTACCGTGACTTCATCCACAGATGCAGCTATCTGCTTACATATATAGATCTTAAGACTCCTAGTCTTAGTTACACAGTGAACAAAAACAAGCTAAAAAGCTTGACAGCCATCTTCCAATGAATTTTAACTATATGAATTAAACTTCTAGAAATCCATAATTTGGAGAATGGACCAAGACTAGCTCTGGAGACGAGGAGGTGTTTGTGATCAGAAGGATCACCGTGACCCAGCCATGGGCACTCACAGCCCAGAAAGCCAACCCTCATCCGGGGCTGCATCAAAAGCAGCGTGGGCAGCAGGTCAAGGGAGGTGGTTCCACACCTCTACTCTGGTCTTGTGAGATCACACCTGCAGTGCTGCATCCAGCTCTGGGGCACCCAACACAAGAAAGATGTGGACCTGTTGGCAAGAGCCCAGAGGACGGCCACCAAGTTGATCAGAGGGTTGGAGCACTTCTGCTACGAAGACAGGATGAGAGCTGGGGCTGCTCAGTCTGAAGAAAAGGCTTCAGGAAGACCTTAGAGCACCTTCTAGCTGGTTTAGATTTTAGTAAGAAATTCTTTCCTGTGAGGATAGTTGCCCCAGAAAACAGGCAGACCATCAGGCACTAACCAATTAACATTAAGGAATCCAGTAAGGTGTAGGAGATTGAGTTATTAATTTACAGAGAATGTTAAAATTTCCAAAAGATTTACACAGATTTTACAAAAAATATAATCACAAGGTTCATAGAGATTCCATGTAATGTATTCATAGACATCTTAGAGGTTTAATGAAGTCTATGGAAAACTTCATTAAAATAAAGTTCTGTTTTTTACTCATTTATAAAGGATTAGCATCTCAAGTAAGTCATAGGCAGGTGATAAATATGAACAGTGTAAATTGTAGACAGCTAATGATGACATAAGAGTAATTATGTAAGAAATGAAGACTAGCAATGTGTTGGTCCTTCTATAGCATGAAAAATGAATGTAGCAGAGGCAATGAAGGGCACAGGGACAGCAGCAGGGACAGAGGATGAAGGGACAAAGAAGCGTGAGCATAAGAAAATTGCTCAAGCAGAGAAGTCTTTAAAAAATGAAAAGGCTGAGGAACAACAACTGTCGATAAATACAATCAGATCAGGTAACATCACAGAAGATCATATTGATCATAATGAATAAAATGAACATACCAGTCTTGAAATTTCATAAAGGCCGTTAAAGCTTACTAACAATTCATTGTGAATGATTTGAAAGAATTATCTTGACAGAAAACATAAGCTTTTTATTAAGTAGATGGATGAAAACACCCCAGAATTTAAAAACATCTTCAGTATTTTCTCTCATGAGGTGCAAATATCAAAAAGGTACCATGCATAATAGAATGTATTATATAGGTAAGTAAATCATCCCTGTATATTTACCAGTCTTCATCTTCTGGTATCTTGCTTAAGGGAGGGTTCAGGCAGTATATATGATAAGCCATATTACATTCATCACACAGGAGTTGCATGTGAGCATCCTGTTTGCCACCACACAAGTAACACGAACAAAACCGGCACTCCTTATCCGGATCAGCCCTACAGTGCTTGCATTCAGGGCCACTTTTTCCTGTCAAAAACAAAGAAAGGTCAAATGCCATGTATCTCAGAAAAGTGCATTAGTGTATCTAAAGGAGTTATTTCTGAACATGAACACTGCTTTTTTGAAACTGCTTTTTTTCTTACAATGAGGTATCTATCAGGCTTAACGAGATTTCTTCCGTTGTATAAACAAGCCATAAAAAACATGATTAATCATCAGCATCTCTTTATTTTCTCCTACTCCCAAGATGTACCTGCACATTCTCCCTAAAGATGGTGCCTTTCTGTCTTTTGAAGCTGTAAAGCTTATCAGTTCCTTGTAAGTTAGTGTGGCTAACATAAGCAGTAAAAGTAAACATTTCTTTCAGTTTATTCTCAAATAGAAATATGAGGTAGATCCTTGATGTATCCAGAGGTGTTCTGGATACATTTTTCCTAAGTATACCGGGAAGGAAATGAATGACTAAGAATTTGCAGAAATCCAAGCCCCCTTCTACTGAAGTATGCCCTTCCAACTGAATAGACTTTACAGAGAAATTGATTCATGCAGTTTTAAGTTATCAGTGTAAATCTCTGTGTAAAGAAATTCCAGACTGAAAGTGTTATGAGTAAAGGGAACTGGAATGCCAAGCATTGTGCTGCATCTGCAGTCTTTCTGGAGGACCTTTTATCTTTAAAGGCGGAACCAATAGATTTAGAGTGGGAAGAGGATGGAGTTTCGACTGATGAAGAGTCAGGGGCTGTCGATGAATTAAAAATTGACAGGGGAATAGCTGTGAAACACCTCAGAAGAACCAGAGCTTTTTCATCTAAAATGCTGACACGTTTGATAGCCCTGCTGAAATGTCTATACACTAGCATAGGCAGCATGGGTGAAATCAGAAGAATTGGAAGTGACTGCAAATAGAAAGCTATGATCTAATCACAAACACTGAAATTTGGTGGGACATATCACATGACTGGACAGCTACAAACTGTCCAGAAGGGACAGGCAAGAAAGGAGGGGCAAGCAATTTGCCCTCTCTATGGACTTGATTGCATAAACCTGTCTTTGAAAAACAGCAATGAACACGTCAAGAGCTTGAAAATCAGAGGCCAAGCCAATAAAAGAAATCTCATGGTTTGTGTTTATTACCCACCACTCAATTGAGGGGACCCTGCTGACAAAACCTTTGTACTTCACCTGCAGGACACATCACTCTGGCAGGTTCTGACCCAGCTGCAGGGACTTGTCCAGACAGGACAGTCCCTGACATCTGCTTGAAAAGCAGCTTGGCAAGACACAAGCAGTCCAGGAGACTCCTGGAGACCATTAAGGCTAATTTCTTACCCCAGGTGACAGAGAAATGCTACTTCACCTGTTGCTTACTGACACAGAGTAACTAACTGGAGAGGTCAGGATCAGTGGCAGCCTGGGCTGAAGTGGTCATACCCTGGTGGAATTCCTGATCTCAGGGGTTGTGGGCCAAAGAAAGGTTAAAGGCAGTACTCTGAATTTTAGGAGCCTGAACTTTTAGTTCTCTGAGGAATTAGGATGGGACCCTCCAGAAAACTACACTCAGGTAAAAGGAGCAAAATAGAACTGTCAGATCTTTGAGGACATTTTTCTTAGAGGCCAAGATCTCTCAATTTCCACAGCGACAATTCAGGCAAGGAAGGCAGGAGACCAGGATGGCTCAGTAAAGACCTCCTGGACAAAGTGAAATACAAGAAGGAAAAGCACGGGATGTGGAATCAGGGACAGGTATCCTGGGAAGGGAAATGCTGTCTGGTTATGAAGGGAAAGGATTAGGAAATTAGGAAAGGTAAGGTATAGTTGGAGCTGAATTTGCCAAGGGATACAAAGAATAGTAAAAATGGCTTCTATAGGAATGTTGGTCAGAAATGGAAGATTAAAGAAAACATACACACACAGCCCCATCCTCCCCTCTGCCTCCCAAATGGGACAGAAGTAATGAGAATCAAGATGGAGAAGGTTGAGGTATGCAGCAATTTTGTTTGCCTCAGTGCTCATTAGCAATCACTCTTCCCACGTCTCTCAAGTCCCTGAACCTCAAGAGAGGAAATGGGGAATTGAAATAACTCCAGGTGTAAAAGCAGATCAGGTTCAAGATCATCTGAACATAGGAAAGACAATGGGACCCAAGGAGATGCATCCCAGGGTCCTGAGAGAATTGTTTAGTGCAGTTGTTAAGCCACTTTCCATCATATATAAAAAGTCATGGCAGCCACATCATGTCTGAAAACCCATGGCAGTCAGGGTAAGTTTTCAGTGACTAGAGAAAAAGGCGTATTTCAACCTTTTTTAAAAAGGGAAAAAAGCAGGAACCCAGGAATTATTGACTGGTCAGCCTCATCTCAGTGCCCAGTAAGATCACAGAGCACAGAATCCTGGAAGACATGTCAAAACGTGGAAGACAGAGGGCTGGTTAAAGACAGCCAAAATGGCTTCACCAAGGGCAAATAGTGCCTGATTGGCACAGTGGCCCTCCACCATGGACAGAATGCATCAATTGTCAAAGGAGAACTATAGATGTCATTTACCTGTCTCTAGCATAAAATTCTTATCATAAAATCATAGAATTATAAAATATCATGAGGGGGTAGGGATCCACAAGAATCACCCATGTCCCACTCCTGGCCCTGCAGAGGACATCCCAAGAATCCCTCCATGTGAGAGAGCATTGTCCAAAAGCTCCTTGAATCCCCACCAGGCTTGGTGCTGTGACCACTTCCTTGGGAAGCCTGTTCAAGTGTCCAAGCATCCTCTGGGTGAAGAACCTTTCCTGACATCCAAACTAAACCTCCCCTGACAAAGCTTCAGGTCATTCCTTCAGGTCCTGCCATTCGTCACCACAGAGAAGACATTGGTGTCTGCCCTTCCTCTTCACCTCATCAGGAAGCTGTAAACTGTGATGACTACCCTCAGTCTCATCTTCTCCAGGCTAAACAACCTCAACCTCAGCTGTTCCTTGCAAGGCGTCCCTTCAAGACCCTTCACCATCTTTGTGGCCCTCCTCTGCGAGACTCTCTAGCTTTACAGCTGTCTCACATTCTTGCTGCTAAAATGAAGAGAGATGGGTTTGATGAATGACGTGCTAAATAGTTAAGAACTTAATTGGATGACCACATTCAAAGAGAGAATGGTCCATATCCAATGGTTCAATGTAAAAGTGAAAACCATTAAGGAGTGGTGTTCTTCAAGGCTCATTGGGAATATTTGGAACATTATTATTTTCTATATACATCAATGGCACACCCAGTGGAATTGAGTGCACCCTCAATAAGGTTGTAGATGGCACAAAACTGAGCAGTGAAATTCATCACAAAATCATAGAATCGGTAAAGTTTTTTTATTGTCTGACTTTAAGATCACCAAGTCTAACTACCAACCAAGCACCACCATCATGTTCGGCATTAAACCATGTCCTCAAGTGCCATATCCACTCACCTTTAGAATGTTACCAGGGATGGTGATGTCACCACTTCATTGGGGAACTTGGCCTAATGCTGAACAACCCCTTCCATGAAGAAATTTTTCCTAATATCTAATCAATACTCTCAGGTACATGGTATGACTCGCTTCAGCACCTCAATGTCCTCCTTGGAGTGAGGAGCTCAGAACTGAACAAAGGATTCAGGTGTGGCCTCACCAGTGATGAGTACAGGAGGACAATCCCTGTCCTGGTCCTGCTGGCCACACTATTGCTGCTACAGGCCAGGATGCCATTGCCCTTCTTGGCCACCCGGGCACACCCTGGCTCATGTTCAGTCACTGTCACAGCACCCCCAGCTCCTTTTCCTGTGGGCAGCTTTCCAGCCACTCTGCCCCAGCCTGTGGCACTGCCTGGGGTTGTTGTGACCCAAGGGCAGGACCCAGGACTGGGCCTTGTTGAACCTCACACCATTGGCCTTGCCCCATGATCCAGTCTGTCCAGATCCCTCTGCAGAGCCTTCCTGCTCTCCAGCAGATCAACACTCCCACCTAGCTTGGTGCCATCTGCAAACTGACTGAGGGTGCACTCAATCCCCTCATCCAGATGATCCAAGGAAGAACATAAAATAGAACTGGCTCCAGTAGTGAGCTCTGGAGAACACCACTGGTAACCAGACACCAGCTGGATGTAACTCCATCCACCACCAATCTCTGGGCCCCGCCATAAACCCAGGTTTTTACACTATGAACAGTGTGCCTGTCTGAGCCACAGGCTGAGAGTTTTTCCAGAAGAATGCTGCAGGAAACAGTATCAAAGGCTTTACTGAAGTCCATGTAGACAACATCCACAGCCTTTCACCCAACCACTAGGTGGATGACCCTGTCATAGAAGGAGAACAAGCTAAACCTGCCCTTCACAAAGCCCTGCTGGCTGGGCCTGATCCCCTGGCTGTCCTGCACACAAGGCATGAGGACACTTGGGATGATCTGATCTGTTACCTTCCCCAGCACTGAGGTCAGGCTGACAGGTTGGTAGTTCCCCGAACACTCCTTCCAACCACTGTTAGAACAGGTCCAGAGGAGGGCTATGAAAATGATCACAGGCTGATCAACTCTCTCTATGAAGAAAGGCTGAGAGAGATGGATTTGTTCAGCCTGGGCAAGATAAGGCTTTAGGGATACCTTTTTGTGGCCCTTCAATACTTAAATGGGGTTTATAAGAAAGAGAGGGAAAGATTTTTTCTTCCAAGACCAGTAATGACAAGGAGCAACAATAATGGCAACAAGGAACAGTTTTAAATTGAAAGAAACAGGATTTAGACTGGGTACAAGGAAGAAATTTTTACTGTGAGGGTGATGAGACACTGGCACAGGTTACCCTGAGAAGGTGTGGATGCCCCATCCCTGGAACCTTTCAAAGTCAGGTTGAATGGGGCTTTGAGCAACCTGTTTTTATGAAAAATACCCCTGCCCATGGCAGGCGGGTTGGACTAAAAGATCTTTAAAGGTCCCTTCCATCTAAAACCATTCTATGATAAGAAGTGCTGTAATAATGCTGTTTGAATCATTGTTTTTAAGTTAAAAAAAAAATTAAAACTGAAGAATATAAAAGAATCAGCAAAGAGGGAAGATCACCAGCTGCAGACAGAAGGTTTAGTGAGATGTACTGAATGGAAAACCGGAGAAATAAACATGTAAAACTACCAGCAGTGACTATTTTGCAAAGTCTTAAAAGCAAAGATACACTTAAATATATACTTCTAAAAAAACTCTGAAATCTATGAGAATATTGCTTCTAGTAAACCATAGCCTAGAAGACTTATCATGTTATCCAAATGGAGGTAATCTTTTATTAGTTTGAGACTTGTCTCCCAAGGTTTGTTTGGAAAAAAAAGGAAAAATTGTTTGAGTGCTGTTGAACAAATCTGAGGGTTTTCCAGCATAACTACATTAAACTCACAATCTGTGCAAGGTGTCAATACCAATTCAAATCAGGTAAGAAATCCCAGATAACTGTTAACTCCTTTGAAAAATTTTAGAAGTGATGACTGAGCACTCCCTATGGAAACCCAATAGTCTACCTCATCCAATAAAAAATAGACAGCATGAAATACCATATTTTTCTGTATCTCTGAGCAATTGTTTAGGCCTATGTAGTTTACGGGTTTCAGTTACAAAACCAGTTTCTTATGTAAAAGAAAGACTTTCATTTTTCACATTTCTGTTTTAACCATGTTGTAAATCATATGCACTGACTATAGCTGCACTATTGGTCATGACGACTGTTCACCTCAACCAACAATGCAGAGTTTAGTTGCATAAATAATTTGATACTATCTTTTTTTTGCAGGAGTTAGCACAAGTTTAGATTCCGATGGAAGTAATATATGTTAATATGTAGGTCTTATCTGCATGTTGCATATAAATATTTGTAACATATTTACAAATATGTTGCTTCTTAGATTTTTTTATTTCTAATATAATTTTCTAATAGGCTTAGCCTTACTCCTTTCCTCAGTTGTAGAATTTTATTTCCATTAATTAATTAGAAAATTACAATTTTTAATTGTAATTGCTAAATAAATATTAACATCACTTCACACATACCAAACCTAATTACTGCGTGACCATGCTCAAGAAATAAGAATTTTTCTGCAGAAACAACCTACACTATTTATCTGATGAAGCTTATTTCCATAGAAAGCATTCTATCTTTGACAAGGTCATGGACAGTAGGTTAACAAGGACAAAAATACAGTCGGTGCATTTGCTGATTATGCTTACAACAATCTCATAGAATATTTAAGGCCAAATAATGATTTTAATTTCATCTGCCATTATTGTAATAAAATTCCGCATCTTTCCATAGTACATAAGCTAAGGGAGCTGCGTGTTTATAGATAGGTGTATATATATTTAACTTTTTAAAATACACAGTACAAATGGGGTTGTAAGTACAATCCAAAAGGTGGTTACACTGGTGGCTACACTGGTGGTTATAGCATACAGCTCAACTGATGTGCACCATACATACCTGAACAAAGGCAAAACAGCCGACCTGGCTGAAAAACCAGAATCACATGAACAGGGTTGCGTGGTAAATGTTGGCTTCAGGAAAAAGAGCAGTTCAAGAAATAAGGCTGAATTCCCAGATCAATTAATTTTTCATTATTATGCTTTAAAAGATTATATTTATGAATTATATTTATTTATGAGGGTTATAAACAATATGCTGAAATGAATAAGAGTGGGACCAGGAACAAAATGAAATAAAACATACGCAGAGGTGCAAATCTCTACACAGATATCACTATTTGGGTAGTTTAAGCAAAGAGGTTACAAAAAAAGAAACAATATCAACATTGGAGGGAAGGAGCTGTAATACAGAACAAATGCCTTGACTCTGAAACTCTGAAATTAGAGTGGCAATCACTGCACAAAGTACAGATTCATGAGGCCACCCATCAAATCCTGTGTTCAGCTTCAGACCTCTTATTCCAAGAAGGACATCGAGGTGCTGGAATGTGTCCAGAGTAGGGCAGTGAAGCTTGTTAAGGCTCTGGAGCACAAGTTCCATAAGGAGCAGCTCAAGGAGCTGGGGTTGTTCACCCTGGAGAAAAGAAGGCTCGGGTGACCTGAGACCTTATTGCTCTCTGCAGCTACCTGAGTTTGTAGCCAGGTGAGGGTCAGCCAAAAGGACAGCAGGAGATGGCCTGAAGTTGGGCTAGGGGAGGTTTACATTGTTTAGATTGGTTATTAGGAAAATTGCTTCACAGAAAGAATAGTCAAGCACTGGAAGATGTTGCCCAGAGAAGTTATGGAATTACCGTCCCGAAGTATTCAAAAAACATGTAGATGTGGTACTTATGGACATGGTTTAGTGGAGGACTTGATGGTTTTAAGGGTCTTTTGCCATCTAAATGATTCTATGATGAGTAAATACTGATGTCAGATCAAATAGCACCATTGTAGACAATTTTATATAGTCAGCAATACAGTAATCATTAATTTCCTTGACACACAATTCCAAAAATTAATTCACTACATAGTAGCTGCTGGGAAGACCTAAATGAACTGCAATAATTTTTTATGACACTCAAAACATTGCACACTTGCAAAATAAATAGTGTATAAACACAAACCAGTATTTGTAGATTTTCAATTTTCTCACACTGCAATCTTTTTAAATCAAAACATGCTTTAAGATATTGCAAAGATCTTTTAATGTGACCAAGATAAATGAAACAGAGTGGATAGTTTTCTTCTTTTAGTAATCTAAGGGAAGTAATTCTCAAATAATGAAAATGAACAATGAGTTGAGAAATCAACACTTTTAAGAATACCACAGGGAATGTTATTTTCTCCTCTGAAAAACAGTGATTTTTATTTTTTTTAGACAACAAATAAACATTAATCAGACTCATAGTTGCGCACTCAGAGCCACCTACAAAGGTTATGAAAAATTGCATGGAGTCAGGAATCTAATATATAATTATATCTAATACCTACTTGTAGACCTGTAGTTCAATTTCCCGTGGTGCTATCACAGACACTCAGCACTCCTAACTTTAATATATTTTCAAACTTAGGATAAAATATCACTACTTTTTAGATAAACTGCCACTAACTCCTTAATGTTGTTGTGGGGATGTTAAGGAGGTCTGACATAGTAACTATTTTAGAAGGTCATACAGGGTCAACTAATCCAAACATTAATTATCCCTTTTTTTTTCCACGGTACAAGAAACTTTAGTACAAAGTTTCCTATCTTTTTTTTTTCCCTGATATAATGACTGAGTTAAAATATATTATACCAACTAATTCTATTTTTGGCATTTATTAATTTATTAAAAGCTTAAATTATATGTCAGTTGCAACAGCAGTTTTGGTGGCCTGAACACCTCTCTAGGAACTAAATGAGATTGCAAATTCATTCTGCACTGTTCCTGTAGAGCATTATCAGCTGTTTCCCTTTTTCACAATTTTTGACTGATAGTAACTAAGCTGTTACTAGTTTCTGAATATGTCAAGCAATACAGCCATCTTATAGTAACTATACTTTTAGAACAGAAATCTAAAAATGATTCAATGCAATTACAGTCCTTAACACAAACCAGGTATTACTACCACCTCTGCATGCTGATATTTTCTAAGAAAATCCAAAGAAGCATCACTCAGTTTGTACTTATATTCAAATAATTTTAAAAGTGCATACTTTTGAAATCTCCATCCCCAAATGTCAACGGATAGGCTCCTGGCTTTTCAATCTTGTACATTTCCTCTATAAAAAGGATTTTACAATCATTTATTATGTCTTCTGGACCTCTGAAAAACAAGAAGAATAAAAAGTACATTCAACTTAATTCCTTAGACTTAAGTTCTGTACTTTTTGAATCCTAAGCAATAAGATAAAGATAAGTAGCCTTTTTTTTTATCACTGATAGGATCCTTTATTTCAATTCACACACAAAAATCAGTCTAGCACCATAACTTCTATGAAAAAAATAAAACATATATTTAGGGCTCACTTAAAGAAAAGACTACTCCATTATTCTCAGACTGTCTGGCACTTCAGTATGCCTTTATTGACAGTTATCCAATACAGCTTAATTCCACTTCTAAAACTTCTAAATGTTTTTATTGGCCAAACACAGCAGACCAGACAAAACCATATCCTCTGGAATACATAATCTCAAACATTATCATAAAAGTATAGTATCGCAAACAAACCAGAAACGTGACCTTTAAGATAGAATAATAGTTGGAACCCACAGAGCAAGAAAAGCATCAGAAAATTTCAAAAGTCCTTCTATGACTTTTAATTGTTTCTCAACTCTGGAAAGCCACATACAATACTGTACTGGATTAAATACTATAAACAGTCCTGCTAATGTCAGGTTTCAGTGCAAAATCTCAGTGATTAGTAGTAACAAATACTCCAAGACTCCAAAACAATAATGCCACAAGACAGACAAGAAAAGAATGAGAAAATATGAAATGTAAAAGTTTTCACCTACTCTAATTAAAATACATTTGTACCTACACAGACTGTAATTTAAATGGAAATGTATCTAGGAAGAAATGGCCATAATGACTCCAACAGTTGTAAAGCGCTCCTTTTTCCTTCCCCTTTAGGATGATATTGTGCTCTCTTCAATTGCCTGTTCTCTTACCACTTTCAATTTGCTACCTGATCTAGAGCAAGCAGGAATTTTCAGTATAATAAAACACTGATGGATATCCGTAAGAACCTATCACAGAGGTTACTTGAAAACACTTTTGAAGAAAGCCAGCCAGGTGGTAGATCCCTATAAAAAGGTCTAATCTGCAAAACAAAATTAGACTATAGACAGATACGGAAACAAGATATTAGATTCATATTCAATAAGGATAACTGCAACAACAGAACATCTCCAGAAACATCAGGCTTCAGCCTGGAATCTATGGTTCTCTGCTCTCATCTGCTCTCTGTGCTCTACACCTGCTTTCACCACTTTCTTCGTGCTGACTACCAGTTCTTGGGCTCTGACAAATGATGAGCTAACTAAGGCCGAAAAAAACTAAGCAAGGGAAAAACCATAGGCAACAAATCACTTTTCCATGGCCCTGAACACTGCAGTATTTAGGTGTCCATGAAACTGGGGTTGAGAGGACTCTGTCAGTGTCTTGATCAACTCTAACTGCCCTTTAATTGTACCAACAGCTGTTTCCTTAGGCATCTGTATTTATTTTGACCTTTTTCTTTCCCAGCAGTTTTGGTAGGAAAAACATTCATCATTGTTGATCACATGCATAAACAGCAAACGCTAGCAAATTTCAAATATTTAGGCTATTTGAACAGAATATACAAATGCTGCATCAATGCAAATACATCCACCAGATAAAGAACTGTTTGCTTTCCTGATCCGGAAAATAATGTATTTAGAATTAACTTCATTTGCACCCTAAGAGGATAGTAGTTTAAAGCAGTTCTGGCCATTGTGAGTAATACCTCTTAGGTTTAGCATGCAAAGACGCTTTGAATTATCCACGACACTGAGCAATTCACAATCACAAAGGCACATTACATTAAAATACGGAAAGGACAAGATGTAAACATAAACTTTGGCAGGAAAACTGAATCAATAAATTCTTCAAAGCACCAACATTTCACAGGTTATTTTGTGGACTTCAGAGAGTCTTTTATTAACTGTCCTATATTTCTTGTTATTCCTAGATTATTTAAAGTTAAAAACAAACCACACCTCCTCGACATTCTTTAATGCCATAAATCGATGTTAGAACCTTTCTTACTTACAACACTGTTTGACTGCCTATCCAGTGTTTTTCCTCTAGGACTTACTTCTAACAGAACTCAAAGTCATGAATCTAATTTAAAACAAAA
Organism: Chamaea fasciata; assembly: GCF_029207755.1. Lineage (NCBI taxonomy): Eukaryota > Metazoa > Chordata > Aves > Passeriformes > Sylviidae > Chamaea > Chamaea fasciata. The sequence goes on from NW_027094089.1 coordinate 12,005,888, forward strand.
ATACAGAATTATGACTTCTTTCACATAGTCAATGTGAAATTTTACACTTAATGTAGCAGCTACAAATGACTGATATTCTCAAATTCTACTAAACTTCAGACAAATTTAAGCATATTTTTCACTGATTTTTACGTCCTGCAAACCTTAAATGTGTGGGTAGTCTATAACCACTATCCCTAGTATGAGCAAAAACTGCATCTAGGAAAAACACATATTTCCTCTCCTCTCTCCGCGGTGTGTTATGGTTTACAGCTATTTAACTTACCTTTCCTCCCACCCCTGCATTTTCCCCAGAAAACTAAAAAGCAGCTGTTAATACACTATCTGTATTCTCTCCATACAGTCTGTGGTCAAGAAAAAATGTGGCAAAACACCATACATCTTTACTCAGAAATCTAGACATTTGCTATTCATATCTTTGGGAAACAAGCCAAACTTGAGTTCAGTAGAATACTGATTATGAGTAAATTCTTAATGGTGTCAATTTGAACTATAAAATTACTTGTAACTACAATGATTATCACATTGCTTCCTTAAAAGATACTATGAAAAGACTTACAACTTGGTTCAATGATATAAGTGTTCCAAATGGTAACACCAACGTTTTTGTTAAGTATGCAGAAACAGACTTATATCAACTTTGTAATAAAGTATCATCTCAAAAAATGTTATTTCCACCTCAAAGCGTTGAAGCCCAACATACTTTTTTAGTTTAGAAAGCTAAATAAAAAATTCTTCTAATTAATCCTGTAAAACACAGAACTCTTGACATAATAAAAAAATAATTAATACAGCTGTATGGCATGTTTTTCCTCTCACAGTGCTGCAATCTTACTGACTAGCAATACTATCCCTTATATCTAAGCAGTACTTATTAAATGGATGGCATTCAAAATTTCTCTATTATGTACATTAGATCATGGTAGACATTTCTCTTTTTGTCCTGTATTTTTCCTTTGGGATGAGGACACTTAGAAAGCAACTTTCAGGCCAAGTTTTTCCTTTGAACCAGAGAAAACATTTTATTTTCTGCTATGAGTTACGTAAGAAGTAAGCATATACTATCAAACAACATTACAAAGTTGGTATGTTCCAAAAAAATGTCACAGCTGCATATCTGGAACTACAGAGGAAGATCAACTAACATTGTGAAAATGATGGCTAATAATAAATGGTTAAGCTTTACCAAAGCTTAAAAAATCTGCTCAGCTAGTTGCTTGTAAAAGAATAATTCTTCTGCCACAGTACACATTCAGTGCTTTAATAATTATCATGTGATTTTAAAATCATGGTTATTTAACAAAATTGTGGCCATATTACACTGTCAAATGTATAACCTTTTTCATTTCTCCATCCTACCATAGCAAAAATAAGATTATGCAATATGCATAGTAAACGGGGTGCTTGTATTTCAAGTAAAAACTTTAAAATTTCTGAAAGAATTAAATCCCAAAACAAAGCCAGATTCTTCAACATAGAATTCCTAATGCAAGCCTCCCTTTGAGAAAGGCTAGCCAAAGCCAGAGAGAAACCTTCAAGTGAACCCTCTTTTATCTGCACTTTCCCAGCAGACATTTCCTTTTTTTTTATAAACTTCAAATAACAAAACACTTTTAGACATTCAAAATCACAGTTGACTAGATGTATGACAGATGAGTATTATCCTGGATTTTTCAAAGGTCAGCTTCACATAAAATAAAAGCTTCTGGACAGTTACCATGCTGAGAGAACTTTATCAGTTCTTACAGTCTGAAAGATTCAGTGACAATTGTCAGATCTCTGTCTGGAAATTTCTAGGTTTATCACTTTACCACACTGAAATTAAAAGTATAGTATTTTAACACACACTGAAGTCAAAATACAATGCTGAATAAAAATGGGGGGAAAATACTAGAAAAACACATACAAAGTTTATATTCATATTAAGAATAATTATGGAAAGTGTCTAATGATATTTAGGTCTCCTAAGAGCAAAACCATATTCACACTTTCATGCTTACCACAAACAACTAATTCACAGCCAGTCTCTATGACTAATGTCAAAAGGTAATGTCCAAGTCAGTGGAGAAACAGCCATGATAAGAATAAAGCCTAACAGAATATGACATTGGCTACGCTTTCCAAATACACAAATTCACTTAACAAACAATACATATATCAAAACAAAAGGAGACTTACTACTACTTTCTGTATCTATCTTTTCATATGCAACACTTTGTTTACATGCCTTACGTCAATCAGCCTTTATTCAGCTTCCGTAAAGTTTACACCCAACAACTCTTTCTGTTCCGCATTACCAAACTGTAGTTAAATAACTTCTTAAAAAATCACAATCTTTCAATATTACCATTCAGAATGCTTGTTAAAACTCTTAATATCATCTCCTTAGAAGCAGTTGACTGGAGATTTGATTTTAAACAGGCTTGTTTCAAAGGTGACTTCAAAATCTTCCCACATTTAGACAGCATGTTACATCCATAATCTGACCAAATTCTGCTAGGTTGTACTGAATTACATAGAGATTCTTTTACTTTTTATTGCACACAAGCAACAAAGCAGAGAGTATTTACAAGACTTTTTTCAGAATATTACACACACATTTGTTTAATCATTAAAATAAAAAAGCACAGCTACAAAATGGAACAGTATTATCTCTACTTTTAATTCAACTTCTCATTTATTACACAAGCACTGTAAAGATAAAGACACGTGACAACTTCCAGACTATGCAAAAATTTTATTACTCTCTATAACACTAGCACTTAAACAACAGTAAAAAAAATTATATTAACATTTTCTAGGGTATGTTAAGGACAATATTCTAATATGAATCTTTAATGCCTTTAAAAACAAAATACCCATGCTCCCAAACCTAGAAATTCATACTGTGGACATACACACAAGTCAGGCAGGATATTGCTTTTTCTAATATCAGCAGTAGTTGTGATGCTTGATGCATTTACAAAGCAATATATTATAGTTCATGGTGTCAGATTCTGAAAGCAGAGACATGGACACAGAGACTCTTCTCCTTAGCCTGGGAGCTGTAGGCGGGTGGACCTAAGACTACCTGGGGAAAGAACTGGCCTGAGAGAAGAGCCAGCAACAATGTCAGAGGCTCACAACTCTGCGCACATCCCTGCCCCGTACCATGGACCACACAGAGGTGTGGAGCCCGCAGAGGACCCTGATCCTGCCCACCCCAAACCCGGTCCTGTCCAGGGCGCTGCATGAATGCCCCTGTCCCATCAGAGAGGGGACTCCACCGCCACCACCCCAGCTGCTCCCTTCCTGTAGTCAGGATTGAGTCTGTGACTGACACTATCACAAATTCGCAGTAGGCATCTACAGCTTCCAAATCCAAGTCCAAACAAAGATGTTAACACTTGAATGTCCATGAAGAACCAGGTAAAAAAGCAGGTCAATGACCCATAGAGGTAATACACCAAAGTCTTAATATACAAAAAACAACAATACAAGAGCTGTGCTTGGCACCACACTGGATGGTCTAAGCTCAGTCAACTTTTCTATGTGTTTGCAGACTGAACTGCAGTGCACAGAAGCAATGCTAAGGGTCTGTTCAAGACATCATTCCAAGGATCTGGGCTAGTCAACTAGTTCCTTCATGCTAGGAAGAAGCAAAAATACAAACAGGTATAAGAGGTTAAACACTTCTATGCAGATTTTAAGTAGTGAGTAGATGCAGCAGTCACTCATCATGAGCTAAGACAGAGTTACAGTGGACCCTGCTAGACCTCAACTCAAAAACAAAGACATGAGAAGAAGCACCTCCCTTCATAACAAACTCAGAGATACTGTCAGGATGAACAAGAACAGGAAGAATAGAAGAGTCCTGACAATACAGAAACATATCAAGCACTCTGGAAAAAACAAACAAAATACAAAGCAAAAAAACAAAACCAACCAACCAAAAATACACAAACCCCAAAACGACATAATCCCCAATACCCCCAAAACCTAAGCAAATAAATCAACAAGCCCCCAAAATGTAAGGTGCTTTAAAACAAACCAACCAACCAAAATCAAACAAAAAACTCAAAAAAAAAAAAAAAACCCACAAGAAAAAAACCAAACAAAAAACAAAAAACAGAACAAAACAAAACAACAAAACAAAACAACACACCCCCCCCAAAAAAAAAAAAAAAAAACAACGGGGGGGGAGAAGTGAAAACTTCTGAAAGTATCCACCTTCAGAAATCATTCACAGAATCACAAAGACATTTCCAAAGAATGGTCATATCAAACCAAAAGCAAGGAGAACTGCTTGTAAAGAAGGACAATACCATATTTCTAATCTAGAAAGTTTGTAATGAATTTATTATCATGGCTTGAATGTATATGGCAGTATTACTATAATGAAAAAAAATTTGCATCCAGGGATTCTCCTGCTCAGAACATAATGAATCTAATTCACCAAGAATTCCTGAAAGCCAGAAAATCCTAGAGAGAAAAAGAGGTCCTAACTAATTTGGCATTAAGAGGGCAGCTGCTTATTTTGGAATATCTTCATTCTTTTTATTACCTCTCTTCAGAAAAATTACAGCAAATGCTTCCACCATGACTTCCAATTTCATTAGTACATGATATTAAATCCTTCATTTAACTGTCCATTGGCCATTACATAATGGTAATATAGCCTTTCCAGGTCTTATGTGCTTGTCTGGAGTCTCTGATAATCCTGTAATTATTAAGTTTTATATGGATAAATCCAAATGCCCACAGACTTCTGGGTTTAACTGTTGGAGAGACTCCCCAATAAACAAGTGAGAAAAGCACCTATACAGCAATGCATTGGCAATGAACAAAGGAGATTACTGAGGTTTGTTCAATTGATGCAGCTCCATGACAACACTGGGATCATAAAGACATGGTGGGATAGCTCACGTAACTGGAATGCTGTAACTAATCAGTAAGGGCTCTTCAGGAAGAAGAGGCTAGGAAAAGACTAAGAGCAGTTGTTCCTTATATGAGGGCAGATCAGGAACCAGTCAAGAGATCACAGGTCAAGGTTAACAGACAGAACATTGGTGATGCTGTAATAGGTGCCTGCTGTAATGAGTAAATAGATGACGACTCCTTCAGACAACTGCAATGTTACATGTTTACAGGCCCTATTCTCATAGGGAACTTGAAGCACCATGGCATCTGCCATAAGGTCAACAAAGCAGAACACAAATATAGAGAATTTCTGAGTGCAGTGGCAACAACTTCCTGATCGTGGAGAAGCAAATTTTTAGACCTGATACATACAAACAGTGAAGAACTTGTCATGGGACATTTAAGTTTGCCTGCAATGATGATGAGATGATGGGAGTTCAGAATCATTAGAGAAGGGATAAAGCACAAGACAACCCTGGATTTCAGGACAGGAGAATGTAATTCCCAAAGAGATCTACTGGGAAAAATCCTACAAGATACCCTGTAGAGAAGCGACCAGTAAAGCTAGTTGATATTTAAGGATCATCCCAAGCTCAAAAATGGCCTATCATCATGTGCAGGGCATCAAAGGCAACAGGAAGCCTGCAGAAATGAATAAGGAGCTTAGATATAAAAAGGAAATGTGTAGGAGGTGGAAGCTGGGATGGCTGATCTGGGGCAGGAAGAGGTATTTTATTGTGTAGGCATAGGGGTGGGAAAGCCAAGGTGTACCTTGATTTGAACCTGGGGAGTGAAATACTGTGACAGGAAAGGAAAACTAGAGAAAAAGTGGGGCCAAGGCTAAATACAGCAGGGCCCCTGATGACAATAAACACAGAAAACCAAAGGTACTCAGCACTTTCTTTGCCTCAAGTATTTACTACTAGGACCAGTTTAGGAATCTGAGGTTCCCAAGACTAAAAGGAAGGGCCAAAGCAAGGAAGACATAGCCTCAGTGGAAGATTAGGTAATCGAGCATTTACACAGGCCATACAGAAGTCTGTTGGCTCCAACAGGTCATACTCATGAGCTCTGAGGGAGCTGCTTGACGTTCGGATGAGCATACTCTTAGTCCTTTTACAGAAAGGTGATTACACCTTCCTGTTAAGAGAGCAAATATCACACCTATCTTCAAGAAGGAAGGTTGATGACAGACTGAGCAGCCTCAACTCAGTCCCTGGGAAAGTGAGTATTAGTTGCTTCTGCTACCAGTTAGAGTGGGACAGAAAGGAATTTCATCATGTTCAACAAAGAAAAATTCAAGTCCTGCACAGAGGAGTACAAATACCTGCCGAGCGTCTCCACCTGACTGAAGAGCAGCTTGGTAGAGAGAGACTTTGAGGAACATAAAAAAAAACAAGCCGACCATAAACCATAAACCAGTACCCTTGCAAGCAAAGAAGGTCCACAGCTTCTTGGACTATATGAGCAGCAATGCCAGCAGGTAGAGGGAAGACAAATGTCAATTACGACTCAGCACTAGTTTGGCCACGTGTAGGCTCCCCAGAGAACACAGACACGGATTTATAGGAGTGGCTCCAGAAAAAGGTACAAAAATTATTTTGATATAGAACATCCTTGATAAAGGGGTATTTATAGTCTAGAGAACAGAAGGGTTGTGTGAGGATGGCTCTTACATATGTGCATAAGAAGGAGTCAGACTCTTCTGACTAGTCCACTGCCAGGATAAGAGGTAAGAGTATAAACACAAGAAAAATGTATTTTGTGTGGCAAGAATGAACTTTCTTTTTACAGCGGACTGTTCAGAAAGCTGGTCAAATAACCACCCATAACATCAATAAAACCCCAACTACACTTAGTCCTAGACAAACTGCTTTGGCTGATCCTGCTTGAACAATCTCAAGAGCTCCTTTCCATCCTCAAAGTTTCTTAAATGCATACACGTTTCAACACCATTCCTTTTTTCTATTTTCATAATGCTTTGCCTAATATTGTGCTCACCACTATTTCCCACCCACCAACCCACGGCTTGTCTTTTTGCACTTAAATCTGTTTTCTTCTGTTCTTCCTCTTCTGTTTGGACTTACTTTCCTCACTAGGAAGAAATTAAACTTCAAAACACTTCTAAATATCACCCCCCTGAAAAGCAAGACAAAAGACTGTGTGGTTTCAAGTCTGCATGTTTATTAGAGAAAGGACACTTACAAAAGTGAAGATACAGTTCTGGAAAACCATACAAAACCCTCAAGATCCATGTCAACCCATTCTTCACCTTCCAAATATACTTTTATCTTACAGGAACAGTTAGAACACCTGAAACATTTGAAATTTTAACACTTTTTACTTTATACCTGAACACTTTTTTCTGTTACTGTTAAAGCAACTAATGTTTTAAAACACAATTAATTGAAATGTTAAGCTTTTAGATGCAATCCAAAGAATCAATTTCCTGCTCCTCAGCTGAAATTCACTGCATTTTACGTATCTCTCTTTCGTCCATTTAGATGAGGGGGGGTGTGTTTAGAGGTGAGTGGAATAGTTGGTGAGTAGAATATTCTTGATGCAGTTTAATTAGTGCAACAGAGTAAACCACTTTCCCCAGACTTCTACTTATCCTTTTTATACAGCCCAAACACTGTTAATCAGCCCCTACACACTGCTGGCTCATATTCACCTTGTTTCCTACCAAGACCCACAGATTCCTCTCATCAGTTACTTCCCAGTCAGTACTGCTTCAAGGGTCTGTGCCTTCCCAGGTGGAAGAGAACTCTGCATTTACCCACCTTGACTTTCTTGAAGTTCCTGTCACCCATTCCTAGTCTGCTTGTTCAGGTCTCTCTGACTGGCAGTACTACCCCTGAATTTCCATCAATTTACTGTGTCTTCAAACTTGGCAAGAGACCACTGTATTGCCACAAGATACTCAACAGTACAGGTCGCAGGATACATCCCCGCTGTTCCTTGCCTGTCATCACTTTCCAAGCACTGTGCAACTTAGTAACCACTATCCTCTGAGCCCAATCATCCAATGCTTTCTTTTCCTAAACCCACCTGGTTGTCCATCCTGCCAGTTTACTACAGGAACCACCAGACTGGAACAGGATATTATGGGGCACCTACACATTGAATTAAATTGCAACTTTTGCTCTACCCCTAGCCACAGAGAAAACAATTTTATCACAGAAGGCAAATGAGCCTGTGAGGCACAATTTGCTCTTGGAAAAAAAAAAAATCACTCAGGCTCTTCCTAATCATCACCATTTCACCTGCACTTCATGAGAACTGTCCCCTTTTTTCCGAAGACTGGCCCTCTTATAAAACAGATGCAGTATTTGCCTTTCTCCAGTTGTCAGGGACAAAAGTCAAAGTGGAATTATTAAAAGTCAAATGTCTGTTAACACAAGCTGTGCATTTAACCAGGTTTTGATCCACAGGATTTGCTTGGTCCTTTTCCCTGGGATGATTTGCACTCCAAAATTTTACACTTTTCACCAGCAGGACTAAAGAAGATCTTAAATAATTGGGTCACTAACTCTTTGGCTCTCTCAATAAGGCAGACTTGGTTTGCCACTAAAATTCTGGAATTTCAAAGAACAGTATATTCACAGTCCAAAAGGCTCAACACAAATTACAAGCATCTAGCCTACTTGCCCTCCATTTTGGGAAACCAACCCAAAACAATCAGTGCCCCCATATTGCTTGTTAAAATCAGGCAATATGCAGGGAAATGGCACAAAGGACAAATCAGTTGCTTTTTATGTTCTCTTTTTAAGAATCAGGAAAAGGGAAGTAAGCAGATAAAATATTTGTTCTGTATCAGAAAAGAATTAGGGACAAGAAAATCTTAAAACAGTAATCCTTCAAATCCTTTCTATTCAACGGAATGTCCTGAAGATTTGTCCTCTTTAAGGCAGAACAATGAAGCATGCAGATAAAGAGTGTGAAGGAATAGCTATAACCTGAATAGAACATGTCCATCAGTGAGTGTTTATAAAATGGAAACTTCTGTCCAAAGGGAAAGGAGAAAGAAACAAGAAAAGGATATCTGTATTAAGTCAGCCAAATACTTCTCAAAATGTACTCTTTCATTGATTCATAGAAGGGTTGGGTCGAAAGGGACCGTAAAGATCATCTAGTTCCAATCCCTGGTCAGGGATGGGGACACTTTCCGCTAGACCAGGCTCCTCAGAGTTCCATCCAACCTGGCCTTTAACACTAACAGGGATGGGGCATCCACAGCTTCCCTGAGCAACCTGTTCCTATGCCTCACTACCCTTGTACTACAAAATTTCTTCCCACTATTTACTTTAAACCTAATTTTTCAATTTGAAGCCATTGCCTCCTTGCTTTGTCCCTACATCCTCTTGTAAAAAGTCTCTCTGGCATTTTTGAAGGCTCCCTTCAGGTACTGGAAGGCTGCAATTAGGTCACCCCAAAGCCTTCTCTTCTCCAGGTCAAACAACTCCAATTCACCCAGTCTTTCCTAACAGAAGAGGTGCTCCATTCCCCTCAACTATTTTGGTGGCCACCTCTCGACTTCTTCCAATAGGTCTATTGTCCTTCCATAGTCCTTCCTGTCCCCTGCCAGGAACCCCAGAGCTGGATGCAGCACTGCAGGTGGGGTCTCACCAGAGCAGAGGGGCAGAATCCCTTCCCTGGCCCTGCTGCCCACGCTCCTTTGGACGCGGCCCAGGACACGTTTGGCCTTCTGGGCTGTGAGTGCCCATGGCTGGGTCTTGTCCAGCCTCTCCTCCACCAGCAGCCCCAAGGCCTTCTCGGCAGGGCTGCTCTCCATAAGTTCATCCCCAGCCTGTATCAACACCAAGGGTTTGATGCCATAGTTGCTGAATCAAAGTACTGTACCTCATAAGATCTTGCAAAGAGAACAAGAACCACAGTGAATGGATACAGGATTTGCTCTGCTCATGCTCTCGACATGGGTTATTCTCAGCCAAATACTGTTGTTCTGTTTCACATTAGACAGAAACTATACATCCTGAATAACAACCTTTCTCTAGAACCCAGGATGTCCCAATATTTTCTGGGCAGTTTGTCCTATGCACCTTTATCCTTAACAGAACACACTTCACACTACTCTGAAGTCTCTTTAATAACATTTTGTCCTTGTGTCCCTTGTATCTTTTAATTCTTGACTGAAACCACATCTGAAGAAAGGTTAAAAACCTAAGCTGAAATTTAAAAGTGAACAGTTTTATTTTCAGTAAATTTTGCTTCTGAGTTCAAGCAGAGAATTACACTCACACACCACTTCAGCTAACATAATGTCTTTTGTCCAACAGGGTAATTAAGCAGTATGCAAAACATTCTGGTTGTCATTCTTGTTATGAGTTGAGAGATTATTCCCTAAGGCTGTGTATCACAAAAAGAGCAATCTCTAGCTGTAGAGACTGGGAAAAGCAGTACAAAGAAATGCTTAAAAAATTCTAGGCATTATCTCTACAGATTCATCATCAAAAATCCCAGCAGGCTTCTTGGGCACTCCGAATCTATCTTGACTTGAAAGAGTCCTGTTGATTCAAGATGAGTTCTCTTCTTTAAAGGTGGTGACCAGCTCCACTGAAGTCACAAAGAAGAAGAAGAAAGTGGAAGATACAAATTCACTTTTTTACTAGTTTTGTTGCCTAGAAGAAATATACCACTTTCACATCTGTGCAAAAAAAGCTGCAGGTAAGGTTTTCAGCTATTAAAATTCTTATTACTAGGACACCTGCTGTCACAGGATGGAAGTTATTTGAGAAAATAGGTCCAAGTAAATATTGATAATATTTCACACAGCATCAAAACAATGTCCTCCCAGATCAACCAGAAACATTAAAGACACTACAATAAAATAAATAAACCAGGATGTTACTTTGGGTAGAAAATTATGCAAGCATTAGTAAGACATAAACCACATTGATGAAAATTCCAGACTTAAAGAAGAAGCACTATGAGAACTGTACTATTTGGCATCTACCAAATTATGACAACAACTCCTGACATGACGATGACCACAATATATACCGAGAGTAACAGGAAGTATGGTACTGTTATCTTCCTAAGTGTCAAAACAAGGTACAACTACCAATAACTTTCTTCTTAACTAGATAAAAATTAACAGAAGCAGAAGAATTCTTGAAATTATAAACAAAAAACCCCATGGACAGTTTGTTTCACTCACTACTACAGAATACCTCACTATTCTGTAAAGTGTTTAATCTCTGTGCCTTTGCAAAGCTGTAAAGACTAATATACGTATGATTTTTAAAAAATCAGAAGTTACATATAAATGGAAAATCTTATCCAAAAGAATTAAAGGAAGAAGTTAAAAAGTAAAATCTGTACAGTTAACATAAAAATATTATTTAAATATCATACTGCATTCTGAGAATAAAACATGCTAGATATGAATAAAAGGAGTAGCAAGATTACAAATATGAATGCATATCATTAAAACAAACAAAAAACACAAACAAACAACCCCCACCCCAAACATCAAACAAACAAGAAACAACAACAACAACAACAACAACAACAACAAAAAAAAAAACCAAAACAAAAAACACCCAAAACAAACTAACAAAAAAAACCCACCAACAAACCCCCCCCCCCCAAAAAAAAAAAAAAAAAAAAAACCACCTCAGAGGAAGACAAGTACCAGATCTGGCAGGTTGCAAGAAAAATACAGGAAGAATTAAGATAAAGTAATCCACAAAAAAAATCCTTTTTGAGATCAGGAATGCTCATACAAAAATCTGCAGAACTTACAGATGACATATATGGACAGGAAAATTTAGGGCCGGTGTACTACATTCCTTTACAGCTGCACAGGTGAAGACAAATTCATTAAACATTCACTCATCTAAAGAAGAAAATCATGTTCATTCTGTAAAATTTATATCTACATTCTTACCCATCTCCAAAGGCTTAAGCAAAATTTGGAGATTTGTGTCTTGGTATTGACACAGTCCTTGCTAAACTCAGACTTTCAAGGGCTTACTGAAGAAAACGAAGATCTAATTTGGTTTCTATCTTCAATTATAGGAAGGAGCAAATGCAGAACATAGTTTGATCGGTTTTGGTTTGATTTGGTATGGTAAATTTAAATATATCTGCTGGCTCCAAGGTTAAATTTTGAACAGTCAGCCTCAAATGCAACAAATCATATTATTCTGCATTACAAAAAAGCATTGTCATTATGAAATAGAACACTCTCCCCAAAGAGAAAAACAGAGGAAAACTAAAACCGGAGATGCAGCACCTTGCCAGTTAAAATCAGTTCAGAGGTACCACAGATACTCTGAAATAAGACTCTCACATTCAGAGATGTTGGACTGCAAGCACGGACACACAGCCACGAGGAACCTTAAGTCCTATTCCATGATCAAAGCACTGTTGTTTCCCTAGCATTTGTATCTGAGACACAGAAAATCCTGTTCGATATGTTTTAGACATCCTATAACCAAAAAATTTCAGCTGCAATGGGAATACTATAAAAACAGGAATTAATAATAAGAGGTCAATTACTCTGCATAATTATGTTTGCCTCCCCTGTTCAGTCTCATCATCTATTTGGTAATATTCGCTATTTCATATAAATTTTCTGAAAGATGAGCTAAATGATGACAAACTGTAGAGGAAATTTTCCTTTTGGTTATGACTAGGAGATGAGTAACAGTAACACCAAACTAACACACGTGTTAGTGCACCAAAAGGTGTACCAAAAAAAAGTATTCATCAGATGCTCTACTAGCTTCAAAGCATGACCACGAACAGCATATTCTTGTTATTTCCTGTGATTTTGCCAACAGCTTCATCAAATCCTTGTCAAAAGCAACCAAGATCAATAAATAAAACCTTCAAATATGGCATACAAAACTGTCTTACAGAAAATCTCTTTGACATAATGCCACAAAGGAAAAAAAGCCCAAGCAATGAATATATCCGATGCAACCCTAAGACTTCCGCCACCCTTTACTTGCCTGCTAAGGCTGTTCTTAAGTAGTACACAAAAAACTAGTCATTAGAATACAATCACTTAATCACTAACATGTAATCATATAAAACTAAAAATAAATTTCACTTTTATTTGAGACAGTTAGTGCTAACAATGTTAAGAACTCATAATCACATATCAATATTATAGACAGAAATATATTGATTATATTATTCTGGATTAAAATAATAACAACTGCATTATGATTCTAAAATAAATTAATATATTTTATATTATTTATATTATGTATTAATAAACAATGAAACACTAAGATTTGTTTTTAATTTACAAATCAACATACCTGAAATTCAAAGCAATTACTTTTGCATGCTCCTTACACAAATTTATGAATACTAGGAGATTTGTCTTGTTCTCTTACTACAAACTGAGAGGAATAAGTTGGGTAGTACAAGTGATATAAAATTATTCTTTGATAAATTTAAAAAATGGCAGGGCTCAGTTAACAGAACTGCAACAAGTTGATTACTACATAAACAATCTATCAACATTTAAAGGAAGTCAGAGTTCTTAATTAGGAAGAGATTTCTCTGAAATATGATTCCATCTGAAAAATAGACTTAAATTCATCATCTTAGAATAGGTATTTGTCAACTGTGTTGTTTTCCTCCCAACTCCTTTCAGAGGATAGTAAGTCTAAGTATCATGGGGAAACCTATTGTATCCGCCACAGTACTGACAGTATTTGAATTTAGCATCTTCTAGTTTGAAGCATAACTATCAGTTTATTTAGATATAGAAAAGACTCCCCTATAGAGTTCTGACCAGAATTTTTTATTAGTCATCAGGTGCTTCCTTTTGCCAATATAGAACATATTTTGATTATCCTATTTTTAATAGATGGGGAAAACTCTGAAAGAATCCACATAGGCAACAGTTCTAAAAAAAATTATCAACAGACATTTGAACTTCGTAAACTACTGTCTGGACAGTTCTATTTGTAGAAGGTCATGAAACCCATCCCTGACTCACCAAATACCACTAGCACTAAATGCACTACAGTGAAAATCTGCATCTCTCCACTGATACCATCCTCCATTTCTTAATCTCTTCTCTTGTTCAAGTTAATAATTCAAAAGATCTACTCTTCTTTTTTTCTATCCTTGTATTTCAACTTCGGGGGATTTTTGTTTTGCCTATAAAAAAAGTCCATGTGCCTGCTCTACTTAATAAAAGATGACTATAATGCACTGAGATTGTCTAACAAAACTCATATAATTCTAAAATTAAAACCCACCTCCAAAACACTTTCATTTACTTGCATGCTTTACCAAGTCAATGTGTTTGCTACTACCCAGTACTAGGTAAGATTGCATTTTTACAAAAACATACTGAATTGGACCTGATTCACAAAGACTTCTGTGCATCTCTCCCAAGTAATCACGTCCCACACTAAGTCTTCCTGCAGACACAACATTCTCTTTTCCTGTAAAGAAAACTACAAGGCACGATAGTAGTCCAATTCATTTTCAGGAATACACTCCCAGAACAATACCACTCATGAGTAAATGTGGGACATGACAACATTAAATCAACCACTTGTCATCTCTTCATCCATAAGAAGGCAGTAACACAGCTCACTGACAGCAATATCTTACGGATATCTCCAGAAAATACTGTTCCTAAAGAACTGTATGGAAGTTTTAAAAATAAATAGTAAAACAAAGCAAAGATATTCAGGTAATCTCAGTCACAATGAAAACTTGCAGTTCCCACATCCCACAGCTCCACGCTTTACTTATCAGAGGTTATAACACTACATAAACATTTTATTCACTAAAAATTTAATCAGGCATTTCAGAGACTTATTCAAACTGTAAGAGATGACTCATACTCAGTGAGACCTAGGGGTTCACAGTTATCTAAAAAATTACTGGATCACGCTCTGATCAATCTGAATCACACATAATACATCAAAAACCTTATGGTTGTCTCCAGCAATCTCAGGGGAAATAAAAATTCTCACTTACAGTTAAGTCTGCACATTGTAAAAACCATGCACTGTAATTTCGTAATTCACACAGCTGTGGAATCAAAGTATGACATTAAAATTAATCTAGTAGTGACTAGCAGATAAAAAAACCAAACCAAACAGACTTCATATGATATGTAGAGATATTCTGAGTTGGTCAAGCAAATCTTACCCCAGCAGAATTTTAGCATGAACCTCTTTGTTAGTCCTTGAGATTTCTCTCAAAGAGGTAATTTCTGCATCAAACCAAAATCCTCTTTCTTCTGGTGTCTCAACATTGTAGTTAACCATCACCACATCACCCACTTTTAGCTCACTCCACTTGAGAATGGTTCTTGCTCGGGGTCGAAGATTAACTGTGTCCATTTCTATAATGCCATTTTCTGGATACCTTGAAAAGCAAAACCAACAACACCAATGATTATGACTCCTGCAACAGTAAAAAGAAAGTCACAGACAACTTTTTTCAGAAGTAAGTTTTAAAATGTTCTTTAGGCATATAAAAACCATGCAATCTGACCTAATACCCTTTATAAAATACAGTTTTCCTTTAAATACAGATTAAGAATTTGTCTCATCTCAGATGGGACAACTAGCCTCCATGAGTTCACTCTCTCTCTCAAAAGAAAAAAAAAAAGAAAAAAACGAAAGAAAAAAAAAAAGAAATTTAAGTAAATCTATATGCACTTCTCTATAATTTAGTGTTGTTTGACAGCACTCTAACTAAAATCCCAATGCAGGAAGGCAATGTTTTCAAATTTGAGATGCTTTTCATTTTAACACTACAGTTTTTTAATATTCCCCTGAATGAGGGAACTATTACTTGATACTAGAACCTGTATTCGCACATGCGCTGGAAAAATAGACATGATCTGGAATACAGACATGATCAAAATACAAATTGAAAAAAAAAGCCAGCCTGTAATAAAAAGTTAAAAGATGCTAAAGTGAAGTTCCTTTCTCATACTATGTGTAGGCAGATAAAAATCTCCCATCACTTAGCTAGTACTATATGAGTTCACAGAACAAATTTAACAGAGAAAATGCAATTAGTCTACTGCAAATAAACAGCTGCTATTAAAATTATTCATTCTCCCTTCTTAACAAACAGTGCTGAGGATGATGTATCTTAAATTATATTTTCATCATGCAATTACTGGCACTTCAGCAAGAGCACTCACAGTTAAATTAATATACCTTTATCAAACAGCACTGTTAAAACATTAATGGCAAAATCCTACTCTTACTAATAAAAGTATGGCTCTACCACTTTACATGCCACCCTTTATAGTGAACAAGAATATTTCAAGGTCTTGGGAAAACTGCACATTGCAGTTTACTTCAGGAAGAAATACTAGAACTACTGCTATGAAGAGCATGAGACTGACAGACTATAGGCTGAAATCAGGATGTCTACTCCTGAACAGTTGACTGAAGGCCCACCAATGAAACTGGATGCATTTTAAACAAGTTCATCTTGCTTTGTTTTATGCCTTCTATTAAATCTAACACGTCAGTTTGCTACTACTGATGTGGGGGGCTGGACAACTGGAAATTTAGTCATTGTTTTGTTTTAAGAAGCATGAACCACAGCAGTTTAAGAGTGGGTGTACCTTCAGGATAAACTAATGGCCAAGTAAAAGAACACATCTCTAACTACTTACAAACGTTAAATACAAAGCCTGTTTTTGCACCAACATCTTCAAATCCTAATGATAAAATTCTGCACAACAGAAGTTACATCATACAGAGACAGGTACTTGGGATCAAGTCATAATCAAAACAATAGTTTAATATTATTTAACTCTCCACATTTCCTAAGGTTTTTTTGCCCATGTTGTTTCCAAATTCAGTGCATACTGAAAAGTCAGCATTTGAGGGTTTGCCTTTATGTCATGAAACTTTTGCCTAAAGGAATTACCATAACATTCTGCTACATTATTAATATTTTAACTGTAATATCCACAGCATACATGATTGATTCACCCAGAGGTATTAAGACAAAGCAAAAAACAGCTATAGGGATCGTGCCTATTTTATTGAGTGCCTTGATAACATCACATTGTTGTACAACAGGCTACTGAATTCTTAAGACAGCTATGTTTGACCTCTTAATCAGTTCCAAAGTTATACAGTAAACCCTTCCTAAAGTTTGTAGAAGACAGCAAGTAGAATATAATAAATAACAACATTTTATTTGAACTCTGAAACCAAAATAGTGCTTAAACATGAGGAAACTAGAGAAGATAGATCAAAAATAGATACCATTTAGGTATATAGTGAAATAACCAAGTAAGAAATACATATGGGATCATAAAAATAACCAATAAACATTTTAGAAGTTCCCTTGTCACTATTAAAAAAAATCAAAAAATCAAAATACATGACTTACAAGAGTAGGCATTCACAGAAACTTAACCTTGATCTGAAAAATCTATTTGCTTCTGAAAGTAAAATGTCTTCAGCTTCTGTTTTCCCTGGGCAAGCTTTGGACAAATGCTTTTCCCTAAATTCAGATTGATATTATCTTTCTCACCTCTGTGCAACTCAGAACAGATCCTTCCTATTGTACTGATGAGGAATTTCAAAGATTGCCATCTCTAACGTCTCCATTGTTGCTCTTGGAAGTACCTCATGAAAAAACTGACTAGAACAAGACCACTTACTAAAAGACACCCCCAAAATCCCCTTTTATAAACGTAAACGGTTTTCCAAAGGAAGAAAAGGAAGGCTGACTCTCCACTGAGTGCATTTTTCCTCTAATCAGCTGGTCAGAAATGCAAGCTTACAAACTTTACCTAAAAAACAAATGAGACTTCTTTTGCCACATTTTATCTTTCTTTGGCAAAGGGTTACAGATACTGAATGTTTTACTGCTGTGCCTTCACAGAGAGAAACGTTTTCATGGTTGCTGGTGAAAGGTACCAGGTATTTAACTCTTCACACTAGTCCATAAGTGAATCTCAGACAGAACAGCAGAAGCAGTACTTGCCACAAGTTTTTGAGTTAGGATAAAACTTGCAGAGTTGAATTCTGTATGTTATGCTCAGTACCACTACTCATTATTATTCTAATAAGTAAAGAGTACTTTCAGAGTGAACTTGTGCCCTCAAATGTTTCTAATGCCACAATATATTTGAATATGGAAGAAAATCACGCTCACATTAGAAAATTCTACTACCTCACATTCACCTTCCTGAAGTTTAAGATGCCATTTGTAAAAATCACACATTAATTTAAAATCTAATCTCTTAAATATGCAAGAATAATATTTAAGCATAGAATCACAAGATAGGAATATGTGGATCTACGTAAATAAACCAAAATATAGAGAATAAATATGTATCTTAACCTCAAGAATTAACTGAAAATTAATTCTTGCCCATTGTGGGAAGCTTTAATAAAGGACTGCTGTGAGACGTGAACATATGCTGAAAGTGTTTTCTCATTTATTGAGTTACTTTTAAAATCCTGAGATCACAGCCAAGAGAAAACAAACATTTTCACAGCAATGATTTAATTAGGCTAGTATAAATTTGGTACAGTTGAAATGAAGATTATATGGCATAATTAAACCTTTAAATTGAACACAGCTGTGGACAGTTTCTTGGTTTTCTATGGTTTTAGGATATTTAGCAACTAATACTGAAAAAAAGAGCTATACCAGCAAGCATAATCATAAATTTAATGAATATTGCACACCATAGGATTTCTCTATCTCTGATTTAATTCTTCCCTGTAGTATTTCTGACACTAGTACAGCAAGGATTTCTTGAGATTTCCTATGTGTGTAGACAGTCTCCACAGCAAAGAATTATTCATGAAGCAAAAATTCCAGTATTTCTTGGCTACGATCAGATGGTTGGATGTGGTTCCTAAAAATGCTCAAATGCTAGGACACATAATAGTTCCATGTCAGAATAAACCCAAGCCTGCTCAATTTACTAAGACCTTGCAACATACCCTCTAACACTTTTCCCAGCTGTTACCAGAACAACTAGAACTGGAAAGATAAAATTCTGGGAACAAAAGAAAAGACTTCCCCATCCAATCTCCATACTAGTACAGTGAGGAATGTAAGAGCAGATGCACAATTTAAAATTATTTTAAAATTATTTTCCAGTATTATTAAAATGGAAGTATAACTCATTTTCTTAATCAAAAAATTCAGGGAAGAGTCATTCCAGCCGTGGAATGAAGGAATAGAAGGGCAAAACCAAAAAAAAAGAAACAGAGGGGAATGAACTCCTGGAAGAGGTGAATCTGGATAAGAATGTAAAACTGGAAAAAAACTTGATCGCTACCACCCCTCTCCCTTATAACCTGAGGAAATAATCAGCCCAGTTTTGCTGTAGCGTTTGAGAAAGCCAACACAGTGTTTCACAAAGCACTACACTAGAAGACCATGTAATTATGAATGGGAAAAAAAAATCACTGGGGTAGTCAAGCTGTGCACTTCTAAAAAACAGTAGGTCTGAGAATTTGTTATTACAAGAAAAACTAGTAATACATTTCAAAAGACAGACTGGAAGGCATACTGAATATCAATAAAGATAAAAATCAGCCACATGGAACATAAACAAGATTTTGAGAGCCTTACCTAACAACTAATAATTACAGAATTATGCAGCTAATACACTAAGAAACCATATTAATAGCCTGAAGAGAACCATCTTACTTTCCTAATTACTTTAATTCTGAATTTCAAGAAAAAATAACTTCTAGTCTTACATGACTGCGCTGTGTGGACAACATGGATACTCTGAAGGGAGAAAACCAGGAAATAAGAGTATCAAAACAGAAGTTCAGAAGTGTAAGAAATACACAGAATGTTCAATTTTCAATACAATGCTGTTGTACTACAAGTTTAAGTAATGTGAATATAATGAAAACCAGGTTTACTTCACTAGATAGCAGACAAGTCATGGAAGACAAGTCATGCGTTTTTTGAAAAAACTTTCCTCAGGAATGCAAAGAGAACACTTAACAGCGAATTCAAGATAAATGAGTAAGTAGTTAAATTCACTGATCACACCATTTTTTCAGCCAAGAATCAGTTTTGAACAAAAAAAGTTTAACTGTTATTATCTTAGTTGTTCTCTCAAACATGTACTAGGACAGCAAAACTTCCCTCCCTTAGCTAAAACCCTTTCCAAAGAGATGTAAGAAACACCTAGATTGTCTCCTCAAACTATTTCCTTTACAGTTTGCACAAGTGTCTACATCGTTAGAAATCAAAGCCCTACACTTAATGCCTGTTGTCAAAACCTTCACTATAATACATACAAATACTCTGACATTATAAAACACAGCATACGCAGTCAGAAACCCATTGCAAATGGGACAAATAACCTTACAAGGAACAGACTTCTTGAAATGAAGAGCAGCAGTGTGCAGCTACGCCCAAAAGATGTTTTCAAGTCTGAATGATTCTCATGGCACACTTTCTAGTGAGGATATATGGAAAAAAGACATCTGACATAGCAGCTCTTTTATTACTTTAGCATTGCCTAATAATCTATATAATGTAAAAATTTTGAATGAGTAAACAAACTAATCACTGATATTAGGAACTAGAAAACTAACATAGCTAGGAGAAGTGTTTCAAGTAGTCACTCAGACTAATTATAAAAAAGGTCGTGTTACCCTTAGGAACAGATTATCTAAACACTCTACTTGGCAGACAATATAGCTTTTATTCCTATTCCTCTTCTGAAATTCTAAACTCTCCAACATAAACAAAAGGAAGTGCTATAATAAAACTACAGTCCATTGCTCCCACAATTTTGTCATGTTTCTAGCCATTAACTTAACGTCCTTCAAAAGGAATCTCTCTTCTCACTTCAGTATCTGAAACTTGAATCAGGAATCTGACAACATGCATCCTCCTGATTCGCACTCTTTCCTCTGTTTGATGTATATAAAGAAAAAAGCCAAGTAACTCAGTCAAACATTTACAAGGGTTAATTGAAAATCACACAGCATGCAAAGGAATGTATCTTGGCATTTCTTCAACAGTTTGCATCATGCACTGTCACTAATGCTGCACAAAGCAGCTACCTCTCAAATAAGAAGAGAATCTTTCCTATATACAGCTCCACTGGGCAAATTTATTTGACTGATGAATGACAAAACCCAGTAACATTCACCTAGTAAACACTGGTTTTTAGATATATTAGGAAACAATAGCACTTCATTTGTACAGTCACATAACCACAAAATTCAATGGAACTTCACTACCAGATGTAAACAGCTGGAAAACAAAGTATAAGAAAGAAGTAGGGGCTACCTCATCTGAGGACAGCTCATAATATCCTTTAGTCTCAAAAAATCAATTTATCAGTAGTGTGATACGTGAATTCTCAGATACAATCTATTCAATCCCAGCCTACTACCTATATCTGAAAATTTCGTATTAAAAACATTCAGAAAATAGACCCATTAAGCAAGTCTAATTTTCAAACCATTCCTTGAGAAAGCAATAGCAAGTTTAATGTTATTATTCTCTTGATGATCTCTTCAGCTGCGGATTACATTTTCAAGTAGAAAGTGGGTTTTTTGACTAGGCAGTACTTAAAACTTTTCTCCTCATCACCTCAGAATAGTCAGTGCTCTCTAGCTATAAGACTGTGTCTTGTATATTGCTTCATCTGCACAGGATGACTACACTTTTTGACCTCTGTGGCAACACAGTGAAATCCTAATTTTCTTAATGTGTGTGTTTGTACACCTTAAAAATCCAAGGGCATCACTCCACAGCTCACATTAAGCACGAAGTAAACAGATCCAACTAGCTCCCTAGAAGAAATAACCACAGTGTACTTTATGGCACATGATGCAGTTATTAGCTCATGGTTTAAAACAAAATTTTCTGACTGTTATAAAACCTGAGGGGAATATCATCAGCCAAAACAATGGCCTTGAAAAAAGTTACCTACATTTGAGTCATACTTAATCTGTACTTGCATATAAATTGTGATACTGAAATTACTCATGCTGCAGAAACATCCAGCCTTCTCTCCCAGCTTCTGCTGAGAGCACTCTTCAATGTAAAGACTTCATTACAAATGACTGAAACAAGAAAAAAAAAATTACTTAGGGTAAATAAGTAAGTCATCCGGCTGCTTTGGAAGTAGGAAGCAGCTTCCTAGCTACTTTGGGGAGCTAATGATCAGGAAGCTAATACCTGCAGAACTGCCTCCCTGAAACTAAGTACACTATAACCAGTGCTACACCAGTAAAAAATATGACATACAAGTTAAGAGGAAATGCTGATATGACACAGCATGTCCTTATGGTGCCACTCAGCTACTGAAATGTCCTGTTTCTGATTTGGAAGTGATTCTTAAACAAGCTGTGGTGGAGATCACCTACAGTTCTCAGTTAACTTCAGGATCTCAGTGTGTGTTGAGATTCCTCACAAGGCCTTTTAAATCAGCATTTGGCTTATGTTCAAGACAGGTTTATTTCTTCTGTATTTGATGTCAGTTGCTGGGAGCAGAAGAAAGAAATGTATGGTAGTACTGTATGAAACCTGATAGCACATCCTGGACTTCAAAGTGTTTAACAGCTCCTTATGATACCCACAAATGCGAACACGAAATGGAAATACAGGGAATAAAGTCTAAGGGGAGGAAATACACTGACAAAAACAGGAACACACATCAAACTGCTGCCACCAGGGAAAAACTTGTATTCAGAAATTAAAGAAGATGGACTGTCACATACAAGTTACGTAGCCACAAACAGATGCCGAGAAATTCAATACCGCCTGAAGGTCAGCATTAGTAAAGTTAGTATTTTGGCCTCTTCCTCACTGGTGAAATTAGGGCTCTCAAACACGTACAAGTCTTTTAAACCTTTGCACTTATCAAGAATTGTGACTCCAGTTTAATCTGAAACTGAGTTCTGTTCCTTTAAATGGCTCTATGTTTTCTCTCTGCAGAAATACGTAGGTCTTACAACTACTGCAGCCATTTAGTTAAATACTAGACACATAGCTGGGGTGGGGCATGGTGGTGGAAGAGGTGGGAGAAAATCACTACAGAAACAAGTCACCAGTGCTGTTATCTACAAAATCGCAGAGGAATATGTAGTACCTCCTATCTGTGGCAGTCACAGCTAACAGGACGGCTCTGTTCACTCAAAAGATAGTTATCCCTTTGAGATTACTATAGTTAATTCTTGCCCAGAAAGGGTAATTTCTCTAAACTGTACTCTTTGCAAAAAGAGCTCTGTCATATTTTTCCTCTTACATTCACTGTAACTATACTATTTAAATAAGAAATGGAAAGAGGAACAAATGAACTTTATGAAATTTAGAGCTGCATAACAAAGCATTTAGGTTTTGTACAGGACTTGTTGTGGTTGTGGTTTGTGAATTTCCCAGCCAATGCACCATTTATGTGGTGGTTTTACACTCACCGAATTTTGTTTCCCAACTGGGAGATAAGATTTTGGGAGAAACAGGCGAAAACAGGCTCAACTTAAAAGTAAAAACAGATGAATTTTATTAATATACACTAAGGAAAGAGGGGAAAAAAAAAATGAGACATTCAAACACCTTTCCCCCACCTCAAACTGTTCACTTTCCCACTCAACATAGAAAGAAAACTATGATTTTCAGTCAGATGCAACGATTTAAACACAATCCTGCAACACTTTGGGAGAGGAGTCTCTCTAGAGTTTATGGAGAACACACCACAAGAAAAGGTCTGGTGGCTCTCAATGTCACCAATCTGCAACCGCCTGGAATTTTGCAGATTCTGTGCAGTCCTATCCATACAACACTTTCCCAAGCTGCTTATGGGCCTCCACATGTTTGGGAGAATGGTTTTAAGAATGGCTCTTCTAGTATAAAACAAGGGTTCCTTTTTCTATCTCAAAAATTGTCTCTATCGCAAAAGAAATAGAGACCTCCTTTTATGCCTAGGAGCTGGAGCCTAATCACTTCCTCTCCAGAATCATCTTTGTCTCAAAGGCTGAGACCTCTTTACTTTTTCCCAGGAGCCGGGGACATTCTCTATTCAATTATATCTCACTTATATCAATACACACAACTCTTCGACGAGAACTTGCATTTGCCCAAACAGCATTATAATAGTCCATTTCTCCATAATTCACATCCAGGGAAGTCCGGTCAGAAATGTCCACTTCCTCCATCCCTTCTTCCAATAGTCTTTCTCAGTTCTTTCACTGACTTTGTCTCAACGCTGTCTTTCTACACTTCAAATCACTCTGTCTTCCACAGAGGACGGAAAAGGGTTAATGTCTTTGCCCAGAGTCTTTTCTCCTCTCCAGCTGACTTCTGGAACTTCAAGGTTGCAGGTGATGGTGGGGAGGGGGAAGAGGGGAGAGGGAGCATGTTCAGGAATGCTGATGGATGACTCTCCTCCACCCCTGGTCAAACCTAAAGCAACTCAACCTTGGATCAGCTCCCTGGAGCTTCGGAGAAAGATTCTTAAGATTTTCTCCTTCCTCGCACCAGAGGCTCCGACAGGCAAGCCAAGAGCACGGCTGCCACGGCCCCTGGGGCAGGGCCAGCACTGCCAATCTGCAATTCTCATCCTCTCCCCATCGGTTCCTGCCCAGGGAGAGAGGGGACACTGCTAGCCCCAGCCACTCTCCCACAGGCAGCAGCCCCCCCAAGGCCTGGCTGGGCCTGGCCCCAGGGAGGCATAGCCCGAACTTCTGACTTATGAGGTGATGTTAAACTCCTTGCCAGCCAGAAGAGAAAAAAGCCAAGTCACCTGGGATCTTTGATTTAAGACCGGGTCTCCAGAGGCATATACTACACTCTTATTTGTCAGCCAAGCTGTCAATCCATGTCATAACTTCCTTAGGGAAAAAAACCTCCTTCACATTCATGCTAAACCACCACACTTGTGATACGGAAATCTAGCAGCACCGCTGCTAAAGCCAGCTTTCTCACTTAAGAAAAGGACAAGTTCTGCTTCACCCTTTATGAAAAACTGCTATATGAGAACATACTGATCTAGGGAGTAGAGTACACCCATTCAATGCATTACAGGTGACCTACCCCTCAACTGTACCTTTGTGGTGATTTTTTTCCCACATTGGAAGGATGTAAGCAGACAGAAAAGCATCACTTACAACTTGAGAAGTTGTGCACCTGCGCCTACCTCTGACATATAGTCCTTCCAATGTATTAAAGTAATTTTGATGGCTTTACTGGCACCAGGCTTACGTCTTCCATTTGTAAGTCATTTTTACTCTATTCAGATAATGGAGAGTGTTTTTGTGTCACGTAAGAATACCTGTTGTAGGAAAGAAGAAGCCAAAACTATGTCACCCATGAGAGCCATTATCTACCAGAGATAAAAAGGAGAAGAACTTCTCCAAAACAACACCGCAAGTATAGACTAGAAAATGCCAAGTACGTCTGGCAGCAAAATGCTTAATCCAAACCTGAAAAAACAAAACGCCCACACACAAGTAACTGTGCAAGGCATAGTACTCACAATAAGATATGAAGCTTGAAGAACAGGAGTGAAGAGATAAATTAACCTATTTCTGCAGCAGAGAACTGTGTGCCAGAGCACACCACGGTCTTCCTACTTACCCATATCAAGCAAAGAGGTGGCAGAATACAAGTGTACATCAGAGGTAAACACTAATGTATGGAAACAAAGTGGCAGAAGCACAGATGTAGTTACAATAAGAATGTGCATGTTGGATAACACTAAAAAAGTGACACCCAAAAGAATTGTATCGGGAAAATCCACCAAAAACTTAATCACTCATAAATGTACAAGTCGCCTTTTCCAATAATTTTTCTTTCCAAAAGCTCTAACTTCCAATACCTTAGACTCATCAGCTTAAATGTGATGATCTTGCCACATCATGTTTTTGTGCCTTACTTAGTTTTGTTGTCTAAGTGTATACAGCTGCTATACATAACCACCTTGTAAAAAGTAAGGAGTAATTGCTGAAAGAGGGGACCTCTGACATTAACAGAGGTCAATCTTTTAGTTTCATAAGACTATACCAAAGAAAAATCAGAACTGTTGTGAAACTTCAACTTCTGTACTTCCAACTCATAAAAATAACAGCATCTACAAAACAAAACCATAATTTCACTGCAACCGTTACAAACACTTTCTCAGTAATGTTTGCCCGTAGCTGACTTACATATATCCACAATATTGTAAAATCAGATAATATTAAAGACAAGTCTTTGAAACCACACCACCAACGACATTAATTTCAAAGAAAAATATTTTTGGTTTGATCATAATAGTTGACTATGTTATCTTCAAATATCTTTTGCAATATTCACTGAAGTATTTGCTTTTCTATTTCCACCATTTTAACTCTCTAACGTTTTAAGTAAAATGCTTAAAGTCACAGATATGGAATCCAAACTTAGCATAGAGTCAAAAAAGTGCATTAAGGTATATCTACTACTAGTACAATGAACAAAAACTGCTCTGTAACTCAGATGCAGAGTTACGTATTAAAATAAGTAGAAATAGTTACTCTAAAAAAAGCGTTTTGGAAATCTACATTTAGTTAATATTTAATATACTTTGCATCCTTCTACCTCAATCTTGCATTCCACAGACTACAGTATTTTTACTAGCTTCAGTATCAAAAATCAAAATTTCTCAATTAATTTAAAATGTTATTTGTTTAGAAGCTTAACTTACTGCTTTAACACATTATTACCAAAAAATTTCAGAACAATTTCTCAAGCAAATGAAGTGGTGCAAAGCCTGCTCATAAATACCAAATCCTTTCAAACTCAAGGTTTCCCACCCACACATTGCAGGCTCTAGAATTACTAGAGAAGGGACAAAAAGCCCCCAAACTAACTTGAAAAACCCCACCCTTAATGCCCTCCCTCCAGTTCAGGATAAGTTTCAAGTCTTCAGTCATGAAGTTCTCAGTAACAAATCTCTACTGTAAGTGCAGATCTGAAATTCTGTGCACAATTACTCTATTTGGAATAAAATAAACCCGAATTAAGTAACAAAAATTTGCTTCAACGGCAGCTCTCCTTCAGCTCTATTTAAAGAAATTCCATATACACAGGAAAAATTTTTTTAAAAACTTAAAAAAAACCCTTGAAAAAAACAACAGTAAAAATTTGGCAATATGGTTTTTTTTCTTATGTAGAAAGGATGCATACTCTTATATAGAAAGGATATTCTTATCTCATAAGGAGAAGACATATTTCACAAGTATTTAGGCATGAAAAATATCATTACTGTCAATGGATATTCCATACCCAACTGAAAAGTGTTATGAATTTTCTAGTATTTTTTTCGTGGTTGCCGTATTGAACTTGCTCTCTTTGATTCCAAGCTTCTTTAAGAAATTCTTGGTTTATACAAACCAAATAACAATATGTGATGTCCTCAAAATAGTATCAGGAACACTTACTCATCATACTTGATATGATAAATAGCTTCTTCATCAGTGTCCATACAGTCTGAGTAAGATGTGGAAGGTGTACTGTCCAAATTATTTGCATTTTCTCTAGAATGATCTTGATTTAAGTTTCCATTAGTCCTTTTGTAAGTGTTACCACTCTTCCCTTGAGCTTTACTATTCTTATGTCCCTTTGTTGCTCGGGTAACATTTTCTATATGAGCTTCAAACCAGGCTCCAATGTTGATATCACGGGCATCCACCAATTCATTTATCTAAAAGGAAAATTCAATAATGAAATTATGCTTATTTTATTGAATACCAATTAAGACAAAAATAAAAAAGACAACTTACTATGCTACTGCTGAACTTTGTTATCAGTAAAACAATCAACTATAATAACTAGTTGCAACATAAAGTAATATGCTGTCATAAATACTTTTATTTGCACTTTCAGTATTTTATTACTCTTCATTAAAATCTAGTATAAATGTAATTTATATGTAATTTTAAAAAGTAATGCTTTTTTTTTTTCCTTTCAAATCAGAAAATTAGCTTGATCTCTTTCTTTATCCTTTCCTCTTGTTTCACCAACTGTTCTTTATGGCTATGAAAAGCACACACAGTATTAAAACACTAGTTCAAAACCAAAGGGTTTACAGACCTTCCTGAGCCTCCAACATGGAATTATTATTTAATTTCTAGCTTTCTGTCCGGCAAGATTTTTTTAATTAATTAAGACTCAAGGACCGATAGGAAATAATTTAACAAGGTTGCCACCACAGTCAGCCACAAAATTGTTACTGTAAGAAATGAAACCAAATGAAACCCATCTCCAGAATTTCTCCCTTCTGTACTCAGAATATGACTGGTATTAAGCAATCAAACCTATTTACTATTCTAAACCATGTTGTATTTTCTCAAGCATTCAGACAATAAATCAGTGTTCCTTTAATTATACTGAGAAGGCTGATAGAAAAGATTTAAAAACTACTTCAACAGTACACCAACTATTAAAAAATTACCACAACAGAACTACTGCAGATAAAAAAATCTTTAATTATCAATGAGACACATGCAGATATGCATATACATATACATCGTTTAAGCTACAGTGTTTGTCAGGTACCAACATTGTGCCAGACAGATACTTACTCTCACACACTCCAAAGGCTAATTTCTAAGATATGAATAATCTTACTGTATTTTCACAGTAAGGAGAATACAGAGGAGCAAAACTCTAAAGTTATAGTATTTAGACTGAAGTAATCCTTTGGTATATGAAAGCACAACTGACAGCAGTTTGAGCTGACAAGTTTATCCCATTAAAGGAATACTTCCTGTTTTACTCCTGCCGTTCCTCTTCTTCAGATAACTTCCCAAACTTAATGTTTTGTTCTTCCACATATGCTAAATATCAATATGTATTTTTATTTTTACTTTATTAGAATTTACAGTATTCAAAGTACAGCTTATTACCAGGATGACAATTTCAGCTACACGATAAACAAATCCGAGAGCGACAACCTTATTTTAAATCTATAAATACATTTTAAATATAAACAGTGTATTCTGGCACTTCCAGAAGAAACCTTCATGAAGGCATCCCTATGCAATCTTACATGTTTTAACTAGTTGCAGCTCAAAGTGGTGCCTTACTTCCTCTTCTCCAGAATACAGCTGAATGAGATACACACTATTAAGGATTCCCCATCTGCTGCTCTTTCTTGCAACCAGTTACAGAAGTGCCAAAGAAGGCATGTCAGCCAAGTCAAAATCCATCATATCCAGACCAACAAAAAATTGAAAAATAATAATAAAACAATACATCAATGCAAACTCCCTTAATCATTCCTCTACAATACATGCATATGTAATTTGATGTGAATAATTATACAACATACTTCCCACGCTTGCAAAGAATAAGAGCAAATAATTAGTACCACAGACTTCTGAGGAGCATAATACAACTATTTCTTGTGAGTGATGTTTGGTTTAAGAACTGTTTCATTAGTAGCTATTTATGAACAGTATTAAACAAACACTGATTTTAATTACAGATTCCATTTGTGTGGTTTTTATTCCAAGCTAGTGTTCTTGGCTAAAATGTTTTACTGCAGTGCTTTGCAAAAGAAAAACTGACCAAGTAAGAATCAGAAAGTGAAACATACACATGCTTCTGAATTAGCTTTGTTTTTTCTAATATCATTCCTGCATGCTCAAACCACTGTTACTGTAACTGCTCTCTTGCAACTCATGCTGTTATGCCTCTTTTTGACCACTGCTTAGCCAAAGTAGTGTTGTTCACTCATGCCAAGTCCATCATTGGATGGCCTCCCAGTTCTTAGACCAGAAACCACTAACAACTCTTAGAAACAAGGAACAAGAGCCGTACATAAATCCATCCACTACTTGTCCTTCAGAGCCCACAGAACCATACCAGATGTCAGGTACAAGTGGGATATAAAACGAGATAAAACATTCTGATTTACATAACATACAATGACCACACAGAGGAACTCTGTTTAAATTACTATTTTAACCACCTAACAATATTTTAATTATTATTACCTTTTATTTCCAATACCAATGCTACCATTATTTTTTATAGCTTTTTTAATTGCAGGTTCCATACCAACTAACTTTCCTTCTGGTAGCTGAAATCAGAAAGAGAGCAGGGCACAGAGGTTTGGACTGTCCACAGCACTGAGTAAGTAACAGATATCTTGTTGAGTGTAGCTCTGGATGAAGATCGAGTAAGCACAAGGACTTTGCTCAGACAGAGTAAGTTTAACAGAATATTTCTCCCAGTAAATAAACTATTCTTTATTGTTTGACAATGAAATGCGAAATCACTAAATATATCCCCCTACTTAGCTGCCTAATGTACCTTAGTTTATGAGGTCCTAGGCCTTTTTTACTGACTTCTATTAAATAAGTTTACAACCTTTGAACTACAATACTGGGAAAAAATACATTCTTCTAAGTTTTCAAATACTGTAATTAGAAACCCTCTGTATACATTCATACCAGTACCTATAAATAGCAAACAGTGAAATGAGTGTACCTTTAATTTTTTCTTAGACATACTGAAAACACATGGTTGACTGATAAAGTAATCACAAATAATGAAGGAGAAAGTGTTAGGTCTTTGCAATGAGACATCACAAAAAATTCAGCTGACTTGACAAAATAGGTTTCCTTGAGTATGCCTGCCAATATCACCATTCTCTATTATATCTTCTGATTTAATCCTGAACAAAACAGCTGAGAGACTACTTGTTATTTAACATATTGAAATATGAAACATTGTTGAAAAATAAACATTTAGTACTCTTTTCCTCAGGAAAGGAGTGCTCTCCCCGTGTTCGCCCATCTCTCCATCATTCTCCCTATCCTTTCTCATATTACCTTTTATACTCATTGATTAATTGTAAAGCTTCAGAACTGAAGAACTGGAGTTCTTCCCATTGTAATAAATGGACATAGAAGAAAATGGAAACACACAAGCTCGTGTCTCCATATTCAAGCTACCAATTTGTGACTCCCTGATTCCTCAGAGAATGAACAGAATTCTAACTATATGCCTTGTATATGCATGGCAGCCTCTGTTGCATTAAGGCTACAGAGGTTTGGCAGAGAATAAACTCCCTGGTGTTCCAACTGGTCTTCAGAGATCAGAGGGCTGGATGTCACTGGGTTTGATTTCTGATTAATTCAGCACTCGGTCTGGTTGTGCTCAGTAACATCCACAATCCAGACTCACCAATAGTGCAGTTTATTGAAGCAACAGGAGGTGGGTTCAGGATTGCCAGTGCACAATGCAGTAACCAGAGTGCTAATATGTGTCATGAAAGAAAGTAACAGAGATCTGTTAGCACTATAAACACTTATATTCGTATATGTTAATAAATACTCATACATGCTAATAAACTTCCATATATATTAATACATATACAGCTGTAATAATAAATATTCCTAAACATTAATAAATATTCATGTGTGTGTGTGAATAAATATTCCTGGGTCTGCTCCAATGCAATTGGAAGGTACAAAGCCCACCTAAATGTGCCCTTTCTAGAGAGGAGGAGAGACACTGTCCATCAACCTACCCCAAGCAAGTAGAGGTGTTTTCTCCCCTCTGTCTTTTGTCCCCAAAATACCCCTTCTATATTATAATTTTCAGTCCTACCCAAAAGGAACAATTTCATGTTACAGGTGGGGTCAGGGTGACGGTGGTCTTACACAGTCAAGTTGTCTTTTCATCTGCATTCCTAGGTGTGTGAAAATTACTATCAAACAGGACTTAATGAAGGCCTTAGTAACTTCTGGTCAAAATTTAGTTGATACAAAAGATAAAATAAATAACTGGGTCCATCTGCTGAGGTGGCAGTAAAGGCTCTTTGACTGATAGTCTTTGCACACCTCCTTATGTCCATAAAGAAAACAGACTTTTAGCAAGGTTTGTTTTACATGGTGAAAGGGGAGTGAGGATAATGGCTGATGCAGGTAATCCTCTGTACCCCACTGAAACAACACAGGGCCATGTGGCCTCTGCTTCACTCCAGACATCACTCCATCCTTAGACCTTGCTTGAGCGAGAGAGCGGCCCAGCTCACGCTTTTCTCAGCCAGATCTGTCAATTCTTCAAGGACTCAAGGCAACACTGTAGCAAGTCTGTCCATTTACAGCAATCTCAGTCTTTTCCTTCTCTGTAATTGTCAACATTTTCCAGCAAAATAATTACTGTTATGGCTATGTCTTATCTAAGAGAAACACTCAAAGAGAAGGTGAAATGCTATCATTCCCTACGGATAGATATACATAGATATATTCACATACATACATTCTACTACATAAACAATAAGCTAGCAATCTGGAAACTGCCCCTTTTCTGTTTAAATGAAACTTCTGGTACTCTGATGTAATCCTTCACAACAATACCGAAAAGTTCAACAAGGTACAAAACTAAATTAATACTAGGTATGCAATTCCTAAAGAACTTACATTTAAAAAGGTATCATTACATAACATATAGCTTAAAGAAATGTGTATTTCCACATTTGTAAAGAAATTGTGAATTTCCAAAATTTCTCTAATTCTAATGCAGGACTAAAACATTCTGACTAAAACAATTATTTGGCTAGTTTGAAGAAAAAAAAAGGGAAAAAGCTACACTTTAACACATTTTCTTTATTAACTTCTTTTGTCCACAAGATAGTATTTGTTTCACAGCTACTCTAAACGTTTTCAAGAATGCGTTTTGAAGAAGACAGTGTATCAGAGTTTGAGAATTCTCCTGAGAAGTGAGCTTGGTACAAGGAATGTGCTCATGACTCTCCAAGAGTCAGTTTAAATTATGTGAATTTCACTTAAGCCAAATTGGGGCATTAAATCATTCAAGAAAGCAATGAGGATACACTCTTTGATACAATAAAACAACACTTTTCTAAAAATGAAATTAAATCTGCAGGAGTGAGGCAAGCTTTTAAAGTTTGTACCTACCTTGTACAATCCAATGCCAGGATCAATGAGAAACGAGTGAGATGATGTAGACGGCTGACTGGGTGATCCACTGTTTGTTTCTTTGACTTTGTTCTTGCAGTTGGAAACAGCAGAGGGATTGACTTCTCCATCCTGATCTGTCACAGACGCAGTGGTAGGAGCCTCAGAATCAGAACGTATCAAAAGCTGAACTATGTCATTTAGTCCAACATTGTAGTCAAATAAAGTGTGTCCGTCTTCTAGCTGTCAAAAAGAAATGTGTACTTGTAAAACTCTACCTTAAGGTAGCTAAGTAGTTTTTAAATCTTCGTTTTATAGACAATAATTGCACAGACCAGAAGAGGCAAGCCATATCTTACTGATCAACAAAAACTTACGTCTTGAGGATAAGAAAAAACAAACTCCTCAGGTTAACTTCATTTATAACTTCATTCAATGAAAATCAGTGGAAGGCCTAAAACTAGAAACAGACATGTCTACACACTGATGTCACCTACCTAAGTTTAAGCTAAGAAATACCAAAAAATGACAAGCTGTGCACTAGGAAATTCATGAAGCAGCACTGCTGCTTTGCTCAGTTAAACACCCTTAATGACCTAGAGCATCTCTGAAGCAAAGATTTGATTCACCTGAAAGTATAATGAATTGCTTTGAAATAGCAAAATTAGTATTAGTTACACTTTAATTCACACTTCAGTGGGGGAAAAACATGCATGACTAAAAACTCATGTCTTCTGAAACTATTCTAGCAACAAAAAAGTTATCTACACTTCTTTCAAGAATAGGTGTTATTTTCAACACCAGTTGATGTTTCATAAATATTTTCAAACAGAATGGCTTTCATGAGCTTATGGGCAGTATCCATGACACAAGAAAAAGGGAGCAAGAAGGAACAGAAAAGAAAAAAAGGAGCACCTCTACAGTTTCTCAATAGTAGTTTTCTCTAACATTCAAACAATCTCAGGAGAGACAAACTAGAATCCAACTTTCTTTCTCCATCCCCTCTGCTTTTTCAAAACAACTCTAAAGGGCAGGGGATAGTTATGATAGTTATGAAGCTGACAGTCAAGAAATAAACCAGTTCTTCTTCCATTAACTTAAAATCTTGCACAAAAAATTAACTCTCCTTACTGCTCATAACTACTGCACCCACAGTTGGGACCTGTAAACATGGGTATTCATAGTTTGAGTCAAAGCAATTGAAGTTGACACAGCTGTACAATCAACAGTTACAGGAAAGAACCTCAGCTGCCCATTTTCTAACCAGTTCAACACACAGCACATAAAACCATACTGAAGATTTTCATGCTGTAACTATTAAAGCAATTCAAGTCTTAAAGCAGAAATTTCCAGTAACTGTGATTGTCCAGATGACTACCAACACCACCTCATATGCCTGGGCCTTTAGGCTGAGAGCTTCATACTGAGAAGCAAGCTGCTTAAGTAACTTTTTCTGTCCCACTATGTCGTAAGTTCCTACACTCTTGACAACTCTTTCACAAAGGGCACAGAAGTGTTCTTGCAGCCCTATTACAATCCAGACTTGGGGGCTTTTCACACCACAAGCATTTTCACTGTTAATAAACTTAAAGCATTATTCTTATTTTCAAACTACAAATAAACCCAAAACAAAGGCAAATAACAATACTGCAACACACTGCCAGGGATATCCACATTGCTACTGCTTCTGATCACTACTCCAAGCCACATTTAAGATTAAACTCCTCCCAGGTGATTTTTCTTGGCTGCAAAATGGTTAGAAAGTTCAGCAGTACATCTGCAGAACAGACCAATTATGAAATACTCAATAAATTGGATGTTATTGGAGACACATAACTTCTCCATTTTTCTGTTCCAACTGGACTGTACAGGCTGTGGCAGAGACTACAGCGTAGTTCCTGGAATCCTGTGGTGTGAGGAAATCTTCTGAAAGCTGATGTACTGGAGAAAAAAATTATGACTTTGCTCCCAGTAGACCAAAGATATGTAAGAAACATGCAGATCAGAGTTTTGCTCTCCTGCCTTTGTTCCTGTTCTCTCAGGTGCTGTGCAGGCTGACAGAAGAATATTTTGAGGCACTTCAATTTAAAATTTAAAGTTGATTCAGTAAAGATGTAAATCTGAAAACCTTGAATTATCTAAAATAGCTAGGTAAATGTCTGGTATCTAGTCTTCACAGTCTATTCTTCAGTTATGACTGCAGATTAAGTTATATTATTGATCCACAAGTAAGTTCTCCCTACTAGCGTCAAAGGTAAAAAACCCTTCAACTTCACAAAAGGGGGGAAAAAGGAATCTGTCCAGGAGTGGTTATATTTAACATACACAGAAACAAAGACATAACAGGGCTAGGCCCTGAGTAAGAAGCTGTCTTCCCTAACAACGCACGCACACACACACCACCATGCCCAGAGTACCTATCCCTGTACAACAGTAAGAGAAGTCTCTTCTCTGTAAGCATTCAAAACCTACCTGGACACACTCCTACTAACTTGTTCAAAGTTGCTCTGCCTTGGTGGGTGTGGGTTGGACTAGAGGATCTCCAAAGGTCCCTTCCAACCCTAAACTCTGTCATTTGGTGAAGTCAGCTTTGATGAACATGAACTAAATGGTCAGACAAATAAACAGATGACTGCAAAGTTGCCTAATCTACCAAATAAATTTATAAAAAAATAGACTATTAAATGGCTGAGAAAGTTGTTGGATGGTGGCATCCAGAGGGTAGTGGTTAATGGCTCAAAATCCAAGTGTTATTTAATTAATCTTCATTAATGACACCAACAATGGGATTGCGTGCACTCTTGGCAAGTTTGCAGATGACACCAAGCCGAGTGGTGCAGGTAACACACCTGAAGGATGGGATGTCCACAGGGACCTGGACAGGCTTGAGAAATGGGTCCATGGGAAAAACTCATGTGTTTTAACAAGGCTAAGCGCAAGGTGCTGCACCTGGGTTGGGGCAACACCCAGCCTGAGCACAGTCTGGGGATGAACAGAACACAGCAGCCCTGTGGAGAAGGACTCAGGGGTGCTGGTGGAGGAGAAGCTGGACATGACCCAGCCATGGGCACTCACTGCCCAGAAAGCCAAACGTGTCCTGGGCTGCATCCAAAGCAGTGTGGGCAGCAGGGCCAGGGAGGGGATTCTGCCCCTCTGCCCCACTCTGGTGAGACCCCACCTGCAGTGCTGCATCCAGCTCTGGGGTCCCAGCACAGGAAGGACATGGAACTGTTGGAGGGAGTCCAGAGGAAGCCAAAAACATGATTGGAGGGATGGAGATGGAGCACCTCTCCTGTGAGGAAATTGAGATTTTTCAGACTGGAGAAGAGAAGGCTTAAGGGTCATCTAATTGAGACCGTCCACTTCCAAAGGGAGCCTACAAGAAAGATGGAGAGTGTCTTGGTTTGGAAAGACAGGTATCTGCCAGATAATAAAAAAAAAACCAAAACAACTGCAGTTTCCTTTGGAATGGAGAGTGTAAACCTACCCCCCCCTCTGTTTTCCTTTTTCAATTATAAATTACAATCAGAGGCTCTTAGGCAAAGATTTGGGAAATAGGAATAGCAATTCTTTACTAGTATGTATTACAAAGCAAACAAACACAAAAAAACCCCACCAAACAACTACAGCATTAATAACAAATGAAAACAGTACCAAGAACCTTGAGGGCTTTGTTTCACAAAACCCAGGGCAGTTTGGTTTCAGTGTCCCTGCAGGACCCTCAGAGCACCAAGCTGAAACAGTGGAAAAGTTCCGGGCTGGTAGCTGGGATGGCAGGGTGTCCCGGCAGGCAGGGGCAGGATGTCCCAGCAGCGCAGGGGGTGCAGGGTCACACTGCAGCAAGAGGAGCAGCGCTGAAGAAGCCGAAGGCGAGGCAGGGCCTGGCCCAGCTCCCGCGGGTGGCAGAGAAAACTCAGGATTCAGGCCAAACCGGTGATAGTAGATTTCCCAGGACTGGATCCCTTTGGCCACAGTGAAACTCTTCCAGCCAGCAACAGCCGTTCTCTCTCTCCCCAAATGCCAGAAAAAAGAAGAACCCGCAGCTGCCTCAAGCTCTGTCTTTTACCTGCATTATCTCCCCCTTCCAACTTTGTCCACCTCTTTGTTTCGGTTAAGTACTCTCAAGTATCCAACACTTGGTCTCCTTGGTAACTTATGGGGGAAAAAATTCTTTAGAGAAAGAAGGAACAAACCTAACCCCCAACAGAGAGGAATCTTTTACAAGGGCATGCAGTAACAGAACAAGAGGCAATGGCTTCAAACCTGAAAGAGAACAGGTTCAGATCAGGTATTAGAAAGAAATTCTTTTCAGTGAGGGTGGTGAGACACTGGAACAGGTTGCCCAGAGAAGCTGTAGATGCCCCATTCCTGGAACTGCTGAGGGAGAGGTGGGATTGGGCTTTAGGCAATCTGGCCTGTAAAGGTGTCCTGGCCCATGGCAGGGCATTTGGAACGAGATGGTCTTTACAGTCCATTTGAACCCAAACCATTCTATGATTCTATGTTCTGCCAAAGTGGTTGTTTTTCCCCAGTTTTTTTATCATTTATATTCTTTGCATGAATATTTCATGACAGATTATTCTGTGAGTAGTGAGGTCACAAGTCTCAAAGCACAGTAACAGACAGAAGATTACTATAAGCACACTTCACGTGAGGCAGCTTAGGATGCCTGGCAACCTGATAGGCAACGTAAGAGCTCTCGTCTGAGCAAGAAGTATCTTCCCGAGTATGAGCAACTGTATACATTTAAACCAAGTCGATACACTGCAACAATGTCTGCTTCTAGAAAAAAAGAAACCAGAAACTCAACCAGTAGAGTCAATCACATGCTTTTTGACTTGCAAGAACTGGTATTTGAATCTGCAAGTATACCTATGCCTAGCATTACTTCATGACTGACAACTGAAATCCTTGGAGTAACAAAGTTGGAAAACAGTGTTTAAAGAAATCCATTTCACACAGGACAGCATAACTATATTATGGTTTTTCTTGAATTACAATAGACAATTTTATCCCATTCTGCCGCATAAGGTCACTAAGAAGATTCCCTAAAAATATGTTTGCCTGGACAGTGCATTAAAAGGAAAAGAAACATTACATGTTTAATAAGCATTTAAGGCCACTTCTCATTCACAAGTTTATATATGCAAATGAGAAACAAAAATAATCACACAAGTATCAGATAATCTTCTTCAACTTAGCTATAATTTCTTAATGGGTGATTAGAACATGTACTAGAGAAAAAATAACTGAACAGGAATTTTATTTATGAAATGTAACCAGCTCTTCTGATCCTACTGTTGTAAGAAAAAGATGCATTTGTTTCCTTAGCAGTAGATTTCACTTTCAGTTTCAGTTCCTTTTAAAGACTGGCATGCTTCAAAAGCCTTTAAGGCCTCATTAGCATACTCTGAAAAAAATGACACAAAAGAGCAACTAGCTTTACTGTATCTAACACTCTAACACTATTCTAAATACTTGTAAGTTAATAAATAGTTTACATCTTTCAAATGTATTTTCGTCATCCTGTGTTACAGAAACTAATTTCAAAATAATCCTAGAGAGGGTTTTTATAAATACTTAAATGTAACACAGCACTTGCTTACACTACTACACAAGAGCAGCCACAGCAATGCAATACTGGAATTGATACCTACCTACCATCACTGTTAGAAGAACTTGAAACATCAGGCCACAAATTACTTTAAAAGCATGTAGAAGCTGCACTTACATGAACATGAATAATCACGAAGAGTGTGGTATGATACTTCATTACTTGGGTAAAAAAATTTGCCTGACAATTAATTTATCAATTACTATCACATTAACTAGAAGTCCCAGCAGAAGGACAGCTCCTTATGGCCTCTACAGCATGTAGAGATGCCACCTGAGAAAGCATGTAATAATTTTTAAATCGTTGTGTGTGATCCAGGGACAGGGGGGTGACCTTCATCCAGCCATTCCACTTGACAGCCAAAATCTTCAATCACTTAAGACAGTGCGCCTTTAAACATCTTCTGAGGTTTCCTTTACCAAGAAATATCCCTGTATCTAGCAATACAGATGAAACAAATTATAATGAATCCAGATGAGCTCTTAACTTTTCATTGTATTTTGTTAATTTAAGTGACATCAGCCTTATTCTGCAGAGGCACTACATGCACCTGGCAAATTTAACAGGGAATGCGTAAGGGTAAAGATCTTCAAGCTCAAGTTCAGTAAAAAACCTTGGTTAAGAGTTTGTTAGGAGTAATCCAGAGGGTATTAGTCTGATGAAATCAAGAACCTGTAACTTCCAGGTGAGTACTTACTGAAAGAAAGCAAAGTGGACTTCAGAACTTCATGTGTTTTCCATCTAAAGATTGATATACAAACCTAATCTTTCCTGCCTAACAAGGTTGCTGGAATTAAATTCCACAGAAGCATCCAAACATATCTCTAACCAGCACCGAGTAACTGAAAACTCACTCAGCTCAACTGAAACTCAGTTTTTCAGCATGCAATAGTGAATTTGGGGCAATGGGATTGGCTCAGGACAAAAACAATTCAATAACCTTTACTACCCAACACTGGGCCCTTATTTATGGACTTCAGCCATTCTCAGAGTGCGCTCAGTTTGCCTACATTTTCAAAGCTGAAAGAGAATCTGACCAGTATTTTTGATTTCACATTGAAAAACTGTAACCATCACATGGATTCTATTTAAAAAAATGCTTCAGGAGTCTGGTATCTTTAAATACACCTATTAACCACATTCATAGTAGTAGGGACATGGTCAGGTTTTTACAGTAACTGTGTAGTGACACTGTTTCACATGGAAGTACAGTTGTCTCAGCTACAACAGAGACAAAAGCTAAATAAAGGGGGAATCTAGTAGCCAACCCTTTAATAAAGTTACTTTCTTTATAGATTTAATATAGACTGTCTTCAAATGTATGCAACTTCAAGAGATCCACTTCCTCCTCAAGCAACTCTAGTTTTACCAGTATCTGTTACAGGTTCCATACAGTCTGCTCTGTCAAAAAATACTTTGTCTGGTGATCATTTTATTAAAATATCCCATATTCTTCTGACACATGGGGCAGTTTTGATGCCATCAGTGATGGTTTTTAGACATGGATCAGTAACTGTTGAATGTCCAAGATATTTCCAGCCCTGAACAACGAAACTCCTCAAACATTGGATTATACTAAGAGGATAAGAAGGCAAACATCCTTAAGCTGAGCCTGCACGTCTACAAGGTTTACAGGCTCCTTCTCACATGCCTACAGCAGACCAGTTCTGAAGTGTGGGCTTGGGCTCTCTTTACAATTAAGTGAGGTTTTCACATATATACCCTGCAGTCACAAACTCTGTTCTTACTGGTTTTACTCTGACACTCCCACAAGTTTTCTCCTAACTCTCCCCTCCTTATTGCTGCCAGTATTTTTAGCAGAGATTTTAATACAAACCAAATAGCTACACCTACTAGTCTTACACAAAAACTAACTACAATACAGATTTACTTTTCTAAATAGGAAATAACTTATATCATGCTTGAAATAAAATACCAAAGAAACCATGGGTCACCCTCAGAAATAATAAAAAAACCCACCCTAGTTCAGATTCGCATTTCACGGCTTGTTGTTAAAAAATAGACGCAAACGACAGACCATTCCCGCTTTTCAAGAAGAAGAATTTACTCATCAATAAAAAAGTTTTAAAAAAATTAAAATCATTGCTCTTCCTTTGCTCTCTCTTTAGAGAAACACAGAGGTAGGTGAATTATTTGGACAACCAACTCTGACAGGCTCTAGACCCATGTTCATCCAAAATGGAATACAGAGAGACCATAACATTTCATAACACAGTAACCAAAGAAATTATTAGTGTCTGGAGAGTATGGTCCAAATTAGACTCAGTCCTGTCAATTTTTTCTCACAAGACTCACATTTCAAAGCAGCCTACAAGAACATTTGAAGATGTGATGCCACTGAAAATCCCAACAACGTCACATCAACTATACAGAATCTTGTTGCTGACATGGTCTGCAATTGCACATCAATCTCGGTATAAACATAATGATAAACACACATTAGTCACCTTCGTACTCAATCAACAAGACTAGCTTTCTCTGAGAAAACATTGACACTTTTCTTCTGTACCAAAAATTAAGAACAAAAGCCTGCATTTTAAAATAAACAAGAGGGTTTTACACCTTTTTGAAAAAACTATATGCCGAGTGTATAGGCAGAACCAACGTATTTTACCTTTTGGTCCGAAATAAATATAATCCAAAATAGATTCCAGTGTACAAGATTAGTACCAACACAAAACCAGCTGAAAATTAAGAGCTGCAAGAAAGGATTTCTTGACTTTATCAGAAAATCATGGTGAAGGCAGCTATGTTCAGCCTCAACTAATGACTTCAGGAAGTTCAAGTCTGCATCTCTTCCAAGTCAAACTCTTTGAAAAGCAGTTCATGTTTTGAAGATTATTTATTCCTTTGCTACAGAGATACAGAAAAATGTTAATTTAGATATGGTAGTTTCTTGGATGCAACTCTAAAACCCCTTAAAGGAACATTTGCTCATTAACCTCTAGCTAGAAGTTAGAGCAGCAAGGTTTCTTTTGCCATTCTAAGGAGCCTTCTAATTAAGTAAATAAAAGTTCATGGCGTCTTCTGGATGCTCTTTAGGATTATTTGATACTGTCATTAAAAAAAAAAAAAAAAAACAACAAACAAGTATGTCAAAATATAAAGCTGCATAGAGATCCTCAGCAGCATGGAAAGAATAATCCATGCTGATTAGATGGGAAGGGTCAAGTACCTCCTGTATGATGGTATGGGCTTCTATAGCAAAGGCAACTGAAGTTCAGCAACAGTGGTGCCAGCGAGAGCAAATGGCTATCTGCAGCTTGTGAGGACACCTGTAATGAAGAACTGGTTATTATCTCAAGCTTCCATAATCAACAACAAAAATCTAAAAACCACACCAAAAACCCCATTAACCAACTACATTTTTACATAATTTTACAGTTAAATCATTAATAGCAGAGATTTAATAAAGAGCTTTTAAAGAAGAGAATCCTCTCATAGCTTCTATCTGTATTATTATCAATATTTGACTACATATTATCATGGAAAATCCTCATCATCTAGTTGTCAGTCTAGATCTTCCATAAGCTATATTCTGCATTTAGGGGTTTGAGGAGTTCTTTATAATATTAAAAAATGCGAATTTTCTAAGAGCTTCCAGATTAATTTTAAAAAGTACATGTACTAAACTATCCTAACTAAATTCTGTGAATTAAATTATCTGTCACACACTTGGGACTCACAGGTGTGCAGTGTGACTCTTGGGGATGTCTTGTGCAGGATGAAGAGTTGGATTCAATGATCCCTGTGGGTTCCTTCCAATTCAGCATATTTTGTGAGTAAATATACATGCCGTAAAATACAAGCCTAAAGTTGGTTACAATTTCTTAGAGGTTACATAATGCTCCTTCAGGTTCCTAATACTTAAATAATGTATACTAAACGGTATAAAGTATTCTGTTTTCACCTATGCTTCTTTACTTTGCCTTCAGTTTTTTAGGTGCTTTAAATAATAAAGACAATCATACCCAAGAGGAGTAAATTGCATTAGAAGCTTTACAATAACAATTTAACAAGAAGATGATTACAGTAAACTTCTGCAATCACATAAAAAAACCTCACTCACAGGGCTACCAAACCTACTATCAGGTAAGTTTTCAATATACACCATGAATTCACTATGTTGGGAATTTTGGCAAGCAGTCTGATCATATCTGACCTGAAGACCCCAGATGACTCTCCTCACACTACACAGCTACTTGTTACCAGCTTCATCAAAGAATGGCAATTACTTCCCTTCTAAGGTTTCTTCAATTTGTTCCTCTAAAATTAAAGAGTTAACTGCTCCAGCTGAAGATTTCTCACCCCAGATTTCTGCCTGAAGCAGACAAGGTTTGGACAGCCTCAGCTGAAATGTTTACCATTTTCTAAGCAAAATAAAGCTGGGAAGAGTCTGTGCTAAGAAACTCAATTGTTCTATGAATAGGCTTAGCACTCCCATTCCTGAGGGAAAGACTTAAAAGTATTGCTTTTCTAGCCTTTGGGAAATTCACCAAAGTTGTAAGTATTGAGAAGGAATTAAACATACAGTATACAAACCTGAAGTCTGGAAGCTTAAATTCACATGAGATTCCACCCACTACTGACTGTGCCAGCCCAGATCACCCAGAAGCTAGAGGTCTCATATAATAAAGGCATGCCCTATTGCCAGATTTTTAACTGTGTGTTTTACTGAAGCTACTTTACCACAAGCATGTTCTCATGCAAAGCTAAAGCACCTCCACTCCTCTTACCCCTCTACTGTTTCAGTTAAATTTCACAGAAACAAAACCCTAAATACTTGGACATTACATAGACAAACTAGTATTTAAATATTCAACTTGCACAGTTAAGTAACATGATAAGTAACTACCATACTACTTAGTGCACAAAAGCAGAGCTGAATTTCTTCTCGTGAAGTAGGCCTGATACACAGCAATTTTCACCTCAAGTAAATAAATAGCTTCAATATTCTCACCTCCTCCTGCTGACTTCAGTTTCCCATGAAACAGGTTAGGAGTGATTTCCTCACCAACAAGATTAATGACTTCAAAAGTCATTTCAGTCACAGACTCCTACATATATTGGCAAAGAAACCTTTGGGCTCCAATGTCTTTTTCCCCTACTTTGGTAAGCATTGTGGACAAGATACCGAGATAATGGGGTTTTTTAATAGCAGTCATTTAAAATTTTCACCGAATTCAAATTCCGACAGAGTGGGATGGGATGATGAGAGAAGTCAACAAAAGACATTAGTTCTTATCTTCCACAAACAGTAGATATAGCTGAAATACAAGAGTGTACATGCTTAGTTATATACAAAACATAAGTAGGTATTAATACTCTTACAGTCTTACAG
Organism: Chamaea fasciata; assembly: GCF_029207755.1. Taxonomy (NCBI): domain Eukaryota; kingdom Metazoa; phylum Chordata; class Aves; order Passeriformes; family Sylviidae; genus Chamaea; species Chamaea fasciata. The sequence goes on from NW_027094089.1 coordinate 12,049,647, forward strand.
AAAACCTTAAGCTCTCTGGTATGTTTTCAAATGTAAACTTTCATGTATTTTGACTGCTCTATTTTTCCAGCATTATATTAACTGAAATAAACTAAAAATCCCACAATGACTGTAACTTGGTTCTACAGAGAATCTGCTCTGGTAGGTCAAAATGCCAAGATATCTCCTTCACTTTCATGAATAAACTGAGGACTTCTATTCTCAAGAACATATGCTTTCCAACTAGGACAGAGAATATGTTGCTGGAAGTCAGATTGTCATCTGGCTTTTTTGAATTTATATAAGAATGAGTTTACTCAGAGTTAACATATGATACAGAAAAATATTAGATGTGAATATTCTGTAGTGGGGCAAGGTTAAAACATGTTTTATTCCAGCATAAAGAAATATTTGTGGCACATTAGGAAAATCCTTCTACGTAATGATCTACCACCTTCACGAGGAAAGCAAGAGACATCACTGCAGGTTTTTATGTTCAGTAGACTTTTCTGGCTAACTGCAGAATTAAGAATAATAAAAAAAAACTTCTCTGAAATTTCTACCTCAATCTAGAATATGCCTTGACTTCTGCGGCTGGTAGAGTCATTCAGCTTTGCAGAAATGTGGAGCTCCAGAGAGCACAGGATATCCTGCAGATGTTATAGATTAATACTATCTTGGTCAATCTTCAGTGTCACGTGTGAATGGCAGGTCCTTTTGGCAGTAAAAGAAAAGATACCCACCTGTTCAACAAAGTAGTGCTACTCCTGGCATTTACAAGGAAAAAAACCCCAACACAACAGTAACACAAAGCACTACATTAATGACAACACTAGGTTTCCTTCAGTGGTTCTAGGGTATCCTAACCCTTAAAAACAGAAATGAGAAAAAATGACCATTTAAGTTCTTGCATTTGTCTTTGAAGATTAGACAACAGCAAACTACAGCATAGCAAATTAACTACATTAATTGGACAGAGACACTCCTAAAAAACTGCAAAATAATGGCTCCAACTCAAAATCTTAGCTGAAATTACTCTCTACTGCAGGCTAAGAACACCATGCTGTTGAAATTGAGCCCATAAACAATGACTCACTTAGGTTTCTACATCCTTATAACCTCATATACCTCCCATTTTTAGAAGGACATAACTTAGCCAGGCCTCCCACCACTTGCAAGATCCAAGGATTTCTAGAAGTTCCCAGAGAGATTGCAGTAAGCAGTATTCAGTAGCAGAATCACAGTTCTACTAGCAGACTGTACAGATTTAACCATACTGAGCACTAACCAGATAAAATAAGAGAAGGATTTTGCCTAATAATATTTTTTACAACACATACAGCAATATTCAGGGGGGGTTTAAGTTTTCACCTCAGTACAGTGCTTTCTCTTCATCTCACATTTAACTAGAGTGACCTTTTTATCCTTCATAGTGTAATAAATATTATTTTATCACAGCTCTAAGGAATCAAGTTATTTAGTTTTATGTTCTCAATATTCAGTTTTACTTGTGCAAGAGCAACTCTTCTGACCTTTCTTCTTATGAACACCATGGAAACAGAAAAGCGACCCATAATCAAGAAGTAAACTTCAGAATTAACTATGGTAATTATATGAAAATTAACATTTATGGGGCGTGAAACTATAAAAAATAATGCCCTAGCTCTTCACCGAACATGATCCCAACTGTGTCCTAAACCGGATATACTAAGTACCAAACTCACCAATGCTGCTCATGGAGGCAACTTTGGCTATAATATTTCACTATCCTGTTTTCTCAAGCAAGACATCTGTTAACTAAAATGTTCACACTAATTCATCTGGCCACTGTCAGACTACACAGAAAAGCACAACTCATCACAGGCTCATTCATCTTCCCTGCTTCTCAGATAAAGAATCTGGGGTAAAAATCTCGGGTTTGTCCCACATAAACATCTATATCCAAAGAAGAGTGCTAGCAGAGAACATAGCTAAGCAGGTTACACAACTCCAAGACCCATGTTCCTTGATTTGGCTTCTTCAGAAAAACACACATTTGTACATAATGTTCCTTAGAGACCAGCCCTCACAATTGCTCACTGTCACCAATCTGCAGAACACAAAAATCTAGTCATTTGCCATTGGTTCAAAATCTAGGCTTAGCATCTAGCCACTAATGCTTGCCTCTTGGTCAGTCGTTAAATTTCTATCTTTTAAGTTTTTCCCACGTATTTGTAAAGGTACACATTTTGTCTCTTTTGAGGCAGAAATTTCACTGTCCTGCATTATTCAGCTTAGGTGAACGCTTCAACACTGCTGTAAGAAGGTGAATCTTCGGAGTCACTTTCCCTGAAATGTACCACATATTCGGTGCCTTTAGCGTCTAGTAATAGTTACGCTTCGCTTTCACTACTCGAGCACTGCGCACACCTCGTAGTTTACATAACGCGGCACCAAAGGTTACACCCATCAGCGAAGTTACGGCCTGAGGCGACCTATTCGGAACAAAATCTTTCTATCACCTCAGGGGAGGCGAGGTATTACCTCACGGAACACTTCCAGCCAGCCATCCCTGCCATAGCAGCCTCCCGTGGTGGGGATGAAGCGCCTCGCTGGACTGCCAGCAGTCGCCCTGATCCCGGCCGGGACACGCCGGGATTCACAAGTCGAGGAAACCGCGGTTTCACAACTTCTGCCCGCGCCAATTAACCCCGCGCCGCCGCCTCTCCCCACCCCGCCACGTGTAGACCCGGGGCGGCGTTTTCCCTGGAAACCGCTGGCGGTCGGCCCGCTTCCCACACTGCCCGACCGGGCTGCGGCGGGGCGGAGGACAGCGGGGTAGCTCCCTCCTTCCCCCCGCATCCATCCGGCTACCCTGTCACTTGGGCAGGATGAAGGCGGGAGCCAAAGGAGGAGCCTCCCACCGCTCAGGTGGAAAAACTAACCCACAAAGGGGTCTCACCCGGACCCGGAGAGGGGCGAGGGGTTTTACTTCCCGGGATTTTTACTTCATTGGGGAACACGGGGATGCCGGAGCATTCTGTCACGGTGAGCTTCCCGCTGCACTCCCTTCCCCCCAGATCCGCGAGTAAACAAAAGCGGGAGCACATAGAACGGCACATGGGTGGAGACGGGGACCCCTGAGCCGCACAAAGAGAAGGGCCCGGAATTAGGGGCGACCCCTTGGGGTCCGCCTGTATGGGGAGTTCCCGCCTCACCTGCTTGCCCCGGTAGAAGAGCCGCTGGCGGTCGGGGCTCACGCGGAAGGTCTCCTCGATCTTCTCCCGCAGGCACTCGATCTTGGTGAGGCGGCTCAGGTCGTCGATGGTCTGGGTCTCCGTGCCGTCGATGGTGCGGACCTGGATCCACATGGTGCGCGCCCTCCCGCCCGCTCGGCCAGCCGCGGGCAAAGGAGGGGAGACCCGGGCAGGGGGTGGGAACGGGGTCCGCTCCGCGGGTGAGCGCCCGCGGCGTGAGAGGCGCAGGGGAGGGGTCCGGAGGCTACCCCACTCTTTGTTCGGCCCGACGGGGCAGGAATTTCAAACCCCGAGGAACGGGCGCGACCCTACCGCCGCAATCCGGGCCGCCCGTCCCGCTCGGCAGGGTGCGGGAGAGGGAAGAGGAGCCGAGCAGATCCCACGGCGCTCCCCGATCCCGCCGAGACAGCGTGAATCGTGGCGGGTCCCGGCGGGCCGGCGGCTACTGCGATGAGCCGGGAGCCATCGCCCGGCCCGGGCACTGTTTACCGGGGAGCGCCGCCGCGCACACATGGAGGTCACGGCGCCAACGCCGATCTCGCGAGAACGCCCGGCGGCGGCCGTGCAGACAACACGGCGGGGCGGGGGGAGCGAGGCAGGCGCGCGGCACCACCACGCCCCCTCCTGCCGCGCGCTCCGGCCGGCGCGCGGCCCCGCCCGCTCCGCCCCGCGCGCTGTGCCCGGCCGGCGCGCGGCATGCGGGGGGAGGGGTTGGCGCGCGCCGGGGAAGCGGCCGTCGGCGTCTTCGCGGCGGCGCGCGCGGCTGTGGGCGCTGTGAGGGCCCTGTGCCCGGGCTGGCCGGCCGGGCCGCGCCCCGGGGCGCTTCCGAGAACGTAAAGCCTTGATAAAGCTACGTGTAATCGTACCCCAAAGATACAGATTAATCCTGGCGGTGGATGGAAGTACCCTAAAGATACAGATTAATCCTGGCGGTGGATGGAAGTACCCCAAAGATACAGATTAATCCTGGCGGTGGATGGAAGTACCGGGCGAGACTAGAGAAAGCAAGCTTCCTTTAAGTATCTTTGAGAAGGATCTGGGGATTCTGCTGAACAGTTTTTACCAAAAACTGGTAAAAATAAAAACTCCTTAATACCATTGTAGCATTAAGGAACAGGCATTCCTTATTCAGCCAGATGCCCAGAGGTTTCTATCCTCTGAAATATTGTGCAAGCCGAGTACAGTAAAAGTTCCCGTTTTGCATAAGATTCATTGATTTTCCCCGAATAAACATTCATATGAATATCGTTTCCCTACAATCATTAATATATGATCCCTCCACTTTACACTTCTGTTCTTCTGTCCTGGGGGTTTCTTTGGTGGCCCCTGGTGGTCACTGACCCTGAAGTCATATCTGACCCCCTGGTGAACTGGTAAAAAGTTGGCACAACTGGCTGGTTGCTTTCCAGTTCTTCTTCCTAGAGAGTAAGTATTGTATGGTTCCATAGGTCAATGGTTTTTGAAGTATAAGCATTGTATTAACCCACCAGGTACAAATGATTTTTCATCTGGCAACTTTCCCACCCTTTGAGACTTGTGAAGTTTGTCTTCCCTTCAAGCCTTCATAAGCCCCACCTTGCTTTTTTGCTAACATCATATAAGTTCCTTGTGTTGCGTGAGAAATCATGTTTTTTCAGCAGCTTAAAGCAAGTATCATAATCACAATTATTAAAATGGTCACAATTATACCTTGCAAAAGCAAGGCCCACCAACAAGTCAGAGCAAATCCAAGTCCTTTAAATACATTACTCAACCAGTTACTTTCTAATCCTGCCCTTAATTCTCTTCTAGATGCAGCAATATTATCCTCTCTATCTTATCACAGTTAAACAGTCACATTTGGAATGTGAACACAAATATTGTTGTTTAAATTCAAGCAAACACATACTTCATGTAACAGCAACAGATCTAAAGCCAATCTGTTTTGTATAGCCGTTTTAGCTGTGGTTTGCAACTGTTCATTTATTTTAGCAAATCAGAAGTGAGTTGCATTTGCTAAAGTTTCCATTTGTAGAGTCAAATTGTGTATGGCTAGTCTATTCCTAAGGGCAGATAATTGAAGAGTAAAGATAGAATCTCAAGTCCGTCTCACTATAGTCTGTGTACTGTGATGTTTCCAAGTTTCATCATGTTTAACTTCTCCCCCATAGCTGGGTTCCCAATGGTAACTCCTTCCACAAGGGACATAATGTTAGTACTCCTAGTGTCCACTATGCTCTTGATTCTCTTAATGGTAAGTGTGTGGTCTATATTCCATTTGGGTCCTAAGGATTTTATGATGTCCTGCTGACAGTCTATATCTCTCCAAGTCACGCTGTTTGTTAGGTGAGACCAGGCATCATTTAGAAAGGGAGAATAATTTCTACAAACACATCCCAGCCTTAAAGCCTGGGCCACAGGCATGAGCTGCTCTACCTCAGGATTCCTACTGATGCAAGCATATACTTGAGTGCAGTTACACTTTTCCTTTCTATTTCTCTATTTCCCAAAGTGTTTCCTGAAGTTTCAGTTCCATTATCTTATACTTTAATTGTGGAGGTACAATTACCTGCCCACAAGAGGTTACCAATCAGCTGCTGGGATTTTCCATAACTTTTAATGATGGAGCTGGCTGCCCATCCTGATCACTATAATTTGGTTTTTATTCTAGGACTTACAACTTTTTGCTAGGTATTTTTCAGCTACCTCTTTGGCTGTTTTGTTAGCTAATTGATTCCCTGTTTTAACTGGAGAGTTTCCAAACTGGTTGATGGGCTTCACAAATGCATTATAGCCACTCCTTTTGACTATTCCACACTATGTAGTAATTAACTAATTTCTTTTCTATGCTTCAGAGGAGACCCTTGTGCCTGTAACAATCCCCTTTACTTTCGTATGGCTCCATGGGCATGTATTATTCCAAAACTATATTTTAAATTAGTCCATATGTTTACCCTTTGTCAGCACTAAGTGTAAAGCCATTAGTTCTGTTTTTTGTGCTAATTTGTTCTTAAGTAAAGCCTGGACTTCTATTACCTGGATCAAGGTTACCTTTGCATACCCAGCTGCCCATCTTCCATTTCATACCATGCTGCTCCCACCAGTGTATAATTCCAGTTCCAAGTCCTGGATAGGATCACTATTAAGGTCCAGTCTTAGGTTCAACATTGTCCTGCTCCAGTAAGGCAACTTGGTATTTTAGTGTCCTGCTAAGAAGGTTAATAGATCTTGTACACTTCTTGGCTCCAGAGTCTGACAAATTACTTCATTTTGGCTGCTTCCCAAGGTTTTTGGCCACTTTTTCCTTGCAACGTAAAAAAACCCTAGTTATATTACTGCTTTGCTTTTTTTCCCAGTTTGTGCCATTTTCTTTGACACCCTGTATCCAGATTGTGTAAGAAATTTAACAGACTTACAATAGCACCAAGGCACTTCCTTCAGTTTTGGTTGCTGGCAGAATATCATCTATACATTGTAGTAAAATTCTGTTCAGTTTTTCTTTTTCCAGCTTTCCACTTTCTTTTGCCAGCTGATTGCCAGATGTAGGGGGGCTGTTTTGAAACCGTGGGATAGCTGAGTCCATGTTAGCTGAACCTTCCACTCAGGGTTTGGATTCTCCCACTCAAAATCAAACAACTCTCCAGCTTTGATCATCCAGGCATCTCATTTGCCCATTCCAATGGGCTTACAGCATTCTCTGCCTCCTCTGGTATTTCTTCTACCTCATTGGATTCCTGTAACAAAAAAATCTTTATCTCACTGGCTTTTATTCAGGTATTTGAATTTGTATTTCCTTGTTCAGTAAAGTTATTTGATTATTCAGTTTTCCCAGTAAATCTCTTCTCAGCAAGGGGATGGGGCTTATGCAGAAATTGTTGTGTCCCCCACTGTTTTCTCAATTTAAATGGTAACAGTTGTAGAAAGAAAGGCCTGTTCTCTTTCCTTCCTCTCACACCTACAACACTTTCTTGTTCCAAGCTAAGTTTTCCTCTGCATGTATTCAGTACCAAATAAGGTGCTCCTATACAAATTTTAAAAATTATATGTTCATTCCCCAGGAATAATGTAACCAGGGCCTCAGCTGAGGATGATTCCCTGGTCCCCTTCAGGGGAATTATTAATTTACAGTCATGAGCTTACTGATTTGAAGAGCTAGGTTTAGGTTTCATGTCTCATTTTCCCTGGCCTGGGAGCACCAAACTGCTAAAGTAAACTTCAGCCACCAATTATTACAATACTCAACCAATTGCTTCCAAGTGACAGGGGTTTTGAGCCAATGTGAAAAATAAGCCACTTGTATTAACCCACTAGGTGCAAATGGTTTTTCATCTGTCAGCACAACAAGCTGTCCATGAGCCATCAGTGTGCCCTTGTGGCCAAGAAGGCCAGTGCTATCCTGGCGTGCATTAGGAGGAGCATTCCCAGCAGGTTGATCCTGCTCCTCTACTAAGCCCTGACAAAGCTGCATCTGGAGTGCGGTGTCTGGTTCTGAGCTCCTCAGTAGAGGAATGACATGGGGCTCCTGGAGCAGGTCCAGTGGAGGGTAACTAAGATGATTAAGGGACTGGAGCAACGCTTTTATGATGAAGGGTTGAAAGAACTGGGTATATTTAGCCCGGAAAAGAGACAACAGAGAGGAGACATCATCAATGTCTCTAAATATCTTGAAGGGGAGGTGCCAAGAAAATGGAGCCAGGCTCTTCTCAGTGATGCCAAGGAATAGGACAAGAGATAATGTGCAGGAACAGATGCACAGAAAGTTCCATCTAAATATGAGGAAGATCTCGATACTGTGTGATTGACCACTCACTAGAGAAGATTGCCAAGAGAGATTTTGGAGTCTTCCTCACTTGCAATATTCAAGAACCATCTGGACACACTCCTGTGCCATGTGCTTTAGGGTAGTTTACTGGAGCAGGGAGGTTGGACCAGATGTCCCACTGTAGTTCCTTCTAACCTGACCCATTCTCTGATTCTGTAAAGGGCTCAAAACCTTCACGTGCTGCCAGTTTGATTGGGCATTGTTTTATTGTCTCCAGGTCTGCTTCTGGTTTGAGTTCTACTTTTAAGTGGAGTCATGGTGTTTGCTTTAGCTGGTTTCTTTGAATCTCATACAAGAGGGTTTACCCCATTAAATATTGCTTCTTGGATGTCATTCTCAGGTTCTTCTGAGGTCTGAGTCATTAGTAAACAGGTTCAAACCTTCCGTGACTTTTCTTGTGGATTGTATAGCTATACAGAGTTTTCAAAAAAAAGTTATTTGAGCATTTAACTTGCATTAATAAATCTCATCCTAACAAGGAGAGAGGATATTCTGGCATATATAGAAACTAATTAAGCAGTTTAGTATCTCCATTTCTGCACTTTATTAGTTGTAGGAATGGCTGCAAAGCTCTTCTTTCTATTGTCCCAGCAACTGGTACTTTAACTTTGTGTAGCTGTCCCTTACAGATAGTTATTACTAAACATGGGACCCCTCTACAAATCAGATATCTCTTGTTTAATTCCCTGGTTTTACTGGAACTAGGGTATCTGCTGGAGATGTCTTGATATTTTCCCCCAGTCAGCTTTACTCATTGTCCAAAAATCCTCCAATATCACAACAATTACATTTCTAGTTAACCCTTCCTGCCTATAAATAATGCAAGGATTTAGGGCAGAGGCAGGGCAGAAGCCTCTTTTAGACTGCTGCCTAATGGCACTTGTTTGACCTTTTCTAATACCATTCTCTTTTCTTCCATAGTAGAAAGGTATTCAATATACATATCCCCTCCATTAGAATTATAAGTCAGCACTGTCATTTCCAAAACTTCCTTCAGGATTCACTTGGTAGGAACCAAAGATCATTTGCAGGTCAACAAATCTGAAGTGTTAAAAGAGACACATGTAAAAGACTGGCAGACCCTCTGCTTCAACTGATTAATTGAAGGGTGACTGTTTCACTGGCTGGGAGTGAGTCTGACCCAAGTCTGGCCCACAATAGGACTAAAATTCTCCCCACCTCTCATATGCTTTTTATTTTGATATATATCCTCTTTACCCATCCCTGCCCCAATGTTATATGTAATGGAAAGGTGGAAACTAATGCTCACACATTTCAGTTCCTCCCCTCCGCAACATAGTTGATGGTTTTCCTCCTCAATACATGGCATCAGCATATCTCATCCCATTTTACACTTTGCAGAATATAACCCAGAGGGATACAGGAAGAAAAAAACCCCCCAAATTACTTAGAAAGCAATAATGTCCTCTTTGTGCAAGGGTTGTGCTAATGAGGAAATTAGGTAATGCTAAAGGGCAAACTGACTGAGGAGCACAGTATGTATGGGGATGGGGGTGACAGTAGTGCAAAAGTTATTAGACTTAGTACAGAAAGGAAAGGAGTCAAGAATAAGAAAGGAAAACATGGAAGAAGTGAGCAAAGTGGAAAGATCTAATGTTGGAGGCAAACTCAAGAAATTAGTGACAAAAAAGCATAGATTGTATACAAAGAAAAAACTGACATGGTATTTTGTAAGACAAAGCTAGTTTTCTTAGAAAAAAATTATAGAACAAGAATGAAAAATAAAATTAATCTTAAATAAATTGAGAATGACACAACGATAAGCATGATTTTGTTTTAAAGTTGAGTTCTTTTATGATGTTCAAAAGTTCAAAAGAAAACCATGATACGTTTTTGTTTTTTGAGGTAAAATAGTCAAAAATAGTTTAAAATTATGGGATGAAAAGTGGGAACTATTAGAATGGGACCTTTGCATATGTAGTAATTTTAATAGTTTTCCATGGGTAGGTTGCTTTAGCATGAAAATAAAGATAATTGGTCATTTGAGATTATGTTTGTACTGGTATTTGAAATGCTGCCTGAATTCTTTAAAACACTGTAGATTGTTTTGCAAATTTTATTTTTGCCAGTAGGAGACCTCTGTAATGACCTTAACGTGGATAAAGTAATGATGATAGCAGAGGAAGCAAGCAATTAGCTTGACAAAGAAAAAAATGTGCAGGACATGTGAGGAGGAGGTGGAAGAATGGAAGCATCATACCGAGAAAAGAAAGCAGAAAGAAGCCACTGGAAAAGGGAAATATGCGCCACAATTTTAAGAAGGAGTTATGAAAGGGGAGCAGTCAGCCGAAAAGGAAAAGAAAGGAAATTTTTTTAAGAACTTATTTTTCTGGACAGCCTTGTAATGATTTGCAGGCAATGTAATGACCTGCGTGGATGTTTCACTACTATCAGATGTGTTGGTGGGTCTTCTGGGAATGAGGAAGAGAAGAAGGAAACTGAAATTGTCCTTCTACTGAGCTTAGCAGAAATGTGTCACTTAACTCCCATGAAGTCAATGTGACTGTTTCAGCATGGAAAGAAGAGAAAAAACCAAGATGGCTGACTTCATTAGCCTAATTTAAACTTGACGAAAAGAACAAAAGCAAATGAAGTATAATTGTTACAGATGAGGCAGAATGCATAAGCACAGTATCCTATATGTAGAGTTTACTGGGCTTTTCATCCTGTCAGGAGAGTTATGGAAGACAGAAAAGTTGTGACAGTAAGAGTTCATAACAAATATTTCTATTTGATTATAATGGGAACAGAACTGCTAACAACTCTGCCCCATTAAAAATGATATCTGTAGCAATGTTTCTTCTGCTAGAAGGGTTGAAGCAAAAGTTGTTAGCACAAGTGTGGGCTCTGTGACAGCTGGAATGAGAAGTTTACACTAAGCAGCCTAAGAGTTTAAGGCAACAGAGCAGTGAGTGTTTTTTACCTTGGTTATTAACTAAAAGTTATTTTTATTTACAGTGAGAAGAGTCCCTGTGCTGAGGACTGTACAACCTGAAGCACGTGCTGCCAGTTTACATTGTACTTGTTCATGGAGTGGTGTATTTAAAGCTCAGAGAAGTAAAATAAGCCTTAAATTTACTTTCAAACTATCTGTTTTTATAATATTTGCATACCATTTTTTCTGTGAAAAAAAGTAAAAAAAGTAAGGAGACTACATCATTCTAATAGGCCTCTTCCAGAACTGATTCAGAAGTTCACATTGTTTCTTCATGTATCTCTGCTGTTTGATGGGTAGTATCAATGCTAAATGATTCTCAAATTTCATTAATATGAAGAACAGTAAGAGTTGTTCTACCATAATCACAAGAGAAAAGATACAGTGGGACTTGCTGGCATGGGACAATCCATAGGAATTTGAGAGAAAACAAGAGGAGATGTTTTTTGATAAAACAAATGAGGCTCAAACAGTCTCATATTTAGCAAAGGAGGTGGTAGTCAGGTGGGGATCACTTTCTTCTCCCAGGTAATAAGTGACAGGATAAAAGAAAATAGCCTCAGATTACACCAGGGGAGGCTTAGATTGGATATTGGAAATGCATGGATGTGACTATTAGGGACATGGTTTAGTGGTGAACATGGCAGTGCTAGGTTAACAGTTGGACTTGATAATTTTAGAGGTCCTTTCCAACCTAAATGATTCTGTAACCTTACCTCACCAACTGAAGTAATTTCCAGTTCCAGTTCTTGTCCAAACTCGATACAATGGCATCACGTTTAGCCAAAAACAGCAATTTCTTGTGGACTAAGTATGACTGTAGGGCAGCAGTGTCTCGTCAGCAAAAAGAACAGTATTAACCCTAATTCTTAAAACAGCTCCCAGTAAAACAGCACTAAGACTAGCTCATCATTCCTAAAGCTTATTCCCAGATTAATATAACCATAATACATCCTAGTACATCAAAATCTGCAAGTGCAAAGACTAGAAATAGCACATCAGGACACTTGTTTCAGGTATAAAGCTAGGTGTAATGACATGTCTCCATAATTTATAAGTATTAGTATGGGTTACAGCAGTCTATTTCTAGGTCTTTCACTAGCTCAACAATGCCAGCTAATTCTCCCTGAAATGCTAGCTCAGCAGAGCCATCTTCCAGCCTGATCTAGCTTTTCATCCATAGCAGATCCATCCTTTACTGTAGAACATCGTCCTTTGCTGCTTTTCCAAACTGAAATGCTAACCTCATGTTACTGTCTAATTAAAGACAATTGCTTCTTTTGTGTCTGTTAACCTAGGAAGGAAAGGTTCTGGGTTTGCAATTGTTTTAGTACATATGTTGACCTCTGACAATTAGTAAAAAAACCCTCTACCTGCTTGACCCCATAAAAAAACAAGAATAAAGTTGGTACTTCTCAAACAAGGTTTTCAATATTTGCTTGAAAATATGGAAGGGACAAATAGGAAAAATATTTCCAGCAATTATATCTTAATTACAAAAATATTTACTTATGAAGGCTGAAGCAATTAGTCATCAATTAAGGAACACATGCATGCCAAATTTTAGGACTTTTATTTGCATAATATATGAAGTTTGATCTGCTGAAAATGTATTAATTTATAAGGGTGTATGTTTTCTTATATAGTGATCTGATTATTAATTAAATGTCTGAGAGAAAAGATTTTCAAAGCTGAAACTGTGTACCAAGGACAGAATTTGTTTTTCTTCTCAACATCATAAGCTCCAGAAAATACAAGCAAAGGAGCTAGAATGTCATTCATAATCCAATTGTCACTGCAGTATATTGCTAAGTATGAGAAAATAAACAATAATCAAAATCAAGGTGATGCATACTAAAAATGACTAGGTATTGCAAATATGTGTAATATAAGGTCAATTGAAATTACACTATACCTATTCTTATTTGATTTTGTAGATTCATAAAACCATAGAATAATTTGAAGGAACATTTAAAGGCCATTTTAATCTAGCTCTTCCCTTTGTAATGGGCAGGAACACCTTCCACTAAACCAGGTTGCTCAAGGCCTCGTCCAGCCTGGTCTTAAACACTTCCAAGGATGGGGCATCTACAACTTCTCTGGGCAACCTGTTCCAGTGTCTCACCATCTTCATCATGAAAATTTTCTTCTATATATCCAGTCTGAATCTACCCTCCTTTAAACCATTGCCTCTTGCCCTATTGCTACGGGCTGTGCTGTAAAATTTGTGCCCAGTTTTCTTATAGGCCCCCTTTAAATATTTAAGGCCCCAATAATGTCTCCCTGGAGCCTTCGCTTCCCAAGGTTGAACAACACTAACTCTTGCAGCCTATCTTCATGAGACAAATGCTCCAGCCCTCTGGTCATCTTGGTGGCCTCCTCTGGGATTTGCTCCAACAGTACCATGACCTTCCTGTGCTGGGACCCCAGAGCTGGATGTAGCACTGCAGGTGGGGTCACACCAGAGCAGAGTGGCAGAATCCCCTCCCTGACCCTGCTGCCCACACTGCTTTGGATGCAGCCCAGGACACATTTGGCTTTCTGAGCTGCAAGTGCTCATTGCTGGGTCATGTCCAGACTCTCATCTATCAGCATCTGCAAGTCCTCAGCAGGGCTGTTCTCACTCCCTTCATCCAATCCAGCCTGTGTTGGTACTGGAGGCTTCCCCAACCCAGATACATGACCTTTGCGTTTGAACTTGTTGAGTATCATGATGTTTTTGTGGGTCCATTTCTCAAGTCTATCAAAGTCTTTCTGTATGGCATCCTCTCTCAGGTTTGTCAACTGTACCACTCAGCTTGGTGTTGTCAACAAACTTGCTGAGGCTGCCCTCAATTCCTTCCTCTATGTCAGAGATAAAGATATGAAACAGTAGTGATCCCAGTAAGGACCCCTGAGGGACACCACTTGTCACTGATGTCCATTTGGACATTGATCACTATTCTCTGAATGAGATCCCCCAGTCAGTTCCTTATGAAATGAACATCCTTCCATCAAACCATTTATTTCCACTTTAGAGGGAAGGCTGTTGTAGCGGCACCATGTAAAAGACCTTACAGAAGTTCAAACACATCTCATCCGTAGCTCTTCCTTTTCCACTGATGGAGGCACTTCATCGTAAGGGACCTATACATCATTCTGTCAAGGCTTGTCCCTGTTGAAGCAGTGCTGATTTTCTCAAACCACCTCCTTGTCCTCCATGCGCCTTAGCACAGTTTCTAGGAGGATCTATTTCATGTCCTTCCCAGGCACAGAGCTGATGATGACAGGCAGACACTTCCCAGTGTCCTCCTTTGTACCCTTTTAAAAATGGGTGCAATGTCTCCTTTTTTCCAGTCACCTGGGACTTGACTGCCATGACTGTTCAAGTATCACAAATAGTATTTTGGCTGCTACATCAGCCAGTTTTTTCAGGTGTCTGGGATGCATCTCATCTGGTCCCAGAGACCTATGTATATTCAGGTTCCTCAGGTGGTCACAAGCACCTGATATTCTCTTACAGTTGGAGAGAGTTTTCTTCCCCATTCCCTCCCTTGTGATCCATTCACTCAATGTGTGTGAAGAGAGATTGCCAGAGAGGACTGAGGCAAAAAATTAGTTGAGCATTTCAGTTTGTTGAGCTTTGTACTCATCTGTGTTTACAACTTTGCTCATTGGAAGTGGGGGTTACACTTTTTTAACTTTTTCTTCCGCTTCTGGCTGACATGCCTTCTGAAGTACTTATTTTTCTTTGTGTATCTTGCCAAGTTCTGGGCTGGGTCTTTCTTTGCTGTAGCTACAAATACTGCTTATCTAAACATTTATATTTTATTAAGTTGTAAAGGAGATTACGATTTTATCCCTTGAAAGTTATATTATAATTTCATCTAGTACTTTCTGGTGGCAACAGGATTTATCTTTTTAGAAATATTTCTGTGCCTAAATATCCATCAGACAAGTGATTCATGAACTATGTGCAACTCAAAACAGCAATGAGCAAGACATTTCTAAATGGTTCACATTTGCTCCTCATTGCACAGAAAATTCAGAACATTCTTGTCCCAGGTTATCCTAGGGACAGGATAGAGAATAGCCTTTCAAGAAAGAGGGCTTTGTTGTGCCAACAGTTTATGGGAATCACTGAACAGCACAAAATTTTCTGGTTAAACAGCTAGACTTTTACAATGATGGGTAGGGTGAGTGGGAGTAATCTCAGCACTATTCTATACCTAAAACTTCTGGTGTCAATTGTAGACCTGTGAGCGAAACATTGAAGCTAATTGCACATCATGTGCCAAAATTAGATACCCAAGAAGTACATTCAAAACTGACAATGTGATGACTAGGGGGCTATTTAAAATCAATATGTACAATTTGTGTCTGTCTTGATCTTTGATATAGGACGGAAACACTAAAGGAAGTCTTAAATTCTGTTTTACAACTAATAGCAGCAGCTCAAAGTAGATAGTTCTGGATAACCAGTTACTCAGTTTGCCATAAATAGCTTGGAATTTTCTTTAACATATTTGTCTAAGGTATTTTATACATACAGTAAGGTATCACTTCCTAAAGGTAGTGTAAGTCAGTTCTCCCAGCTGCCTAATTGACTTGGTATAAGTGATTGTGATTTTGGTTTGCTGTGATGGCATTCTGAGTGTCTATGTGTCCAGTGTGGTATAAAACTATCAGCCTTCTGTATACCATGGCAGTGCACCTTAATTTCTGGGGTGGGGGAGGAGGTATTTATATAGCCACACACTTACATATCTGTTATGTTCAACATACACAGAATGAATGACATGTTCTACATATCAGATAGAAACTATAATTTAAGAAAACAGTTAAGACTGAAAAATAGAGTAAAGGCCATATGACCTTACAATACTGAGTAAAAACATTCTTGGACATCAGTGGAATTTTATATGAGTAAGGGATTAAGGTGATTTCTTAAGAGAATGTATCTGTGACTGGTGACAGAATTATCACCATTGTTTTCATGATGTCTTTATCTTAAAATGTTTTTTAGTTATCTGTATTTAAGGGGATTAGCAGAGAGCAAAAAAAGGAAGAATTAAGTAATTTCATACTGCTCTATGGGATATAGACTAGAAATCTCAAACATCTGTAGAATTTTATTTTAAAACATTCAGAAATCTTATCCTTCACATTGGTGGTTTTTTCCACATAATAGGCTTTGTGATTGTCTTGGTTTAGATAGGCAGGTATCTGCCAGGGAGGGTTGGAGTCTCTCTTGAAATGTAAGCCCCTCCCCCCTTTTCCAAATTCTTATAAATTTGCAATTAAAAGGCTGTCAGGCAAAGATTTTGGGAATAGGTATAGAAGTTCTTTACTAGGGATATAAAAAAATACAGATGTTGTAGTACAGAAGAATAAGCAAGCAAATAAACAAAAAATCCTAGAAAACCCTGACAGAGTCAGAAATACAACCTGACACCCTGTTGGTCAGGGTGTTGGAAGCAGTCCAAAGTAAGCTCTCCTGGAGTGGCAGATGTGGTTCTGTTGGAGTAGAGATGGTCCCGTTGAAGAAAAAGGGTCCAGTAATGGTGAGATGGATCCGGTCTTCCTCCAGGGATCCGGTGGAAAACTGGAAAACTAGTGGTACTGTGGCTCCTTTTTATCTAAGTTAAGATGGTTTGGCTCCTCCTCCCTGTGTGGAGCATCTTACAGTAGTACAATGTAATGTGTCATGTCATTGATGAGCTCTTAATGGTCCATTAGCAGAAGATATTTCCATGGGAGTAGTGATACAATGGAGAGATAAGTAGCACTCCACCATCTGATAAGCAACACTGACCCATTTGGGCAAAGATAAGCAATTCTGCTCCGCCCAGATGGAATAGAATAACATGCTCTTTACAAAACCCACGACAGTGATAAAATCACTCTAGGAATATTGCTAGAAGTGTGACCAAATGGCAAAACAGGGAAATAAATAGGGCTTTAGCTTTTCAACACAAGATGTAGACTTGAGTTATGTTTTATCTTTAATAACTGAAGGCCCTGCCATGTGTTAACATGTGGAGATCATACAGTTGCAAATGTTACCATCTGCTCTGAAACTGTTACATCAGAAAAATTCAGTGTAATCAGGTCTCTGACAGATCACATCTTGCACATATCTAGATCTAATTAAAGAAAGGACCATTTGTTCTAAGATCAACTTGCTGATAAAAGTAATGTAAATCCTCAATTGTAAACTCAAACTGCTGCAGAAACCAGAGTGTACTCTGACATCTCTCCTTTTTGTTCTCCTTGACTCTCCCAATCTGAATATTTTCAACACTCTTCTGATTCTTAGCTGAACATTTTCAACACTCTTCTGATTCTTAGGTTTTTTTGTTCTGTTGCCTTTACAAGATTTCTGAGGAGGATGGATTACTCAGTGTTAGGATGACTGTGTCTGCCTCTTTCTGGGGTACATTGTAAGACGATGAAAGAATCCAATCTAGTTTTGGTTTTGTTTTCATTTTCTATTTGTTTATTTATTTATTTTAATTTTTTTCTAGTGTATTTTCTGGGTTTGGGGGTGTTTTTTTGGGTTGGGTTGGTTTGTTCTGGTTTTTTAAGCCATTGTTTATAATATTTCAACCATCTTTTACGGTCACATATTAGCAGCCACTCTTCTTTCTACAGGTACATGTTCGATGTTTTGGGAGGACACCTTGCACCTGCAAACCCACAGACTGTAAGTGGAGATGCTTTTTCATTTACTGTGAGCAGCTTCCTGAGGCAGTGGAACTCACCAAAGACAGTTGCAACCTGGGAATACAATGAATGCTCAAGGAAATACAAACCCTGACAGTGGTAAGGGAGCCATCCAGTGGGCTCTAAGAAGACACACAGCCGTGAGAAATTACTATTAACTAATCACTAAGGAGTTTCTGTCTTTTTGATTGCAGGATGTTGGGTGTTGTGATTTTGTCCAAAACCTGTTTGCACTATTAAATGCTAAGTCCTTCACTTTTTGTCTTTGTTGTGGAGAACCAATTTTCCCTGAAATGTAAGAATTTCTTAAGATTAGGGTGTGGAGCTACACTTTCTAAATACTCGTTTAATTACACTGGGAGCACCAAGCTCTGGGGTTTTTTTCAGTTTATATAATGGAAAGGGAAATATAATATATAATAATGAATAAGGTTGGAAGACATTCAATTCATTCTTTGCTTTCTGTTTTAAATACAGTTTAATCCTAATGGTTTTGATGTTAAGTGTGTGATATTTTAACTGAATTTAAAAAGTTTTCAAATTCTCATTAAAGATTTCTTAAGATTCTTTTAAAAGATTCTTACACTTCATTTTTGGATGATTTTTCTATGATTTGTTCACTTACCAGAGTAAACTAAAAAGCAATGGAAATGATGACTTCTAATGCTTACAGCAGGCAAAGATCTGCAATCCAGAAAATTTTACATTATAGCTCAAGGAGTATATAGAAATCACCACTCCTTTCTAAGCTTGGAGAAAATGTTAATTGAAAGGAAAATTAATTTATATCTTTATTGCAAACAATCTAGCACATAGTAGTTTTTTTTCCTATAATTTTTACTCATCTGAACTTGATCAGGGATCAATCTTCAGTAAAAACACTTGACTTTGTTCCTTGACAAAGAATGTCTTAAGTAGTTGTAATGTGAGATATAATCACCAAGTCAGAAAAAGATGCAGCTGAACAACTATCAAGTGAAAAAGTAAGGAGAACTCACCACAATACCAGAGATGGATTTCAAATTTTTGTTCCTCCCTCTATGTTATGATACTCTGAGGCATGCTTTCCATCTGTTCACCATTCAAATCTGTCATTTAGTACAGAATCATTTGCTGAAGTTCATCTGACATATCTCTAAGTATAGTTTATTAGGTAAGCCTGTTCTTAACTTTTTTATCTCAGGCAACTCCTAGAACATTGAGAGTTTTTATTCACATTTTAATAAATGAAAAGTAAATCAAATTTTGGATCATCTTTATAAGTAGACTAGGTATGTATGCAAAACCCCCTAAATTTAGCTATGTTATAGTATCAAATAATCAATGTAGTTCCACAATGACCAAAAAATATATTGCAATCTATTCATAAAATATAATATTCTTGTCTTACAAAAACAATATGAAATGTAGGTTATACTACTTGTTACTTCACTGTCTATTTGATATAAAGTTTGAGATCTGTCAGGATGTTTTAATCACTCTTTCAAATTTATTTCTTTTACTACTGTGTCTGAAAGCCCATAAGTCTCTATTAATCCTGAAACAAATGCACATACAAATTTGAGAACTACATATGCAGTAGCTGTGATAGCTGAGGATATAATTTCTTAATGCTGTAGTATACAAAGGATGCTTCTGGCTAACAGCATTGCAAAGCGCTACATAATTTTTGTCAACCATTTCCTCCTGTGAATTCTGCCATGTACGTCTATGCAAATTTGCCTGTTGAACCAATTAAAGCCCTCCTAAAATTTGTCTTCCTCAGCTTTGGCTGAAAACCACTCAGAATTCTGTAAAATTATTGCAATCATGGGGGTTTTTGCTGTTAGAATTGATTCTTGGACTATTTTGTAAGAACTCCCTTATTTTATGAAAATGTGTTTTCTGCTTGTTGCATTCAAAATACAGTTATTTTATGTTTCAGAGAGAAAGAATAAGTGGATTAAGAGAATTCTTTGTATAATTATGCTAGTACTAATAATTCATTTTCATTGAGAATTAAAGCAGTTGAAAATAATGTATTTCAGGAGAAACTCTAATTTTTCAGATTTTTACAGACTTGTAATTTGGGGACTATTGGCCTGGTAAGTGAGCAGGTGGTGTTCTTAAATGCAATTTGTTTCCTGTTCTTTACGTGACCTCCACAATTCATGCTGCAGTTTGAAAAAAGGCTTTCAGAGCTTTTATAGTATATACTGCATGACACATTTCCTGATAATTCAAAACAGATGAATCTTTTCCATGGTGATTTTATTCCTTGACCTAATTCCTTTCTGGTTTTCTGTTTCTATTCCTTTTTTTTTTTTTTTTTTTTTTTTTTTTTTGGGGGGGGGGGGTGCGGGGAGGGGAGAGGGGGATGGAGGAGGGTGCTGGGGAGAGTAGCTTTGGCTACAAGATTACAGTTTCTTGCCAATGCTGGGCTATTTTGTATGTTGAGGGAGGAAAGATCAACAAATAGACCCTCTGTATTGATTTCCAAGAGAACTGAGAGGAAGCAAGTAGTCCAAAACATATTCTTCCCGAATCTCTTTGCTAAGGTCTGGGGGAGGTGATAAGGTCTGCCTTTAAAATATAATAATAATTTTTTAAAAATGGCAATTTAAGAACATTAAGTACTGAAACTGATAAATAAACTATGACTGTTCTGACATAGACAATATTTCATTATTATATTTTTACTACTAGAAATGCACCAGAATGTTATATGATTCACAGCTACTATATGAGCAGCAACACTATATAACTAGACTGCTAGGTGAGAATGTAAAGCAGTCCCTTCTTCTAGCATCTACAGTAGAAAGGGTCTTTCTATCTTGAGTTTCAGTTTCTTATCATCTTCCCATGCTTCTGCTAGAAATGAAGCCAAATAGCTGATCTTTTATTAGACTTTTGATTATGAGACAGCACCAAGCTATATTTGACTCATCTGTTTGCTGAACTAAATAGCTACTGGCCGATACAAAACATTTTCAAAGTGCACCCTGAGAAAGAAGCACTTTATTTCTGAGATTAAATTTTCGGCCTATGAAATCACATTCCAGTTAATGACCTACTTTCAAAATAAATTGTTTTCAAAACATAAGGTAAAATTCTTCCAGGTTTTACAACTGTGTCTGACCTGCTTCTACAAAGCTTTAGTGCTGTATTTTAATATTTTTGTCATTCTCTTATATTAAAAACCATTTAAACAAAAGAGAATTCAACTACAGTCTTCACTGAGTAGCTGAAGTGGCAAGAGTTCAAGAAACTGAACAGTTACTAGGAGATCTGAGAAACCGTAATTCACAGTAACCCTAAAGCCTTTCTAGAGTCTGCCTCTGCCAACCCTAGCAGGCTCCAAATGAAAAACCTCAGGGCCACTGTTTTCCAAATGTCAGTTTCTTAGCCCTATTACTCCAGGCTGGTTGGTCTGACCGAAAAAGCTATTGTCCTTATTTTTAAATTGTATCGGGCATTAATAGTGTGCATCACCTTGGTAAAAGTGTGATTGGTGATTTGCCCTATTTAAGACCAAAGTAAGAGCAGAATTAAAAATATTTGTGTTCTAATGTGAGTGGAAGGATAACATTCAAACCCAAGTAAACTGATAGTGGCAGTACCACTGCCTTGAGCAGTACTGTCGTACTTAACTGTTTTAAATGTAGCTGAAACTTACAGTTCAGCAGTAGAATGTAGAGGATTGTGAGACAGGTCTTCCATTAAGGACAACAGAGTTCATTACCACCACATTTTTAATAGAAATTACCTTGTTAATATCTTTATTTTCTTTGTGCTGAACAGGATAGAAATAGTCTAAATGAGAGCAATAAGGTAGTCTTCCTAACCACAGAAAAGGATGGTGCTATATCCCCCAGGGAGGTGGGGACTAAAAAGTATATCAATTGACACTATTACATCTCAGATTATAACTGACATTGCAATCTCTCTGTCTTAACCCCCCCAAAAATACCTTCATCACAATGCCTTCTGCTCTCAACGACAGTTAAGTAACTCATATAATAGTTTTATGTAATAAAATATTAACCATTTATAAATTAACAATTCAGTGTACAGCCAATAAGCTCTTTGTTTGCCAAAAGCATATACCACTCTGATAAGGTGTATGATTTGGTATAACAGTGCAATTACACTAGTATGTCTGATAAACAGTGGCTCTTCCGTTTGTTGGTGACAGTACCACAAAATTCCCCACAGATTAGCTAGTTTGTGTAGAAGTGGGAGGATCACTTGTCAGCAACCTACTTTATCCTTATTGCTAATAAATACATAATTATTAGAGCTGTTAAAAGAGTAAACACCTTCATTTGTGTTTATTGAATAATTAAGGGTCCGTAGTCAGAACTTGGACCTCGCTGAACTGTTATTCCAACAGAGTTTGTTTAGATCTTTAAGGTCAGACATGATACGAAAGTACAACAAAGAATAGAGAGAGCAGGATTTCAGGCAAGAAAACATGGGGGTTATAGTGCATTTCTTTGTCTGACATGCTCTCTCTTGTAGAGCATTATACTTTTTCTGGATTTTAGTACATTTTCAGATTTAAGGGGAAGCATAAAGAATAAAAGTTCTTCTGGGCTAGATGACTAGAAACTGAATGTCTATTATGCCTCTAATTCATAACCAGAATCTACTGCTTATGCAGGTAGTTCATAACTTTCAGCAATCCATGGTAAATTCCTGGCCCTATGAAATTAAATTTGAAAGTTATTTTCAAGTCATATTACTAGGTTCAGGGTATTGCCAAATGGAGGTTGAAAAATTCTGACAAAGATAGAGAGATTAATCTTAGGTTTTAAATAAAAAGAGTTCATCATCATGATTTAAAACAGTACTTTCAGAAATTGAACAGGACTAAAAAACAAAACAGAACATAATTATAACATCTGCTTGCCCATAAAAATACCATACCATGCCCTGCTATAAAGACTACAGGATTGAGGCCTGAGTGGTACACACTTCAGTGCAAAGCTAAGGATACTGTCACTTAGGTTTGCAGAAAGTTTATAATAAGAATGTGGTGTAACTGTATTTCTAAATTGTCATTTCAAAGCAATCAAAGCCTTAAGTGTGTTTTGACTAATCAAGAGGAAAGCTGTGTAAAGTTGAGCTCGTTTTCCTGATCTTTGCCACCTATTAGAAATTACCGTGACAGACTTAAGACAATTTTATATAGCTTAAATGCTAAAATTAAAGCAAAACCACAGTTAAATATGTGTAATAAGACAAAGTGCATTGATCAACTAGTTGTTTTATAATAAGCCATTTTTTAGTGTTTCTTTAAGGAAAATTGTGTCATGGCCTTGAACACATCAGCAGGTTCTAATTGCCAAGAGAAGTCTGTAATCTTCTTTCTCTGTATGCCCCCTGTGTAAACTCTTCCCCTCACTGAGTGGTTGACTGATTTTATTTAAGGCCAAATCACTTTCCCTTGCCGAGAACGCAACCCTTGCTGCTCGCTGACATGTTTATTTGCCATTTGTTTCTCCTAATGTCTGTAATTAGTCCCTCAAAAATGTATCTCAACTTTTTAATAAAAATAAATGTTATTTCCAAACATTTCTTGTGTATATTCCACAGTCAGGTTAACCCAAAAAAATGGAATAAATTTTCTTAAGTATATTAAGCCATGTGCCTTGAGGTGAAATCAACAGGATTTTTTTTTAATATATATTGTTCATCTGTGTGTTTGTGTAGGTTCTATTTAATTCTTTCACTCTTTGGATTAAAGGCTCTGTGAGATCCAAGGCACAGAAGCTTCCTTTGAATCATAGGATCATAAGGTAGTTTATATTGGAAAGAGCTGCTGGAGGTGATTTTGTCAAACCACCTGTTCAAAGAGGCTTACCTTCAGCATTAGGTGAGGTTGCACAGAGCCCTTTCTTCTGAATTTAGAAAAATTCAGAAGATTAATACTTTATAATCACAAAACCTGCTCCAATTCCTGTATCGTCTCTGTTTTTCTTTATATTTACAGGCAGTGAAAGTTCATAACTTGTGCCTGCTGCCTATCATTCTTCTCATGTACATCTCTAAGGAAAGTTTGGTTCCATCTTCTCTGCAATCCCCCTGCAGGTAGGTGAAGGCTTTCCTTCTACTCTCCAGTGCAAACAAAAATGGCTGTCCTAGCTCTTCGTTCTCCAATGCTCTATCCTCCTCACTTTCTCATGCCTCTGCTCAGCCTTGTTCCAATATATGTTGGAAAGCCCAAAACTTAACACAGTCCTGTTGTGTCATGGATGGATTGAAGCGCTGCACTTGTAACAGAGATGTAGCAATGTGTTTCTTGGTCTAAACCAGTAATTTAATAAAGTTTCACAGTAAATGTGGCAGTGGTTTAATCAGATTGGATGGCAAGGACCTCTTAAGTGTTTACTGCATAAAGAACAGGGTCAGGCAGAACTGCTGGAGACCTTTCTGTTGAGTCATGAGGTTCAGAAAGGACCCCATTGCTTTCTAAACTTCATTCATGAGGGGAGCTCACATGCAGCTGCATCCAAACTTAGTCCCAGACTTGGTCAATGACTCTTGTCTGAGTGATGACATGGGTACAATCAATCCTTTATATTACTGAGGTAAGATTTCAAAGTTTAGGATGCTATTGATCACTTTCCAAGGATGTGTTGCAATGAGGAATCTCTCGGCCTTGAGGAGTAACCTTGAGAGGTGTCTCTGCTCAAGGGGAGATCCTGCAGCCTACTGTCCCATGGGAGAGATCAACGAGTCCTGGTCCGTCCTTTGTGGAGGAGGATGGTTGACTTACACCAGCTGTATTCAGGGTTGGCACGTGCTCAACTAGCCCTTGCCTGTTGAACAAGAATTATGGGCCTTGGCTGCTGTACGAGAGTTATGACCCTGAACTATTGTTTCTATCAGTCAGATGCACCACAAACATCACTGGTGGCCATTGCTCAAGCAGAAATGGGAGAAGTGGGATCACACCATCACATGCAGACATAGCCTTGAAAATGCCAAATAGAGGGGAGAGTTTTCTTCCCTTGACCTGCTAGTCTGCACCCTTTAGTCATTCCAGACACAGGAGATCTAGGCTCTGTGTAATCTGGAAATTACTACTGAGTTTGAAAAAAAGTAATATATTTCTTGTTTTCAGCTAATGAGAACTTTTCACAGCTTGCTGATGTAATGTAATGTGGATAGCAGTTTACAATGGACCACAAGATGGTGCTAGAGATGGACGACTTCAAGGAGCTGGACAATAGCAGTGATTGTGTCTTGTTTCTGGGCTCCAGTTAGCCCATGTAATTTGCCAGAAGCAATAAAGGGAGAATTTTCTTCTCTGCAGTCTCTTTGTATAAACAGAGAATATGAGGAGTCACATTTAAAGCACACAAACTATTATTTCTTTAGTTAGACAAATTATGGACAAGCAGAATCAAAACCAAAATGACGATAAAATAATGTCTGTTTATATATATCTTCAAAATTAATACATGTATATGTAAAAGTAGCAACATTCAAAGCAGAGTATTCTTCAGCTGGGAATTACAAGACACACATGTATTGTATTTACTGTGATGGCACCCTGACCACATCATCCTGTCTAAGAAAAACGAACCCCCGACATCAGACTGTGAGTGCAAGGTGAGAATATAACACCAGGCAAGAGGCATAAATGAGTCCTTCTACTGCGATGTTGTGTTACTGAAGATCCTTAATTGAAACTGCATAATTTGGATTGCTTACCAATTTTAGCAGTATTGCAATTGCACCAATGTGAGATTGTGATAATTTGTTTAGACTGAAGAGACATTCAGTGTCTACTGAATATTGAACAAGAATTATGGGCCTTGCTGCTGTGCAAGAGTTATGACCCTGAACTATTGTTTCCATCAGTCAGATGCACCACAAACATCACTGGTGGCCATTGTTCAAGCAGAAATGAGGGAAGTGGGATCACACCATCACATGCAGACATAGCCTTGAAAATGCCAAATAGAGGCAAGAAAAATTACGACTTCTAATTCCAATTTCTAGTTCTTCTGGCTCCCTATAATGAAGGGAGTATATGTAACACAGAGTTCACAGTTACTGTAGTTCTTCTCACAGGTTTTATTCTAGGAAGTCACAAATATGGTCAAAATACTAGAAGTTATATATGAAGAATACTTGTATTACATTGGTCTAAGCAAACAAAATGCAATACTTTCTTTAAGGCACAGCAGAAATACAAGAAGGGCAGAAATACAAGAGCAAAATATCTATATTATTATTTTAATAATCATCACATCTGTTAAATGAATGTTAAAGAATATCATTGTTGGTTTTGACAGCAAAATACTAATATTTCTTATTCAGGTGTTAGACACATTGGATTTTTTTATTGTAAAGTATTAGAAAATATATTTTTCTAAAAGACCACCTGGCTTTCATTTTCTATTTTAAATAACATTTCTATATGATTTCCACCTCACATAATAAAAACTTATCTGCCACTCAAAAGACACTTTGATGGGAAGTGGAAAACGTCAGTTTGAAGGGATTTTATGATCAAAATAAGACTCCAGCAAAGATTAGGATAGAGAGTTTTTAAACTTTCTTTACTATGTACACTTTTAGTTACAAAATTGTCTGATTTTACTGTGCCTTATGAGAAAAGAAATCAAACAGTGCTATTATCTTAGCTATGAAATCCAAAATTTTACGAAATTACCACTGCTGATTTTCCATAAGGGCTTATTTTCCCTTGAATTAATAAAAAGTTAAGATGACAAATGGTAAAAGTACAAAATTCTGCATATAACCATAATTTAAGTTTTAACTATAAAACATATTCAATCAATTTAATTGAGGTAAATGTTACTTTTGTGGTGATATCAGCAATGCTAATTTCATTAATATGCTTTGTACAAGCTTTATGGTGACTTGTCATCTTTTCATCAACTTGCCATCTAGCCCATTTTGTAATTTAGTGAGGTGATTACTCAACCAATAATAAATGTATGACTATGAAGTATAAGTGTACCAGATAGGGAAACTAATGTACTTAACTACGTGACTAAATCTATTTCTTGTGCGACATCTTAAGTAGTGCTGTAATAACTTGATTCTAGTGTAATAAATGCTGAAAGTTATATCTAGAGTTCTGGGGTTTTTTTCTTCATGCTAACTTTATTGAACTCTTGGCAGGTCCAGAAGTTGTAGGTATTATTTTAAAAATACTTAAAAGCTCTCTTCAATGAGCATTATAACCAACATAAAGATTTTCACTATTTGAAGAATACAACAAGCAAGCTGTGAAATCTTTTAAGGTCTCACCGACCTTTGGAGTTTAGTTTACAGCAGAAAATTGCCTTATTTCAATGTGCATCGGTATGATCGACTGACTGACATTAGGATCCCTATTTCAGGTGTGCGTTGTTTATTATAATTACACGGGTCTATTCTTGCAAGTGTTGTGTTATCTTGTAGGCTGTTTTGTTGCAACTAGGCAGCAATCTCTTGGCATAGGTGCATCATGTCTATCATTTACACATACAGTCTCAAATTTCTTGCATCACAGAAAATTGCCACTAAATCAGAGTGGAATTCCATGTACAGCAATGAAGAACCAGATCTTTAACACCTAGTGATCCTGATAACATTTGGGTTGTTTTCTCATGTATTTCAAATAGATAATGCTTTGCAGGGTATGGTCTATGGACATTTAAGTGTCCCCATCTTCCGTTTGACACTGACAGACCCTGTTGCTCAAAGGTAGGTACTTTTATGTCTCTTCTAATGTACCCCACATAAACACCTAGTGTTCATTTTGTTCAGTAATTTTGAGCATTATTATTTTTCTGATGTTCTTCACTCTGCTTTGCAATTGCGTGATTGCATGTCCCTCTATGACTCAGAAGTGGAAGCCAATATGTCAAAGCAATTTTCTGCTGTGTTTGCAGGCATCTGTTATGGCCCAATGTGGTTATACATGTATGGTTCAGTGTGTCTCCCTCCCTCTGCCTGCCCTGTGTGCATCTGTTACTCTGTGTACATTTTCTTAGAGAGCTGCCACGCTGGAGAGATGCTGAAATTGCATGGACTACATGGACTGACTTAGAGCTACAGGTGCAGAGACATCTTCTGACTTCCAACATCCTCCCTTATTCTCAGATAGACTCAAGACACCTTTTCTACCTCTTTCTCCAAGTCAGTCAGTCAGGATATGTACATATGCATTTAACAACTTCTAAAAGTTTTCTTGTCACATTCAGGTGAGCTTTTAAGAGACAGTTTTTAAAAAGTAAAATGTTTACCACATGGAGAGATAATGACACATTTTATGATCATATTCATGTATGTTCCTTATTGTTGCCATCTTTGAAATATCCCCTGTATATTTTCCCACACCAGAATATTTTGTTTTCTTAAAAGCATAATTGTGTAGGTAGGACACAGAGACCCACAGACTAACTGATTGACTTAGTATGTTTTTCAACTTCGCCTTCCTCTTTTGCTATTGAATGTACAGAAATGAAGGACATTGATGACTTAGAAATTATCAAAATGTTAGAATTTAGCTCAAACAGAAATTAATTGATCTCAGATTTCTTCCTATTCTTAGGAGCTGTATGGGCACTTAGGCCACTGAAAGGTAGACAAGTTACTTTTCCTGTAAGTATGACACCCTGAAGTAAAAATTTTTGTCCTCGTTGGGCTCTTTGTTTTCCAGCTTGCGAATATCAAGTGAGTCGTCATTCACATAGAGATAGTAACTTCTGTCTTCGTAGCATTGGAACTGCACTGAATCTCCTTGGTAATGCATGATGAAAAAGTTATTATCTTCACTCAGCTGTGAAAATACACAACGTAAAATGCACTTTTTATTTCTAATACCATTCTATAATGTTAAACGTGACAAAAATACACCTTTGTTGTTGGTTTGTTATATTTTATGCTTGTTATGCTTTTCTCCAGTGACTCATATTTAGCATTTTTTAAAGAAATCTTAGGCAACAGCTAATCATTTTGGGATAGATTCTGTGATAACTATGAATAAAATAATACCCATCTCCCTCAAAGACTGAGTAATACCAGACTAATAGATGCATTCCTTTGCTTCACAAAAACGCCAGCAGTTTCCCCAGTGTCATTACGATAACTTAGGTTTTTCATCTGTTCTTTTTCTCACCTTAGGCTTACCCTGTCAACTACCACTAGCAATAAAATGTCAATCCACAATTTTTCTTGCCTCTTTTGAAGTAAAATTAGACTGTTACAGTAGAAATTACTCTAAAACAGCTATTCTATTACCTGTAGCTTTTCTGTGTATCTCTATTTTGCAATGCACTTATTTTTAAAGATCCATCTCTGGAGCAATAGCTGCTGTCTAAAGAGCTCTTCTGTGTGTGTGTGTTTGGGCTCACTAGGCACCTCAGGGTGGGGATGAAGAAATAGTTATGAAAAAACATCACGCCAGAGAGAGGAAGAATATGGGCTGAAATCTGCAGAAACTGGTCAGCTTGGGGCACCAAAGGGCTGCTGAACCTGCCTGTGGTCTCTAGCACTCCTCCAGCGCATACCACAGGTCGTGTAATCCATATCACATCCAGGGGGCCAGCAGCTGCTACAGTGGACAAAGATTACAGGGCAGTGTATGTGAACACTGCTGCTGAAACCAGGGCTCCTGGTTGTGACTGTGTACAGCTGCTTGAAAACCACTGGGGTGTGGGTACGAGCTCCTGCTCCTGCCTGTGTGCACTGAGCGAAAGAGTAACTGAGAATAAAGTGTGAATAGTTATCTGATGCTAATAGTAAGACATTAATTAATAGAAGGTTGAGATTCATGTATCCCCCAACTTAACCTCCTGCCAGAGAGCAGGGAATTTATAGTATCTTTTGGGAAAGACTGACCAGATCATAATGAAATGACTTAAACTTTCCTTTTGAGTGACCTCACTGAACACTCTTGCTCTGCCCATGAGACAGTTCCATAACTCCCACTAATCTGGTGTATTATCATTCCTTAAGGAGACTTCTAAAAGGAAACTGAATGCTTGAGGAAAAGCGGGAGCATATTTAAGGGTGCCAGCTTGCTGGAGATTACAGCATTGGCAATAATCACCTTTTGACAGAAGGAGCAATGTGTTCTTTCAGCCCAAAGAACAACAGGAGATGGAAAGAAAATTTCCTGCAGCTGTTGCAGAGTACCTCAAGGAAACTTGAGGATACACCTTCTGTTATCAGCAAAGCTATAACAGGAGGCAGCTAGAAAATTCTGTCCTGATCAAGTCAATATAAAAACAGTGTATCTGCAGCTTCAATCCAAAAAGTCTGTTTAAAAAAATACTATTAAGAAAGTTGAAGAGAATTTGTCGTTGTGAAACAAATACCTTCTAGGCATTCAGAATGGTAAAAATTAAGCATAAAAGGAATAAGAAACAAAGTTTTTCTTTCTTGGTGAAAGAAAACCAGTAGAAGCAAGGAGAGAGATTCACATGTACAATGCAGAAATTCATGCTAGAATGTGACAGCTGTAGACCAGCTATACCTGTCACCCAGTGGGATCTTGTAAAGCAAATATTACATGATTGCAAAAGCAGACTGAGATCCAGAAATTTAAAAATACCCGCTGTACCTGCATGAAATGATGGAAAAGTAGATGGAAAACGGTAAGAGGAAAATGATTTGGAGAATGACATTATGTGACTGGGAGAAGGAAGAAGAACTCAGAGTAGACGCATAATAAAACACCATTAGGACTGGGAGGTGCAGCAGGTCATTAAAGAACAATGATTTGCAAGAAATCATGGCACAGGTGATTTTCTATTATGTCCTGTAAAGAAGGATGATGAGGAAACCTGGAGAATGTGGTGGACTTTCGCCCTTATTTTTCAACCTTCTGATGTTTTTACATTTCTGTACTAGAGTTCTCAGCTTGTAACATAAACAAAGACTGATGTTTTGTAAACAATACATTCCTTTCCAGGGGGAAAGACAAACTGATGAACTTCTAGGTTAGCCAGTGTGGTCAGAGAGGTGTTAACCTCATTCCCCAATTGCTGGTCAAAGTCCAAACCCTTTTTAAATCCTGAACCCCAAATGAACTTCTTCTTTTCTCATTTCACAATCTGACAGGTGAGTATAGTTTTTCGTGTCTGTCTAGTGACAGTAGACTACTGCCAGATAAAGTTCCTCCTGAGGACAGTTTCTATAGTAGCAGTCAAGATAATTTGCAAGTTCCAGGAAAAAAGCTACTGATTTTTAGTTACAATCTGATAATTTGTTTTCCAATACATTGAACGAAGAACCAATTTACAGCTTAGGTTTCACATTTAATGACAAAAATGACTTATTTGTGTGCCTCAGATGATTCATAATGCACTTGAAATGGAATACATATGCTTATGTCAGAAAAATGCAACAAACATTGTCTTCACAGGCTACAGAAAAACATGTCGGTGATGGGAACTACAGAAAGAGATGTGAGAGAGTAGTATAAAAGTTTTAAAATAAATAGACTAAAAATTATATAAAGTCAGATTGAATATGGCACAATGAGCATTACTCCAAGCTAGGTTCAAGTGCTGCACTCTAACCTAGGAAGAAACTAGAAGATAAAAAGGAATGTATTTGAAAGCCAGCGGAAACAGAACGTTTGTGTTGTTCTGATACATGACACAAAGGAGTAAACAGCACGCTGCAATCTACATTTTCCCTCGGAAAAAGCAGGGAAATGAGCACATGATCAAAGAGATGAGTCATATGATGATGAGAAGCAAACTAGTAAAACTGAGCTGCCACCTCAATTACGTTGGAGAAGTTATGGACCTTGGAAGGCATTACAAATTAGTTATGTGGTTTGTGGCTAAAACAGCATTGATGACACACCAGTGGAAATTCTGGGTGTTGTGCAGCACACGCACAACATAATGATCTTCTCTTTCTTCTCACTCAGTCTCAGCATGTAGGCTGGGAAGAGCAAGAGGCTGGAAGGGAACACAGTTGGGACAGCTGTCTCAGAGTAGCCAAAGGGATACTCTATGCCATGTGATGTCATGGCTAGCCATAAAGCCTAGTGTAGAGGATGGAGGTTGTGGGGTTGAGGGGATAGATGTTTGCTTCCAAGAAGGTTACTGCTCAGAGACTGGCTGGACAGTGGTCTACTTATGGGAGGAGATGAGTAAGTGCTTTTGCATCACTTGTGGTTTTTTCTGACCTTCATATGTTTTACTTTTGAGGTTTTTTCTTAGCTCAAAAGTTATCTTACTTTTGATCTTGCTATTCTGTAATAAATGGATAGTATGATGTTGGCTCTCATTAATGTTAAATGTATGTTATAAGGTTAAAAGAAGTTCTGTTAAGATCTGGTGTTTTCCCATGTAAGTTTTGTAATGTTGAAAGTTGATCTCTGACCATTGGGAAAGTCAAAGCAAGAACAACTGCACAGATTCCGAGAGGCAGGATGAAGAAGGAGCTGGGTCAGAAGAGTGACAGGTGTGGGAGGGTTGGTTCATCAGCTGGTCGGTTTACCAGGGGGTTGGCTTGTCAATAGCATATATAAGGATTTTTATGAGTGTGGGGCCTCTGGCTGCAGCTAAGCATCCAGCACTGTTCCTTTTTCCTTATTCAGTCCCTTGTTGCAGTTCAATTTTGAATTCAAAATTCAAAAATTTCAGTTTTGAGATTTTAAGAAGTGAGGCATCATCTCTCATATATTCTCTCCCCTGTCCACTGGCAGGGAGTGGGTCTGCATGAATAAATGGGGCAGGGGCTTGGATACTGGCCAGAGCAACTCACCTCAGTATATTTTTTTATGACATCTGGTCCTGTCCTGACAAATGGTAGGGCAGTTCTTCCAGCTCTGGGTCAGTCAGTTTCAGGTGTATTGGACATCTCTCCACTGAAGGTAAACTTTGGCCTGGACACTGCTGCCACAGTTATCAAGAAAAATGCTTTGGCAATATCAGCTGTAGCTTTCACTCTGCTACCTTTGATTCCATTCATACCGAAGGTGTAGGATCTCTGATATAGCAGCCCTCAATGGTGGTGTGACTTTGTTCAGCCCAGAACAGTCCACTTTCATCCTCCATCAGACTTCTACCCTGGCCATACATGACTGCTGAAGGGTGAGTGAAGATTGCTGATCATCCTTGGATTTTCAATAGGTGAATCATCTTTTGGAGCAAAAAACTGACCCCAAACCTCAAGCTGCCTGCTGGGTGCCAAAAAGGACTGTGCTCCCACTAGCCTGCTGCCAAGCACAGTAAACATGGCATTATCACTACTTACAAGGTCAAAACTTCAGAACCAAGGTATCTTGGTGGGCTTTGCCAGATTTTACCTGTTTGGAATTTATTTTGGCCTACTTAATTAAGTAAAGAATAAGTCTCTTAATACAGTCTTCCATGACTGCATAGCCTCTGGTATAATCTCTCTCTTACTTATCTTCATCAAACTGCTCAGTAAAACAGAGAGGACTGTGGAATAAAAACTGTTACAGCCCTTAATAGAACTTTTACAGCTGCAGTCCTTCAGGTCCCAGGCCACCCAGGCTCGGTCAAAGCTTTGGGAAATGCTGTCCCTATACAATCACCTAATAACCTTGCATTATCCAGCAAGGAACAACAACTAGAAGAGAAGTAGCCAGATCCAGCAATTGAAATAGTTGGATTCTATATTTCAGTATTTTTTTAAGCAAATGTGTTAATTTATGAAGATTTGAAGCAGAGGGAAAATTGAGTGCTACTAGTACTTAAGAAAAGCTGAGAGGGTAAAGAATATGAAAGTCTGATGGTAGTAATGGTTCAAGAATAGTAAAATATTATAGTTAAACCAGAACAGAAGTTACACTAAAGTGAGATGCTACAGATATGTACTCAGGAGGATGTGTACTTCTTTGATAACCATTATATTCTCACTAATTTGTGCACTTCTGGAAGAGTAAAAAGGAGAAATAGTAAAAGTTTACACATAATTAATGCAAACAGTAAAATGAGAGCTGTCTTACCTACTGGGAGAATTAAGTGCAAAGGGTGGGGGAACTGGGAGAACCTTTTCAGTGGAGGATCTAAAGGGAAATCCTATTCTGTAGCTCTGAGATCATTCCATTGTGTGGTTAACTGCATTTTCTTCTATATTATTAATTATGATAAGCATGCTCTATTAGAGAGTTAAAGTAATCACAGCTGTAAGTAAATGCTCCTGAGTGTACTGCTGGGGTTGGCTTCTCCACTGCTGCTCTGGCTGGGATGCTGCCGCTGTGTGAACTGTGTGAGGCCATAGTTGTGTCTACAGTGTAGTTTTCCATTCCAACCAAAACAGCATTGCAGTAAATATTGCCTTGTGCAATAAATATTGTGTTGCCTTTTTGAATTAATCCCCAATCAGAATGAGATGTTATTGTAAACTGTTACTTGCTGTAATTTTAAAAATGGATTTTATTGCTATTACAACATAATTAATTTTTAAATTAAGTTTAATAAGAGATATTTCAATTAATATTGATTGTAAATGTTTCAATGGCCTTGGTTACAGAAATGGAGGTTTACAACACTGTATGCAACTCTTCCTGGTATAGCAATAGAGTCCACAGATTCTCATATTTCTGCTAATTCTAGTGGCAGTCTTCAAATACAAAAAAGGAAAATGCCTGTCTTTAGGATTCATTATTCAAAGCTAGCAGATTAAATATCACATTGCAGCTCTGCGTAGCTTTGTCATTATCTATCAGAAGTATTTCTCCATCTCAGTGTACTACTTCCATGCTTTCTCATCCTAAGGACAATGCAGGCATTATTCATCACACTAGAAATTATTTACTGATCAGTACATTCATTTCAGAAGGTTTATTAAGAATCTCATGATTCAGAGTTGCC
Source organism: Chamaea fasciata (assembly GCF_029207755.1). Taxonomy (NCBI): domain Eukaryota; kingdom Metazoa; phylum Chordata; class Aves; order Passeriformes; family Sylviidae; genus Chamaea; species Chamaea fasciata. The sequence goes on from NW_027094089.1 coordinate 12,084,138, forward strand.
TACGATTTTGCCTCTGCCCAACTGGATGTGGTTCAAGTGCAGGCTTCTTATTTCTCCTCATAGAAATAAGTAACTTTTTTTCTTCTATTTCAGGGTATCAGCAAGAAACCATGATGAGCAGATCACTATCTCTCTTACTGGGTAATGAATGGGTTCCCAGAAAGAATTTTTCATTTTAACTATGTTTAAAAACCCAAAGTGATACATAGATCTCTACAGGCAATTGTAGACATCTTTCCAAATGCCTACCAAAACTTGCAGGCATAAAGACACTAAGTCTCTGTGAACAGTTCCACAGAAAAGGTGAGTATTTTTATGATTAGAAAAGTGTGTGAAATAAAAAAGCGTATTAAATTTGCAGGATTCAATATGACTGTGATAGTTTACAGCATACAAGGACGGGACTGAAAGTTGAGTTAAAATTTTCCTAAGCTTTGTTGCTTTCTCCGTCTGTGTGGAGCCAAGGAATATTAGTGGTAGATGAGTAACTCAGCAGAACTTAAACTGAAGAACCCACTAGATTTTCCAGGCCCAGGATGCAGGACATTAGTTCATTAATTATTAGTAGTGTAGCTCATACCTTTTGAAAACCATTTCAAATAGATTTCAATTTACCAGAATTGGTAGTTCAGTACTTTCTGATTTAGGAGAAAGGTTAGCATTTTAGAAATTTTAGGCTGGGAATTTCAGGTTTTCAGGGTTTCATAGTCCCTCTTATGAAGTTCTGAAACTGTCTGGGTCCAGGTCGCTTTAATTTTGCCTATTGAATTTGAAAAGGTTGTCTTTTCAGTTGAACAATAAACCCACAGGGCTACAATCCTAATAAAAATTGCTATTAGGTAAATTTTCTTAGTTTTGCATTTTCTCTAGGTTATAATGTCTATTATCCTAGAGTTTAGGTATCCCAAAGAGCAACTAATTTCCTTCATGTACCTATGTTTTATCGTATCTATCTAGAGAAGAGCCAACAAAGAGCCACACTTTTGTCACAAAAACATGTAAAGAAACCATCCAGCTATCTGTATTTCTGTCCACAATGCATTACTACTGATTTATAATCATCTGATGACAAAAAATTCAGTCTGAAAATATGACAGGGTTTTATTACCTCCCAGAAGTTTATGACTGATGGATTCATTGGCTCTTAAAACATCGTAACTTTTGTAATCTGATCCTTCTAGATCTCCTAATATACTCATCCAGATTTTTTCCATCTTGTGTAAGAATTTGTAACAGATAAAATCTCATTTTTATCTCCTTCCATTTTGCATAAAGCATGATAATACAGAAACCATATCCACCTTTCACATTTTAATTGAAAGTCAGATATTTTGCCTGACTGAAGAATGTAGTCATAAATACAAGTCAAGGGAAAATTTCTTATTTTCCTTTTTCTGAGAAAAATACAAAAATCAGCTGAAAAAAAAGTAAGCAGTTTGTCATTTAATGAGTAACAGGATGAATTTAGCTGCCCTTTTTACACACCTGTATTTGCATACACAGTCTCCCACACAGCTTTTTATTTGTTTGATCATGATTGCATACCTGTTTAAAGTCAGGATCTTCATGGCTGCATGTTTTCGTATTGCATCTCTCCACTGAAGGATAATCTGGCTCTGAACAGGATGCTTTTAAGACCTGTGTTTACAGCATGCAGATTTGTTAATTTTGTTATTTCATTTGGTAATTTTTCTTCATATTTTGCTTTTTAAACCCATCAAAAATGACATTAAAGCTAAAGAAAACTCTTTTTAAAAAAAATTTATTAATTTTGGCATTCAGATTATTCAAAATTAATAAATTGATAAATTCTTGAAAAACTTCTATTAATATATTCCTCCTTTACCATTTGCAATGCAAAATGAATTGAGTTGAAAGCAAATACTCAAGACAGTCCTTCAAAGTGTGTAATACCAGGTTCCATTTAGAAATGCAGCCTGGACTGAACCCTATTGTACCCGGATACCAAAACTTTATTTCAGATAAGAAGCCTTGTCCTGTTCCATATGAGAATCCCTGCTGAGATTAAGGAAATTATTTGTATTGTGCTGGAAAAAGAAAGATCCATGATCTTTCCAAGATTTTTACATATTTGGTAGACACCAAGTATGTCTTACTTCATCTTCAGATAAGAACTGCTTTCAGTTATGTCAGGAAACATAATCTGGTATGACTTGGAATTTTAAAATAGTTCATTGGAAAGTAAAATCCATTAACGCTCAGCTCAGTTCTTTTCCTGATTTGGTGGAACACCCTTCAAACAATTGATTTATGAACCAGAAAAATCTTTTTAAAATAGTTGCTGTTTCAGGGACAGAAAGGAAAATACCTTTCTGTGAGTAATAGGGTATAAATATAATTTATATATCTTACAAAGTATTTCCCTAGAAAAATTCAGAAATAGATTTTATGGAGAGTCATTTGTGCATTAAAAACAAATGAAAAACATCCAAGACTTTTTGAGGAAGCATTTGATGTTTTCACCATCAAGCATGGGTGACATTAGATGAAGGGTTATTCTTTATCTCAACATACCTGTGTAAACAGAGCTTCTTGGAACTTTGCTCTGTTTTAGACAATAAACTGCAACATAGCATTCTTCCTCAGACAGATTTTAGCAACAGTTATAATCCCTCACTGGGGAAGACTAACCTTGCCGTCTCTTCCTATCAGAAACAAACCTTCACAAGACTGGAGAAAATGGGATTGCTTAGACACCAAATGGTAGATGTTTAAAACAGGATGTTCAGCTGTGTTTTCTTTTCATTGCATTCCCTATCTTGTGGTGTGGGTTCATTGGAATAAAATAATTTCCATCTTAAACTCATCTCTTTCCAAGGCAAGATTCCTGCTTTTTATTCCCCTCTTCCTGCATGTTTTCTGGCTAAGAAGCTCCCTCTTCCTCCACAGAGAATGGACCCCCACATCCCTGACTGTTTTCTAGTGGCAGTAGTGAACTATCCAACCCCAAATTTTTTTGCAATAACCTTGTCTGAGTATTTCCCAAGAAAGAATGGAGGGACATACTGGGAAACTATGAAATGTGGAAAGCAATAAGTAAACAGAATTTGAAAAGGTCTATGGGGGAAATTGTCTTATAGTAAGAGAGAGCACCCACAAGTTATAAAGAAAATAAACAACTTCTTACCTTCAGAGAGAGATGCTTCTTACCCTTGCACAACAGGACAAATTTATTAAGCTTTGATCTCTGTGTGAGGATCACCAAATTTTTAGAATCTGTTTTACACAGAGGAGAATATTATAACAATCACTTTATAAAATGAAGAAAAGCCAAATATGCTCTACAAAGAGAAAGGTTTGTTTATAGGCATAGGAATAGAAATAAATACAATCACTCTTGATACCATTCTCTTGTCTAAAGCATTTAAAACCTGTGACTTTGTGAGACTTGAAACTTGCCATATATATATATATAGTTTATTTCTCTATTTTATGATCAATGTATGAAATATCAGTTATACAAAACTACATGTCATATGAAGTACAAAGGCATATGTAGTAGTAGATAACACATGTAATAAACATGTTTATGGAATACACTTGACTATGTATTTGTCAATGTGGAAAAATGTAGCATTTTTTCCCTTCTATTTTCTGCATGGTTCTAGATCAAAATCCTTCTACTATTATAATTGTGGATGCATTGGATTAATTCCATTTTTGAGCTAATACTGTTTTTTCAACTGCAGGAAGTAAGACAAAATCAATAATAATGGGACATTCTTCAGCCTGATAAACAGACAGTGCTTGTTGTTGCCTTCTGGTACTTCAAGGCCTAGCAAAAAAAAGTAAATAAATTAAGGTACCCTTTGCCAATTGATACAGCACACAAGACCAATACCTAGCAAAACCCATTACATTAATGACTACTCAGTGATGCTATACCTATCTGACTGACTTCCAAACTTACTTCCAAAAAAATCACTTGTGTTTTTAGAAGTATTTCAAGTGTACCATTTAAGGCAAAAAATATAAAAGAAAGTGGAAGTTGAACTATATGTTTAACACTGCAACAACTGAATACAAATTTCAAATACATTGGATTATTATACATTAACACTTGCAGTTAAGGAGTTTGGAATTTCTTTATGCCTTGCCAAAGGCATTTTTTAACCTCTGAAGGATGTTCAGAATTAGCAGAATGTATACATCCCACTTAACTAATTTTAGCTGTTGTTGGCCTTGGTTTTAGTTGCCTTAACTTTTCTTAACTGTAATGCTTTTGTATTATTCTCCTGAAGAAATTTTTTCTGACACAGCTATAGCATGAAAATAGCATAAAAATCCTTGTTAAAAATTGAGGAAAACTCTCTGACCTAAACTGAGTATGCTTTATTCAGTTTACATGAGTATTCAGATAAATATAGCAGACTGTAGGTCTACAATTCTGTCATTTTTATTACTTTTTGTGACATTACCTTAGATTTCCTCAGCTGCAATTGTCCAATTTCAGTTGTAGCATTTGAGAGACACATGAACAGGCAAGAGACAGTTTCTTATCTAAGTCAAGAGTGTTCTCTCTTGAAGGTAAGAGTGACAACAAAAGAGGCATGCAGGAGTCTATCCAGTTGAACAGCGACATCCATCAACATTATTTGCATCCTAACTATCCTTGTCTTTCTTTATGTATAGTGTTTATTGGGACTTGCTTATACAGTGTTTAGTCTGAGTAAGTCTAAAGTAGCCCAACTTTCTCTATCACCTCTAAAAAATCAGGCAGCCAGAGAAAGGCAAGGAAAGTAAGGAACCTTTCGGTGACTGTACATCAATGATACTTTTGCGCTCTGATGGTTTTTTAATTAATTACCTTGTGTCTCTGGTAACTAAAACCTTACCTGAGTCTAAGGGGTAATTTTAAAGTCCATGCAAAGAACATCAAATAACTTCTTGCTTGGGATATCCCTAAAATGCAAAGCTTTGGGATTTGGGAGGATATCAGTATTTTTGTACTGTTCCCTAGAAATCTTCATTTGTCCCTTCTTCAAGGTTCAGTACTGGACCAGATGGATATTTGTTCTCATTGGTTACAGAAGCCCCTGATGACTGGAATTAGAGTCCATTTTTCTTCTACTGTAATACCTGAACTAATATATCTTTGATTTTCACAATTATTTCTTAAGTGTACAATATGAAAGTTCCAAAATTGTGCCTCCTCTTTCTTCATATTAATTTCTTTTTGGTTTTCCTCTCCTGCTAAAGCAGGTCTTTGCTAGGTAAGACTCATATGCCAGCAGTGGAACACCCACACTTTTCTATAAAAAAAATTTGTATGTTCTAGTTTATATACAGTGTATTCCCTTACATACATTTGTGTTCAGCCCAAGCCACTACTCCTAATTTACAAATTTTGTAACTTTGAAGATTTCTTCTTACGGAACACAGAAAGGCTTTTTTATTTTTAGACCTGTCTGGTAACCTGAGCTAAGTGAAAAATTTGACAAAATATGTTACTTCTAATGTCAAGTCTATGTGTTAAACAGTAGTACCTTCTTTTCCTATTCTCAAACGTATCTTTGAAATCAGACCCTAAGAAAGATGATACCTTTTTTTCCCACAAGAGGCTTATCAGTAACTGCTGCTTCATTCCTTGTGAACACACTTAACCACGCAATATCTAAAATAGAAAGTATTTAACAAACATGTGGAATTAGAGAGCTACATTCCTCAGGTTTAAAAATAATACAAACAATTTAAAGAATTGTTTTGAACCATAATCTGAGAAGGAGTGTGTCATAGCAACAGATATGAGATTTCTTTTCTTGAGGGTCTCTGAATTCATTTAACCCTGGAAGGCTGTACAGTTAGACAGGTACACTGAAGTCTGAACACTGGGCCTAAAAAGTGTATTGATTGCTGAATTATCTTTTGCAACAGAGAATGCACATGAGAAACAAGAGGTTGGTGACCAGCTGTAAAGCCTAGTATGCTATTAAAGAGGAGCTTGAAGTGCTTTGGCAGTGAAAGCGAGTACTCTAATATGAAGTGTATAGGACTGAAAGGCAACACATCACAGTAGCAGGTGGTTTCTGGCTTTTCTAACATCAGCCTGAATCACACAGCCAGTCAGCTGGTGAAAACCATCACCCACTTCCAGTAAAAATATCACAAATATCCTGGTTACAAGTGGTTCCTAATATTATGTTGTCTTAACCTCATCATGAATATATGTCTGTGGTGCTCGTGTGCACAATAATATTACAGAGCTTTTTGTTTGTTTGTTTGTCTGTCTGTCTGTCTGTCTGTCTGCTAGGAATATCACTATCTTCTATATCAGGCTTGTCAGACTATGTATCTGTTCACAAACTGCTTCCATTGTATACCTATACAGGTTTTGGTTCTGTTCATAAATTAACAATAATAATTGTCTGAGTAACTTCAAAATTTGGTGGCATTATCAAGGAAAAGATACTGGAAAAGATATAAAACACACTTAAGTACCCTATCAGTGTAGCTGTCATTATTCTTAATTTAATAGAATAAAAGTTATAGTAATTCAATAGCTAACTTAAAGATTGCAACTTTTTCCTCTATTTTGGTTAAAAATATGTTTTATTGAGTTCTTTTCCCTGCTTTCACATCTCTGAAAATGGTACCATTCTTGAATAATTACATCATTCTAAATAAATGCATTTGATATTATTTAACTCTACCAAAATTGTATCCTCTAACAAGTCTTTGCATGATGATAGTTATGATAACATCTTTGGTGTCAAATACAGAAGCCCCATTTGAGACAAAAGGGTTCAATGAGAAATAAAATAACCCCACAAATTCCAAAATATGCTCTATTCTCCATTTTGCATTTGTTCTTTCATTTTGCATTTGATCTTGAGCATTACCTTTGTTTTTTCTCTTTTTAGAGCTAAATGTCTAGAGTTCCTGCTAAGTCAAATGAGCATGAACAATATAATCTTATCATTAAAATATGTAACATACCCACTGTAAATCAAGATAAAAGTTTTCTTGTATCATTATCAATATTCATACAGATCCAACATATTTTTATGTCTACAGAGAACAGTATCATAGAATCACTTAGGTTGGAAAAGACCCTTATGATCATTGAAGACAACCATAATCTGACACTGCCAAGTACACCATGTTCCTAATCACCACATCCAAACACCTATATCCCAACATGGGTGGAGACACAAACCCTTCTCTGGGCATCCCGTTCCAAAGCTTGGCAGCATTTGCAACAGAGAAATTTTTTCCTAATATTTAATCTAAAGCTCTCCTGGCACAACGCAAGGCCATTTCCTCTCATACTGTCTCTTGTTACCTGAGAGACAGGTAACTGTCTGACTCCCACCTGGATACACCCTCCTGTCAGGCAGCTGTAGAGGGTGATAAGGTCCCTTCTGAGCCTCTTTTCCTCCAGGCAAAACACCCCCAGCTCCCTCAACTGCTCCTCACAGGACTTGTGCTCCAGACCCTCCCCCAGCTCCATTGCCCTTCTCTGGACTCACTCCAGCACTTCAATGTCCTTCTGGTACTGAGGGGCCCAGGGACATGTGACATTTTTTGAAAATGTCCTGAGTACTACACATACAGTTGGTGAGTTTCAGTACATAAAGAACACTACCTTCATAGGATTGTGAATCCTTTGTAGATATTTCATGATGACCATCTTCATCTATATCAAAATGCACTGTTTTTGAATCTTCAGTTAGTATATAACATTTCACTGTTTTTCGCAGGCTAAACACTAATAAAAATGAGTTACAATTATTTTACTATCAACAGAGAAATGACAACATTCCACTAGAAAAAGATCAAGTGCATTTTTTTAAACAATCTTTACTTGATAATCTATTTATATTTGAACTATGAGCAGTATAGCAAACGTACACTAGAAGTTACCCAGTGGGCTTTATCAGCTGTTTTGAGGGCTTGATGTTGGTGCGAAGGAAGAAAATATTTCTTTGCTTAGAAGGTTATGTCAGTGAACAGAAAAAATATTTCTCAAACTTTCAGAGAGATAACATATGAAAACTTGACTTTGACAAAATAACTTCCAACCCAAGAGCCTGAGGAATAGTGCGAGAAAGAGGGATGGTGGACAGCATGCAGATAGCTGTGTTGAAAAAGACTAAAGACTAATGGGGACAGGATGAATTTGAATGTGGGAGAGTGAGTCCGCATTTGCTGTTGACTGGTGAATGAGTAGACTTAGAGTAGTCAATGGAGCCCCGTGGGAAGCCTGAGCCAAAGCAGGTTGTTCACAGAAGTCTTTGAATGGAGAGACATGAAAAATAGTTTCCTGTATTTCATAGGTAAGTAGTTGCCTGTTTCCCAATTTTGCATTTTGAATATTGGATCTGGGTATAAACAGGACTTTTAAGTTAGAGTGCTTATGGCTACCTAAAATAGCAGCATTTAGTTTGGGGATGAGATTTCTCATACTGAAAATAAAATAAAAACCCCAGGTCTTTCTGGCTAAAAGCTTCCAGGAGGGAATTGTTCCCTTTCATTCCTGGACACAACTGTGTTGTTCTGGATGTCAGAAGGATGTGTGTCCAGGCACTTGGATATCAGCCACCTCCAGAATAATACTATGAGGCACAATTTTGATTATGTTCAGCTGAACATTGTTTTCGTGGATGAGGTTTGATACTTTCAAATGCAGTTAAGACACTTCTGAGATCACACAGACCTCCAGGGTATACTGCAAGTTAAAAAAATCCTGTCTTTGCCAGAATAACTAGGCAAGCAAAACAACAGGATACACAGAATGCACCAGCAGTGGCATAATGTTTTAGGAATGCTTGACTTCAGAGAAAACTTTGTTACTTATTCTATGAGAGACCTTCTCTGGAACATTAGTATTTAGGCAAATATTTTGAAAAAATTGTATTGTTTCCAAGAAGCTTTCTTTCCACCCTGTTTAGGCTGAGAAGAAACTTTGCACACGCAATGAAAGAGAAGGATGATGCACATTCTGACAGCCCCGGTCACCCCCTTAGAAGTGGCAGGTTCTGTGTTAGACCTTTGATTACATGCATAGCTCATTTATGGTTGGACAAAGGTTTTCTCTTCAAAGGCAGCTGGTAGTCAGACTCCCAGAAAAAAGATCAGTTGTTCCAAAAAGCAATAGGACAACAACTAGAATAATCAGCACAGAAAGCCTTTTAAAAAATTTATTTTGAAGTAGCTATAGTGTAAGAATTCTACTTATAACTAGACTTACAAAAACTAGTACAGTGCCCAAACTAAAATAGTTAGCAGGTCTGCTTATATTATTCATTCTTTTCCAGGGAGGTACATTTGTACATTAGGAAATACGGGTCTGAACATGGTGGTGTGAGAAATTTAATGTTAGTATTTTAAGGAGTATTTTTGTTCTGGTTATTTTAAATTCAGCTTTTGGGGTCTATTTTTCAACAACTATTTTCATTTTTGACAGCAATACAGAAAAGCTGTTCCACATGCTTAATTTCGTTGGACTTTGCCTTGAATTGGAATATTCTTTTCAAGACTACAAACATACCTGTCACTCATTTAAGAGTTACCTGGCTTTCCAGGAGGTGTTCTCATATTCGCAAGCAGAAATTGCTTCTCCATAGACTGCCTTCCATGGAGAGGCCTTTGGTACGGCTTTTTACGGCCCGAGCGAAGCAGCATTGCAGTGGCACTGAGGGAACACTGATGACAAGGATCTCAGTTGACTTCCTTTTCAAGTCCTAAAGTAGGAGTTAGAATTTGTCATAAGACTTTTTGTTTCCATTGAGAAACAAGTTTTCAAATATAATTTTGATAAATGACAGTTAATGCAAGTAGATAAACTCAATAAATGTTTGACTGCAATGCATGACCCAAGCCTTTGTTTTGCAAAGCAAAACCAGTATGTTACCAATGATGGTAAATCAGTTAAGTATCTAAACTTCCAATAAGATGCACACTAACATGGATAACACAGTTGCGTTGAAGGAATATATTTTGAAATACTTTCCCTTAGATAAGATATAAGCAGTGTTTGTGACTTCAGTTTATGTTTGCCATAGGAAGCTAGCTACATTTTGCTAACTGAATTGGAAAATCACATTAATTTTGAGCATTGAGTCAAAGATAATTGTCAAAGTACTCATAAGTGATTGAAAAGATGCTAACTTCAAAACAGTACAATCTGACTCTCAGAGGTATATGCAGGTATATAGCAATCTAAAACCAAGGTTCAGGAAATCTTGCCTTAGAAATGAGGATTGGAATTTGGAAATTTGAGGAATATATTATAATTGTTATGGAATATTAGTTAGGTTAGATACCTGAAGGAGAGGTTGATTTCCAAGAATGTTAAGTACTTTGATGGTGAAACCACCCAGGCAGCTACTAAGGTATCCCGAAGTTGCAAGTTAAATCACTGCATTTCAGAAAAGCTAAGGATCTTACTTTGGTTTAAGGAAAGGGAAACTGAAAATCTGAAGTCAACATGCTCTCCTGAAGTCACCTGTTTATGACAAGTGTTTATGGCAAGGGCAGACCAAAGAAGATAATGTACTTCAATTCTGTCTGGTGTCCTGGTGAATTAAACAAGTGAAGATGGGTACAATTTTAGCCCCATGTGTCTTTGCACAGAACTACTAAATATCTGTCACACCAGAGAAATCATGGCCCTGACACAAGTGTAATGGCTTGTAAATTCACCCAAGGAAGGGTAGGGCAGTTTTGTTTTCTGGTTTGGTTCACTTCCCTGATGCAAAGCTTCATATTAAATTTTTACATGAAATGAAAGACTTTTGGTCCTGGCAATTCTCTTGTTATTAGGCCAAAAGGGATAACTAAGGCTCTTATTCACTCTCTTCAACTCTAGTTACAAAAGCATTCAGTTAGATCAGTGAAAAGTGAAACACTTATAATATGGGATTGCCCTTCGTTGTAAATAGGGCTCATATCATGAGTGATAACTTGCAGTCAGAGGTAGAAAGAAAAAGAGGTAGAAAGAGTCTTCCTCATCTTGCTGAAACTGCTCTATCACTGAGCATTCTAAACAAATGAAAACGTTCTTTGTGTTTTTCCACTAAAAACTTGGTCTCTGGAAACCTCCACCTGAATTGAGCTCTGTGGTGTTTGTGAACAGTAATATCACCTTGTGGATCTTGAGGGAGGTAAGTCTCTAGGTGTTCATTAACAAAGGATTAAGACTTTGGTAGGTCTGTGAGGCTCAAAAATAGACAATCACTTACTCAAATTTTTTACTGAAAAAGAGTGTTAATTGTAGTTTGGCTGCTTGTGATCAGAAGTTCTAAAAATCCCAATTCCTGATTTCGATCTATGTTCAAGTCTTGCACCTGCATTACTTACACTCACAATGATAAGAAAAGGAGAATGTTCATAAGTCAAGATTCTGAAGGATTCCTGAAGACAGCAGACCAGTTCAAAGATATTTTCAGAAACATATCTAGGAAGTGGATAAATTCTTAAGCAACTTTCTATGATGAATGATGGACAGGTAACCTTGATGTTATGAAGAACTGCAATAAAGTTTAATTATTTTGTCTTGTTTAAACAAGTAGAAAATAGGACAGTCTATGGTAGACTGTTGGCTCTTCAGAAGCCAGTTAATTGTTCCCCAGAAGAACTAAAGCTCCCTACAATAAATAAAGCAAGCTTTCACACCTTGAATTGCCTCATATATTCCTTAAGACTGAGTGACATATTTAATACTCCCATTTCAATAAACCTTTCCTGTCAATACATGTTCTTATATACGTCACCTCCTCTCTCATTTTTCATTCTTTGTCATAGTTTTTTATGCTGTGTATATCACCCTATGTTGATTTCTTTATTTTAATGTCTTTCATACCTATTTCTTTAGTTCTTTTCACTCTTCTGTAAGGTATACATTGAAGAGGACTAGGAAGATTTGTATATTGTTCTTGGCTGCAAACCTGTCAACCACTGTTTTGGAAACTAGGATCTGATTTGTTTCATTTTGCATCTAAACTAAGTATGAGAGAATTAAAGCTCTTTAAACTGCTGGGACTAGGAGCAGTCTAACTACTCCTAACAAATTAATGAGTATGTTTGTGGCCAATGACAACAAGATCACACCAAAAGCAGAGGAAATCTGAATTTTTTCTGACTACACAGATTATATGAATTCATTGATATGAAGACAGCAAAGAAAATCTGTTATATAGTCTCTCTTGCTCCTTTTGTGATCTTGTTTGTTCTTAGCCATTATTCTTCTTCCATTTAACCCCAAGACACATATGATCATAAAATTAAATGAAATCGAATTCAGTACATGAAAACAACATTTAGAATTTTGGAGTTAATTCATACAGTGGTATGTCCCAAATATTATCTCATACTGTGTTGATAAATTCCTAACAAGTTATGTCTAAGATCCTTACAGGGTCAGAACTGCTTTAGTGGAGTGTACTGGGTCTCAACTGTCAGTCCTGCTACCAAAGCTAGCAATTCCTCCAAGTTTATTCCAATTTAACAGTGGATTGAAAAGAATTTTTGGCATCCTATAGCTAATAAAAAAATGAGGTTATAGTCTCTTTCAAATCAGACTTTACAAAATCTGTCCTCTAAACTAGAAAAAGGAATACACAAAAATGCACATAAACTAGATGAAGAAAGATATTTCCTACAAAAACTTTAAAGTCAACTGAAAAAAATCACCATTTCATAGAATCTCAAAAAACAGTCTGATAATATAATCTTAAATTATTTAACCCTGCTTTAATCTACCATTCTTGCTTACCTTATTTTGTGTGTTTTGGTCTCTCCTGGGATACTTCTTTGGAACAGAATGCTAGAAGCAGCTCTGTTACAACCAATTTCTTGCCTGAACAGAGGGCAGGAAGCCAAACCACTGAATAAAACAAAAGTCTGACGTGGAACTAATCTTCTAGATCTGTACATACTCTTATTTATATCAACATTCCAATGGTTCTAACTACTCCTGGAATTACAAGAGGGTTGAAAATTGTAAGAACAAACTTTTAAATGTCTGTTTCTCTAAGACACCACAAAATCTTTGCTGCCTAGAACTGAATGCAAATTTTTAGCCACTAGTTTTGTGTATTCTATTCCTGTATTTTATGTCACTAATATTATTGTTGTTATCTGTCATTCTTACAGGGCTGAGTCACGTGCAGATACTGGGTTTATAGCAATATACACATATTAAAAGTAGGAATGTAGCCTCTGTTTCAGGGAGCTCCAAACAAACTCAATGCTTAAACATTTACCCAGCTATCAAATGGGCTTTGCCTGCATTGCATCAATGGGAATACTTGGACTGCTTGTGACATGAATGGACTGGTAAAAGCATATGTGATACATTTTTTTTGCCCATGAAGCCCTGGTAATAGATAGGTTATATAGCTCCCTATTCATATTATCTAACTTCTTAAAAATTAATTAGCCTTGAATTTTATAGGAGTTAATCACACTTTCATTTACTTCACTGAAATTTTAAAAATCCTCTAAAAGCAATTACATTGGCTTTTTTCTGCCAAAGTTTCTTAAAATCAAGGAGCTACTGCTTTTATCTAGAGTTTGTTCACTATGTAAAGAAAGTTCTGTATTTTACCTGTGTTTGGCTTAGGAAAAATCTTTTTTTAGTTTTCCAAGGTCTCACCAGACACTGGTAATGTATCGGGTCAACAGAAAGTCTTTATTAAAACATGTCTTCAGTGACAAAGCAATGTGATACTTTGAAATCTCAAGTCTCTGTCTATTACCCAAACAGTCTGCAAAATGTGTGGAAGTTTCTAAATGGCATGTTGTAAGATTGTCCTTTTGGTTCACAATTCTAATAATTTTGTGTGAGATAGAGTTAATTTTCATGCTGGTATATGGTATAATGGTGTGGTTTAGATTTAGCATGAGAATAATGTTGATGACACACTGACAGGTGAAGTGTTAAGCATTAAGACAAGGCCTTTTCTCACATCACACCAGCAGGCTGGGAGACATGAGTAGCTGGGAGGAGACACAGGTGATATAGCTGACAGTGTCTGACTGAAGGGATATTCTGTACTATATGGGGCAAAGCTCAGTAATATCAGCTAAAGCTAAAGCTAAAGCTGGCTGGGGGCTGCTGAATAGAAACTGACAGCAGGTGGCTAGCAGCTGCATCGTGCAGTACTTGTTTTGGATATTCTAATTTTTTAACAATAGTTATTTTTGTTTCCCCTCCTGTTTCTAGCCTATTAAGATGTCTTTATCTCAGTGGGTGAATTTTATGTTTTTTCCCCCCGATTCTCTTACCCATTGTAGGGTGGCGACAGAGAAGTGAGCAAGTGGTTTGTATGGTGTTTAGCTGCCTTCTGGGTTAAACCACAACAGTCCCTTTCCGCACCCAACCCATGGGGTGTGAGGGGTTAAGATAACCACTATTCTGACATGTTGAAACAAATTCGTTATAAGCAATTAGTTGCATTGTTTTATTAGTTGCTGTCCTCAATGTTGATTTATTTGATCTCAACGTTGTTGTGTGTTCTAATAGTTGCATTATGCAACACCTTATTTGCTGCGTGTCTTCCCTGTTGTGTCAGTTTTCAGCTCTGGGTTATGGTTACAATATTGTTGTGCTTTGTAACGTGGGGTTTTGATATGATAAGATGCCTCTTGGCAGGACTGAGGCAGCGTGTGCTCCCAGCATCACAGCTGTGCCTGCACAGAATGACACCTAACTACTACTTCTCCAAGGGCCCATCCTTGGGAACGACACCTCCATCATCCTTCACTACTCCAGGTGCATTACAAGAGCTTTAGGAAACTATCCTCAGGCTGTCCAGACCACCACCTTTGCATTGCTATGATGCATGAATGTGTCTCAGGTCTCATGTAAGATTACACACCTCAGTAAGAACATCACCCAGGGATCTGCCCTAAAGGCTGGATAGTTATGAGTGCCAGGGAGAGTGGGATGGGATGGGCAAGTACCTGAGACAGTGGGCACCTTCCAATGTTTTGGAACTTCACCTCTGAAAATGCATGGAATCCAGAAAAAAATATTAAAATATTTGGAAAAGATTAGCTGTTTCCTGATAACTCCAGAGAAACACAAATTAATGCAATGTGCTAGGGCCTGGTTTGGGCCAACTGAGCTCTGTTCAACAGAGCTCAGTGCCCGCTGCAGGGAGGGAAGATCTCTGGACTGAAAGCAAAGTGACAGAGTCCGTGGCTGATCCAGAGAACCAGCCCGTGCCAGTATTATCTGCCCGTGTATGCAAGGAGAAACACTGGAAGCCAAAGTGGACACATTTAGTAAGGGATGAAGGAACTGCCTATAAGAGAGATCAGGAAGCAGATTACTCCAAAACAGGGCTATCACAAGAAGAGGACAAGGAAGATAGGTAGCTAAGTGGTCCTAGGACACGTTGGGCCATTGAGGAAGAGATGAAACATGCAAATGGGTTTGTGGATGAGGGATGGACTTATCATGGACATTATCCAATACCATGCACCATCTCTCCAGCCCTGAAGATCTGCTATGACAGAAGAAGCCCAAACCCACGGACTAATGTTACTCAACAGACATTTTAGAGGGATGACCCATAGACTAAGGGAATGATATAAGTGTGTATGTATGAAAAGATAGGGAAGGACTCATTGGGAAGAGTGGAACCTGGGCATGACATAAATGATACAGAATAAAGGATGGATATTGCTCTGGTTTTATTGGGGACAGAGAAGAATTTTGCCCTAGTTGGTATAGAACTGAGTGACGGATTGAGGATAAGAATAATGTTGATGACACACGGATGTTTTAGATTTTACCAAGTGGTGTTTACACTAACTCAAGGAACTTTCAGGTCCTCCCACTGCTACACCAGTGAGGAATCTGGGGCACAAGAAGCTGGAGGGGACACAGGGGGAGGGTGGTGGTGGAAAGTGAGCCCACAGCTGGTTAGCTACCCTCCAGATTAAGCCAGAACGAGGACAAAGGCAATGAAAAATGTATTATGTGGGAAAAGCATTTTAATTTGTTTTAATACAGTTGTTCACATGCTATACTGAGTCAGCATTTGCTGCTGCTGCTGCAGCTGCATTTTTTAGTAAGGAGCAGATGGATACAGGTTGTAAAACACAGACTGCATATTCACATGAACCATGCTTGCAGGCTGCAAATGTACCTGGGCTAGGAGGTAAAATTCCAGGTTTAAATATGCCATCCTTATAGTCATAGCACAGAACAACCTCTTATTTTAAAGGAGCAACCGTAAGGACATCATAATGTACTATATCAGCACTACTCTTGAGGAGCTAAGTAACAACATACACCATCAGCAGCCACACTCAGCCACACACCACATAAAAAACTAATCGTAATTGATACAATCTGGGTGGATTAAGCCATAGAAATATTGAGGATGCAACTACATTGCAGCTGAACTTCCACCTTAACTTTTACAATTTATTTTCAACTTTATTGTTTTATTGGTTCCATCAGCGATAACAGCACCAGCAGCAGAAAAACCCTAAGATGATTTTGTGATGAAAAGTGTCAAGTTACCATGTTAGAAGTGAAAGAAAGGAGGATACTCATCTGGACAACCCTGCACACTTCTTTTCTAGGCTGGTCACTGGGAAGCATTTTCCATTTTTTGTCTCTTTCCAACACTGCCTGCCCCATCCCTACTTCTTGGCACGTATGTCTCCCTTTCCCTTTCTCAATCTCACACTCCTTCTTTCTTTCTTTGCTTGCTTGCTTTTCTTCTCCAAGCTTCACCATGAAAGTTAATGTATTTCATTGGTCATGGACCCCTCTTAATAACTGTATCCCTACAGTAACAACATTAGGTTCAGTCCATTACAGGACAGGTTTTTGAAATTGTCTTCTGATTCAAATTAATATATCATATTAAATTATCTCAAAAGGTGACAACCTCTAGAGAACAGGGATAAAGAGAAAAAATTATCAATGGAATTACTAAAAAAATATTTTTTGTATAACTATTGGCATGGAAATGACCAAGAAAAACAGCTGCCTAGAACTGGTTTGGGTTTGTTTTTTGGTTTTAGATATTCATCTGCAAGAAGTAAATATTTGCAGAAAAGAGAAGAAGGAAATGTTTCCTGATACCACATGCTCCAGCATGAATAATTTCACGCATACAGTAAATACTAGCAATTTTATCTGCCATTTAATTTGCCAACAATTTACAGGAGATCTAATTCAAAATGTCTCAAGCTGGAAAAAGCCTGGAACATAGCCAATGGACTGTACCACACAAAAGGATCATATACTTGTAATTTGGACTCCAGTATATAGTCAGATTTACACTGGGGGAAAGGTTGTTTACAAGTAGTAACAGTGTGAACAAAGCCGTTTCTAAACATTTTCAATGAAAGTGATTGAAAACATTAAAACAGATTGTGCAAGGTAGGGTTTTCAGATTTCGGAGATTTCAGCTCAAAAAAACTTGCTCTAGTTTAGGGTACAGAGTTTCTATTCTAAAGTCCAGAATATGTATCAACATTTGTATGAGAAGTTCTAGTTTTTCTTCACTCTGAGGCCTTTCTTCCCTAAAGGTATAAAAAACCAAACCCGATATATTTAGTAGTAATATATTTTCTAACTGACAGAAACTGACATGGTAATCTATCAATGCATTTTTTCTTGGAAACTCTTGGGGTTTTTTAATATTCCAAGAACATTATAACATGAGCATTTAACTTCCAACTTAATCTTCCTTCACATCCTGTTAACATGGCACACCAAAGACATATATAGGACTAAACAGAGCCCACTGTAGCCTATCTATTGCTTCCAGTACTTCCAAACTGTCATTAAATAATTCTGTTCCATGTGCAGTGAAGACCTCTACTACTGAAAAGAGCAGGGACTTATTTAAACTTTCATGTGTTTCTCTTAAGAACAGAAGACTTATGACATAGTAATGTCTGTGCTGACCACTGCTGAAAAATCTACAATTTTTTTGAAGATTGTTTTTAAAAACTTACACACAAAAGTGAAGAGTGGCACGTATAAATGAAAACTATTTCTGCTTAAATGCTAAATTAATGTTTTTTAACATTTCCCTTAGTCTAGGGTTCTTACACCTAATGTTACTGTAACTGTTTTTCACTCATTAAGGGTTATATGATTTTTGGTGTTTCTTGGAATAAGAGAAGGATGATGCCTCTTGAACTTGCGATGGCAAAAGATGTCCTCCTTTCTCTTGCTAGGGGGGACACAGGACCACAAAAGGCATTCAGCAAAAGGGGTCCACTGGACAGTAATATACTGAAGCCATACAAGGATTGGCTGAGGTCCCTTGTTCTTTCCAGCCAGGAGAAGAGGAGACTGTGGAGACACCTCATTGCAGTTACAATTTCCTCACAAGAGGAAGATGAGGGACAGGCATTGGTCTCTTCACTGTGATAGGACCAGTTACAGGACTCAAGAGAATGGCCTGAAGTTGTATCAGAGGAGGTTTAGGCTGTATATCAGGAAAAGGTTCTTCACCCAAAGGGTGGGTGGGCACTGGACAAGGCTCCTCAGGGAAGTGGCCACTGCATCAGTCTGACAGAACTCATGAAGCATTTGGACAATGCTCTCAGGCATATGGTGCGTCTCTTGGGATGTCCTGAGCAGAGCCAGGAGTTGGATTGAATGATCCTTGTGAGTCTGTTCCAACTCAGGATGATCTATAACACCCTGAGGTGCTATAAGCCATGTACATTAACCGCAAATAGAGGAAAATATAGAGGCTGTCAGGATATCTTCTTGGACTAGAGTAGTTTTTCTTTATTGCATGCAAACCTTTTGTGGAGCCTCCATCTTTGAAGGCACTCAAATCCCAACTGAGCAGCATCCTGAGCAAGCTGTTCTGTTTGCCCCACTTAGAGCATGGAGGCATGGAGGCAACAGAAATACAGAGATCTGTTTCAACCTTAATTATACTGTGATTCTGTGAAATCGATATTATGCAAATGCGGGTTTTATATTGATTAATTAATTACTCTGGCTTTTCTGTATCTCCTGTTTTGAAACAACTGGTTTTTTCTCTTTGAATGTGGAATAAAACCAGATCTATAGATGAGATGTGGCTGAATGAGACTAAAGACTTACATTTTAACCAAATTTTGCTGATAGATTCCTGTAACTTTTGTGACAACACTTCAGAACAAGAGTCAGTGTCTGTACAAATAATAGTTTTAATTTATACTTTTCCAATATTTCCCAGTCTTTCCACGATTCCCCATTGATGGACTGGTATATAGCATATAAAAGTTGTCTTGAGGTGCGCTGTATGTCCAAGATGTATCTACGTGTAAGGTACACATGGCCACAGATTCTTTTCTTTCACACCATCCACCAGGAAAAGTGACATACAACACACACTGTAGAATTGTTGATATCATGAACATACTTGGAGGAGTTCTCTTTTCCCCTTCAGAAGCAGAAATTCATATCTGTGTGACTACAGTTTTAGCCCTTGCCCATGATTTGTCTTCTCAGATACTGTATAACATAATCTTTACAGCTAATTATTATAAATGAACTGAATGGGCAGTGAATGGAACAAATGGTTTAGTCATCTAAACATTGACTCTCTGTGCATTTTAATCTCTGCACCTAGTTGTTCTCAAAATCTCTCTTTCCTATGAAAATTATATCCTTGTATTTTTTCTCTACTCTCCAGCATTGGGAAAGGGAAATAATTGTCATTTCTATAATACCACAAAAATGGAAACAAATAAACAAACAAAAAAAACCACCAAAAAAACCCCCACAAAGCTTCAGGTCTGCAATTAGACACAATAAAGTGTAATTGCAAAATCTTTCATGTAAATAAATATTAGGTCGGTATGAAGCAATTTTCTTGCCTTTCCGGTGTTGCACAATTACTGAGAGCAGAGTAAAAATAAACAGTGTTGGAGATTACTTAGTTCCTGCTACCAATTTTCTAAGGGACTGAGGCATAAGTAGCTGTGTTGTCCATCTGTCCTCTCCAGCCACTTTTTAATGTTCTGGATAATTTTGACTAAGTTTGGCAAGGGTGTGGAAGGAGAAAGCCTAGTTGAAAAAAAATACACACTTTTTCAAGTTCTGTGAACATCAACAGCTGAACAGCAGACAGACTGACAAACATCGCTAAATTAAATACTGCATCCTAGTCTCATCAGTTATCCTTCCAGCTTGGCTAAGGACCTTGTTATCAGCCTGTATCTACTGGATGTCCAGCTGTCAGGTGTAAATGGCAACCAACAAGGATCTGAACCCTGGAGTTTATTACAGAACCAAAAAGATTAGATGTTTTACCCTACTTGATTATCTGGCACAATCATTCCCTCATGTCACATTCCTAGCCCTCAACCTGTGTCCTCTGCAGGAAGATCTCTGCTGGTGGTCTGACATAGCTGGGCAGGAAATCATGTTGATTCCTGCTGTGCTACTTCCCACAGCCGACAGATCCATTAGACACTAGTGGTCAAAGTCCCTGGGCATCCTACAGCATTCATCTCCATACAGTTCTTATGCAGTGGGCTCCAAAGGCCATCTGGAATCAAGATAAAACCATCTGAATGTACTCAGCTGCTTTATTCTTTCTCTAGCTCTAAAAAGACATCATAAAAATTTGGATCATAACATTTCATGTTAATTTAAAAAATACTTATTCATGGTCTTTGTTAGAGAATGAATTTTTGATGTATTGTAACACATAAAATTTTAATTCTGCTTCAAGTTGCTGAGAATTACTTTTTTTAAGGAGAACTGTACTTTTTCACTACTATATGCTGCAGAAGCTTGAACACAGAACAGTTTACAGCTTTGAGGACTCAAAAAAGGAGGAATGTCTTTAAAGTGTAAAACTCAAGGACAGTTTATTTGTTTTCTGTCTGGTTGTTTTCTAATTGGCAATGAGGACATCACTGGCACCAGAAAGTAGTGCTGTATCCTTAAAAGGGAGAAAGATGCAAGTAAAGGTGGTGGAACATGAGAGAGGATGAAAAAGATGAGCAGAATAAGTCATCTGAGGCATTTCAAAGATTGATTGTTTTCTTCACACTCCAGAGCCCGTTTCTTTCTTTGACATGTTCATCTCATAAAAGGAAACTTTAGATTTTATCTGGAAACTTGCAGGTCAGATCTGCAAATGAAAAGCACATTGATAGTGTTTTCTAGAGCTTGGTGTTCAATTTATTTTCCATTACTATATGTAAGCAGAAGAGCATGTAACTACTTGAGCATACAGTTTAAATGTCTCTGGTGGCAACGGTAATCCAGTCAGCTCAGAGTAGGGTGCCAAGGACCCTTATTGTGGGCTATATTCTATGTCACTATGGAGGTCATCAGTAGCAGAAACCTGTACTTTGGACCCCTGGCTTAACTGTATGAAATAGAAGAAGCAAAATGAAGGAAAATGGGAACCACTCAGTCACTATTTATGACACTGCCAGGAGAAGAAGAAAATGATATGCTGAGTGAATGTATGTTATATGAAAAAAATAAAAACAAAAATTTTTCTGATTTGTGAAGAGAAACATAAAGTTGATGGTGGAAGGTACTTTTTAATCCCCCTTTACTACTCCTGAACCAGAGAATGTGATATTAAGGTACAGGAATCCAGGCCTTCACAGAAAGATCCAGTCAATTTTACTACTCTTCCTAAATATTCTGTACTGCTGCTACAGAAACCATCCTTCTTTTTTCATTTTACACTCTGTAGTCGACAGCTCTGACCCGTTAGAAAACAAACATTCAGTGCCCTAATATGAATATTATAATTGTGAATCATAATAAATGATTCTTTGAGGGTGGCAATATCTTCTTTTACAAAAATGCTATAGTTCTCTTGTCTATAGGATAGAAGACAACAAGAGGGCCTTTGGATTTAAAAACTTTAGACTAAAATATTATTTTTGTATATATTTTGCGCATTTTCTGAGGGTTATATAAAAATACCTAAAAATGCATAAATAAACTCTTGTTAAGTGTAGAAAATGGCCAACAGTAACTCAGGGATTTAAAACAGTTGGGTTTATTTAGCTATTCATCATCTTAATCTATACAATATTTGTAACTTCTTTGTAGTTTAATAACACTGATTTCAGACTGAATGCAAATGTAAAGACAAAGTATCTTGTTAGGGTATATGATAAAAACTTATACCCAAATCAAGCCTTAGGAAGAGACTAATTACTTAAGCTTTCTTTGGGTGTCTGTAGAAATTGTGGGTGCTTTCATGGTCAGGCTGAGATACTCTCCTTACTTTATATCCCTGAATGTGACCTCCATGACCTGCTAATGCTCCATCACTCAAAAATCACATCAGAGGTGAAGGGCACTGGTCACATCTGACAGTTGCCTCTTTTCCTTTGCTAGATCATCCTGTCCTTTGTGAACTGTATATGGTAGATTACTGTTTCCTAAGCATATCTCACATTTAATCTTCATGGTATATATTTATCCACTTGACATTTGCACTGTTCTGTACCCACCTAAGATACTGTGGATAATACTATAAGGACAAAATTCCTTTCTGTCTTTGTGATAACATGAAAGCAGAGGTGCTCGCTTAGTGCAATATTCTTTGAGAAGATCATGCAAACACAACTACTTTTTATTATGAAAATATGTGTGAATCTCTATCATGCCCTTTTACAAAAATTGTATATCCAATTCAGATGTATGGAGAGAAATGGTAAGAATATTTATCATTTCTATTTATTCCGAAAAGTTAAGGGGGTTTTTTTCAGATATGTAAGTCATAGCTCTTATTAATACTGAATATGTAAAATGAAACACCATTGTTACAGGTTTTCCAAAATGTTTCCTTCTGCTTCAGCAGTTCTACCCTGATTACACTGAGATGGGAGTGGTAGCTCTAATTTAAGGTAGGAATACGCCATGGCACTTATTCAACAGTGCACTCGTGTGGCAAGATTCAGGAAGTACATAGCCAGTGTATCACAGAATTCCTTGAATACAAGTTATTTTTCTCATTACATAAGAAAATACAAAAAAGTTCTTATAGATCCATGCAATGATGTTTCCCAGTATGATCCTTTTTTAAAAATTATTTTTCATCCTACTTTTATAGAAAAAATATACCTAGAAAAAAATATCCTCTTTCAAATATTTTGGTGATACAAGTCTGAGCTCCCAATAAAGAATATTATCTTGTTTTGTCATATGTGGGCCCTTCTTCACTGAAATTTAATTTCAGAGTGTAAACTTGATACCTTAATTTCTTTCATCACCATAAAATTTCAATTTCTGACAGGAGATCTGAATATAGCTGTGATGTTATCGCACCAAAGTCTCTTAATACATTTTGTGGCTACTCAGCCAACGAATTGTATGCAGAATTATGACTACAAGTTCTTGTATTCTCAAAGCAAGTTCACACATATAGCAAGAAGCAAAACTTCTATTAAGCTACCAGGTATGGTTGCAGAGAATATAAATGAGCCAGGAAGTGAGTGCTGCAGGCCAGACATCCAACAGGTGCAAAACTTCTAAAAGAGCTGCCAGCCTCATCTAGTTTAATTTAAGTTATGCTAGAAATTCCCACTGTTACTTGAATGGTTGTTTTCTTCAGTTATGTTTTTCCTGCAGTTGATTTAAACACCATTCATGTTGCTGGAATCCCTCCACCACTCCTGTCCCTCTGATGATGACCCTCCACCTTCATCTTGGAGTGGGACTCCAAGATGAGCATTATTCCTGAGATCAGTTATTCAAAAAAAATAACACAACATTCCCTCTGTTTTGCAACAGGACATACTGGTCCTTATGGTCCCAGTACAAGAGAGACAATCAGACTCTGCAAGGTATCATTTCAAATCCAATTTCTTAGAGCTAACATCATGAGGAAAAAGAGAACTGATATCCTACAGCATTTCAGATCCCACAAACCATGTGCACTGCAGCATCAAATGGGTCTGTAACAAGGGTGCATCACAAAGTCTGTGGAAGGGCTATCCCATTGTGGTCATTCAAACTATACGAGGATTTCCTTAAAAGAGAACAACTTTATTCATCATTTCTGCTGTCAGAGAGGATGACTGCAAGGTCATAGAGGTACCAGTACAGTGTGGGAGTTGCCCACAGCTGCTCTAATGAATTCAGTGTGCTGCCTGAATTCATCCTGCGGCCATGGGAAATGCACAGCACAATGCAGACCTGAAGGCCATCCCGTGTGTGGCTATACTTGGGTTAACTATTGCATGGATTGCTACAGCCTCAACGCACAATTGATCCTTCCAAGCAGGTTCACCTTCCTGCAGTGTGGAGGCATTTATTCCCATTAAAAGAATTCCATTGCGAGCAAGGTCTCTGGAGTGATCTCTGAAGAACAAGAATGCCCCTATAGAAGTAGAGGGGTTTTTTTTTCCTGCTCCCTTACATTCATTCTCTCCCCTGCTCTCTCTCTCTCTCTCAGCAGGGTGCCCTCAGCTTTTCATATAGTTAGGAATGTGAAGAGTATAAAAGCAAAACCACACACAGAGGTGTGTCTCCAGGCGCTTTGCAGTGCTCTGGAGGCAATTACAACTGTGATGCTCGGGCAGTGTCCCTTAGGATATGGTACAGGGGTGAGCAATACCGAAGGGAAAAGTGAGGGCTAACGTGAAAGGACTATAAGTGCACCCCAGGCCAGGACAGCGTCGTCGGTAGCAGTAGCAGCCTCCCCTCATAAGGCACCAGTTCCTAAGGCAAGTGGGGCAGAACCGAATGTAGAACTGAGTGCTTGTGTAAGCTGCTACCTCGCTTCGGCGGCTGAACACCTGTGGTGGCACACCTGACATGAGACGACAGTCCCGTTACGTGGCCGAAATCTCTCGGCCGCAGCACCAGAGCAGCAGAGCTCTGCGGAGCCTGTCCCCGCTGCCGCGGCCGCCCGACCGGCGGGAAGGCGGCGAGCGCGGTCCCGCCCGCCCCTCAGGCGCTGGCTGCCCCGCCCCTCAGGCGCTGGCTGCCCCGCCCCTCAGGCGCTGGCTGCCCCGCCCCTCAGGCGCTGGCTGCCCCGCCCCTCAGGCGCTGGCTGCCCCGCCCCTCAGGCGCTGGCTGCCCCGCCCCTCAGGCGCTGGCTGGCTGCCCCTCAGGCGCTGGCTGCCCCGCCCCTCAGGCGCTGGCTGCCCCGCCCCTCAGGCGCTGGCTGCCCCGCCCCTCAGGCGCTGGCTGCCCCGCCCCTCAGGCGCTGGCTGCCCCGCCCCTCAGGAGCTGGCTGGCTGCCCCTCAGGCGCTGGCTGCCCCGCCCCTCAGGCGCTGGCTGCCCCGCCCCTCAGGCGCTGGCTGCCCCGCCCCTCAGGAGCTGGCGGTCCCGCCCCCGCCGCGAGGCCCCGCCCCGCCGCGCGCGCAGCAGCAGCCGCCCCTGCGTCGCCCCTGCCGTCTCCGGGCTAGACGCCCTCTGATGACGCCACATCCACCCGGCGCTCACCGTCGCAGCAGGCGCACGGCCGCTGGCTGGGCGCGCGCATGCGCGCTGAGGTAAGAGGCTCGGAGCTCGGGGGGGGGCTGCGTCCCCTCCCCTCCGCTCGTGCTTCCGCGCGCGCCGCCCGTTACCCGACCGACGCCACGCGGGGCCGGCACGCGCCGCCTGCCCATCGGGAGAGCGCGCGCGGCGCGGAGGGAGGTCCCGGCCGCGGCCGGCCCGGCGGGAAGGGCGCACGCGGGGGGCGGAATGCGCCGGTGCCGCCGGCGGCGGGGGGGGGAGAAGGGGGGGGAGAGGGGGGCGGGCCCTGAGGGCGAGGGCGCGGTCCCCGGGGGGGCGGGGCCGCGCGCCAGCCTGGTCGATGCCTCCCCGCCGGCAGCCGCGTCCCGTCCCCCGGCCCGGCGGAGCGCTGAGCGGTGTCAGGATGTGCAGGTGAGCTCGGTGCGGGTGCGGCAGCCGGGCGAGGCTCAGCGCCGCAGTCCCCGGCAGATGCCGGAGAACGAACCCGGCGCGGGAGACATGGAGTCCGGCGAAGACCTTTCGGCGGATCGGCCTTCGGCCCTTCGAAGTGGGATGGAGGAGCCTGAGAAGGAGGCAGATGATGAGGGAGGGAAGACTGCCTGGCAGCAGAGCCTGAATCCCGAGCTGCAGCAGGCGTACCGCATCCTGCGCGAGTTCCTGCTGGAGAAGTACCGTCCTCTGACGGCGCCGTTCCTGAAGCCCCTCGCGGATCAGGCATCTTTCGGGGAAGAAGGCGCTGGCTCCCTCTCGGGCCGTAAGAGCAGCCAGTCCTTGCAGCACCTGCCAGCT
Organism: Chamaea fasciata; assembly: GCF_029207755.1. Lineage (NCBI taxonomy): Eukaryota > Metazoa > Chordata > Aves > Passeriformes > Sylviidae > Chamaea > Chamaea fasciata. The sequence goes on from NW_027094089.1 coordinate 12,110,321, forward strand.
GGAATATGGCTATTGAAAATGGAAGAGAAATTTTCTAGTGGGCAGTACGCAGGGATAGCAGATTTCGTGTGTGACTTCCGACTCATGCTGGAGACTTGCTATCGGCTGCACGGGGTGGATCACTGGCTCTCCAAACAGGCCCAGAAGCTGGAGATGATGCTGGAACAGAAGTTGGCACTGCTGTCCCGGTAGGTGTAGAAAACTATAGGGGCTGTGCCGCGTGTTCTTTACATAAAGTAGAACAGGAGGGTGTATTTTTTTACGTGAAAATTCCGTTGAAAAAAAAAAAACAGCCGTCAAACAAAACCCCACAACAGAAAGAACATTGGAACTTTAAATATTTTCGTGAATATTAACGTTTCCTACTGAGAACTATTCAAATTTTAATTCAAAACTCTTTGGAAATTCCAAACCTCAAAATACCAACTAGAGCACAGCATTTCCTGGCTAAGATTTTCCTTCTGAAAGAAGCCTTTTGTGAACGTGGAGGGAGGGACACTTGTTTACGCAAGATGTCAAACGCTTCTTCCTCTATTTTATTCTGTCGTGAAACTGTCTAAACTATGTATGAATATTTGGCTCTTAGAAATTGTTACTTTTACAATCTGTGACATTTTTGCTGCCCTTAAAATACGTAGGAATAAAACATTAAGCCGAAGTTACCTGCTTTGAAATGGTTTGCTTTTTGATAGTTATAAAATGAGAGACAATGCTTGCCATACTATAGTCTTTAATGGCAAAGTGGAAATCGCGGTAAGTTGAAATATAAGTCCCTGGCAGGAGCTTTATCATCAGCCAAAGCAGCTGAAACCTAGAAAGGTCTCGAGCTATATAGTTGAAAGCCCAGATTAAATCACAGCTGAAGTACAGGCTTTCTCATGGGCTTGTCATAGGCATTGTTCTGTCATTATAAGAAAACCGTGGTGGCTTCTTACGGTGAAAAGCCCAGCGGTCTTCTGAATGACATAGTATTCTGCATATAGGCATTGAGGTGCAACTGGTTCAGAAGTTTGTAATTGTGAATTGGCTTGCTTTTTTTCTTCTAGGCATTTAAGAGAGAAAACATCATTAGCTGTGACATCTAGAGGATGCTATGGGCAGGAGGATGAGAAAACAGCAGCATGCGTTTCTACGAGACGACGTTCCACGCCCCGCAACTTAGTGGGTTTGTCAACAGGCATGTTTGAGTCTGTGATGGTGCAGGTTCTAAGACAAGAGGAGCAACTGAGAGCAAAAGAGGAAAAGAGGTAATAAGAATAGCTGTCTTGTTTTGTTTTAAAATGGTTGTGTCTTCCTAGTTTTCTAAAGAGGCTAGCTCCTCATGGCTCTTTTAGGTTAATAGATGTTATGGTGCTTTTGTGGTTTTAAGTTGATGACTACAATAGAGTGCATCCACAAAGCAAAAATTTAGTACCACTTGATTGAAAAATTGCTGAGGTTATTTATGTTTTGAATTAAATTACAGCTGCTTTTGTTTTAGTGTAGCAAATCTTCTAATAACTAAAAGCATCCACAGTGATTTCCTGCTTGTGCATTATAGTTTATCATGTGTAAGCTTGGACAGTTTTTAATGCAATAATTAGATTAAAAACTACCAGAATGCTTAACTGCAGTCTAATTCCATGATCTTGTCACTGCTTCTCTCGCTGATAGCCAGAAGCAAATTATCTCTGCCAGTGCCTCTGCTGTTACCTCACTGATGTGGCATTTCAGCTTGTCAGTTAGGTAACAATTTTAGATTGTACATGTAAATAACTGAGATTTTGTGTCTTAAATTTAAGAGCTATGTAATTCCAGGCAGCGTTCAATGTTAACATGTTTCACTTTGAGGAAAATGAAGGTTTTAAGTTTGTTTAACAGTAATTTGAGTGACTGTGTCTAAACATGGTGCACAATGGTAAGACAGTATTTGCTTCAGGAAGCAGAATTTTTGTAGCTTTTTTCAAAGTTCGCAGCTTTGTGGACTTCCTTTACGTAACCAGCTCGCTTTTAATTTTGCAGGTAATTTTTATTTTCAGCAGATTTGAAGCTATATGGCTGACTGAACTGTTAGACAGTACCTTTTTCCAATCTAATTTCTTTCTTCTAATCCACTAATCTTCTAATCACACTTTGCCAAGGGGAGAAAAAAAAAAAAAGCAAAAAAAGCAAAGATCACTAGGGTTATTGTTTCTTTGGTAAAATTCTCTTGAGTTTTGCTCAACTCTGTGATCTAGAACTCAGAACTTGATGACAGCGTTACGAAAAAGGACATTTTGGTTTGGATTTTAATTCATTGGTAGAGTCTGTAGAACAGTTTACCAAACAAGATAAAAATTACACTTTCATACACCGGTTTTAAGTACATTGTTGCAAAACTGTAGTAATTAACTGTTAAATCCATGTATCTGGAAATACTCAAAAATCCCAGATCCTGGGATATTTCCAGGATAACAGAAAAAGGCCACAACTACCTTGCTTCTTTAACCCTAAAATTTTGAACTGTACCACTTATTAAGAAGCAGTAAAAGTCTGTCAGTAGATAGCTGGCTTAATATTTCTTTGACTCTCTTGACCTCTCCAAGTAATGATGCTTCTAATATCTTTTCTCAGTTTTATTTCTTAATCACACCATGTTTTCAAAGTAATTTGAACCTCTTTCTACCAATTGTTTCCCTGCACACCAAAAATTTTCCCAAAGAACCTTTTCTGAGCACTTTTATGAAAAGAGCTTGGAAATTGGAAGGCCTACAAAGTTAGTTGCACATTTCCAGTGAAGATCACATTTTACAATATATATAAATTTTCGAAGTGTTGCACATATAAATGCACATACTTTCAAGATTATTTTTATTTGAAAACGTATTGCAACTTTCTAAACTTACTTTGGCTTATTGCTAAAGTATGTATTTTGTTATTGAGAAAAGAAAATGGTTATTCTGCTATGTGTTTTTGTTTTCTTTTGAAATCTAATGCACTGAAGTTGGCACAGAAGAGGTACTTTCTAAACAATATGGAAGATCGCAGCTTTGGTTATTTTAGTTGGAGAGCGTAGTGTTGGCAAATCAGTTGTGTTTGGATGGGCAGCATCTGCTCTTCACCCAACTTGAAGATGAGTTATCAGGAACATAAAAAAGGGGTCAGTTCCTGGCCATCTAGTGGGTGACTCATTGTGCTTGTAGTTGTAATTTACGCATGTAGTCATAAATTATCTTAGTGTACAATGTCTAAGAGTTGCATGCTGTCAGTCCCAGAAAAGTAAGACAGCAAAATGCAAGGGCCTTTCTATAAAACTTAGCCTCATATCTAAAGCAAATTGCCTGTTGAAGTCCAAGTTTGTATATAATTCTTTGCTTTAGATATTTAGATACTATCATAATACACAGGCATCTTATGATGAGAATTAAATAAAACTAAAATTTCAAATAGTCAAACATATAAATAATCATGTCTATTGTACAGAAATTTTTTTCAACTGTGTATTTTGGAGGAAAACTCTGAAGTGGGATTTTATCGTCTCTTCTGTAGTTAACTTCAGGGAAATCCTACTCCAAATCTTTTATTAGTTATTTTTGTTATATAGGTATCCTTTGTTGCGAATTCTCTTTTTCTTGTAATTTATCCATTTCTTGCAGGATCAGTTTCTCTTTCTTTTATGTAACGTTTTATAACTTTCCCCAGCTGACACATTCCTAATGGTGGACTGGTGATGTAAAAGCTGACAAGGTATCATTGCAAAGCTGATTTCACTATTTTGCTACTAATAGTTTTTGTACAGCAGCAAAAGCACTTCACCCCACCAAACTATATACATGATAACATCTGATTTACTTTTCTCAGTGTTGTTTGTAAACATTCCTCTTGTTCAATTGTTGTAATTTTCAGAATATTGTCTGTCTTCTTCAAATTGTTATTTACACTTCTGTGAGTTTCTACTCAGCTGCTTGGTTATGTGCTAAGTAAGTAACAAATCAACTAATTTACATATTAGTTAACAATAAATAGTTGTGGGATTATTTTATAATTGGAAATTATTGACTCGTTAATTAGATACTGAAATATAAAGGTAGATTCTTACTGAACTTTTTAAAACCACCAGTGAGTGGCAGATTATTAACTGGTTGGTTTCAGTGGAAATTAAGTGTCTGTATGGCTTTGGTGTGTTGAAAATTGTGTTGGCAGTTACAGAACTGTCTTCCATCTCTCAAAGCATGATTCTGGGATAAGTTTCAGACGTTCATTAAAACATTTAAAGAATTGAATTCTTGCTGCAAGTTAGTAATTTAATTAAGGCGATTGTGGAATAAGGTATACTTACACAGTCAAATTTGCTTTTTATAAGGGTGTTAGCATGGAATTAACTGGATCCAATGCAAAAATATAGAGTATATAATAATATGATTTAAGATATTTAAGATACGGAAATAAGGTTGTATGGGTATCTCCAAATTTAATATCTTCTGACTATGAAATCTTGGCTTAATTTAGAATAATATGTAATTTTGCTACTCTGATATAACTTTCTATTTTGTTTTTTTTTTAAAGAAATTTTTTAGAAACAAGTTACTGTGAATTTAAACAGTTTTCTGTGTCTTGTAATTAAGAAATCCAGTGTCTGAACTTTTGGCTGTGAATCAACACCTTTGTAGGTTAGACGTGGTAACTGGGAGAACAAAATAAAATTTAATCTTTGGCTCCTGTCCCCACCAAGAAATCTCCTGTTTCAAACAAGAAGGAATTTGCTGGTGGTACGTGTCTGCTGCCTTAAATAATGGAGGAAATTAAAAGAAGAGTAGGGAGTTATGTCTGGACTCTGTTTTAGGTGTTATCTCTTCTTGGGTACCATGTTTTCTGAGTTTTAATTCCAGATGCCACTCAAGAGTTGCAAAACAACTGTTGCAGATGTGGTCTAGAAGTACACCTGTTGTTAGTCTAGAAAAATCAGCTTCACCTTAGAATTGTTTTGTTACTACTGTAAGTCCAATATATGTATGCAAACATATTCCTTGTAAATGTAAATAAAAGTATGAAACAACAGGGTTTTTTACAGTTGCTGTCATCATGAGAGTCAAATATTTATGTCCAGAGAATTTCTCAATATAAGGATATTTGTGCCACTATAATATCAAATGTCTCTCTCTTACCTCCCTCTCCAATTTCTCTCTTCCTTCACCCTTCCTCCCTTGCCCTGTGTCGTATTCTCTCTTTACTTTGCTTTATCCTCTCAAAAAAAAAAAAAAAAACCCACCTCAGGAGAAAGCTATGCCCTCCAAAGGATGTTAGCAGGAAGACCTCAATAATGAAGATGTCAAAGTGTGCTATTATTTACGTTTTTTCTTGAATGTCTGCTGAGAATGGGCTGACAGCAGATATTGTGATAAAACAACAGCGTAAAAACAAGGCAAACTTTTTACAAGTGAAACAACCTACAGTTTTCTTTTAAAGAGAATCATTTAAAGCATTCTTTAAAATGATATTATAGTTGTAATTTTATCTAGACAGAGGTGAATCTAGAGCATGTATTTACTTTGATAATTCTACCTTGATTTAAATTATTACTTGGTAAAAAGTTGAAACTGCTTGCAAAGACGGTATTTTTAGATCGCCCACAGTTTTTTTAAATTAAATGATACAGAAATGCTATTGTTTCTATATATGTTCCATCTCACCATGTACTCACTATTTAGTCTCGTTGCCATATGTTAATAGAGTTCACACCTTTTGGAGGCAGGAGGTTATTGGGAAGTATGTTTTACATTTAGGAGGAATAAGGGAGTGGGATCCAATAATGCTATGAAATTTGTGTTTCAGACCACTTTTGCATAATATAATTTCTTCCTCTGCCTCACTTGGATGTTAGTTATTTTTATTTATTATTTTCGGTTATTTTTATTTATTATATCAATGCAATATTAGCACATTTAAATAGAACATAAATCAGAATAAAAATAATGCCCACTTTACATGTGCAAGTAGTATTGTTGAATTTAATGGTTTATTCACCAAAAATGGCTAATAGAAGTTTGTGCTGAAAGATGGGATTTTGTCTTTATATTCCATCCTTTATATTCTTAAGTTAATGCTGCATTGGAAAACTGAAGTTAGGAATTTACTGACCTGTTTGCTTTTACCTTTTATGTTTTACATGAGTCTGTCCTTCTGTACTTATTAGATATACAAGTAACAAGCATGCATGTATGTGGTATTAAAAATTTCTGTTCAAATTATGGTAACAAGTCACTGAACATTTAATTTTATTATAGAGGATAAAGTATTCAGTAGAGTCTTACTGTATTTTATGTTATTTTGCATACACATGGCATGTTTCCCCTGTGCTGATACTAAAATGTGGACAAAGCTACGTTTGTTGCTTTTTTTACCTTGTTAAGGTAGCTAGTCAATAGCTAATGCTTGAAATACATGGCCTTCGAGCTAGAAGCCACTATCAGCTTCATGTTGTCAGAAGAAGCATTTTAGTTTATCATTACTTTTTTGCTGAATTTGGAAGGCATTGATGCTTTGAATGGATATATGGCATTTATTTGCTACTTGTTTATGAAGGAATAAAATTGGAGGTTCACAGTTTGGAAATAAGGATGTGTAAATTCGAGTAGCAGGTCACATTTGTGTTAGAGGCAGGTGATAGTTTTCACCAGTGATAGAAGCTTCAGAGAAAAAGATAAAAGAAGCTTAGGATGAACTCTAAAAAACTTTTCTATAAGTACAGTGGAATCCTAATCCTGTCTTTGGGAAGCTAGTTGTACCTTCTGGCAAAAATGTTAGTCTACTACTGCAGCAGTGATAAAGAAACTTTCCTTCTGTTGGTAACTTTTGATATTTGTATGATTCATGCAGATGTCCAGTTTTCTACTTTGGAAATAAATTGACATATCGTATCTTAGATGGTAAGCCACATGTAATTAATAATCTGAAATGGAAGCATTTCTTTTTCTAACATGTGATGCCCTTAAATTTCATGATAAATTTACAAATGCAAGTAAATAGAAGTTCCCAGTCTATCATATGAGGTTTACATACTGCTGTCATGTTTCCTCTTCCTAGTGTTATGTGTGGACTCCCAGATGACTCAGAAGTTTTTACAGGTCCCTGGTTACTTCTAACCTCTTTCTCCGAATGCATGTTATTTCTGCACTATCCTGTTTTTTTAGATAGGGGGACCAGAACTGAACACATTTTTTCAGGTGAGGGCAAACTAATTAATGTAGTAACATTTTATTTTTGGTATTATTTTCTTTCACATTCTTTGTGTGTCCTGATATTTGTTTCTTTTTCGATCACCATTGCAAACTGACTAGTAACACATCTTTGCACAGGAAGGAAAATGGCTGTTAGTTGAGCACTTAGCAATTAGGCATGTATACTTCTGTGCTGAGGAAGGTGAGTTGTACTTGTGTACGAGGCAGCTGACATGAGCCACAGGGCAACCATTTGGAAACAGGATTTACCTGGAATTTGTTTCAGACATTTTTATATGGATAGTTTGTTGGCAATGCTTGATTCTGATTAAAAGGGGTTGAGGAAAGAAATATATTTTTTTATTACCTGAAAATCTAAACAACTCAAACTGTTGATATATGCCAGGCTTTTTTCTTATCATCTTCCCTTCTTTAGACTAATGGTAATAGAAAAATACTACAGTAATTTCCCATGGTGGTTGATGTGTTCTGCACTGCAAAGTAAGACAAACCGAAGTAAAACTTTAAAAGTTTTACAATGCTCTTTATAACTTCAAGATAAGTATGTTTGACGTACTGTGGTTCTGATTTTTTTTCCTCTCATATTTCTTTTTGTTCACCTAATATCTGAATTTTCATGAAATTTCTTTTACTAGGCAGAGAGATCAAGAAAGAAAAGAAGCAGAAGAAGCTAGTCAGAAAGAAATAGAAGAATGGGAAAAATCACTTTTAGCTCGAGCAGCACCTACAAGGATGGAGACAATGTGGGAGATTCCAGCTATTGGTCATTTTCTTTGCTTAGCACAACAGATTTTAAATTTACCTGAAATAGTATTCTATGAATTGGAACGTTGTCTTCTGATGCCTCAATGTAATGTTTTTTTATCTAAAATAATGACTTCTTTGTTAAGTCCTCCTCATCGCAGACCTACATTACATCGCAGGCCTACATTTTCCTACAGGACTTGGGAAGCAGCGCTCAGAAAGAAAGTGCAACACTGGTATACTGTTGTGGGGCAGACCGACAATCCTAATAGTGCTGCAGAAAAACTTGGATTGTGTCCCCAATTTTTCAAAGTGCTTGGAGAAGTTAATCCCTTGGAGGAAAAACCATTTCATGAGCTACCGTTCTACCAAAAAGTGTGGCTGCTAAAAGGTCTCTGTGACTTTGTGTATGAAACACAAAAGGATGTTCAGGATGCGGTGCTAGGTCAGCCTATCCATGAATGCAGAGAAGTAATTCTTGGTTATGACTGCTTGGAAAATGCCTATGTTCACTTTCCACAGTTCTGTGGTGCAGATGTTCGAATTTACAAACAAAAACCTTTTCAGGCTCCTGAATTCCCATCTCTTCCCATCAAAGTTAAAAAAGTGCCGCGTACTAAGTCGGAAAGAATAAAACATGAATATGGAAGCAAAAGCAATGGGGAGGTCAGTTCTGCTGGGAGAGAACTGCTGTGTCATTCCAAGACAGAAGGAGAGAAAAGTATGGACATTGTTATCTGTCCAGAAGAAAAAACACATTTAGGTAGCTTTAGAGTCACTACAGAGGATATGAAGGTTGACTGTGAAATAAAAGCCTCAAGAGTTTGTGACATCAAAAAACCTGGTTGTTATAAAGAGAACTTCAGGACTAGGATTACTTCAGGAGAGATTGTTGATATGGGTGGTCACCCTAGTTCAGAAGAAATAACAGATGTGGAGAATGGACTAGATTGCACTGAAATGGCCAGAGTAAGAGCTGAGCTGTGTCCATTCAAGGAGAACGCACTGAAAGCTTACCAAATGCATGTCAACGGCACTTATAATGATACCCAAGGCAGAAATTACCATGAATCTGCTAAAGAAACAGTGCTAGAGACCTTACTGCAAAATAATAAGAAACTAAATAAGATGCTGGCGAAAAAGAAGAAAAAGAAAAAAAAGAAGTTGAAGGATATTCTAAATGAAAACCTACAGAGAAAACTTGATGACTTGCAAAGAAAGCGTGAGATTCATCTTCATCCATTCAAATCATATAAATCTGAAATCCAGAACAAGTTGTTTATAATTAAAAAGAAAGCAAAACATAAGAAGCACAAGTCCGGTAAGCTGACATTTTTACTTAGAGTAAAAATCAGGAGGATACAAATTTTTTTTGAAGTTATTTTCTTAGTTGATAAGTCCCCATTTTATTTTGTGAAAAAAGGAGAACCTTATTGCATTAGACAATTTGGACATTAATGTTGAAGTCAAAGTGACCTACCTGATAACACAAGCATATAAAACATCAGCTGATTAAACTGTGATTCATTTGCAGAATGTATCTTTAGAGAGCATAATTAATTAGAAGAGTTAATTTATTGCAAAAATCTTCAGGACAATGAGTGTGACTGACTGGTTAGCATCAGAGTGTCACTTGAGAGTGTTGTTTGGTGTCTTAAATTATAGCAAATAATGTTGTGGAAGTGTTTCTCCTTTTTCTGGTAATATTGCCTTATCCAGATTTTGAAGAAACACAGTAATTACATGAGATGATGGATCTAAAGTCATTCATAGTGAAACTCTGCAGTCTTAGGTCACCAAAGAGTTCTGCTTTGACTGTGGGCCTGAGTCCAGCAATCAGGATGCATTAGCATCAGAATTTATGGTGATGACATTTTTATTAGAGAATTGGGCAGCATCTAGTGAAGTGTTGCAGGTATGTGATACACCAACCCACATTTCAGTTAACTCACTGGAGAATTTCAAAGCTATTTGCAAACAGTAAAGTTACAGAAACCTTTAGTCAGTTCAAATTGTTTAGGTAGCTGTAGTATTTTTGATGTCATATGAAGCAACATAAAAGCTTAATCCTTTTGAGTCCTGGGCTAAGCTATCTGTGCTAGATTTTAGCAGACTCATTCAAGTATTTTATTTTTTGAAGTGACAACTTACTTTTCAGAATAGTGTACACTGACAGATAAATATTGGATTTCATCTGAAAAGCAGAAAGCAAACACCAAGAATCTCGGTGACAAAAAATATCTTTTAGAGGTTAAGAAGCTAGCGAAGGCCTGATGGCAGTGCATGTAGCTAGAAGTCAAAATTTAAAGCTAAGAGAACAAGTAATATTTAGGTCCAAAATATTTGCACTTAACATTCAATGAACAGTCTTACTATTTAAATCACAAATTCCTCCTTCCAAAATATTTCACTGCCCGCATCTAAACGGAAGTTTTAAGAATTGCAGTTGAAGTTCATATACATAGTGTCAGGGAAACGAATGTATTTTACATTTGCCTTTGTGACTGTTAGCTCTCCAAATATGTCACCGCTTTCAGTCTTCTTAAAACCAAGCAAACCGAATAACAACCCAAATGGCAAACAAGGACTCTAGCTTGGGGAACTGTTGTCCTTTATCTCCTGATACATTGAGGCATTTCCCATCTTATTCTAACTACTTCATTTGACCTTGCTGGAGAAAATCCTGCAATAACTTTACAGCATTGCAAGAAAGCGCTTTTCTTCCTATGGTTGTTAAATGTCCATTGGTCCTGTAGTTGCTAGGCTGAAATGGGTAGGTTTGGATTCAATTTGTACTAATACCTTGTTGTTTTGTAATGTTTCCTAATGTTTAAGGCTAAGTAGTGTTTCTTAAAGATTGTCTGAAATTAAATCTTCGGTTTAAAGATTCCCTTACAATATGGAGCAGAAAAAGTGATCTAGAAAAGCTAAGTTCTGAGTCAACAAAGACACCTGATTTAAATCTGATCCTAGCCATAATAGCTCTTTACAATGTTCTTTAAAAATACAGTAAGTAAAGTGAACATCAGGGGTGTAAAATGAGTACCTTTCATTACTTTTTAACAAAATTATTTTTTCCTGCTATTGGTTCTCTTAGGCAACTAAATGTAAGTGAGTCACAGTTTGTGTTTCTATTGAGATGATTTGCATGTTCCTGACTTGCTGTGGCAGTGGTACCCATAGTGAATATAGACTGGTCATGCAGTTTTTCCATCTGAAAACTTCACAGAAATACTGTGAGCAGAACTTACTGGAGAATAAAGCTATGTTATGAACATTACTATAGTGACAGAGTTTTCTTAAAATTTATGAAAAGGTGTGACCACTTTACTGAATCTACATCTTTGAAACAAGGTGATTGTTATTATTGTGGCAGTGTTCTGTGTCACTGTGATTGCAGAGTAGTACTGTATGAAATGGAAAGACAGAGTCAGCACTGTTCTGTAAACCACTCCATGCTATGCAGTGATTTTTACATGTTGTTTTTTTACTGGAGTTAGATAAGTTTCAGTGCAAGGCACAGTGCAAGAGCATGAGAATCCTACAATTGCATGTTTGAAACAGGGATTGGATGGAATTCAGAACATCTGAAGGGGTTGAGAAAACATCTGTAGGGTTGAGAAAATAGAAGGGACCAGAGTCTGCTTGAAATAACTGTCATGTGCCTGAAGCAGAGTGAAGTAAGTGTAAATTAAATCTCTTTTTATTCCAATTAGTACAGAAAACACCAATACAGCACTCAACTTTGGAAGAACCTTGGATGTAAATTCTGTGCCATATATTCATGCTCTGCAAAATTCATGGTAGTCTACCTGCTTGAAGTCCGTTTTACTATATATTTTATTTCATTAGAGTACCATTACATTTTGTGTATGAAGTCAAGCATTGACTTGACTGTGAGAAAATGAATTTAACAGCCTGGCAGCAATTTTGAAAGGCCTGGTTTACTGTCCTTGGGAGTTTAATCTTCAGATGACTTCTGGAGACTTTCCTCTTCAGTAAAACCTGGTCGTGTTGTCTAGCCCATAGATAAAGGAACAGCCTGTTGGTCGTATTCGAAACAATAAGTGACGTATTTCAGCAAGTAACAATGTACTCCATGCATTAAGCTTCAGTGTCACTGTCTTCAGGAACATGTAGCATTGAGGTTTTGTTGGGTTTCGGATGTTGTTCTGTAAATCAGCAATATTTCTGCACTTGTTCAGACTGACTTAGCTCATTTGACTGTATAAAGGTATATCAATATGGATGCTTCAAAACTCTATGATAATGCTTCGTTTTCCATATTGTATCATGTTATATTTTCTAAAAGAAGAGCTGTTAGGAGCAAGATAGCAGAGTAGGAGATTAAAAGGAAATAGGTTATGTACAGTAGTTGCTAAATCTTTGAAATACATGAAGTGTGTCTTACAAATTTATTAGCAAAAATATACAGGACCTGTTATTTAATTTGAAAACACTGCAGTTGCTGCTAGGATGTAGTGAAAAACCAGAAATTCTTGCAGCTGGACAGGGCTAACTTAGCTGTATTCTACCATGACAAATGCTGCTGAGTTAGTGTTTGATATTAAAAACATCTGTTGCCCCATCTGGGATAATGGGACTCTGCTCCATATCCAAGAAAAAAGTTTCAGTCTTATAAAAAATAATTATTTAAATAAGTTTTTATTCAAAATTGTTCTGTGTTGTCACTTTATAATTTGAAGCATGGATTGACATTGCTTTTGTTCTTCAAGGAAAAGCCACAGGAACTCAAATACCAGAGTTCATAATAAAAGGTTTTACTAGATCTGTAAAAATATTCCTGTTTTCAAATCACATTGACTCCAATGTGGAAAAAGTTATAAATAGGTTATATTGTTCTTGTAGAAGTAATTTACAAGTGTCAAGAACATTTCTGGGGCTTAGTGTTTTATTAGTCTCATTTTTATGCCAGAAATAGTACTAGAAGAGATTTGAATTATCTCTTTGTTTCCCCTTCTTCACCCTTGATGCCAAGACCAACTTAAGATGGCTTATGTTTTAGTTGCATCTAATCTCCCTAATGTGTTTTTTTGGATGCTCATAATTAGTGTTGAGGTTTTAGTTATGTTACTTTGTTAATTGCTTGCATATCTATTTGCTGACAGTATCAGTAGAATTTGTTTCGCCTTGAAAGGAAAACCTAGGGCAGTCAGATTTCTCCTGGACCTACTGAACTTAAGTTTAATGTCTAATAATTTTCACAGAGCTGGCTAAGGGGGTTTTGGTTAAGAAAATGTTGACTCCCTATCAACTCCTGTTGGGAGTGAGATGCCTCATAGTCTCTTTCACTCCGAACTGAAACCAAACTGAGATGTGGAGCCTTTTGGAAAAGGCTGTGTGGAGATACAATTACTAATTATGGCAGAGTAAATTGTTAGTGATTGTGAAGTTACACTGTAATATCTTTAAATGTGGGCAGGAAGCAGGCTGTGTTGAATTGCATAGGTGAACTAAGCAGATTATGTATATGAGATTCTTAATTATAAATGTTTTTCTTGTAAGAATTTAATAAGGTTCTACTAAGGTTCTAAGGTTTTTCTAATTGGTTGCTTTTAGTCAGTAATTCAGTGTATTTGTACATTGAGTATGCTCTGAAAGGCACAGTGCATGGTGATTCAAATTTGAGAAGATTTGAGAAGTTGCCTCTCACTAGTGATTTTATTATCCCAAGACAGTGTTAGTAGCTGGGTGTGTATAACCAATTACATAGAGAAGATGCTTAAGTTTATTACACAATTGCAAGTCAGGGTGCTGGGTAGAAATCCACAAAATTCTCACACCTCTGGGTTACAAAACTGGATTTTTATACACCTCTAAAAAAAAGTATTTCACCTATGTAATACATACAAGTTACAGATAACTGCCAACTGTGAAAGATTTGGCTTCTGTTACCATTGTTTAAAGCTGAGAAATTATTTTTGGAAAACCAGATACAAGCTTTTTTAAAAGGGAGAAATTGTCAGTACTACCACTACAACTTCTTATATCAATTTATATTTTAAAAGGGTGTTACTGAGGTAGAAGATGAATTTGCTGTATGTGGTTTGCTGTATTTATTAATTCTCTCCCATGAAACAAGTAGCTATAAGTTTTTTTGAGTTTTTAATACATTATATCCAAAAACATCTGGTGTCAAAAAACATTAGGTGTCAAAAATCTGGGGAAAAAGACTCTGGTGCTGTTCTATACAGATGTGTGCTTAGCTCATGGCAGTTACCAGCCTGGGAATTCTGTAGGTCTTTTGGTACATATATTCCAACAGGTGTACTTTATGATATGTCAGACTTTAATTTAATGAGTAAGGCTGATTTTCTTTTGCTTCTTGATCGTTTCTTTTAATTGTTGGTCTGTCTGTAACTCCGTATCTTTCCTACTTCATGCTTTTCAGATGTCGATGTGAAGAGAGAAATTATGTGTGCTTATTTTATTTGGGTTTCTAATTATTTATAACTCCTTCTAAAAATTTCCTCCTCCTTTTCATAAGTATATATTGGGGAAAAGAGAAAGAATATTTCTGTTTAACTGTTACTTCTTGAATTACACTGTATCATACATCATATAGCACTGGATGCTGAAAGTAGTCAAGGAAGTACTTGTTGAAAAATATGTTGGAGGTATTCAAGTAAAATGAAAATTCTATTTTAAACATATTAAAATTTTCCTTTTTGTAAAGAAGCAAGACAATCTAGCTGCCTTATTTTTGTCTTTTCATTTTGTTTCCAGATAACATTTTTTAAAAGGGCTAAGAGCAAGGAGCCACCATATGACCAGACTTCTTTTTGAGTCAGTTTGTCAAGAAAGCTTCTAGGTGTCTACTTTAGTTCATTCAGTGAACAGTATTGTTTTCATTAGTAGCATGCAGCTGTATTCCTAAAGTAGATAATAAAAATGCTGACTTTTTGTCCCATTGTCAGAATGTTTGGGCTATTGTTCTAGTAAATAAGCTTCACTGTTTTATCACATGTTCTCTAATGTGAAATATGTAAGTATTTTCTTTTTTGATATTTGAGGTAGTTGAGGGCTCTTTAAATTTTTAAATATGTTTGGTATGGGTAGTTTCTAGGTTGTTTTATTGATTTTAATATAGTTTGATTTTATGTGGTGTAGCAACATAGGATTTAGATGGTGGTTTCTGCATCTATTTTGGAAAGGGTGCTTGGGTAGGCATTCGGGCAAGCAGTCAAATCCACACACCACACACACCATGACTAGCTCAGTGGAGAGAGGCAAGAAGGGCCTTTTGTATGATAAATTCCAGCAAGGGTTTATTTCAACATGCTGAAGGCAATCAGGGACAAAAGACCAGGACCATGTGGTGCTCTGTGGTTAAGTAAGGGGTCAGGAAACAATGGTCTGAGAGCACAGGGGCTGTACAAAGGGCAGGGCAAAGGGCAGGAACCTATAGGGGATGCAGGGGCAGGCCACCTGGGATACCATAACCAATGGGGAAACAGGAGAAACCATGAGAATTAGGGACATAGTGGGAGAGCAAAACTGGGGTAGATCACATAGTGTTGTAATGGGGGAAGTCTTTTCTTTCAACCTAGGTGGAGGTATATTCTTCCAGGGCAAGGCCCTGGGGATTCCCCTGAGGGGCTCAAAGGTTTCCACAATGTGGGGTTTCAGATCTAGGTTCTTCAAGCCCTGTGCCTTGTCCCCTAAGTGTGTTTATTTCAGAGTCAGGTAGGATGTTCAGGAAACTTCACGGTGTATAAAACTGGAAATACAGATGCGTAGGAATCTATGAATATTTGTACGTACGTGTGCATTTGCACACACATAAAGCATCTGTAAGGAAGAAGGTTAAGTGCAATTTTTGCCAAGATTTTCATTAATATAAATATCTAATCTGCCTGTGCTTGTATTATTACCAAGTGCCTGCACTCATGCTAGTTGACAGCAAATTGCATATTGGATGATTATTTTCTTCAAGCTCTCTTTTCGTTTGAGGTTTTTAATTATTGTTTAGGACTGCTGAATAGGACCAAGTGATAATGTTAGAGTGATGGTTTTGCCCTGAGTGAGCAAGTTAAACGTGATCTTGTTTAAGTTTACTAAATGATTGTAGAAATAACCGTATAAGAAACTTTACTGTCTTGCTTGGTGACATTAATTACTTGATTTGAGAACTGTATATGACTTGTGAACTCTTATACTATTTTCAGTAAAGCACTTGCCTTACCTTCACAGAGATTTTTTGTTAGATCCATTTGTAAATAGCACAGCTGCATGCGAAGTGCATTTTAGGAAGGTGTTTGCCTTCTTCTAAGAATGTTAGGTATTGCCACAGGCAGAAAAAACAAATCAATCTAATTTCCTTGGTAAATTCAGTATGTTCGGTCAGGGATTTCTAGGTACTGCGTGTGTTTTG
This sequence comes from Chamaea fasciata, assembly GCF_029207755.1. NCBI lineage: Eukaryota > Metazoa > Chordata > Aves > Passeriformes > Sylviidae > Chamaea > Chamaea fasciata. Next base: position 12,126,656 of record NW_027094089.1, read on the forward strand.
AGAGTATCTTTTTTACTATTAGATACAGAGATCCCAGATGCTAATGTCTGATTCTTTAGAGTGTTAGAGAAACAAATCTTGCAGGTAAGATTCTATATTTCTTATGTTTGTGTCTTAAGTACTTCTTTCTGAAGAGTAGTGTCAATGTTACTTTTATTACTTAGATTTTTACGTGCTGTATTATTGAAATTGTAGTAGGCTTTTTCTTCTTTTTTTTCTTCCAGTCCACACAAAAGACTGCAGTACACAGATATTTGTTCAATGTTTTCTTCTGCTGAGCCTAGTTCTGATTCATCATGTTTACATGACTTACTGAAAACCATCTGTTAGTTGCAGTTTAACTTACAAGTCTGTATGTAATTTGGTTTTATTAATAAAGTGCCATGAACAGCATTATGAAGCTTTTCTCTTTTAATCTTACAAGGAAAAAAATCGCTATCTAAAAAAGCAATCACGAAGAAGAGGAAAGGTGTCAGAAAGTCTACCATACCAGAATTTCAGGTAAATTATTTTAATTTTTGTTTTAAGCACTTGAAATCTGAATGTCTATGAAATAAGTCCTTTAGTTTCTGATAGAGAACTTGGAAATATTTACTGAAGCTTCTTCTACTTTTAAAGGCTTAAACTGTTATTTTTGAAAGTACGTTTCACCTTCTCTTGGTAGAAAATATTCTACCGTTTTTAGGATGTCCACCTTGAACACTGTTTTCAGTATTCTTTATGATCCCACGTTTATCTGTTACAGTATAAAACCTGTTAAAAAACCCCTTGGACTTGTTAAAGACATTTTTAAGGTAGATGTAATTGTCTGGGTTAAAATAACTTGGTTTTGTATGAAGTGCGACAATGTGGTTCTTGAATTGAAATCTGGCTTAGTTAACTGAAGGACTTGAAAAAATTTATAGACAACTGTGCTTACCCTGCTTGCTTGTTATTCCTTACCCAGCATGTGATTTCCAGGCCTCTAGGACCTCAAAGGCTGTAGAAAGCAACAGGAGTATAAATTATGCTAATATGGTTTTACGGTGCTGTAATAGAAGTATTACAGTACTTCAGTTCTAAGTTTGTCTATATATACAAGGCTGCTTGGATTGAAGTTATCCTTTGGCTATCTTGGATTGTTTTTTTTTCCCTTCAGGAGACAGTCTGTACAACTTTGGCCAGTAGGCTCGCATTGAATCATGACTGTTTTGTAATACCCTCACCCTGAATCATTCCATCACAATCATGTGTTTCAGATGGAGCTGGTAGAATTTCTTGTGTTAAAATTGGGTAGTAACAGTCAATGTTGAGAGATGGCTGAATTTAAGTTTACACTGACTTTGTCTATATTGTAATGGTGATGGCTAAAATGTTTCCTAACAGCTCCAAAAAATAGGGTGCATGTCAATTTTTTTTATAAGCACATTATCTGCTTGCCATGGGTATATACAGTTAGTTTAGAAATAATTTCTTACATAATTAACTGTGTATGTCTAAAACTTTACCCAACTTTTTAGCTTTAGTAGATAAAACATATGTATATCTATCTAAGTGTATATTCATAGTCTGTAAAACCTTATATTAAAATGTAACAAGACACTTCTGGCTCTTTTGATCAAAGCTAGGACTAATACCTGTTTCAAGTGAGGCTCAGACTGATTAGTATTGAGTAGTTTAATCTTATTGGGGAGCTTTTTAACAACTTAACAGCTTTTTAACAACTTAACCTGATTGTTTCAGGAGGTATGAGTGTTAGAAGAATTTGCAAATATTAAACCTTTTATATTTTGGATAATACGAAGACTCTTGGAGTCTAGTAATATATGCTTCAGTATACTCTTACCCACATACCCGAATGGCCAAACTTTATGAAATTATATAACTGGTTGAAGGTACAGATATAGTTTTTAAATATTTGGTAAAACAGCTTAGATCTTACAGGCCCTGTGAGAGATGCTGGGAGGGCAAAATCAGAAGAATTTTGATATTCTTGTCTACACATTAGTTCTTTCGGACCGAAAGTTAATAAATTAAGAAGTATAATATGTTTCATGTGCCTACAGCCTACGAATGTTAAAAAACCCCAAATCCAACCAGAAGGCACTTTAATTTATAAGATTAGGTTCTGTACTTAAGTGTGCATCTCTGAAAATCATGACTTGGCCTTAAAGCTGAGTGAATTAGTATTAATAAGACTTTTAGTATGTGCAGTGACACAAATCAAAATAAATTTTTAACAAAAATTCAGTAGGTAATAGTGCAACTTAATCTAACATTTAGAATGCATTTTTATAAATATAGCTCAAGGCTGTTAAAAAAAAAAATCCAAAGCCCTGCAAACAACAAAATAAATTCAAATCAAAAGCAAATGCAAATTAAATTCTTTTTACCAAATAAAAATGCACAAAAAAACAAGTCCTGGTTTCAATATTTTGAAAATTACTAGAGAAGTGGGTTTACATCTTCATAGGTCATGCTTTAGTTGTCTCTTGCTTGTTATTCTGAGTTCCAAGCTTCATATTACTATTGCTCATTAACATTTTAAAGAAATTAACAGTAATTATAGTGCTGTACAGAAGGGACACTAGTGTGTTTTGGGTTTTTCTCCCTGTTACAGAGTACATTTAGGTTTGGTAACCAGTGCTTCACTCAAGTCTTTTCTCCTTTCCCCTCATGTACATTCATACACATGGCTGTATAGACCTACATGTATGATAATTAAGGAAAAAAGGAACATGTATGCTCTGTTTCAGTGCCCTTTAACAGTTCCTCTTTTTCCAGCTATGGTCTATATTAAATGCAGATCTCAAAATGGGGCTATCTGGACATTTTCCACATGTAGATGTCAGTGATAAAAGAGCAACTTCATAGGAAATACAATTATAAATAACAGTGATTACACAAGTAACTTAAAATAAAGCATGACACGCTGTTGAAGTGAGTAAAAATTCTGCAAAAAGTTTGTCTGAAGTCAAGGGGGCAAGGAAAGAGCATCAGTGATCTGGGGGAACACAGTAGGTTTGTATTTATCAAGAGATCCACAGATTACATATGGTTCTATGATGTTAAAGAATTAATCTATAAGTTGATTGCAGGATCTTTGAGAGATTACTGAGATCTGACATTGCATCATAACATAAAAGTTGAACACTGAATTTGAAATTTTATTTTATACTTGAAGGTTCCACTGTATACCACTGAAAAACAGGAGGCTTATTGCCTATGAAAAATAAGTTCCTCTGTAGTAAGTACTGTGCCAGATGTGTGCCTTTGTTGCAGTTAACATGTACACAACTAATGAGATTGCACTAATGTAAATGTTTACAGCCTGGATCTTTAAGCCACCATGTAGTGTTCTAGAGAATAGGGACTAATCTTTCACTGTCTCTGATAATTCAAAATGAAACATTTTTTCACTTCAGATTATTTTCCTGATGGTAGGTGATTAGAAGGCATGTTTTTCAGGAGCCATATGTGAAACTACCAGTTTCAAAATGTGACAAAATTATTAGATTGTAACATTAATACCTTTTTGCCTTCGTGTTAACTTACCCATTGAAACATCCGAAACAAGTTAGAAGGCAGTGTTGTTTGCAGAAAATTGAATCACTAAGTTCCACCAATTACCAATCAAGAGCGAAGAACACTGAAATATAAATAAGAATCTCATTGGGAGACTTAGCCTCTAGAGTCCATATCAAAATATATGAAGTACATTACACTGTTATTTTCATCACTGTTCTTTTCACCCTTTCTTCAAAATGCTAACTTTATTCTCTAAGATAGGAGGTGTTAACCATATGAGAGAAGTTTTAGAATTAGCTTTTTCCCAGTCAGTGTGCATCTTTATTTCCTCATCTCAAATCATACTGTGAATGAAAAAAAATCAAAGTTTTTTCTTGAACCCTTTTTATAGTGCTTTTCAGTACAGTATTAGAGTATTTAAAATTCTAAACTGATTATGACCATAAATCCTCCTAGCTGCTGTTACCTTAATTTTTTTACCAGTAGGTAATTGACACACAGTTATGACCCTCAAATGTACATCTCATCTGATGAAAATTGTGACTTAGAGATTTGATTACTCTTGCCTGTCACCCCCAGTCCCAAGACAATTAAGCTTTATTTATTGGCATTGTTTTTCCCATTGGTGTAGTTTGGATTGGCCTGATAGGAGAAAATAGAAAGCAACAATACATTTAGTAACAGAATTGTTAGGGTTATAGTAAAAAAATGGATTATAATTGTGTAGGGAAAACCTTTATCCATGCCTTTATTGACTTTTGTCAAGGACTTTGTGATGTACTTTTGTGCTTAATAATACAGTGTCATAAATTTCTTCACAGGCCTGACTCAGCCAGTATTTGGCTTCAGTTTATATTTTAGGTATTTGGGACTCCTTTAAGGGCAGAACACGCATTTTGAATCTATTTGAGTTACCCTTAGTAATTCTGTTTTCACAGAGATACTTTTCACAAGTGAGTTTTGCATAGACTGTCTGTGACAAGACATTGCCAATTTCCTTACTAATTTGCTGTTCTAAACCGGATAAATGTGAAAACTATAGACTTTGATTAGAGTTACTCCATTTCCTCAATGCTTCAAATGTCCGCAATGTTATTGAAATAATGGTATGTGTGCACTAGAGGTTTCTTGCTAAAATTTATTTTATTTTGCTAAAATTTATTTTGCTAAAAGTGTTAATTCAGTGTTTTGATAGTGGCTAGTAAAGGTACTTTTTAAAATATGAATTTGCTGAAAAACTGAAACTGCACATGAATTTGAGGTAAAAATATATTGTTATAAATTACTGATTTGGGAAAAATATGTAAGAGTTTTTTGATAAAAACATTTTAAAATGTGAGGGTGAGTTTTGTATGGGGTTTTTAAATTGGATTTTCTGAAATTATTGCAACATGTTTTCAGTAAAAAAGGAAAACATGTCCATCTAAGGGTGTTCAAAAGGAGCAAGTCTTAATATAAGATAACCCAAAAGAACCTAACATGTTAATAATTTCTAGTTTTTTAAGTGTAGATGATGGCAAGACAAAATATACAAATCACCTTTTTTCTGACAATTTTTTCAAGAAAATAGCATCTATTTTCTGAAAGGAAAAAAATGTAAAAAGCTGGTTCTAAAGACAAGGATTAGAAGAATATAATACTTTTTCAAAACATACATTAAGTAGGTATATTTAGTAGATGACTAGTTACCTTAGAATCATTAAGGTTGGAAGAGACCTTCAAGATTACCTAGTCCAGTCATCCACCCAGCACTGCCACTGTCACCCCAAAACCTCTAAACCACATCACCAGATCCAGATGACTCTTGAACATATCCAGGGATGGAATACTCTGTGTAAGCATGTAAAGTTATGTTCAGGAAAAATTGTACCAAGTGTAATATGTTATAAACATAGCATACTACAAAGTCAGTATACTTATTTAGCCTGGAAGCTGATGTACTCAGAGCTGTTCTAAAGTCATCCTTGTAATTGAGACAAATTTGGTAGTTGTCATTCACAGAAATTTTAAGAAAATTCCTACATTTTGAAATGGAAGCTTGCAGGTAGAGATATGGCTTGTCTGAAGAATAAGAGTATTTTCTACTTAGATTTTGTTCCTCTCAACATGTCCTGGTTTTTTGTTTGGGTTTTTTTTTTAAGTTTAAAAATACTATAAGAAAATAAAAATCAAATTGTGCACTAAGTAATAATGTGCTTTTAAATTTTAATTTCACTGTACATTTTCCAAGTCCCACGTCACCAAGTGTTTGTGTTCATTTGTTTTTTTAGCTTATTTGCACTAATCTTGATGAACTCAGGGAATTAATCACAAAGATTGAGAATGAACTCAAAGATCTGGAGGACATTAAAAAGAAATCGGTATGTGACATTAAAAGCTTTCTGTTGTGTGGATATGAAACAGTATCAGTTACTTGCTGAGGCCTGTCAACTGAAGTTTTTTATGCTGTTCAGTAACTGCATGAAACCTCCTAAGGTTGATTGATACCTCGGGAGTGTAATCTTAATCTTTTCTGTGTTATGCTCTGTTCTCAATGTTTTTATGGTAAGTGAATTCAGTACCTGTGTTAGCACTTCTCCATGCCAAAACAAAATATAGATAGTGATAGTGATAATACCTTAGGATGAGTAGTCCATCTCCATTAAACACGTGACTTTTTTGCCGTGAGGACAAGTTCTTACCAACAGATAATTACAGGATAGAATTCTCATGTCTGCCTATAGAGTTTTGATCAGAACTTCTAGTGAGATAGAATTCTTAATTCCTCTTTTTTGCATCTGTTATTAAAATTTACTGTGTTTAATAGTTATTGAAGGAATTTGTACCAGCAAGCATGCTATCTGGCTTTTGATATTAGACTGAGATCCAAATTTTACCAATATACACTGGATCACTGAGTCTGTGCAACTGAAAACCTCAGAGGAGTAACAGACAAGAGAATCCAGCATGTTTGGCCTTTTGTAGGAGGCAGTGATTCTTATTAAGATGGTGGATGGGTTTAAATACACGAATAGTACTCCTTTAAACAGCCCTCTACAGTGAACTCATACTACTTTTTTCATTGTAGTTCTGTTTATTGAACCTTTGGTAGACACTTCTATGGTGGTATTTCTATGAAAAAGAAGCTGTTAGAAGTGTTGATTCTTCTATGTTAGAAATCAGGCTGCTTTTAATTCAAGTGAAAGTTTATAGTCTCATGAAGAGTCAATATATTCTTAAGTTATTTAAGTAAGGGAGACAGCTGTGGTAGATGAGAGGCAAAATAAATTAGGATTCTGAGAGACCAGTATCAGTACAGATAATTAGCATAATAATTGTTAATGTGGGCAAAGGAATAATACCGGCCTAATCTTGAAATTATGTTTTAGTTGCTAAATTGCAAATTGGTTTTATTTTAAGAGTGCCAAGACGGTATCAGATAGGCTATGTCAGAATAGGATAAAAAGCCAAAAATTCGCGTATGCTACTGGAGCATAACAGTAATCTCAGTGTAGGTGAGACCTTCAGTCTGCTAGTAAAACTGTAGGAACAGGACTTCTTCAAGGGTGGACAAATGCTAAAGATGTCATAATTGCACTTCAGACTGAAATCTGATAATGTCATTATGTAAGTAAGTTACATGACTTCAGCAGGAATACTATGTTTAGTTCTAATTGCACCATCTTAAAAAACCCAAGCAGTTAGGTACAGGGGAATTAAGATAGAATTCATTCAGCATTCAGAAGTTGTGAGGTAAGGCAATCTTTTGTTGTGCTTTTATAGACCTATCAAATCATGATTTTGTGTCTCTAAGAACTTGTGTTGTTAGAAATTTTATGTAAAGAAAAAGGGTTAGGATTAGTTGCTGAAGAAGTGCTTATGAAGAAGCAGTGAAGTGAGATACTGATTTTGGAAAAGATATTTTATCAGGGAAATGTCACAGTTACCTTTTAAACATACAAATAGAAAAGTGTTAAATTAGGTGAATAATCAAAAATTTGAACTTGTGAAAATGAGGTTTTGGTTTGTAGGGAAAGTCTCTAGGATTTAATTTTTGATGTCTAACACCTTAAGTTATGCTTGATATCTGAAAAACTGGGGGTAATGCAGACTTTCATTCTTCAGCTCTAACCAGATGACAGTGGCAGTTTCAGAAGCATCCAGAATTGAGTTTGTCCAGTTTTTCTGAAGTGCATTTGTTAGGTAAAACAATCTTCTAGTTTGATAACAGAAATTCTACCTAATGTGAAAGTTTATTTTAATAGGATGGCACTTACGTGCTGTTCATGGACTTTCTTGTTTTGACTGAAAAATGATGATTTTCTTACTACTTCATGGTAATTTAATATTGATTTTTGTTTGCAATAATGACCTGGGTGAAGCCATAGAAATCATCTTCACAAGTAACTTCCTTGCTAATTTCAGTTGTAGTAGTTGCTGGCACATGCTACTGAGAAAAGCCTTCAAGGCAAGACTTACTTTTATGTTAAATACTAACACGTTTTAGAAGTACAGCTTATTTAACTTTAAATTAAGACTTTCAAGTATAAATTTTTCTTAACTGTAACCTGCCTTTTGTTACCTTGGAGACCATTCTAGAGTACATAAAAGGAATTCCTTCTCCAGAATGTGAAAGTAATGGAGACTATAATTTAATGAAAGAGCTGAGCTACAGGGCCTTTTAGTATGAATAAACTTACACTGTTTTCCCTAATTTTTTGTAGGTAGTTGGACTGGCTGTATATGATATTTTTCACAACATCTACTTTAGACAACAAATGGCATGACATATTTTTGTTTGACAGGTTAAAAGAAAGTTACAGTAGGGTTATGTGAATGAAATTAATGGATTATTTTACGTTTGAGCATTTCTACAAGTTTCTTTTACAACAATGAAATAATTAACCTGTTGGAAAGTACTTTCACTGTTTGATTGATAAAAACAGTTTGGTTCTCTACTCTTGTACATCTGTATTGTCTTTTGAATTAGCTATGAGTAGTATTTTTCCTTTTAAAAAGCCTAGCACTTTTTCTTGATTACTGGTGAGTTTGTTATCCCATGATGAGATTTGCTTTGTGCTAGTTTGCTGTGACTGTTTAGACTGGAAAAAACTTCACCTCAGTTCTTTAATTTTGAGGAGTTGAACTCTGTACTTGAAGTTTTGAAGCAATGCTGCAATTTCACATATGCTTTCAACTGACATAAGCCAAAACTGCTGCCAAATAAATAGTTTGTACTCTCTGTGTCTCTGGAAGCTTCTGGTTTCTGTGCCATCCCATGTGAGGCTAGCAAAATTCTTTGTTCCACTGCATGGTGAGAGCTAGACTGTGATAAACCTAATTACTTATTTCTGCTGGTCAATTGTTTGTAAGCCAGACCAGTTTTCTAAGGCAGTTTAACATGGTGTTTCACAGATAACTGTGCTTGTATTCTGCTGCAGGTTGAGTGGTCATTGTAAGAACAGAAATGTCCATCTACAAAATGGGCAAAAGAAAGTGGTACTGATTTTTGCTGAAAAAGCACCTTTTGTGTAGCTGGTGTAATTGTATGTGGTATTACCATTGGGGTGCTCTAAAAAGTTTATTCCTTTGGCTACTGAACAATTTCTCTCCTTACCGCATAATACACATTGAGAGGGAGAGGAGAAATTAGTGAGATTTAGTGTTGTTTAAGTACCTGACTGGAAATAAGACTGTGAAAGGTGCAGAAAGGGAACTTAAAGGACTTAAAGTTTAATGTTTTGTGCACAGCTTAGTGAAAGGCTGATTCCCTAAGGAACGTCTAACCTAGAATTTCTTCTAGCTCATGTACATTGCTTAGGACATGTGAAGCTGCATCCTTTAATTTTAAAAACCAGAGTAAAGGTTGAATCAATAGAAAAATCCCAGAATTTACAGCAATGAAAATTAGATACTAGTAGAAATTAGGTCTCTTTTGTTGCTAATACTTATATAGGTAAGGTGTGGGTGACATTACAAGCAGTCAGTAAACAATTATGAACCTGAAGTAGAAGAACATACTGGCTAAAAATTCTATTGATATTTTATTGCATTTTAAACTCTTGGGTTTTTGTGTTTTGTTGGGGGGGGGTTTTGTGTGTGTGTGTGGTTTTTATGGGGTTTTTTTTTTGTTTTTTTTTGGTTTTTTTTTTAATTTGGACTGTCTATGTAATATGCATGGCCTTTCCACTGAATGTGAGCTCTTGGAATTTTCTATAACTAGCAAATTGACCAAGATATGCAAAGTAGCTTAATTCCACACTTGCAGTGGTATTGCTGAAAAAATAATTTTGACAAACACACGATAGGGAAGCATTTTGCTAGTATATTTAGGGTCATATAAAGACTTCTTCTAATATATTGAGATTTCTTTTATGAGAAGAGGCAGTAAAGTAATGCATTCCGTCAGATGGATACAACTATCAGTCTCTGGCATTTTGGATCCCACTTTTCCCTAGGTGTTCTCTGTCTGGTCAAATCAGTGGGACTTGGAGTGTGAATGGAAATCTTCTTACTACCTTTCAGATAATCTGCCTCTCATGGGAAATGATGTCATTGTGTGTGTGTGTGTGAAACTATTAATTAAGCTGCTTAGTTGATCAGTTGTATGTACTTAACTGTTGCATATCGTAACAGAAATTTATTTTTAATTTTTTTTTTTATTTTTCAAATCCTTCTTGACATTGTGTAGTATCAAAGTAACAGAACTGCAGGTACTTGCATATAGTAATGAACTTAGGGCTTTTTTGCAGATGCTAGCTGAATCTGCAGTAGCATGAACGGGGTTTTGACCTGAACATGGAAAGATTTCTTATTTACTGAAGTATAAGACTTTATTTATCCATATCTGATGGATAAATACATGGCTGTCTAGGGGATGAGTAGGGAAACTAGACCCCAGGATTCCCACAGTTAAGCTGAGAAGGTTAAAACAAATAATGGGCAGTATCTTCCTGAGAAGGAGACTTCATCATCCTTAGAGAGAGAGAAAAGTCAGACAATGATTAAAGGAAGGATTAGTCAAAGGACACCAGACAAGGTAACAGCTAATTCTGGTTTGGGGAAAAGGCTTTATTGTTTGCAGAAGTATGTAACACCCTGATGTTCTTGACTTAGTAGCCAAAAAAGTAAAATCCTTGCTTTTAAAGGTTTTATGTTCTGTTATTGTTCCTGGAGCTTATAATGAGATGGTCCCAGGAGATTGAATGCCTTTGTCTGTCTTTGGAAATTTCTTTTAGGTAGGTGAGTCAAAAGGCCTGAAAGCAAACTGAGGTTTACTGCAGCATTAAGTCACCTGCAAAAGTATGTATTTCAGAGTACACCTGAAAATTTAAAGTGAAAAACCCACTGGTTTAGGTTGGAAATAGTTAGAATAGTTCTGTCTTCAGATGGAAGTTCATTTGTGGGGCTATTCAAAGAAATATATTGGTCCAGGGTAGCACATACTTCCCTTGTGTGTTTTTTATGAGATTCCAAATAAGCTGCTGTTAAATTGGTTTATGACGTGTAAGTATCTTAACCAGGAGACTCCTTTTTGAGGTTTTCCATTGATTTGCTACATTTTATTTTAAAAATATGTTAATACATGGAAAAAATAATGCAAAATTGTTAATTTTATAACTTTTAAAAGTATTCCCTCTCTGTTCATTGAAGAAATAGGACGTTTTATCACATTTGAAAATATTTGGCAGGGAAACCATGTTTAGACAAGAATCTACAGGGACTTCAAAAGAACTTCCCTTCAACAGAAACTCATGAAACCATCAGAAATAGTTTAGGGCTCTTACTAATATTTTAGTCGTTCAGACTTTAATTTTGCAAACAATGAAGTAGACAAACCTACTGTGTCTTCTCGTTTGTGGCCTATGGAGACATTTTTACTATTGGGTTAAATCTTACTCAGTTTTTATTCAGAGGTTGACTTCTTCTCACCATTCCTGCCTGCTCTTATCCTGACCACTTCCTCCCTCCCCAATGAAATACATGCCATGCTTGAGACACTTGCATGTAAAAGGTTTTCAGTTATGCTTGTTTTCATCAGCATTGCTGTGTTTAAGAAATGTACACACATAGAGAAAATACAGTAATCTGAGAAATCTGTGTATGCATACCCATTTGCAGGTTTAAACTGCAGGTAAAGTGAGCTACAATAAAAGAGATACCAATAAATACTAGGGTTTGAGGGTATTAATAGACACACTTCAAGTCTTGCAGCTGAAACATTTTATTTTAATTTAAGGCTAGTTTCTCTGTTAGTATTTATCTTCATCTATACAATATCTAACCTACTCTCTTTTTATGTCCTTATCCTGAACATTTGATTTGTACTTCAGTCACTTCCAAATACTCTTATTGCTTCTCTGCATCTTGCCTGCATCTCTTGGAAACATTAGTATGAGCCCAAAATACTGAATTTTGAGACAGAAATGTACACATTTACATCCATGCAGCTTCTTGTACTTCTGAGGACAGATTGAAGATGTGGAACATTTCTAATATTTAGTTGTATAATATGAATGTTAAGGCCAGGTCTAGGCTTTGATTTTTGAAATCTCCACAATATTTGTCTTCTCTCATATTTTTAACTCTCGAGTTTGATTCTTCATCCGAGATTCTGGTGGTTAGAGTCTTTTGCCCTCTGAAAGCCCTGAGCCAGACACTAAAAAGAAGCGGAGTCTTCAAGGTCTGGTTTTCTTGGTTTCTTGCATTGTTTATTTCATATCTTAAAATGTTCTCTGTACCCGACCAAGGTGTTCTGCTGCTTGGACACAGGTGACTCCCCCCACGATGGGAGGTCGCTACCTTTAATACAGATAACTACATGCATGTTATTCACACCTATGTGCCAATGCCTATTACCTATACTAAAAGGGTCATCTCTACTCTGACCTAATCTCCTTTAACTACTTTGTGCCACCTTCACCAGAAGATCAGGAGAGAAGGAGGAACTCAGGGCACCACTCTAAATCCTCCGTCTTGTTCTCCATGCACCTACATACTAAGAGCCGTAAAACTACAAAATTTTCCACCCTGTGACACACTACACTACTGTCTGTCACACCTTTGTGACTTGTAATTCTTCTCTCAGTCTTAGAAGCTTTTTTCCATGGACTGAAGTCAAAGGCTGTGTCTCTCTGGGCTCTGTGCCAGGGTCTCCAACCCCCCTGGACCAGCTCCACACCCCCCTGTCCAGGGTTCAAACCCTCTTGTACAGATCACAAACCCTCTTCCTCAGGTCCCAGTCCTCTCTGCTGAGGTCTGTGACCTGCCAGGGCACCCAAAGGAAAGCCCTGGACTCCAACATTAACTTTGGCTTGTCTGACTGGCATTCAGTATTTTTGTCATAGTCTTCAGTTTTTCTTTAGCTTCTCCAGTTTTCTGTCTTTTCTACTTTTTTTTCACAATTATTTTCTCTTGATCTTTCATGCCTTTCTGTGTGTGATTGACTAAACCTCCAATTAATGTATTTTATTGGAGAAGCTTTTTTTAAACCACTTTTGCCACACACCTTTCAACAGTTCCAAATGTGAAAGTGTGGGTTCTGCATCAGAGATGAACGCGTACCCATACATTCTTGTCACAGAAATACTACTGTGTATTCAGAACACTTCACAATGCTTTGGATTTTGGTCAGTTAGTATGTCGTTCTGAGGAAATAATTCAAGGTATTCCTGTCAGCACACCGTACTAGCAAAACAGCTGCTTTTAAGCTGCTCGTCTGAAAAACACAGAAACACTTGTATATTCAGAGTTACGAAGGTAAAGATACTCAGATATATGAGGGGGAGTTAAGTAAGATCTTAACAACTTGAAAGACATCGAATTTTGTAAATAGTTTAAGATACTGCATACATCTAATTTCTTTGTAAATTGCAGAAGTGTAAGTTAGTTAATAACTTTGAAGTTCTTCTAATGGAGGAATAAAATATGACAATTCAGTGCTGGATCATTTCACTGTTCTGACTTGAACAGTAATAAATTCATGCTGATAATAAACTTTCTCTTACATTTTTGAGGTTTATATATTTTTTGTATATTTATATATTTTTTAAAAATGTGGTATATTGATCAACACAGTGATGATTGTGTAGTAATTTTGCCTAAAGTAAATTAGAACATGTGGCTAAACATCTCAATGAAAACCATTTCATAGTAATTAATTAAATCAGGAGACAAAGACAGTCTTGGTAGCAAGAAATTTATTGCACTTTTTTTTTGGTGTTGTTCTTTTGTTTATTTTACTTTATTTGCTTGTAGTAGAAAAAAGAGAGTATGAGATCATTTTGGGATAAAACTTGGTGTGATCAGATATCTAGGTCATGGAACTGTGTGCTGGAGTCAGGACTTTTCAGTAGTTTCTGGTAAATGCTCCAAGATAAAATTGATTAAGAGATGTCATAAATGAATTTGGTTTATAATTTACTACACATCCTTCTTCCAACTCTGCTTAATCCCAATCTTCAAAGAATATCAAAGGTTGGTTAGCTGTTGATATATATTTATAATGTTCAGAATGATGTTGCTGAGAGTACAATACAGGATACTGACTTTCAGGAATTTTCACTGTAGAAGAGAACTCTAGACATTTGCAAAATTAAAACACTTTCAATAATAGATGAGTTTGCATAGTATGAATGTGTGATCTTGTCATGCATTTTTATTTAGTCAAAATTGGAAGTAAGTGTCTGAAATTGTAGTATTTGGCCCATAAATTAGTTATTAAGAACATTGAACAGAAATCCATATATGATTTGAAAAAGTTATTGATCTCTTTTCTTTAGGTATCTGTTGTCCAAAGCAGCTGGAGATCACCAACTCCCTCTCTGTGTAACATCACTAGAAAACGCTAGACTGGTGATGTCACACATAACACAGAACCCCGCAGCAGAACGGAGCAGGCCTATTAAGGGTAAGTTATCTCCCTCCACCACCACCCCTTTTCAACAATATTGCGTGGTTTTTTAAGATTACTAATTTTCTTTACTTTATGTCCCTGGGATATTAAGTAAAGATTACAGACAATCTTATAAAACTGCATAATATTGTGGTGTTGCGTGTGTGTGTTTATTTAAAAGCAAAACAAAAACTCCTATAAAAAGTTCAGTCCTCACCCCATCTATCAATATCCTGGCTCCAGTCTGCTTTGGGGTTCCATGATAAGTATGCCAGAATAGTGTATGTTGGAGCATCGATCACAGAGAGTGGAGTCAGCATTTCCTGGCTGCTCTGGATGTCAGAAACCTTGTTTTAAAAGGTAAGTTTTCAGTTGAATGTGTTGAATGTCTCTGTATTTATGTGGAAACATTCAGCCCATTTCTAAAATGTGTTTTTATTGTGTTTGCATTTTTGAAATTTACTTGTAACTTGACATAACCCAAAGTCAGATTTTATACTTCTCTGTCTAGTCCTTTTTTTCCTCTGTTATTTTCCAGTGTTAATACCTTTTATTGTGTTTCCAGAAAAAAAAACAGTGTCTTACTTGTCACTACTTGGAACAAGATGGTAACTAAACTCTTTTTAATATCATTCTCAGTGATCTGAACAAGGGATTCAAGGGCACCCTCAGTCATTTCACAGACAGCACCAAGCTGGGTGGGAGTGTTGATCTGCTGGAGAGCAGGAAGGCTCTGCAGAGGGATCTGGACAGACTGGATCATGGGCCAAGGCCAATGGTGTGAGGTTCAGCAAAGCCCAGTGCTGGGTCCTGCCCTTGGGTCACAACAACCCCAGGCAGTGCCACAGGCTGGGGCAGAGTGGCTGGAATGCTGCCCACAGGAAAAGGAGCTGGGGGTGCTGTGACAGTGACTGAACATGAGCCAGAGTGTGCCCGGGTGGCCAAGACGGGCAATGGCATCCTGGCCTGTAGCAGCAATAGTGTGGCCAGCAGGACCAGGACAGGGATTGTCCTCCTGTACTCATCACTGGTGAGGCCACACCTCAAATCCTGTGTTCTGTTCTGGGCCCCTCACTCCAAGAAGGACATTTTGGTGCTGAAGTGAGACCAGAGAAGGGCAATGGAGCTGGTGAAGTGTCTGAAACACAAATCTTGTACAAAGCAGCTGAGGGAGCTGGGGCTGTTTAGCCTGAAGGAAAGGAGGCTCAGGGAACACCACAGCTGCTGAAAGAAGAGTGTAGCCAGGTGGGCCTCTTTTCTCAGGGAACAACTGCTGTTTTTTTCTGATAAACATATACCTTTGGAGGTCCAACCTCAACCTCCTAAGCTTCAGTTTGTAGCTGATCTCTAATATCATTTGGCATTTCTGAGAATCTTCAACACAGACGTTTGTGAAAACAAGTTTACTATCTATAAAAATTAGTAGGCAGCTATGTAGTTACTGATTTGCCTATCCCTCCCCTGAATAAAAGACAAACACAAGACTGTGTTAGAGAATCAAATTGTATATGAGAAGGAATGCTAAATTTTGTAGTGATGGGTTGTATAATTTTTTTAATATCTCTTTTTACTATTTAATATTTAAGGAATAATAACATCTATCATTTATGTGTTTGCACAGAAAACCAACTGAGTCAATAATTTAAAAGATAAGGATTTTTATTATTATTATTATTGTTATTGTTCCAGTCTTTTTCAGCCTCTACTTGTTCTGTCCTGGCTACTTCTGAGGAAAAAAAGTTTCTTGTCATGGCTAAAATTTGTTCATGCTTCCATTAACAGGTTTATTGTTAATTCCAGCACCCCACTAAGAAAAATAATTAATTGGGATAAAGTGAAATAATTAATCTATGTTTTTAAAAATTATGTTGCTATAAAATTTTCATTAAAATTACTGGGAAATATGGTTCCTCTTTGCCTGTTTCTCCACCCCATTGGAGTTCTTCTGAAGGGTTGCACAGCCCTCTGGTGTATCGGCTCCTTCTTCCAGCTTTGTGTCATGGGTGAACTTGCTGAGTAGGTATCTACCCCTTCATCCAAGTCTTTGATGAACGAGTTAAACAGTACTGGACCAATACTGAACCCTTGGGGACACTGCTAGAGACAGGCCTCCAACGAGAGCTGGCTGTGGAATTAGGAGGCAGGAATTGGCTAGCTTTTTATGTTTGTTTTTGCAAGCAGAGAGAAAAATAACATATTTGTTTTTCTGTGAAGTAGTAATGAAGTCAGTAAAGTCTTGAAGCCTGTTCTAGACTAAACAAGGTACATGTGCTGGCTGCATAACAGTTGCTGCTTCAAATTTATTCAGTGGTCAACTGATACTTACCTTTCTCATAAATACTCTTTTTTCCACTTAAGCCAGGATCTTAACCTTATTGAAAGACAAATAAGGCTCAGAAATTAAAAATTTCTTGAGTATTTTACTTTGTAGTGATTTTTCATATCTTCTAAGTTACATTTTCTTTGGTATTCAACTGCATGTACAGCATTTCTGTTTTACAATAGTAGTGGCATTGTTTATTTTTGCTATTTCATTTTTGTTTTGAGACATTTTTAGTATATAAATACATTATTTTAAAACAGTCTGCAAAATGTTTTGTCTGTCTTACAAGAAAAATAAATCTGCATGTAATATTCTTTTGTATGTTAACAATTAATTCTGTTGATTGTTCATATTAAGACATGGTAGCAAATGCCCTGGTAGGCTACAGTATGCACAACATCTGGGTTTTGTTGTGGTGATTAGTGACGTGTTTTATGCATGTGATTGGCCACAAGTGAAGTAAATTATAATACAATTTACTGGCTTGTCTGTGTGTTCACACTGATCTTTATGTGGTAATGTGGCACAATGGTCCTACTTAAAATCTTTGCTTTTGTAATTTTAATTGAAGAATGAAAATTTGTTTTGTTGAACTTTTGTTATGTAAGATGTAAATGATTATCCATAAAATAATAGATACCCGGTCTTCAAACAAGCATTCAGCCTGAGTGATCTTGGTGTTCATTGGAGAGATCTGCTGAAACGTGTAGAGAGAAATTGTCTAAAGTCCTTAGGAAGATCATTTTTGTAGACTGCTGAAATGCAGCTGTGACAAGCTTTCTCCAGATTTTCCTGCCTGTCTTCCTTGGTGTGCTAGACCACAGGAAGCTGTGTGAAGGATGTGTGCACTATCAAAAGCTAAATGTGTATATGAAATAAATAAGTTCCCAAGTCTTACTTCTTTTTCTTGAGGAACCTTAATCTCTTTACTGTTTTACATCTTCTCTGACCAGTCAAGAGCTAAAATCTTCATTTACATAAAATGTAGAGAGTTAGTAGAGTGGTAGAAGTACTATACCATGTCTCTTTTATAATAGTTACATATGTATGCATTGTTCAGTCTTTTATGCAGTGAACTACAGAATAAAGTTTTGGGAAGAATGATGTGCAAGGGCTATCTGTAAGTGTTAAGGGGTGTGTTCTGCGGCACCAGGGCAGCATGGTTGTCATTTCCCAATATCTTCTCTCCTTATTCAGACTTTCTAGATTTATGAAAGCATGAATATAAGATTCCATAGACCAGTTTTGAAAATAAACTGTTTTAACTAAATATTTGAATTAAAAGCTTTAAGGATTTTATGTTGTATAAGTAGTCTTTGCTACATAGTCTGTTGCTTCATGTAAGATGAATTTGCTAAACTTCTCTTTTAAATTTTTTTTCCTAGGACTTTAAGTAAAATGTTATGGAAAAACAGTGGGATTTTATCCTTGAAAATTGTAATAAGGTTCCTTTTGCAAATAATAATGTTATCATTTATAACACTTTTCTTAAATGAGATTATGGTGAGATTTTCTGGAAAACTTTTAATTCAGAAAAGTGTATATATGTGGTTGATTTCCCTGACCTGGATTACTACCTATGTTAGTTACTCATTTAAGTAATTTTAAACACATGGTGTATTTGCAGAATCCTGTTTCAGTTTTATTTTGACCTGTAAAATGTGAGCGCCCTTACAGTATTATTTTTCCAACTAGGACATTATCCCTCTGTAGTATTAAAATAAAAGTAATAATGTCCTACATAGGTTAAGGGTAGATGTAACTCCAAAAGTTTCTAATCTTTTCTTCCAGTTGTTTTCCTCATATGCCATATCAGTGTACTAGGATTATTGTAGTACTAATACAATCTAACAGGATTTAGGCCTAATGTAATGATAAATAAATGGAATTTATGTTTTCAGGGAAGATGGTACCACCGGAAGCAAGCAGTAAAGGAATTGCATGGTACATTGTTACGACTGCTTAATGAACTGTTACCATGGGAACCAAAGTTAATTAAAGCATTTCAAAGAAACAGGTAATTACCTGCTCTTTTTTTTCAACAGTGGTGCATGGGATGAAAACCAGAATAAAATTCACCTTTTAAAAACTGATCAGTAAGTTGGCTTCTTAAATAAATAAAATTAAAATAGTTAGAGAAGAGGAGTGAGGCACTGGCAATACTTTAGTTGGAAGAATTATCTTATATTCAAGAGTTCTTGTCTCAAAAAAATTTTGAGCTTAATCTGCTAGTGTTTTTTTCCTCCAGAACACTCTAGAATCATTAAGCATGCTGATCAATAGTATATCACAATATGACTCGTATTTGTATTGCTGCTTATTTAGTTAAGAAATACTGAAAACCTTTCTGTAGAGAACTATACCAGGGCTTCTTAGAATACTCTGACTACTTACTATATAAAGCTACCTAAATTGACCATTAATGAGTTCTCTGCAGAGACATTCTTGAAGCATTGTTTTGAGGTCTTTGTAACCCAGTAAATTAGAAACGCATCTGGAAAGAAGTATGTCAGAGGAATATGAATGAAGTAGTGACATGTTTAAATCTAATTAAAAAAAAAAGTATTAGTAACAGTGAGGGTGCTACTCTGATTATAAATCATGGAGAGATTAGATACTGTCTTGAAGCTCAGTGCCATTCTTACCTCTTAACTGTACAGCTATTGCTATAATTGTACCTTAATTTTGCCATGTAGACAGTTAAAAAGCAAGGAATGATTAGAGTATCGAACACTGTGGCAAAGGATAGTAAAAGAAGCTGCTCCTTAAATGTTGAGTGTGAAGGAAGCAAGTTACACTGTTATGTGATGCAGAGCTAATGCTGAAAAGTGTAAAAGGTGTTATGTTTAAAAAAACACAACAACATAACACCAAAGACATTAAATTGGTTCCTCAGTAGCTCATTTTGTGCCTATCATGCATGAATTAAAATCCTTATTTGGAAGTTTGGATTATTGTTGAATATTTTGCTTTAAATAATAGATCCAAGTACAAGTTTTGAGACTTTTTTTTCCTTTCTATTCTCATTCCTGTTCATTTTCCTTAGCTGTTAATATCTTCATGTCTTTCTCAATTAAGAATCCTTCTGGAAACATGGCAGATAGTACTACTGTCAGGAAGAATTGTGTTTTCCAGTATGTGAAGTTTACAATTTTATTCCTTTTGTAAATTCTATTGTGGAATGGTTTGGTGCTCAGTATTCTTGTCAAATTACAGAATGGTTTGGGTTAGAAGGGACCTTAAAGATCATCCACTTCCCATCCCCCTGCCATGGGCAAGGACACCTTTTGTGGGCCAGGTTGCTCAAAACTCTATCCAATCTGGCCTTCCAGGGATGGGGCTTCAACAGCTTTTCTGGACAACCTGTTCCAGTGCCTCACCACCATTGCACTTCAGAATTTCTTCCCAATTTCTAATCTAAACCTAGTGTCTTTCACTTGGAAGCCATTGCCCCTTGTCCTATCACTGCAAATTCTTGTACAGCTCTCTCTCCCCAGATTTTTTGAAGGCTCCTTTCGGGTACTGGAAGGCTGCAATTAGATCTCCCTGAAGCTGCCTGTTCTCCAGCCTGACCAATCCCTCTCAGTCTTTCTGCACAGGAGAGCTGTTCCATCCCTCAGATCATCTTGGTGGCTTCCTTTGGACTCCCTCCAGCAGTTCCATGTCCTTCCTGTGCTGGGACCCCAGAGCTGGATGCAGCACTGCAGGTGGGGTCTCACCAGAGTGGGGCAGAGTGGCAGAATCCCCTCCCTGGCCCTGCTGCCCACACTGCTTTGGATGCAGCCCAGGACACGTTTGGCTTTCTGGGCAGTGAGTGCCCATGGCTGGGTCATGTCCAGCCTCTCCTCCACCAGCACCCCTGAGTCCTTCTCCACAGGGCTGCTGTGTTCTGTTCATCCCCAGACTGTGCTCAGGCTGGGGGTTGCCCCAACCCAGGTGCAGCACCTTGCGCTTAGCCTTGTTAAAACACATGAGTTTTTCCCATGGACCCTTTTCTCAAGCCTGTCCAGGTCCCTCTGGATGCCATCCCTTCCTTTAGGTGTGTCAGCTGCACCAGTCATCCTGGTATCATCTGCAAACTTGCTGAGAGTACCCTCAATCCCTCTGTCAGTGTCTTTAGTGATGCTGTTAAATAACTCTGGTCTGTGTATGGACCCCTGAGGGACACTACTGGCCCCTGATGTCCATCAGGATTTTGTGTCGTTGACCACTACCCTCTGGATGCCACCGTCGATTCAATTTATCTATTTAACAGTCTGCTTATCAAATCACAATCTCTCCAATTTAGGAGACAAGGATGTTGTGGGGAGACCATGTCAAAGGCTGTACAGAAGTCCAGATAAATGACAACTGTAGCTGATCCCTTGTCCACTGATAGAGTCAGTCTATCCTAGAAGGCCTCTGAATTTGTCAGGTAGGACTTGCCCTTGGTGCAGCTGTGCTGGCTGTCCCAAATCACCTCCCTGTGCCTAGAAGCACAGCTTCTAGGGAGGGTCTGTTTTGTGATCTTCCCCGGCACAGAGGTGAGACTGACAGGTCAATAGTTCCCAGGATCCTCCTTTCAACCTTTTTTTAAGATGGGTGCAATGTTTTGCTTTTTCTTGACACCTGGGACTTCACCTGACTGCCAAGATTTTTTCAAATATCATGGAGAGTGGCTTGGCATATACATCAGCCAATTCCCTCTCTTCTGTTCATTTGTGTTCTTCAGGTGATTGTGAACCTGATCATTACTTAGAATGGGAGGGACTTTATTCTCCCAGTCCCTGTCCTGCTATCCATACACTTAAGAGGTTTGGGAAGAAATGTTGCCCTTGAAGACTGAGGCAAAAAGCTGTTGAATTAAGCCTGTTAAGCCTTCTCCTTATTCATTGTTACCAGTTTTCCACCCATATTTATCAGAGGGGGTCACCTTCTTTGGCCTTTGTTTTGTAGTTAACATGCCTTTAGATGTCCTTCCTGTTATTCTTTGTGTCCTTCGCCAAATACGATTCCAGTTTTGCCTTGGACTTCCTCACCCTGACCCTGCACAACGAAACTTGATCTCTTCAAGATCTCTTCAAGCTCTTCCTGGGCCACCCATCCTAGCTTCAGCTGCCTGTCCATTTGCTTCTTTCCCTTCAGTCTGACCAGCAGTTCCCTACTCAGCCCTGCTATTCCCTTGCCTTCCTTGCCCAATTTCTTGTTCCTGGAGATTGCCAGCTCTTGCACTCAGGAGGACTTCCTTAATGATCTGCCATCTCAGCTCCACTCCCTTGTCCCTGAGGGAAGTCTCCCTGTGGATCTCACTGGCTATTTCCTTGAAGAGCTGGAAGTCGGCTTTCTTAAAGTTCAGGGGCCTAACTTTGTTCCTTGCCTGGCCCATATCCCTCAGGTCTGCAAACTCCACCAATGCATGATCACTGCAGCCCAGACTCTCTCCAATCTTGACGTTCAAGATCATCTCCCTTACATTGGTGCCCATGAGATCCAGGATTGTACCCCTCTGGAGGGCTGCTGTCTATTCCTTTGCTCCAGAAGGTATCCATCATGCTTTTCCAAGAGTCTCCTGGCTTGCCTGCAGCTTGCTATGCTGCTTTCCCAGCAGATTTTGGGATGGCTGAAGTGCCCCAGCAGGACAAGAGCCTGTGAGCATGATGCTGCTGGTAGCTGGAGCAAGAAGGCGTCATCAACAGGGTCCCTTTGATCAGGGGTCCGTACTTAAAACCATCCACAAGGTTCCCTTTTTTGCCTCGGTCCCCGATTCTTACCCACAGGCTTTTGACTTGCACATGGCTGTTCTTCAAGAGACAGCTCTTTGCAATTAGTCTACCTCCTGATGTAGAGGGTGACTCCTCTGCCTCTTTTTTTCCTCACCTGTCTCTTCTGGAGAGCCTGTAGCCACCAATAGTCACACTCCAGTCACATCCCACCAAATTTCAGTGATGGTAAGAAGATCATAACTTTCTAGCAGCACAGTGGCTTCCAGCTTCTGTTAGTTGCTAGTGTTGCATCACTGTGGTTACAGAACACAGAACTGTCATGCAAAGTGTGTTAAATGGTATATATGAGCTGTGACTGATAGGAGTAAATTTTAGTCTGGAAAAGGGTAGTTGAGATCTTATGTGTGTGTGCTGATAGCTAGAGAAGCTTGAACTTGGAGTGCTAGATATCTTCCGAAATTAACAAAATTCAACTCTTGTTTTTAATATGTATGCTTTAGCCTGTAACCCTAGTTTATTCAACAAGGAAAGCCTGAGTATTTCCATGACATAACTGGGCATACACATAGCATACCAGGGACCAGGTCCATCTGAAGAACAGTGTTTACAAATCATGGAGAGGAGGGAAAAATGGGGGGGGGGGAGGTTCTGTGTCACTGTCTTGGACTGATTTATTTTACAGCTGCTAAACAGCTGTGTAGCACCAGTGACAGTGGTGAAGAAAGGTGTCGTGTAAAAGGGAAAAAGCAATTGAGCAAAATTTGCTTACAGTGGTGTAAACATCAATCCCCCTTAAGTCTTACTGCAGTTGCTCTGTCTGTAGGGTGTCTCAGTGAGGTACTAACATCTGCTTATTGAATAACAGTGTTTAACTTCTAAGCTATGAAACTGGGCAGTTCTTCTTCCTCCAGATGCCTCAGTATGGAATAAGAGTCTGGAGTTTTCCTTCATTACTTCGTTACTGTCTTTAACTAGTAGGAGCAGAATTTATGATCAAATCTTTCCCTTCTGGAAAGTTCTCTGGTCTTTTCAAGATTATGATAGAGTACAATGTTGAATTGTATTTGAATAGCAGTGAGGTTTACAATGGAAAGTTACTTGTGCCCACTGATTACAGTTGTTCACTGGCCTCACAGCAGAAGTTCCTCAAAAGGAAAAAGGAAATTACATCCAGAAACTTTAGTACAGTAGTAGTTCCCTGGTGTGCTCCTTCAGTTCTTCCATACCTAGACTTCAAGCTCAAAATCCTGATGACAGAGTTGAAGTACTGTCCTCACTACATCTTCAAACAGACTTCAATATCTGCTCTCAGTGAGATTGTCAAAGCTGGGAGTGAACAACTAGATCCCACTGACCCTTACCAGCCCCACCTGCCCGTCATCTGTGCTGCGTTGTCCATGGGCCCAGGATCCCCATTTCAGGTCATTCTGCATTCAATCTCTGCTGCAGGTGCCAGTTTCCAGCTCAAATACAGCAGTTACTGTGCCTGGCCATGGATCCTACTGCTCTGGACTTACCCTCAGACTGACCTTCTACCTGCATCATCACTGTGGAGCTGTCCAGAAATCACTTAACTGGGTCAGCAATCATTGCACCTGGTCCTGATCTTAAACTTGGAATTGACTTCCCAGTTTGGTCTCAGCCATCACTGCAACTGATCCTGATCTTAAACTTGAAATTGATTTTCCAGTTTGATCTCAGACCTGCCTCAGCACCGGGAACTTGATTGTTGATATGGGCTCTTGGTTGAAGCCAGTTACCATCCCTAGGCCTGCCCTGCTGCCTCATCCGGGAGTGGAATAGCTTTTGTTGACTGGTGAGGCTCATGTCCTACCAACTGGGAGACATCATTCGTGGTTCCTCCCTCTCCATGTCATAGACAGCTGGCCATAGCTGCATTCAATGCAAACAGCTGTTATACTAATGCAAAACAATGAGTAAATTCAAGATCTTATTGTTGCTGTCATAAGGGTTAGGTCCAGAATAGTCTAGATGCTATTCCACACAAGGTGTTAATTGCTCTAATCTATTAATTCATTTGCTAAATAGTCCTTCTGGTCATTGTGTTGGTTACCACTAGCTGAATCCTGAAGTTTAATGTATTTGTACACTAAAATAGCCTCTACATCACATCTAAACAATAGTTTAGAAGAAGGGACAATAAAAACATGTACAGGTTAGCAGTATCAAGGTAACTGGGTGTGTTTCTGAATGGTGTTCAAATGAGTGAAGTAGTTGTGTGTTTGTCATATGCACATTGTTTAGTGTAATGTGAACCTATGGAAATGATAGCAGTGGCTGTTCTAATGGGCCAGAGATAAGAAAGTGTTCTTAAGGAGAAAGTTACGTTACAGTCTCATAGCTGAGTCAAAGGCATGATGTGTTTAAGAAAAATGAGATTTGCTTAATTCTCTTCTTGGGGTTGCCTTCAAAGTAAGGAGTATACTTTTTACAGTCAATACTCAAGTCCATACTGGTATATTTGTCACATGAAAGAGGAAGGAGGAAAGGGAATATGGATGCAATTAAATGGTGATGTCTTTTTTTGCTATTGTTAGAGGACTTAATGAAGTAGAATTCAGTTTTGGTAAAGTTAAGGGACATTGCTGTCATTTCACATTATCTGTTTTAGAGACTTGCAGACAGGGCTACACTCCAGTTATTTGAAGGGCACAGGAATTAAGTCAACACCAACTTTTAGTTTGGCAGCAAAAGAAATGAAATTAATGTTTAAAAGTGTGGTTTTTTAGTAATATTTATTTTGTTATTTTTAAGGTCTAGATTGAAGAAGGATTATGATGACTTTAAAAGACATCCAGACCATGATAAATTTACCAGAGAATTGTGGAGTAATGATGAAAGTGAAGTTGATTTTGGCAAAGAATCTTTTGCAGTAGTATGCGGTAAATTATCAGAGTCTGCAGAACATATAGAAGTTCCCAAAAAAGATCACTCAGACAATGGTAAGCATTTATTGGAATTCAGTAGCTTGATCTTGATTCAGGAGATTAATCGAGTTGATTTGGGAACCTAAGTTTTCCATGTGAGCTTGTGTCCTACTTCTTACCTTAACTCTACCACTATGATAATATGAAAAGAGCCTGTGGTGCATGTCTGTCAGGTGGCACTGAAGAGGAAGAGGATGGACATGACCAAGATTAAGATTCCACTTTATTTAAGTGTTTGGTATTTTTTTGTGCTTAACTATTTCTGTGATAACAGTGTATCTGTATGGAATTTACTTTTATGGTGGGTTTATCTTGACTGGCTGCCAGATGCCCCCCCAACCACTGTCACCCTCCTTTCCTTAAGAGGCTAGAGAGAGAAAACAATATAGAAAACCTTAATGGTCAACATACAGACAAGGGAGATCGCTCACCAGTAACCGTAACAGTCAAAACAGACTCACTTAAGGAGAATTAATTTAATTAGTTGACAATTAAAGATAGAGTAGAATCATGCGAAAAAAATACAAAACCTAAACCCCTCCCTTTCTCATATCCACCTTCTTCCAAGGCTCATCTTCATTCCCAATTCTTCCAGCTCCTTGTCCAATAGCACAGGAAGGATGGAATCTTGAGGGGGCTTGAGGTCAGTTCGTAACAGTTAGTGCCTTCTTCTCCTTCCTCATCCCAGCTTCAAGGTGGGGTACCCCCTATGGAATATAGTGCTTCACAAACTGCACCATTGTGGGTCCTCTCCACAGGCTAGAGTTTTTCAGCATAAGACTGTACTAGTGTAGATCTCCCATATGCCACAGTTCCTGTCAGGAACCTGCTCCAGGATGGGCTCTTCACGGGCTGCAACTTCTTCAAGGCATTCTACTCACCTGCTGTAGAATGGGGTCCTCAAACATCTGCAATGTACATACTTGTTCCAGCATGGTTCTCTATGGGAGCAGGTAAACCTGTTTGATCAGAGGTCTTACTGGGTTGGAGGGGAATCCATTTCAGTGCCTGGACCACCTCTTACCCCTCCTTCTTTGCTGACCTTGGTTTCTGCAGGATTGTATCTCTACGTTTTTTCCTCAGTCCACTCTGTCACAGACTTCGGCAAAGCATTGTCCATGAGGCATCTTGGCTGACAGGCTCAGGCATGTCCTGCAGTGAATTTGTTTTGGAGCCAGCTGTGTCTGGCACAAGACAGTTCCTGGTCTCTCTCCTCAGAGAGGACCCCCTGCAGCCCCATGCAATGAAAACCTCAATGCATGGTCCTTCTGTCCATCTGGCCCTCCTGCATGCATCCTCTGCCCTCTTACCACTTCATGAATCCCCTGCTCACTGGCTAGTCCAGCTTGATGCTCAGCATGAAACATGGCATTCACATCTTTGTCACACAGGCATCCCCCACTCACGAGTCCACCTGTTAGGCCAGGCCAGACCCCCGGGCCCTCCTGCTCACCATCTAGTCTAGCTTGAAGTTTATCAGTGAATACATGCACACTGGATTTGGGGAGCATACAGACACTCACCCCCGGCAGCTGGCACCAGGCCCACAGGCTGTAACGTCTTGCGGCTGTCCTTAAAACTCTCCTTACCTATACACATTGATTCATGGGTTTGTATAGCTGTACCAATTCCCTCACCCCTCCTGGCTCCATCTCCGGGATCTCCTCTGGTTTATAATCATATTAGTTCCAAAAGTTAATCTTCCTGCAAGAGGCCTCTTCAGTTTCCTGATAGCCCATCAGTAGGTGTGATTGGTGAAGTTGTTTTTTGACATTGTCTCCATTTTGGTTTGGTTAGATCTGTGTCTCTGTATTTTTTTTTCCTGGCTTTTCCCTTTTTCCCCTCAAGGCCACCTTGCTGGAATATACATTTTCATGCTCTCACATACTGTTATCAATTAATCTGGTTGATCAGGTTTGGTTTTCCTCACTGTCTCCCATTGCTGGTCAGGTTTCAGTCCCTGTATGTTCTTGTTTATTACTTCCTCCTTTCCTTATTACCCCTATTTTGTATTGCAAAGGTCCTTGACCAGATGCCCTTAAAAAATTAGATATTTCCTTCCACGTACCTTTACTCTTGCAAACTAGTTTAATGCCTTTAGCAAGACACTGTAAAACTGTTTTATAGGGGTATCAGTTGCAAACATGTAACACACAGTTTCTGTTTTAATATCCTTGCAGATGAAATGAAACTATTAGAGATGAATTTACCTGCAGGAAAAAACAGAATTCTGAAAAAAGAATCAGCTTCTAAAGAGATACAGAAGACTCTGCCCAAATGCATTAAACGACAGTTCAGGCAAAATAGTTGTCTGAATCAAAGTACTAACGAGCTTTCACCAAGGAAGAAAGCTAAACTGAGCACTGATGAGGCTGTGGTCCAGAGTTCAGAAAGTAGCCTGCAGTCGGATAGTTGCTTGACTGAGCTGAAACAATTTGAAGGGTCAACTCTAGAGTTGCTTTCCTTGACAGATCCTGCAACATCAGTATCAAACTTTGTGAAAGGGACCAAACCCATCCAGGCCTTGCTTGCCAAGAATATGGGGAACAAAGTGACCTTAACAAATCAACTGTTGCCTCCTGCGGGCATGAACCTGTCTACTTCTGAAAAGTCAGTTTTGCCAGCTTTGGAATCATCACTGATCAAACCAGCATTGCCCTGCCAGGCTAGCTCAAAGACTCCTTTACAAATGGTGTACAAAATGCCAAATGGCCACTGTGTACCATTAGATGTTCCCAACAGCTCAGTGAAAATTCAAATGCAGGCTATGATTGACCCTAAAAATGGAGAAAAAGTCATGCAACAAGTTCTTCTTTTACCTAAGAATTTTCTTCTTCAGCAGAAGGAAGAAAAATTTGTGCCCAAGGATATTCAGTCACTACAAAAAAAATCATTTAAGATGCACTGTACACCTTTACCAAAAACGTCAAATGTCAGTGTTTCTTTAACACCTGTTCTGGTAACAGGCCCTGCAAATGCCACTCAGTCACCCACTACAGTTTTTTGCAAGAATACTACTCACTCATCACAAGTGACTAGTCCCACGAACACCACACAACCATTGTCTGATGTAACTTCAGCAGATAACTTATCACCAATAATTCAGGTAAGCCAAAGTGAAAACGACAAAATCAAGACTACAGTTGCAACTGCTACATTGCCTGTGTCTTTAGCTTCACCTACTCTTTCCACAGCTAGCCAATCGTTGATACCAGCAGCAGCATTAAGTGCATCTACAGACACTGATTCTGTCTCTCATTGTCTTGCATCACAGCAGCAAACTGACTCCCTTGAAACTAAGCAAGAGCTAAAGACAGTGTGTGTAAGAGAATCACAATCTATTCTGGTCACAACACGAGGTGGAAACACTGGAATTGTTAAAGTGCAAACAAACCCAGACCAGATTTCACCTAGTAGTTTATGTCCCACTTCAGTTTTCACTTACACATCTCAACTTCAGGCCTTTCTTGTGCCAAAAACCACAATAGTATCATGCCCTAGTCTTCCATCTGTAGCAACAGCCACATCTTGTCTCCCGCATATCGGACAATCATCTCCTTCTGGATTTGCCCCGTCAATAGCTTCTCCTGTTAACATTCCACCTTTCCCTGCTGATTTTAACCAGGCAATGGAGAAAAATACTGAATTCACACTACAGCAGCCGGCTGTTCAGGACTCTTCGTGTCAAGTAAGAGACAACTCCTGCCATGTGTCTTCTTTATCCTCCATTCCATTACCTAGCAATTTGGTGTCTGCAACTCTAAGCAGCCCTGTTAGTGTATCTAGCGTTGGACAAAGTAATATTGTCAAAACTCCAGATTCTTCTGTGCAGCATGGAGGGGATACTAAAGTGAAAACAAAACCTGTTACACAATCTGAGTCAAATTCTGCAACAAATGGAGGGTTAACCAGTGGTACTCCAGTCCAGAAATTTACATTAATCGCAAATCCACCAATTTTATCTCCTTCTGGGGCATCAGGGGTCAGTATTTTACCCTGTTCAGCATCCACTGCTGTTAACACTCAGAAGCTGGTTTTCATTAACACACAAATTGCCAATGGCCCATCAACCACCAATCTAGTTGCAGAGTCATTGAAACAGAATCTTCCTTCTTCCCTAACGAAAACCTTTGTTAATGCCACAGAGCAACCACAGTTGGTTTTGATCCCATCTACAGTAGGAGCACCAGTGAGAATAAACTCATCACCAACTATTGCTCAAGTAAAAGATGTGAAAATTGGGCTAAATATAGGTCAGACCATTGTAAATACTAAAGGCAGTGCACAGGAGGCCCTACCAGTTAATATATTGCACTCTGGCATTTCCAAAGGAGAAGACAAAAAGAGGACGGCCTTGGCCCCATCCTTGACAAGTAGTACTGTGGTTCCTGTTCCAAGTTTTGCTGTATCAGCTAATGAATCTATATGTGTTGCAACAAAAGCTGAAAATGCCTTTACAGTAAAAGCAGCAAATGCACAAGTAGAATCTGTTTCAGTAACATCAAATGGAACTTCCTCTGGGGCACAGCCTACTGTCTTGATGGGTGGCAATGATCCCTCAAGAATAAGGCCAGTTCTGTGTAATCGATTTTGTACATCAAATATTGGAAATACTGTGGGTATGTCAACTGTGAAAACAGGACATCTTGCTTCATCTGTGCTGATTTCAACTCAGCCAACAGTATCTCCACAAAACTTAGCATCTGGTCTGCAATTTCCAGTCATTAGCTTGTCTGGACCTGCAGCCACCCCCTCCAAGGTGTTACATAGAGTTCCTCAGTTGGCAGCAGTTCCATCTCCTCTTCCAGTACTAAAAAGACAGTTGCCCACACTGCTTCAGTTTCAGTCATCAGGAATTTCAGCTGCTGTGTCAAGTCATGCAGGTATTCACAAACCTCAGAGTGTGTTGCTGCCTCCATCACCAAATCCAAGTGAAGTAATTAGTTTTCCCAGTCTTTCTGCCGTACAATGCCAGCAGGTGCCTCCCAGAACAGAGAAACAAAGTCATGATTATGCTTGTGCTTCTACCATTCAGATGTCTGAAGCTTCACCCCCTGTAACAAGCAAAACAGGAGTTCTGCTGAATGAACCTTCCACTCAACAGAAAATAGTCATTAACACTTGCATGCCTTTGGCACCTGGAACTCAGATAGTGATTAATGGTACTCATTTTGTTGTTCCACTACAAGGCCTCGGAGCTGGCAGCCATGTTCTTCTTCTCTCCTGTAATACAAAACAGACTCCTTTAACAATTAACCACATTCAAGAACCTCAAGGTATAACAACTGTTAATCCAATAACCTCAAAAATCATCCTAGCACCAAGTCATTCATTAAGTTGGCAAATACCAAAACATCCTTTGAAAAGCTCTACAAAAATTGTGAACTCTTTTGGAGCTGCAGATGCTTTACCCATCGTACATGCAACACCCCAGATATTTAGTACTCCAGCTAACTCATGTACTCCACTGTCTGCAGTAACTCTGTCTGTATCTTCAGTGACAAAGCCTCCCATTAATGTAGCTACATCTGCTGTTCCTGCTGTTCATCCTCCAAATTCTCATTTACCGAGCAACACATCGGTGTTTCAGCTAGACAGTTCTATCAAAAAACTGTTGGTCAGTCCAGAGGGAGCCATACTGAATACTCTAAATACTTCAGCACCAAAAGTTCCTTCCCTGTCTTCATCACTGCTTCCTGTTGTTTCCACAAGCAGAAATCCTACCACGGTCTTCCCTTCATCTCAGTCATCTTGCCTTGATAAAACTGACAAAGCTGCATCCTGAATTTACTGCAAATGAGCCACTTTGAAATTCTGGGGCATTCCTCGAACTTTGGAAGTTGTAACTATTGAATAATTTCTTACAGTGTTTTAAACAATTGATTTGCTTAAAATTAACAAGGTTACAGTTCTTGCCTGTTTACCTGTGGGGATCTGGAGAAATAAAAATTTTAGTTTGTCAGAAGTTTTCAGAGTTCTCTAGTAAAAGTCTCAGAAATGACCAGTGAATTCATTAAACTGAATTCACGTTTGGAGAAATCTTGCCTTTTGCTCGTGTTCCATCTTAAACTATGGACTGTTTGCCAGTGTGTTTATGACAGTGTATCTATCTCCTTTTTATTTATCAAATTTATTTTTGGCTTGTTTCTTTAAAAAAAAAAGTGCATTGTAAAAATGCAGTCTATAGGATAGAATTGTACATATTCCTGAACTCCTAAAAACCTGTACTAAACAATATGTACAAAGAACTATGCTGTCTTGTTTATGTTTTGTTTACATAATGTATAGTTTTTAAAGTATTTTAGTAACTTTGGACCAGTGTACTGTTTAGCAACAATGCAGAAGAATCTGCATGTAATAAATCAAGTTGCTGTACTGCTTTGTGTTGGCAGTAGTTAAAAATATGTGTAACTGTTACACAGTGGGAGAATACATACATACATACATACATACACACATACATACATATAGATAGATCTATATCTATATCTTTCAGTGTATGGTAGAATGAAATTATTTAATCTCTTTTGTTCTTCTCTGATTTTAAATTTCATGTGATTTGGCAGGATTTGGAAGGAAGGCCTCCTTATTGTTCCTCATTAGATAGGGCAGGATAACTCATACTTCATCCATTCTTAATGGTTTGGTTATGTTGCCTAAACAACTTCAGTGAAATGGTAAGACTACAAATGGTTTCCTAGACACCAGTCTAAGTCATACTGATTGCTGTTAAGGACTGTCATACTTTGTCTTAAAGCTAAAAGATCTGTTGAATAGTTAATGTTCTGTGTTTTACAGCCGTGTATGTGTTTTCCCATATCTGGTAACTGTAACAAGGTCACTCATTAATCTTCTGTCTAGCCACAACAACTACCCATTTTTTTCACTGGTCATGCTTTCTAGATCTGTATTTTTTTCTTTAGCTTATAAGTGGTCTATCTGGAAGGAGATTGCTAAAACATCATACAAGATTAAAAGAAGCTTTATTAGTATTTTGAATGGGGATAATTCACAAATTGCATTAAAATTCCCTTTTTATACAGTGTTTTCAGTATTTATTGGCTTAGCTTCAGCATTTGATCTGATGAAACCTTTGGGTTATTTTCTGCAGATCTGCTGAGTTCACAACTGCCTGCTGCAGTGATAAGTTTTTGATATCTTTTGTGATTTTGCATATAGAGAAAGGGTGCCCATCTTATGGAAGATGATGATTTTAGAATTGTTGTCATCATATATGTTGGATTTTTTGTGGAGTTAATTGGTTTGGGTTTTATTTTTAGAAACTAGAAGGGAAGATTTCAGAAGGGCTTATAAATGTTAGTTGCCTTTTAAATAACTATGACTTCAAAGGGGATAAAAGCTTACATATCTGTATTTAGCAGTGTTCGTAAGCTGAACTTCATAAAAATGAAGCTTCAACCTTTGCTCTTCATCCCGTTGAATTTTCCACTTCCCTTCCCCTTTTGCTGTACACAGTTTTGCAGTTCAGACGTTGAGTTGAAGAACAGGACCACATCTTACTGCCTCTGTCAGCTGCCCTTGAAATTGTTCTGAAAAGTAACCTGATCGCTATTTAGCTGTAGTTCTGGGAAAGTAGGGGGAGGAAAGGTTTGTGCCTTCCTTTTGCACTAATTAAAAGAATTGCATTGGGAAATTGCATCTTTCTGGATCAGAAATTTCCGTCTTATCTCAGGGCTGGGAAAGATGGAAGCTGTCAGTTTTGCAGTGAAAGAAGGTTTATTTAAATTGAGAAAAAGCTACCTGCTATGATTTTCCTGCTTCTCGTGTAAGGTGTTTTGTAACTTATTTTGAAGACACCTGGTAGTAAGGGTGTCTGCTTGCCCTTGTACAGTTTAGAGGACTAAGGATTTTTAAGTCTAACTGCATTTTACAGTTGAATGCTGCAGGTGACTTCTCCAACAGAAGGAGATGGCAGAGAATAGCAGTTTCTTCATGGACATTTTACATATCCCAAACCCATATATACCAGCAACTCATTTTATGTCCATTTCACTGGTTGAACCTTGGGACTCGCTTTTTTTTGATTTTTCTCTTTTCTTGCAATGATTGTTTTTTCCCTTTTTCTAATTTATATTTACTGTAGAGTTGCCTATATTGTTTGGAAAGCTCAAGACTAGGCTCTAGTATTGAAGTTGTTCTTGATGGAGAAAAAAATGCTTGCATGGCATTTTTCTCTGTGCTAATGTAACAGAAAGATTTATGCTATAATTGATTCTAATAAAGAGAAAAGTTAGAAAAACTGAACTTAGGAACTCAGGGCTCAAGTAACTTGCTTGAATGATTTCCAAGAAATTTTGTGAATTATTATGGCAATATTTTATGATTTCGATAAATATTTTATAATTTGGCAGAGATAAATTTTACAACATGAAAAGTTTGATTCAGTTTGATTACAGTTTTCATGGATTTTAATTCTCAGACATATGTTCACATTCCAAATCCTTCTGGAGAAAGACTTGAGACTACTATGTAATGGGCTCACAACAGTCATTGTGTAAAACCAAATTTTAGTAATTTTTGTGAATAAAATTCCTATTCCCAATACTCTTCTCCAATAGTAAGAATGTCAGTCAGAGATATGGGGTTTTTTCAAATGAATATAAATGCCCATTGACAATTTGCTATGTACCTTTTGCTGTTTACCAAATGTATAGTGCTACCAGTAGCACAAAAACAACTGTAAAAACATAGATTATATTCACAGACACAATGAAAAAGCTGAATTGCCTGCATCTCAACTTGAAGTTAAAAAGATGTTTGATGAAACATATAAATATAGATAAATAAATCAGCCTTTTAAGAAAACACATTCAAATTCTCAGAGCTTGTAAAATGCCATGCTTTTGGACACCCTCTGATAATTGTATACAAGTATTCATACACTATATTACATTACATTACAATATTTTGGGTTCACTAATGACTTTGAATATTCTCAATGACATCCTTTTATTTACCTCAATGGACATTTTCTGCACAATAGTTTTGCTTTGCTATGAGTAGAAAATGTCGTTAATATTGCTTCACAGTTCAAACCCCCGTGTGTGTGCTGCCATTTTCTCACAGGCATTCTGCCACACTAGAAGGAATTAAATTTGACAAGTCTTAGGGTTCATAGAAGTATCTATTCAAACCAAGTGTTTCTGTCAAGTCATTCAAATCTGTGCTGATTTCACTGCGTGACATAACAAAGGGTTTAATATGAAAAGGGAAGCAAAAATTTTCCTGGTAAGTGAGAGAAGAGAAACTAATTTATCTCATGGGAGTAGGTCAGAAAATTACTAAAAGCTAGCATTTGTAGGGCAGCCATAGCTGCCGCAGTGTGTGTAGTTTATGGTTGGTTTT
This sequence comes from Chamaea fasciata, assembly GCF_029207755.1. NCBI lineage: Eukaryota > Metazoa > Chordata > Aves > Passeriformes > Sylviidae > Chamaea > Chamaea fasciata. The sequence goes on from NW_027094089.1 coordinate 12,161,375, forward strand.
GCTTATACTTTGTGGTAGTGCAGAACTTTAGTAGCCCAAATAAATTTTAAAGTAAATTAATAATTTTTATTGAAGCATGAATATTTGTTATGTTTAAGGACTATTTCCTTTAAATAGAATGGCCAAAGGTGCTTACAAGAACTTAAACTCATGTGAACTGCCCCCTGTAAGCTGCACCTCAAATGAGTTTACTGACTCAAAATAATAGGAAAAATAAGATTAATAATGCTACATCAGACTTAAGGTCCATCTATCCTGTTATGATGGCCATCGATCCCAGCATCACCTAGTCTCTTGAAGCACTCAACAGTAGCATTCCAAAAGAGCACAATAACAGGCCTGAATACTCTTTTAGTATCCACTAATCTGTGATCCAGAGTCTTCCTCATACAGCTGTGATTTTTTTCCATTTAATAACTTTCAGTGCATTTCTCTTGATGAAATACACCAATCCTTTCAAGAATTCATGGGTATGGAAACAGACTATTACCATACACAGCATCTAGTGTTAAAGAGTTTGTAAATAAATCTGCTTTTTAGTTTCCAAACCTGGCACCTGCTAGTTTCATTTGATGCAAATAATATTTATATTGTAAGATACAATAAGCCTTTGCTCTCTGCTGGTTTTCCAAGTGGCTTATGTTGTCTGTTGCCATGTTGGTTTTCTCTTTTCTAGAATAAAGAGAAATCGTGAGAAATCAATTATTTCTTTCATGGAAGTAATCAGTTTCTGTCATTGTTGTGTATACCTTTTCAATTTTACTATATTCTTGAGATATGGTATCAGAAGAGTGCGTGTTCTAAGGTCCTATGAGCTATTCAGCTGTGTGTTGATTTTTCTTTTATAATAATTATTTCAATGGTTGTGGGTTGATTTCTGACTATTATTTATCCTCGTACTAACTTTTTCATAGAAGTATCAATTGTGAACCAACTTCATATCAGTGTCAACTCAATTCATCCAATACATCTATACGACTTGCAGAATATTGAGAATATTGTAGCTGTAAAGACATGATCTTTAAACCAGGTTATTGAAACTACTGCAAGTCTGGCACTCTTCTATTTTTGCTTGGTTTATGTCTCTTGGAGATGTAAAAGGAGAAACTGCTGTAATAATTTTTAATGTGAGGCTTTTGAAATCTCATTGGTTTTGTGCTTAGGATACAAGATAAAGTCTGTATATGGTCACTTTATACAGATTGACATCCAGATAAGGAATTTTTAGTTGTTGAATGAGCCACTTTGTAAATGTGATACAGAGTAATGCTGTTTTAAAAAAAAATTCTTGGAACTACAGTGGCATAAAAACAAACTTTAAAGTCTTGATAAATCTTCGTGTATTTTCTTATTTTCTCAAAATATGGAACTGTCTGTTCAGTAATCACACCTGAATGTCTTGAAGAAACTTGGAAACGCGGATAGTTCATTATATCATTTGTGACTGGTCCAGAAGTTCTTCAGAAAGTTGGTGTTCTTACAGTATTTTTATTCCTATCTCAGCTGAACTAAACACATTAAATAAAAATGGTATGTAATGCAAAGCAAATGTAATTAATTGCTTAAAATATTTCTTGAAATTATGAAGGTCTTTTAAAATGTGCATAAATGTGATTTCCCACCTTTTGCAGATGAAGACAATGGAAGTTCTGAGTTCTCATAGCAACATGGAGGAACTGGGAATAGAATCCTTGGTCCCCTGACTCCTTCCAACATCCCATCCATAACTAAAGGTTAGACACCTAGATTACTGCTTAATCTTCCCCTATTCTCACTTTTTACAATGAAGAAAATATTTCAAAAATGCAATTTTTTTCAAGAATGTGAGGAGCATTGACAAATAGCATTTACAAAAATTAAATACCAAAGGGAAGCAAGATAGTGAAGAAACAACTGTGATTTTTGTGATTGTCTTCAGGCTTTAGAACTTTGCTTGTCAATGCCAATGTCATAAAAATAAGACAATATACTTAATTATTTGTTCATACTGATTCCATCTCAAGTATAAATACACAAGAATGAATAAACAAGTATAAAATCAGACTATTTTGGCTGACAATATGTTGTTGCCATCTGGTACCAGCATATAGATTGTGATCTATCTTTGTAGCATGCTGTTATTTGTAGAATCATTGCTCATTCTTTTTTTTTAACACATGCAGCAGTGAAATTGAATAACAGAGAGGAATTAGTGACTGGATATTACTGTGTAGCCACAGGGTGCCTTCCTTGTAATAAAGGAAGAGTAGTATCATGATGGATTCCATTTACACAGTATAAAAAGCAGGTATTTTTAGTATTGTAATAAATTCTAGCTACTAGGAAGGAGGAATTGCTTGTATCTGTTTTTAAAAGACATTGACAATTCATATTAGCAACACACCAATACTAAAATTACAGTGCATTTTTTGAGGCTTGTCTGGACAGTATTCTACAGTTCAACTACAAGTTATGCCTTCAAAATACTATTCTTGCCAGTAGAGTGCTTTTTGCATTGTAAGCATAGAAGAACAAAAAGTGGGAGAGTATTTTCGTTCCTGAAGTATTTTCCTTCTTCATGGCCTAAGAAACTGATGGAAAACCAGTCCATTTTTTTAAAAAAGAGCCCATGTCTGAAAGTGAATTTCTTACTTAGGCACATGAAATGCAAGTGATGTGACTGGTGCAATAGTCCTGTCCATGTATTAGCTGCACCTTGGACTTGGTGTTTCACTCACTGTAGTGGCCAGTAGAGAATTCTTAGTGGAAAGAATTAAGAAATAGATCAAGTATGAGTTAATTTTCCCAGTATGTATACACAGCCTCCAACAGTAATTCCAGGAGAATTGTGTGAGCTCAGCCTGAGCTTGTCTGTGATGTGAAAGGGCAGATTTTGCAGCCAAAGAATCAGTTACTGGAAAAAATGTGAGCAGTAATTCAAAGAAGCAAAGTGGAAAAAACAGTGATATAAATGCAAAAACCTGCTTCTCCATTATAAGAAGTGGTAGGAGAGGTGCATGAATCATGTTAAACAGCAGAAGGTTTGAATGAGGAGTTGACTGAAATTGTTGTTGGGCCCAAAATCCAGGAAGTGAAGATCATGTGGACTGCATATCCTGGGTATTATGAATGTAAGAAAGACAAGCTTCTTAAATCTCTAGAGATACCAAAAATGTTCAGGTTGAGTTTCCTGGAGATAGCGAAATAGGAGTATTTTATAACAAGATAGACATCTGACACCTGAATCCTTGCAATGCTTTCTCTACAGGATATTAATGTCAGGGATTTTTCACACTTAGCATATGATTTTTTTGTTTAAATGCAAATTCTGAAGCAGTTCTAAGGTTTTTCTTTTTTTATCACTTCCAGATGACAATCCTAAAATTCCTCCTGCAAACAGCTGGAGAATCAAATCTAGCACTGAGCTATGTCTAAAAAGGGCCACTCTTTTGGTCCAGAGTGTCAGAAGCAGTGAGGTGTATGTGGTGCTATGGAGAAATAGAAATCAAATACTTTTGCCAAGGTGAGTGGGAAAGGACAAATTGATAGAAGTTGGAAGATGACACCTTTTTCTTAAGAAAATTATGCTCAACAAAAAATGAGTCAGATCTTTCCCCTTATATCTACAAGATGATAATAAGGTAAATGAAAAAGAAAGAACTGTGAAGAAGGAAGGCTGCTTTTCTGTGAACGCAGAGAACATAGCAAATGTGCAGCAGAGAATTCTGTTTCTCCCATCCTGAGATGGAAGCTAGTAGAGTTGAAAAGACTTTACAAAATTAGTATTGAAAGACTGAAGTATTTGTATTAGGCCATCACGCTGTTTTGTACTGGTTTGAGCTCATGTGATGTATCTCTCAGAAAAGGTGCAAATAAAGCATGTGGTCCAAACTTCTTATTGAGGCTATACTAAAATGGTTTGGAAATGTGAAGGCACATGTGCTGTTTAAACTTTCTTCAGGTTTTCACCCATGTGAATCCACCAAGACTGGAGTTTGCAGTTATCCTGTGTGAAGAGCTTTCTGGGGGAACAAGAGAACGCAATAACTGTAACATTTAATGTCAATAATATTTGTGACATTTAACGTCAATAGTGTTGCTGCAATGGATTATACATTCTGCCCTTTTATTTCTAGTTAAATAGGGCCCTGTAGTCTCTGGTTCTTTTTTTGCTGAATAAATGTCATAGAATCACAGAAGCACAGAATGGGTCAGGTTGGAAGGGACGACAGCAGGTCACCAGGTCCAATCTCCCTGCTCAAGCAGGATCATCCCAGAGCACATTGCACAGGATTGCATCCAGGCAGTTCTTGAATATTTCCAGGGAGGGAGACTCCACAGCCTCTCTGGGCAATCTGTTCCAGTGTGGGAGATGCCATCTAGTGGGATTTGAGACATGGTTCATGGTGGATGAGAATGAGGTAGATGAGAATGGGATGGATGAGCCTTTCTTCTTAATATTGCTGTGAGTACAAGGCAGTTAGGAGCCCCACTACCTCCAAAAATGTAGTCTTTTGTATTGGCACAAGAGAAAAATCTACGTGGACAAAATGTCTAGAAGAGCTAGATTTTGGCAGCAAGGGAAGCAATAGTTCAGTCTGTTCATTAGAAATCTAAGGCTGCTGCCTTTGAGGCAAGGACTTTTTGCATAAAGGAAGAAAAGTAAAAATCTGAGGTTCTCCAAGAATACAAAATATGGAGGGTCAATTCCAAAAAGTGCACAGGTGCTGAATTTTAGCTGGTAGCATATATGGGACGAGTAGGTGTCCTGGGTTGTAGTATAGGATGTGCACAAAGTATTCTATCACCATCTTCATGGACTGTTGAATTCAGGTGGGACAGTGTTTTCCCAGACCCCCTCCCTCTGGACCATTAGCTTCTGTTAATAGCCCATCTGATGCCTTGCCCATGACTCATAGATAACTCCCTCCAGAAGCTATCTCTGTTTAATGGGCCATCAAGGACCCCCTGCATGACCCATCATCCCATTGTGAGATGCTCCGCCCAGGGGGAGGAACCAAGCATTCTCACCTGGATATAATCTGGGGTTTGGGACAGTAAAGGGGGCCCTTACCCACTGGATTCCCAGAGGAACAGAGCTACCAGACCTTTCTACAGGATCACTGCTTCAGGAAGACCACCTCATCTGGACTGCTTCCATCACTCTGCTCAGGTTGTATTCTGACTCTGTCAGTGGTCTTTTGTATTATTGCATCTATTTTATTTTACTTTCTTTCCTTTCTTCCTATTAAATTATATCCCTAACTTGGAGCCTCTCATTTGTTTTGCTTTCAAACCACTACAGTAGGTAATTCCTGCAGATAGCTTTTAAAACTTTATATTGCTGCTAGTTTACCTTTACTACCGCATGTAAAGTTAAGTGCAGATCTGTGTCCGAGATGACACTGGAAATTTTCTAGCGCTTTTCAGCTCTAATGGGCAGTACAATATGTTTAATGAAATTACATGAACACAACAACCTTTCAACCTTGTTGCACAGTTTAAAATGCAGTCAACAGAAAAATACATGTGCATTAATGCTACTTCTCCAAAGACAAAAAAACTCATTAACCTTTTCCTTTACAGAAGAAGTGAAAATAACTTTGCTTTTAAAGGCAAAAAATGTACTCTTATGTCATGTGAGTACATGGACTTAACACCAACAAAGTAATGGATATTCTTCCAATATTAGACATAAACATGAAGCAAAGTATTTCACTGAAAAATTACAAGCAATATGGCTATTACTAATACAGTTCTTAGGGCCAAGATAATATACATACATCCCCAGCTGTAGCAGGAGTGAAGCCGAAAGACATTGCTGAGGTGAGTGTCACTAGATTCTCCTAGCAACCAGCTGCAAATGCCAGTCATTTACACTAGACTGGTAAGACTCTACAAAAGCAAGTGCTTCCTGTGGAAAGTTCATGGTACTTTCTTTTATGATAATCCTCTGACATGTATGGACTATACTCTTCGGCTCTTGGCTCAAGAGCGTGTTTTGCTACATCATGCAGTATGCCAGGAAGATTGAACTCATCAGGAACCTGCTGCATTTTACCTTTGTTCAGTAGCTTTAAAAGGCTGTGTTGGGGTTTGTTCCTGCATTAAAAAGTAGATGATCCAACAGGGTCATACCAGAAATACAAACACAGACAGTGTAACTGCTATTGCCATTCTAATTTACCAATCTGACCAAAATACACTATATTAGCAAGGGGTCTGTTTCTGAAGTATTTGTTGCATCTATGTAAGGGTTCCATGCATAGCTGTGGAGAAGCTCCTGAGACCCTTTTTTACAGATAAGCTTTAGTAATAGTCCGTCTGCTGCTCTGATAGTGCAGATAAGTAGCAAGAAGAGCTTTATTCTCCAGCTGTGACCAGCCACCTCTTCATCGCTGTCCTGTGGAAAAAAACTCAAATTGCCCTTGAATTTCTTCATTAGCTTTTTTTGATGGAAGAAAATGAAGCACAAATATTACGTTTGTCCAAAATTATAGTTGTAATACAAGGCATCTGATAGCAGCCTGATTGCAAAGAGGGTAAAAACCAGAGGAGCAGAAGGTCTTTGACTTTTATATCCTCTCTATTACATACACGACCAAATTAAAGAAACTATGAATCTATATTTTGGTGACCGGTTGCTGCTCTGGGGTGATATAACTGTCTAATCAGAGACTTTCCAGGAAGGTTGAACACCCTATACCATGTTCTCCATGTACAGAAGTTAAAACATTTCGGTGCATTTCTCTTTAAATGAGCAGATGTCCTGGAATGTTTTAACTAGTCTTTGGTGAAGTGTAGTGTTATTGAGTGTAATACAGAAAGTACCAGTTCTTGAATCATGCAACTTTAGCAATTACAGATCTCTTGTTTCCAAGGTCTGACCTGTCTTGAATCAGTTGTTTTTATTTTTAATGTGTCAACAGCCAGACTCTGCCATGTACATCACTGGGTATAGAGCCAGATTTGAAAATGGAATTTAGAATGGCACTGAGCATGAGTGATGAAGTTTAGAACTATTTGAGTGCTCTGTGAAGCTCTATTTCATGCAGTTATTTTAATGCACTTAAATCTGAGACCACTGTCTATTTTGTCTATAAAGCAAAAAATACTCCACCAGGAGAAAAAAGGAGAGGACTTGCTGAAAACTGAGGATAGGTTTCCAGTAGGGCTTATCTATCCTTAAGTATCTATAAATTCAGCTCAACGTTTAATTGTTCCAGTTCTGGCTCCTGAGGAGTTTTAACAATTTGACCTTACACAGTTCCACAAAGAAATTAATATTTCCACTTCATCAGTGTTAACTTCCTCATGAGCTTTTGCAACATCTGGTAATATATTTAATTCTGACACTACTAAAAATGTGTGCAATCAAGTAAAGCTTTTTGAAATCTAAGCACTTCACTTCTTCATAGTGAATAACCTCTGTTATTTTTTAAATTGATTTTTATCTCAGATATGAGAAAATTACTGTGTATGTCAGTTCTATTCCACTGTAGCACTATACAGTCTTTTGAAAGGATGTTGCCCTAGAGAAGAGAATTGCAGAGTGCTGAGTTGCTAAAGACATCATCCTCAAGCTTTAGCTTATCGGTCCTGCAAGAAATATTGTGTTCTACATCTCTAGTCCTTACTAGCTATAAGATGGCATTTTTTATGTTTTTCTGTGTATTCCTCTTCCTGTTGCTAAATAATTCCACAGTTTTTTTCCTGACAGGCAGATATTGGAAATGACACAGGTAAGGCAGCTTTTTAGGTTAAAATACATCTCTAATTTCTAAATAAATATATCAACTAAATTTATAAAAATATGTGGATGGGTTATAACTTTTCACAGCAATTACTGGTATTTATTATCCTCCAACAATTTTACTAATATATATATAAAATTTATATTAAGTGTTATATAGACATTTTTATTACCAAAGAAACATTTTTTAAAACCTATTTTATTATTTATCAACATATGTGGAGTTTATGTTAGGCAAGTAACTGAAACCTTTTTTTGTTTTAAGATGTTTGTATTTGCATATTTGATGATAAAGAACTAGATTCTTTACTAATAGTGGTTAATAATTTATGAAATCAGTTTTCTTCTGTGACTGCTATTGTATTTAATGAATGATGTACTGTTTTAGCTGCCTCCTGCTGTGAGATATCAGGCCTTGTGTATAAATTTATTGATCTGCATATAATCTTAAGTAATAATCTGACAAGCAAACAATAACAAAAAGGCTGAGTATGCAAAAACTGCGTGTTCTGGCAGGCTGGGAAAATTAATATCTAGGAGTCTGTTGTCTTCTGTGTTTTTCAAAAAACATGGGGTTTTTGGCATTTACTTTTATAGTTTCATATTAGAAAGAAATGACATGCAAATGTTTATATTTACAAAATTCTTTTGCTCTCTCACATGTCTGCCCCAAGGAAATGAAAGTTGATGTCATTATATCCATTCACAATATGAAATAGTATGGACTCCAAGCAGAAACTCCTAGATTGCCTAGATCACGTTTTATAAGGAATTATTTCAATACAGGTACATAAACGAGTGATATGAGGTATAAGTGTGTTGTAAAACATAGTCACTTTTTGGAAGTTAGTTTTAAAACTGCTGGTGTGAAAAACAGTCTGTAAGAGGACATATAGTCAAGTGGTTCATTTTGTGACAAGATTCTTTTACATCACACTCTGAGGAATGTTTGGCGGGTTTTTGTTTTTTGGTGGAGTTTTTTGGTGTGTAGTTTTTGTTGTTGTTATTGGGGTTTTGGGTTTTTAAATTATTTTTTAAAGAAAGGGAAACTAAATGAGGAAAATTAAAACAAAGGTGCCATCACTTTTTACTCTGATTCATACCAAATAGTGTGTGATTACAGATCTATGTAGACATATGAAGGATTCAAGATAACCAGACCATAATGTATTAATCTGACAACAAGAAATGAAAAGCTTAAAATAAAAGCACATTCAGATTTATTAAGGCATTTCAAAGACCAGTTCTGTAAATTAAGTGGGAATACTTCTCAGCAACTGCTAATGAAAACATGTTGTTTTCTATTGTATGATTTTAGCTTTAAGGAAGTTAAGCATATACAGGAAATAAAGAGTGAGCATGAAGAAATGGAATCAGTATGTTGAGGGTTTCAAATTTCATGTTGTCATGGTGAATAAGGCGGTGGTGACTGATCTGCAGCAATTTTGTCATAAGCTGGTGGAGCATTGGGTACCTATGGTAAGGAAAATGGGTGTGAAAGATAAAAAAAAATCCCAATTGAGTTAAAAGAAAAATGACAAGAGAATGACATTAAACACACAGCAAGCTATTTACCACTGTATTAGATACAGTTCTATGACTTAAAGAAGCTGAGCTTATTCATTGTGTCTGTTGTTTAAGGTTACTTTTTTGGTATATGTTTTCTGGTTTTGCCTCAGATTCACTTTATTGCTATTGCCCATCCAAAGGGATAATTTTTGGTGTTATAAAGGCAGTAATATTTTTCTTAAATATATGGGGTGTTTTTAGATTGATAATTCAGACAAATATTGAAGCTTTTCTTTAAGAGTCTTGATGTAGGCATGTTGTCCTATTTCTAGAGGTAAAAATTTGAGCAGCTTATTTAAAATTGTTCAAAGTTAGCCTCTTCTCAATTCTAAAGCAATTTAAACACTCCCATTTATATGTACTTATCGTTTAATTTACCTTTTTGGAAAATGAAAGTTTAAATGTTCGTCTTTCCATAATGATTAGAAGAGCTACCATGTTGAAATTTTGTAATGTTCCCTGATAATGCTTGTCAGAGTATAGTATACCAGACACAATCCATTTGTTGTTTGTCAGAATGGTAGAAAATCAATTAGGGAGATGTTTGGGAGTTTTCAGTATATTTCAGCATTTGGGTGTTGCATCATTCTAATAGATTGCAAAATGATCATACAATTAAGAATAAATGTAAATTGAAGACAATAACTTTTAAAATAAACATTCTAAATAGTAGATTTAATTTTTTTAATTTTTCACAGTACAAATTTTTTCAAGTACTATTTTCTAAGTTGATATTTAGGCATTGAAGACTCAAAGTACGAGAGAATACACCAAGGGAGAAATCATCAAGTGCCTGTTTAACAGTATTATCTCCCCATGTCTTACTCAGTTTTAATTGAGATTTTGAGTTACAACTTACCATGGAATTTAAGTCTCTGTAGTCCTGCAGAGCCATTTTGCAGTCCAGTATTTCTCCCCCACCTACCACGTTTTGTATTGTGCTCACACTAGAGCTTTTGCTCTGTGACAGGTCATAAAGAAATATAGGGAAGGTGAAAGGAGGAAGAGACTGTGTGAAGCTGGAGCAAAATTTGACAGCGCATATACAGAATGTATTAGAATGTAGAATTTGACACAATGCAGGTATGAAAGATACCTTACCTATCACTTTTTGCTGTCTCTGCTGATACGTATGCTCTCTCCCCTGGCAGCCCAATTACATTGCCAGAAAAATAAGTATCACGTTTTTTGGGTCCCAGACTGATGTAGGAACTTACATCTTATGTACCCAAATGCCTCCTCTTTTTTATGCCACCCATTTCTTTCCTTAGTTCCCAACCTTTTAGTTTTCCATTGTACACCTTCTGTACCAGTTCTCTCCTAGCCAAAAATAGCCTAAGAAAAATATGATTTTCAAAACCAGAAAGTAGCAATCTGTGATGAGAAGGAATTAAAAAACAGATTATTTTTTTCCAAGATATACAAAACAGGAATTTGGTTTGATTTTTGAAGGGATTTTTTGAGTATTACCTTCATTTGTGCAACATTTCACTATGAAAGTTCAGTTTTTAGATATTCTGCCAGTTGATATATGTATTGGATAGATAACTGTATACTTGGATAGAAAGAGAATGGGACAAAGTTATCAGAAACAGCAAGGAAATGGATTTGCTAACTTTGGTGAGAGCTTTGCTGGGTTTTTTGGTCCCAAATAGTTACTTTATATATTCTTCATAATATTAGGATAAAAGATACTGTAAAACATATATTTGGATAAAGCTTTGTCCTGGTTTCAGCTGGAGTAGAGTTCATTTTCTTTTAAACAGCTGGTACCGTGCTTTGTTTTGGATTCATTATGAGACAAATGCTGATAACACAGTGATGGTTTGGGTTTTGTTTAGTAGCTCTTGCTCTGTGTCAAGGACTTTACAGTGGCTCATGCTCTGCCACAGAGCAGGTGCACAAGAAACTGGGACTGCTTATGGCTGGGACGTCTAACCTGGACTAGCCAATGGGATATTCCACACCCAAGAACATCATGCTCTGTATATAAATAACAGATTTGGCTGGGAGGGGCTGATTGCTGCTCAGGAATGAGATGGACATCAGTTGGGAGTGGTGAGAAACTGTATCGGGCATCACTTGTTCCTTTGGGGTTTTATTGCTCTCTTTCTCTCCTTTTCATTATTATGATTAGTAGTAGTAGATGATTATATTTTGTTTCCATTTTTGAGCTGTTCTTATCTCAACCCATTAAGTTCACCTCTTCTTTCCAGTTCTCCTCCACACCAGGGTGGCAGCAGGAAGTAAGCAAGTGTCTACATAGTGATTAATTGCTGTCTGAGATTAAACCATAATAAGCTTTCACTTTAAAGAATTTTAAAAGACCTCCCTTTCATACAAGAGGGAGCAAAACTTAAAAAATAAAGCTTTGGGACTTCTAACAACAGATGTTATGAGAAGGATTGTACCTTTTTAAAAAATATTTTCTAAGAAGACACAAATGAAAATATTTTTAAAGTCATCGTAAGAAAACAAATCTCAAACCCGTCCCACTTTTTTTTAAGTAAATCTTAAAACTGCAAGTCAAATTTTATATGGATAAATCACACATCACCCATAGGAGAGCATATTTACCTACTTGTAACAGTTATTTTTCTTCTCTGCTTCCTTTCCTAGATTTACTCTAATCATATCTGTCCTTATTTAGGGGTAAATCTTATGAACAGTGAATATATTACGTTTATTTGAATGAAGAGACAAAGAACATCTCTTTGTTTTGTGTAAATCTAAACAGAATGCTTCCTACAAATAATTTTTTATTGATGTGTTGTGCAAAATTGGGCAACTGTTTTCCTGTCCCTTTGCTTATGGTTCCTCTTACCCCTTTTTTCTGACTGGCAAGTTCTTCAGGGCAGGTTGTGTTTCATATTGTGTGGTTTTGTCTGTGACATATGTCAGTGTAAATACTGCTTGAGATAATGGTGTCCTGTTACAGATTTGATGTTTTTTGCTTTAATGTAATGCAAATCAAGGTAATATGTTGTCAAAATAATAGCATGAGAGAACATGGACTGCTACACTTACCCGCAGACTTTTGTAGCCACTGCGTCTTTTGTAATACCAGCAGCCAAAGGCAAGTAAAATTGCCAGCACCAAAATGAGAAGTCCAATACCCAGAGCTCTGTTGGGAATGCAAAACAAAGTAATTTGCACCACAGCTAGGTGCATCCTCCTGGGAGCAGGAACAGTTAGGCCAAAAGTTTGTGTCGGTGTCCTTTTATCATAGGAAGGCATGGAGCAGAATTTACCTCAGAAAATAGGCACACTATCAATAACTTCAGCCAGTTTCTGTAGATTTAGCTATTAGCTAATTTCTCTACCAAGTTCTTAAATATTTTAAAAATATTTTTCTTTGAAAATAATTATCTACCAGTGACTACTGATTCCAAAAACATACCTGTCTGTAAATCTAGCAAATCACAGAATTGTGATACTGCAATTGAATGTGAAATAAATTAAATACCACATCTGCAATGATGCAGCTTGTGTTTATTTGCTAAATTTCTCTAGGCAGCAAGTATTTAAAATGTATCCTAATTGCATTATATTGCAACAACTTGTAATGACAGAAGGGTTTTTTGATACATAAAACACATTACAACCTTAAAACGACTAAGAAACTTTGAATTATTCTTAAAGAGCTCTATAAGGATTTAGTTCTTGCATGACATACTAGTCACAGTATTGGTGTCACTGGGTCATTGTAGGGAATATATGCTTTGGAAACTGTGCTGTAAAACATCCTTCCCACTGCTCACTGGGGACTTGGCAGAAACAGCACAGTTCCACTCTATGTCCAAAAGCAAGCTGACAAAGTAATTTCAAATTTCCTAGTCACAAAACCCCTTCCTTTAGTGTTAATATCCTCCCTGTTAAGACATATCAAATTCATTCCCCATTTATTTTGCTCTTTGCGTGTTCAGAAGCAGAAGAATATATTAAATTATTAAAGGGAAAAGACTATGGGTGAAAAAATTGCTATGTGAATCAGGATAATCCCATTCCAACATACATCTGTAGATCTTATGCCTAGTTGCCTTGCAGTAATTACCCCAGACTTTTTCATTGGGACTGAGTAGTGGTGTTACGTGACGTACCAGAGAGTTTTTATATCTATTTGCTGTCATTTTCACTAACCCCAAGTCTCATGAAGGAATATTTCCTTGTGAACTAAAAAGCTTGAAAGTATGCAAACAGATTTGTGTGGCAGAACAGGCTGCTTTTTTGTCTGAACTTCCTGTGTGCTGTTTGAAACATGAAGGCCCTTGGAGACAAAGGGATTTTCTTTTTCCCACATACTTGGATCTTGTAAGTTGCTACCACCCCTTGAAGACTTTGTGTGGCCTGCACACCTGTTTAACCCAAGAACAGCGCTCACAGCAGTCACTTTCTGATGCAGCCAAAATCGTGAGATGGCTCCACTGGTTTTGCTACTCTCGCCAGCACAGTTCAGACTTGGTGGGACTACTTCTCCAGGCAGCTGGTGCCCTCTCTACATTTTTAGACTTTCTGTTTGTCACATGTTATGTTGTTTTAGTTGTTCATTAGCCTGTATGCCTCCAGAATGTGTGGCAGTTCTAGAGCTGGTACTTGTGACTGCACAAATGCTATCTAATACCTTCCCTCACTACTCAGAGGCTAGTATGGAAAGTGTGTATGTGATTTCTTGCAATTCCACTTAAAGCTGAAGTTGTGCTGCTAGGAATCTGGGCTCATGTCTAGAATACTTCTGGTACTGGAAGGAGAGTGTCACTTTTGCATATGTAGAAAAACTACTTACAGTTACAGCCAATAGAATTCACAGCATAGATGTGAGCATACCTAGTTTCAAGTGCTGAAACACGACTAGCCAGCTTTTTTTCATATTTTTTTCTTTTTAAGAATGGCACTGCTTTGGATGGACTATTAGAGAGCTTTCCCCTTTGTTTATTCTTTTTGCCAGGGCTGATGGAGAACCAACTATCTTGCAGTATGAGTGTTTGCAACAAGGTGTTAAGTTTGGGGCCCGGTAAGCCAGTACCAGAAGCATGATTCACATACGGATATCCCAAGCACACTGGTATCAGTTGTCTTATGTAATAAAACATCACCAGTTGGATGGTGTCTCCCATAATCCCAGACCAAACATATTTTATTGTAACCCAAAGATAAAAAAATATTTGCCAGAAACAATTTGGGAGTCACATTTGCATGGCATTGATGTCTTTCACTTTTTTTAACCATTTCTCTGGGAGCAGAGACTGAGACAACATCTCTTTGAGGTTTCCCAAGAGATGTCTATGAATCTAGAGATTTAGTATACAGATCACCTTGCAACAGCCTCAAAAATAAATTCTAAATAAGCCTCAGTAAACCTGGTAAAGGCTAAAGACATGTGATCATATGATTTAACTCTAGATTCTTGACTTCTGCAATTCTGATTTTTCTGAACATCGAGGGCTCTCTAAGATTGCGCTATGACAAACGTTAATGAGAACTGTAAGAGTTAAAAGGCACTCCGTCTATGTACAACAGTGACTTTTTTGATACAATCTTCTGTTTTTCTTTCAATGCAAATTCTTTCACCATCTTACATGCTAACATAGGTTTTGATTTATGCTTACTCTTCTGCTGAAAAATGGATGTGTCCCTTCCCTCTGAAATAGTTGCCATCCAGGTGGTTGTATCTTCTGGGCATTTTGTGAGGCTGGTCCTGCTCAAACCTATATGGCAGAAACACAGTGTGTCTGTGTGATAAATAATTTGTTAACTTTAAAGCATAATCTTTTCAGCTTCTTTGTTTTAACAGGAGCATTTTAGAGAGGCAGGATAATCTGATATCTTCAGAATCAAGTAGATCCATATACGCATGCAACTGTCCCAATTTAAGATAAAGCTCAAAACCACAACTATAGTCTACAAATTAGTATCACCACTGATATCAAAGTGTTTGCAACTGAGTGTAACAGAGTTTGCAGAATTTGATGTACTCTGTTTAAGTACCAAATAATGGCAGACTTCTGAAGCAAAATCTAGAATATAGAAAAAAAAATTACCTGGACAAGAAAAACTATCGAGAAGGAACACTAATACTGTTCTTACAGATAGTTGTTTTTCTATTCAATTCTCCCTGTAAACACTCAGAGGACAGGTTTTCAGTCACTGGAGACTCTCACAGATCTGTTGAATTTCAGATGGGAATACTGATTTATGTCTGCTGACAATCTAAACTCCGGTGTGTAGGCAATTTATATTACAATCTTTATTACCAGTCTTAAGGTGATAATCATAGCAGTCTGAACTGTTAAAAATCTATTCCATCAAATATAGTGAAGAAGAAATCCACACATCATCATGTTTCTGTAATGTGAAGAGCACAACAGATCCTACTTGATAGTATCCCACTATTCTACCTACCCTATACAGGTAAATTATAAAACACAATGACTTTACTGGAGAGTATTTTAGCCAAGGAAAGAAAACATTTTGAGTGTACTTAGAGACAGTCAAGCCTCTTCTAAAACATAATTTTTAAACAAAGCTAAAAATTTTGTGTAAAACAAAATAATATAAATCTTACCTCCTTCAGATGTGTATTCTGTCTGTTAACTGAAGGCATATGCAGCTTTCTTTGACTTGGTCTGGTTTTTTCTCCTTTGATCTGTTCTCTTATGACTATCACGAGTTTGAATTCCTTTCAGTACAGCTTCTGAATGCATTAATTAGCATGAAAGGGGCAAGGAGACAACTCATTTCCTTCTGCATCCTTCTCTCTTAAAAAGCAGCAGAAAAATCTGTTATTTCTTGATTGATTACATGTGCTCTGAGAGACAGTCCTTTTTACCTGCCAGAGCTTCTAGAGTGGGCAGACTGTCTCTAGATTAAAACATATTTTGATCTAAGGCTGCTTATTTTGTTACAGATGATGGGAATTTTTGCATGTGTTTACTATAGCTTTGTTTATGCACACTTTTTGCACCATTTTAACTCTGTGCAAACTAGTATATGTGGACCAACTCATTACCCTGTGACAGAAGTGTCTTAGATTAAGGTAAATACAGCCTAATTCTATACTGAGAAGCAAATGCTGCAACAAAAAGAGGGTCTGTCCCATGGGCTGCAGAACTAATGAAGCCTGGCCTTTGCCTGTGCTAACACTGTAGTAATTCAATCTACAAGGTCAGGCAGAAAAGGAAGAAATGGCAGTCTCTGATTTATTCAGAAGTCTGGATACTGTGATATACCAGCAGTTAGTTACTGCCAAAAGAGCAAGGACATAAAAAAACCATGTTCTTCTGCTTGTCATTTGTCCTAATGAATCATTAATCTGAGCCTCTCTGTCCCTCTGCAGTGTTTTTTAAGTTTGAAGGATTAAGCACTTTTAAGTTTATACTTGTCTTTGAAGCTGTGCACTGGGCTCTAAATATGGTGAAAATGGCTGAGAGACTCAAAATAAAATAGGAAAGAGCAGATAATGTGTGTGACCAACATTCATTTCTTTAGGAAGCCAGATGAAAAGGATTAACGTAGATATTTTTTAGCAAGTGTGGGGCTGCTTCTGTATTTTTCCTAATTATGGTAAAAATCTGACCTGTCTTTCTATATATTTTTTCATGGTAGTGCCTAGTGACTGGTCCAGAGGCAGTGAGCACAGACTGAAACGCAGGCTGGGCTCTCTGAACATGAGAAAACCTTTCTTTCTGTGAGGGTGACTGGGCACTGGCACAGGTTGCCCAGAGAGTTTGTCGAGTCTCCCCTGTTGGAAATCTGCAAAAGCCATCTAGACACAGTCAGTCATGGGTAACCAGCTCCAAGTGGCTCTGCTGCAGCAGGGGGTTAGACCACAGGACCTTCAGATGTGCCCTCCAAACTCAGTCATTCTGTGATTAGTGCCAGAAGGATCTAGTTGGTTTTGCTAGACCCATTAAATTTTGAAGCAACACAGTTTTTGCAGAGGGGAAAATAAAGAGTACAGGAAGAATGAACAGTGAGGAGCATAAACTTGCTAATTCGGGCAAGTTAACCCAGATGAACTCAACAGGAATTTCAAAGGTGAAAGAGGTGCAGGGAAGTTTCTGTAAATATCCATGTGTGTAAAACTGTGAGGGGGCGCTATCACAGTCTGTAAAGTTCCCAAGAAACGTGCCAGCCCTTGTACACTCTAAGACTGTTGTAAAGTTCCTTATCAAGTCATGTGTGTTCCTGAAGAAAAGCTTCACTTCTAGAAGAGGATGATAACTGAAGGACGCTGCTTGATCTTGTGAGAATCAAAACACTAATTAAGAAAATCCATGTGATTACTTTGTGTAGCAAAAACCAGTCTCTGACCCTTGCTTGGCTCAAGTGATGTGTAGGGTAAAATGTCAACTGCTTGAATGTTATGTATTCTGAATGAATCTCTTGTTAATAGTTTAACAAGAAAGGGAAAAAAATAACAACTTTGTCATGAATCTGTGGTGCCATCTGGAATGTAAATGCAGAATGCTGCTATTGAGGAGTTGGATGGATGAGGAGGTGAAACACCACATCCTGCTTCTGATCTCAAACTTTTTACAAAATTTTATTTCTCTGATGTATTGCTGATAACTCTGTCAGTGTAAAGTCACTGGAATTGACATGGATTGCAAAGGTGTTACTTTTTCAAAGACAACTTTTCAGGAGAAGAGGATGGAAGAGGTGTACTTTGGAGAAACTCCAAAGTAACCCAGTTTTTTTCCGATAGCCAAACCTGTGGCAAATCCAGGACGCTCCGATGAATCTTGGTGAAATATAGGAAATGCATTCTTCTGGTGTAACTGAAAATAACAGGCCTGAGCTTTGAAAAAGAATAGCTCTTCATTTGTTTCGTGCTGTTGACACTATGATTCCATCTTTCGAGGACAAGATCCTGGGATTTTCATTAATTAACTTCATTTAATTGTTAATTATTTTTCTCTGACATTTGAGGCTTCCTATAGCACACAGAGAAACAAAACACAAGTACCTTAACACCTGATTTAGAAAAGACTTTAGTTTTGAGTTTTATGGGAGATTCAGTGGAAACTCACAGGTATTTCACTGCTAAATCTACATTACCAGTAGCACAATAAGAGAAAATAAGTTCATCCTAAGGATCCTTATCTCTCCATAGTTTGGAGACTTACTTTGAAGGCGGTATTGTCTGGCATCCAGGCTGAAGAGTTCCACTATAGGCCTGATTTGAAGCTTTTTGAAAAGAAGCTATTCTTCAACTTGCTCCTACCTTGACAGCAGGCCCCTCCAGGGAGCAACATGTCCTGTAAACTGCCTTGCACAAGCACTATAAATATATTCATCCTGAAAGCCTGGTTCATGACAGAAAATTCCTCCTCAAGTAATTTCCAAATGAAGCTGTGGTCCTTACTGTCAGACCCACCTCCCTCTGCTCCATCTCTGAATCTTACAGTGAAGAAGGAATGGTAGTCTTAATCCTGTAGAAGTTGTGCCAAGAGGATGCCATGATTAGAGTGGTGCTTTTGTTACTCCATGTTTTTGTTACTTTTTTAATGCTTTTTGTTGCTACCGTGTTTTTCTAAAGAAAAATGTTTGAACAGCCTTCTGGCAGTTTTCCTTTTCTTCTGCTTTGTCTGCAGAAAACTGGAGGTTCTGAGCCCAGGGAATTGTTCAGATTTGTGGGACCTTCTTCATGAGATGCAGGATGATTAACCATAGGTGAAAAACTTTTGGGTGCAGTTGAGTGCTATCAAGGTGAGGTTGAGTTATGACTTCCCTGGCATGTAATTTCAGGAGGCTATACCTGGATTCAAGAGAATGGCAGTGCTTTCCACAGCTCCCAATCCTGTTTTCCACCAATAATTTGCTAACTGTTTTGGGGTGAGAAACTCCTTACAGGTGGGCTACTGATTTAGGCCTCTGAGGCCATCTCTTGAAGGAAATTAGTATAGTCAACCCTGACTACTTTCTTAGAACTTGGATCAAAGGAGTACTTTGGAATAGGTTGCCCAGGGAGGTGGTAGAGTCACCATCCCTGAAGATGTTTTAGAGGTGTGTGGGACCTGGCACTGGGTGATGTGGTTTGGATTTAGAGGTTGCAGTGGCAGTGCTGGGTGGATGGTTGGACTTGATGATCTTAAAGGTCTTTTCCAGCTTTGATAATTCTATGATTCTAAGTAATCCCTGTAGTAATAGTCCAGTGAAAATTAACTTGAAATACTTTACTTCAGCTGCAGCTGAAGTAAAAGCAGCTCCATAATGAATACACTGAGTACTTGAGCTCTGGACATAAAGAGAGCAGACTTCAGGCTCCTCAGGGAATCAGTGAGTAAAGGTAGCCTGGGAAGATGCTTGCACGGGTGCTGGGACCTGTCTGTGCTGGTCATGTTTTAAGCAGCCCTCTAAGGGCACAGGAGGAGGCAATTCCCAAATGTCAGAAGTTGAGCAGGTGAGGCAGAAGATGGCTTGGCTGAGCAGGAATCTTCTTTGGGAAGTAGAGGCAAAAAAAGAGGGTGTAGGCCCAGCAGAAGCAAGGTCAGGTGATGTGGGAGAAATATAGGATGCTGCTCTCCACTGCAGGAAGAAAATCTGAGCAGCCAAAGCTCAACTGGAGTTGAAGCTGGCCACAACTGAGGGGTACAACAAAAAGAGCATTTTCAAATATATTAATGGCAAAAGGCAGTGTGGAAATAACATCAGCCTGTTACAGGATGAGGACAGTCACTTCACAAACGGACATGGACGAGGCAGAGATGCTTAATGCTTTCTTTGCCTCTGCTTTCAGCACCAATAAGGCACTAAGGGGAGCACACTGCCTGGAGCTGGAGGACCATGGCTATGAGAATGATCAGCTCCCCGATGACCCTGAACTTCTGCAAAATGTCCAGCACTCAGCTGAATAAACACATCATGAAATGGGTCACCTGGCAGATGGGTCAGTTGATCATTCATTACAGTGAATGGGGTGACATTAGACTGGGGACCTATCACTGGTGGGATTCCACAGGGCTCCATCTTAGGGCTGGTGCTCTTCAACATCTTCATGAATGACTCAGGTGCAGGACTTGAACACTAACTTTTCTGAAGACATTAAATTGGGAGGAGCTGTGGACTTTGAAGGTAGAGAGGCCCTGCAGGGCAACCTCAGCAAGTTGCAGGGGACCAAACAAATGAAGTTTAACAAGGGAAGGTGTCAGATTCTGAACCTGAGATGAGACAACCCTGGATGTGTGTATAGACTGGGGAATGAGGCTGAAGACCAACACTTTAGGAAGGGACCTCAGGGTTGTGGTCTGTGGCAAGCTGAACATGAGCCAGCAGTGCCCTGGCAGCCAGGAGGGCCAACCGTGTCTTGAGGGGCATAAGGCCCAGCATTGCCAGCTGGGCAAGGGAGGGGATTGTCCTGCTCTGCTCTGAGCTGGGGCAGCCTCATCTTGAGTGCTGGGGGCAGTTCTGGCTGCCACAGTATAAGAGAGATACAGAACTATTGCCCAAAAGAGGGCAATGAAGATAATGAGGAGTCTGGAGGGGAAGTCATGTGAGCAGTGGCTGAGGTCACTTGGTCTGTTCAGCCTGGCGATGAGGAGACTGAGGGGAGATCTCATTGTGGTCTTCAGCATCCTCATGAGGGGAAGAGCAGGGGCAGACACTGATCTTTTCTCTATGGTGACCAGTGACAGGACCAGAGAAAACGGCCTGAAGTTGTGTCAGGGGAGGTTTAGGCTGGATATCACGAAAATGTTCTTCACCTGGAGGGTAGCTGGGCACTGGAAGAGGCTTCCCAGGGAAGTGGTCAGAGCACCAAGCCTGACAGAATTCAAGAAGCGTTTGGAGAACACTCTCAGGCACATGAGGCGACTCTTGGGAGGGTCAGGAGTTGAACTTTGATGATCCTGACTGAGCCTTTCCGATTCAGTATATCCCATGATTGATTCTGTGACTTGATTTTTTTGTGCCATTAAACAGATATATAGCAACAAGATGACAGAGTGTCCAAGTGATTAATACTATTTAGTGCATTTAGCAAAGAAAACAAAAGTATGACTTCTCATTTCTCACAAGATCATGTTCAGGCTGGTGGGAGCCAGGGGAAATCTCTGAGCCCTGATCAGAGCCAGTTTTGAGCTCAGACTGGGCTGCTCAGGACTTCACCCAGTTGGGCCATGAAAGCCCCAAGGATGTCATTAGCCCAAGCATACGGACCATGTCCGTGCTGCTGGGCTGTCCTCATGGCTTCAGCCTGAGCTTCTTGTGTTTCAGCTTTGGTGCTGCCTCACCCTCATACCATGCACTGCTGTGAACAGCCCAGCTGCATCTCCTCTATTCCCACTGGTGCCCCTAAAGCTGCTCCCCCTGGCTGAACCAACCCTGCTTCCACAGCCTCTGAGTGATCCTCTGCTGAACTCAGTCATCTTTGTCAACTTCTTTCCTGTGCTTGTGGCTCCAAAATGTACACACAACTGTGCCTTCTTTACTGCCCATGTCAAACATCAGGACATGTCAAAATAAACTGGTGACAGGGCTTGTAAATAAAATATAGAATTTTAACAGAATTCCTGAGGTGTAAACTGCATCTATTAAACATTTCCCCATTCTTCCCACCTCCAGCAACACCACTTCCATTTTATAAAATGAAGAGTTATTTTAAGTAGTGGAAGACTGCAGAAGACTGAAGAATAATACTTCTAGAAAAATTCAAAATTTTCAATTGATAAGTTTGAAAAGGATTTTGTCAGGTATTTCAAAGCCTTACTACAAGACTTCGTACACACAAGTGTGTTCCTTCCAAAATCTGTTCTTCAATTAAGCCCTCACAGGTAGATGATTTATTAATGGTTCAACTGATTCCCTCTAAGTTAAATTAAATTTTTGAAATAGTTATTCTTATGATGCAGTAATTATTTCAGATGAGAGAGTTATGTAAATGCGGCTTCACAGAGGAAGTGTTTCAATGGCAAAAATTTCTGAAGTTTTAATTCAGAATGGGCAGATAAGATTTTCAAATTAGTTTGAAGGCTTTGAAGTGCTGTGTTTTTCCTTTCAATGTTTCTTTCTAAGTGTTATTCAGCTTTTTCTCCCTTAAATTCTGTCTTCCCCTGACAAAGTAAAATTACAAAAAAACAGTTGTTTAGATACAGACTCTTTTTTATTCTTATAAATGGAGTGTTTAGTCAAAGTATTTGCCTTAGGATAATTGAAATGTGAGACTGAAGGGGAGCGCAGGAAGTCATCTGGTCCATACTCTGAAGCACATATATTTAGATCCTTGATAGTGTGTTACCTATTCTCTGACATGTCAGCGTTTTCATATTCTCCCCATAGCCTGCATTGTATCTTAATAGGCTACAATGAAGGCTTCCCTGTTACGTTACTGCCTTTCTGTGAATTATATTAGCAGTTGTCTTAACAAGGAAAGGAATTAATCATGTTTTCGTTATCTCAGCCTATTATGGCTTTGAAGACTTTTCTCATGCTCTGTAAAAATTTATGTCTTCTGGACTTTATTTCTTCTACTTTTTCCTTAGAGTGTTTTCTTAATTTTCACATTTATGTTCCACTTAGTTCTTTGCAACTAACATACTTCTTCCAGTTAAAGCCTTGCAAGCATCATTATCTCCTCTATGTTACCATAACACATAAAGCAATTTACTATTTTTAATACAGGGTTGCATTTGGGATTATTACTCAGTTTGAAGTCCACTGTAGTCTTTGTTCTTCCTCTACTATTCATTAATCCTTCTTCATTTTGTGTGGGTGTATTTTGCTTTTTACTTCCAATCGTTAGGACTGCATTTCTCTCTACCATATTCTATTACTCATATAGTTTTTTACCTTTTATCAGGTTTATTTATTTATCTTATTCCAGCACTGCTCTGCAGAGTATCTGCAAACCCTTTAGCTCAAAACTGTATTCATTTACTTGTGCTTTCAGATCGAACTTTTTTACTGAAAATACTGGGCACTACTTCCCCAAGTAAACATTTGTGAGCTGATGCCTCTTTTTCAGTGATAGCTGCAGTCTGCATCTGGGGTTAGAGTTCCTATCTGCTGCACACATGCTTCATGGCAATTTAATTTAGACCATGGTTTCCCTAGTTCATTTAGCATGGCCTCATGGGACTCCCCTGAAAACTTGCATAGTCAAAATGCAACTGCAATATCAAAATAATATAGTAATGGTTACTGCTCTAGTTTGCATGTAAATTAATTACTTTCTTCCTTTGTTTCAAACATTCCTACCTGAAACTTCCATTCTTTTGTAAATTAGTGAGTTTGGCAAAAATAAAACACTTCCATATGTCCTGAAATGCTGTCAGATGTCTCATGTAGTTACACCACTACATTGTGCTCTCAATACCATCTGGTTTGATGTTTCAGGATATCGAGGGAAGGGTAAGGTAATGTTGACTTTTCTGGTTTAGTTCTAATCTTGCTTCCTCTTTTTTTTCTCTGTTGAAGTTGATCTAAAACAATTAAAAATCCAGCTGATAGGGCAAGAGTGGCCCCTGCCATGTAGAAGCCTGCTCTGTAATCTCCAGCCACGTCCACAATCAGACCTGGAAAGAAACAAATGACAGGAGTATGATTGATGGAAAACAGGCTAATATAAATTAGCTCAGCAGTTTGAGTATATCCTCTTACAAAGGTAGTGTGCTGGATACATATTTTTCTTGCAGATTTCTACATCATGAGCACATGGAATATCACCCCACTATAGCATTTTTCAGTTTGAAACACAGTTGATATCTCGTTGATTTTTAAATGGAAATTGCTAGTGAAACAATAAATTACACAGTTTGAAGCACTTTCCAACCTAAAGTGTGGCAGACAGTGCAGGCACTGGCAGAAAAAGAAAAGACAGACCGTGCAGCTGTGTATATGAGTAGCTCCATGTTCTGTGGTGTAGCTGTCACCAGTTGCTGTAATTTGGACCATAACTACAGCACAAGTGAGTTTAAAGCAGGAAAGGAGATTCATCTGCTGGAGACAGAATTGGAGAATTTGTCTGATGCATTGTGGGTTTCCGGTTCATCATTTTACAAAGAGTCACAGATGTTAACAAAAAGACCTTGGTTTTCAGGGAGCTTTAAGCCAACCAAAATATGTAATGCCATTGTGTATTATACTGAAAAATCTCCAGTAGCAGCACTGCAGCAGTGTGTCAGCTGCCCTGTGGGTATGATGGCACATTCCTTTGTGGGCTGATGAAGGTTGCTTGCTTGTGGGAAGTTTGTCCACGTTTAGGGTATTCCCTAGCTCACATTCTAAACTAAGATCAGCCCTATATAGGCACAGGAACCATGAACTCAAAACTTTTAGATTTTTCACTCAGAGAAGGAAAGGAGAGCTTGAGAGGCACTTAGGGTTTCCTGCTCTTCCAAACCTTCTTTGTAGTTTATTAAATATGAGAAAAAGGGCCGCACTGATTCCCAGATAATTAGTACTAGTGACCAGCCACTATAAACTGTATTTTATTTAGATCTCTCCAACACATTTTTGATTCTGTTCTGTTGCAAACCCTCTACAAATCTTCCTGGTTCCTGTATTTTCAAAAGTGAATGAAAATATTCCAGTATTCAGTCTGATTCATTTGCAACCCATTAGTGATGTCATTACCACAAAAGTGACTTGTAATACATGAACAATGGTCTTTGGATGAGCACTCACATCTGCATTGTACAAGTCACACTGGTCAATTTTTTTTGCTGTATCACTTTTGAAAGTCTCTACAGCTTGCAGTTCATTTGTCTTGCATTTTTCCAAGATGACTATATCTCGTTGCAAGCCTATAAATCCATATGCTCATTGTCTGGTCTCTCTTCCCACTGTTCTTATGCATTGCCTTCCCTATTTATTATACTAGTTGGCTCAAATGCCGTCTAAAACCATTAGGCATTTCTCTGAAAATTTCCTTCAGGTTTGCACAGCCTAATGCTTCAGGCTGTTCAATTTGAACTTCTGTAGAAACCCTCCCAACAATACAAGCATTTGTGCAACATCACTAGTCTCAAATTTCAGTTTCTTCTCTGAAAGTGTGTGTCTGCTCCTTGTCCCAGAGGCACGCTTTTTTAGCAAGATAGTTGGAGGCCATCAAGTGGCATTATGTGGGATTCAGGAAGCAGGACCACCATGTAACCCTGCCTTTCATCCCTCCTTTCTTGATGAAAAGGTATCTCTAAGATCACACAGAAGAGAGGGAGCAAGGTATTTTGGAGAGGATTTAAACTGACTATTTGTTTTTATATACTTCTTGGCTCGGATTCCCCTGAGCTAAAACAGGGGGAAATTTGAGTGCAGATCCAGATCTTTTCAGTTTGTATTACCATTCCCCTTTCTTCTTGTAAACTGTATTTGGCAATGAGTTGTCTTAACTTACCTGCAAGAGGAGGCCCCACAAAACCTCCAGTGCTTCGAATGAGCATGAAAAGCCCTAGAGCACTGTCAAATTCTGGCATGCCTACAACATCTGCCAGCACTGTAATGTGAATGGCGACTGTTGTACCAAAGGAGAATCCGTAGAAGCCAGTGAATATTGCCAAGGAAAGGTAATTGTTAGCCAGTGGCAACAGCATCAGGGAAGTACTGATCAATGTAATTGTCATTGCCAGCAAATGAATGGTTTTGGTAACATGGAGGTTGGCATACCAGCCACACAGCAATCTGCCTCCAAAGTCCACCATAGCCAAAATGGATAGGAGGGATGCAGTCCATGATTCATCTATTCCCAGTCTGTAGCTAAGTGGAACTAAAAATAATGGAGGAACAAAAAAGCCCATAGCAGTTAATATACCAAAAATGGCATAAAGTACAAATTCTGTTCTCCTCACAAGCATCCAGTTGAAGGTTTTGTGCATGAAAGGAGACGTATCTTCTTTGTCTCTCCTGGATGCACTGTTGCCAGATGGTGTTTCAGTTTCACAGTGGCTGGCCTCAAGGAGGCAGCTGCTTGCCAGGGGTCGCATCAGTACTCCACAGATGCAAATATTGAGTTGGATGCCACCTATGATCAAGAGGGAACCTTCCCATCCATATTGACTAATCAACCACTGGAAAAATGGCCCAAACATGAATGCAAAGGCACATTCTCCAGCACTGGCAATAGCATTGGCCAAAGCCCTTTTCTTGGAGAAATAGTGGCTAACAATGCTAATGGCTGGTGTCCATGAAAAAGAAATGCCAAGACCTGAAAAAAAACAATACAAATAGCACTGGTTAGACACTATTGAGGTATTTTGTGAAGGTGGAAATTAAAGCAGTCAGTGCTTCTACATTTGCAAGGTTTAAAAGCGTCAGAAATAAAACATTTTTTGCCTAGAAGAAGTATGAGCTTAGCTGGAGTAGATGTAAGGGAATATTTGTGACATTCTATTCTGTAAGTTGTATATGTTCAAGTGAAAAAGGAGAACATGAAGTATATACATTATTACATTCTCACTTTAAAAAAAAAAAAAAAAAAAAGTTGGTTTCACAGCTTTGTCAGTGTGTGAGAAATCACATGGTCATGGGGTTGAAGCTAGACATATCTCAGTGTCCATGCTGTCTGTGTTAAAGTTGGTACTAGGTCAGAATAGCGGATGAAGCTGAGCTGTGTTCAGGGTAGACAGTGAGACAGGACATGAATGAAGCTGGTTTATTGCCTCTGTTTGCTCTTCATTTTCTTGCTCGACTGCTTTGAGCAAACTTAAAACCCGCTCTAACTTAGGGTTTTTTTGATGGCTCCCTAGACTCTTTGGCAACCCAGGACTGCCAAAGGGCTCAAATTCCAGACATTTTCTCAGGCATCCAGTGTGGAATTCAGAATGGTTTATTTTATTCCCTGCTAGCTTTGCTTCCTGTTCCAGGAAAATCTACTAGCTGTTGGAGACAATTTTCTGGCCTGGTTTTTCCTGGAGTGAAGGAAAGGATTGGAATTAAATGAAAGCCTTAGGCGCTGTTCAAAACATAAGATATGTTGATAGAAAGTGTGGAATTTGGATCTCCATATCTTTTTACTTCAGCACCCTTTATGAAGATTCTTTTAAATTTTCACAAAGCTCTTATCTCTGAGTGAAAAATAAAACAATTTCCTGCTTGCATATAATTTGCAGTGTAAATTACTGGCATCTAAATATTTGTCTTCTTTGTCGTTGCAGGTTTCCTGTACAAATTCTTATTTCCAGAGTGGGACAGAAGGGAAATCACTTTTAAAGAGCATTGCTTATTCTGGCTGCTCATAAAGTCAAAATAGATACAATAGATTTTAAAACTCCTACCACTAGCACCCTCAAATAAGTTGCTGGTGGAAGAAAGCCATAAAGCCATAAATTCATACCCTGTAGGAAGCCAGTTGTTGCATACATCCAGACCATGTTGAGCCCAAAAAATCCCAGTGCCATTCCTGAAAAAGCTAGAAGTCCTCCAGTGATCACAACGGTCCGATGGGTATATTGTATACACAGTGAACTGGCAACAGGGGCTGGATCAGCAGAAAAATCAGAGAAAGAAAAACACATTAGGAACATTACTCTGATCAACATGGCCAAATTAATAAAACATTTTGAGGAGGTCTACCCTTATAATGCTTGACACAAACAGCCTTCATTCTGCTGGATGGGGTAGGAGGTCAATCAAAATTTCAAAATTTTATCCTTGCTGATAGAAAAATGACTGTGCCTGAGGCACAGATTTGAAAATATATTCAACATATGTGGACTCTTTTAAAGGGAACGAGCATTATAGTGCCTTCCTTGTAGTAGGACAGTTGTACCAATTTTCATATAAATATACACCTGCCAACTAGACAGAACCCCATGGACTGTTTTAGCAGAAAGTGAAACTTCAGCCACAGAACCTATAGATTCATCTATAAATATTGTACTATTGAGAATGTGTTACTGATATGGCCGGCATGAAAACTTTCTGGAGAAAACTGACTTTTGCGTTCTAAAATTTTGCAAAAATCAACTCTTAATGGAATTTTAAAAGTTTATAAAGGACAAAAAATTAGGGTTTATTTTGTGGTAATACTTTAACAGAAAACTGGCAGTTCATTTCTTAAATCTTTATTTGGTGGTACAGTTTCTCTAAACAGAGTGCAGGGGCTCTTCAACACAAGGGCAAAGTTGCAGGTGGTACAGATCTGATGGTGCAGCAGCTGCTTTTGGTCTCCAGTCACTGTCTGGCAACACCTGAAATGCCAGGGATATTTCTGCTTAATTAAGGATCAGTTTTACTGCCTGCTGTTTTCTCCATCAGCATCGCAGAGTCGAGGTCAAGGCCCTAGGATTTCTTTAAATAGCCACGACCACTAGGGGGTTCCCAAGGACCGCCTGGCATGAACCAGCTCCCTACTTCTGTTAAATATCCTTGAAACTGGAGTTCGTGCATAAAACTGAATTCGGTTAACCAGGACCATCATTCTAAATTGAAATAAGTAGGAAGACAATGATTAAGAGAGAGCAGCCAGCAAGGAAGGTTTCGTAGTAGTTTGTAGGGGCAGGTTGTTGTACATTCACCTGTGTTAAGATCAGAATTAAGAGAATTTGGTAGCTAGGATGAGTGAAATAAACCTGACAGAATATTAGTTGTTAAAAAATCTGCAAAATATACGTGGTCTGACAGCAGGCAGACCTGGCAGGAGTTATACAAACCTCAAATGTCTCATCAGCTTTTACAGTAAAAATCTGATAATTTTATAAGTATGTAAAAATTATACTGAAATTTGGTCATTATCTTAAGATGTAGTCGATAAGACATGATAAAGTACATAGAGTTGGTGAATCATACAATATGATGAGAAAAAGAACAGAAAAGTAGACACAGGTTAAAATCCATGAAAGTTCTTGAAGACAAGAAAAAGATCTGCAGCTGGAGCAGAAATATGACCAAATCTCAAATTTTAAATACTAAATAAGGAGAATAAACAGGTAGAAATTAAACATGGGGTAGCAAGAGAAAGAAAGAAGCTAGCCACAGAACTAGAAATGGGGAAAAATATCTTGACTCCAGAGTCTGAAAGGATAAGGGCAACATACAGAAAATGTAGAAGCAATAGGGAGGGATGACAACCAGAGTGCAAAGAGGAAGGTGTTGGGAGGTGTTGGGAGGTGTACATCAGTACCGAGAGAAGGCTGGTGAAGGTGATGGGGAGGATCCTTGCTGTGGTAAACTGAACAGCCTGTTGTAAGTGCAGACCTTGGGAGTGGAAGCACATGCTCTCCTTCGACACAAGAAACAGACCTGCTGTTTAAAGGATCCAAAAAGGAAAAAAAAAATAATTCAGTGATCATCCTTCATACTGAGCCAAGTGACACTTAAGGTGTCCCAGAGATGCATATTAAGAAAGACTAAGCCAGGCCAGGAAACATGCCCAAAGAACTGGAGGCTCTGGTGATCTTCTTCAGGAAGTCTTGTCGTCCCTAAAAATGAAGCAAAGCCAGAAGAAGATGAGGACAATTATGTATTGACTTGAGATATTTATAAGTTACTATACAGAGGGGGTTTGGAATGTTTATTCACTGAAAGAGGATTATTTGCGAAGGATTTCAAAGGATGAAAAACAATTTCTGTTGAAAATAATAGCTGGCTTCCTTGAAGTAGGCCGGCTTCACACCTGGCTAGGCAAATATATTTTTGCTGGTTTATACTTGATATTATTGTCTCATAAGCTCTATTCCTTGATACATTCCTATACTATGTAAACATATGCTGTAACAAAAAACCAAACCCAAACCAAACCAAAACAACAAACAAACAAACAAACAAACAAACAAAAACCTCCCACTAAAACAGGACTGTTAAGTTTTTCTCTCCTTTACTGGCTTTTTCTTCTCATGGAGTTTAAATGCCTGAATGACAAAATAGTATCACAATATGTCAGTGATATGTCTAATTTGTAAACCAAATTTATAGATTACCATTTATTCATTTCTGTGGTCTGTGAAGCAGGTTTTTCAGTTTTTTTGTTTCAGTTAATTATATCTGTCACTGCAAAGCACCCGTCAAAGATAGCAGTTTATAAAACTGATAAAATCTTTTCAACTCAAGACTTATTTTATCTTTTTACTTTGACTTTGGGTTACTCTTTTTTTCCTTCTGAATACATTTTTCAAAGAAAGATCAGTTGCTCTTGATGTTTGGAAGTACTGCAATTCCAAGCAATTATACTGATAGGTGTGGACTGAGTAGGATGCATGTAATTATACAGCATCTATGCAATGAAGTGTCTTCAGAAACAAAATTATGATAGCATTTATTATGTAAGGATATTTACCTATTGCAACTATATATCTCTATGAGAATATGCAGAGTAGACTTCACAAATTCTGTACGGTTCAAGCCTGCACATGTTTGGAATCCTCACATCATGTAAAGGATCATGCAGATTACAAGGGTACCAAGGACTCTCTAAACAACCAAGCTGAGTCAAACACAGTATGTTTCCTATTTTTCCGTCCTTCATTTAGTGTGATGTGGTATTTGACCTGTTCCCATAGCTCACTGCCTTTGACTCAGGTAGGTCACTCACTCTTTCCCTACTCTCTGCTTGTGTGCTCATGTCTTTATTGAGTTCTCTGTGAGTGAATTGATTTTTTTTTCTTTTTAACTCTGTGAGTCTTCTGGTAGATCAATAACTTAGAATCATACTAAAAGGGGCAAAGAAGACACAGAATTGGTAATACATGCAAAGAAAGGGGATCTTTGTGAAGATAAAAAGAACTGGGAAAAAGCAGGACTGAGAATCATGTTGGTAGCAGATGGCTTACCTGATAGATGGGGTCACGGTTCTTGAATTTTGAAGTGCTTTGAAGAATTGAAAGTCACTCTGAGATCAGTGAACTTGCACAAACTGGTTTAAGAGCTTGATTCAACAACCTCTGTGGCTATTAGAATTATCTCTAATGAGTTTAAATCAAAGTCTGTAGCAAAACTTAATCATGAGTTTAGGTACATGACTTTTTTCAGGCAATCAATTCCTGTGTCTATAGAGTTCTGTTATTAACCCATTCCATATCTGAGGCAGAAAAATGTCAATTTTCTGAAAATTTTCTGTATTTTCTGTAGAAGGAAGTCTAGACCTTATATATTTCTGGGTTTGGGGTTTTGTAAGGAGGATTTCCAAACTTGCTCAGGTAGTTAATATTAAAATAAAATGCTAGAGGAGTACTACCACCTACCTCCTAAATGAAAGACAGCAATGGTTACTGATGTGATCCAGGAAGTGGTGCTTGCAAGTTCATCAAAGTGCTGCTGGATTTCAACAAAGAACAGACCGAAAGTCTTGAGGACAGCAACACTGAGGCCCATCACCATGAAGGCTGACACTACCACAACCCAACCATAGCCACCGTCTGGTGGATTGCTGTCCTTAGCCTTCATCTTTTCCAATTCTTGGATCTTATCTGGGTCTTGGTTGTTTGTTGGGGTTTTTTGTTGTTGTTGTTTTTTTTTTTTCTTCTTTTTTTTTTTTTTTTTTTCTGGAGTGGTAGTGATGGTGATGAGATATTTTAGCAGATCTGTGAATTGGAGAAGGCCCATTGTTAAAGAAATTAATTAAAATATTCTAGGAATTACACAAGTAATTACCAAGTTAAAATACAACATGTGTTACAGTGGTTTGACTGAAAATATTACCTGGGGAACAGATGCCCTAAGAGACAGAAGACTAAATAAAGAACTTAAAAAAAAATCAACTACAGAGTTAAGAAAACAAAAGGAGCGTGCAGATCTGAACAAAGGAGACAAGACAATGGGAAAATATTTAGACATGAAGATTTTCAAAGATAGAAGAATTTTAGAGTCCTTAACATTTTAGCATTTACAAATATTAATAGTTCCTGCAATGCCAAGCATTTTTGACAATATAGTGCACATCTATCCTTGTGAAAATATAATAATAGGCAAGAATATCTTATTAAACCCCAAACTGAAAAAGTATATTTCCCCTTAAAAGTTTTTTGATAAACATGAAGTAATCATGCAGTGCATGGAGGACACAGGATCTGGCTGGAGGGAGACAAACATTCATACATTTTTCTGATTTCTTCATGGATACTAAATTCTGAGCAGGGATATTGTACAAGATGCAGAAGATCAAAAAAGAACTATCTCAGGAGGAGAATGGGAACTTGAGATAGCTGAGGATGTACTATATACTTAAAATTATCTACCCTGTGTGCAGCTGGGAAAAAATGAGTTGCATGAGGGAATCCATACCACTTGAAATTATCCAGTACAAAGAAGCAGTCACTAGTCTTGTGATTTGCCCCACAGTCTCAGGAGGATCTGAATCACTGCAGCAGGGTGGGGAAAAGAAGCCATCAGAGCCTTGTAGGGATCAGAAGCAAAATCATTCTACTGCCATGTGTCTGGACTGGCATGGCACTGGACATATTTGCGTGTCTTAAAAAAATCTCAGAACAGCCACAAGAGAGGGACAGACTGCCTTGTGTTGAGGTCTGTATGAAAGATTCAGGTTTTCATTCCCACAGTTTCTGGGTGACCTTAAGCAAGTTGTTAGATCTTGCTGTGCCTGTTTTCTCAGTTATCAAATACGGCTAATACTTTGGAAGCATTAATGCTTGTATTCGTGCTCAGTTTACTATAATAGAATACAGAAATTATATCAAGCTGTAGTCATGTCTTCTGACAATGCTGACTTCAACTAGCATGGTCATAATTTTGTTTGAAGCCTGAAAAAACATGAAAAGGATGCAACACTCAAGCTAAATAAGCCTGCCTAGGCAGAGTGATACTGATATTTCTGCATTCTGCATGGACATGCCTGGGCACGGGATTATGATTTGTGCCACAAGACAGATAGAAGAAATCCTGCTACCTACCAGGCAACGCTGAGACTAAAACAGGCATGATCAAATCTGCATGACACCACCCAGCACCCTTCACCTTCATTAGGCAAACTTTGTCCCTGCCGGAGTATAAATTGGGCCTTACTGCTCACAAAACTTAAATGAACAGCATGTTTCCTTATGAGAAATACATCTTTTATGTCACAGCTCAGAATTTAGCCTTCAGTTGCTTTTAATGATCACAGTGTTACATGTAACTCCAAAATGAAATTACTATTTCAGTTGCATTAATAATTAATGAGGTAGTTATTTTTCAGCAGCCCTATGGATATGAAAGCAGTGCAGCTACATATTACAGGGAATTGTTGGAATGCCTGAACAGGGTAGAAGAAAGCATAGATATTACAATAAGGGAACACGTTTCTGACACCATGCTTTGCTTTCTTCCTCCTTCACTTGCAAGAGAAAGTTTATTATAAGATGATGTAATTGCAAACACCCTAAGCTGAAAAAACCTACATAGGATCTCATTTTGCTCTTAGCTATTGAGTAATGGTAAACAGTAAAGTATTAATATCTTCACTTACTCATTTTGTCCCTGGAGCTAACCTGTTAAATAAAAAGGAGGAAAGACCTGCAGGGAAACTGCTTCTTCTGTTTTACCTGGCCATACACAAGATCCCCCAAAAATGTAAAGCTATACCTGGAAGCATAAGCATTCTGTCTAGCATCCCACAGACTTGCACCTCCAAGATTTCTCATCTTGGAGATGAGAACAGATGTCAGAACAAATTAGAACAGAATCTCACAGATGGAACAGAAGTCCTGTGAGAGAGGGACTTTAATCAGGAAAGCCTGTGCTTGTTATGTGCATCAGCAAGAGTGGACAAGAGCAAGAGCTTTGTTAGTAGTGCTATTATGCTCATGGCGAATTTTGCCAGCAATAACATGCAGGCAAGAGTGCAACCTTTATCTTTGCACCTGGATAGTTTAAAAAGGCACTTTCTGAGGCACCAGGGCTGCTCCTCTATTCATGCTCTACAAGTTCTCCAAGCTATTTCTGCTTTGATTCATGCCAATGATTCAAAAAGCTTATCAGACAATAATAAAAATAAATTATAAAATGCATATCTCAATTCTTGCATTTTAGGGTGCCACAAACTTGTGAAGACAGATACTTGTTCTACTTGGTTATCTTGTGCTCCATGTTCTAGTTCACTTTTTACAAAAGAGCAAATTAGTTGAATACATTTGCTGCACATTGCAAAACCACTTGGTGGTGGAATCAAGAAAAAATGGTTGTTAGTATGAATACTAAACTTCTTGTTTTCATGCAAGTCATACTTAAAACTCCCCAAATAAGTGCATTCTCTCTCTCTGAATGGAGGCTGAGTGGGCTCCTTTGTGAGCTGGTGATACTTTACAGATATAGGTTCCCCAAGAAGACAAAAAAGGGCAAGAATTAAGTGTTTCCACACTTAGATAAAGAAATGTAACTTGGTCATGGGTGTTTGGTTTGGGTTTCCCGTACAAATATTGTACTATTACCTTGGGTTTGGACTTACAAAAAAAAAAAAAAAAAAAAAAAAAAAAAAAAAAAAAAAAAAGACAGAGAGAAAAGGAAGAAAAACATGCTTAATATACATAGACACAAAAAACTAAGGTTGATACCTTGAAAGAGGAACTATGTAAAACTAAATACAATGTAGATCTTTAATAAATTAACAACAGATTAAATAACATAGCCTTGTTTTATTGATTGTATTAGAAGAAAGATAGAAAGAAACAAGGAAATCAATTGTAATTTATGCTGAAGCTTCCTCCACACATGTGCCTTGGTACACAGGCAAGGAAAAGGCACTATGTTTGTCACACTCATCAGCTTGTGATTTTCATCTAATACTCAGACTGGCTCTGCTGATGCTCACCTGTCACTAGAGCTTCAACTACAATAGAGTCATACTAGTTACTGCTCCTCAGACACAAATTCAGGAGGAACTCTTTATTAAATTTTCCTTTCTAACTTCATAACATCATTTTAGAAGGAGTCAGTCTAATGAATATGATCTATAGTACTTAATTAGCAAAGCATATTAGGATGGAAAAGGGGCTAAATGCTCTGAGCAACCAGATAGAAGTAATAAAAATCAAGTATAGCATCAAGAAATTACCTTATTCAGATAGCCAAGGTTTGTATGGGATACGAAGGTCTTCATTCACCTTCCAGTTGTATATAAGTTCTTGAGTTGTGCTGCAAACCACCAGGTCATCTTTCTCATCTGAACTACTATCTGGTTAGCTGAACAAACCAAATTGTCTCCTTCAGGATGTGTCAGCATCGGATTTTATAAGAATCCCCTCCTCCCCTCCTCAAAAGTCATTTGACTCGACCTACACTCAGAAAAACAAAGTTCGGTCCTGACTAGAGAATCAGAGAAACAAAATCAGGAATGGGCGGAGGAAACTTGGAGGAGGAATGCAGGTTTTGGTATTTATCTGCACTATACTTACAGTGGCCTTGGACTGCTGTCCATGTTTTCTACTGAACTCAACTATTGGACCAACCAGAAAGTTCAGATGTGTCAGCTGACTTCAGACTCCTGTGTTCTGGGGCATATACTGGAAATGTTTATTCAAACTTGAAATTCATTTGTGGCTTCCATACGGTTGTGCTGTTGGGCAGATGTTGGCTACAGTGAGAATCACATAGCCTGCAGCAAATACAGAAGTTACAGGAAGCTTGAATGTGCTCTCCTGAGCATAATACATGCATATCTGAACCTTTCACCACGCCAGAACAGTCCTTTACTTGTGTGATTTAAGAGCCCACAGTCAAATACTTCTGGTCCCTGTAAAACTTTTCTCTCCCAGCTCTCACTGGTGGTTTATTGTAACTTATTCCCTTTCCTACCAATTTGCCTTGCACTTGTGGTGGCTGTACTGCTATTGTAATTGTTGGGGAGCAGGGTGGGTTGTTGCAGTAGCTTGCTGCTTTCTGTAATACATTTATTTACATGTTCCTATGCTTACTTCATGACTTGATCAGTAATCTGTGTAGTTTGTGTGTGCTATGGGGAAGCGTAAATATGCAGTTGACTTGCATAAGAAACGGATATATTTCATATTTTTGGTGTATTTGAATGGGAAGCTAGCAAATTTGTGAAGTGACATTCTAATTTTCTTTTGCTGGGAAAATTCTCTAGAGCTGTTATAGGGCTGGAGAAGACAAAATCATGGAAAGGGAAAATAATGGGGTAGTTTTTTGTCTTGGTTTAGGAAGACAGGTATCTGCTAGGTAAAATTACAATCAGAGGCTCTTTGGCAAAGATTTGGGAAATAGGAATAGCAGTTCTTTATTAGTATGTAATACAAAGCAAACAAACACAAAAAAAACTCCCCCCCCACCAAACAACTACAGCATTAATGACAAACGACAACAGTACCAAGAACCTTGAGGGCTTTGTTTCACAAAACCCAGGGCAGTTTGGTTTCGGTGTCCCTGCAGGATCTTCAGAGCACCAAGCTGGAACAGTGGAAAAGTCCCGGGCTGGTAGCTGGGATGGCAGGGTGTCCTGGCAGGCAGGGGCAGGATGTCCCGGCAGCGCAGGGAGTGCAGGGTCACGCTGCAGCAAGAGGAGCAGCGCCGAAGGAGGTCGAAGGCGAGGCAGAAAGCGCCCAGCTTCTGCTCGGCGTGCTTTGCGGCGGCTGAGATCCTCGAGGAGCGGCCGACACGCGTCTCCCGAACGCCGGAAGCAGAAAAGCACGCAGCTGCCTCAAGCTGTGTCTTTTACCTGCGTTATCTCCCCCTTCCACCTTTTGTCCATCTCTTTGTTTCAGCCAAGCACTCTCAAGTATCCAACACTCGGTCCCCTTGGCAACCCGTGGGGAAAAAATTCCCCAGAGAAAGAAGGAACAAACCCAACCCCCAACATTATCTACCCCGAATTTTTTTCTCATACAAACATATTACATTGAGTTTTAACTATTAAAAATACATATATATATATGCAAATATGGATGCAGCCACATTGTCATGGATAGTTTACTCCAAAACAAGGTCCTCTTGAGGTATGCATCGGGTCTTTTTATCCTTTTGCATCACTCACCAGGTGCAACCTGGTCCCTGAGCGAAGACAACCCCACGGATGGGATTGTCTTTGCTGGAGGCAGGATTAATCTAAACAGTTTTTCTCAGCATACCTCTCATGTGTACCACTGGAACCTTATTTTCGTTTGTCTTTTGCAAGGGCTCAGATTGGGCAGGACTTGCTCGGTTGGTGGAACCTCGAGTGTTCACCAACCAGGTGGCCTTTGCTAAATTAGTATTCCAATTCTTAAAGGTTCTCCCACTCAGTGCTTTCAAGGTAGTTTTAAGCAGGCTATTGCACTGTTTAACTTTTTCGGCTGTTGGTGCATGATAAGGAATATGGTACACTCACTCAATGCTATGTTCTCTAGCCTAGGTGCTTATAAGACTATTCTTGAAATGAGTCTCATTGTATGACTCAATTCTCTCAGGGGTGCCATGTCTCTACAGGACTTGTTTTTCCAGGCCCAGGATGGTGTTCCGGGCAGTAGCATGAGGCACAGGGTAGGTCTCCAACCATTCAGTGGTGGCTTCCACTATGGTTAGTACATAACGCTTGCTTTGGCGGGTTTGGGGAAGGGTGATGTAGTCAATCTGCCAGGCTTTCTCATATTTATATTTGGACTACTGCTCACCATACCATAAGGGCTTTATCCGCTTGGCTTGCTTGATTGCAGCACATGTCTCACAGTCATGGATAACCTGAGAAATACTGTCCATGGTTAAATCTACCTCTCGGTCTCGGGCCCACTTATAGGTGGCATCTCTGCCCTGATGACTCGAGGCATTATGGGCCCATCGGGCTAGGAACAACTCTCCTTTGTGTTGCTAATCTAAATCTATCTTTGACACTTTTATCTTGGCAGCCTGATCTACTTGCTTGTTGTTTTGGTGTTCTTCATTAGCCTGACTCTTGGGAACATGGGCATCTGCATGGCGGACTTTCACAGGCAGCTTTTTTACACGAGTGGCAACGTTCTTCCATTCATCAGCAGCTTAGATTGGTTTTCTTCTACGCTGCCAGTTGGCCTTCTTTCACTTTTCTAGCCAGCTTCACAGAGCATTGGCTACTATCTACGAATTAGTGTAGAGGTAGAGCTTTGGCCACTTCTCTCTTTTAGCAATGTCAAGGGCTAATTGAACAGCTTTGAGTTCAGCAAGCTGACTTGATCTCTTTTCTCTTTCAGTGGCTTTTGCAACTTGTCGTGTGGGGCTCCATACGGCTGCTTTCCACTTACGGTTCATTCTCACGATGCGACAGGAACCGTCAGTGAAGAGAGCGTAGTGTGTTTCTTCTGCTGGCAGTTGGTTGTATGGAGGAGCTTTTTCAGCTCGTGTCACTTGTACTTGCTTTTCTTCGTCCATGAAACCGAAGTTTTCTCTTTTCGGCCAGTTTGTAATTATCTCTAAAATCCTAGGGCGATTTGGGTTTCCAATACGGGCACGCTGTGTGATGAGGGCAGTCTATTTGCTCCATGTGGCATCAGTGGCATGGTGCGTGGAGGGAGCCTTTCTTTTAAACATCCACTCTAGCACTGGTAGTCGGGGTGCCAAGAGGAGTTGTGCTTCTGTGCCAATCACTTTTGAGGCGGCTTGAACTCCTTCATAGGCGGCCAAGATCTCCTTCTCTGTGGGAGTGTAGTTGGCTTCAGATCTTTTGTAACTTCGACTCCAGAATCTCAGTGGTCGGCCTCGGGTTTCCTCTGGCACCTTCTGCCAAAGGCTCCAGGACAAACCGTTGTTTCTGGCTGCAGAATAAAGCACATTCTTCACATCTGGTCTCGTCTTGACTGGGCCAAGGGCTACTGCATGAGCAATCTTTTGCTTGATTTGGGCAAAGGCTTGTTGCTGTTCAGGGCCCCAGTGGAAATTGTTCTTCTTGCGGGTAACCAGGTAGAGAGGGCTCACGATCTGACTGTACTCAGGAATGTGCATCTTCCAAAAACCTATGGCTCCTAGGAAAGCTTGTGTTTCCTTTTTGCTGGTCGGTGGAGACATTGCTGTGATCTTATCAATGACCTCAGTGGGGATCTGCCGCCGTCTATCTTGCCACTTTACTCCCAGGAACTGGATCTCTCTGGCAGGTCCCTTGACTTTGCTCTTCTTGATGGCAAACCTGGCTTTCAGCAAAATTTGGATGATCCTCTCTCTTTTCTCGAACACTTCAGCTGCAGTCTTTCTCCACACAATGATGTTATCAATGTACTGTAGATGTTCTGGAGCCTCACTTTTTTCCAGTGCAGCTTGGATCAGCCCATGGCAGATGGTGGGGCTGTGTTTCTACTTCTGGGGCAGCCGGTTCTAGGTGTACTGCACGCACCTCTAGGTGAAAGCAAACTGAGGCCTGCATTCTGCAGCCAGAGGAATGGAGAAAAATGCATTGGCAATGTCAATAGTGGCATACCACCTCGCTGCCTTGGACTTTAGCTCGTACTGAAGTTCTAGCATGTCTGGCACAGCAGCGCTCAGCGGTGGAGTTACTTCATTCAATGCACGATAGTCCACAGTCAGTCTCCATTCTCCATCAGACTTGCGCACAGGCCAGATGGGGCTGTTGAAGGGTGAGTGGGTTTTGCTGACCACCCTTTGGCTCTCCAGCTCACGGATCATCTTGTGGATGGGGATCACGGCGTCCCGATTTGTCCGATACTGCCGACGGTGCACTGTCGAGGTGGCAACAGGTACTTGTTGTTCTTCTACCTTCAGGAGTCCCACTGCAGATGGGTTCTCTGATAGTCTTGGCAAGGTGTTCAACTGCTTAATGTTCTCTGTCTCTACAGCAGCTATTCCAAAAGCCCATCTGAGTCCTTTAGGGTCTTTATAATATCCATTCTTGAGGAAGTCTATGCTCAGAATACATGGAGCCTCTGGGCCGGTCACAATCGGAAGTTTCTGCCACTCCTTCCCGGTCAGGCTCACCTCGGCTTCAACCAGAGTCAGTTCCTGTGATCCCCCCGTCACCCCGGCAATGGAAATCGGTTCTGCCCCCACATGTCCTGATGGCATTAGAGTACACTGCGACCCAGTATCTACTAAAGCTTCATATTTTTGTGGCTCTGATGTGCCAGGCTATCGAATCTACACAGTCCAAAAAACTCGATTTTCCCGTGCCTTTTCCTGGCTAGAGGCAGGGCCCCTCTAGCACTGGTTATTATTCCCTTCTTGGACGTACATGGTAGAGGTTCTTTCGAGGGAATCTGACACAGCATTTTCACCTCCGTAATACCTGGCAGCTTGCTCATGGGAGGCTGAGGCTACCTTCATTCTAGTGGAACTCTCTCTGTTAGCGTTTCTCTCCTTGAGCTCACGTACCCGTGCTGCCAGGACAGAAGTAGGTTTCCCATGCCACACTCCCATGTCCTCCCCATGGTCCCGCAGATAAAACCACAGGTCAGCTCGAGGGGTGTACCCTCTCTCTCTCGCTGGGGAATGTTGGGCTCTGATTCTGGGGCCTGTGACTCGCACCGGTGCTACATGGGAACTGTTCCTTCTCATCTCCTCTCTCACCTCCTTTATCTCCTCTTTGAGTTCCTTTACCACCGCAGAGACATGAGCCTGCATTGGGCCACTGATCATACTTTCATAATTTCTGAGCTTGTTGGCAACAGAACCCACTGTCTCTCGGTTATCCTCGGCATTAATTGTTGCGATGAATGTGGCGTATTGGGATGGTCTATGAGTTGCCAGATTCCACAACATGTGCCTTGTGCATTTAACCTTGTCGGGGTCATTATCATGCTGTCCGGTCCTCCCAAAAAGTACTTCCAATACTGCCACTTCTCTCAACTGTTGGATTCCTTCCTCAAGGGTCTTCCATCGCATTCTATTGTTGTGCTCTTGCATTCTGTCTCTGTGGACAAATCTCTCTCTCACACTCATTAGAAGTCGTTCCCAAAGGGGAAGGGGCTTTTGCTCTCTTACAAATACCTGATTTATACCTGAGTCCTGGGTCAAGGGTCCCAAATTCCTTGCTTCAGCACTATCCAGTTGCACACCTGTACCTATAAGGTCTCAGACTCGAAGTAGCCAGGCTGTATAAGCCTCACGTCCTCGTCGTGCAATATCTTTTTGCAGATTACGTAGACTTTCATATGTCAGGGACTCAGTGATGATCTCAACCTGTGGCTCTTCTGTGGGCTGTGAGGACCCTCCTTTCTTACCTTTAATATCAGGATCTGACGATTTCACTTTACACTTCTTTGTTTCCACAGGGGCGACTGCTGCTGGCTGTGGCTGCCCTTGTGGTTCAGCTGGAACCTGGACAGTTGTAACATCTGTGGGTTCCACTGCTGCACTATCAGTCTCTGCCTTCTTGGGGCAGGGGGAGGGTTTTTCATGAGCTGGGGAAATGTACTCTCTCAGCATCTGGCCCATCTCATGTATCTCTTTTACCAGAGCCTCAACCCAATCCGGGTGGGTCCTTTCTGAGGCAGGCTGTGGGGCAGAGTCAGGCTCTGGGGTATCATCCCTATTCTGTGGGCTAGGTATCAGGGTGGTTATCCAGGTCAATCTTCCCTTATCTCTGAATGCTAAACAGAATACGCATATTAGCAGCACCAGCCATTGTATGATATCATTAGCATTCAGAGAGGATTTAAACCCTTCAGAAACTGGTGGGGCAGACCCAAAGAGATGGGTAAAGGGTTGGGAAAAAGAAACTTCCCCCGGTATCATTTCTTCACAGTAGGTACCATTGTTAAAGTAACTCCAAAAACACACAGTTAGTGTACGATAGCCCTGAATCCATGTGCCTGCCTTCCAGAGGAAATTAAAAATCCATGAGTTCTTCACCTTATTAAGCCATAAAATAAACTGGATGACAGTCACAGTAGCCTTAGTTATAGGGCCCATGTTTAGATAAGGGCCTGCAAATGGAAGGAATACAGCCACAACCACATGCCACCCAAACCAGGCTAAGTTAGACCACATGATGCAGCCTAATGAGGTTTTTATATCCAACGCACACAAAAGAAAGTACTAGGTTAGTTAAGAACTGCTATTTCTCTTCCCTTTTCTTTTCTCAGTGCCCTCAAGCCCCACGTTGGGCGCCAAAATCTGTCTTGGTTTAGGAAGACAGGTATCTGCTAGGTAAAATTACAATCAGAGGCTCTTTGGCAAAGATTTGGGAAATAGGAATAGCAGTTCTTTATTAGTATGTAATACAAAGCAAACAAACACAAAAAAAACTCCCCCCCCACCAAACAACTACAGCATTAATGACAAACGACAACAGTACCAAGAACCTTGAGGGCTTTGTTTCACAAAACCCAGGGCAGTTTAGTTTCGGTGTCCCTGCAGGATCTTCAGAGCACCAAGCTGGAACAGTGGAAAAGTCCCGGGCTGGTAGCTGAAATGGCAAGGTGTCCTGGCAGGCAAGGGCAAGATGTCCCGGCAGCGCAGGGAGTGCAGGGTCACGCTGCAGCAAGAGGAGCAGCGCCGAAAGAAATCGAAGGCGAAGCAGAAAGCGCCCAGCTTCTGCTCGGCGTGCTTTGCGGCGGCTGAGATCCTCGAAGAGCGGCCGACACACGTCTCCCGAACGCCGGAAGCAGAAAAGCACGCAGCTGCCTCAAGCTGTGTCTTTTACCTGCGTTATCTCCCCCTTCCACCTTTTGTCCATCTCTTTGTTTCAGCCAAGCACTCTCAAGTATCCAACACTCGGTCCCCTTGGCAACCCGTGAGGAAAAAATTCCCCAGAGAAAGAAGGAACAAACCCAACCCCCAACATTTTTGAAGTGGAATTAGCGTGCAGTATTGAGAGAAAAGTTGCTACCACTCCTACTTCACCTTCCTGCTACCACGTGGGTTTTCATGCAGTGTACTAGACTGCTGAACTGACCCTGCTTGTCACTCCACTGGGGCAGTTTCCGAATCTGGAGAAATTAATTGTGTGCTTTTACAATGCAGAAGGCAGAAAAAAAGTAGCCAGGAATAAAACCTAGCAGATGAGCTTGCTTAATCCAGAGGAGAAATTCACGTGGTGGTTATGTACAATTAGTGTATTCACATGCCTCGTTAGCCCACCAAATTCTGACCCATGATGTTGCTGGGCACAGGGGCATGACTGGTTGGCCTACAGTTCCCACAGTGTTCCTTATTGCTTCTCTAAAAACAGTAGTTGTTCTTCCCTCTTGCCAGTTATTGACAGCTTCACCAGACTGCCATTACTTCTCAAATGTGACATTGTGGCTCAGCCACTTCTTCTGCCTATTCTCTTAGAAACCATGGTTCATTTGGATGAGCCTCCTGGTGTTTCTGCCTGACTTCCTCATTGTTGGGATGCTTGGAATAGGTGGGCCTTGAACATTATATTACAGTCGTGGGAGTTCAAGTCTTTAGACAAAATAAGTCTGGAATATTCCACTGGTCAGTCCATCAGATTATTTTTAACATTATATTCACTGAAATTACTGGGGATTATGTGCAAAGGAATATTGCCATGGCCTGTCACGACTCTGTCTTAAAACCAGAATGGTCATAGTGGGACTACACTGAATGTTCATTTTCTATTGTCCTTTATATTAAATACATTTAGTTTTTACCCATACCATGTAGTTTGGGTTATCTGGAACTACTACTACGCATCAATACCATAGTAGATTTTGCTCATCTGATTAGGATAAAATTTTTTCACAGTTTTTTGTCAACATAAGAAAACTTTATACTATAACTGTAAACAGTACTTCTCCTTAATCATCTATTGGTTTTCTCTATATGTTAAATTTACAAATAAAATTTAAATATCTCTTATTTCTACCTAAGAAATAAGAAAAAGATTGTAGACTGCACTTCTATTAAGCTGCCTACATTATTTCTTGTTCAATATTTAAGCATCTTAGAAAACTCTTAAGAGAACTTTCAGGTTTCCATTCATACACTGGCAGAAAAAAGTTTATTCCAGGTGGCAAGAAGAGTCACTTCTGCTCAGATCTAGTTTGTCAGCTCAGCTTTCACTAATTCCAAGGGTTAGCTTCCACTTTAAGTGCTTGAATAAGCACAAAATAAGTTCACAGGTAGACTGCTCCATGAAATATTTGGTGTAGAGTGAAATGAGAATCTCCTGGAACATCTGTACTTCAGATAATAAGAGTGACTCATGATCATGAAGAGATTACGCTTGAATGCTGTCCAGTCAAGTAATAAAGAACTATTTAACCACTTAGGAGTTAGTGTGTCTTGGATTTTATTACTAGGCTCATAGAATGAAATCAGCAATGGTTTAAACAGAGGCTGGATATACATGTATTTCTAAAATGCCTTTTTCTCAGAATTCTCAAAAGTGAAAGTAGTGATTATGTTCTCTGCTGCTGTAAATAGTTTCAGTTCCACTGATTTCAAAATTACTTCACCTCTTTCACCACCAGAGAATTTCTTCACTG
Organism: Chamaea fasciata; assembly: GCF_029207755.1. Classification (NCBI taxonomy): domain Eukaryota; kingdom Metazoa; phylum Chordata; class Aves; order Passeriformes; family Sylviidae; genus Chamaea; species Chamaea fasciata. The sequence goes on from NW_027094089.1 coordinate 12,205,880, forward strand.
ATTTCTTGTCAGTAGTCACTCCTCACACAGGGTGCCAACTGACAGTAGACACACAACAAATGCCAAAAATGGTAGTAAGTATCAGCACTTTATCATTCCCCAGTACAACCTTTTATACCCTTTTCCTTCACATGCATAACACCTGTGTGCCCTTTTACTCTTTTGTGATTGGTGAATACACATCAGCATCCCACGCTTCTTCTCCTTCAATGCTGGTCACCTGTCATACACAGCTGTAACCCATTAGGGATGAGGGTCAGCCACAGCCCCATTCCTAATGTCCCACAATCTATTCTCCCACAATTTCTCTCTAGGGCTGTCTTTGAAGAAGATAGAACATGTAGTGTATATATAAAAGCTGGGAAACAAGTCTCTGAAATGTAGTTCTTATTTAAATAAACTGCACAAATGTAGAAAGCCAGCCTGACACAAATACACACAGATCCTGGCAAAGTCTTCTTGTAGTTAGCTGTGATGGATGGAAAGGCAGGGAGCTTATGAAACCATGCCTTCTACATTCATTAGTCCTTGGTGGTGATCATGCTCGTCCCTCTACTTAGAATTACCCGCTCTTATCACATACATCCTCTTTTTTTTTTCCTGACCAAAGCCTTCTGACAGCATTGATAAACAGCTGGTTAGCCAAGATAAAACATTACCAGGTCATATGATCCATTGGCAAAGAGAATATTGATTGAAATGACTGAATCAAAATGACTGTTTCATTTGTGGTTTTGATTACTAATGTAATATGGGTAGCCTGAACAAAAATATTCTGAGGACTGTGTGCAGGAGAGGGATTGGAAAGGATTGAAAAATATGAGAGGGATATGAAAGGATTGGAAAACTATTATGTAAGAAATAAACAGGCTGACATCACTGCCAAAAGAGCTGACATGGGATGCTAAATGAACCTGGGTAAGAAATGTGGAAGAATGTGGAGGCACTTAAGGTCTTGAAGCAAAAAAGAGGATTTAATCTTGAGGTGATTAGAGAAGAAGAACCAGGGTGGCGATTCAGTTGCATAAAGTTAGGATGACAAAGGAGGTGTGTTTTGTGGAGATAGGATAGCTGGCAGTGATAGCTGTCAGGTATGAGGGGGGCTAAAGGGCAGAAAGAGGTAACAAGCAAGCGAATGATTTGGGTTTGTCAGAAACTGTCAGACTGTAAAAAGTGGGCTATTTAATAGATAAAGGAAGAGTAAGTGACTTGGTTTTGGACTGGGTTCTAGTTATCCTATTACGAGCTTAACAAATTCTTATTAGTTTAAGATTGAAGCTTTACAGGCTGGAAGCAAATAAAGAAAAAGCCTTCTGTCCTGAAATTACAGTCAGGTGTGCTGATTGCTCCCCTCCCCAGGGCAACATCAATCCCTGGCCTCTCTTTATAACAAAGAGAATATTCAAACTGCATGGAAAGGGGGGCAGAGTAGCTACAGGGAAGAGAGTAATACAGAGCCTGAATTAGCTGGAAGTGGAGGGTATATTTATCTGAACAAAGTTGTTTTGTTTTTCAACAAGCAATAATCATTTCATTTTCTCTGTGTAATTCTTGGTTGTGATTATAGCTTCCATTACAAAATTATAGGGTAAGAAGGAGAGGAGGCACATGAAATGAGTAAACATTTCCTGCTAAGCAGGAAAGAGGGAGATGCACAGCTTAAGCTTACCAAAACAAAATGGTTAAGTACAGTGCTGATGCAAACAAGAGTCTCTCTGTGCCCCACCAATCTAGCATCTGTCGGTGGCTTCTTCCACTTCCTGTTCTGAAAAGAGTGACCAGGGTTAAATTATTCTGCTTTAATTATGGCATAAGGTGAAAATGCCCAATTCTTGGGTATGTCTGGAGTTTCAATGAGGCATTTTTTGTCCTCATACCTTAGGAGAGAGATGGATGTGTTTGGCTAAATCAGCCCTAAATGCCTTCTGGTTGATGTCTGGGAAGGATTTTTACAAGGATTCAGCTGAGAGCACAGACATTAAGGGATATAAGCTTATTAGACTTCTAGTGCTATTTTCTTAAACTAGCCTGTGACACACTGTCCTATCCACAGCTAGATGCTGTATTGTGGAGTTATGATAAAGTGAGGAAATAGAGTCCAAGTAGAAGTGCCAATTTTCTTGACAGCATGAAGTGTGCCTGTATAGGAGAATTTTCAGGATGAACAGCTGCTTGTATTGAACTAACTACAAGGCTACACAAGGCTGCCCTGTATTTCTATAAGGATGGATTCTTGCCTTGAGGTCTTAAAATATTCTTCCTAGTTTCATTTTTAAGAGTAGGATGGCAACAGATAATGAAGAAGAATGTGTGTTGACTCAGAGCCATACTGAATGCTTACAAAATTTGCAAGGCAAACATTTGCAGTACACAGAGTGAGAACCAGGCCACAATTAGGGGACAGGAACTGCACTGTCGGTAGTAGTGTCCAAAAAAACCCACTTTGAAGACATGGCAGAAAATTTATTTAATATGAGCTTCTAGTTATAACACTGTGGTACAGGAGCGAGGTAACTGCTGGATATATGGTTGAAGGGATGAAAGGTCTGTGCCTGAGAGTGGAGTAAAGATCCAGATTAGTTGTGGCAAGAAGGCTCAGTGATCCAACACCACCCTCTGTACAGGGAAGCAAGATTTTTCCAAGCCCATATGTGTCAGTAAGGAAAGGCTGACATAATAGGCCCTGGAAATTCAGAATTTAAAACCTGATTCTTCTTTCTCACAGTTTCCTGCTGGGTCCAAATTTCATTGAAAGCTGGTCTGTGGGACGCTGAGTGGATAGCTGGAAAATGCTGCATTGACAGAACCAGATTCCCAAGACAGCTGGACAGAACTGTCACCTCAAAGCTGTGGCAACATGCTTATATTAAACCAAATAAATACCTCTGCCTACCTGCAGAGTTGTAATGATTTTACTTTTTTATGTGTCACTGGTGTAGGTGCTGCAATACTACTTCTTTTGGTTTAGCAAAGCAGGAAAATTACTAGAAAACTTGAAATTATCAGAATGGTTAGCAGGAGGATGAAAGGGCTGGAAAATCAACAGTTTATAAAAGTTAAGCTTGAAGATGAATGCAAGCGGGGTCTTGATCTTGATGTAATAATACCTACACTGGACTAGAAATCTTGCAAAAGGGGTTTTCAATTAATTGGTCAATGATGTAAGAAGATTCGATGGATAGAAAATGGAAGCTAAGAAATTAATACCACAAATAAGTCATGTTTGAATAAGTAAGGTGACAATGGGAACAACTTACCTATTATTGCATCACTGTTTATTTTTAATCAAAACTGAATGCTCTTCTGAAGATAGTGTTCTAGTTCTCTTGCCCTAAATAGCTGATGGTGGCCTTAGCATATAAAACATTCATATCATACTTTTCTGTTAAGTAAGAATGCTAACCTGCTAGAACTTACTTTGCCTTTGCTACTAAAATGGAAAACAAATCCAACCCATAGTCCTTATCAATAAGGAATTGTCTTTTTACTTTTTCTGCTTAAAACAAGGTTTACAAGTAAAGTTAATGCACAGTGAACATGGGATTTTCCTCTTTTGTGAGCTTACAAAATGAACCAGCTTGGATGGCAAGATACTAGGTTAAACACCAGCCTTCTTGACGTTAAGTCAAACTGAATTTATGCGGAATAATTTGATTGGAAATTAGATCCAATTATCTTAAATTGGTCATTCAAGACTAACAGAACAATAAAGGGCACTGTGTTTCCTGTTGTATTTGACCCTGATATTACAGTCATGTCAAAACATGTAAGCACTATAATTCCAGCCTAATTCATACCACACAGTGCCCTCCCAAATGCTGTGCTCAGAACAGATGATAAAAGGGCTGTTGATCTTTCAAACATACAAAGTCTTTCTGACCTAAAGCAGAAAATTACTTCTGAATTTTGAATTGACAGAATTTTTAAAATTGTTTTGATTGGTAAGACTATGACTGTCACCAAAATCAGTATAGTCAAGACTTTTTCTTAACGGGGAGTGGTTTAATGTTCAAATATTGCTGAAAGAACAAAAGGCAGAAGACCATTAAGAAAACAATGAAATTTTTCTACAGTTCCAATCCCCATGTATGCCTGGAGATAAAAGATATAAATGGTGTGTAGCTCCTATTTTTCAAACTGTGCCTAATGCTTCAGATCATATAATAATCTGAAGCAATTAGGCACAGTTTGAGAAATAGGAGCTACAAATAATGTAGGCATTATAAAATTGATATGAAGCAAAATATCAATTGATATGAAGCAAAACAGATATGCTCTCATATCTGTTGCTGGAGGATAGCTGGCCCTGCATAAAGCTGCTTAGGTGAGTCTTTCAGGAGTAGTGGTCCGGAGTACTTCAACACTGATGATATTGTCCATGAAATCAAAATAAGAGATGAAAGTCCATATTTGATTCCTTGATTGCCTTCTCTACATTTAAGAATTTCAAAGGAGAAATAGAGACCTACACTCAATATCAGGCCCATGTTTCTTTAAAACCATATATTCTTATGTATATTAATAATACTACCTTAACATCATACAGGTTATGAATATGACATTGTCAAAGGGCAGATTCCATTCCATGATATATTGGGGGATCACATTTGATTTTTTTGTTTTCTTTTGTTATTTGTGTTGCAAGCCTTTCGGTGGACTAATTCTGCACTGGTGTTTTTGAGAAAAAAATTATATTGGAACATTTCATAGTAGTTTCTAAGGTAAAATCTACTTTTGAGAACCTCACCTGTAGGTACATTTGTCTGCTTGTGAAGAGAGAGGTAACATAGGTGAGACAAAAGCAGAAAGGAAGAAAAACGGAACAAAACTGTAATAGATGTAGTCTATAAATTTGTGTATAAAATATTGTGCCCGGTAAATTTATAAATTGTTACTAAAATTTGGACTCTCAGAAGCAACACCAGGGAGTCTCCAAAATTCTAAGCTCCATTGTGCAAGCTGTGAAAACCACAAAATTTCCGAAAGAAATGATAATGCTGCACTGGAGATGGCCCATTCATCAAGGGTGGACCCCACTTCACAGCTGCTCAAGATCTGATATCAGTCTTGGTGGAGGATCCGGAAGATGATTGAATCAGCGCCCCAAAGGAAGGATCTGGGAGGATTTTTGGGACGTCTTTTCATACCACCAAGAAATCCTTTCAAACTCCACTTGGAAATAAAGGAATACATGAATATTCAGACATTGCTTCTGGGCAGAAAAACTGTGTAAAACCCGTACACCGAGACCCAGCAAGGTTGGACAGCACCCTTGTTGCTGTTCCACTGTCCACTCAGCATTCGATTGATGTCAAATTTTATTGTGGCTTTCTCAAACTGATTTTGGAAATTGCTAAATAAATTCTTTGATTTTGGATTGGCTCTTAATCATGTATAACAGATTGGTGCTGTGACTAGGATACAATATTGGCGCTGCGGAACCCCTTTGTCCAGGAGGCGCCCCCACTGATTTTTTCAGCAGCCTGGCAGAGCGGGGAACCCCACAGCACCTATTGTATCACAAACAAATTAAGGTAAGAGGCCACAATAACAGAGGGGGTTCTGGATCCAAGAAACATCAGGGAACTCAGGAAAGACCAAGGAGGGTCTTTCAGAGCCGTGGCTAAAACTTTCACTCATAAAATTTCTCCATGCATAAAGATTCCATGCAAGAAAAAGAGCTGTAAGTGTTGCTGGTTGAGTGAGTGTGATTGGGTGAGTGAATGAGATGTGACCTGGTCACGACCCAAGTGTGGCCCTGAACACTGCAGTTCCAATCTCCCGCGAGGGACTTGATTGGCCGATGGGGAAGCGAGTCAGGAAAAAACTCATTTCGCTCGTAAAACCAAAACTCAGGGGAGTTTCGGGGACCAATCACAGGAAAGCTAAAAGGGAAGGATACGTTCCTCTGAGTTAAGGAAACTGGTAAACCTTTTAGCTACGGGCTTGGTGAAAGCCCAGGACGCAAAATGCAGATCCATCGCTGGCTGAAGACCCGCAGCTCAGCTCGCTGGAGGAGTGAGTAATCCAGCAAAAGCGGAACCCGATTTGTGACAGAACAGTTTGGGAAAGGATCCCGGTTCTTAGCGGGAAGCTAAGAAAAGACTCAGCACAAGATCCGTGGAAGGTAAGCAAATTCCAAAGTTTTTTTTTAAGAAAAGAAAAAAAGAAAAAAAAGAAAAAAAAAAAAGAATGGGGCAGGGAAAAAGCAAGCTCTGAAAAGAGCCCAAGGAAAAGCATATCCTGGAAAAGAGATAGGTGCTCTTGTGATCCCACGGGAGAGCCCACTGTGATGGATGCTAGAACATGGGGAGGAATGTTCCAGGAGAAAAGGTAAGTCCAAGGAAAAACGATTTACTACTGTATAGAGGTTTGGGGAGGCAAAGAAATAAGGAATCATGTAATTTGGCCCACATTGGGCACATTTGAAAAATGGACCTGCAAGGCATTATGCAATTACGTGAATAAGAAAGAATTGCAGGACCATGAGGAGGAAGAATATGCTAAATTGTGGATAGGATCTAGGATTGGATTGTTTGCCATGAAAGCTAAAAAGGGGATCTCAGTTCGGAGTGATGCATGGGACCCTCTCGATTATCTCCCTCCCCCATATCTCGTACCTGCGTCACCACCTGCACAGGCTCAGGCGCCTCCATCCACACCCCCGGGACCCTTGAATCAGCCCGTACTGGCACAAAGTCCTTTGCCAGGGGCTCCGATCACTGGGTCGGATCAAGCCACAGTTTCCCTCCTTCCCCAGAGTTCCCAGGAGGCATCTCAACTGCCTCTCCTGCCCCTGCCCCCAGACGGGCTATCAGCCCAGGCATCCCTCCCCACGCCCCTTGTAGTACCATCAAAACCCCCGGCACTGCCTTCCCAAATTCCAGAGGTACCACACTTGCAAACCCTGGGACTACAATTCCCATAAGCCTCCTCGCACCCCCATCTTTGTTTTCCTCGCAACCGTCGGAGGGATCTCCTCCCTTGGCGCAAACTCCGATCCCCCCTCCGCCGCTTTTCCCTCCGCCCCCGCCAGTCCCACAACCCACGGGAGCCCCAAAGGCAGTCCTGTGAGTTCTCCCCCAGCAAGCAGAACTCGGCATAGGGAAAAGCAAATGAACGAGGAGGGCAGTGAAAATGAAGCTAAGGAATATCATGAGGCGGTACCAAGGGGGCAAAACATTAGTCAAGTGTTTGGGGAATGCCAGGGGAAGGAAGAATCTCTTTCAGAATGGTTGGACAGGCTCCGGAAAAGTTTACAGGTTTATTCCAGAATGGATCCTAATTCCTCATTGGGGGAGTGTTGTTAAAAACAGAATTTGTTGCAAAATCTTGGGAGGACATAAGGAGAAAAGTGGGGAAAATGGAGAATTGAAAAAAAGAAAAGAGAAAAGAAAAGAAAATTTACAAGAACTACTGAGCGAGGCTCAAAAAGTATACATGAGGAGGGATAAGGAAAAACAGAAAATACAGTCTAAAGTACTGGTTGCAGCTGTAAAAGAGGTGCAAAAGCAGGAGCGCTACCGGGACAAGGTAAAAACAACGCAGGGAAAACAAACAGATCCTTCAAATAAGAACTCAGGGTCCAAAAGAGGAACCTCCGGAGTGTTTTTACTGCAAAAAGAAAGGGCACATGAAAAAGGATTGTAGAAAAAGAATAAAGGATGAAAAGATTTTTCAAGAGGATTAGGGGTGTCAAGGGCTTTTCATTTTGGGGACCAGAACATCAAATGAGCCCTTGGTAAAGCTAAAGGTAGGTCCCCAAAGAAAAACAGTAACATTTTGGTGGATATGGGGCCAGAATGAAGCACTGTGCAAAAACTACCCCCAGGCTGTTATAAAAGCCAGGAAAAGATGTTGGTCATAGGTGCAAAGGGGGATCCGTTCAAAGTACCCCTGATTAAAAATGTGGAAATAGAATCTGAAAATAAAATTTGTTTGGGGGACTTGCTTCTGGTAGAGGAAGCGGATTACAATTTGTTGGGAAGGGACATGATCATAGCCCTAGGAATAAATCTGACTGTAAAAGACTCACAGTTGGTGGTAAGCTTATAAAACCTCACTACAAAGGATGACAAAATCGATTCAAAGGTTTGGTATTCTCAAGGGGAGGTGGGGAAGTTGGAAATTGAACCAATTTCCATTGAAATAGAAAGACCTGAAGAACCTATAAGAATTAAACAATACCTTATATCCATGGAAGGATGGAGGCAGCTGAAACAAGTTATAGATGATGTAATCAAAAAGGGGACCTTGGAGCCTTGTATGTCAAGGCACAACACACCCATCCTGGCAGTCAGGAAAACGGGTGGGAGCTACCGGTTGGTACAGGACCTCCAGGCAGTAAATGAAAGAATGAAAAACAAGGTTTCCTGTGGTGGCAAATCCCTAGACCCTTCTGAATAGGGTCTCCCCTGAGGATGTGTGGTAGAGTGTAGTAGACGTGAAGGATGCTTTTTGGACTTGTCCTCTGGCTGAGAAAAGTTTGCATTATTTTGCTTTTCAATGGGAAGATCCTGAAACAAATAGAAAGCAGCAACTTAGATGGACATCTTTACCTCAGGGATTTGTAGGCTCTCCCAATCTCTTTGGCCAGGCTCATGAACAGTTATTAAGTCAGTTTTTGCCTACAGAAGGAACCAAGTTGTTACAATATGTAGATGACTTGCTGGTGGCTGGCCCAAGAGAAGAAGAGGTAAGAGAATGTACCATCTCATTGCTGAACTTTCTGGGAGAAAAGGCATTGAAAGTTTCTAAGTCAAAATTACAACTTGCTGAATCAGAGGTAAGGTATCTAGGACACTGGATATCGAAAGGTAAAAAGAAATTAGATCCTGAGAGGGTGGCAGGAATCATAGCTCTGCCCCCTCCACGAACAGAAAGGGAAATCAGACAATTGTTGGGACTGTTGGGATACTGCAGACAGTGGATTGAAGGATATAGTGAAAAGGTGAAGTTTCTTTATGAGAGACTGAACAAGATGAATTGGAATTTAAGAGATTAAAGGACGCATTGATAACTGCCCCTGTGTTGCGTTCACCAGATATGAAAAGGCAGTTTCAGTTGTTTGTGGATTTTAGTAATCACGCTGCTCATGATGTTTTAATCTAGGACTGGGCAGGGGTCAAGAAGCCTGTAGGATATGTTTCTAAGCTTCTGGATCCGGTGAGCAGGGGATAGTCCACTTGTTTGCAGGCTATTGTAGCAGTGGCTCTGCTTGTGGAAGAGTCTAAAAAGGTGACATTTGGGGCTCCCCTGGTGGTTTACTCACCACACAATGTGAGGAGCATTCTGCAACTAAAGGCAGATAAATGGCTTACAGATGCCAGGCTCCTGAAATATGAGGCTATCCTGGTGCACTCACATGGTTTGGAACTGAGAACAATAGCTGCTCAGAATCCAGCCCAGTTCTTTGTTTGGAGAGGCACTGTGGGAAACCTCCCACAACTGCTCAGAAATGGTGGAATCAGGACCCCTGAATGCAAATTGGTCTGCCCAAGCCTGTGAATTATATGCAGTGCTAAGAGCACTTAAAAGATGAAAAGGGAGAAAATGAACCATCTATACTGATTCAAAGTATGACTTTGGAATTCCACACACTTTTGGTAAAATGTGGGAAAAGGGGTTTAATTAGCACTCGAGGACGAGAGTTAATTCATGGAGAAATAATAAAACAAATTTTGGAGGCAGTCAGGGAGCCAGAGGAAATCTCCATTGTCCATGTCAAAGGACACCTGGAAGGTATGCAGTTTCAGACTAGGGGTAATAATTTGGCTGACAAAGAGGCAAAAAGAGCAGCATTACTCACAGTGAGTATACCTGAGGTCAGGGAAGAGGGGACTCTGGAATATCCCCATACCCTTCTCAGAAGGAAATTGAAGAATTTGAGAAAATAGGAGGGAAGCTAGAGGAAGGGAAATGGAAATTACTTGATGGAAGAGAATTGGTATCAAAAGATTATACCAAAAAAATTTTGAAAAGAGTGCATCAGCAAACACATTGGGGAGCACAAGCTCTAGCAGAACACTTTTTAAATTTTTTTTCAGATGAAAAGGAATCTGTGAATTAGCCAAACAAGAAGTGCATGGGTGTATGATCTGCCAGAGGGTCAATCGAGCTAGATCCAGACAAACAGCTTTAGGAGGACGTCCATTGGCCTATCACCGTTTGAAAGGATCCAGGTGGATTTCACCAATTTACCTAAGGTAGGGAGGTACAAATTTTTATTGGTAATAGTGGACAAATTAACCCACTGGGTGGAAGCCTTCCCCAGGGCAAGAGCTATGGCTCAAACAATGTCAAAGATGCTACTGGAAGAAATTATCCCTCGCTGTGGGATAGTGGATCACATTGATTCTGATCAGGGAACACATTTCACTTTCAAAATTGTCAAACAAATTGCAGAAGCCGTAGGGATCCGATGGCAGTATCACACCCCATGGCACCCTCAAAGTTCGGGGCAGGTGGAAAGAATGAATCAGACACTAAAAGCCCAACTATAAAAACTAATGATAGAGACAAAAATGTCTTGGGTAAAATGCCTTCCTCTAGCTTTGCTGAACATAAGAACCATGCCTCACTTGGGGATGGGACTGTCACCATTTGAAATGCTTAATGGAATGCCTTACAAACATGGAATGCCGGTTGGACATCCTCAAATAGAGGATGCCCGGATTCAACCATATTTAATTACCATACACATGAATTTGCAGGAACTACGGAGACATGGGCTGGTTCCTCAAAGTGTCCCTTTGGGGTTTGCTATCCCCAAGATAAATCCCGGAGATGAAGTCTTGGTGAAAGCCTGGAGGGAAGTCCCTCTGACGCCTCATTGGGAAAGTCCTTTTTCCTACAGATACAGCAATCAGGACTGCAGAAAAGGTTGGACTCACTTGTCACGAGTAAAGAAGGCCGAGCCTTAAGGCACTGCCCCGAAGTGGAGAGTGTCCTCAATGTCCTCGTCTCCTGGAGACTTGCAGATCAGGTTACAGCATCACCATAAATGACCAAAGGAGATCAGATAAGTTGTTCAAGAACAGATTGTGAATGTTTTCCCTTTGTTCATTCTAAGTGTGTGCACTGTAAACAGATCTGGGGGGCTCATTGTCAAAGGGGGGGGCACCGACCAAGAGGTTTGTGTACCAAGTGTTTGGAGGTGGAACAAGAGGAGACTAGCTGTCTTTTAGTAATTGCCACTAGTGTGGGTCTGATGGAGTTAGATTTTCCAGAATAGTATTCAATATATTAAAAAAGAGTAAAAGGACAATTAGATGCAGAGGCAGAAGTGCTCGCAGTTGAGTGCTGAAGGACAATCAAAGTACCTTGCGGCACAGATACTATCAGGTTGTCCCGGTGGGGTGTGTTTAAAAGGTTTGCGGTTCAGACAAACAGGACCCCTGAAGCATACGCCTGCTGCCGAGAAGATGGGCTACCCCGCCGCGGGTTGCTACCCCATGGGCGAATGGAAGGCAGAGGAGTATTCCAGTGGAGAATCCTAGTAGTCCTGAGCCCAGTCCTGACCCAAGTGGGGGATTCTATCCCGAGAACCCGCAGAGGCTGACCCCCATGAAGGAGTGCAAACAGTGCTTGCAGATTTAAAAAAAAAAAAAAAAAAAAAGGGACAAACACCCACAAAGATCCTGAAGTATCAGGCACATTACGATTGCCAAGAAGGTAAGAAAAGGGGGGTATTGTTTCTTCAGTGGCACTCAATACCAAATTTGTTAATTGGAAAAGGGGTGGTATGCCATGACCCAAGGGCAATTACTAAAGACAGGCAGTCTGAGGTACATGAAATCTACAAATGGGAAACAAAAATGATGCTAACTCTCCCTGTTTATGACCGATGTAATCCAACTGTGTGGATAGGTGGAAGAAAAAAATCTACCTTTCTGGGATACTACCAAATCAATAGACTGTGTTACGACAAAAACAAACTGGAAATGTGTACTATGGGTGGGAAAATGTACTGGGTAGGAAAGAACCTAAAACATGAGGGCAAAACACTTTCAGGAAATGAACCCACAGTATTGGATCTCCTCAGAAATGATGATGATGATAGAACATGTTTGCAATTTGATGAGACCTTTTGTTTTTCAAGGAACGAAGAATGGCCTGCAAAAGAATAATAAAATATTATGGTCCTGCAACCTGGGCAAATGGTGGGAGTTGGGGGTGTCAAACCCCAATCTATCTTTTAAACAAATTGATAAAGCTGCAGGCAGTGGTAGAAATAGTCTCCAACCACACCTCAGATGCTTTGGAATTACTGGCCAAACAGCACTCCCAGGTGAGGGCATTTGTTTACCAAAATCGATTTGCCCTGGATTACTTATTGGCAGAGGAAGGGGGAGTCTGGGGGAAATTCAATGAATCAGAATGTTGTATCGAAATTGATGATTATGGGGAAACAGTAAGGGGATTAGCAGCCGAGATTAAAAAGGTCGCCCATGTGCCTGTCCAGAAATGGAATTCTGTACTTCAGGCCTCTTGGTGGGACCAGCTGTTTGGGCAAGGTGCCTGGTGGAAAAAGGTAATATTTTTTATCTTATGTTCTATAGCTGGAATCATATTTCTACCTTGTCTAATCCCCTGTCTCATTTGGCTGATTCACTCGGTAGTACAAGGCATGCAAATTGCAGCTTTGCCCACTGATCCTGAATTAGCTGGAGGAAAGACTGGGCAGTTTTCCAAAGCATCTAGGTTGATGGAGCTGAAAGAAAGGAGCAGACCAGCTGAAGCCTTGGAAAAATTTGAGGACAAAGTCAAAGAGGAAAATGTATCTTGCCAAAAATACTGTGAGGTAACACAGGAAGAATGGGGTGAGTATGACAAATTCAGGGAAGATTGGTAAATAGAGAAATAAGATTCATAGGGTACCATTTTAAAAAAAAAGGAAATTCTGGTGGATGGTATTCCTAATGTGATTTTTGAAAGATTGTAACAAATAAAACACGAATTTAATGGGTAAATAAAAAGGTGGGGGACTGTAATAGATGTAGTCTATAAATTTGCGTATAAAATATTGTACATGGTAAATTTATAAATTATCACGAAAATTTGGACTCAGAAGCAACTCGAGGGCGTCTCCAAAATTCTAAGCTCCATTGTGCAAGCTGTGAAAACCACAAAATTTCCGAAAGAAATGATAATGCTGCACTGGAGATGGCCCATTCATCAAGGGTGGACCCCACTTCACAGCTACTCAAGATCTGATATCAGTCTTGGTGGAGGATCCAGAAGATGATTGAATCAGCGCCCCAAAGGAAGGATCTGGGAGGATTTTTGGGACGTCTTTTCATACCACCAAGAAATCCTTTCAAACTCCACTTGGAAATAAAGGAATACATGAATATTCAGACATTGCTTCTGGGCAGAAAAACTGTGTAAAACCCGTACACCGAGACCCAGCAAGGTTGGACAGCACCCTTGTTGCTGTTCCACTGTCCAGCCAACATTCGATCGATATTGTCCAATTTTATTGTGGTGTGTTTATTTTGTGGTTTTCTCAAATTGATTTTGGAAATTGCTAAATAAATTCTTTGATTTTGGATTGGCTCTTAATCATGTATAACAAAAACGGAATAAACCAAGCCTCTCAGCCTAGAACTATGTTACTGGGTTGTAGTGTAATCTGGAATTTTAAATCATAAATTGTCATCAATAATTTTGTCTGTACTGAGGATGCAGTGAAGCAAATGAGAAAACTTGCTAAGCTTGAGTATGGAAATTTCCTAAAGGACCTGGGGTGTGCAGAGAGCATAGTCATTACCTTTCAGTACTCCACTTTCTTCAGACTTTTTAATTCCAAAGAGTATTGCAAATCCTGTTAGTTTTCATTTGAAAACAAGTGTAAGATAGAAAGCAGTAGTGTTCAGTGTTTATCTGCATCACTGGATTTATTGAAACTGCAATTTCTCTAGATCATTACACATTTTGTTTCCAGAATACATCACAAAGCAGCAAAAAATAAGTATCTTTTAGGATATCTTCAAAAATGGTGAAGAACACTGGAAAGCAGTGTGATAAACATAGGGAAAATGACCCCAAACAGGTCTGTGCCATCATTCAAAGACAGTGTGAGAGCAGGCAGAACTGTTCTCTCTCCAGGAGGGCCATGTGGGGTGCTCCTAGAGTGATGGTCCTCATTACTGCTCGGGCCTCATCCTCATAGGTGCTCTCCTTGGCATGAGTTCACTGGAAGCCACTATTCACTAGCAACTCCTGGTGCTATTGCTCTGCATCCCAGCCTACCTGAGCTCCAGTCTGGGCACTGCTACAGCTGTGAAATGCCAAAGATATAATGCAGTAGAGGAAATGCAGGAAGCCCTGCAAGAACCACCAGTGCTATTTCTTCATGTTTTTTAGGGTTAGGGTTAGAGTTACCGTTAGGGTTGTGGCACTTTGCTGCTCTGCTGTGTGGCACCACTTTTACTTCTGTGAACTTTCCTTTCTGTTTTAATGAAAACAAAACCAACCAACCAACCAAATCAACTAAAAGAAGCAGGAAACCAAGGAAAGCCTTGCAAAGCTTTGCAAGCAAGGTGATGCAGCACATAACGCATGGGGACAGTCTTTGGTCAGGTGCAGGGTCAGGTGGACGCTTACCCTGGAGCTGTGGCTGGACAGAGGGCCCGGGGCTTCACCACTGCCTGGCCACCACTTGTCATTGACTGAGGGCTTCCCACCCTGAGTGTGCAGCCAAACACAGGCTCAGCTGCACTGGCTGTGCCCAGTTGTGGGCTCCTGAGGACAAGAGAGACATGGAGCTCCTGGAGCAGGTCCAGCAGAGAGCAACAAAGGTAACGAAAGAATTGGAGCATCTCTTTTATGAGGAAAGGCTGAGAGAGCTGGGCTTGTTCAGCCTCAAGAAAATATGACTGTGAAGTAATCTTATCAATTTTCTGCGAGTATCTGAAGGGAGCAGTCCAAGAGGAGGGACCAGGCTCTTCTCAGTGGTTCCGAGTGTGAAAAACAAGGTTCACTTTCTATGTAAATTTTAAGAAATAGGTTTAATAGAAAATAAGACAATTAGGAGATAAAACAAACAAAGCCCGGCCAGCCGGGTGTCTTGGCATTTAGGCAAGTCCACACCCTGCTATATCAGGGTCATTCTTTAAATACCCTTTCTATTGTATCAATGTGTTGAATATTAATATCTTTCCATAAACTAGTTTCCAGATTCTAGGAACTGTTTTGCATGGTCCCTCCTTGGGTCCACCTTTTTAGAGCATGCGTTTTTCTTGGCTGTGTCTTCATTATCACTTCCGGTTTGGGCCTTCATCCATACTTTCTTCAGATGGTAGATGCTGATAGTTGGTATCTCCATAGCAGGGTCTTCTTTACATGTTCACTGGATGTTATCCCAACCAAACAGACAGTTAAAGCATACTATATCAACTACTACCACTATGCCTAATTTTCTTTACTAATAGCAGAAATAAAAAACTTATATCCTTACCACAACGTTATCAATCATATAGCACACATCTTGTGAAAAGCCAGCTTTATAATAAACATTTATAACATGAGCAACAACAGGACAAGAGGGCAGAAGACAAGAGGACAACGGTCAGAAAATGACGCACAGGAAGTTCCACCTGAACAAGAGGGAGAACCCCTTTACAGTGCAGGTGACTGAGCATTGGAAGAGATTGCCCAGAGAGGCTGTGGAGTCTCCCCCACTGGGGATACTCAAGAGCAGCGTGGACCAATCCTGCGCCATGCGCTCGGGATGTCGCCGCTAGGGCAGGGAGGCTGCCACAGGTGCGGCGGGATACTCGGGAGCAGCGTGGACCGATCCCGCGCCGTGCGCTCGGGATGTCGCCGCTAGGGCAGGGACGCTGCCACAGGTGCGGCGGGATAGTCAGGAGCAGCGTGGACCGATCCCGCGCCGTGCGCTCGGGATGTCGCCGCTAGGGCAGGGAGGCTGCCACAGGTGCGGCGGGATAGTCAGGAGCAGCGTGGACCGATCCCGCGCCGTGCGCTCGGGATGTGGCCGCTAGGGCAGGGACGCTGCCACAGGTGCGGTGGGATAGTCAGGAGCAGCGTGGACCGATCCCGCGCCGTGCGCTCGGGATGTCGCCGCTAGGGCAGGGACGCTGCCACAGGTGCGGTGGGATAGTCAGGAGCAGCGTGGACCGATCCCGCGCCGTGCGCTCCGGATGTCGCCGCTAGGGCAGGGACGCCGCCACAGGTGCGGTGGGATACTCGGGAGCAGCGTGGACCGATCCCGCGCCGTGCGCTCGGGATGTCGCCGCTAGGGCAGGGACGCCGCCACAGGTGCGGTGGGATACTCGGGAGCAGCGTGGACCGATCCCGCGCCGTGCGCTCGGGATGTCGCCGCTAGGGCAGGGACGCCGCCACAGCTGCGCCGCCGGCCCCTCCCCGCGCGGCCACACGGGCCGGGCGCTGCGCGGGGTCACGTGAGCGGCGGGCGGGGCCGGCTGCGCTCCGAGCCGTGCCGTACTGCGGCTGCGCGGCGGGCGGGCGGACGGCGCGGCCATGGATCGCGGCGGCGACACGGGAGCGTGGCGGCTCCGCGTCACCGCCGCACAGCGCGACCGCCGCCACCCGCCGCCGCGGGAGGCCGGCGACCGCTGCGCGGGTGGGAAGAAGCGGGGCGGGCGGCGGCCGCTGCCCGAGGCGCTGGGTGCGCCGCTGGTGCTGCTGTACCTGCTGGGGTTGCGGACGCTGGCGCACATGTCGCACCGGCAGCTGCTGAGCCGCTCGCCCGCCGCCGCCGGGCCCCTGGACTTCAGCGCCTCCCGCGCCAGGTACGGCGGGGCCGCCGGGCGGGAGGCCACCGGGGGGCGGCGGACCCTGGCAGAGGGGTCGTGTCGTGCTCTGCCCTGGCGAGAGCTCGGAGCCGATGGAACAGCGCGTCCCCCATAGTTCAGTTCCAGTAGTGTCGTGTAGTGCTCAGTGTCTCGGGAAGTTTCTTTACAGATTTTTAGTAGTCGTGTTACCGAGGCGTCGGGAAGACTAAAACTGTCACTGTAATTTCAGTTTTAGTGTTAACGTCAGGTGTATGTCTTGATAAAAGTGTCATTTTTCAGACATTCATAAAAGGGCATGTATGCGTATACAGAACCTCGCTAAAGGTAAAATCTTTAGCTTCTCCATTCACCCTTCTGTTTCTTTTTGAACTATATGTTCAGTTCAGAAAACCAATAAAACGGCTTAATATCATGATAGTTAAGGAGTATTAGTAAAGATTAGGTCCGTATGCCCGTTCCTAGTTACCATCTAACTGGCTTTAGCTTCTTCTGCTTACCTTGAGTTTTGAAATAGAACCATGTACAAAAATGTTACAGCTCTAGATAAGTTACATACTGAATGTTAGATGTATTGATGCTTAAGTTTTAATTTATGTCTTACAGGGGGTATCTTGACAACATTACAGCAATTGGGCCCAGAACAGTTGGAAGTCCGGAAAATGAAGTTTTTGCAGTTAACTACCTCTTAGAACAAATTAGGGGAATAGAAAGAGAAAGCACGGATACTCACAAGATATCTGTAGACATACAGAGGCCCACGGGCTCCTTCAGCATTGACTTTTTAGGAGGCTTTACTAGTTACTATGCAAACATAACCAATGTGGTAGTGAAGCTGGAACCTCGCAATGGAGCTGAGCACGCAGTGTTATCCAATTGTCACTTTGATTCCGTACCAAATACCCCGGGTAGGTCCGTGTGTTTGTTCCTTGTTTCTGTGTGTTACGTGAGCCACAGAGCTTGGCTCATGGATTTCTCTTACCAGGTAGCCGTGTTAGAATAATGCATGTGTCAGCCAGTCAACTTGGTCTCAGTGAAATTCATTGTTTAGAGTGACAGGTTGATCCTGTTAAACTCAGGAGTTTACTCTCACTTTCTGGTAGGCAGCAATTTACAGATGCTTATTTAGATTTCCGGAAAGTTTGGTTATATCTGCCCTTCTTATGATTCACTGCTTATGCATGTAGTGCATGTACTGTTTCCACCCACTGTCCAGGTCTTTTCTTACCTCTGTACTGATTTAATCCTGGTTTTCCTTTCACAGGTTGCTTTGTGCCAGAGACTATGCCCACCCCCACTAATGAGTCTGGTTTGCTCTCCTTTTGCTGGTATCTCAGATTTTCAGTCTGATGTGCTTAAGATATGCCAGTTTTTTTTCTTTCCACACTCAAAGTTTCTGTCTCAAAAAACTGTAGTGATCAAATTCTGGGGTACTTTGCTTTGGCAGCGTGTATATCTTTTACTGCTAGTTTGACTGTCACTGTTGTGTACTCTCTTACTCTTGTTCCTCTATATTTTTTAAATCTAATCGTTTTAAATTGTTATTGCAGCAAGGGTGTAAACTGCTTTATAAATCTGTGGGTTTAAGAAAGCCAGGAAGGTATGGATCTGAAACACAAAATTTGTTGTAATACTCAGCCACAGGTATATGCCTGTTATTACAGTTGAAAAACGCCCACAGGTGGCACTCACCAACAGTGCAGCTTTTACTGGAGTTTCTTCATTTACATCCCACGCAGTATTTTCTTGTTTTTGGTGATGAGCCTTCTGTTCTTCAGCACATGTGACTAATCTTCATTATTTAGGAAACAGTTGAGTATTAGCTAGAGAAATAAAGCTTTTGCTGGACTCCTTCTACCTTTTCTCTGTCCATAAATAGTATACAGATCTTCTCTTTCTCCTCAATCATACTTGTACAACATGAGTTTCTAAGTTAAGCTTAATAAATGCATGATTGCTATGCCCTGTGATTGAGGAACTGCAGAGATGCCAAATGCTGTATGCATAGTCTATGTATGTCTACCTAGACTTAGAATATTTCACGAGCATAGCACTATGATAATTAAAAATTGTTTTCAAATTGATGTCCTAAGTAAATTGTGTGTTGATTTCTGTGGATTATAAAAGAGGATTATGTTTACATCAATTGTTTTCTTTACAGTTACTCAGACACTTAAATGTGTCACCGATCTTGCACAGAAACGCCAAAAACGTAAGAGTGGTTTGTATAGGATTTTACAGAAATCTGCAGAGGAGCTAGAAATCAGCCTGTGTGCTTGTTCTTAATCACCGAGCAGCCTAGCCCTTTATAGCAGCAAGGAGTTGCTCTGCCATTTATTTTCTTAGTATGCCACTTGCACATTACCTCAGCAAGAACCTTTTGTTTTCTTCTCTCCTGTATTTCCCTTAGCTGTTAGCTTACAGCCTTTTTTTTCATTACCAGAAAGGTGGGGTTTTAACTAGAATCAGCATGACTCAAAAATCAGCAAGTGATGCATTTGAAAATCAGATCATAAAATATAATCTGCTTGTGGTGCTTATGCATACAAAATACATGAAGGAAATCTCAGTAAATCATCAATTTTAGAAGTCTTGTGTTCCTTGTGAAGGAAGAAACATAAACTGTAATGTCCTAAAACATGACTCTTGTTATGAGTCTACTATTCTCAGTTTATGTGGCCTATTTGATTCTTTCCTGATAAACCCAATGGCAGAAACATCCTTGAAATTATCATTGCAGCCATAATGTGGTTTTCTTAGGTTACCAATACCTGCTGTAAAATCTATTACAACCTCCTGTCAGTTTTGTTCTGTATGAGGTATTGGGGTGTATTTTCTCTGCAAGTTTGTGTAATAGCCTATTGCAACATGGCTGCTTTTATCAGATGTAAATCTGTATGGCTCTCAAAGCCAGTAACTTTTATTTTTCATAGTCTCACAGCAATGCAGGTAAATGACTAACCTCACTGGAAACTATACATGTCTGCTGAGTTTTCAATACAGCATTTTAAATAATTCACTGTGGCTAAGAGCAGACTCTGATAAATTTGTGTAGCAATTAAGGTCCCTTCCAACTCAAAATGTTCTGTGGTATTCACAGGTTTCCACTAATGTCCACAGAAATTAGTGGAAGCCTGTGTCAGTCAGGGCTAATCAGGTATTTGAGTGGTGATCTATGGAAAGCTTTTGTCAGAACACAATTGTAATTTCTGAGAAATTGGGTAGAGAATGGTGTATTGGAAAGATTTCAAATTTATTTACTCGGTGCAACAGACTAAAGCTAAAATCTAGACTAAGATTTATGTTAATATTAGGAATATGTCGTTTTCATAGCAGATACTTCTTACGTTTTGCCTGGTGACAAGCTTTGGAGAAGCTGTTCTTTTTTTTGTTTTATGTGTAAATTGTACATTTTGAGCAGCTTACAGGTACCTAGGCATCCTGCCTGACCATACCTTTGTCAGTATCTCAGTGCGTGTCAGCAATATGTGTGCAACCCAGACCCAAAAGAGTGAGGTTTAAATTTCTGGTTTCTTCCAAATTTTATTTGTTAGAGCAGGATAGGGAGCTGCTACAGCTTGCACCAAAGTGGGAAAATGGGAGACCTTGATTAAAAAGAGGATGCTTAATCAAGATAAAAAACCAGTGGGGCATGGGAGATGTGAGATTGTTCTGAGTTCCTCATCCAACACTTGAGAGATTAGAGTGAAAGGGAATTCTGCAAAAAAAGAAGGATGGGGAAAAGCATCTGATCATGAAAATGTTTTATTATGATGTGTACCTTATGGCGGCTATTAAAGGTGTGAATTCTGGTATTTCCTTAGCTTTGTTTTTCAGTCTTAGCTTTGTGTTACTTTGAGGTTTTGTCCTTCTAATTGAGTGTGTTGTAACAGTGTAGAACGCCTTAGGGTGACTTGTGCGGGAATGTTTATTTTTTAAAGTTTAAGAGTGCTGTCAATGAAAATTGCATCCTTATTTATTCATGTTGTATTTAGGAAAGTAGATAATGACCATATTGCTTTCCTGGTAACCTGGTTAGTCTACTTTTCTTGAACAGTAGTGTTGGATCTGATATCTTGTAATTCACTTGCTCAACTTCTGAGCATAATTTTTCTCTCAGCTGTTGCTTTCAGTTAGTACAGGCAGAGGGTACAAGCAGTACCAGCAAATATACTAAAACTTAATACAATTGTCCTGCAGTTATACTAAGTGACTGAAATAGCATAAACCATTTTTCCTCTCTTGTCTTTGTTGCAAGTCGCTGCGTTTTTTTAAGCCTTATTATTTTGGTGATTATTTTAAGGTGCCAGTGATGATGCTGTTAGCTGTGCAGTGATGCTTGAAATACTTAACACACTTTCAAAATCATCTGAGTCCCTACAGCATGCTGTCATATTCTTATTTAATGGTGCAGAAGAAAATATTTTGCAGGTGAGAATGTGCCAGAATTATAAATTATACATCAATGCAGTATGTTAAAGCTCTTAACAAATGAAAGATATGGCTTGTGTTTAATCTCTTGAAATATTCATTAATTACCTGTCTTTTCTGAGGAAAATGTGTATTATTTTGAAGGGAAAAATACAGTTGAATTAAGAATATTGTCTGTATTAGTTTAAGTAGAAGACTTGCATTTTCTGCATCTGTTTGTGTTATCTGCCTTGTGCAGTCTTCAGTTATATGCAGTCTTGAATGATGGAAAATAACATTTAGGCTTGTCTGATAGATATTTGACCTATATTTTTTTGTTTTCCCATCCAGGCTAGTCATGGCTTCATTACACAACATGAGTGGGCCAAGTCAGTCAGAGCTTTTATTAACCTGGAGGCAGCTGGTGTAGGAGGAAAAGAACTTGTTTTCCAAACAGGTATGATCTTGCATTGTGTCAAATTTCTACATTAGGATAATTTGATAATAAATGATGCAGACTTGAAGGAATATTGAAAATGACTCATAAGCAAAAGACAAGAGAATCTCTGTGCCTTTTTCCCAGTCCTGTGCGACAATTAAGTTGTTCTCAGTCTTCAGATAGTTACAGGCTAAAGCACTGCCATAGGATTTGCTTCACAGATGGGAAGCCTGTGGAGGGCAGAATAATGGAGGTTGTGTTTCCTTTTTACGTCAAGATAAAAAGGAGAAAAACATATGGATAGTGCATCTATCCTAATACTCATACTGTCATATGTTCTATTTATTTTTCACAGCAGTTCTTTTAAAATCTTTGCAGGAAGATGTTGGAATTAGAACTCCATCTCGTGCTTAGGAAGCAGCAGAATTTCTTTGTTTTGTAGGCTAAGGTTAGACGTGTGCCCCAGCCTAGATGGACTGTGGACTTTCTTGTACTGCTGAAGCTGCTTAGCTGTTTACTTGCACTGAATGTTTTAGGGGGCAAGACTTTTTTCTAAACAGTAGTACTGATGTGTGATACTTACATGATGGATTGGAAGCTTGGCTATAGGTTGTGACTTCCTCATTAATGCTGGGTCTTTTGGGGACTTGGCTTATCTGCTCTACCACTGAACACAGGAGGCAACAGTGGATTGTGTATCTAAATCTTTCTCTCAAGTGTGAGTTGTTCATCCAACACAACTGTTCTCACTATACGCTCTGTGGGGCAGCAGTTAAACCTCCAGTGAGTTACTTTGAGTTATTTGTTACCATGAGGATGCATATCCTAACTGAAGTTTAAAAAATATTTGGTGTGCATTTTCTGCTCATCTTTTGTCAGGACCTGAGAACCCTTGGTTGGTACAAGCGTATGTAGTAGCAGCCAAACATCCCTTTGCCTCTGTGGTGGCACAGGAAATATTTCAGAGTGGCATTATCCCAGCAGATACAGACTTCCGTATCTACAGGGATTTTGGCAATGTTCCAGGTATGTTATCAAAAGGCATGTCAATACACATTATATTTATGACAAGGACACTGTTCTGTGGTTGACTATGTGAACATCCTCAAAATCAGTCTGTCTCTCACACTGACAGGGAATTTCCCTGTTCGTTTCCTAAAAAAAGAGTTTTTAGATTGAGTTTGTTATATAGTTTGCTAGGGGTGTTTTTAGATGACTGGTGTTTTCCAGAAAGAAACTACATTGTGAAAAATTTTCCTGAAAACCAGGAAAATACTCCAGGAGTTAACAGTACTCTATTAAATATTCTGTTTTGAAACATTTCGGTACATGATGTTAATAATCTGCTTGCAGGAATGAAATGTCTGTATCTAATTGATAAACCAAAATCATAATCTTTAGAGATGGTGACAGAATCATTAATGCATTTTCATTACCCTTAGGTTTTGTTTGGTTGGGGTTTTTTGTTGGTGGTGGTTTTTTTGTTGTTGTTTTTGCTTGGTTGTTGTAGGTTAGTTTTATTTCTTGCTAGTGGCATTGTTTTGTTTAGGGGATTTAGTTGTTGGTTTTCAGAGAGTTTTGGTGGGTTTTGTTCATCTCTTTTCCATAATCAAGAACAGGACAGTGGCTTTCTAGTTTTGCTAGTCTGTTTACAGGTTGCTGTCCTTTCTGTGGAGAGTGAACAGTGGGAAAGAAATGTGAAATGTTCTCTCAATGTGAGCACAATTCAGAAGACTATAAACTTCTGTTAAGTCCTTGTTGTCCAGGACAGGTTGTCGTTGGAGTCACTTTCAAGAAAAGCAATATTTTTGAATTGATTGTTAGTACAAAGCAGTTTTTCTGGCATATTCTGTACTGTTGTGCAGTATGCTTCTATTCTGAAAATAAAGTAGCTGATTTTGTACAATGTCTTCTTTGTTCAGAATTGTACCTCAATGGTAAATGATTTCTCACTGACCTTTGGGGTTTTGTTTATAAAGCAGTTAAAAAAATAAGTTAAAAAACTGTTTTGTTCCTCAGAATTGAGACCTAATTTTCCAAAAATTGTGAGAATTCAGATTGCAGGTAGCAGTTTTTTTGCATATGCAGCTGAACAGGTGAGTGGGATACACTGAACATACAACCAATGAAGCAAAATAACCTTGGGTTTCACTTTTGTTTGTTTGAACAAAAGCATTTTTGTTTGTAAATACTTTTGTTTGTTTGAACAAATTATTTGGACTTTGAAATGAACTGTTTTCAGATCAGCTCTCTGATAAACTGTTTACATGTTAAAAGTACAAAGACCACACCTGGTATTTTGAGAAGGTGCTCTACAGTTACACAGTGTTGCTTTTTATTACTTTTTAGCATGACCATTTCTTGAAGTGTTGAAAGTAAACAAGCATTGCAAGTAAATTTGGCAAGCACCTTGTACATCTTTTCTGAAGCTGAGATGATCTGGTGTTTTCATGTGCTTCTCCAGTTGCATACAGATGTCATGAGAATTGGTGCACGCAAAAGGACAGATACTTTAAAATGTTTTAAAGTTGTTCTCTTTTAAAGACGCTGGAAGTTCATTTAGTTTTCCTTCTGCAAAGAGGACTATTTTGTTTATCTCTAAGGATAATGACTGGGTACTAAGTAGAGCAACATTTTCTGTGAAGTATGTGGGAGGCTTTCACTCATTTGTTTTGTGATTTTAGGATTGCATAAATTTTAAAAGCGCTGCTTCTCTTTCTGTAGGAATAGATTTGGCTTTTATTGAAAACGGCTACATTTACCATACAAAATATGATACATCAGACAGAATTTTGACAGATTCCATTCAGAGAGCAGGTTGGTATTTTAAGAATTCAGTAATTTACCAAAGAGTAGTGTTGTAGCTGCTTTTTCATTTTGCTGTAAGATTGCTGCAGTGATAAATTAGTAATTTCAATTGCATATTTAGTACGTGTCGATTGTGTTCTCAAGAACAAAGAATTAACTGAATACATGTATTTTAAATAAAAAGGAAATATATTTGGTCAGTTTGGGAAGATAAACTTTATCAGCATCCAGTGACATTAATTAGATTCCACAGTTGCTTTCGAATGAAAAGTTATTGATACCTGATTGTTCAGCATTCTGTGTTCCTTTTATCTCACTAAGTCCCGTTATTGGTTAATGTTTCTCATCAGAGGCTTTTGAGTAGGTTGGTGGCATAGGGACTGATCTGCCAACAGAGGTTTTTGTATTAAAATGGATCACAGTCAAACTTATGTGGTAGCACACAGACTGGGTAAACAGGATTTATTTTTTACAACTGGTTGTGCTCATAGCAGGCTATTTGACAGACTGCAGTAAAGAAAATTATGAAGACCTTTAATTTCCCAGGAAAAGCTAACATAATCCTAAATGCCTCCAGGATTTTGACTACTCACTCTTCGAGTTTATATAGAAGTCAGCCTAGATGACCAGTATAAATAAGGGTTTTAAAGGCTTCCTTGCACCAATTTAGCTGCAGGGCAGAAAGTAACACTTTTAAATTCCTGTTGGAAAGATGCCTTAAGTAGTCATGATGGTTTTATGTAGAACTTGTCCCATTAAATATATCACAGATTAAAAAAAAAAAAAAAAAAAAAAAAAGACAGGCTTTACAGCCAGTAAGCACTTCTAGTGGTCTAGTAAAAGCAAAATAAAAGCTGAGAATGATTGTTCTCATTTGGCTACCGTGTTTTGGTTGTTTCCTTTGTGAAAGGGAAAGTTGATTGGTGCCTGGAGGTGATTGGTGACACAGAGGAAAGTAGTGGCCTTGTCTTTACAGTCATGTAGGGAAAGACAGGCAGGTAATTCATAGTCATGGAAACCTGGAGAGGTCGCTTAGTGGTAAGGAGAAGAGGAGGAAGATTAGGAAATTATAAACTCTTCTATGAGTAAGCCTGCAAGTCCAGTGCTAGATATCAGAAGTGAAGAAGAGTTTATGGGCTGAAAGCCTGACTATTGCCTTTACTCATGGTGTCTAAGTCATGAGACTTCCCAAGTATTTTGACAGCTGGATAGAATAACTAATGAAAATACTATTCTGTGTGTACTGTCAAATACCAGTTTGAGAATAATCATTTGTGTATTCGTGTCTTTGTGAAGGATATTTCTATACAGTTTTTCAGAATAGTTATATTAAAAATGCTGTGTGGTAATTTATCAACCTTAATATAATTGTATTGTGTATTTGCTCTTTTTATAGGTGACAATATTCTAGCTGTCCTAAAATACCTAGCTACATCAGAAAAGTTGAGTAAATCTTTTGAGTATCAACATGGAAATGTTGTGTTCTTTGATATACTTGGTTTTTTTGTCCTGGCTTATCCTGCTCGTGTTGGCACAATTATGAACTATATTACAGCAGCAATTGCTTTTTTTTATTTAAGCAAAAAAGTATTACAGCCAAAACCCAGAGGTAAGTGAGGTGATTTTTGTGTGTGTGTTTTTGTTTTTTTTTTTTTTTTTAATTGCATGACTCTAACAAATAGCAATTACTAGATGCAAAAGTGTAGGTCAAAAAGTGTTCAGGCCATCACAGCATCTGGTTAGCTGAACTTCAGAAATAAATTTTAGGTGTGCAGCGTGCTGTAGGAGTTGCTTTGTGTTTAAATCTTGCATCTGAATACCTGTGATGGTGAAAGAATATGAGAGGCCTAGGTGTCTAGCATTTATGAATTGTGATGTTGTCTCATATCATTTCATGAAGATTAAAATCTTTTAAAGATCTGGAAATGGAAAAAAATTGCCTAGTATCAGTATTATTTTTTTATTTTGTTAATTCAGATATGGTGTCAGAACTGTGTTTCTTCAACACCTGTCTATAGACAGGACCAAGTAAGAAAAGAAACGGGGGAAATGACAGCAAAGCTTAATAGAGTGTATAAACCAACTTAAATCTAGTTAGACCTTCTTAGTATGTGTATGAACATGCCTGTTTAAAAGGCTTAAGAAAACCCACACATCTCCTTAAAATCCAGAAAACATTTTTGGAGTAAGAAAATGTTTCAAGAAAAACAAATTTTTTTGTTGCTGTTGGGGTTTTTTGGGGGAACAAGGAGGGGGGCTTGTGGTTTTTTTGGTGCTTTGTTTGTTTGGTTTTGTATTTTTGGGGGGGGGGGGTGGAAGTTTTTGTTTTATTTTGGAGTTTTTGTTGTTTTTTGTTGGCTTTTTTTGTTGGGTCCTTTTCTATGCATTAAAGTGGAACCATGGCTCCACTGGTCTCCTAGTAAAATTTTTGTTATCAAGAAAGCTGTAATCTGCAAAATACACCACGATTCTGGGCATAGACCTTGCAGCAGGAATGTGTGCAAATAGACATGCAAAGATGCGCTAAGTGATGCAAACTATGCTGTTAAGATATCTTCACGGGACCCCTTTATTTTGGTCATTAAGTAGTTACACCATGGGGTAATTAAAATTCTGATGATAGTCTGCAGTAGAATACACAAGTGTTGAATGAAACTTCTTTTTTCTTCTTCATAGCTGTTCATAACCTGAAGAAGTTACTGACTGCATTCAGCTTAACCCTGACGAGCTGGGTGTGCACACTGGTTGCAGTCCTCATGGTGGCCGTGTTTGTCTCCATCATTGGACGGGCTCTTTCTTGGTACACCCATTTCTATGTTTCTGTGTCTCTCTATGGCACTGCAGCTGCAGCTAAGCTCATTCTTGTGCACGTGCTAGCCAAGAAGTTCTTTTACGAGGTAGGCGAGACTTTGTTATTGTTGAAAGGCAATGAGGTGTTTAATCTGTGGGAGACCTGCCTTTTGAGCTGGTTGAAAAAGAAAAGCAAAAAGTTTTCAGTATTTAAAACGTTGCTGTAGCAAAATTGCTTCACCTAAACATAGCGATTGTTCAGCTGAATCAGAGTGGTAAGAGCTATATGATTTAAGGCAGCTTTGACCTGTGGGAGGTATTACAGGAAAAAGTCAGGGGCCATAGTGACTTAGATCACAACAACCCGAGGCAGTCCCACAGGCTGGGGCAGAGTGGCTGGAAAGCTGCCCACAGGAAAAGGAGCTGGGGGTGCTGTGATAGTGACTGAACATGAGCCAGGATGTGCCCAGGTGGCCAAGAAGGGCAATGGCATCCTGGCCTGTAGCAGCAATAGTGTGGCCAGCAGGACCAGGGCAGGGATTGTTCCGCTGTACTCATCACTGGTGAGGCCACACCTCAAATCCTGTGTTGAGTTCTGGGCCCCTCACTACAAGAAAGACGTGCATGTCCACAGGTTTGGTCTCTTCTCCCAGGCAACCAGCAACAGGACAACAGAAATGTCAAGTTATGCCAGGGAAGGTTCAGATTAGATATTAAGAGACATTTCTTAATGGAAAGGATTATCAAGCTCTGAAACAGACTGCCCAGGGAAAGGGTTGGGTCACCAGAGGTATTTATAAGATATCTAGGTGTAGTGCTTACGGACATGGTGTACCAGTGGCCTTGGCAGTGCAAGGCTTAGACCGAATGATCTCAAAGGTATTTTCCAACCTAAACAAGTCTGTGATTATTCTGATTTATAGTTGTTTTGACCACAGCTGGAGATGGAACAGAGCTCTTGGTTGTCTGTTTTTCTCTGCGGTGGGGGGTAAAAGTAATTTAGGCCCCTGCAAGTCTCAGTAAGGATTTGGTGTGTGGTACTTTTCCATTGACAGTCATTTGTCATGACTACTGTCTGTCTACCTGTTTTGCTTAGGATTCTTTTTTATGGGCTGATCAATGCAATTTAATTTGTGTAATAATTTCATAATTAGAGATGATAACAGTCCCATATGTTTTTTTGTTAAATACCAATAGTCTTGAAGTATCTGGTAGATGACACTCTTCCAGGGCAGAAGTTGTGTACTCAGGTCTGCTAGGTTGAGGTTTTAGGTGCAGTAATATTTAGTAGTTCAGCTTGCTGTTACTTACTGTCTCAGCCTTTTGGGTGAGTTTTGGACAAGGGAATTTAGAATGCCTAGTTGTCATCCAAGTACAGATGTTTGAAAAAGTTTTAAGAACTTCATGCCATTTGATTGTATGAGAAGTTCTGAGTGGAGAAGGGAGTGTTAACTGGTACATATATGTTACCAGATACACCTATTGGGTATTTTCCCTTTGTGCAAAAGATGAACCATTTATAGATTAGATGCAGTGTTACCATTTTCCAGTCTTCTGGCTGAGCTGGCTGATACTTCGATTAGGTGTTAAGACATTTCAGACTCTGGGTCTATTTCATGCCTACTGATTGGCTAATCATCAGGTCAACCATCTGAAAATCAGAAGTGTTGCATGCTGTAGCTTGCAGTACACTGTACAGTTAACGTTGCTTCTGTAACACGGATTTGACTTAAAAGTTGTGTAAAAATTTTGGAAGCCAGTCTCTTTCTTGGCTTCAGAGGCAGTGTGAATTCATGGCTCAGCAGCTTGTGAGTTGATAAGCCTTATGTTTTGAAATAGGTTTGGCAACTTGTATGTTTCTTCACTCTCCTCCTTTTTTTCTTCTCACCCTGAAACTGAAGTAGGTGCTTTCTGGTAACCATTGTTCATGCAAGCACTCCTTGCTAGTAGAAGGATTTGCAGTTAGGAGTCATCCACTGCAAGCACTGCAGCATTGCCCATGCAACTTAAAAAAAAAAACAACAAACCAAAACCAAAAACCAAAGCAAATCACATTTTTGATGTTAAATTTCTTCTTCCCCCCCTTGCCCCCCCTCCCAACATATCTGGTATTGTCTCACCTACGATGTCTTTTATTCAAAACAAATACCGTATTTTAATAAGCAGACTTCTGAAGTGACAGCTTGTGGTATGACCTAAAAAGGCACCTGTATAATATTTGTGCACTAATAATAGTGCTTGTGTAAGAAGTCTGTTAACAGCTGTTTAAAAACAAGTTTACATTCTCAGGAAGTCCAGATAATTTTTTTCCCTTGTAAGTATTACATATTTTGTAATATGCTGTGTTACATTTTTTTAAAAAGGCCCTCTTTGCCTGAAACACTAACCTTGTGTATTCTTTTGTATTGTCATTTGTACATTGCCTTCCTGCTTCTTCCCCAGCGTATTGTAATTGCTTTTTCAAGTTATGTCAGCAGTTTTAGAAAACTAATGAAAAAATATACTGTCATGGATAATTCTGTATGGTAAGAAAATGGTGAGATGATGCTTGTCAAAGTTGTTTTGCCTAAGGAAAATAATTATATACAAGAAGTGTGTACACATTTTTCTGTGTGTTCTCATGAGATGGGATCTATGGAATGTGCACAGTAATGAAGTGTATTTACTTCTTTTTTGTTACAGAATGTCAATGAGCAGTACCTGGGAGATGTTTTTTTTGATGCCTCACTAATGATTTGGTCAGTAGCATTGGCTGTGATGACTCAGATGGGCCTTTGCTCGGCATTCATTTGTACATTATGGGTAGCATTTCCTTTACTCACTAAACTGATGATCCACAAGGAATTCAACCAAAAAGGTATGGGTTTTGAGGAGCAGAAATTGTGTTTCAAAACTTGTACCCTACTCTTACTTAAGCAAAAGAAGTGGCAAACATTGACTTTGAGTAGTCAAATTAACTGAGTCACATTTTTGTAATGAAACAGTGTTCTTGAACCAAAGACAGTTTGAAAGTGTGAGAAGCTTTAAAAAAATATGCTGAGAAACATCCCATTTCTCAGGCTCAAACAACAGTATGTGAGTGTTTTAATAAGTTATCAGAATTTTGATGAACAGTAAAGATTCATAAAAATATTGTAATATGTAAAGAATGCTTGGGACAGAAAACCTGTTTGATTTTTTTTTTGGAATACAAGATTAATTTTGTGGTGATTTTGAAAATTATACTGGTATTGGCTATGCAAAAGAGATCCTTCCATATCCATGTCAGGGATGAGGATCAGCATTATGTATTTGGCCTTGAAGCAGTATATCCTTGTGGATATATCAGTAAAGCTGTATTTTATGTCCTTTTAAGCTTTAGCTTTTTTGTCTTTTGATTTTTCCTGTTCTGCATAGGTGCCACAATAAAGTTCATTGTGATGTACATGCTGGGGATGTTTGTTCCCTATCTATATATGCTGTATCTTAGTTGGACTGTGTTTGAAATGTTTACACCTGTCATGGGACGAAGTGGTTCAGAAATTCCACCAGATGTGGTGTTGGCAGGATTTATTGTGATCTTCACTATGATCCTGTCTTCCTATTTTGTAAGTAGAATTTGTAGATGTTCATAACCCTAAAACTTTCTCTGTAGGTTAGAAAGATGGGTTTTTAATTAATAGTAGAAGTTAGTGATAATGTGACAATATCTTAAATATTACAAGAAAGTTCTAGAACATGTGTCAAAGATTCCACAGTTTTTGTTAATCTAAGAAAGGTCATTGAAGCAGACCTTGCATTGCTCTGTGATGATGTAGTAGAGACTGAAATAAAATACAAAATGTAATGCTGAATTTTGAGCAGAGATTCATTTTAGGTGTAATATATGACTGAACAATACATGTACAAACTTAAAAAAGAATACTCAGATTTGTGGGCTTTTCCTGCTGCCATAGAAATACAATCTGGAATGATTCTGCTGGGATTTGTTTGTTTGTGGGGGTGTTTTTGTTTGTTTTTATTTTTTTGGTTTTTGTTGTTGTATTTTGTTTGTTGGTTTGGTTTGGTTTTTTGGGTTTTGTTTTTGTTTTTTGCTTTGTTTTGTTTTTCCTTGGCAGATGTTTTAAAAGCAGGAAAGTTTTTAAAGCTCCAGGAAGTACTCACTTTATTCCTTTTTTATAAAATAAATCATCTTAAAATCCTAGTTTTAAATACTGAGATTAAAAAGAAGTGTCTTGTATGGGGTGGTACTTGCAATTACATCTTTTTAATGTACCTTCAATTCCATAACTGAATTTTAGAATTATACAAATAGTGTCTTATGTCTTTGTTGCAGTTTTATAACTGGACTGTTTTTTTATATTCTAGATTAACTTCATTTACCTTGTCAAAAGTACAAAAACGACACTAGTAACTTTAACTACTGTGTTTGTAGTCACTCTGATTCTCGTTTGTAGTGGAATCTTCTTTCCTTACAGTTCTGATGCAGCTAATCCAAAGCCTAAGCGAGTCTTTCTCCAGGTAAGAAAAGCTTTGCACGTTTTATTGCCTCTTTTGGTTGGAAGAGTGTTTTTTTCAAGGCTTAATATTTCCTTTCTTTCTTGATTTAAAAACTCTAATGATTATTTCTAGATTTGTATCAAGTGCTAGTATTTCCCTTGTTCACTCTCAGTGTTCAGCTCATCTGTGTCAGAAGAGTAGGGTATTTTAGGGGGTTTTAAGTGGGCAAGTTTTGTAAGCAGTGGTAATTTACAAAGTGAATGTGGTTTGAGGTGGCCTAAACCTACCTCATCTTCTGATTGTGTTTTTATTATGGTATGTTTCTTATCTGAGTAATTCTTGCATTTATATTCATAAATACTCAGATATGTGTTCAGTGCTGGTTCAAGGTCTAGTGAAAATGCAGTAGACCTTAAGGATTCATATAGAGGTTATTTCAGAATCACCTCTGACTCTTGGAAATTCCAGAGGCTCCATTATCTTTCTGTGTTTGTTGGTTGTTTTGTTTTTTTTTTTTTCTTCTAGCACACAAGTAGAAGATTTCATGATATAGATGGAAATGTGGTTAAAAGTGACTCTGGTATATGGATTAATGGGTTTGATTATAATGGAATATCTCACATAACTCCCCATGTACCTGAAATCAATGACACCATTAGAACTCCGTGTGAGGAGCAGGCTCCCTTCTGTGGCCTTCCTTGGATTCTACCAGTGCATTTCATGTTCCGGTTCGTGTGAACTCTGCTTCACTTCAGCACTTTACTGCAAAGTACAGGGATTGTTTATGCAATTTCACTTACATAAAGGAAGAAAGACTAAGGATAATCCTGGTCTAAAAGTAGCTAATCCTTCCTCTTCAGAAGACAAGTGTCCGCCTAGATGCTGTGTGTTCTGCCGCAGTCTCTGCAAGAGATTTATGGGTCTGCTGCAGTAGCTGTAGAAGTTGATGTGTGGAAAATAGATGTAAGCACCAGTGGAGAAAAAGGTGAACGGGGAGCCTCCTAAAGGGCAGTTCAGAGTAGGAGGATATATGTCTCCTCCCTTCTTCCTTTCCTCCACTGCAGCAGACGGCAGAGGATGTCTAGAGTAGCAGGTTTCCACAGAAGGAAACCAGCTGCTGTGGCTGTTTCTCACACCTCAGGAATCTTGAGAGCAAAAGTTTAACCTTTTGAGGGTGAAAGTATTCTCATTCGTTTTGTGATTTAAGGCAGATGAAGGTAATTAATTAATACACTGGTGACTATTTTTCTATTAATATGTCCTTTAAATACTTGTCTGGTCACAGGCTGGTTTTATCTGCCTTCTGCTACAATCAACAGCTTTTGAGGATTTCATGTAGTGGCAGCACAGTCAGCTGTAGTACAGAGAAACTTCTTGTCTTCTGAAGTTTAGTCCCTCAGGGTGTTGCATTGAGAATAACTTGAAACTTTTTTTTCTCCACAGGAAAAACTGGTACCTTCCTGCTCCAGAAGTTTTGCCAAGAAGCCCCATTCACTTTAAATTTCTGTCCAAGAAGCTGATGCCCTGGAACTCTGTGAGGTTAAACTTTGAAGTATCTGGTGAGTGACTGAAGCTTCTGGTTTATTGTTTATGTTTATTTTATGCCCTTAATAAATCAGGTTCTGACTCCAGTACTGCAGGTTCTAGTGCCATTCCTCAGATAGTGAGCTTTCTTAGATAAGCATGAATTAATTCAGTTTCATAGCACACTAGAAGCTGAATTGGTGTCTTGCAGTTTTTATTTCTGGGATTGATTACCTCATCTGTCTTGAGTAAATGTTAAGGATCTTGTAGCATTTTATATGTTGGTATGTATAAGACTATGTTACATTTATTATCATAAATTGTCCTGTATTCTTCTGCTATATCATCATCTCACTTATCCCACTGCTTGGAAAAAATTAAAGCATGTGACATTTCTGTCATGCTTTGGAAGACACTAATGGTAGTTCAAGTTCTGCAGGAAAGCAGGTTGTTTTTCTGCCTCTGCCTGTCGATACATGTGGACACACATCTCTGTCTCCACAGGTCCGAGCCACATGTCCCTGTACGTGCGGCCGCGTGCGGGGTTGGCGCTGCTCCGCTGGTCCCTCGGGGATGGAGTGCCGGTCCCCAGCCTGGGGGGAGACTACTTTGTGTTCTACTCCCGTGGGCTGCAGGCGGCTCCCTGGCACTTCTGGGTGGAACTGACGGTGAGTGCGGCACTGCTGGAGACCTGGTGATGCTTGGTCCACCCTCTTCCCACCGTGGTTGCATTCCTGTGTGAAAAATGTCACAGTAACTTCCTAAAGTTTTGCCTTATTTGGTAGATCTTAATTCTAAATCCCTCTTTTAATATGTCCGCTTTTTAGATCAGCTCCCATGTATTTTGATTGAGTAGTCCGCCAACTTGACAAACAGCCAAGCGAAAAACATTTTTCATGTCTGCATGGACTTTGATCATAAATTTTGATTTCTCCTATCTTAACCTTACAGTTCTTGAAGTTTTATCTTTACTACTGTTATTTCAGGGTTGATTTTTATTATTATGAGTAGTTCCCTTTCTCTTCTCTTGTTTGCTTGGTTCTGGGAAATTACAGAGTCCTTGGTGGAAAATTAACCTGTCTTGAAGCTAAAGAGAGTTGTAAAAGCTTTGTTTTCTAGATTTTCTTTTACATTATTTTCAGCTGGAAGCAAAGCTTCCAGCCTTGCAGTTTCAACGGGATTTATGATCTGGCTCCCCACTCTTCTTCCCCACTATTGCAAAGGAATAATTTTTTGCAGACCTGTATGTTTTTACTGTAGGTTTAACAGTGTCTTACCCTTGGAATAAATATTACAAGTATCTCTGAAAGTGCATAAAGGTACCTTTTCCTTCCTGTACACAAATATTCCTCAGAGGGTACTCGATAAGGCAGACTGGAGTCTCAAGTGTGACAAGCCTTGCAAGAATGATAGAGGCAAAGCTAGGCAGAGGGGCTGTATATCCTCAAGATTTGCTGTAGAAGGATCAGTTTTAATACTGTGTTGCAGTCCATATCTTGATTTGTCAGCAAAACAGACAGACACAAACATTGAAGTTGGAGCATGTGGAAGCTGTGTAACACATCAGATGCACTGTGATCTAAACATCTGGTTGCCAGTTCATTTCAAACTGAACTTGTCACGTAATCAGACTGATATGTTGAAGATAGGAAGTGTTTTAACACAGAGGAAAAAGAACTGCAGGATGGATTTTGTTGCATAGATACTGTCTGCAGAAAAGTGCATCTGAATTTATGTCATGTTGAAAAGTCATGATCAAGCATAAAGACTCTGTTGTCCTCTTCTCACTTTCAGGCCCCAGAAAAGCATTCTGATGGAATAGTCTCCCTTGCCATAGCAGCACATTACTTTTTTGGGGAAGATGAAAAGTCACCTCAACTCTATGCCTTACTGGAGAGGTTTCCAAACTGGACATTTTCTTCTGGCTGGTCCTGTACTTATGACCTTTTTGTCTTTTGACAGCAGTGCTACAGGGCTAATAGGGTTATCTCTGATTCAGAATGCCTTTGTGGCAAGAGCTTTCTAACAAGATGCCAGAGACTTCAGCAAGAATTTAAAATACTTCTGCAAATGGTGTTTCTTCGGCAGTTTGACTGTTTAAAGTCTGCTGCTATCTTGGGGATATGATGATACTTTTCTGAAATGCAGTTCACCTTGGCTCTTCCACTTAGTGGGTTTCTTAAAATGAAAACTGTACTCGACGAAGTAATATTAGCTTAATAAATGGTGGCAATTGTAGTGGAAGGGCTTCATGGAATTATTTTGATGTTATATAAAGTCATACTTCACTGATACATGGAGGATCACCTACCAAGCCTATCCGTCCTGTTCAAGTCCAGTCTCCAGCTAGAACGTGTTCCTGTGGGAGCAGCTGAGATGACAAAGTCCTGAGCATTACTTTGTCAGTGGATGAAGTCACTGAAAGCTGTGGTACTCATCTAGGTTGCATTGAGTCCTTGGCAAATGCATAATGCAGAGAAATCGATATTATGATGGAATGTGGTAATTGTTTATCCAAATTGTACATTTCAGTTAAAAATCCTGTTTTCCTGTCTTTTTGGTGTATAGCATGACTGGGTAAGTTCAACCTAACTACCATCTTGTGGTTTTGTTCCTGTTGGGATCTTTCACTATCAGCCCATGATCATGTGACTTGCTCTCTCATATATAAGAGTGCTAAGTCCACACTCCTTTAAGGGAATGTTTCATAATTAATCTACTCTAAATTTTAAGTTCCCTTCCAGTTTATTAGAATTGGCTAATTTTGGTATCTCCTCTGGAGAAACTTTTGGTAGTGTGTCAGTATTGCACTTGGTAATACATTTTAATATTTCTTAAAATAAGGTTTCCTTTCCATATGGAAAAGTACCTAAAAGAGTAATCTTGGAAAGATGTCAAATATTCTGGATTGCTCTTATTTTATTTTCATAGATTGGATTTTATAAATGGCTGTGTTTCAGAGTATCTTCCAATTCTAATTGACAAGCTTTGAAATCAGAAGCTAGTGACCTCTTTTTTTATACTTAAAAGGTTTTTGGGTTTTTTTAATGCAGTGGTTAATAGTTTAGCGTAATTTCTGAAATTCAAAGAACTTGGCATTGTCTGAAGGAACTCCATGTTTTTTTCCAAATTATATATAAAACATTTGGCTGTATCAATACCACACTACCAATTTAAATGTTTTTAATCTCATGAGTATTGCCTAATGTCATGCAGAGCAGATTTTGTGCAGGCATCATCATTTCGAGTAGAAACATAGTACTGGTAAGTTTGCAGAGCACATGAAAGAAAATTGTATGACAGTTAATTTGTGTGATGGGTAACAACTCTCCAGGTATTTTTCCTTTGGGTTGTTCTGTAGTTGTGTGTAATAGTGGAAAGAACCAGTGTCATTGGTTGCAAGGGACGTTAACAAAGATTGTCAACTCACTCATGGACTAGGGTAAGAGGTTTAATTACTGTAGTCACAATGAATTGGCCATCAGTATTTTAAAACCTGTGGGTTTATACATTAATGTGCATTAATCACCACTCACTTGATTGTATCTGATTTGAAAGTACAATCCCTATATTATTTAAAAGTGCTGTTAGTGCTTTGAGAAGCAGAATTATGAACGAAAACTACTGCGTCTTGAATCTCAACGAATGTGTTATACTGTGCTCTAGCTGATGCACAACTAGTTAACTAAAGCTGCACTGATATTTACCATCTTCCTCAGTTTGGATTTTTGTGTTTTGCCTCTGATTTAAAGTTTTGAAAGTGCTGTGTGAAGAATTCATACTGGGAGCCAAAAATACAAAAATGCCTGTTGGCAATTTCTGAAACTTTAAGTGAAGCAATAACTTCTGCCGTCTCAGGATTTAATCCTTGTTCAATAATTTAATTATGTCTGGTTTGTTGCAGATTTCTGTCTTTATAAATAAAAGCAAAACTTGATTGGTGACACTTGATTTTTAGCATGATTAAAGGCTATATATTTGTTTTCCTTCATTGCAGTAATGTTTTACTTGAGTTTAGGATTGAAATACTGCTAAGAGGTGCTGGGTTAGACAGCTGCTATTAGAGCTATGTAGAAGATAAGCTTGGCCAAAGAATGCAAAAATCATCTGAGTTGAGTCAAGTTAAAATGGGAGTTCTGGCTGGTTTCCTGAAGAGAAAGGTGGTTTTTGAAATAAGATGTGATACAGAGGAGTCACTGGTAGGCATGCTAAGTATTCTTTGCAAAACTAATGGTTGACACGAGATTTACTGTTGATCTAAGACAAAAAAACAGGATGGAAAAATTTGCTGTTTGTGTCCGTCTGCTTCCCTACTCAACTACAAGCAGATGAGTCTTCTGCTACTATGGGTTAC
Source organism: Chamaea fasciata (assembly GCF_029207755.1). NCBI lineage: Eukaryota > Metazoa > Chordata > Aves > Passeriformes > Sylviidae > Chamaea > Chamaea fasciata. The sequence goes on from NW_027094089.1 coordinate 12,243,459, forward strand.
TATTTCTCCAAAAAAAGCATTGTGTGACTTACTCTTTGAAGTGTATAAAATGCAAGCAGCTGGTAACTTTTATGATACGAGGGCATAGAAGTAGAAACATCATTTATTCTTAGTGGAGGCAGTAAACAGTTGTTTAGAATTGCCTTATATGCTCATCTGAAACAATTTACATCCACAGCATTTTCTGAATTGCTTTCCTCAGTTTTTCCCTTGTCTGAGGGATGGCTTTGAGAATCTACTACGTTCGCTGTTGAAATACATATTTCTGAAGCTGAGTACTAAGCACTTTAGCTGTTTAAGCAAAAGAGGCCTCTACATGTTGTGGTTATACAATCTAGTGCATCCTTATGCAGTGTCACCATACCTTCAGGATTGCCTGTCAGGCAGAAGTATACATTTGAATAAAGAAAGTGTTGGGCTAGGTGCAGTGAACAGGAAAATTTCAGCTATCATACACAAACTGACAGACTGTTAAGCTGAGTGAGGCTGTTCTGTGCTAGTTGGACCTGTCTTTAATGTCTGTCAGTCTGGGTTGGATTGCAGTCCTCTTGGAAAAACACTAATCAAATAGACAAGATCTAACATGTCTATGCAGAGCTAGGTGTAGCAGGTGGGACACAGCTGAAGAACAGTATGTCTGCACAGCAAAGCTGTTCCATACTTTTCCCCCTCAAGGGCTAAACGTGATCTGACTTTTGATGATTATCTGGAAGGGGCCTGCAGGATGACCCATTTTAGAACTTGGCACGTCATCGTGGTGGAGAATGGTAGGAAGACATGCAAGATCAGTAAACCTGCGTTCCGTGGTTAGTGTCAATTTATGTAACTGTGGCTTCCATTTTGAAGACAGAACATGCATTCTCAACCTTCATGAAAATCCCTTTCAGTCCTGGGGGATAAATTGATCCTAGAAATTAGCCAGGCTCCCCTGTTCACTGTGGAAGAGCTTCTGTAGGGCCACAATTCTTCATGGTTCTGTCAAAGCTGTGGGTACAGCCTGAGAACATGCTAAGCATTTAAAGCAGTCTTGAGCAGAAGTACAAGCCAGTTAAGAGAGACCTAGACATTGCTGTCTGTATTTCAAGAAGGATGTCAATCAGTGTCAATCCAATTAGTGGTCCTTAGCAAAAAAAATTTTTTTTAAAGTTCAGTTTCAGAAAGCTGAAAGAATCAGTCTTAAAAACTAGCAGTAATTCATCTAAGAAAGAACAGCTCTTTCAGTCTGTTCTCAGAATGGAACAAATAGAAGTTTCGAAGTACGGGTGAATTTATGTAACCATCTTAGAAAGCTGCCCATGCAGAGTTTATTTGGAGATTTTTTTTTTCAGGGGAGGGGATGGCAGTTCTGTTTGGGTGGTTTTGGTTTGTTTTGAGGTTTTTGTTTTGTATTTTTGGGGTTTTTTTTTTTGGTTTTATTCTTTTGTATTTGGTGGGGGGGGGGGGGGGGGGGTTGGAGTTTTTTGGATAGGAAACAGTTTTTTGAAAAAAGTAAGGAAAGAGTATATAGGAGCCTTGTGTCTGCTGTGTAGTAGCTTTAGGCTCCAGCAGTGGACTCTTAAAGCCTTTCCCAATGCTCTCTTACTAACTAAGCCCAAGCAGTTGCCTGTTGCAGGGGCCAGGTGATAAATAGAACACTCAACAAGTTTGTCTTTTTTCTGCTTAACACTGGGATGACTTAGACCACCCTGTGCTGCCGTTCTTGTCACTGCCTACTTCAACAGTGTTCAGCTCTAGGATAGGAGACTAAACTGATACAGTAAGTTGTGTCTGCAGCCTTTATGTTCCCCCTTGTGGGATATCAATCCTGCAGTTGAAGTCAGCCTACCACTCACAGCAAGTTACCCATCATCTTTAATAATATCATTGTAGTCATAGACAACTTCTCCCCTCAGTTTATTCTGAAAAGGACCTCCTTTGTAACAGTGGGTCTCAAACCTGTAGCTTAGAGACACTTTGCCTCTAAAACCATCTGAACTGGTTTCTTTGACCTAAAACATGCTGAGGAAAAATCAGCTACTTGGGTTGAGAGAAGTGATTGTGAAAAGTTACCTTTTACAAGTGTACCCAGGGTGAAAGGATTTGTTAAATTGGTAGCAAGGAATATAGAATATTGTTGCTGTTTTTCTGAGACAGTTTTGCACAGGGTAAGAACCAGATCAAGAAAATTTGATGAGTTGTGATGGAGGAAATCTGACCTCAGCCATTTTTACATGAGCTGGATACACAAAATGAAGAGTGTCAACATGTTGAATTCCAAAAAAGATGTTGATCCTCAACTGGTTAAGTGGCCCCTTTTTCCCATCTATAGTTAAATAGTGCAGATTTATAGATGGATAAACCTTTTGAAGTGGGTTAACCCAGGCTAGCTGGTGGGTACCTAACAGACTGCCCTCTTACACCCTCCCCTCAGCAGGCCAGGAGGAGAACATAGGATGAGAAAATTCATGGGTTGAGGGAGGAATGTTACTTGTACAAACAACAATGAAACAAACTGGCCTTGGGAAAATTAATTTATTATCAAGTAAAATTAAAATACGATAACCGAACACTTTGCCCCTACTTCCCCCTCCTCCCTGGATTCAGTCTTCTACCTTCTCTACACCCAGTGGTGCAGAACTGGGGCTGGTCAGTTAAGGGTCAGGTCATGGTCAGTCTGTAACATTTCCTCTCCTCACTATTGCCCTGCTCCAGCATGGGGTCCACTCCATGGGATACAGTCTCTCATGAACTGCTTCAAAGTGGATCCTCGTCTTGCTGGGGTGGTTCTTCAAGAAGAGACTGTTCCAGCATGGATCCCCTGTGGGCCACAGTTCTGCCAGAAACCTGCTCTTGCATGGGCTCTTCGGGCTGCAGCTTCCTTCAGGGCTCATCCATCCACCTGCTTGGTGTGGGTGCTGCAAGGCTGCCACTGTGGGTATCTACCCAGCGTGCTCCACAGTGGGTTGCAGGTGTAGAGCCTGCTTCCCCATTGTCCAAAACAATTGATCTGCTGAGCAGTACCACAGCAGTCAGACGCTAGTAGTAACAAGACTGTTAGGATATTTAATGTGTGTGTTTACTTGCACAGAGCCACAGGCTGCATGGTATCTGTTCCTCTGCATGGATCCTCCTGCTCCTCCTTTATGGGCCTGCCTGCCTGCAGGACTCTTCCTCACTCATCTCCCACAGCATTTTTTACCCCTTGTTAAATACATTGCAGAGAGGAGGCACCAGCTTGGCTGACAGGCTTCCCTGTGTCTGCTGGAACTGGCTGGCTGACACAGCCCCCCTTGCTACCACACCCTTACCATCTAAACTCACTACATTTCTTTTCATAGTAGCAGGTGGATGTAACTTCAAAGATGCACTAATAAGGCAAAGGTTTGATTCCTTCATCCTGTAAAAAACAAACAGCAGGAGTATAAAAAACAATCACCAGGTGGTTTCTCTGAGAGCTTTGTCTCTCTAAGCTAGCCTACTTGAATGGCTTGAAGTCAGAAATAGTTACTTTTCACAGGAGTAACTTCAAGTAAAGTTGAATACATTTGTCTTTTAATTACAAGTATAACAGCAGTGAAATCAAAATACAAAATTAGCACGTAAGATTTGCATAGAGATAATTACTACTAAAGTACAAACATCTAAAATCTCACAACTAAAAAGATTTACCTGCTAAACAACAGTAGCACAATAATAAGATATGAATATTAAGAATGTTAATATATCAGTTAATGTATGTTTTACTTGCACAGATTCAAAACCTGAATAGCAGAATGCTGACCAGGATGGGCTTGGCTTACATCATTACCACAGAACCACAGAAAAATACTAACTTGAAGCACAGTTTTTATTTCTTTTAACATAGATTAAGCAGGTTTCTTTATCATAAAAAAGCTTTAAGTATTATCCCCTTAAAACAAGAATGAATTTTGATGTCAGGTCACAACAGGCTTGTAGGTATGATAGACATTATCTGTAACCAGTAGCTACAATGCAGAATAAGCTTAATGCTGGGACTCAGACTGAGTTTCTTTCCTCTAACTTCAGTCTCAGTTTCAACTCTTATAAAATGAAGTTTAAGTTGCATTCATTAATAGCTCCAGCTTTCCACATAATACTTGCAATTATTGCACTTGTACTGGTTGTATTGGCTTAGTAAAGCCATTCTAAAGCAACAGTTTAATATCTGTACATTTTAAAGCACTTGATCTTATCTACAAAGGATATAAACATGAAACCACAATTCATTGAAAACTTAATTGTGAATAGTCTTAATTGTCAGATTTTAAATGGATGTGCATTTAGTAACTACACTAGAAAAGCAACAGATGATGTAACTACCCTACGATGACTAGTTTGGTCCATGTCAGTAATCAAGTGATGTTATAAAAAATAAACTAGTTTATCGTATACAAAATGAGTAATGTTGCATTTTTGTTCAGATTGCACAGTACAAACAAGCTAATATCTAAATTAATACTGTTACAGGTAGTTATTACATAGGGACAGCAGCTAGAAAAAGTAAGTACCTCAAAGCAACAGACTTCTGCAGCCAGGTTTTCATAACATTGTATGAAAGTTAAATATGTCTTAGTTAGAAGTATGCATATTATAAAACGTTTGAAAAATGTTGAAGTATGAGCTGTTAAACTAGTTTTCCATAGCAAGAGTATATGATGATAATTTACATTTAAAAAACCCATTTATCAGAAAAGAATTTACAATGAAATAAATAACCTTCAGCAGTCCCTTAACCCAACTACACGATCTGTTAAGTGGCAGTAGAAAACAGGTAAGCCACCTTGTGTCAGTGTTAGGTCAGTAAAGGATGCGTCATCCAGAAAGAAGTGCAACTCTGCTTTAACTTTACTAGTCATCTAGAAACATGCAAATACATATAAGTACCTTCAAATATGGTACAGCCTTGAGTATCTTTACAAGATTATTCACAAAAACATACAATATATTTTACAGTCCTTTAATACAAAATATCGGTATCAAACCAATCTGAACTGCATTGATCAGACATTTATTAGGCAGGCAAACTGCAAAGAAAACAGTTTTTATATTTAATCCCCTCTTCACCTTTTAAACTCAAGCAGGATATAAGTAGTTTCTTCAGAATGTGTTGGTGATGTAAAGGTACTGATGAACATTGGCTGAATCTGTCTCTATATGTGTTTACTGTCTCTCCAACACTATTTGAAGTATCAAAATGTAAAGCTGCAGTCTGGCGATTGCATCAAAAAAGTCATGCCTCCTTTTGAAATTATTAGATGAAACTAGTGTTTAGTTATCCCCACTAAAAATTTCAAAGATTGAAATATTAAAAAAAATAAAACAAAATTTAAAAAAAAGAGTTAAAATCCAAAATGCAGAAGCAGATCTAAGAGCTGGTTGCTTCCTTTCACACCTGATGCTTGGGAAGTTGTTCACCTTCCATTTAAGACACAACACAGTCATAACTGCCTTCTTGGAATGAATTCTCATCCTCTGTCTTAGCCTTGTCCTCTTCATGTCTGCTTGCATTGCTGCTGCCAGCATCACTCTGAGGATTAGTGCCATGGCTAGACGAAGTCCTGCTTTCCTCAGCTCTTGGGTTTGCTTGTTCAGGAACCTTAGAAGGATTCACTGGCTGAAACGCGTCAGGTTGTACTTGCTCTTCTACTATTTCATTTAGTTTCTGGATCTGTGGTTTGATGATACTTAGAAATGGCTTGTACCCAGGGCTAGGAACAGAATGGGACAGAACACCATGAGTCAATAAAAATTAGTACTTCTGTCATGTGCCTGAAAAGCAGAAATTATTTTAAATAAAGAGAAAAAGGCAACCCTAGTCAAACAATAAAAGTTGGAAAGCTGGTTTCTTTGAGTTTGGTTTGGTTTGTGTTCTGGGGTTTTTTTCCCAGTATGATTACAACTCTCTCAAGTGATGTTTCAGCTAAGGCTATGGTAATAATTCAAAGTTACTTTTTAGATAACAAACTATCTAGAGCTCATATGAACATGAAGGTAGAAAGTAACACTTACCAATCTGTAGAAGCCCACTTGTCAACAGCATCTAGGCCAGTCTTGATATTCTGACAGATTTCTCCGTCAATATCAGAGGACTGCATGATACTGAAAACCTGGTTGATAACTGAAGATTCTCTGAGAATAAGGCCTATGACAACACACCAATCCAGACATCCTGCTTCCATGAAGATATGTAGCAAGTACCTATATGGAAAAAAAAAGAGCTGTTTATTTTTCTACTCCCAAGACAAAAAATTGCACTGTGATTGTGTAGATTGTTTCTTTCTCTGAATGCTGCATGCCAGCAATTCTGTCTCAGAGGCACATATGTCATTACTTACCGCAGCTGCACTTGTGACTTGTGTGGCCCTTTACTGGCCAGCTCTAGAGAGAGCTGCTCAAGCTCTGACTGAGTTAAACTTAGACTGGAGAAGTTTTCATCCACCATTGTCCAGTCTCCATCCACCATAGAACTTGTTTCAGTCAGGTCTGTTGCTGAACCAATGCTGCATTCATCACCTATCAAAAACATACAGAAACATAAGGGGAAAAAGAAACTACTTACTTTAGTAAGACTCAGAATTGCTGAACTACTTTCTATAAAAACTGATAAACAGTAATGCTTTATAGCGTATCAGTTACTTCAGGCATATTGTCCATCCTGCTTCAGCATTCTTCTTGTCACACTGGATGGCACAACTACTCTTGCAGGAATGAAATCATTTTTCTATCCATTAAAAATAATTCAGAATTATTATCAGTAAGGTATCCTAGGTATGTGTTGGCTATCATCATAAAAACACCAATACAGCATCTTGCATACTATAATCCTAGAATCAAGTCTAGGCGTGGTTACAGTCTGTCTAAAATTCTGCTTACTCAACTTCTAATTTCGTTAAAATGAAGTTTCAATATCAAATTATTTTCTTCACACAAAATCATTAAGATTTTGAATGCTTTGTAATGTAAATATTTACCTGCACAAATTAGAAATATTGCAAATAAAAACATAAAAAGCACATGCAGTAACAGAATTTTCCAAGGAACAGTAACATCTAAGCTAAAACCATTACAGTGGTGAGTCACAAAGGCACCTACTCTTGAGAACGATTTCCATATTAAAGCAGATTCATCTTTTCTTGGAAAATGTTTAGGAAGTCAAAAAGCTATTTGATTATCTTCTTGCCCATGAATACCAGTGCTAGATGAATAATTTGTGAAATGGTTATTAGAATTCAGCTTGCAATTCAGCAGCTTTGCAGCTGATCATACACTGCAGCTTTTAAAAAGCAATTTAAATACAGCCATAGGAAAAAACACAACTATATGGGTCTCTAATTTCCTCAACTTCCTCAATAAGTAAAGTATGTAATATCATTCTTAAGAAACCCAAAAGCACAAAGTTCATGCAATTAGAGCTGTTCCAACTGCTGCAAGAGAATGATCCATGCAAGAGATAAAGAAAAAAAAACCCCACAACGTAGGACGGACACTCTTCCTAGCCAGACTGAAAAAATACTGAACTTCAAATTATCATCACAGACAGAAACTTCAGCCAATATCTATTTCATATTCAACTTTATGTACTTAGAGATGTACAACATGGGAATTATATTTCTGGTGTAAAAAAATCACTTTCAGTAAGTCCATTTCTTTTTTCCTGGATTTTTCTTATCAGCAGTTGAGAAGTGACAATACAGCAGTGACAAGCAAAAATCAAAATATAAGCACACACTTCACATTTTTCCAATAAGCAGATTGAAGGAAGAGTGACTAACCTTTACTTAGCAAAGGAGAAAGAAATGCATCTTGCATGTGTGGTCCATGGGATGAAACAGTGTCAATCTCTCTCTGAGAAGAGCCGATAGTACCAAGCCAGCTGCGACTGCGAGGTGTGTTTGAAACCCCTGTGTCCATTTCCATGTTTACAAAGGTGTCTGCAGGCTGAGATTTTAGTAGTTGCTCCCCCACGGCTAAAAAAAATCAAAACACACCACAGAAAAATCATGTAAGTATCCAAAAGGAAACTCAGAGTGTTCTCTCTAGGTTATTTCAGGAAGGTAAAACTTGCATCTAAGTCAATATTCAGGGGACCAATGAAATGCAAGGGAATGCAGCAAGTTTAGGCATTTCAGGAATTTCTGGTCAGCTTTTTACGTGAGCACTGGCATAAAAGTATGATGTAATAAAGTGTTAGCATCAACAGAACTAAATAATGATGCTGCTACTAAAAAGAGGAAGACTTGGCAGTCAATGTCAGCCTTGACATAAGGAGGTACGGTAGCATCAATTTTGCTGTAAGGAGACAAGGTAGTGAACTGAGAGAACAATAACATAAAGGAGGTTTACAGCAGTCGTCAAAGTTCTTACCATCTAACAAATTTCAAACATTAGGAACATTACTATTTAATTTTTAAAGTTAATCAAAAGCTTATCAACAGACTACAAAAGAATATTGATTTCAGTAATTTTCTGCAGCAGAATTTACACTGGAGCAATTTCCATGTTCAGTTTAACATCTGCACTGATGTCCAATTCAGTGCATCTGAGAAAGCAGGAGATTTCAACAGAAATGGTAATCACAAAAGAGATATTGTCTATGCTAAACAGAATCTCTTCAAAAAATACACTCTGTGTGAGAAAGCTGTGCAGATGGCAAGCCTCACCCTGTTCTTGGATGAAGAGAGGCAGAACAGAGTGAGATTCACAAATGTAGCATTGCAGGAGGGAAATCTAGTTCATATCAAACTCAGACGTTACTGTACCTGTCTTGTACTTTCCATTCTTGAAAGGTGAATTAATAGATGAAGCTGGTATAACTGGAAGTGGCCAGAGGAAATCCTTATGTAGCTTTTTCAAAGCACACACAAAATCCTCCACACGAGCAGCTCTGGCTCGCTCCTTGCACAACCAGCCGATCAGCTCAAAGCCCAACTGTGCAGCAAAGCAGCCAAGGTCCTTCAGTTTGATTTCCTCCAGCAGATGCCGAGCATGGCGCCAGAGCATCATGTCAATGTACATGTTCTCAGCACAGTCACTGTCTTTACTCCACCTACACACACAGCACAGAACAGCCAAGTGAACACTGATAGGGCTGAGTTGCAAAGGCTGTTGGCCACAACTGCAGAACATTGAGTGACCAGAGTAGTAGAAGGGGAGCTTTCTATGTAACAGCAGAAGCAGTTTCCATCATTCCTAGCTGTTTATATTCTCTAGAAGATCCCACTGCCTCAACAGGTAGGTGAAATAAAGGATTTAATTTACAACAGCAGCAGTATTTACAGAGCACTAAACTATTAGCAATGCAGAAAAAACTAAAGAGATAAAAGGCAGATGACACTGCAAAGTTTAGAGAAATAGTCAAGCATTGGCCTAGAACCCTTCCTATCAAAACCGTTACGATAGTACTCTCTATTAAAAATTACTAATTCAGAATTTATACTAGGATTGCTTTTTGGGGAAAAACGCCACAGCAAAGATAATAATGAATTTCAGTTCAATACTACTTTTGAACTGTAATACTTGTCAATATTGGGTCAAGTATACAGCAGCTTTAGAGGGGTTCACCCCAAGGCATAAAAGGTTCTATCTGTAGCTTGGAAACACACTGCCAGATCAAGATGTGCATAGTAGCAGAGCAGTACACTGTGACACTGCCAACTGAGCGGTTCAAAATGTATTTTTCAGCAAAACAGATCCTTTAAATATGAGGCATGTGGTCTCACTAGCCACTTAAATTACTGCAGATGTAATGTGTACCACATCCAGTGGTTTCAGTCTTTTGGTAAGTAATATCTATGCAAGCATGCATGTGTATACATACAAACACACATACATATATTTACATGTGTGAGAATTTATTCTCCCAAGAATTTTATGAGACATAATACAAAAGTTGTGAAATGATAAATGCAAAACATGTAGAAGGAGATTATGACAAATCTATCATATAATTTATTTCTAGAACTTCAACTGGTAAGAAAGTTAGTCCTGTACCTAAAAAAGTGAGGGAGAAGAGAACATTACCTTTTTCCAGATGGGCCAGAGGGCATACTCATTGTTTTTGTCAAATTAAATTTGCTATGGAGATTTTCTGCTGATTGGGATAAACTAATGCTGCGATGCCTGAAGAATTCAAAGCCACCACTTGAACTAGGTTCCTAAAACCAAGAAAACCAAAACATACACTCAAAGGACCAAACATGACATATAACACATGAAGATTAATCATGTGCTTGATGCACAGTATTTACTTTTCTCATCACAAACCTGAGTTGTTGGTGTAGCTGGGGGTGTTTCTGTTTCTCCAGAGCCAATGGCTTTAAGAAATCTAATCATATGACGACAGAGATCCCACTTTCCCTGCTCTAAAGCAGTATTAAATAGGAGAGTAGCATGTTGTCTGCTAACTGCTGGAACTTCCATATTCTGCAAGCAATAAAACATAATGAAGTGATTTACGTTTACTATAGAGCATCCGGTGTTCTATTAAGTGAAGCCACACTGCTTCACATTCTGAAGATTATAAACAGCAAATTTCATACTATTATTTTCCTATTTAAAACAATAAACTAACTAGTTACACTGCATGATCTTACCACCCTTCATAACTGGACATAATATCAACAGAAAACTGTTGAATTAAAAACCTGTTGAACATGCACAACTTTAATATGACATTATTTTTAAAATACTGCAGTGTTAGTAAATAGTTAGCATTCTTGCAGTATATTTGGTGTACCTGTAGGATAATAAGGTAAGAGGCAGCTGTGTCCAAGTCCTGGGCCATTAAGCACTCTTCAAATAAATCCTTCGGGTTTCCAACAGCAGCAAAAAGGTAATTCCACAGGGCATATTCTGTCTTCCTAGCACAATGAACAACTGTCTGCAGGAAGAGGGGGAATTCTGAAATGAACTTCGCCACAGTGGGAAGGAGAGGGTCGGGAATGGGTTCCCGCGAGGTAGCTTCTTCTTCCAGCACTTCATGAAGCATCAGTTCTAGTACATGAGGAAAGTATGGCAATGTGGCACAGGAGTGAGCCAAAAGCAAGGCTTGTTCACCGAGGTTCCTAACCAAGAGCTGGCGTAGAATGTGATGGAGGTAGATCTGCGAGGTTCTCTCAACAATGGAGAAAGGAAAGAGAACCTCTAAGTGTTCTCTAGCACTGGTTTGAGTGTATAAACAGTCATAGAGCACAGTGTCATTAACAGCACCAAGAACCAAGGCATCTTCAAACAAAACAGCCAATGGGTATATGTTGATGTGGAAAGGCAGCATGATCCGTCTTGACAGAAAGGAATGTGGTTTTCGATGATCTCTGGGAAACAGGGGAAGCCAGACTTTCATACCTGCCCCACCACAGCTGAGCCACAGAGCCTCCAGTAAGTGGCGTTTCTGTTTGTTAATCCTGCAAGTAGTCCATACATTTTCAACAGACTGGGCTAGGACAACTGGAGCACAAAAAGGCAGCTATTTAAAATGAAAAATAAATTTTTATAAAAAAAAATCAGTATCCATTCATTATTCCTTTTATTTTTATCCTATTCACAAGAACTCTATTTTTCAGCAAAGAACTACTGTCTTCAAATATGTTATTCTTCTAACAAAGAAGAAACAAATTTGTTTCTCTCTAATCTGCATCCTAGCATGTTACAAAAGACCACTTAATACTTTTGTTAAGACATTTCTTTCCTTTTTTTAACCTCCTTAACATTTAGTCAAGAGGCAGAGAGGTAAGAATAAAGGTGAAAAATAAAAACCTGCTCTCTGCTTCTTCAGTTAGCCCGTAAGTCCAACCTAGAACTGACAAATCTTTATCTGAACTTTCCAAATTTCACTCTCCCAACGTGCTTGTTTCACACAGAACTGGTTTTCATCAACCCAGAAGAATTGCAAGTTTAGTAACTGATTTCTATTGTTGTTATTTCTAGGAACTTTGTAAGCATACTCTGCAAAAAATTGTAATATTCCATAAACATACAAAACAGTTCTGGACAGACTAGAGATTTTCTATTACTGGTGTATACCAAAATTTGGGCAGTATCTTTACTCTTAAGGCTTGTCTATTTCATTTCAATATAACTAGCAAATGCTAATATACTTCCAGCTAACAATTCAGTCTGTAACTGTAGATACTGCCTTGCTTATAGCCCTATTTTCTTTATGTCTGGACTGTTCTCTTGCACAGCTTCTTCCATCACTGACTATATGCAGTACTCCACATATATTTACTCACATGCTTTCTTTGATTAGGATTGTTATCTTTATCTCGTATCTGGGGTCCAGATCGATCCCTTTGCAACATGATAAGTTGTCCTGCTAAGTTAAGCATTATACTTTCAGCTTCACAAGCCTACAGATAGAAAGAATATTATGCGAATTATTTAAGCTTTTTGAATGATTTTACTCACAACCACAATAAAAACTGAGACAAAAAAAAAAGGTGTATATTAAATGTGTCACTTTACAGAGAAATCTAACAACTGAATTCAATAAAGAAGGACTCAGAAAAATCAAGAACCAGTTATTGTGCAAAGGAGTAAATACTGGAAGGTTTCTTATTCACCAGACTCCATGTGTTTAATATGGACTTTTTCCAACTATGAGTCTTAAAATGGGCAATCCACCAGTATTCTAAGAAAAATAAAGCTCCACATTCTTATCAGTATCATCACAATATGATTGCCAGTCTCTGATTGCAAAGACTAACACTGGTACACAGCCCAAGAGCTGAGCCAAAGAGAGTTGAGTCACACTTGCACAGCATCTTGTACTTTTATTTAGCTGCAGTTAGAGAAAATTTTTTTAGTAAGGTGTGTCAAGAAAGCAAAGTATTCTGCTCAGTTAAGCCTACTCTGTTTGCAACCCAGACAACAAAAACCCAAGCTCTCTTTGCATGTGCTTTCAGTGCCCTGAATAAATTCTGAAGTTAAGACAGGGACCTTCACATCTTAAGTCATTGTTTGGCTGTTGCAGAATTGACAAAGAGTACCTTATAGGGTCATATGCCATCTTTTCATTTTTTCCATTTGTTCTTTGAGTAATGGACATCTTATTATAAGAAAGGTAATTCCTAATGCCATGGATTGCTCTGGTTTTTGACTTTTAATATACGACAGAGCAACATACCCTTGAGAGAGATAAATTTAATTTGTTCACCAAGATCTGGTCCCTTTGCAAGTTAACAAGAAAATGTATGAAATAAAATCTAAATTCTTACTTCTCTTTCTACCCCCTCACCCCCAATTTCCACATAGAATGTCTATATAATGAACATCAGAAAAAAACACATTCCAGATTTTACCACATAGAAGAGTCACTGATTTATGATTGATTTATCAACCAGGAGTAACCTTTAAGGAGTAAGATAACAAATTCAGGCACCAATTCTACCAAATTTTGAGACCTGTTACCTGCTGAGGCATCTTCAAGGTGATGCCAGTCTCTGTCCTCACTGACGTCAACGTAACAGACACTACAAGAAAAGGATGAGGAATGTACCGAGACATGGACACTTCTTGAAGAATTTGGATACTGGCAGTAGGATTAAGACTGAAAGGAAAATGACTATATTTAGAAATTTTACAACAGTACTTAACATGAAATAATTACATTGAAGTAAACCTAATGAAAATAAGCAACTTACCCTTAGCAAACAGTTTCCTCTACAGAACAAATGACATTCCTTGAATCAAGAATCAGTAGAAATGCCCACATATCTACTCTATATAAAGTTACCAAACAAACTGAAACTGGGTCAGTGTTCTTGATACTTTGGGAACTACAACTATGAGTAGGTAGAAGACAATATCAGATACTTCAGAATATGACTCTATTGACTCTTCAATGAGACAGTTCCCAGGTTTGGATTTTGGTGGGAGCTTTTTTAAAAGCATTTAAAGTATTTTTCTCTGAAGTTCATCAACAGCTTGCTTTTTTCTACCACAAAAAGGTCCCTTCTTGCTAAAGAGAAGATACCATAACTGAAAGAAAAATCACCTACTTAGGCACTTTAAAAAACCCCTACCTCTGGATCTTTATCTCCTCCTTGGATTCATTAATCTTAGCTGTCTGAAAGTATCTGGCATATCTCACATTGCTACTTCTTTTACACGAAAACAATTCATCACCACCACACCAAAACCAAACCTTTTTTCTCTTCATCTTTGCAAGCCTGTTGCCACCTTCTCTTCACCAATTACTGTTTCTAATGTTAGAAACTTGTTTTTATTTTAAAATATTCAAAAATGTGGGTGTCTTTTAGCACCTTTTTCTTCTATTCATATTCAGTTTTCAAGCTCCTATAATTTAGGAACATGTTTGTTCAGACAGCTGGAAAAATACATCAGTCCCTACCTATCTCCACACCTAATATGCCTATCAGCATGCATGCAAGTGACAACACTCATCAACTTGTGCATAGAGATAACATTTACCACTCTGCATTTTAAAAATCTGACTCCATCAGTTACCAAACACCTTTGTATTACTGTAAGAGTTTACTCAGACTGAGTGCAGATCTACAGGTACCTTACTGCAAAAGGATTCAAATAGTGACACTCACCCCTCAGACCTTCTCTCAATACTGTAAAGGCAAATGGAACAATCTGCTCTGAACAATATAACAATGTCCCGGAAGACACTCAGTAGTAACGTGTCTGCTTGCACTTTGGTGATGTGAGCAAATGCATTGTCAAGGTTAGACGTTCGCAGGTAGATTCTCAGCTGCAAGGAAAAGGAATAGTTGGAATACATATTCTGCTTACCAACAAGCTAATAGTAATTCCACATCTGGTTATTTTCTTTATTGTGGAAAGAATGTAATGTACCAAGACACATTACTCAGTTTTTGTTTCATCAAGTGTTTTATCCAGTGCATTTTATTATTACATCCAAAGCAGTTAAAGCACAGTACAGCCAAATCTGAAGTACTGAACGACAACCATAAGGAAGAAATTTAATTCACCAGTTTTTAAAAGCAAAGAGTAAGCAAATCTCCTCTGGCCATACAGTTTAAAAGCTTGCAAAAGTGTCCCAAAACACTGAAAACAGGTATCTCAGAACACGCTTTGTGCTAACATGCAAAAACGTCACATAGTTTTCAGAGCAATGAGTAGATTCACTCTAGTTAGCAGAAAATAGTTTCTAATAGCAACAACAAAAATTTTCTGCAAATAATTACTTATATATTGATACATAAACTCTGAATATGACCAAAAGTCACCCAAGTTTATAGTGTATAAACATGTTTATAACACCACAATACTTGTTATGTATATAATATTACTGTCATACAGAACAGATACTCTAATCCTTTATGTGTAACTTTGAAGGAAAATATCTCACCTCTTCCTGGTGATCATTTAAATTATAACATGCAAGAACAATGAAGTCATTCCACCATGCTAAGCCACCTGTCACCATCATAGTTTGCTCCTGAAAAGAAAAAAGCAAGCAAATGACATATAGGTATGTATTTTTCTATACTTACAGACACAGACATGTACATTATATGGGTAATCTCTGAAAGCCATACATCATCTCTGTAAGCATGACTCATAGTGGCAAGACAATGTATTGGAACTTGTTAATGTTTAAAAAAACCAAAGTACTAAAGAGTAGCATGTGAAAGACAAACCGCATCCTGCAAAATATAGTTCTACAGTTCTTTATGCTATTGGCATCCTTGAACTCTCTCACATGCGTTTCTAGCCAGGATTTACAAGCTTTACATCCAAAGCTACGTCACATGAACTCTCAGACAAATGGAATTAAGTGTCTGACTATACGCACTCAAATTTGGAATCCTCTGCTAATACTTAGACACAAATTACTGTGTCAAAACCACAAGATCTGTGTTTCAGACATTTTATGAGAAACACATGTAAAACCAGCATCCCTAATCCCAAGTGTGTCTACAGGCTGTTTACTTGAAAATGATACTGCTTAATTTTCTCCAAGTCTCACATCCCAACAAATAAAATTTTCCCTGTGCACCAGAATAAAATTCCATCACCTCTCACCTGGGTAATGTTTCCGAACAGCTTCCATTTTTTGGTGAGTAAAGAATAATGTGCAAAACCAAACTTGCCAACAACAGCTACATTCTGTCCAAGCTTGTCAATAGCTGAAAACTGTAAAAAAGAAAGAAAAATTACCAGAACCTCAGAAGGGAACTTATTTAAACGATACATCTTATCCAAATATGGCACCACAAGGCAATATAACATGAGACTCAAAACATGTGAAGTATCTTCATGTTTCATACTTTACTAAGTTTACAGTTTTCTTTCTGTAATGTAAAATAATGATTTCATTTTCAGAGTTCAGCCAACGCTAATAGACAATTATAATCCTCTAATATTTTTAAATAAGCACAAACATATTCTTAAAAAAACTCACCCTTATAGGCCAGTTGCTCTCTAGATATGTACTATGAATCTAAAAAAAAAAAGAGAAAACCAAAACCACATGACTATACCAAGTACAATTATAGTAGTGATTAACTGCAACATTCTAAAGGGATTTGGACAATGTCAGTGTTTTTTTTCCAAAACACTATCATTAAAGTATTTAATGTTGGAATTTTGTTTTTAAATACAATTACTGCCCCCACACCAGAAGTTACTGATGCCTAAATGTTACCCTGTCTTCAATACACAAAATATCAAAATGCATGAACAACATGCACCAGATAATACCATATTACAGGTTAATAGTCATAATTTGCTCATCTCTTCTCCCAGCTACCTCCCTCTCCAAGAGAATCTTTCACAGAAACATAAAGGTTTAGATAAATACAGTCCTCAGACAGGACTTCCAGTATAGGAATGAAATTTCTAATCCTGTCACAAATACACACCAGCATATCCAAAAGCCTTCCTATGAGAGAACTTGATTGGAATAAGTCAGATCAAATCTCAGTGCTGGATTCTTCATGTCATTTGGAATGATACAAACCCAGCTTCAAACTTCAGTTTCTGATCTGACACAAGGCAGGTAGGTACTCTTGAGACCCAGCCACTGTTCTTTTTCATGGATATGTTGTTCCCCACAGTAATTGTAATTATTTCAGCTTTACTTTTACCACAGAATAAAGACCTCTCCCTCCTACACCAGTTTCAAAAGACAGAAGAACTACCAGGCCAGATAAAGGGGAAATTCAACAGTACCTGGAACCTACCTTACATGCCTAGAATCAAATACTTTTTAATACTACTAATTCATGTGCAATGTGAAGCACAAAATATTGGGGACCTTTCAGAAAACTTTATTTAAAAAAGTGTCACCAATTCAAGCATGGAAGAACACACACTAGAATTTGAGATTAAAAGATATTTATCTTTTTCTTTATATTACAGGGAAAATAGAAGTCCCATTACTACCCTGGAAACAATTTCTTCTTTGAAAGCTTAATATTGTGAAGTTTTAGTTACATGCTTAAAGAGATGCCATTTTTCATGCTTGAAAGTACATCTGGAGTCTGAAGGCTGTATTCATCAGTTGAATATGCTTTAAAGCGTTTTGCATAAGTAACAAAACAAACACCTAAATGATTTCTTGCATGTTGCACTTATTCTCCCTTTCAAAGCACAGGAAAGTAATTAACTACTCCTTTCCAAAGTCACAAGACCTTCAAGACTGTTTTTATTGGCTAAGAGGTAAACTCAAAGCCACAAGGTTGATAGGACCAATTTTCATTTACCTTTTTCAATGAGAAAAAGCTGTACCACAGCAAATCCCCAGAGACAATAAAAAGGCAATGATCTCATACCAGAAGAAAAAGATAAGGCAGAGAGTGAGATCAGCTGCATATTCTACTCCTACAAACTCTTGCAGGCACAAAGCACATACGGGTAACCAGGATCAATTACCTGTACAACATGCCAATGCCGGTGTCCTAGTAAAGTGCTTAAACCCTGAGAATCTAAACTGCCATCTGAAAATGGGCCTCTTTCCCTGCTGTGGTTATGTTCAGAGTGTGCCGAAGAATTTCTGGGAGTCTGTGCTGCATCTCCACAGTTCAAATATAAGCGATCTTCTCCTTGAAGGAGGACTTGTTCCTGGTTACTCTATATTAAAACCAAACAAAAACAAAACAAAAGAAAAAAAGCAACTTTGAATTCCACATACAGAAGGCAAAGGAAAACACAGAATCAATATATTTAGAGATTATAAGTACACAATATGAAAAACAAGTGTTGAGGCAGTTCTCAGTTCTTGTATCACTATATACTAACAGGTTTTATGTTACAGTATTGCATAGCAATATTTTTGCAGTACCATTTTAAAAGCTCTATGACAAAAAAAGAAAGACAGCTCTAATGGCTGCAGAACAGACTTAAAATCTGAGAGAAGAATTCAGATGTCATCTAAAATTGAAACTAAGATCTAAAATAAGGATATATTTAGCAACAAAAAAACTTACCATACAAGGATTAATAGTGAGGGCACTCTTGATGAACTGAAACTGCAGAATACCAAACTGTTGAGCTTCACTACTTGCATTTCTTTCAGGTTTCATGTTTGAAGAAATCCCATCAATAACCCAGAGATGATACCCTTCTGATCCCCAGGTCTGAAGGCAAAACAATAACAATAATAAAATCCCCAAGCCAAAACTACATACATACATATAAATATAACACTATATATTCTCATAAAACAAGAACTACAGAAACTTATTCTAGCTGATCTTACGATACACATGAGCCTGGAAAAAATCCACATATTTTGTTGTTCTAAAACGTATCATAATAGGAAGCAAACCGTAAACTTCACAAGGTACAATAAGAATCTAGCTTGAATTGTTTCCTGTCCTACATAAAAAACAATGATTAAATGAAGTGTAACTGTACAAAGACACCCACATAAGTAATGAAGACTTTTTAGTTTGCAGTTTAGGGCAACAAACAAAAATTCCACAGAGCCAGGTATGAAACAATCCTGATTTCCAAAATTACACTGGCTGTTGTTCATCAAATTCAATGGTACCAGAATTTCAATCTTTGAAATTTTTAAAAGGCACATTTAAAAGGTACTGTCATTGCATTTATGTACCTCTATTTGGGATGCATGTTTAGAGTTGTCAATCTTCATAGCAACTATGTCATGACAAATAAACTAAATTGTTTTAGAAATACTGCACAAAATTCACCATGGTTTGTATTAGGTCTTGTAGAATGTTTTTGAAATATGTTATAATATAAAATTTACTCTAATTTATTCTATTTATTTATTGATTTTACAGACTAGCAGGATTGGATTTTAATGTTAACTAGTTAAAAATTAAAAAGCCAGCAGTTAAGTTTCTCTGGAATTTATAATCTGAGTAAAGTTACTTTAACTGGCCAGCTAGAAATTTTAGAGAAATAAGGGAGTTTACAAGTAGTGTTGATCTGTGTCTCATTGCACTTTCAAACATAGCACCAGATAAAAAAGAAAAAATAAGAAAAACCAAAAGTGTTCATTCTTAATATTAAAAGCAAAGGCAAGAAAAGGCATGTCATGCATACTTCATGATCAGGTTTACACACACAAAAAAATTCATCACTTGTCCCTTTTTCCTTCAATGCAATATTGCAGTTAAGAAGCGTAGTAAAGGCATCTTACTGTGAAAATGAATTTAGCAAAAAAGAAAGACAGTTTGATTTTCTGAAAATCTGTTATACTAAAAACAACTTAAAACTTTAAGAGCCATCCTATTACAGTATTTTCCCATTCATATTTACCATGGAACTGATTTTTAGAGGGTCCTTTTTGGCACCATCAGATTGATACCTTAAAACCAGAACAGAACAAGTTTGAGTTTGAAAATAACTTCATCAGAATAATAAATTAGATTCCTATCTTCATATTTTCATATGGTTCTATAATGAACCTCATCTCAAATGGTACAGCCTGTTTGATCCATGACACTACAAAAAAGACAATGCAACTGTCAGATGTCTAGCATAAACTATTTGAAATACAGGCACTGAGGGAATTTTAGTATTTGCTTGTTCAAGCTTGCTTCTAGGGTAATTTTCTTTTACAGACAAAAAGACCACTACAAAATGAAAATAATACATTTTTGTTTATATTTAAATTATCCCCTCCTAATTATTTGCAATGATATCTTAATATCTAAAAAATCAAAAAGGAAAAATATTTTTAAAAGCTAATTTGGTGAATTAATTTCTAATTAGATGCTTTCAATTAGAAAAACAAATACTTCTAATAAACTCGTTATAATATCATTAAAAATACTCACGCAAAATCACCTCCTAAAGTACAGATAAGCTGAGCACCAAAAACACTCCATAAGGACAAACCTCCGCATTCCCAGGTCACCATCATGACACAGCTATCAGGTGACCATCTAATTAGTTTAACGGGTCCTGTTTTATTCCAAATATCTGTTTAAAAGCAGACAATAAAATAACAGAAAACACTGTAAATTCTTCTTACTCTTACTCTGGTTTCACCTTAAGAGTATGAACAAAATATTTGGAAGTAAATATTTGATTTTTCAATTAAGTGAAGCATTAATCAAACTGACTATCTCAAAATGAATAAGGAGCAAACAAACAATGGTTTCTTTCCAACACATGCTTGGTTTCATCAGAAACTAGGAAATACAGGAAAAGGTGCCAGATGTACACTGCAGTAACACAACCACAGAACCACAATTCTGATAAAGTGATTTTTTGGACAATATAGGCACTTAACACAGCTCTAGAACTTATTTATGGATTTGTTTCTTAACTGAAAACCAATAGACACACACATTTACAGCTGAGGATACAATTTACCCACTTCATATGTTCCTTAGTCTCAAGCACAGAATACTACATGAAAAAATACATGGCAGTGTAGGAAGGATGCTGCATAACTCAGTATTTTTTCTGTATCTTACATGTCAGTTGCTTCAAATTAATTCACAGTTCTATTATACTCATTATCAGTTTTGACAATAACCTCTCATTTTCTCAGGTAATTGAAAAGTAAATTCAAGAATAAGAATTAGTCAAAAAAACCCCACAAACAAAAACCACAAACCATCCACCCAAGCCCTCACATACAAAACAGATCCAAAAGTTAATTAAAAAGAAAGCAGCTAAAAGTGCAAAGACACAAGAATTAATTACTATGAACAGAAGGAGCAAATAGTACTCACATCAGTGACTATGCACACAAATAAACAGAGGTTAAACAGTGAAGGATAAAAAATATACTACACCCTAAAAATTCTAGCAATAAAAGTAGCTCACCAGGATATTGTTTTGGTGTCAGTTCCAATCTATGAGAAAACTGCATGGCGCCAGTGGTGGTATCTATTGTATAAACCTGCACGGAGCCACTGGAAGACATTACACATGCTTTAGACTACAGACCATTTGGATTTCTTATCAGCTTCAAGAGGCTAAGAAAAGCTGCTTTTTTCTCTCACCAATAGCAAACTGATCTAGAACAGATATGTTGAATCAAATAATAGTCAAAGAACTTTTATGAAACAAATTTCTAAGATCCTTTCCTGAAGGCATCTGAGGACCCAAAACACCAGCCCCAGAATAACCAATGCACTAAAACTACTTCATTCTCTTAAAATACATATGTACGCACAATCCACATACACTTATGGCTTCCAACCGGCAGACAATCTATTAGGGAAGGCAGTATTTATTCAGTGCCAAGGTTTCATCAGGGATGTACTAAGGCATACTAGGATCAGTAAATTAAAGTAACTATTTGTCTTTCAGAGGAAACACCAACACACTGTATTGTTACAACAAACAAGAATACTAGTTCTTAAGAGGACAGATGAAAAACACACCAGATATTTTATTAAATGCTCTAAAGCAAAACCCAAGTAAAATACAATCAAAGAAAATAATAAGCTGCACTCCAAGCCCAGCTTAAGCAGTATTATACAGGGGAGAGTTGAAGGAGCAGTAAGCAAAATACCACAGCTAAAAGCAGTTCTGCAACATTTAATTTACAAATATTCTGTTACTTAAACAGGCAACATTATTCTTGACCAAATCATGACTGCACAGACCATTTTCTAAGTTGAGTGCAAAGTGCTGATTCTTGTTCTAACTACTTAAAACTGACTTTATAATCCTGCTGGGATAACAACATTTTCCAATCCTTGCTACTAGTCCAGCCACCTTTTAATTTTTTTTTTCCCAGACAGCAAATAAAAATTTCAATAGCAGTTCAAGCAGGCAACCATTTCTTTCTACCTCTCTCCTGTCTTCTTGACAGCATATTATGCAATCTCTAGGCAGACTGATTATTCTGAGCTTTACAGTTCTTGCAACACAACTCAGTAAGAAGTAACTACTAATTCAGCTTTATAATGAAACAATCTCCTCCTGCTCTGAACCAGCCTTAAAAAACTTACTTGGCACATCCAAACGCCATTAGCCTGTATTTGTTATTTACTGCCACACAAGTTCCATCAACTACGTCTTGCGCCCAAACACCATGGAGCTGCTGTAGAGGAAAGAATTCAGAAGATTTTTTGTTAAATAGCGCTTTTATTAATAACAGTCAGCTTCTATCCATGTACACCATATTACACATCTGTCAGTTGACCTTCATGACCTCAAAATTTCTGTTAATGTCAAGATCCATTGACCTGGCTCAAAGAAACAAAATCCAGCAAATGCAAAACTGGTTTCATTCTTCGTAATATAAATTACAGAAAGAAATCAGCATGTAGGAAAACTGTTTGTATGAACTCTTACTAACAAAATAGGCATAAAAGGCATAAAAGTCCCTAACACTGCCTAGGGGAAAAAAAACCAAAACAGTAGACGGTACTGAGAATGAAGAAGAAAACTGGAAACTAAGTTCCCATCTGCAACAGTTGAGATCACAGGTATTTTAAGTGGATGAAGGAGTCTGATACTAGATGTATTCTTTTCAGTTTTCTGCAATTAAAATAGTGGTATCCAACAACAAAATGTTAATAGTTTTTAGTCTGAATTACAGTTAAGAAAACACCTAGTTTGGAAAGGATTCCTGTAAAACAAATTCTGAAGTATGCTTGTCACTATGAGAAAGAGATAGACTTGACTAGGCCTAAGCCCTAGACATAATGCTTATGATACTTAGCCACAGGAAACTTCAGACACAGGAAACCACTTCCTATCATCCCACTTACAACTTCTAACAGAAGTCTGCTGATCTGACACAGTAAGACGTGGTCTATAATGACAATTTGAATGAATAAAAGAAAGTTAAATCTATTATCAATTATGGTCTCCCAGTGTGGTAACAAGCCTAAAAAATCTAGCTGAAATTATGCTACAAAACGCAGTCCCGTTCTTATGTCATCTCTTAAGCACGCGTTAAATTTTAGTTTCTTTGTAACTGAACAGAATTTAAAGTAGAAAGCTAACTGAAATGCAGAGATCAAGGAAAACACAGTTATCGTGCATGGTAGAAATTCTAAAGGAAATATACCTCAGCAGTGAATCTACTTGACATCGGTGTAATGAAACCAACTCTGCCATCATTGAAAACAACAGCAAAGCCATCAAGTGTGGCACAGTATTCCATATCTCTGATGTAAACATCTTCAAATCCCAAAAGTGAACCTGATGAGAAAGTATCAGTAATTTAAAAATATGTGAACATAGAAATATTGCAAGCCAAGAGACATTTCAGATGTTTACTTATTATTTCAAAGAGAAAATCTAATTTAAACAGGCTATTTCATTCCCATTTACAATGGCAAAATTTTCCCATCTCTGCTTACAAACAGAAAGAATATTTTATATTAGATGGTATGTCACTGAGAGATAACTATTGTAAGCAATACAACCCTTAAAACCTACCTCGAGAAGACTGCAGATCTAAAGAAAATGGAACTGTACATAGGTTGATGGCCTTCCTTCCATTGGTCATACCATCCCAGTGAATGAGATGGAGAAATCCATCAGCAGTAGACACAAGTAGATCTTCTAACATGGACTGCAAACTAATAAAAGGTATTTGTTAATCCCTAAAAAGTTTCATCTCAAATCAATGTCACACAAATATCAATTAATGTCATAAACACTGTATTACTACCTCTTCCACCTGCAATTGCATTGTAAAGTTACACGTAAGTTACAAACATGTACCACACTGACAAAATATGGTATACACCTCAACTTCTCTCCAGCAATCACAGTTCATGAACAAGTCTGTACTGTTAGAGCAATTGCTTAACTAATATACTAAATGCTGAAGATCTTTTCAATACTTTTGACTAATCATAAGACACTTCTGCTGACAATCAATTGTTCACCTATCCCAGAAAATTAACAATACTGCCTAGGCCGCAGATAATTCACAATACATTTTAATCCGTGGTTGAAAAAAACTGATGAAGGAAAAATTAGACTCCTTGTAAATCCTTCCTTAAACATTTCCAAAATCCTGACAACTACTCTTAACCTACTTGTATGCAAAGCTTTTTTCCAATATATACTGCATGTATTCCAACACCCATTTTCTCCTAAGGAGCCTCTTCCCAAACTTCACTTTGTTACTTCTCCACCTCACTCCAATGCTATGAAGTTTCACCAACTTTTCACACATACTTACTTAGCACACTCAAAACTTCTTCATAGGACAGGCAACCACCAAAAAAAGCAAGAGATAAGAAAAAGGACAAATGTGGACTCTAGACAGGCATCTGGAGAAATGCTGAAATACTGCACACAGTTTTGTTCTAACCTATCAACTCCTCCACAAGATCTCTAATACATACTGTCAGCTGAAGAGCAAAGTCATTTATAGTAGTACACAGTAATACTCAACATACTGCATACTTCTATATGCCAAAAGTATCAGTATAGGCAAGCACAGAAAGAATTCTTAAACAGCAATTCAACTTTTTTACCTCTGCAGACTTAGTAGTTGCTAATAGTAACTTACCAATATTAGTCCTTAATAATAATAAGCCTAAAAACTTACTAGAAGCCTTTTCTTCCATCCAGTTTTTCCTTCACTCTTTAAAAAGTACTGGTATATATGGAAAAATTCTCAAGACCCAGTTAATGAGCATACCTTGTGATAGAGGCTTGCAAGTCCAGCACTTTCTTCACTTCTAGATTTAACAAAGGAGCACACTGTTCTTCCTTATAATGTGGGGCACCCTTCAGATGTGGGCTTCCTCTAAAATACAAGAGAAGTATTAGAATTATAACAGGTTGTCCCTCCAAAGACACAAGAGTTACTGGCCTACATTCCCATGACTTTTTTCCCCCCACATACATACGGATATACCCACACCCTCCCCCAGCCAGTCATGTGCAATCTGCCACAAGCAGCACTGAATAGACAGGATGCAATTTTCACGTTAGAAGTTTAGTCTATCATTTCATCCTCTAGATCCATAGAGTATGTAGGCAAAATAAGACAACAAACAGAGAATGAACATTACAATAGCTGTGTGGCCTGCCTTAATACTTATAAAATAAGTGATTTATCAATGAAAAATCTGATTTAAAAAACTGGTACTCAACTGTATACAAAATTAAATATGTTGTAAACAGTTGTTAACAAATTAAATATGTTGAATTCTTAACTATCTCCAATTCTTTCTTTTTCAAGATGCATTACAGATCTTAGAGACTGCAAAATGTTTGTTTCTTCCATTCCTTTTGCCAGATCAATGCTTATAATATAAATTCAGCATACATAACACAAGTAGACATCTATCACAGTATTTCATAGAAATATTTCTCCCTGCAGCAAATTAACTAGTTTTTAAGGCCTACTAAGAAGAGGTGACTGAATACTGATTCCTTCCCTTTAAACAGACCATTATAAAATATCAACTTCTATATGTAGAAAGCTTCTTATTTTTATCTTCCTCATTTGAAATTTCACATTCCACTCATTATGTTACAACATCATTATACATTACTATACAGAATCATTAAAGTATTTCTTACTTATCTGGGTTATCAGATGTGCCACGTGCTTCTTTAACATTTTTTTTTAAATGATAACTGACCTACAGTCATAAGTATTGTAACATGTCATCCAGTTCATCTATCTAATGAACATTAGGCTAGTAAGCAAAGCAAATTATGAATGAAACAGGCATTGAAGATGTCGTGGGTTTTGTAAAGAGTATGTTACTCTATTCCATCTGGGTGGAGCAGAATTGCTTATCTTTGCCCAAATGGGTCAGTGTCGCTTATCAGATGGTGGAGAGCTAATTATCTCTCTTCATTGTTTCACTACTCCCATGAAAATATCTTCTGCTAATGGACAATTAAGAGCTCATCAATGACATGACACTTTATATTGTACTATTGTAAGATGCTCCACACAGGAAAGAAGAGCCAAAGCATCTTAACCTAGATAAAAAAGAGCCACAGTACCACTAGTTTTCCAGTTTACCACCGGATCCCTGGAGGAAGACCGGATCCATCTCACCATTACTGGACCCTTTTTCTTCAACGGGACCATCTCTACTCCAACAGAACCACATCTGCCACTCCAGGAGGGCTTACTCTGGACTGCTTCCAACACCCTGACCAACAGGGTGTCAGGTTGTATTTCTGACTCTGCCAGGGTTTTCTAGGATTTCTTGTTTGTTTATTTGCTTGCTTATTCTTCTGTACTACAACATCTGTATTTTTTTTAATAGCCCTAGTAAAGAACTGCTATACCTATTCCCAAAATCTTTGCCTGACAGCCTTTTAATTGCAAATTTATAATAATTTAGAAAAAGGGGGAGGGGCTTACATTTCAAGAGAGACTCCAACCCTCCCTGGCAGATACCTGTCTATCTAAACCAAGACAGACGCTAAGTTAGAATTTATAGTAACTTCAATAATCAGAAACAATAGATATGTACACAAATTCATGTAATCTTTACTGGTATTTTAAGTGAAAAAACACTTATTTTAATTTACATCAGGGTCGCAAATATAACTGCTTAAGAATGGCAGAAACCAAAGCAGATGCAGCTTTAGAGACATCTGACAGCACAAGGATACATCAATCCTGTCTTGTTTATCTCAGCAGATATCAAGTTCTTAATTCATTACCAGTTTATAGCAACTTATTACTTATGGGCACTATACCTTTCCTTAGGTAGCAAGGACAGAGATATATGCCAGGTAAGGTAAGACCAAGGAACCTTTGACAATCTGGAATTAGGAGATGGAAGTAGTATCATTTTTTCAAAACGAAACTATGTTGGCTGTGAAAAATTACAGCGAAAAATGTGACAAAGTACTTCAAGATTAGTTACTCTACCACCAAAAGATGGCAATTTGTATATATTTAAATTATTAGAATGTTTGGTTTGCATTCTGAATAAAAATTAATTCCAAAAGGCAGCTGTCTTAGGAAAGATCTAGCCTTTCATGTAAGCTAGCTATTCATGGACTTACAGGAACCCTGAAAAAAACAGTAATTTTTAAAAAAATAATACTAGCATGGTGAGGTTGTTGCGGTGTTTTTTAAAACTTACAAAATCCCAGGTGTTTAGAGATAGGCTTTTCAACCCATGTGGACATACAGTTCCAGACAGTATACTCCCAAACTAAATGAAATTAGTCTGCTTTACCAACAATCAATGGTACAACTGAATTGTGCAAGCAAATGACTTAAACTGAGATGAAAGGGTTGAGTAATGCAGAAATGTTAGTTAGGCAGGTATAAGACACAACTTAACATGTCTGTTATAACTGACCAAAGTATATAACTAAGTGTAAATGCAGTGTTTCTGCACATTACAAACTACAATGCCAGAATAGTAACAACATGGTTTAAAAGAAAACTTTTGCAGGAAGAAAAATTTCAAGTCTCAATGTAGGCTGGCTTTTTTTCCTTCAACACCTTTGATAAAAAAACAGCTTGCAAGAATATTTGAATATTTTCAGTTTCATGAGCTAGTTTTAGCAAATTGGTCACCATCTGTGGCATCTTATCTTTTCCACTGGAATAATATCATTTCTGTCCCAAAAAGGGTTCTTTCATCCAACTTGCAAGGGGCCAATCCACACAGAGTTGATCCACACATCACATTGACTGAAACTCCTAATATGCCACAATTTCCAATTCATTGCCTGTGGTTATGTCTAATTCAGCAATTCAAAAAGAAACTCCTGGTATGGGTGCAAGGGAGGCGTTACCAAAAGTAAGATGTGTTCATATAGTCCACATCTGCATGAGTCAGCCTTACTGGCTGAGTTCCTTTGACCTTTAAACAAAGAATGCATACAGATGACTGAAGCAGGAAAGAATGTGTGGTCTGGATTGCCACATCAGCATCTGCTATGGTTGCAGCCAAACTTTGGGTAACTCACTTTTGCACAAGAATTGAGAGGAACACATTCCAGTGACTGACCAGCTGCATGTTAAATCAAATATAATCACTGCTATTTGCATGGCATCTGTTAATGTAATTAAGCCTGTGAATAAATCTGTCAGAACTGAGGAAAATCTGCAACCCAAGAAAACCTAAAACATGGAAAGATTAGGGATGCTGTTTTTGAAAGGCCCGCTACACCAAACTTCAAAGCATCCTAAATTGAAAAAAGAGGCAGCACCATGTAAAAGCAGAGTCAGATAGACTCCCCAACTGATAGGAAGAATTTCACTGAAGTTTGTTAT
Organism: Chamaea fasciata; assembly: GCF_029207755.1. Lineage (NCBI taxonomy): Eukaryota > Metazoa > Chordata > Aves > Passeriformes > Sylviidae > Chamaea > Chamaea fasciata. Next base: position 12,272,071 of record NW_027094089.1, read on the forward strand.
CTGAAATGGTGGGAAGTTCAGGGAGGAACCAGGACACCAGCCAGGTAATTCTTCTAGGTGCACAGTACTGCATTTATGGCCTCCATTAATTGCACAGCATTTAAGTCATACAACATGATACATGGACTAAATTCACTCAGAAATAACAAACTAATTTGTCACTGCTACCAAAAGCATCTAAGAAGTACTTAAGAAGTTAATTACAACAGAATCTGAAAGCATGGACTTAAGGATTTCCTTATAACTGCAATTAAGATAAGTAACATGTTATTTTTAATTCTGTTCTAAGTATTTAAAAATAATGTCCACTGTTTTCTGCTTAGTAATGGAGAACTCTAGTCCGGAGACAGAATAAGCATTAAATTCATATTTAAGTTTCCACTTACAGTTTGGGGTAATCATAGTAATACAGTTGACAGTTATTGTTGAATAATAGTTCAGAAAAATTCAGAAATGCTCTCAGAGTCAAAAAATACAGTACTTCAAAAGAAGTACTATGGCTAATGGCCAACAATTTATTACTTAAAAAACAAACAACAAACAAGGCATCAATTCTCACTAGCTAAACCATAGAATTAATGAGAGGTAATGGAGACATTTCATTGAAAAAAATATGAAAGACTTCAGACAATTAAAAATTATTTTTAGAACAACTGCTTGATACAAACAAGGTAAAATACTTTTATACTACTTTTGGGCTATGATATCCTTAGTTGTTCCTGATAAAATGGCTTCTTCAGTAGTAGCTGGAGTAGGAGGAAAGGGACAAGAAGAAGATTAAAAATCATGATATTTCAGTTATTAATGGCAATATTTATATAACACAGGGCAGTGTTTCTAAAATAATTTATATCACCAAGAACCCCAAGTTGCTCTTCTTGAAGGTAAGAAGGCATAAAAACCTGACAACAGCCATTATCATTGCATTAGCACTATTACACAATGTTTACTAACCATTTTACAATGGTTCATGTGAACACTTTCAGTTAATGTTTACACTGAAAAGCTGAGGACTTCATTTTTTTATAAATTGATTCAAAGAGCCTGCATCATCACCTGTGAACTGTGATTTTCATGCAACAAGCATCTTCTCACCCCTAAACCTGCATCTCTCCACCACACACTGCAGGCAGCCACCAGCTGAGCATTAAATACGTCTGGCTGGATGCAGAGCTGTATTCATACAGATTGGCAATAGCTGCACCAAGAAAATTAAAGTGAGTTTATGGTAACAGCTATTAAGAATAAGTGCTTAGAAAAGTAATTCTTAGTACAGCCTTTACTACACACTTGGGTAGTGGCAGATTTCTGCAATTTGCGAAAAGAAGCAGCTAGCTAGCATATGAATCAACTGTTCAAATAAAAAAGCTAGATGGTTTACCAAATTATTATTTCAGTTGCAAAGATCTCTTGACAACAGTTACAGAACCACAGAATAACTAGGTTGGAAGAGACCTTCAATATCATCGAGTCCAATCCATTCCCTAACAACTCAACTAGACCATGGCACTGAGTGCCACATCCAATCTTTTTTTAAACATGGTGACTCCACCACCTCCCTGGGCAGGCCATTCCACTACTTTATCGCTCTTTCAGTAAAAAAAAATTTCCTAACATTCAACCTAAATTTCCCTAACATTAAGAGGTTAAAATCTCTTGAACAACATCAAGAGTTTTCAAGTGCCATAATGGTTAATAAAAGTTCTTCAACTAATCTAGTTTTAAAGATACATTTTCCAAACAATGCCAAAATCTTACAGGGAAAACCACAATGGTGAAGTTCAGCAGAACCTTAATTCTGACCAAAAACTAACCTAGTAAGTTAATTAACCATGCGCCTCATTGATTACTCTTAGAGTTTGAAGTTCAGAACCTTTGTACATACTAATCTTCATACTAATCTGTTAAATCAGGAAGAAAAAGTCCACTGATGAGGTAATTTATGGCACCTGTAAACCATCAGGCTATAGAAAAGGAGACAGCTTTTAAAAATGCCAGAAAGAGGAAGACATGAATAGAGTAATCAGGTTTATAAGCAACTATACAATATTGTAAATCAGCATATAAACTAGTTTCTTTACATATTCATACTGGTTAGATAAAAACTTTAATTTTTAAGTCACTTTCAGAGACTTAATAATCTACACCATTGAGGTCTCATTCTAAATTTACACAACATTCATATCACTCCCCAAATGCAGGCACCACTTGAGGATATGAAGAAACCTGACACAAAAGACTCTCCAATTTCCATGTAAAGTTTTTCGATTTTGTCTTTTTAGAGAGGCAAAAATATCTTCAGCACTATGTCACACATGCTTTTCAAGCTAAAAACCCCTTCAGTTACTTTCCTTGGCAAAACTCTACACAGAAACAACGATCAGTTCAGTACAGAGAAGCCTCTACAATGATGGTGTTACTCATCTCTTCACTGTCAAACATAAAAACAGTTAGACAAATTCATTTGGAAACTCCTCAAAAAGTTACCACTGTACCTTGCCACAGCCTACAAAGCTACTAATTTGCTTATATGCACTGTCACTTTCCTTAAGCAATCACAGGCAGAGATAAATTTTATTTTAACATGCTACAATCTTACCTTACATACATTATTTTTCATGTTTTGTCTTGTTACTTTAGTAATTGGGCAGTAAAACCAGACTGAACTATTTGAAGCAGGACTTTATACTTATGCTCACTGTAGGAAAATATCCCAGAATATGAGCTAATGGCCAGTCCTGATTCTCTTCAAATCTGCTCTGAACTGGCGCAAAGCATCCAAGAGCTGGAATGAAACTGCAGACTACTCTGGCTCAATTAAAAAAAAAACTAACACCATACAATTACTGCTTTTTTCCTCCTGTTTTTAGCATCACAAATTCAGCAGGATACTGTAAGTTTTCATTAAGCATGAATGACAGTTCACTTCAAGAACAGACTGGCAATTCCTAGCCAAATATCAACAGTGCCAGAAATATTTTCTTTGACAGAAAGACTACACACCTAAAATATCACAATTTGACAAAAAACTAACAATGGATTACAGCAATAAAAAGGAAAAGATTCCTTTATATATATATATAAAAATATTTATATGTTGTACTTATAACATGAGCACTTTTTTATCATATAAATCCGGTAACAGTTTTTTACATATAATACGCATAATACTGAACAGGTTAGTTGACTAACTCCTACCACACCTACATGAGTAGATTTTATACAGATTAAATCTCTAAAGGTATAAAATAGTGTTTAAGAAGTATTTCCCACTAGATCTTCTCAAAGTATTTAACATATTCTGAATTTCATAAGAGGTATGTCCTCAGTTACTAACATAGCAAACTTCAACAGTTTTGTGGGCTCCAGCCACAAATGTTAATTTTGGATTTCAGTACTTTCATTAAAACACCAAATTTGAGAATATAACAACCATTACAATTGGTTGATACGAAAAGAAGGAAATTATGCCAAATGTGCATTTTTAAACAGGAAATCAATTTTCCTAGGCTCTGATTCTGCCTGGTTTAAAACAAACAATAGCAGGGTGCAGGGGAAGTTCACTTAACATTACTTTCCAAAATCTCTGTATTTCATAATACTGAAAGATAAGGAAAAGCAAAGACTCTGGCATTCAAACAGGATGACATCTTAGCCTCAATTCATACTTGAGCTCTCTTACTAAACATGTGGTGATTAGACTGAGAAAAAAAGACTTGGCCTTGAAAATAAATCATCTTGTGATTACATACACTACAATGCATATTGAGTTATAAACAGCACAAGTGTTTCTGTTACTTCTAATACAGTTTTGTTTTGCTTTCAACCTTGAAGCATTTTGTTTAAATCGGATCAATAAAGAACAATAAGTGCAATTACAGTTTACACAATAGCTGTATGCTGGAATAGTTCAGCTAACTAACACCAAATACAGGCAAGCTCTTCTGGACCACCTCGTTCAACAGCTACATATAGTAATAATTCTGTATAAAAGTAACTATAAATTGGAAGGACATTTTCACCACAAACATCCCCTCCCATACAGACAAATGACTTGTGACTTTCAGCAACTCATTTGATCCTTTTCTTCAAATCAAAGCTAATCCATTACCAAGCTAATTTTAAAGCAGTTATTTAAAAAGTACCAATACCACATGAAGTTACTTTACTTCACTTACCAGGGCCCCAATCCTGAAGACTGCGAAAAACTACTGAAGTCAAGAAATTATCTATCATACACCTAATTACTTGCTTTTCTGACTACCCACTTTTTCTTTCATTTACGGTAAAAACATGCACATTTTGTTTAAATGAGAGCTAAGTTGACAGGAGAATCTAAACACAACCATTCCCAATATTTTCACCTGCATGTTAACAAACCTAGCTCAAATTCAACTTCAGGATATTGACTAAACTAGGAAATTTTGCACCAGACCAGTATTTTGGCACAACTGAGGATGTTACTCATCCTCATGAGATGTGTATTCCCAGTGCATGACCACCTTGTTCTATCGACATGCACAGCTTAAGAATTCTGTTCAAGAAGAAGTTGTAGTAAGAGGGTTTCCCCTTCTCATTGTAGTCATGACATTGAAATTTTGTATTTCTGCCAGAAGCGGCCACTATTATTTAAAAAAACACTACTAAAGAACAAGCTTCTTTCTGCTTATGAAAAGTTAGTACATACAGGTAGTTAATAAACATTAAGACTTGGTCATAATTTTAAAAAGTAGAACATGACTGAACATCTGTCTCAGTTTTTACCAACTTGCTTCCAGCAGCTGTCACTTCACTAATGCAAGGACATGGTCATACTTTTTGCAAAAGTCATCACCCTTCCTCTCACTTCGCCTAGCATAGGTAAATAACCACACAAGACAGCACTGGAAGAGTCCTAATTAATACCTCCATGACAGTTAAAATGTTCCCAGCAAATGCTTCACCATGAACTATAGGATTTATACAAGCACCACTGAACAGTCACTTCATGTTTCAACTTCTCAGTGTAGCTACTCAGTGCTACTTCAAGGTCACCACTTCCTAATGCCACCCGTTTATTAAATACCAGCTTGCAAATGAAGCCAATAGAATCCATGGCAGGGGACAGGGAGGGGTAAAAAAAGGGAGATAGGCAGGTTTAGTTTCCCCATCAGGTCAGCAACCCGACTTTATTTAAGGCACAGCTGCATGATCACTGATGCCAACACAGAGGAAGGAGCCAAGAACACACAGTTACGGGGAGAGGAATCAGTAAGATGTCCCCTTTCAAGTGTGAGGCAGGTCATATACAAGGCCTTTAACTGATCTGTAATGGCTTCAGAGCGAAGAAAACTAATTTGGTATTGTTCAGCACAGCAGAAGTGAAATTCAAGCATTTCAATGAAATAATGCCTTTGGAAAATGAATATATGTCAAAAGAAAGATAAAAGTTTCAATTCAAGCTTTTGGTCTCATTTGTCTGCTTATTCATTTTAGATTGGAGGGTTTTTGTTTGATTAACCCCCTGGCTAGTATTTGCTCTACAATGTAAATTAGTGAGACTGCCTACAGGCAGTGCACTGTATCTGCACCTGCAAAAAAAGTTAATTCAATTTTAATAACTTAAAGAGTCACTTGATGTTAATCACAGGAGGCACAACTCACCCACAAATGCCTGTGTCTTTCTTCTGATCTAATACAATCAGAATAGTAGTACTTTTATTTAGGTTTTCAGAATTGAGGGCTAAGTATAGACAAACTAGTAATCCTAGTAAATACAGTGAGATCATTCATCTTCTTAAAGGTAAGCACACGCATTAGTCTTAGGAGACTGTGAGCAACCTATTATAAACACACTAGAGACAAACACCTTGTCCCACTCATCTCCAGAATTTGCATTATGGCCCTTTGTGGGCTATACATATGTATTTTAAAACCCTGATTGTTCGACACGCAACTAACAACTAAAACATGCATTTTCAGGTCAACAATTCATATCAATGCCTAAAGTTTTATGTAAAAGTTACACTGTTAGTCACCGATGGCTTAACAGGTAGGAAGGCTTAATCAAGCCTTCCTAGAAGTGATACTTTAGGCAAACTTTCCAAAGCTTCTTTTTCCAACTTTTACCATGTGCTTTATACATATTCCTATAAGTTTTCCGATTTTGCCAATTAGAACACCTCCCTGACTTCACGGAAAGAACAAGAAAAACTCAAACTACTGCTTAGTTTTCTGCATTATGTACGGCTAAGGATATACTACTTTATTTATTTAGACAAGTTGCAGGAGCAGGTTGTCTGCCTTTTACCCTGATGACACTAAGCCAGATGTGAAGAGTCAGTTTGAAAACTATTGTTCAGTTCCCCAAAAAGGCATGTAAAATAATATAACTTGTCTACATTAGTCTTAAGTTTCTGGAAAACAGAAAATTAAACTGCAACCATAAATTTCATTTAATTCCAGAGCTTTGAGGGCTACTTCAGAGATCAAAAGATGCATTATAGCCATAACACACAAAATATTTTCTAGTCAATAAAGTAAAATTCACTTTGAAATCATTTATTACCTTCTAAGTAATTCCTTCCTATACATAGTTCTGAAGCAAGACAGATTTTGATTTTAAATACTTTCGAAAAAAACCTTTATTTTCTTTTAATGTTTATGACTTAACAGTTACATTGAAAAGAAAAAAAGATCAAAATGTCTACCTCTTATATGACATCCTAGGTTATCCAATGCTCCTCAGAGATGACCATGTGGAGACACCCACAATTCAACTTTAACTCTTTTTATGAATGTGAAAAAAATCAACTGACTAATATTATCATAATGATGAAGATATATAGAAGGATATATTTAAAAAAGGAAGAAATTTCTAGCCAATTCGAAATTGAGTGTGTCTTATTATTTGCAAAGACAAATTCAATCCAACCCATAACTACAGATTCTGCCTATCTAAACACACAGACACATACACATATACTCCTCAAAGTTTTAATTTGTCATAGGCATTTCCCAATTTTGCAAAATCCAAGATCAACTAAGTCAACCACAAATATACCCAAAATACAGTCACATTTTAAATGCCTAAGATGTATCCTGTCATCCACAATAAGGAAAATAAGATGAAACTGACAACATAACACACTGCACCAAAAATACCTGTACATTCTTACCAAAAACATCCATTTGCTTTCAAAAATATTGGGAATTTATTTCCCATCTGTTTCAAAAAATCTCTAAGTTACCGAAAAAGATTGGAGACAGGATATGTTTTTGAATTGCACCTTAATAGTTCCTAAGACACATAATTTTTTCAACTGAGTTATTCAAAAGAAATTATTAAATCGTGTTACAGATCATGAATGCAACAGACTCTCAAATTATAAAATTAGACAATTTTAACCCCGCTATTAAGGATTTTGAGAGCTTGTAAGACGGACCTAAGGACCTAACAGCAATCTAATTAAACACAATTCCTCCCCTGCACTGAGTCTAACTCACAGGACTGATGGTTCAGATATTCAAATGTTAAAACATACTTTGTAAGGAAATATCTTTTGTCATAAAAACTGCTTAGGAGTTGTCTAGTCATATTTTATAACATTGTGAGGATGCAAAGTTTAAAATACTTACTTGGGATATATTGGATCATAAAGATACTTGTCTCTTCCTGATGGAATTTCAAAAAACAAGATGTATCCATTGGCAGTCTGAAAGAGAAAATACTGATATGATATGTATCTAGTCTCAGCATGAGTAAAATCTGTTTATCTCATGTGATTTCTGTGTATGTCTCATATATTGAACTCAAATATACATTAATTCAGACATTTAAAATACTGTGCATTGATATTAATTCCAAGTAAAATCCATACCTGCCCTAAAAGCCAAGTGAACAGATTAGGCAGAAGGTCAAAAAACGGAAAAACAATGCTGTTTATGCCTAAGTCCATCAGAAATTTTCCCATAATTCATACAAATCTATAAAATCTGACAACTATTTCAGATACTTAGAACCTGGGCAAATAATTTGTACTAACTACATGAATTAATGCAGAAAACAAAGTAGAAGGTGGGAAGTACCTGAGCAAACTCTCCATGTGTTTGAACACATACAGACACTACTGAGTGCAAGGAGTTCAGGCACTGCCTCTCAGTGTTGGTCATCCAGGTAGTTTCCAAAAATCCTCACATCACTAATCTTTAGCTACCACAACACCTGTAATAATTCAATCCCCAGCCATATGCTATCATTCTGGAAGAACGACTTCATACTACACACAGGGAACAAATAGAAATCATTTAGTTACATGATGGTCCAGTCATACCTAGAAGCTGCTTGCATAAGCATGAAAAAAGCAGATGACTAATAATGTTAGGTGTTCAAAGAATTGTTATTTGTTCACAGCATGAATTTATTTTCCAGGCAAATTGTTAAATGCATTTTGGTTAAATAGTTTCCATCCAGTTATTTTAATATGGGCAGGGCATTTATCCAAAGCACTGGAGACAAAAAGCACTGAAATGAATGGTTTCACATTTCTTTGCAAGATTGGTTTCCATTTCTTTGAATATAGCAGCACTCTTGTTAGCTTAGTGCATCATTTCGTAGATGCCACAGCTTTTCCTCAGTCAACCATTTTGCTCTAGAAATTTTGTGTTTTGGCTTCAAATTCCAAGAAACACTATCATTCTCATTCAAAGTGAGTATCTTTTACAAGCAAGAATAAAATCCGAACCATAACGGTGAGCTTGAGACAGGGTGACAATAAATGGAAGCTTTTCTCTGTGCTGTAATATCATGTTCAGGTATTATGTGATAAAGAAACGTGTTCATTTCTAACATCTTTACAGGTTCTTTCCATTACATCATTAAATATTTAATCTGTAAGTTATCTTATCCTGGAAAGAAGAGTAAAACAATACTGTGAAGCATCTTTATACTGATATTAAGGTACAAAGGGCCTTACTGAACACTACTCAAAGCACAAAGTTGCTATTGTTACAGGTTCATTTCTAAATAGAACCTCAAATTCCATAAAGGGGAATGAAATGCAGAAGCATTCAAGCACGGACTTCTGGAAAATTGATCATATTCATTTACAGAGGTTTCATTGCTTTAAAAATGTCTGAGTGAAACTTATTAAATAAGTAACCGTCACTGTAATCCATTCCCTGATCATTCTAATCTTTGACAGTCAGAAGTATGAACATTGAGAATCTTGCCGAGGATTTCACAGCACGGTTTCTGGTATGCCACCATGTTTAATAAAGCTCTGCCTAGCTATGGGAATGCACACTGAACAGCAGTCTGTATTGGAGGACTGCCTATAACATGGCAAGGACCAAAATGCCTCCTTATACTTCATACTGAAGCATCTTGACCCAATTCCTAAGTTTGATTTACTACTAGAATTAGCTACCTTGGATGTATATTCTAATCTATACAAGAAAAATTATTCCCTAGTAACACTGGAAAAATTACAAAGGCAGCAATATGAAAGAAGAAACTACAAAATATAAGGGGAAAAATAAGATCTGCCTCGGAAATGTGCCAATAGTTTAGCAACGAAAGATACTAAAAGAAAAAGAAGTCAGAATTTCTAGGGGATGGTGACACTGTGAAAACTGCTTAAGCTTGTTTAACTGCATACCTTTAAAGCTACTTGAGGTATTTTACAATGCCTGACACACTAGCCCAAAGTCTGCCTGTGGTACAAATAATATTTACCTCAAAGCATATGTTGCGAAGTAATTTGTTTTCATAGAGACACTGAATATTTGGGCTATCAGAAACAAAAAACATGGTATATCACTGGTCTGATGGACGTAAAATCCAGACTACACTCCCCATCATTATGTCAGAAAAAAGAAAAAAGAAAAAAGAAAAAAAGAAAAAAAGAAAAAAAGAAAAAAAGAAAAAAAGAAAAAAAGAAAAAAAGAAAAAAGAAAAAAGAAAAAAGAAAAAAGAAAAAAAGAAAAAAAAGAAAAAAGAAAAAAGAAAAAAGAAAAAAGAAAAAAAGAAAAAAGAAAAAAGAAAAAAGAAAAAAGAAAAAAGAAAAAAGAAAAAAGAAAAAAAGAAAAAAGAAAAAAGAAAAAAGAAAAAAGAAAAAAAGAAAAAAGAAAAAAAGAAAAAAAGAAAAAAGAAAAAAGAAAAAAGAAAAAAAGAAAAAAAAGAAAAAAAGAAAAAAAGAAAAAAAGAAAAAAGAAAAAAGAACCACTTGGCAAATAAGTGCATACTAAGCCTTATGTTCACCTTCTTAAACATGAAGTTTTATTACAGAAAATTACTATAATCAAGTACTGACGAGCACATGTAGTAACAAGGGAGAAACATAACCTAACTCAGCTTTCAAACCAAAATTTTTAGCTGTTGCACAGGACTTCAGTAATTAAGTGAAGCCAATTCATTCAAAATTACTGATTTTTTTCATTAAAATTTTGCTTTGCTATTGCTCCTTCATTTGAATGTGATAGTTAAGAAAAATGAGTAAACTATTCACTTGGACAGAACTTTCCTTGGGGATGAGAGTGCCACACATCTGCAGGAACACCTTCTGCATTACGCTCCAAAAACTGACTTTCTGCCCTGTCTCACTATAACAAAACCAGCAATATTGTAAATGTGGTCTTCCAGTAGGACACACGAACTGTTCCAAATTAAATGATATATATTTTTTTAAAGTATACTGCAAAACAACTTCTGTTAAAATCACCATAGTAAACCTGCTTGGCTGTATTGTATACATATACCCAGGGATGAAATATTATCCTAAGAAACACAAAGAATATTAGAAATCTTATTACACTCATTATTTTATAAACACTAATCTTATTACACTCATTATTTTATAAACACTGACCATTTTGAATTCTAATTCACAGAACTTTAGCTTACAAACTGAGACTTTATGGGCATTTAAATTCTGACACTATCTGCCAAAAAGAACACTGCGCATTTAGTTGCAGAAAAACTTCGAAGTGCAGTGACCGAAGTTGCAGAAACTAAAGGTTATCTGACTGTCAGCTAAACCACAAGGTCTCTTGAGCAAATGGATCACAACATCTCAGGAAAAAAACCCACAATACGCAAAGTCATTAAATATAAAAATTCAAATTTCCTCTAAACTACTACATAAAGGTTTAATTAAAATGTGTTTGGATAGACATGCTGCAATATAAAATTGAAGAATTCTTTTTCAATTCATAGCAAAAATTACAGAAATATTTCCGACTTTATTGATAATTATTAGTAGTCTCTGAGAATATAATCTGGCACTAACAGGAATACTTGACTGATACTGATTTTGTGAGATACTTTTAGGCAATTTAAACATTTTAGACTACTTACTTGCATTAACTTGCATTATGCAAGAGAAAACTGGACCATAGAAAGCTTAGCTGATTTAGGATTATCATGATATTACTAGAGACATGAACTCCTCCATAAATCATCTGCTGTTTTCCACTAAGATAACATCAAATTTAAGACCTGGTCCTAATGTTAAGACCTGACCAAAAGATACCAAGAGGATCATCCCATATTGCAACTCTTATAAAATGTAGTTCAACTTTCTTATATTTGCCTTGCACCTCAAACCTTAAATACTGCTGCGAAAACAGTCCAAAGTGCTGTGAACACAGCACCAGCCATGAAAGAAGATTTAATTTCCATGGGAGACAAGACCTCATCTCTAAGATTCTAAACAGAAGAGTTCATGTACCACTTACCACTGCCCTTGTTTCTGTGTTCTCAGGGACTTGCAATTTTTTTTAAACACCAAAAGCCAGTAGTAAGACCAGTTTCATCTCTTTAAGACCCACCTTTAAACCCTATTTATCAAGTTAAATATGATTATGTCACTTAAGTCCACAACTATTTCTTTCATTCACCTAACTTTACATTACCATATTATTTGTTACCAGATCACTAAAGTAACGACACATTGTATCAATTCCTTCCAATACATCTAACCATTGCTTTAAGACAAAGAATTGTTCATTAGAAATAGTTCATTCTTACACGGAAAAATTAATGAACACAAAAGAAAGCTTCTATTGTCTAAAAATTCCTTGGTACTATTACATATTTTCACAAGATATGTATCAATTAAACGTATTTACAATCTGCAAGTTAGTATTAGCACAAAATCTGTGTTTGCACAAATTAGTATTTGCAGTAGTTCAACCGGAGTAAGAAGGAAAAATTCTACTTACTGAAACAGCTATCATTGTGCTGTCAGGCCGCCATTCTGCTTGTTTATAAGGTCCAAACTGAGAAGCTGCTTTTGAAAGTTCCTTGTAGCTTACGATTAATACACTTGGCTGGAAGACAAAAAATATAAATAATTACATCTCATATTTAGAAGGCATGGGATGTTTCTTATGTTGTGCTATCCCTGTAAAGACCTACGTCTCCTTAACAGCTACATGTTTTCCTTGAAGTAGGTTAAAAAAATTGATACATATTTGACAGTCAATTAGAAAACGGTACTTTTAAAGAAAGTCTATGGAGAACTGCTGCCACACTGTCATTCCTAATCTTACTCTTCCAAACCCAGCACATTTAAATAAAATATTTAACTGCACAGTCAGGACTCATTACAGAATACAGAAGCAGTTTCAATTTAGATAAAGCGTGACTTATGCTTAAAATGAACAGACCCACCTCAAACAGGCTCCTATAATGACAAGGACTGTCAAATGAATTAGGATGAAATATTCTATAGAATATTTGGTACAGTCCATTTGCTTAGCTTCTACTAAATGGGCGGGCCATTGTATTAAAGAGAATGATAATCAGGAAATTTTTTTTCTAGAACAGGTTGTCAGGACCTGCTGAAAATCCACCTCTACAGTTAGCTGGAAGAATTTTGCAAGTAATGAGGTGCACCCATTATCACCTTTCCTTCTGGGAAGGGAGAAAAGCTTTGGGGTGATGAAGACCAGACAAAGCTACTACAGGCACCAAGGTCTTCATTCTCTTTCACTAATGCAGTCGAAAGCTGCAACACAAAAACCTAATGCAAAGTTACCTGTCCTTGCCTGGGTGCTAAAAAACATTCATTCTCCTTAAATATATTGCACAACTGTTTCTATTTTCTTGCTCTTGAATCAATAATGGTTTTCAGCTTAGATGGGCATTTCCCCTTCCATTATCTTTCAACACTGGGAGGTGGAAGTTAAACTAATCAGGACACACTTTTTGTTTTGTCTAAGAAGTTACCCCTCATCTTCATACCATATTGCTGCCCTAACTTCATCAATTTCAGTTATTCAGATTTGGAGCATCAAACATTGTACCAGAAAAAGCACACTGAAAGGGAACCAAGAGGATATAGAGCAATCACTCATTTTACTGAAATTAACCATAATACCACTAGGCAAAGCTTCCCAACCATGACTACAACCACAGTGACGGAAGTTTACTAGTGTTCTTGACTTTCTTGATGGACCAGCAGGAGCAGTACAACAAATGTAAAAGCATTAATACTACTCACAAATCTTCTGAGTGTTCATCACTCCAGAATTTGGTAAGTATCTCCTACCACCCTATTTGGAATCACTTTGTTCCATTTCCTTTCAGAAAAAGTAGAGCTATGAAACCCCTAATTTTAAAGTATGAGTAATTTTAAATAGTATAAAACAAAGCAATGAAATGTTGTCATCATGCATGTAAATAACAAGCTGAATTTGTATCATATGGGCAGCCTTAGCCTTGGTAAATTCACAGTATGACTTGGTGTGCTGCTAACAGCATTATTCTTTAAATTTCACACCCACACAGAACTGAATTACCAAAAATAAAGTTAAACATTTATGAAGTATAACAAGCACTAAGAACTATTTGCTCCAGCTTTTTCAATTTGTGCGGCTTCTTTAGCATCAAATTATCTAACATTAAATAGATAACTAATTATTCTTACTAAAAGATTGTTGTTGATTGTTCTTAAAGAACTACACAGCCTTTCACTGATTTGCTTAGATCCACCCTATCAGCCTTGGATATATCGAGAAAAAGTAGTGTCTTGGTAATCTGTATTACCAATTATCATTAGTGCAAACTTGGAGATCATTCTTAAAGCACTTCCATGCCTGAAGCATTTTAGCAGCTGGCAAAACTAAAAACTCAGTAATACAATTTTCTTTCTATATCGCTACTCTTACAGAATATAATTACAGTATTTATAGCTTAGGATTCTTGTGACATTGCTTCACAAGAAAGCTGCTTACACCTTCAAAGCTGGAAGAACATTCTACATATACATCAGGTACAAAACTTATACAAATTGATTTCTAGGCTTTGTGCCTCACAGATGAAGACTTAAGGAGTTAAAAATGATTGCTTGAACTCCTAATGTTATTTCTTTGTAGTTTAAGTAGCTTCTTAATAGAAAGCAGACCCACCTCAAATTAAATAGGTCACAAATGCTACCTAGCTAGAGGTTAAAAGAGGAATTACTACACTGATACTATTCATTTCTACATACTCCACAGCTCAAAAGCATTAATTCAGACATGAGGAAAACCCTAGCACACAAATTTCCCTTCGTTTAAAAGTCTCCACAGATGTGTGAATGGTCTGGATTAACAAAGATAGAAGGACAGCTCAAGATCCTGCTCTACTTACGCATGAGAAATGGTGATTTTACATCTGAAGTAATTTATTATATCTAAAGTGACTGAAAATGTATAATGGCACAGGAATATTTCTGTAAACAGGAATATATATCAACATAAGTACTTGACCCAAGCACAGCAAACCACTGAACATACATTTTAACATATAAAACCAGAACCAAAGCAAACAAAAAAGCAAAACCAAACACCAAAACAAAAGAAACACCAAAAAAAATCACCAGGAAAAGAAGGGGAGGCTAGTTAGTTAGATACTCTCCTCTTGTTAGTTTTATATATTTAATTCATACTCTGTATAGAAACAGCAGGGGTCTAGATTCTATTAATCAGAATTTTCCTTAAATCTTTACCTTTTTTTCTGTTAAAAAAACACCCAAATCTCCATATAAACTTCATTAAAATTCCATGAGTTTTATTTTTTACACTTGTGCATGCACCTACTAAAATTATAAGGAAATATAGTTAAGCTCAATTAATGAATTACACACACTGTCTCAAGTAAGCCAATATATTTATCCTTCTTCTTTAAAATGCTTAAAATCCACTTGCTGATATATTAATGGTAGAATCACAGCTTTAGGAGAAACTAGATTCCAGAAACATAGCAAAGTACCTAACAAATAAAGAGTTGTTTAAAAAGAAGTAAAAAATTTGTGTAGAGGAAGAAATAAACCCCTTCATTTGTTAAGGAAGAAGTGACTAAGCAAGTCTTAATTCTAATTGCAATTAAACATTAAAAAAAGTTCCTCAAAATAGGTGAGAAGCATATCTAGCATTTTTAAATATGCTGCAAAGAAAATCTAGCATTTTGATATGGTACGATTTGCCTTTCAGGAGGGATATAAGGTCAGGCAAAACAGAAGCTGCCACTCAGTTACAAAAGGAGCTGTGGCAGTGGATGCGTACAGTATAAGAAAAATGGTGAAAATAAAAATAAGAAATGTAACCTTAAAAAGAGTATTATTCTAGACAACAAAAATCCATCTCATAGGAGGATAAAGAAGCAATTTCTTTGACAAACACAAATGTTCTGTTTAGTTTTATACGCCAAATGCTTCAATGCTTCATTAGGCTGTAGGCATAACACAAAAATGCTCTTCAGATGAGCTTATGATCTAAGTGACAAAGATAAGTCTGGGAGAAAGCAGAACAGAACAAAAGTCTGGTGACACTGTGGACTTTATTTTGTCATTATACGGTCTGTGCTTCACTTTAAATGCTGAAGCTTTGTAAAATTAGAAACTAATAAAAGCTAGCATGTCTGCATAAGGAACAAAAAAATTCATATAAATAGACCACAAAAGGCCATTTTGTCAGTAACAGAGATACAAGGTGGCGACAAATTAATTTCTAAAGGCAAGTTTAATTATAAAACCATAATTCCTTTAATTTAATTCTGGAAGTGTTTGGAAAGCTTAGAATCAAAAGAGTATTGACCCAATAGAGCAGACATAGCTTCCAGTTGTGTGCTTCATGGCTATTGTGAAAAAATTCAGAAAACCAAAGTGCAGAATTGCCAACCACTACCTCTCCCAAGTGAAAATTTTCAGCTAACTTACTGGTCAAAAATGCTGCTAAAAAGCAAAGGCATATTCTAGACACCTTTGGTTTTCTATTACGTGGAACTAACTGGACATTGAAAAGTCGTAACTGAGAATGCCTTTTCCCTTCATGCAGGTAATTATGACAGAGCTTTCAGGGGTCATCTATTTTATAATACAGGCAACACTGAAAGCTTGTAAGTCCTCCGAATAACCACGTAACAATTTTGGATTTTGTTAGATAAATTAGTCAGTGTAACACTTGTTTCATTATGTAATCACAAATGCATCTTTTTAACAGAAGCAACAGCTCAATTGTAACTGTTACTGACAAGTAGGAAGAAATGGCCTTCTCAGACAAGCATCTAAAGGGCATAAATAAGAGATCAGCATTTCGGGGGTTAAACGACTAAGGAAGAAAACACAGCAGAAGCAGTAGGATATCTTAACTTGCACTGATGCTATCTGTATTATATCATTCCCAATACATAGACAACACAACCACTTATATCAAGATATTTGTGGTCCCATTCTGCAATCAAATTCTAGATAAAAAGCCTCCAGATGTTGTATGCAATTCTATTAAGAAAAAGCCATGCACTATAATTCTATAAATTATTCTGCTTACAGTTCTGAGATGAAAACATAATCTTGAAAGCATAGTGAAAACATTTCTTTTCAACAGCCCTTGTAAGTAAAAAAAGACTACAGAAACAACTGCAGATAATTTTAATGTATTTATTCATATATTTTATGAACTCTATGCACTGTGTCACAAGTAACTCCTTTTATTAGGCAAAATTCCAGGTTACAGAGATCACTTCCCCAACAGAAGCCCAGTGCCCTACTGTATGCTTAGATTTAAAGCACAGGTTGACTTCAACTCTAATATGGCAACAGCTACAGACTGAAGAGCACATATGAGAGAGCTGTGAGAGCTGTCTGAATATCAACTTACTCAGCACTTAAAGTGTACACCAACTATTTGACAATCTAGGATTCTGACATGCATGCTTTCCCAAAGCTTATTTTAGTTCATTCAGCTGTTTTGACTCAGCATCAGATCATTAGAAAAAAAGAAACAAGACCACAAGTTTAAAAAACAAGAATAAATAAAAATAATAAGCTGAGAAGCATATAGGTAATCAAGAGTTCTCCTCTGAATGAGCAGATGGGACAAGCTACTCTTAGTATCAAAGGGCTCACAAAATGTTCTTTGATCCTTTCATTAGCTACATAAACAGGCTTCTATTTGTTCATTAAGCTTAACACCCCTCTAAAAAGACATCACTAGTCCACCATAAGTTCCATTAAAATAGAGGTGCAAGCAGGAAAGATCATGACACATAGGACTGCACAGCTGCATCGTGAAACCTCATCTTCAGTTCCCAAGTCAATCTATTAAACAGCAATTATCTCATTACAGCAATTCAGAAAGGTTCTATCATTCATTGATGTTTCTCAATTCAAGCATCCAAGTACCTAAAACTACCTGAATGAAAATGTTTGACAACCTTTCCCATGCTATCAATGAAAATAGTTATGCAGGCTCTTAAGTGTCAAGGAATCATCTGCGGTATGTAGACCTAAAACTTCTGATTTAAGGAAAATGCTTGGAGCGGAGGTCTCCACAATGGGGCTTATTTAAACAGAATCCAATGGGGAGCAAGAAAGGATTTTTGTACCACTGAAAAATAAAATAATGTAAAATATTTAAAATATGTTCATTTTGGTGTTACCTCATTTTTTTTTTTCATTCCTTTTAAAACTCTGGAACAGGCACCCAAGAGACGTGGTTCATGCTCAGAGTCTACTAGTGTATAAGAGCATACAAATAATGTTCTTGATAATATGATTTAACTTCTAGTCGCCCAGAATCGGTCAGGCAGTTGGACCAGGTGACCAATGTAGGTCCCTTCTAAACAGATGAAATAAAATTAGACTATGTTTTGTATGCTTGATAATGTGTATACTAGTACAGTAGCACATGCATATAATTCATAAATGAATGTCAACATATCTGTGCTCAATAACCTTTCACCAGTACTGGTGCATGACCAAAATCATTCACCTGAGTCGTCTTCTCTACCCACAATCCAATCTCTCCTAACACGTAAAATAGTCAAGAACTTTTTGGTTCAAAAACACTAGCAGAATTTCATCTGTTTTTTTTCAACACCAGTTACCTGGTTTTGAGTCTTAATACCTATATTGACTGCAAAACAGGAAACAATCCAGACTCTGGGATCAACTTCCCTTAGTTCCACTAGCTCTTAGCACACAGTAGGTGAAAAGTAGTTTTAAACATTACCATGTCACCTTAAAAATACACATACTGGATTGTAAACTCACACACCTGGAAGCATTCCAAAGAACCCAGTTTTTGAAAATTTCCAAACAGAACCTTCCCAGCCTCATCACCTCATTTTTAAAAGAAACCCTTGATATTTACCTGAGATTGTAACAAGTCTTAACAAGAACACCAGCCTGAAGGCTTTTCTGCCACAAGAAATCAAGTTAGTTAGCAACCTGACTAGAATGTATCCTTGTTCCAAAGACTATACTTCTGACAAATGGAAACATTTTCCAGAATGCAGTAATTTTATCGAAGTTCAAACATATGATTTTAAGATTCTCCTTCAAAAACAAACAAGAAACTGAAAAAAAGAAAAGCCTGGGGGAAAAAAAGCCAACAAACCACATTCAGGACCCCAGCTATATACATAAAAATAATGCAAAAAATTCTCTTTAAAAATTACCTTGACCAAAACCTTTATTCTTCCAGGTTTTTGATAACAGCCAGTTGTCCACAGAGGCCATTAGACTGTAACACGTTTTTCAGCTTAAGATCAGACAGCAGTCAGGCCTGGGAAAGTCAGCACCTTTCTTAAAAGCACCCACTGCAAACTGAATCAAAGTCTATTTTAAAAATATTAATGACCAATGAGTTTAGTCAACTCTTCTGCACCAAGTGAATTCTTTTAGTGCTCTGTCTGTAGCTAGTCACACAATGTTTAACATTTCAAAACAAGTCCAAGCGTGCAAGCTAATGAACCTCGTCCTTGAGAACAGACCATAAAGTAAACTGCATTTTTAGACAACAGGGCACATCTTGTGAAGCATTTTGTGAGCCTGTTGTTTTCTATGTCTTTCCATGGAAAAGATCAGTTCTGCTGGGCTGACAGACTACAACTACAGGTTTAACAACTGGCAAAAGCTAAAAAGTGCGCACTTTATACACACCGTGTGCCCAAACCTGAGAAAACAGAGGCCAGATGATGATGTTCACACAGCATTACTGGGCTGATTATGTGCTAGCTGGGTACCTGCCAAGGTTCAGAAAACAGCACCAGCACCCCAGCCAGGAAATAGTGAACAGCCTTACTGTGCACAATAAAACATAACGTGATGAAATCTCTGTGTAACTTAAAACAAGATTTTAAGGCTATGACTGTCATTTGACATCTTTTAGTATCAGCTTTCTAAAACTAGACTGTTGGTTTTCCCTGGTAATCTGAGATGAACTCTATAAACCACCTGGCTCTAGAGATATTTATAGACAGATTCAGGGTATAATCTAGGCAGTATTTAAAAGGATCCAAAATTTAAAGTCAGTATCACAGTTTTCATTGACTGCATCAAACCAAACTGACAAACAGCATTTTTGCTACTAATACAACGTGAATTAAAAGCAAGGCACTTAATGTCAATTATTCACACAGTTTCAAACTAGATAAAGCTATACCAGCACCTCCCATGCAAAAGCCATGACTAGTCTTCTGCTAGAGCCACAAAACTTTTAAACTTTCCATAAAAAGAAAAGTTTGTGAACTTCAGTGTTATAACATCCCGGGTAGTAATAGCATTTGTTCCGTGCTTTACAAAGACTGTTTTATATATCCTATATTCATATGTTCCCTTATATAAAACACAGAAAATACAAAGGTGAAAGACATGAAGCACATAGGCAAAAATTCCCACACAGCTACAAATACTCCTTATGTTAAGCACAAGCAGAATGTAGTCTCAAAAAACAAAAAGTTGCTTGGAAGTCTCACTTTTTAGGAAAAACCGGTGTTAAATGCAAGCAGATTGACGTTGCATATTTTCTCAAGACTATACTGCTATCACTGAATACTGTGGATAACCGCTCAGTTTCACAAATACTGGAATACCCTATAAAGTTGGCATCAAATTTTAGAACGGTTCCTGGAAGAAGAAAAAAAAAAATAGCAGACGACAAGTCTTTTCAGCTGGGAGAGCAGGGTCCGAGAGCTTATAAAACGATGGATACTCACTCTGCAGTACCAGATGCTTAGCTGAGATGGGAACAAAACTGCGAAGAAAGCTCTCTGGGGATCCGTCTGGATGTGAAGCGGTTGCTCCAAGGACTCCAGAGGACACAAGAGCCTCTTGGGCCAGCCGCTGAGGAAATACATTACTGAAGACTTCCAGAGGAGCTGGCGCTCAGCCTGCTCTAACCTAGGCGGGGGACAGCGGGGGCATCAGCGGAAGGAGAGATACAGCGTCCGCGGCAGACCACGCATAATCACCGGCACACTGACGGGACCTCTGGGCTCAGCACCACTGGGGACGGGGGGCTGAGGCCTCCCCGGCGCTGGGGCCGCCGCCGCTGTGGCGGGGACAAGGGAGAGCCGCAGCCGCCGGGAGCGGAGGCGGATGCGGGTTGGACAAGGGCCGGGCGGCCTGCGGGAGGCAGCTGCGAGGGCGACGTGGCCGGGCGGTCACTGCTCCGAGCGAGCGTCGGGGCGCTGCGGCGGCGGCAGCGGCGGCTCCGCCCTCCCGCGGGTGTTTTGCCCGCCCGCACTCCGGACCGGTGTTGTCGCCGTCGCCGAGGCCTCCGCCGCCATCTCCTCCCCCTTCCGCTTCCGCTCCTCTTCCTCCTCCTTCTTCCGCTCCTCCTCCTTCTTCGGATCCTCCCCCTCCGTCTTCTCTTCCTCTTGCTTTTCCTCTTCCTCTTCTTTCTGCTCCTCCTTCTCCCTCTCCTCCTCCTCCTCCCCGTCCCCCTCCTTCCCCGCCCCTCGCACCGGTGTCCGGAGGCCCCGAGGGGCGGTGGCGGCGCGGGGAGGGCGAGGCCGGGGCCGGGGCCGCGCGAACGGAAGTGACGTCATATCGCAGCGCGTCACTGGTCCGGCCGGAAAAGGGGCGCGCGGCGCCGGGGCTGGGGGGGTGTGGGATGAGGGAACGGAAGGGAAAGAAGCGGAGCGGAGGACAGAGGACCAGAGCCGGGGGTGGCAGGACAAAGAAGAATAGATTCAAACTTAAAGAGAGTGGGTTTAGAGTAGATCTGAGGAGGAAGTTCTTTGCTGTGAGGCGGACGAGGCCAGGGCACGGGCCGCCCCCAGAAGCTGTGGATGCCCCATCCCTGGAGGTGTTCAAGGCGAGGTTGACTGGGTCTCTGAGGAGCCTGGCTTAGTGGAAGGTGTCCTTGCCCATGGCAGGGAGTTTGGAACTAAACCTTTCAATTTCCTTCTGACCCAGGCCATTCTATCGTTCTGTGATGAAATCCATGTGAGAAAGCCTTGTGAGTCTCCGCTGTGAACATTGCCACTGAGCGTTTCGGGGACAAGGTGAGGGCATGGTTGCTCACACTATGCCCTGAGTGTGCTGCATCTTGGGTTTGGCATCAGTCTTCTGGCAGGTGCTACCACAAACCACAGTTTCTGCCAGCTGATGATCGAGGATCCACACTGAGTTTTTTTTTAACCCAAGACCTGTTTGTTCATCTTGTTTCCATCATTGCCCAAATGGTTTTATTCACACAGTCTGGAGAGAGCAGGAGAGTGTGATGTGAAGGATGAAAAGCAGAAACTGAAGCTGTAGTTTTAGAGGTAGTAAATGAGGCTTGTTAGTCTTTTTGTGTAACTGGAAAATAAAAGGAAATAGAAGAGAACTAAAGGTGAGACCTCCGTGCCGTTGCAAGGGCAGTGCTTCTGATGGAAAGAAATAGCTATTGGTAGAAATAATCAGAAGAGTTTTATGAGCTAGTCCCCTCTGGGCACTGCCTGTTAGAGGAGTTCGTCTGGACTGAGCTGTCTGGTAACAGGTCTCACTGCATACAAATTACTCACTGATCTTCAAAGAACAGAGGCTATCCACACACCAGAGGCCTTCTCTCTCCCAGCAGCTTTCTGGTCATGTTACCATATGAATTTTTGTTACCATATGAACACCGTTTTCAAGTTGAAATATTTTCATCTGAATACAAGCACAAAAAGAAAAGTGAGTTAAAAGGACACATATATTAGAATCCTAACAAAACCACAATTTAACTTGGAAAAAAATAGTAAATAGGGATCAAAATACCCAGATGTTTCATATCTCAGGCTTTTAACTGGGCTAGTTGGAAATGCCTTAAAATCAAATTCACCACTCTCAAATGTATGCCAACCAGTGCTTTATGCTACAAATACCCTCCTTGCTTTAGCCTTTTCTCTGAATCCTTTCTGATCTGTGTTTTTGACTGCTAGCCTTCTAAATTAGGAAATGGAAATTATGCTAGGAGTGTGGTGTCATCTCATTTCACTGACTCTTCTTCTATTCCTCAGATTATGAAATAAATAGTACATGCTACAGTTACAACTACAGAATCATCCTTCTGGATTAATTGCATTTAGCCAAGTTCATTTTACTTGAAAGTAAGGAGAAATTTGCCAAAGAAATTCCATGAAACAGTTAGTAAGAGACCTGCATGTTTTTCATACTTGTTTGTAGCTTCCTTAATTTGTGCTGCAGCACCCTGTTTGTGTAAGAAGCAAACATACTTCCAGATCATGCTGTTCATGCGTGTGGATCAATACGAGGTTGTGTGTTGAGACCAGTATTGATGAAGGAAACAGCTACTGCTTTTAATAGCAGCTACATGGTAGGATTTTGCAGTAACTATACATTGTGCAAAAAGTAGAGACTGAAGCCTTTGCAGTTTTTGGATTGCTGCTGTTGTTCTTTTCTCAGTGGAGAGACATGAGGCACATGTTTGAAATAAGAAATAATGATGATGGCA
Organism: Chamaea fasciata; assembly: GCF_029207755.1. Classification (NCBI taxonomy): domain Eukaryota; kingdom Metazoa; phylum Chordata; class Aves; order Passeriformes; family Sylviidae; genus Chamaea; species Chamaea fasciata. The sequence continues at coordinate 12,295,258 of NW_027094089.1, forward strand.
GTATGTTGTTAAAAGTGTGACTACTGAAATCCTCACACCAGTAATACAAACATGATCCAAAGCGTGTAATGGTTTTGGTACATTTTTGTTCTAAATCAAGAACAAATCTAGATGCCTAAAATGGTAAATCAGTAGTGATAGATTTTTATAATAATGAGCTGTTTGTACTTGACTAGAAAAGCATATCTGAGTGTTGTGGTATGAGAATGTAACTCATAATACTCTAGGATGCAAAAGTTGTGTAGAAATTAAATGCATGCAGTGGACCAAGCTCAGAGAGTTTCTTGATCAGCTCTGGCAGTGGCTACCAAGGCACAATTACAGGAGACGGTGGCAACACTATGGTAACAAAGCTCAACAGAATCGTGAAAGCTCTTTATACACAGAGGTCCACTTGTCAGTTGTCATCAACTTCACCAAGCTGAAAATACATCTTGATTGCAGCTGCCTATTCAGTGACAGTCACGTTGTTCTGGAAACCACACTCCTGACATGGTTGTGTCCTGGAAAGGAACAGCTAAAGCAGAGCTGTGGGAACATCCAGGGACATTGAAATGTCATAAGCCTGGATACAAAAGTTTGGATATTAGCAGGCTAGTGAAAGGAAGGAGGAGACACTGCTGGTGTCTGGAATGAAAATGTTGGACAAGGGTAGCTGTTGTGTGTAGTTGTGTCTGTTAAGATTCCTGGCGTTGATGTGCAGCTGTTGCCCTGAGCTGTCCTTTAGATTGTGCAGCTAGTTCTTCACCTTGTGTGTCTGCAGCTCTTGCATGACCAGTGACAGTGTCAGTTCCCACATATTAAATTTAAAAAGATCAATTACTCCTCCCCCTACTATTGTCACTATTAGCAATGTAACTCAAAGTATAAGAAGAAAACTCACAGAAAGACTGTTAGTGAGGCATGATCGGAGTCAGTGTCAAAGTTTTTGCCATGCTGCTTACATGTGCAGGCTTTGTGTTACATAAAACACAGAAAGTGTGTGATAGTGAATGAGCATCTGTGCTATGTGCATAAAAATGTCTTCATTAAGTCATCTTCACTTTGTAAAACTGGTTGTCTAACAAATTAGTCTTTTACCTTGTAGCTTTCTGCTGATGGAGTGTGAAGAATGCCATAGATTAGCCTGTTATTTAAACTGCCCATGTTGTTAGTCATCCACTGATCCACGAAATGGACACTGACAGTGAGAACAGTTCCAGATAACCAGGACAAGGTAGGACAAATATTCAAATCATTTTCCCACAGACCATCCACAGAGGTGTTCTCAGAGGGTGAATTATAATGGTTGTTACCATCCTTGAAGATGAAATCTAAAGGAGTGTTGAAATAATAATATCAGAAATTAAAAAACCCCAAATACTCAAAAACCAGCCCAGTAAAAGGGAAGTGATTTCTTGTAACACCAGAAGAAAATCTTACTTATTTTAAAAGTAAAAGGCAGAAAACCAAACAAACAGTGGATTAGGTGCTAGGGCTAGTCAGTTACACTTAGTGAGGAGGAAAATCACTCTGATTATTTCAGACAATTTCTGAATTCAGTCAAGAGAGCTGGAAGGAGTATTTCTTTGAAGAGACTGTTAGGAAAAAGGGGAAGAACAGTTTATTATTTTGTTACTACTCAATGCAGTAATTTGTTCTTAGGTACAGTAGATGGCCTGAAGTACTGGGACAAAGCCAATAATTCTGGAGCAGAGTACAGTACAATTCCTAATCCTAATGTTTAGATCTACTTTCTGACAATTTTTCAAAGTTGTTTACCATATCCAGCCACATTTAAATACAGGAAAAAGCTAACTTTGAGCTAAGAAAGTGTAAGTAATAGAATTAATTAGATAAATTCTACATGATTTTTCTAACAATCAGTCCCTCAAATAGTCACAAATTTATTTGGCAATATTATTTGCCATTTGATATTTTATATTAATGCAATTACTAATGATTGGTTTCAGATCATTCTCTGATAATTTGTAATGTAGCACCATCCACTTTATAGTGTATTTCGCCTGCATCACATGGTACCATTTCAGTTTTTGTCACCAGTATAAACCAGTAGTATTAGGACCCAGTTTCCTGAGTTCTTCAACAGTGTGTTGTAATAATGTTTTGTTTTGGGATTTTTTCCCAGTGATAAACCAAACTACTGAAAAAAAATTGATTTTAAATTTCTTAAATGTATATGTTATTGAAAAGTGGCTTTCACCAAGCATTCAAGAACCCAAAGCTAAAATTTGCAAGTTTACTAGTGAATTTTAGAGTGGATAAAGTTGTGGTTATGATTTAGTTAGGTTAGAAATCAAATAAATTTGGGCCCAAAATACTTTCTTTTGTTTGTTTATCCCTGAGAAAATATAAAGGGAAATCATGACAGAGGTCATTCTATTCATTAACAGCCATACCAATATATGAAGCCGGATAAAAAGCGAGACAAGTATTTCAAAGTTTTGGAATGCCAAAATCATGGTCTTGTCAGATTTAACATAGCTAGCACAACATTTGTAGAAAATCTGGGTTCTTCAGATTGTATAGCCCTGAGGATTTCAATTTGGTTTTTATAACTGCTTTAAATTCAGTGAAGGCTATTAAAAAAAAAAAATACAAGAAACAACAACTTCTACATCAGTGAAAATATCCTTAGAAATACAGTCTGGTCTTTCAGACTTCATTATCTGGGTTTCAGTGACTGGTGAATATGCTCTTACTTTCATGAATAGCTTACCACTGAAGTACTTGCTTTGTGCACACAGTTACTTTGCCAAAAGCAATTGTGGTTTCTGAATATGTCTAGAGAGCTGTGTTCCTTTGATATTTGATACTAGGAAGACAAAACATCCAGAATCACAAATCATTTTTGAAATCTCAGCTTTAGAGAATAATTAAATTCTTTTAGATTCTGAAACACACAGTGCTGCCTCCTGTGCAAAGCACTAACATAATGAACTGCAAATCATTTAATTGCATTGGGTCACTGCTGCTCAATAAAGGGTCTGTATATAAACTACATATGACTTTCCAAGAGGAAAAAGGGATTGTAGAAGGAGCTAATGGACTCAGGTGTGCATTTACTAACATTATTTTCAGTATGAACCAGTGCTGGAAAGACATTTTATATTCACTGTAAACAAACTGACCAAAGAGCCATGCAAGCTGCTGCGTGGAAAGAAATTAATGAAACTTTTTGGGGGTGATAACTGCATGGTTTTACCAGGTAACCCCACCTACATGAAGTACGGGCTACCCAGTCGGGTTAGAGTGTATTAGATGGATATGAGAGTAGCAGACAAAAGAGTTGGAGAGATAGGAGCTCTTGCATATGGAAGCATTGGTAGATGGGACAGCCTAGACTTGTCATATATTATACATTTAAATTACTGGTTATACTAGGTGTTTCTGAAATCTTGTGAGCATCAGCTTTATTGTATAATCTGAAATTCAAAGGAAGTGCACTTGAATTATATAGCTATACATATATAGCCATACACATTAGTCATAACACATGTGTAATACAGTGTTACCTGTAATAGATCATACCTCAGCTCTGCTGGTGAATTTAAATGTTTTCAGTCTGCAGGTGAATAGTAAAGGATAATATATGCTGGAGACAGGAGTCTGATCTGGCAGTCTGTTGAACATCCTCTGCAGCATGGAACACAGTCTTTATCCAAGAGGCAGGGCCCTGACTTTCAGGTGACATGATGTAAACCACATCCACAGGTTTCTTCTTGAGCGGAAATAAGGAACAAGTAAAAAGAAGAAAGAAAACACTGGGATTTCCTTCTATAATCTTAGTGGGTCTTAACCTTGTTTTCTGTGTCTCTTCATTGCAGGCACTTATTTGGACTGAGATGTGTGTGAAATAACCTCTAAAAGTATGTTAAAATGCAGACTGTTTAGCAGTGCCCCCTGCAGGCTTTTTTCGTGGTGAGTAGAGAGAGCTCTAGCAGCTCCACTCTGTCTTGATTGTGTGTTTATAGTGGTTGAGCTAGTTCTTTTAAAATATTTTTCTAGCAGAGCATCATCCAAACTTTGGAATTTCATTCCCAAGCTGCTTGGAAACATACGCAGAGTGCTAAAAGTGATTAATGAAGTGGCACACAAATTACGTGCTTGTTTCAATAGTCTGGTTTCTTATCAGTTTTTGTGTTACAACCATACAGAGTCCTGTGAGCAACAGGAATTCCAACTCCCCTTTCTCTTTACCCTGGAACCTTATTTCTGTCTGTACTGACCTGGCTATGTTTGAAAGAAAAAGGTGATCAATTCAGCTTTTAGTTCTTTGTGAACAATGATTACACCGAAAAAAAAAATCAACTTTTTTTAAGGGCCTTGTGTCACTTTGAGCTAAGTTGATAGTGAAATAGAACTGTCCAAACATCCCTAATATATGACTGCAAGTACAGTGGAAATTGTCAGTGTTGGAGAAGGCATCATATTTTGAGCTGTTTCCTACAGAAGTTCAATGTAAAAGAAATTATCTTCAAATTCTTCTTTTTTTATCTGTTTATCTGTGTATTGTGACTTAAAGTACCTTCCAGTTTCAGGACAGAACTTGGAAATATTTTCTCTCTTGGTAAAATACATGAAAATTGATTGTTAATTCCAAATCATCATTGATAACCCTTTCAGTGCAAAAATATCATCACATAAAATAGTGCCTTTTCATTACTGTATTTATTAGTAAATTGCTCTCATTCCTGACTGTGCCCTGCACATTAAACAACATATGTTTTCCAATTATGAGGCTCAGAACAATGAAGACAGTTACAAGCCAGGAGTTCTGTCTCATAGTCTGAGTCTGTGCAGGGACATCTTTGTGGTCGCTAGGATATCATCAAAGTCCTTGTTGCTAAAATATTAAGAATATGTGCATCACCACAATTAAGTGTGTAAATTACTTAGAGACAGATTTAAAGTTTTTGTCAAGCAGAAGCTTGTACAACTTCAGCAGAAACTGGATATCTGAAGTGGCAAAAGATGTAACATCAGGACTAGCTGAAAATATACACACAAAAAAAAAGTGAATGCTGTCAGTTATATTCCTAGACAGACCTGACAAATATTAAATAACCTAAATGAAAAATAAAATCATTAAATAAGAATGCACTTGAAAAATGACAGAAAGTTAGTTGACTTTATCCACATTTAGAAAAATCTGTAGGTATTCTGTAGCCTGTTCCGAGGTTTGACATTCGTAAATCAACACTGTGTGGAGCTATAGAGCTTGTTTCTCAGGAGGTTTAAATTGGCATCAAAACAGCAAAAGAAAAGAAGTGCTATATGAACTTCTGCTTTTAGTCTATACTGCAGTAATCACATTTTTTCAGTGACTGAATCAGTCTCAACTTTTCAGCAGTTCCTTGGCAGAGTTAAGCAGATATTTTCCTAATTGTAATCAAAGCTCTTATTTCCAGGTAATAAAAAAAAGAGAAGCATTTCAGCTTTTGTAGATCATACCCACAAAAATTTTCAGTGGGAAGCAAACTGGTTGATATGCTGGCAGAACAAAATACATTCTGTACTCCAAAGCCTACCTGTTTTGATAACTGCTATTTATCATTGGATGCCAGTTTTTCAGCTTGGATACTGCTTTATGACTTGGCTTATTACTTAGTTATGGTAAGTAAATAAGGACGTGCAGAAAACTTTCCATTACTCATCTCTTCAGGCAACATATGATGCAACATAGCTCCATTTTTTCTTAAATAATCCTGGGGAACAAAGGTCTTGGAGTGACTGGATTAAGAATGTTATACTTCTATAATGAGGTTTATTTTTCTGTTTTAGTTATGTATGTCAGGGAAAAATTCTGACCAGCCCTTAATATATTAAAATTATCTCTGTGACAGGAAATGTATGTCTTACAGAAGACAAATGCAGGCAGAAGATGTTTAATCAGAAGACTCATTTAGCAAGCACGTGCTTTAAATGCCTTAGCAACTCACATTTGCTTCAGTAGTATGTAAACAGATTAAACTGTTTAGCTATATTTTCAGTGTGACATACTGTACCGATAAAAGGTTCTTATTTACAAGTTAAAAATCAGTGAAGCGTGCTTTTAATGCACTCCAAAACTACAGCTACTACAGCTTTTAAACACTTTTTTAGCCACTGATGTTTTGCCGTAACAAATGCCAGCTCAGTATTACTTACTTTGTCAGTAAGTTCAAAGTGGTCCTGTCACATGAACACAGTGGGCTGTTCTCACCCTTTGATGTCAACAAGGGCAACAAGAAATTATTAAAGGCCTCAGGACTGCAGACTGCTGAGTAGGATCTGACCAAGGGTTAAATTCATTGAAAAGAATGTGAAAAATTATTGTATGTGACATGAAAAGGACTGCAAATGGGAACGTACCTTTGACATATATGAGTGAGGGCCTGCATATGTGTTGCTGTTGATCAGCTAGAGGAGGAACAGGATCAGGCCACCTGCGTGTCCATGCTTGTGGGAGTGAAGCTTTTGTTTGCATGGGAGGCACAGAAGGAAGAGATGAGAGGGGAAACATTGCAAAATCTATCAAACTCGATGATATGAACAAGGACTGGTATTCACTGTCCTTTTCAATACAAGACCTAGGGAGTATCCAGTGAAGCTTGGCATTTGGCTAGGTACTAAATAAGCCGAAGGACAAAATCGGAGTATTCACTTCTTCAGTAGGCTGTTCCATTGCAGGTAGGTGTTTTCTTTCCATTTAATGATTTTTTTCAAAATCAGTTCATCAGCTAGTATGTACTGCTACTTGATGAGCGTGAACAAGATTGTCTAAAGGTTAAAAATTATAATGCCCAGAACGAAAATCACTGTTATTCATTTCTGTGTTGCCTCCATTTGGAATTGTGGTGGTTTCACATTCGCTGAATTTTGTTTGCCATCTAGGAGATAGGATTTTGGGAGAAAAAGGCGAAACAGGCTCAACATCAAAGTAAACAGATAGTTTATTTAACACACAGTAGGGAAAAGAAAGAGAAGGAAAAAAAAAAGAAAATGAAACTTTCAAAACCCTTCTCTTCCCCCGACAAGTGTTCACTTTCCTACAAACAACATAGAGACAAAACCTGCGACATTCCGTCAGTTTCACCATTTAAACATAGTCTTTCATCAGTTCTTCAGGAGAGGAGTCTCTTGTTTACCATGGAATTTTTCCCACTGACAACCTAGAAGAAGTTCTCTTGTGGGTCAGAGCTCTCACAGAAGCAGACACCTGGGGAAACCTGCTTCCATGAGGTCTCCTCCCATTAGCAGTTTCCCAAGCTGCTTATGGGTCGTGGAACTCAGGCATCTCGGGTGTCACTTTTTAAAGATAAGCAACTTCAAGGCAAAGGATTTTTCATCTCAAGGAACAGAGATGTCTTCTCACTTTTTTCACTGGTGCAGGAGCTTCTCATCTCTCTCTCTCTCTCTCTGTTCAGGCATCTGATGGGACCACAGGAATCACAAATTCTAATGCACTTACTATCCATCACAAACACCTTTGCTCAAAAATCCACAAATCATCTCCCTAAACGCACATTTTCCATGATGAAAGGACAGTCTACCGATAGAGTTCATTTCCATAGCTCAAACAAGACAGTCCAGCCAACAGGCAACTCCTTCATCCTTCCTCTAATTAATTCTTCTCCCACTCTCTCCATCTGACTGTTATGCTAAGTCTTCTCTATGCTCAGTCCCTGTGTCTGTTCTCGCTCTGGGAAGAGCCAGTGCTCTGGAAGTTCCGTCTGCTGGCAGGGAGGAGTTAAAGCCTGCCCAGGCCTGCGGCGGTCAGGTGATGTTTGCCGGGCGGCAGCCAGGCTTCTCAGAGGCCGCGGGAATGGGGAAAGCTCCGGCGGGCACATCTCCGAGCAGCCCGGCTGATGGAAGGCTCCCGGCCCCAGCCCTCGCTCTCATTCCGGGCTCGGAGCGGCTGCAGGCTGCGGGCTCCGCTCCCGCTGCTGGGGAAAGGGCTCAGGCCCCCGGCCGGCCTCGGGCCGGCTCCCCCGGCCATAGGGGAGCGGCGGGTGTTTGACAGCTGCTAAAAACCGATCCCGGCCGGGCCGGGGGCCGTCATCCCTTCTCCCAGCCTGGGAGTCACCGGGCCAGGCGGGCCTCCCGTGAGGGCCCCTCCAAAGGAGAGCGCCACGACTGCCTCGCCTCCTGTGCAGGCGGGAGGAAGAGAGATCCCAGGCTTCCTTCTAGCTTTTACGGCTGTGTGACCCAAAGGTGTATCCTTCCATGCAATTAGCTGTTTTGGTTGTCAGTTCAAAGGAAATCACCAATTGCTCTTAAACATCTATGCTAAACCAACACAGGAATGCATAATACATAATTCACAAGCACTCCCTAGTATTAAGTGGGGAATAACTTTAATACTTCAGTTGCAGTATCCAATGATCCTCCTCCTTTTACTCAGGCAACGCATTTCAAAATGGCATGTCTTGTTCTTTGATAGAGTATCCATTTTATCCTGAAACCTTGTACAAATAGAATTCTAATTAATCTCTGTTGATGTTAAAAAAACAACCTCAGTGGCTCAGCAATTACAAATTGCATTTTAATGGATGGATTTGCAAAATTTTATTTTTTGTTTAATTCTGCTGACAGACATCTGGGAGGTTATGAGAAGGCACACAGACAAAACTGCTCTTGAAACCTTGCTTTATCTATCAGCTGGAAGAATTTACCAACTTACAAGGCTTGTAAGCAAGCACAGGACATTCATAACTGAAGTCAGTAGAAAAATTAAGTTTATAGATCTAGTCCTGCAACTGTTCATTATTGGAGCTGCTGTTGAACATATATACTTGTGGCAGCTCTGTACCCCTCAGGATTTAACTCTATGTAAACATGGGAGAATCAGGTATGCCATTGCTCAGCAAAATTTGGAGAAAATATATATTTAAGTATATGAATAAAAGAAGTGCTTGTCTTGAGTCATGTGACATTCCTGGAATTGTGAGACTTTTATCTAGTCCTTGAAATATTGAGATTTCACCCCTTCTTTCTTCTGATCCCACTAAGAAGTAAATTCCAAAATAATATTCCTCTTGCTGAGGCATCAAACTAAAATTCCCATGTTGTAGGCAGAGTCCTGTGCTTTGTTGCAAAAGTCTCAAGAGAAATTTCCAAATGTGACATGCAAATCAGAATTAAGGAGCTGAAAACTCAGCTTCTGCCAGGAGAATAATGGAGATGCAGAACTACAGGATTTTGCACCGAGAACAGGACATTATAATTTCAATATTGACAAGCCCGGTGGAAATACTAGCAGTCTGGTGTTTCAGGATGTAAACGACAGGTAGAACACAAGCCTCCCTCATATCAACAGCATTGTTTGGCTTCTTTGAAGGTGTCATTAAAAATGTAGAAACACCAGACCTAGATTGCAAATTTCTCTTGTTGCAGAGTACATACTAGCGTGCATGCAATGCTGCCAGTGCACAGCAAATATTCTTAAAAAGAAGAAAAAACACAGCAGATATTTTTTTTAAAAGAAGAAGAAAGATAACCAGATTTCTCAGTGATATTGTTGTTTTTCCTCACTGTTTGAGAAGCAACTTGAGCTGTGTTTCTCATGGCATACAGAAACAGCCCTCACATACCTCCAACATCCATGTACAGAGCGCAGTGCTTGGGCATCAGACAGCTTGTCTGGTTGTATTTATAAATTCTGACTTGAACTGGCATCTTAGTCAAATAGCATAAAATTTCAGATCTCTGTATTAGTAAAATAAAGTCTTCAGAGACTTATGGGCAAGAAAGGGATTATTTGAAATATCAGCCAGACAGTGGTACTCTGACTCGGTGTTTGTATAGGTAAAAATGTTAACAAATAAGTTGTCTTTTTTTCCCCCCCCCTGTGGCTATTGGCACATAATGCTCAAGAGAAATTTGAAATATGAAATATGCAGAGGAGGGCATCAGGAGAGGAGAAGAACCAGACAGCAAATCGGACTGAAAATCATTAGTGTAGCATACAGAGAAGCCTTTCCTAGTTTAACTATCAAATTCCTGAATAAAGACCCCCATTAGAATCCTGTGGCTGTTTGACACACACAGTATGCCAGCACAGCACTTAAATAACTACATATCAGCACAGTTTGCTTAGCTATTTTACTCTTTTCTTTTCACATCCTCGGGGCTGCTTTAGTCAAACTTGTTTCAGATTTTTAGTAGTGTATTCCCAGTTGGGGTGGTGGAGATGAGGAAGAAAAGTATCATCGTTATTATCGTAATTTTCTTTAATTGTACTTGCTTTGTTCTTTTCATTTTGTGCTTTTTTCTTTAGTTGGTGAGATCTTAGTATGAGATATTTTTTATAATTCTCCATTACTCTGCTTGGATGTAGGTCTGTGGTAACTGCTGATGATTTGTTCAGCTGAAAATCACTTGGCTCCATACTTTGTCATACCTTGTATAACACTTCCTTTAATTTAAAGGTCTTGCCTGAGCGTGATTTTTCAGTAAAAGCAGAACTACTGCAAAGAAGGTCTTTAGCACTTGCTACTGCATTATCAGCCCTACCAGTCGTTAGGTCTGCTGACTTGTGAGAAGCAGCAAATTTGCAAAGTCACACTATGTATCTGTCAGAAGCAGAAGTCAGATGACTTAGATACAGCTAAGTTTATTCTGAGAAAGAGAGAATAGGTCACTAAAGTGTGTTAACCAATCCTCCTAACTTGAGATAAGATCTGTCAGCTGCATTGTGGTCAGTTCAGCAGAACTTAGCTGTAAGAGAAGCTGGGACAAGGTTTTTTCCTTGATTAATACTTTCAGAAAAAAAAAAAAATCTTGAGTGAGTGCAGGGATCATGTCAGCTATATTTCTGCTCAGAGTTTTCCAAATCTCTGCTGAGATTTCAAACTGTTCTGAATTTCACAAGGAAAAAAATAGTGCTGCTGTGCAATAAAGAACAGCTGGAAGTTAACAGACTTAACTTTTGTTAACAGACATTTAAATATAAGTATGAATAAACACATTTAAGCATCTGTGTTTCTTTATTGTGAAAGAAACTCCAAACTCTTTAATACTTAAAAATAGCAATATGCAGGGCAGTGGTAAAATACTACAGGTAAAGCAGAAAGAACATAGTTACTCCAGAAATGGCTGCTCTAGAAATCGGACTTACAGGAGACATCCTACTCTAGTACAAAGATGATTGCTATTAGAACTAGGAATATTGAACACAGGATGTGTTTTAGAAGACAATGAACCTCACATTGTTGGGTGGCTGTATCTAACAGAGGGCTTTAGCTACCCTGGCCAGCCTCACTGGTGACCCCAGCAGTGCATCCTCTGCCAGTGGGCCCACAAACCCCCCTTTAAGTTCATGCCCAGGCACCCAAGCACTGCCTGAGCTGAGCTGTAGGTAGGTCTGTGCCCAGCCCTGTCCCCTGTCATCCTGATTGCTGCTTTTCCTGACTGGGCCATTGGTGCATGCTGTAGATTGTCCCGTGTCCAGACCTGGCTGGCTGTGCCCAGCTGGATCTCCTGAGTGGGTTTTGAACTTGACTCAATCACCTTGACTGAGAAGGGGCTGTTTAGAGATGTGTCATTAATCCTTGTCCTGCTTAACCTTGGTGTTAAATCCTGCTGGGGAGGATGTGGTGCTGATGTTGCCCCTTGCAGCTCACTGACAGTTTGCAAGGATAGTAAAACTAGTTACATGAGGATTGCAATGAAACTTCAGAGATGTGATTTTCACTTCTTTGGTGTCCTTCAGTCTGCTTTTATTAAGGTACATACTTACCTTCTCCATCAGTAAAATATGTTTCGAAAACATTTTTAGATTTTCAGATAGGAGATACTGTGTTAATGCTTCACTTAAAAACACAAAGCTAATTAAATCCCTTTCTAAGGAAATTCTTACTTTGTGTGAAATAGATCAGATGACAAATAGTAGGATTCAGTACAAAAACATTTCTCAAGTCTTCTTAGAAGAACTCATACTGAGCATAGAAAATGGGGCCAAAATAGACCACCTTGTTCGTTCTGAAAGCAGCCATCTGAGTTTTCAATGTAGTTACTCTCTTTTTCAGAAACAGTCATCTATTTTCCCGCTACTTTGGCCTGCAAATGTTTCTCAAAGTTCAAGTAAATTTGTACTGTGATGGTGGGATGTATAGCTTGCTCTTTGGACTGACAGTTATGAAAGCAGGTGTTCTAATTCTCATGGGGAATGGTTTCTCCCTTCTGACCCCCTGGAGTTTCCTTACCACATAGAATGACCCTTCCTTCCTTCTCTGACCCCACTGGCTATGGTCCAACTATCTTTTCTCTGAGCTGGGGGCTATATAATGCCTTGCATTTCCTTGTTCTTTCTCTTTCCCCCCTGGAATTTCGAAGAATAAACGCCTGGGACAAACCTCCTGGGGGAAGGGCCTCTTCTGATATCTTTATCTCGTCCTTGGTAAAAGTTCCCTCCAAAGCCTCCTAATAACTGAGTAATCTCAAGCCCCCGGAAGGCAGGCAGGGGGTATTTTTATAAGCAGGTAAGAACATCCCTGCTTTCAAGGATACTTGCTGTGGTATAGTCTGCTGTACGTCAGTGTGCTTCTGTAAATATATCAAAATGCAGCTTGCGACACTGAGATCTACAGGTATCAGGTTTTGGAGGAAACAAGCACAACCTTATCATGTTGTCCTAGCTTACCAAAAGCCAGAGGAAGAACCTGTCTTTTCCTGAAGAAAAGTGGATTTTTAGAAGGCATTGTATCCTATTAAAACACTACAAAAAAGAACAGTTCAACTTTAATGAAGTGGGAAATTCTTTTAATTACACTGAAAATACAAGCCAGACTCCCTAACTCATTTACGTTTTGCTTCTCTTATCTCCTTATAGCTTTTTGGATGCTATGGCTTTTTGGATGGAAAATTATCAATTTCAAAAATTTCAGGGGTGTTCCTAGGCACTAGGAAGGGTTTAAAACAGGTTGTGTTACTTCTGTCCCTGCAGACTGGCTCATCTGCTTTTGTAGCTTGTCTTCACAAGGTGTATCTTAATGGCACAAAGCCCAGTTGTGCAAAAGACCACGTGCGTGCGAGCAGCATGCACACGCCTGTCAGCTGGCTAATGCCTGCAGAAACAGAGCCGTGGGCACGGCAGTAACTCACACCTGTACTACAGCTCTCACTGTCAGACACCAATGAAGTGAAAGGGTGTGGAGGAAGCCTGAGCAGCTAGCTACACACAGCCACATAAGGCCAAAGAACAGTTTAGCTTACCCTTATTTCTTAATTTACCTTTTCCTTGTTTCTGGTTTCTAAACCATCACTAGGCCCCTTTACTAGAACATTTACTTCATGACTGTGCAAGATGAGAACTGTTTTTCATGTCAAGTAAGTTTTCAACATATATCAAAACAGTGTACTTGTTCTTGTGCTCCTGGGTAAAGCCCAGGTTTGAACAAGTGTCTCTCCAAGGTCAAAACTTTTTTATTAAAACAGACCTTTTCTTTGGTTAGAGGCCTAGGCAATAAGAGTTTCTAAGCAAGAGCTTAGTAGTGGCTACCTACAGCTTCTTACTCTTGTTTATTAAAGGTGGTTATGAAAGAAAATAATTATAGGCAAGGCTTACTGGTGGGAAACAGTGTCTCAAAAGTTTCAACTCCAGGAAGGCTGGTGTCCTCACAGGTATAGACCTCAGGTTGTGTTAAAAAAAGGTTTCTGTGATCTTTAAAATAGGAGCAATGAATTGGCGAAGGTCTCTTTATTGCCATGTCCAGGACCCCAATGTCACCAGACTCTGGTCATAAAATCCCTTTCATAAACTTGTTGAGCTCTAGCTGTGGATGTTTAGTTCTACCTCTTTCACTGAAAAGCTTCTTCTGATCCCCCCTTCTCTAAAACTCTCAAGAAGTCTAATTGCTACAGTGCATTTAGCATACAGCCACTTTATATCTTTGTCTCCCTGTCACTATTGTCTTCTAAACAATTCGTTTCCATCCTGGTGGACTATTTCTCCAATAACCTATATCAGGTAATTCACTTAACAACAGTCCTATTTTCACTTGCACAGGCATCCAAAATCCAAGGAGTACTCAAATTCTATGCAAAGGGCAATGACAAAAAGAAAAACCATGCAGGCTTGGAAACAGGAAGTTTAATTTTCTGTTATGATTATACTTTGAAATAATCAAGGATCATGTTATAAGTGTAGCCCAGAACTGTAGCTAAGTCATATGCAGTTGTGCTGCTGTTACTGACAGGGTACCCGTCGTGGGCAGAAAGGAGTCTGCGCATGGTTCATCAAGGAGACCCTTCCTTTCAGTGCAGAAAGGATATACATGCTTTCTAAACTCCTCAGAGGAGTCTTGGTGTGCTGGATCCAATCCTAGCCCGAGATTTGGTCAACAGCTTATTACTTTATATTATACTTACTTCTTTACATTTATATTTATTCCTTTATGACTAAAGGATTACATAGGTGTACTTGAGCCTTTATATGACTTTGTCCTGATTAAGGATGGCAAACCAAATATATTTATATAAATAAATTATTTCTTCAGATTGATGGTAATGATATTGATGGTAATGATTAGACTGAAAGATCTTAATCAGAATTACTTGCTACACAATATAGATAGCTGTAAGTACTTATATGGTGCACTATTTACTGAGGCAATATTGAATCAGGTGTATTAAAGTTAGCAAAATAATAATTAGTAGATACTGATGTTCTCCATTTACACCAATGGCAGTGTGTCCTGGGTTGTAGTATAGGATGCACACAAAGTATTCTATCACCATCTTCATGAACTGTTGAATCCAGGTGGGGCAGTGTTTTCCCAGACCCCCTCCCTCTGGGCCATTATCTTCTGTTAATGGCACATCAGATGCCTTGCCCATGACTCATAGATAACTCCCTCCAGAAGCTATCTCTGTTTAATGGGCCATCAAGGACCCCCTGCATGACCCATCATCCCATTGTAAGATGCTCCGCCCAGGGGGAGGAACCAAGCATTCTCACCTGGATATAATCTGGGGTTTGGGACAGTACAGAGGGCACTTACCCACTGGATTCCCAGAGGACCCGAGCTACCAGACCTTTCTACAGGATCACTGCTTCAGGAAGACCACCTCATCTGGACTGCTTCCATCACTCTGCTCAGGTTGTATTCTGACTCTGTCAGTGGTCTTTTGTATTATTGCATCTATTTTATTTTACTTTCTTTCCTTTCTTCCTATTAAATTGTATCTCTGACTTAAAGCCTCTCATTTGTTTTGCTTTCAAACCACTACACAATGGACACATGTCTTGCTTAGGCACGCGGACTAACCCTGAGGGCTGTGATTATTCAAGGGAGGAATATACGTATGCACTCTGAGAAGGAATATGTTAGAAGATCTTAACCATTACAAAGTGGGACTGGAGTTTTATAGGGTAAAGTGATTATAGAGTCAAAGGTCTCTAGGCCAGCCATGTCAAGTCAGCAGGTTTAGATGAGTTACCAGTAATATTACTGATTCCTTTATGGGGAACCTTGTATCACCATAGCCAGTTTGCCAGGAAACATTGTTTTTACTCAGAATGTTTTAAGTTCAGAATTGATGAGTCAGGCTATTCAGCAATCTGCAATACCAAAAGCAGTGTATGCCCTCTCTGCCATCCGTCACTGATGGCTTTTTCAAATAGGGTATTCAAGCTGGCTTACCCCCACTCTAGGGAGAGAATTCTGCTGCAGTACCTGAGGCATATCAATTAATGGATGAAGCTAGAACATGCAGATCAACAAAAGATGCATGACTTCTATCAAGACCCAGCACACAGCAGATTCGTAGATGATGACCTTTGACTGGAGAGGATCCTTGGCCTTTTCGGCATGGTACTGGGATCCTGTCTGTCTAATTGATTTTAGTAATCACTTCCTACCATTCTTCACAGCTTTCCATAATTGAGTCAAGAAACTTTTAGCTTCTGCCTGTGAGCAATTATCTTGTCAGGCCAAATTCACAACTAAATCTCAGTGTTTTAGACAATGACCTGGAAGCACTAGGAGTGTTACATTATCCCAGTGCACAGTTCGGCTTCCAGAATAATGGTGTCTGCAGTATTAGAGACTGGATAGGTCGGCAGTGACTAATAGAGCAGGGTTGACTTGTGCCCTGAACTGGCTTCCACAGCATGTCTTGTTCTAGTCTGCCTCGGCTGAAGCAAGAAAATGCTTCCCTGCCTTGGACTTTTTCCACCCTTGTCTCTGCAGTCTGGGGTACAATTGTACAACTCAGCATTGTGGAAATCCTGGGAGTACCCAACCCAAGCAACTTCCTCCCAGTGGAGGTTCTGGGAGAACACGGGGTCTAACTTTCTGTCCTCTTGCAGCAATTGTCATAAGCATTTTTAGTTTGGAAAACTGAACAGTTTGTAGAAATTAAGTTTGATACTTTCTATAAAGGACCAAACAGTGCTTCATACACTATGACATAGTGGCAATTAAAACAACAGAGTGAGTAGTACCTTCTGAAGTTTAATTGTTAAACCTATGTTAAGAGAAGAATGTATGGGACAGTAGAAATTGTTCCAAGTTGCAACATAGACTGATCTTCATCCATCTCTGTGAAATTTCATTTAACCAAACTTCACAGATGGGAATTCACCAGATTATTCATCTCTTAGGTTTGATGAATTAGATTCTGTGTCTGGTTTTGAGCATTTAACTAGTGCAGAAGCAGGCTCTAACCTCTGACATCTCCCCCAGGTCTGACATCTTAGCAAGATCTCCCCTCTGTGACTTGCATTTTACTTCACAACTCTTTAGGACTGTAAAGTACATGCATGGCAAGCATAGAGAGAATCAAAGACTTTGCATGAAAGTCTGAATATAGTGCTTCTGCTCAATAGATTTTGAGCTGTCTTGCTCTCTCAGTTTTCTTAGCAGTCTGAGTCAGATCTGTGCACCAGGACTGCAATATTTTGGGGATGTACTGAAATGTCACTCAGCAGTTATAGCTTCTTACATGAACTGGGAAATTCTTTGAGCTCACAGTGCTTCATCTGACTTCATTATTTTCACAAACATTCTGCGTCCGTCTTGAAAAGAAATTGTTGACCTTCTCCTGTTCCCTATTCTCACCAGCAGCTTCTCCTTTCTCAGTGATTTTCTCAAGTTTATACATCTATTCACTGATAGAATAGAATTCACTCAACAATTCACTGATACCTAGCCTCAGTTTTGCCAGGTTTGCATAGTTAAGACTGACAATTATCTATTTTACTTCTGTAAAGTGTATATCCATTGTATCACCTGAAAAAAAGTTGATTTCATACACAAGTATGTTGTCCAGTAGCACAGAAATCCTCTTGCTAGCAATGTTGTGATTAGAACCCCAAATTTCTGGCTAGATAGATTCCCCACCTTATTAGTGAAAGCCCCACCTTCACCAGCTGAGACTCAGGTAATCGTCTCACCCTACTGCTTGAAAAACACATGCGGTAAGGAATGAGTTTAAACACACTCTGCAAATTTCTACTGCATTATTCCTTATTCTAACACAGACTTTGCGTGAAAGATGTTTCACTTCTCACTTGGAAAAGCCCAGTAAGGAAATACACTTGTGAGTAAATAAACATTAGCTGCTAAAAAAACACAGTGAAAATAAAACCAAAAGGGAATTCAGTAGTTCTTTAAAGTCACCTTTTAACAATGTTTGCACAGTACACTTACCTGTTTCAGTTACTTTTTACCATATGGCTGCATATTGAGTTTGAATAAAATATTACCAAGCACTGGCTATAAAAAAGTATGCTGGAGCAATAAAATAAAAGAGCACACTTGGCCATATGGTGAGGAGAACCAGGATATCTTGTTGAACCAGATTGTAGTCATTGATATGGGGCTATACTTTCAGGCCACATGTTCATCAGAGTAGAAGAAAAGCTCGATAATTATAAGGGATATGGAAGTTAATTTGAGCAACAAGTTTACAGTCAAAGGTCATTTTGGGTTAGAAGGGACTTCTGAGGTCACTTAGTTGATCCCTATCCCCACAGTAAGAAAAGACAAGCTTGAAGCTAGGCTTACTCCTGTAACAGTGACCCTTTACTGTATAGAGGTGGTTTGTAAAACCTTTCCCCGTAACTATTTTGTGGGGTAGGTTTTGGTGGCAAACAGTATGGTTCTGTCAGATGAAAGAAGAAATTCTGTAAGAAAAGATGACTGCAGTATTTCTTAGGAAAAAATAGGGGTTTCTTGACATCCAAAATTCTAAAAGGCATTTCCAATTGCACCCATAGTCAGAATCAGCTGGTGGTTTTCTAGTATGCAGACTTAAATCTTGCAAGGCATTTCAACTGGGTGTTAGAAATATCTCTTCCGCTTCAGTCTTTTTCCAGAGATAGTAACCTTCTTGATGTTAACTGTGGCTTTCAGACATGTCTATGGTAACGGGAATCAAGAAAATGGTATGAGCTTAGGCTGCTGCCAGTATGAAAGTGAACTTGGTACAAACAGCTAATCTTATTCTGCTTCATCCTCTTAATCACAGACCAAGCTGCAACTCACAGCTACTGAAAATGTTGCGGTTGTAGAAAAGCTGAAATAAACCCACTGTAAGCCCCTAAAATTTCTGGTTGATAGCAGAGGTAAGGAATGAACAGAAGGACTAGTCACCCAATTTGTCAGTTGCTCCTGTGCTAAAATGGCAAGTATTTCACTCATACATAGTAAAGCAGGTCAGTGGATTGGAAAAGTAGGTTTTCCTTATCCATACCAGAAAAATTAAATACTAAAAACAAACTTTCTCCTCAGCTCGTGAAAAATAGTCATTATTAAAGTTTAGTGAACTATGTTTTAGGTGAGTATAAACCATCAGGTAGATCCTTAGCACATGTTTTCAAACAAACATTTCATCAACTTTAGTTGAATCCATCTTCTTTTCCAGTACACTAAAATGCTATTGCTTATGACATGCACCTAGTTGAGACAAATGTATGGAGATGAATAGAGGCGGTACAGATCAGAAAGGGTAACAGAATCTTCTTATGCAGTGTATCCTCTCTGCCACTCAAAGATGCCTGATGACAATACAAGTAAGTTTTAAAGTCAAACTCTAAAAACACCTAATAGTTTTATGGTCTAACAACATCAGCTCTTGACTCACTGTAACATTCAAAACTATTAGAAAACCAAACAAAAAGACAACAACAGCAACACCACCACCACCAAACAAACAAAAACCCCCAACAACCCAAAGTTTTTTTAAAAACCAACCAACAAACAACAGCAAAACACACACAAAGAGAACACCTCAAACAAACAGAACGCAAACCCTTCAAACATTTTGCAGGCAGTTTATCTCTATGTGAAAACTCACTTCAGCTGTTTGGAGATAACAGCATGTAAAACAATAGGTGAAGCAGAAAGAACGGAGACTCATCACACACATATCATATGCTCAATGATTTACAGTAAAAGACAAGTCTTGCATGAATTCATAGACATATATAGACTGGCCAAGCTGCTGACAAGCTAACTTTCAGATACTCAGATGTGACAGTCGGCTTCATAAGCATCCAGCGAGAGCTGGTAAAAATAGAAAGTCATGAGCCAAAATACATTTCTTGGTATTCTTATAATTATTGCAGTAAACAGTGCTATTGTTCCATACATAATGAAATGGAGTGGATAGGGCATAGGAGTAGAAAACTGAGTCGCCTCAGCCTAAGGATGCCAGGTGAAACCTTTCAGTGTACAATCCAGTAAGAGGGAAAGTAGGCTGGTATTTGCCAGGCCTGTAAAATGAGCAGGAAATGCTACTGACACTTGTTCTTTGCTGCCCACACCAAGGCAGCATTTACTCACCAGTGTAAGATAATAACAGGGTAACTTCCATTTCAGTAAAGAGCAATGGTTATCACCATAATCTAATTGCAAACACTGTGGTGTACTATTTATGTTCATCCACATAAATTCGGTTTTAGTTACTTCCATTTCACTTTCACGAGGAAAAAACAAACAGAACAAGGCAAAATTAACTCTTTCCAGAACCGCAGTGAGTTAGATTTCACCATGGCTGCTAGAAGGGCAAGGGCTCATAGATCCCAGCAGAGTACAAATCTGGAACAGAAAGAAATGCTTTACCTTATGCACTGACCCTTAAATATTGCTAAATGGTACAAGCCAGGGCACTTCCCAAGTTGCTATTCCATATTAAGCTAACCAGTGCTTCAAGGAGCTGCTTCTGATTCTCTGACATCTGCCTGATTTGCCATGTCAGCAAGGACATAGGACATAGCAGGCCTAGAGTGGATTTGTCTCAGCTGAATCCAATGGCTACAAATGGATAATTAAAGGTGCAATACATAGATATTAAATTACAGATGACGTCAGAGAGAGATTAGTTTTTCTCTTCCACAAATAAAATCAATGGCAGTCCTGCTTTTTAAAATCAGCTGTCCTGGTGGAACAAGAGAGGATGAATGCTGATGTTCTGGTCTCAGAGCAGCACTGTAGGTCCACTTTTTTGCTGGAATAAATAGCTGCAAAGTGACACTGGAAAAGCAGTTGCCATCTAAATTCAGAGTAAGTGCTATGAAAAAAACTTTAATCAGTGGAATTCTTCTAAGGTCATGACAGAAGTAGCTTCCATGTGAACATCTTTCTTCAGTCTTGTTACATCTATCTTAGTAGAAAACGCAGGTTACCAAAGCCACTGGTCTTTCAAAACCGTATGACAGACCTTACCCAGTGCCCTGTTTCACTGTCTCATGACTATCTAAGAGGCAAGGTTGTTTCATTTTGGATGTTTTTCCAAATCTGATATTCCAGTGTTAGGAAGTAAAGTAGCTTGGCATGGAAAAGACTCACTTCTTCCTCTGAAAAGGCAAAATAAGTGTTTAAAAATAACCAGTGCAGAAATATGTCTGAGCTTCATTTTCACTTTTGCTTCCAAATTCCTCCCAAAGAAAATTCTGTTGAAGAATCAGTTCAAATTTCAAACTTTTTACTGTCTTGTACCATAGCATCACAGTTCATTTTTTTACCTGACTTACTTGTGAGGTTTTATATAGACATGAAAATTCTGTTATGCAACATAATGTTGATTTTTTTGCTGGTATTGGAATATTTTTTTTGTCTTTCCTTTGATTTAATTTCAACCTCTTATTGCTCTTGTGATATGAAATATCTTCTAGATGTTGCCATGATCATGGGTACTTGTGGTAATATCCTGTTTAATGTGTTAGAAATTTTCGAAGTGGGATATGAACATATAATGATGTTTCCACCTGAAATGTAGTTGACATAAGATATTATTTACAGCTTTTATTCAAATTCCACAAGATGTTTGAATTTGAGCACCCTTCTGAGGCTGGAACAGGTAATACAGGCATTCTTAAACAAAAAAATCCCTTGAGCAACAGTAAATCCCAAAGTAAAGTCAATCAAATGCACTCAGATGACCTCTCCACAGTGGTAAACCACATTTTGTGACAGCATAGTTCTCAGTAACTTCAAGAAGATACGGTATCTGAGGAGGCATAGCTTTCTACCACTGCAGTGCAAATACATCCCCATGTGTTGAACGTTTATCCCAAGGCTAAAGTGCTGTAATTTTCTTTTGAAGTCCCCAAAAATATATTGAAAAAGTGCAAAATATGGCATGTAAGATGAAGAATTTTCACAGACCCATACTCCCACTGTCTCTTGAAGCTGTGACAGTTGACAAGTATAACGCCTCAATCTGAGAGTTAACATCATCACCTTAAAGAAAGAAAATGCAATAGCATTAGTTTAAAAATCTGTAGTGATTTAAGAAAATAAAAAGCCTGATTTTAACAACTGCGTGGTAAAGAGTGAAAGCTCAATCTTCTGGATCATGCTGAAGTTACAGTGGCTCCTAAAGCTTTACATGTCCTTTACAAGAACATCTGCTGCAATCTTTTCTGAGGAAAGAATTATCTTTTATCTGTAGTCCAAATTCTGAATTTTCTATTACAACAAAGCTATTACTCACTTTCAGCCATATAAATGAAATAACAAAACTGAAATCTGTTTAGAAAGCATCCATGGTAATGCTTGTCATACATCTGTGTATGTGATTAAAAGTGTGCAGAACTGGGACTTCAGTGATGAGTTTAAATGCCCTGCATATTCGGTTCTGATACAGCTTGAGCTGCAAGTTAAAATTGGTAACATTAACAATCCTTTTTCCTGTAAGCAGAACTGTTTGGGTCATTTCCAAGGCACTGTGATAAAGTATCTGTGGCTTTTATGCTTCAACTACCTACTACTCATCATGGAAAAAAGGTTCTTTCCAGGGTTTCTTAAAACTGTCCAATGCTGAGAAGTATAAATGTTTGTCATCTGACTTACTGCATGTTGAAAGTAAGACAAAGTTTTTTTATCCTTAAAATGAGAAGTAAAACCACAAAGAGCAGTCTCATCTCCTTCAATTTCTTCATTTCCCTAAGTGGACAGAAGAAGCTACAAAGTGGAAAAAATCTGCAGAAGTAATACAAAAAGCCCAGGGAAGCTAAGCTATGCTCGGACAATATGCACTGGAATTATGTCCAGACATGCACCAATGCTGTCCTCCAGAATGCTGCTTGGCTTGAGCTTGTGTTCTTTAGTGAATGGCATGATGCCACTGAAGTTTCACACTGTCACATGAAAAATAAGAATGAGACTGCAGCAAGGTTTCTGAAGGTGAAAGTGTCTTTCTGAAGGTGTTATTTTAACTGTTGGCAGTGGATCAAACAGTTACAGTTAAGATGCAAACATGACATCCTGAAGGTGATTTGGAAATCGGTGAATTCATCCCCTCTTCATCCAATCTCTAGCTTTCATGCACAATTTTTTTTTTTTTTTTTTTTGAAGCTGGTGACTTCTTCATGTATTTCTTAGCAGTGAGAAACAAAAAAATCTCAAATCTCAAAAAATCCTTTCCTTGGAAAAGCCCTGAGTTGTCTCTGTGTTCACTTGGTTAGCTGCATCACAGTGTTACTTCATTTGTGCTCCTTGGCAGCCTCAGGGCTGACTTGAGTACACTATGTGAGGGTCTGCGTGAACACCAAGGAATTACGGCTGAACCAAGTACTCTGTACATAACACTGGCTACAGCCTCTCTCCTCACAATGCATTAACCTGTCAAACTTTTATCTATAGGTAACAAAGTTGATTTTTCTAAGTAGGTGCTTAAGACTTTTTTTTGTCATATTGTTATATAGTTTTCTATGGTGGTGTCTGTGGTTTGTTTTTTTTCCAGTTCAATTTTAGTATAGAACAAATAGATGCATCCTGACAGGTTTTTTAGGCATTATCTTCCCTCTGAAATGTAAAAATTCCTGGATGTCTAGGCAAGTTAGATTCTCGTAAGACAAGAAGTAGCCTAGGAGATGATATAATATTCCAGATAAATGAAGTATCATTTTATTTGTTGTTAAAACCTGTAGCCTGATCCAATAGCATAACAGACTATTGCCACAAAAAATCTTGATGCTTTCTAAAGCAACCAGCTTTCTGTGAATATCCTTCTCAGCCAAGACTACTAGAACCCCAGTTAGTATACAGAAGTGTGTGCTGAGCTATGTATGAAAGCTATTGGTACCTCAGTGAAAGAGAATCAATATTTATAAATTTTTACAATGCCCAAGAGAAAGTCAAAACTTCAGACACTGCATTTTTAAAAAACTCATGGAAAAAAGAATTTAAACTCAAAACTACACTCCATTTTGATGTAACATTGTTTGGGTTGCAATCTAGATATTTTTTAAGATTTTAGATGTAAGAAAGAAAAATATGTAAGTGTAAATTTAAAAAATTGGCTATGACTTACTGTTCTCATCCTTTGCATTAGGGTTCAGTTTTCTTTGCCTGTCTGTTAAAGTAAATATATACAAATTTAGCTTAAACATTTCTAGATTTGAAAGAAACAATACAATTCAACAAACCTTTACGTTAAACTGAGCTGTAAGCACAGTTAGGTTTATTATTAAATCATATCAAATAAATGAACTTCTCTACGTTCCTTTTCCTTTACAAAACTTGAATAAAATTCTGAAGTCAAAATGTTAAGACTTTTCTTTCATGACTATAAATACATTTGTCAGGTTACTGGAGTCTGTTTATGTGCAGGAAAATACTAGAATAATAGTCTGTTTGCTCTATTACTTTTGCACTACTGCACGGGTGAACAAGGAAAGAAATGCTGTGATAGTCCTGTATCGCACCATTTTAGTTATAGAGTGATAATGGAGTTGAAAAATAAAAATTCTGCATAATACACTGTAGCCACAATGTCTTTGTAGGTATAAAGAAAACACCATTCAAACTGCTTTTACAGTCCTACTTACCCAAAGCAAAGTTTGTTTGTGCTCTGTACAAAACACTAACTGGTCAGTTTTAAAAATGTAGCTTTCCATACACCTTGTCTCACATTGGTAACAAAATGAGGAGAATAAAACCCAACTCAAATTATCCAAGATCCCATTTTATACCCTCTTGTCATCTAGAAATAAATGTGACCAAAGTCATGCAAGTGTGCCTAGAGTTACTAAAAATTCCTAAAGGTTGTTCACAGGCAAAAAAAAAAAAAAAAAAAAAAAAAAAAAAAAAAAAAAAAAAAAAGTGAAAAGTTTCACTATCTGAAGTAAAATGTACCTTTTTTGGGTTGCTCATTCTTGAATGATTTTCTCTTCTGAAGAATTATTAGTACAGAGAGAAGGACAAGTACAGTCACACATATGGGGATGATTAAAGAGATCAGGAATTTTTGTCCACTATGCTGTGTACTCGTTAAAGCTGTCAAAAACATGAAAGGAAAGTAAATGTATAACTTTAAAAACAGGCGTTGTTTATCAGGTTATCAGTTCTGTTTCTCTAAAGTTTTCTCTAACTGAACAAAGGATTTTTAAAATTTATCAACATAGTGATTTACACTCATTTTATGATTAATTTGTTCTGAAATATTACTGTAAAAAGCCTTAAAAAAAAGTCAAATCTCTCATTTGTATGATATTTGAGTCTGGCATCATCCTATTGGCATCTGCCTTTGAAATAGCTGTATATATTGATGAGACCCACTCTCACTCTTCTCCAGACTAAACAAGATCTCCTCATTAGAGAGATGCTCCAGGCGCCTCATCATCCTTGTGGTCATCACTGAACCCTCTGCAGTACCTACTTCTCTCTTGTGTCCTGAGGAGCCCAGAACTGGGCACAACACTCCACATGTGGACTCACTACTGCTGAGTAAAGGGGCAGGATCATCTGCCTTGACCTGCTGGCAATGTTCTTTCTATTGTGCCCCAAGATACCATTAGCTTTCTTGGCTGGCTCATGGAGAGCTTATTGTCTGCCAGGACTCCTAGGTCCTTCTCTGCAGAACCACTACACAGTGGTTCTGCAATGAAGGCAGATTGTGAGGCAATTCCTCCCCAGGTGCAGGACCTTAGACTCAGTTAAACCTCATTAGGTTTCTCTCTGCCCAACCCTCCAGCTAATCAAGGTCCATGGAATGGCAGCAGAGCCTTCAGGTGGGTCAGCCACTCCCCTCAGTTTAGTGTCACCAGCAAACCTGTGGAGAGTGCCTTTGATTCCTTTGTCTGGGTTGTTGATAAAGTGAATAAGCCTGGACCTAGTATTGATCTTTGCGGAATGCCAGTGACAGCAGGCTTCCATCTTGTTTCAGTTCCTCTGATCACAACCTTCTGGACTCTGTCATGTAACCAGTTCTTGATCCTGTTCATCTAACCCACATTTCCTGAGCTTACCCATGAGGATATTATGGGCAGCAATGTCAAAAGCCTTGCTGAAGTCAAGGTAGACAGCTAGGTAAAACAATTAAGAAGGAGACTATCAGGGAAGATACCCATGCAGCTGAAAAAATTCCCACTGTGTTGACGGGAAAGTAGTGAAAGCTAACCTAAAATTAAAATACATAGAAAAAAATACAGACTGGTTCATTGAAGTGGAAGCTAGCTGAGACTTCAAAGCCATAAATAATACTGATTTGTTCCATTTCCCAAGAATCAGTATTACACCAGTTTCTAGAACTGAACTCTGGTGATGGACCATAGTACATGATGTATATATGAACACTGTTGTGTACAAGTTCAAGGTCATACAAACCTGAAGTGGAAATGTGAGCTGAAGTTTCTCCATGCAGTTCTTTATTCCAGAAGACGCAGGTGTAGTTCTCACTCATATTTGGTTTGACTATCAGGATGCTGGTGATATTGTAGAGGCCTTCTGCAGTCAGTGTATAGGTGGTATTTGCAGGTCCACTGAGACTGAAATTCTCATTTTGCCAGAAAACCTCTGCCAGAGGAAATCCTTCTGACTGGCACATAAAAACAAACTTGTCTTCACCTGGTATTCTCACTACTTGAGTGTTTATTCTCTTGTAAGATGCTGCATAAGAAGTTGTTGAGTGAAATTGTTGTACGCAACAATAGTCATTGTTATACTTCACTTTCCCTGCTTCCCTTTAATGCTATGTATTCTCTGGTTATATCTGTGGGACACTTATTTAAAATGATGAAGAGTTTTGTAGAACAATGGAAAATTGATTATCCAATCCTTACCATGCCTACAGCAAAACAACACACTACAGTACTTTATACAGGGCAGCAGTTGACACTAAATTTATAATTTATTAAGACACAGGAGACAAGTGGAATCTTATGGGACTCTTATTTTCACTTTTAGAATATGCCACTTCCAGAAAGGCTGATTTTCATGTTTGTTTGACCATAGCTTATAAACAGTGTAATATTTTCATCATATTAGAACAAAATTGACTTTTCAGAGGAACTAATGTGGGTCTAAAGAAGTTCTATGTCCATTTTCACTTTTGATAAAAATTTTTATTTAAATGTCTGAGTGGAAAACAAATGCTGCCTTGCATCACAGACATGCAATTAGTGGGAAACACCAGAAGTCTTTCAAAGATCTGGTCTTTCATGCTGTTCAGTGACATATACCTCTGTTAATAATGCTCATTTGGCTTCAATGAGCACAGAAAATCACGTCCTTGCTCTGGGAACTGCAGTCACTTGAGGAATCCCCAGCCACTTCGGTAATTGCAGCAGAGTTCATAAGTATATTGAAGCATCTCTGAGAAACTTTTGGGAATGACCAGAGGATGGCCCAGCAAGACAGGGGATCTGATTCCTGCCTTCTCCAAAGGAGAGGAGGGAGGAGGTAACAATGGAGAAGAGGCTGTAGAAAGAAGGTGAAAGGAAGAAGGATGAAAAGAGAACAAATGCTGTCCCTCCCCAGGACCAGGTGCTCCTGGAGGAGCTCAGCTGTTGAACCAAAGGCTAGCCACCACTAAGAGAGCTGCTTTGGTTCATGTGAGGGCTGAGTGCAAAGTCCTGGTCGGACAACTAGCAACAAATTCCTTCAGATTACCCAATCTCTGCAAGCTTGTAGGAATTTAGTAGAGACGTCTCAATGAGTATACAATTACATTTAATTTAATCACTCACCTTTTACTTCCAAAGCAATGTACTTGTAGTCCACACCCTGATAGTCAATGAGACAAAGGTATGATCCTGCGTCTGTCATCTTCACATTGGTGATCTGAAGGATGACTCGTCCCACCTTCAGTTCACTGTGCAGAAGTGATGCTCTTCCTATGTAATCAGGATGTTGGGATGGATGGAGTGCCTTCCCATTGCGGAATGTGTACACCTCTTTTGATTTCAACCAGCCCTGCCTTTCCTGCTCCCAAACAACAGTCAAAAGTCCTATATCTGCTGAGCCATTCCCTGTGCCACAGGGAATTTGCATTCCATGGTCACATTGTTCCCATACTCTGCAGTGTAGAGCTGTTGAGGAACTTCAACTGTAAATAAAGCAATGTGAAGAAAAGAGAACAGTTTCATTCATTTCATCATAATATGTTCTGATTTTCTTTAAACTTAATCAAAACTGTGTTAGATAGGATATAGATAATATACTATATACAGATAGGGGTATTAATATGATTTGACTAAAAGTTTTAAGCATTTTTTGTTCATATTCACACTTACATTTTTACCATATAGCAATTATAGCAAATCATCTATATACTGTATTGATTACGGAATCTGAAAGATGAGAGCAAAATTACCAAGTTTTATGGGTTGCGTTTTTTTCACATTTTATGAGTAACTTAAGGCTAGACCAGTAGTTACACAGGGACCATTTTTATCAAACTATGATATGTTATCTTACATATCCTAAGGTTGTAGTAAAAGCAACAATTAATTGTGGAAATTGTAAAATCTAATTTCATTATCCTTTACAAAAAGAAATACCAGCGTAGTTGCACTGGATAAACATGTATAGTTCAGAATTGCTATGTAGCAATTAGTTTTCACAAACCTGGAACCATGTATCATTTGATCTCATGCATTTTCTCAGATACATGCAGCAGTATTACAGAAAATATATCAAAATAATCGTAGCCATTCACGCAACCTGAAATTATTGTTATGAATGGGCTGCCCTTTTCAAGTGTACTTGATACTGCAGAGTTATTTATAATACATCATTCAGTATACCTTGTTACTACTTCCCATATTGGTAGACAATTCAGGAGCCCTTGGAAGTGATGGTAGTGACATTCCAGAGAGAAGTCCATGCAATTGTTCATGCATTCTTTTTATTGGATGTGTCTCTGAAATACTTACAGGGAAACCTTAGCATTGCTAGGTTCCCCTTGGCAATGTTTGTTTGTTCACTCTAAGACAACTGTAACAAGGGAAAAAATAATGTGAAAAGGTGCCAAGCTCTTTCTGTGTTTTAGCCTGCTTCTGCTACAGGCACGGACAGGGGAACACAAGTGATTATGCTTCATTCCGTCTTACACTGAGATTGTTATACTTCCCAGTGAGCATTGGTTGCTTTGGTCGTCCTCCTCACAGCCATGCCACTGATGCTGGACACGTTAGCTGCCAGTACACAATATGTTAAAGAAGCCTGACTCTGGAAAGTGACGGACACCTGTGCTCAGTCAGTGCCAGTGCCTTCTATAAGATGGAAAGCAGAGGCTCCCAGACATTACTGACCATTCATGCAAGTATTACTGGAGGTGCTGAAGACCACATACTAAAAGCTGCGTTGGTTCTGCTAGTGGAACTGGAAGGCAGTTTCTCTCTTTCCTGAAACCATGGAGAGCTGTGTTTCCAGCAACAGTATTGTGAGGATCTGGAACATTTTCTCAGGTAGATCTGAAATAAAAGTAGGATTGCATTAGAACTTGTAACAACTACCTTCTGCTGAGGCAGATCAGAGCCATGCTAGCCTTTACAATCCATCACAGCTGATAAACAGCAAAACCAGAAACAAACACTAGGCTACCAGCAGAAACAAGGAAAGTCCTTATTAGTGCAACTTATGCACACACAAAGAATATGAAACAATGGCAATGAAACTGTGGCAAATAAAGAGAACTAAAACATTTCCACAATTTCAGTCATGACATTTTCAGGATCTGTAGCTTTCAGGCAGTTTTAAATAGTCTGACAGGGAAATGCTTTTTTATTTTTTACTACCCACAAATAATAATCAATTGCAATTGACTCCTCCCATGCTGGAATGATTCGTGAACAAACACAAGCAGATTTTTTAACTGTCTGCACTAACACCTGATCTAGTTTACAAGATTTTTAGCCCTGCTTTAGTTTCAACTCTGCTTTGCATGGGGTATTTAGCAGTTTCTTATTGCCTCAAACCTAAAGACCAGGAAATACCTGGAACACATTGTTTCTGTTGAGGCAGTGGAAGTCTCAGCATGGGTAAATTGAAGTTTGCTCCAGAAAGGGTTAGAAGGAAGACTTACTGCTGCTATTCTTTCACTTTACATATGGCAATGTCTGACGTGTACAAATCACCTTGTAGTTTGCCTGACAGCAAACCGACAGCCCTGGAATAATGCAAAAGGAGAAAGTACAGTTTTAGAGTGAGTGTTCCAGTAGCAAACAAACTATCACGTATTTTTTCATACTAATGTATACACATCAACAGAACTAAAAAGAGAAAAAAAAAACAACAAAGAAATGACAGGGGCAAAATTTATAACAAAACTAATGAGAGAAAACAGAAGAATTACTTTGAATAAAGCTTGCTAACATGCAGTATAATCTGAAAAAAATATTGAATAATATCCCGAAATAAGCTACAAGGAAGTAAAGGAGAAAGTAAAGAAAGAAAAATTTAGACTTCCCCTAGAGCTAGACTTACGGGAGAAGGGGTTTCATTTTGCGTCCCAATTCTTTTGTGGGCTCAGCTTGAAACATTCTGGTTCCAATTTTCTCAGGTGCTGCATTTCTCTCATTGCTTCTGCCCTTGAGCTTTCAGTGTCTTGCAAAGCGAGGCTCAAGCTTTAGCAAATTAGCAGCCAAAATTATGGAACTTCTGGAAATTTAGACCCTTAATCATATGATGTCGCACATAAAAGTTTAAATGCAAACTACTGTAACCAGACTTATTACATGTAAATGAAAGCGAGTTAGCTTTATCAGAGGACTAAGTCCATCACTACTTAAGGTGTGATGAATCATACTTACTATGGCTGTGTGAGAAAGAAGCTAATAAACATTATCAGTATCTCTATTTTCCAGATGCAGAACTAAAGACTGTTACTATTTGCCATCCTCAGTCTCCTGCTATGCTCACTTCTCCACACAGCTTACCTTGAAGAAGATGGACGTAAGGGGAAGAACTGAATGAAGAATGGAACAATAATTCACATCGATATTTAGGTCCTTGGATTAACCTTATGTGAGACATTTTAGGTATTCTGCTCTCTATTTACACTTCAGAGTACATTGAGAATGCAGAGCATGTTTATTTTATACTAGAGGGGATAGGATTTTTAAAAATATATATTTTACTGATAGTAAAAATAAGAAGATACACAATCAAAGCCCTGCAGATAATTATAATTATTAAATATCAAGTAAATCTTGCCTGACCAGAGGAATTACTTTTAGAAAAGCATTACATGTGATATAACTACACAAAAGAATCCAAATATGAGAACATTTTAACTTGTGATACTGAAAGCAGTCATAGAATGCTTGCGGAAATCAGGAAGGATCTGTATTAGAAAGATCAAAGATCTGTTAGCATAGATGTGTATTAGAAAGATCAAGGATTTGTCAGCAAGGATCTATATTAGAAGGCATCCTTCTTTATTTCCATAATCTCAGTAGCAGACATCAAGTTGTGCAATCTCAGTGTAATCTACCCGTGCAACTTCATCATATGGCTCTGACATACTTCCATAGAGAAGCTTGCACCAGCATCTGGAAGGTGCTTTCTTCTGAACTTGCACTACTAACCATTTATGATCTTACAGAATAGCCCTCATGTTCTCCCTGCTTTTCATAAAATATGTGTCATGCCCTGCTCTTCAGTAGTCCTTTTACACAACTATTCTAATTTATCCTAAGCCTATGCACAGCACTGTGTCTTGTTTTTCTGTTAAGCAAAAGGCCATGTCTAAAATATATTCATCAAATGCCTGTTGAAAATTCACAGGGATAGAAGAAGGAACTCTGTGCCATAAAACTCAGCACGTAATGCTTCTTGCAGCAAAGTGAGGAATTGAAAATACATGTCTGAGAACAGTAAGAAGTAGCATGACATTTCAAGAGCAATTTGGATTCAGTCAGTAAATTGATTTCCCAGACCAAACTGCAGAAGAAAAAGCAAGTTATCACACACTGCTCTGTGATTATGAGAGTTAAGTTGAAAAAAACTTGGATAATTGAGGTGGTGAAAAGCATCCCATCAAACATCTAAAAATCATCATGGGTTTTTTGGAGTTGTAATAGTTTCAATGAAGATGTAGGGCTCAAGACAAAAATTTTGAACAGGACTAATGAAAACAAAAGTATGACTATCATCAGGGAAAATGAGGAATACAATCTTATCTTTTTGTACGGCTTTTTTGATTTACTGAAAATACAAAGATTGTATTTTCAGTAAATACTTGATTTCATTGGCCCACAAGTAACATATTCTGGTAAATTTTTGTAGTGAATGCTGACTGAAAGCCTGATGGCAATGATAATAAATTGCTTAAGTTCCAGTAAAGATCAAAATGATACTAAGTATTGTTTTTCTCCTCTTGATTCATTCAGGTGATCATGCCTGACTTTAGTCCTGGTCCCAGCTCACATATCCAGAGGGTTTATAACACTTGTCTCAAAAAAGGGTAATTTTTGGCCTACTTCACATAAAATCTGAAGTGATTGTCCAAAATCCTTCTTGTAAGGAGTGAGAAGGATATTTCTTGTTGCTTTGGAAAATTTAGACTCAGCATTCCCATTTCAAACTGTACAAGCTCTGTGTTCCATGTGACAATATTATTCCATTTTCAACCTAATGTATAGACTTTTTTCCATTCTACAGACAGAAGTGAAAAGGTGCATGTCTTGACATAGCTGGATGTTATAAGGATTCTCTCAGAAACTGAAGCTAGTGGCAAAATATGAACATCAATCTGCTACATCCTTAAACTGTGGAGCTCTTGAGCAAAAGCTGGGGTATTTCGTTTAAGAATCTGTGCTTTGTATAGACCTCTTTGGTATGTGTTTATTGTTATTTACTGGATCCTATTTTGAGAAAACACTCGTGTGAACCCCGGTGAGTTGGCAACTGAGGTTGGCACCGATCTGGTCATAAGAGTTAGGATTGATTTGGCGTTAGTGACAACTCTCACAATGTTCGTAATGTTAAGTTTACAAGAAGTATTTTAAGCAAAGAGGCATAAAGATCACAGAATATTTTGCAATCTACTCCTTTCTAATAAGGATTGAAACCCACATCTGAGTAATGTAGACTAAATCCTATTCTTTTCATCCATGAAAGATCATAATGCTTTTCTTAAGTAAAAGAAGCACCTTAGTATAAGATCCTCTGGAACTACCTTTCATTAGTACCCTTGCTGTGATTGCTCCTGCACATGGCAGGGAGGTTGGAGAAGATCACCTTTAAAGATCACCTTCCATTCAAATCATTCTGTGGTTCTGTAGTTATATGATTATTCTCAACACACGTTTAACAAAGCATCCTGAACAAAATCCGTGTGTGTACGCTAAACAAAATAACCAGAGGCACAGGGATTCAGGGGCCTTATAGTCTAATAAATAATGAAAAGCCCTTTCCTGGAAACATTGTTTCAGCTATTAAAATATTTGCATTCCAGCAAATGGATGATTTAGAACAGTAAACACATTTAGGATCTACATAATGAATCTTAGCAGAATTAAGCAAGGAAAGTTTTTTAGACCAATAATTTCCACTAAATTACTGGAAAAGCTAACAAGCTTTCAAGCACACTGGCTTTCTTCCAGGTTTAAAGCAGGAGTCAAATCAAGTTCACAATAACCACTCATATTTCATTCTAGAAGATCAAAGTTAAAGGACTAAGGGGTACTTGGTCCTTTTAAAGCTTAATGGCTAGTAGACAAGCTATAGATCCTTCTTTGAATTGTATTTCCCTGCAGAACGAGGTATCCTGCTGACAGCATTTATGATGTGGTTCTTCTTGGTTTTATCAGGTATAACACAGGTATTTTTACAATGTAGAGGGAAGAGGGGACATTGAATTCCACAGCTGGGAGGATAGAAATGTCACCAGGCTGGCCAGTTGGCCCGTGTCCACCTCCACACTAACTGTCCCATGCACTTTAGCAAACAAGGTTTTGCAAGTGGTCTTGCATCCTGAGACATCTTGAACTGGTAGATTTTGTTACGGATTTGAAACACCAATATTGCAATTGATCTATTGTTGGGGAAGATGAATCAGGGAAACCTTATAAATATGATTGCTTAGCAAAAGATTCTGAAAATATGAAACCTATATTCGAAATAGAAATGGAAGCTTACTTCGAGTTGTAGGATACCGAGTCTTAGTTACTATATAACCTGAAAACAATAGCCTAGCCAGCTGAAGGAGAATCCCTTTTTGAGTGAACAATACCTTCCTGCTGGCTAAGAAACCAAAGGTCAATGCAGCAAAACAGAAAAGTCTAAAGAGTAGTTTTTAGAGTTTAAAATACAACATAGTATGGTAATGTAGTAGTTCTCATAGGCTATATGTAGATTCTATAGGATTTTGTGTCTTGTATTGGTTGGTCACTGTAAATTAGAATATTCACCACAAAAGAAGATATAATGCATTGTAAAAAGGACCTCGCTCTCTTACCTCCTCTTCAGTCTGCTCTTACCTTCTCTTTTCTTCACTCTTACCTCTTCCCCCTGCTCTCTTACCCCTGCCAATCTATTCACTCCTACATTCAATGTTTTTGCTCTGCTGCTGACAGACTGCAGCAATACTGAGCTGAGATCAGCTCAGACTATGCTTTCCTAATCCCTCTACTTCTACACTCACTGTCTTATTGTATTGGAAGGCTAGAACCCATACTAAGCATAGGACAGTGCCTTCTGGAAATAATCCAAAGTTACAAACTCATCTTAATCAAAAGCAATCAAACTGTGTTAACAGGCATCTGACTTTGCTCCATTTGACACTCCCTGTGTGAAATGGAGTCTTATGCTTAGAAAAGAGACTATCTTCTCATGCAGCCATGTACACAGCAAAAGATTATATGGTCCCAGTCACAGTTTGTTTTGTCTTTTCTGTTACTGAAACTCTGCTGCCTTCTGTGCATTTTGCAAAGGAAGCAAGCTTTTTTCAACAGCTTTTAACACCCTAATCTGTGCAGAAAGACACAACTTTTTGTCATCTTCATGAAATGGCTAAACCAATTTTACTTTCAGTGAAGGATCCAGTTTCTAAAAAAGAAACAAACCAAAAAAAATTTTAAGAAAACTTTTAAAATCCTAAGTCAGAAAATTAACAACAGAATAAACAAAAACCAAGCATTCTTTAGATCCTCATGCAAACTATAACTGTTCTATATCTCACCATCAGAAAGAAGGTACTTTGTTTCTATTTCAGGAATTTCATAAAAAATCCCAACCATGCATATTTAAATTTGTTCGAATGCCATTTCTCCAGCCTGTCTCAGTATATTCTTTGGACGTAATCTCTTCTTCTCATTCTCTTAAACCTACCTTATTCAAATATCATCTTACTTGCTGTTTTTCCTGTATCTTTTGCAAACTTGTTGTAGTCCCTTGTTGTCCACCTCACCACACAGGCAATTTATTGTTGGGACCATTCCTTTGTTCCTGATGTTTACCTGTGACAGCCTATTTGCATTTCAGTCTGCTCTCCACCTCACTTCAACTTTCAGGTGAAGACATATAATTTCTCACTTCCTCCTTTGCTCACACTATCTGTGAATTCTCACTTTCCTTGCATTGTATAACTGTCACCTGTTGAATATTTTCCACTGTCCGTTTTTTGTTCCATGAGAAATACAATCATTCTAACATGGCTGCAATTTTTTTTCTATAGATCCTAGGATAGAACTGGGATGAAATTTCATTACATTTATAAAGCAGTTGTGTATATCGTAGAACCTTTCAGAGCCTTTCCTTTCAGCTCTTAGCAGCATTACTGAATACAGGCTGACACTCTGGCATGATATACTGTGAATTTTCTTTCATGTCTTCAGCTTCTACAGAAAGAAAGACTTCTCAGAGAGGCACGAGGACTTCTCCTCTTCATAGCCTTTGCTTTTTCTGTGATGCAAAAGGGGAAAGTCTCCAAACTTGCTGTACAATCAAAACAGCCTATTGTCTGCAGGTAGTGTGTTAGTAACAACCAAAAGAAAGTAAACAGAAATATATAGATACAAATATAGAGAGAGTTTTTTTTCTCCATTCAAATCGTCCCTGAAATTCAGGATGAAATATTTATTAAGAGCTACATCCTCATGCATGAGTCTCAACAGCACCATTCTTCTGCTTTTGCCTGTGACAGAAGATAGAGTTGCAAGACAGATTCAGCTTCCAAAAATATCAGGATTAGAAATTATATGGACCTGTGTTTTAGGATACGGAATTTATCTTTCATTCCGAATCAGAATCTGTATCCCAGTAATCATTTGAAGACAAACTTAAAGGAAAGTAAAAGTAAATGTAAGTAATTCTTAAGAAGCTACGAAAAAACCTGCAATTCATCCATCAGTCAGAAATACAGGAAACATAAATTTGTATTTTATCAGCATTATACTCACTTCAGATCTTTTTGCAGGTCATTGCAATCTGATTCATGTAACAGCAAAAATTTTCAAAGCTCTATTCTATTTGCACAATAGCAGAAACTACCCAACTCTTATGACAGTGTATAACATGCAGCAATAGCACAGCTTGTAGGCTGATCTTATTCAGGCTTTATGTCATAAAAAACCTGACTATATTGAAAGGACGTTTCTTAGGATGTTGTTAGCAGTTTCAGTTTCATTCTGAATGTACACTGAGCTCACTCCTCTGCATTGCTGAGAATATGCATGCATCCAAAAAAATTATACAAAGCATTCTGTAAAATCTATGTGCTGAAATTGTGCTTTTGATTATACCCATGATTTTTCAGTGAGTTTATAACCATTGAGAGTAGTGTACAGCATTGGCATCTGAATTTGCATTTACTAGGACTGTTCTACATTCATGAAACCATTAAGTTACATTTTCTTAGTTTTCATCAGATTTTCTTAGATTTCATCAGATTTCATGACAAATATCACAAGAATTTGTCAAGCAATTACCTAATATTTGCAGAACCCATTTCCTTTTAAATTTCATCTAAATTGATGTTATTACAAAAAAACCCAAAAAACCAAACCAAAACAAATCATTATAAGGCTAATCAAACACTCCAGTGACGTTATGTATCTCCATCCTTACAAATGCATCCAACTTCCAAACTTTACAGGACAAAGCTTGGGCAATTGTTTTTAAGATGTCACTGCTTTGAGTGGAAGATTGGATTAGGTGACCGATAGATCCCCTTTCCAATATAAAAGTATTTTGTTCTATCAAACAGCTTTATCAATTTAACAGCATCTTTTCATTTTTCATCACACTATCTTTTAGTTTAGGATGACATCATGATTGAGAGACATAAAAGAGATACAGATGCATTTGAGCTAGAGGTGGGACTCACATACTCTTCTGTCTCCTATTAGATTCTCACTGTTTGCAAGAATTGTGTTCTACCTCAACACAAAAATGATTGTAGCTTTACTGCTGTGAATCCTAACTGGTTTGGGATGATATATGATGATTGCCTACCTCGCAGTTCCAGAGTGATTTATGAAATTATGTCTCCTGCTGCCTAGTACAGAGCAAACTAGTTTAACAAAACCACTGTTACATTACTTTATTTTTCCTCCATAAGCTTATCATGCGTAGCCCCGTAACACAAAGTAATTCATGGGTTGTTTCACCTTTTCCCAGAAAAGCTCCTATGACTTCTTTGGCAGAAGTCAATGATTTGGATGACAGAAAAGAAACACCAATGTTACTTCATGGTCGCCATCACCATCTTCTACTCATTCTGAGCCAGTCCTGCCTACAATATATTTTCTTCATGTGTTCCCATTTTGGAACAAGGAGATAGCTCAGTGAAATTTCCCAAAAGTCAGTGACTTGCCTTGGGCATCACATGAACCCTTGCCTGGGACAATCATATATTTGTGGGACCAGAGAAATATGGAGAGAGAGAGAGAGAGAAACAGGGAATCTGGGAGAAGATGCTGAAAAACCAGAAGTCCTACTGTTAACGTCTGCAAAATCAGAAATTCCACTGTTAATATATCTGTTGTTTCCTGGCTAGCCCATGCTTGAATGATACTTTTTTGGCCAAAGGGGAAAAGGGATACGCTTGAAGGTCCTGCAGTTCTGCTCTGTGAAAAGCTGTGCAGTCAATAGCAATGATTCTATTTTTCATATTATTATCTCTTTAATGGAATTGTAATTGTAATTTAATTCATATTCCACAAAATTAAATGCCACATCACAAAGCAAGCCACCACACTGGTTTACAGTTACATTTGTCAAATAAATGAGTCCTAAACTGAAGTACCAATAATTAGCCAATTTTGATTGTGCACATGAACCAGGCTTCTCTGAGCACCTTTGGAAATCTAATAATGCCTGGCTACTAGGAAGTAAAATGCAGCCTACTGAACCTAAGTCTGCTCCTGCTTCCTGCTGTATTTTATCATCCAGATACCTGAAAACACTGAAGTGGCATGCAGATATTTTTAACTGAAGGAAAAAACGTTACTACATGTATAGTGCTTAACGGCATTTTTTATGTTAGGATAGGAAGGTGTTGGGGGTTCTCAGGTTTCTTCTCCACTGGAATGCCCACCCAGGGATGGCAATTCTCAGGTTGTTTTTCTTTTCCTGAGATTCAGGTGGTGGTTTGAGTGGGCCTTTTTTGCCCTCTGAAGGCCCCGAGCCAGACGTGAGAAAAAAGCGGAGTCTTCAAGGTCTTTTTCTCTTTGGTTTCTCGCATTGTTTATTATTTTTTTGTCTTACAATTTTCTCTGTGCCCGGCTGAGATGTTCACAGCTGCTCGGACACAGGACGACTCCCCCCGCGATGGAAGGTCACTGCCTTTTATACAGATAACTACGTGTATATTATTTACAAATATGTGCCAATGCCTAATACCTATACTAAAGGGGTCAACCCTACTCTGACCCAATCTCCTTTAACTACTTTGTGCCACTGTCACCAGAAGATGGAGGCCAGGGGAGAAGAAGGAAGAACTCAGGGCAACACCCTAAATCCTCCATCTTGTTCTCCATGCACCTACATACTAAGAATCCTAAAACTACAAAATTTTCCAACCTGTGACACACTACACTACTGTCTGTCACACCTTTGTGACTTGTAATTCTTCTCTCAGTCTTAGAAGCTTTTTTCCATGGTCTGAAGTCAAAGACGGTGTCTCTCTGGGCTCTGTGCCAGGGTCTACAACCCCCCTGTACAGATTCCAGAGCCCCCTGTACAGATCT
Organism: Chamaea fasciata; assembly: GCF_029207755.1. Lineage (NCBI taxonomy): Eukaryota > Metazoa > Chordata > Aves > Passeriformes > Sylviidae > Chamaea > Chamaea fasciata. Next base: position 12,334,106 of record NW_027094089.1, read on the forward strand.
CAAACCCTCTTGCTCGGGTCCCAGACCTCTCTGCCGAGGTCTGTAGCCTCCCAGGGCACCCAAAAGAATCCCCTGGACTCCAACAGGGGGTTAGGTTTGTTCCTTCTTTCTCTAAAGAATTTTTCCCCATGTGTTACCAAGGAGACCAAGTGTTGGATACTTGAGAGTACTTAACCAAAACAAAGAGGTGGACAAAGTTGGAATGAGGAGATAATGCAGGTAAAAGACAGAGCTTGAGGCAGCTGTGGGCTGTTCTTTTTTCAGCATTCGGGGAGAGAGAATGGCTGGGCTGTTGCTGGCTGGAAGAGTTTCACTGTGGCCCAAGAGATCCAATCCTGGGAAATCTACTATCACCGGTTCAGCCTGAATCCTGAGCTTTCTCTGCCACCCGCGGGAGCTGGGCCAGGCCCTGCCTCGCCTTTGGCTTCTTCGGCGCTGCTCCTCTTGCTACAGTGTGACCCTGCACCCCCTGCACTGCCGGGACATCCTGCCCCTGCCTGCCGGGACAGCCTGCCATCCCAGCTACCAGCCCGGGACTTTTCCACTGTTTCAGCTTGGTGCTCTGAGGATCCTGCAGGGACACAGAAACCAAACTGCCCTGGGTTTTGTGAAACAAAGCCCTCAAGGTTCTTGGTACTGTTTTCTTTTGTTATTAATGCTGTAGTTGTTTAAGGTTGTTTTTGTTTGTTTTGTAATACATACTAGTAAAGAACTGCTACTCCTATTTCCCAAATCTTTGTCTAAGAGCCTCTGATTGTAAATTTATATTTGGAAAAAAAAAAAGGGGGGGGGGGGGTTTACACTCTCCATTCCAAAGGAAACTCCAGCTTTTACCTGGCAGATAATACCTGTCTTCCCAAACCAAAACAGAAGGATTTCCACTTATTTAGTTCTCATGAGCTAAATTTGTTCTATTTTCACTTTGGTGTGTATTCTCCCTCTGTAATGAGCAGCAAATACTTGATCTGAAAAGACTTACGGCATTAAATCATAATTATGTGGGCCTGTATCCCTGTATTCATAAAAGCGAAGCCACAAAACTTAGATTATACTAAAAGCTTAACTTCTAAAATAAGATTAGACAAGTTCAGCTTTGTATTTCAGAGAGGTATAAAATACAGCTTATTTAGTGAGGGAATGTCTTTTCACCTTACCTGTTAGTCACCACATGTGCTGGGAAAACCCTTTTTCTGACCCAGAGACGGGGCTCCTGAGAGGCATTTTAAAAGATTTTATTCCATTTTCAGTCTCATGAGAAAGGTGAGATGGTACAAATGTTACAATTCATGCCATTACAATCAGAAGCCAAATTATTTCCTAATTACAATACATTATAAGCACTTTTTGGCCTATCAGCTTTTGCCACACAATGCTGCTAACGCTTCTAGGGCAATCATCTATTAAAATACCCCACGTGTATCTTGCTACAATACATCTTTCATAGTTCTATTTCTCCAAAATATCTAGTCTATTTGCAAGGTCATAATTTGAAACTTGTTTGTAGTTCAATTTCTCTCTCAACAATGTCTGTCTATTCCATAGCCTTTCTAAGTTAGCACACCTTCTCTCAGAGTTTGCATACAGGTGTACAGGACTATGTGAGCCTTCTGTCAGGCGTTGAGAATTCTTTACAAATCTGTTTCCCACATCACGTCTTGCTTTTTTAGGGAGGTAGCAAAATATTTGCTTCCCATCAACTACCTAGGGATTCAAGCATTGTAATTTTAAAAGTTAGGGGTCAGCTGCAGAATTTATATTTTTATCCCCTCATTTCTTTATCTATCTGATATACAGGACTTTCAAAGTAACTTGCCCTTTCTCCTGCTGGGGAAAGAGAAATGTAACAATGTCTGCTGTCTAGTAGAGTTTTTTAACTTCAGTTCCATAACACTAAGCAAGCACCGTTAACAGCACTGCCCTGTAAAGGCTTATAAGAACTAACAAGAGGAGAGTTCTTCACTTTTACTGTCATATGCACACAACTTGTCCAGCCTCAAACAGGAAGTAGAAAGTGAAGAAGTCATCTTGTCTGGAAAGGGAATTGTTTATGTGATTATGTGATTCTACATTTTTGTGCTGAGTCAGTACTTTGTCTACAAATGGCCCTGTTATTTCAAAAACCACTCTGTAGATAATTAAAATTTGGCTATCACCTTCAATGACACCCAGATTCAAAAAGCATGTTGGAAAGCAGGAGGAGATATTCAAGTTCACATAGTAACCTTGAAGAGTCAAATGGGAAGAATCAGTATCAGAATACACAAGGTCTGCAATGAATTAGGGAAATCACTTTGTAGCAACTATTTTACTTAACTGACGTTGGCCAACCCCATTATCATTCTGAAACACATTCCTCTATTCTACTACATAGGACAGCTTTCTGAGGTTATTAAACACAGCTGTACATTAGTTTGAATACTGCCAGCAGTGAAGCCTTGGCATTCATGAATGAGGACTGTGTCCACATTCTTAGGACTGCACAATAAATAATTTATTTTCAACTGAAAAATAAAACCTGAGCCCAGTGAGATTCCAGTTGTCTGCCATCTGTTCTTTATGGGAGCCGTTAGAGGGAGGTCATGGCTGTAGACTCTCTCCTTCAGCTAAATCTTAGATACTGTTTTTTCTCAGAAATATGCAAATGGAGTTTGTGCTATTTGCTGACGGGTTAAGGAAAGCAGGAAAAAAACACAAGAAAAACAAAATGTGGTTTATTAAAAAAATAGAATTGTGAATACCGCTGTAATAAATTATTTTCATGTGTGCCTAATCCCCCACCGCCAAAAGCTATGCACTTAGCAAAATGTTACATAACAATAACTTGAGGAATGGGATCTAGGAACAGGTTTCTTCAGCATTTCTGTGTAATCACATGTGCATGTATTTCATGTCCTAGAAGTAAGTAGATTTTCCTTTCTCCATTCCAAAGAAGACCATCCAAAATGGCCATCTAAAACAAGGGCTGTTCTTCTTAAATGTCCAAAGAATTCTATCATTCCCAAACTGTAAATCAGAAGAGCAATGAGCAGTAACCAAGTAGTGCCAGCTATATCATGAGGAAATTAAATGCCCAAAATGCTTTTCAAAGAAAGATATCAAAAAGCTCAGTAATATTTAATTTCCAAGCTATATTTGCCAGGAGTTTTAAATCATCTTTTTCAGGCTTAGCTGCCTGAAAAATCTGGTATTTTAAGGACTGAAAATGCCCTGTATGTATGGCATCTTGTCTTGTTGCTCCATCATCTTCTATGAAGATCAAAGTATTTAAAAGATTCTTCAAAAGATGGAAAACCAGTTTTATGCAGGAAATTGAGAGCTCAGGTGAAGAAGGAAGAAAAAAAGGTTCAGAAGAGGACCTATCAAAAACTAGCAATGAAATTCATGATGGTCTTGGACCTAAAGTGCTTTACCTGAAAGATATTTTCAACTAAATGTGTCTTTAAAAGACACATTTGCCTAAACTTGAGAAGGTGGAAATTTCAATATTTAAATAAATACCTCAGTATCTAGTCTCATATACAGAAGCCTGCATTCAGAAATTTTCTATGCTATAATAATTATTTTAACTTCATTAACTTCATTTTTTCCTGTGTTACAACAATATAGAAGATTGCCATCAAACAATAAATACAAAAAGATTAATATCCCCTTGAATAGAGCACAGAACATTTGAGCTGTCAAATCTTCACAACAGAGGAAAATAATCTTCCCCTGCTCTCACTAGGTCTTCTCAATTTGCATATCTGTAACAGGAAGAATTATAAGAAAAAATTACAAAATTATGTAGGCACAGAACAATTCATAGCTTTGGGCCCCTTTCCTAGAGTTTGGAGGTACCAAAATGTCTCCTTCATTGTCAAAATTTGAGATCTAAAATTAAATTAATTAAAAGATCATGGGAGGAAATAAAGTGGTAGTTCAAACATACTTGTAGGAAGTGCTTTTTAGCAAATACTGTAAGATTGCTGTTGCTTGGGTCCCCCTTTCTTTTAAAACCTTTTAAAATTCTTTCAAATACATTTAGTCTTCCATTTGTCAATAATCTAGTGGCATATCCCCAGGCCCTTACTCTTTGACTTGAAGATCTATACCTGCAGGACCAGCAGGCTTACCTGTAAGTTTAATGTAGTAAAGTGTAGCAGGGAGGGATTTGGGATGCAATTAATGCAAGAAGTCAGCAAGAAAGTGAGAGAAAAACCTCAGTAATTCCACCCTCCTGTTCCACACCACGGGTTGTTTCATAGATTTGAGATATTTGATCATATATTTTCTTGCTTTGTTGAGACAGAATCACATAGCTTGGGACCTGCTCAGGTGGCTGTGATGGGTTCCTGTCTCCTCCCTCATTGCAATCACCACCCTTAGAGGTGTGTATGAACAACTCTTTCTATAGCAAAAATGCAAGTTCTGGAAAAAACAACTGGTTTGGGTTGTTATATATCTCCACATCACATTTTCCTTTCCTTATATCTTTACTTTCTATTTTAAAAAACAGATTCATTATTTTATGTAACAAACAGTACACAATGAGTTACAATTGCCATGGTTTAGTTGAGGTTAGGGCTGGGTTGGACTTGATAATCTTGGAGGTCTCTTCCAACCTAGTGATTCTGTGACTCTGTGATTCTACGATGGTGAGTTTGTAAGACACAGAATGAGAGGCTGTATTTCTCTTGAAGTTTCTGTCTGTTGAAACAATAGGCTAAATAAACCAGCCTTGAATCAGTGCTCCAGTGACCAGGGATGATTTATGCTGTGTGCAATTTGCTACTGATTTTTCCTTTGTCATTTATACTTACATTTCAGCTCTCTGTCTTCAAAAGAAGCATCTCTGCAGTCATGTATATCCTTATCTTTTGACAGCCCTGTAAGCAAAGGACATACATACGCACAGCAGTGAGTATAGCTTTAACTTTTTCTATAGTGGTAAATCTGTGTTAGAAACTGCCACCTCAGGCCACACAGGATCTAGAGTGACTTGAGTGCAGAGCAAGGGATGAGATTAACACCAAATCCATGTCCATTTGGGTAAGAATTCTCAAGAGAGTTTTCCTTACAAAAAACACCAGTGGCTAGCATGAACTAATTTTCACACAACAATTTAATTTGTGGTGGTCTCCAAAAAAACCATACAACAAATTAAAAATAAATCAACCATTAATCATCCTGAGAGGCAGCAAAAGGATTTTAATCTCTTCTCTCCTAGTGTAAATATTACGTCTCTTCACTCTTCTCTTCAGTTCCTTCAGTACTACCTGCCATGGTGGTACTGGCCTTCCACTGAGATTTGCTTATAGTAAATAACATCAATATCACAACACAGAAACTAAAGCTTCCCTGTGTTTCTCTCAATGGGGCCAAACTCTCTGTCATGAATGTTGGGACAAAGACCCTCAAATGCATGCTATGATACTGGAGAAAACAGAGGAATGTGTCAATGCAGTTCATATTGCAGCACTAATTTGCACATCAGGATGTGATGCCATTCTGAGGTATTCTATTCCAGGGAGCCTGGTCCCTATTGCAGGCTTTCCAAAACACAGCATGCTGCTCTGTCCTTTTCTTGTGCTTATCAGGAGTGCATCAGTTCCTGGAACAAATACACTTTTCTTCCACATTTTCCTTTCAAAAGGATGACACAGTCATGAAAATCCACTCTTCAATTGTAATTTATAGGTGTTACGTAAATGAAATTGTCTTGGGTTTTGTAAAGAACATGTTATTCTATTCCATGTGTTGAAACTGGGTGGAGCAGAATTGCATTTCTTTGCCCAAATGGGTCAGTGTCGCTTATCAGATGGTGGAGTGTTACTTCATTGTTCCACTACCCCCATGGGGATATCTTCTGCTAATGGACCGTTAAAAGCTCACCAATGACATGACACATTACATCATACTATTGCAAGATGCTCCACACAGGGAGGAGGAGCCAAACCATCTTAACCTAGATAAAAAGGAGCCACAGTGCCACCAGGTATCCAGTTTTCCACCGGATCCCTGGAGAAAGACCGGATCCATCTCACCATTACTGGACCCTTTTTCTTCAACGGGACCATCTCTACTCCAACAGAACCACATCTACCACTCCAGGAGAGCTTACTTTAGACTGCTTCCAACACCCTGACCAACAGAGTGTCAGGTTGTATTTCTGACTCTGCCAGGGTTTTCTAGGGTTTTTTGTTTGTTTATTTGCTTGCTTATTCTTCTGTACTACATTTGTATTTTTATATCCCTAGTAAAGAACTGCTATACCTATTCCCAAAATCTTTGCCTGACAGCCTTTTAATTGCAAATTTATAACAATTTGGAAAAGGGGGGAGGGGCTTACATTTCAAGGGAGACTCCAGCCTTCCCTGGCAAATACCTGTCTATCTAAACCAAGACAGAAATGTAGAAAGGAAAATCAAAATCGAATTTAATCGCCATTTGGTTGTCACCATTACAAAGTTAATTCTCAAGCAATTATTTTCACAAGAATCACACTTTGCTAGATTTAAGTCATATGTACATACTTGCTATTGATGAACTCGCCACAGGTGTCCTGTTGCTCATATTTTCTCTAGCTGAAAGAAAACAAAAGAGAAAGAAATTTAAAGAACCACCCAAAATACTTGCTTTAGAGCTAATGAGGAGCTTAAACACATTGGTAGGAGGGGCACATTTAGCACAGTGTAATCATTTGTTTTCAAAACACTAGATTTCTTCAAAGACTTTAAAATAAATTCTTCATTGCTCCCAGTCTGTTGGTTTCCTTTGCAACTTTGTTGTTTTTTTTTTTTTCTAAGCCAGAACTTCATTGATACTATACACTAACATCACTGGAATATACTTGTTCAAATGGTTTCCCATTGCATCTCTTCATACAGAATTTGAACATATCAGAAAACAGGGAACAAAAAACAGATCATCTTCTCAGTGCTTTTTGAGGGGAAAAATGCTGACATTCTAAGAAGATTCTGTTCTGAGAAAATCACTTCTCCGGTAACTCAGGACAGCTTGGGGTTTAAGACAAAAACCTATTGTCACTAGTTTAGCTTTTGAATCAACTTGTAATTTACCACATACACACCACTCACACATGTATGTGTGTATATGTAGATAGACATGAAATCTAATGTGATATACATTATCACATACACACAAACAATAAATATTACTCAGGCAACCTAGGAAACTTCTGACCTTCACTGAAATCCCCAGTGGGATTCTTTTGAGCAGTCAAGGATTTTGCTATCCCTTCTTCCACTTTCATGTTCTGCTCCTATTCCTATCATGTTCTTAGGGCAAGTATATTCTTACACCTGCAGGATTACCTACAGACTTTTTTGCAGCCTGTTAGAATCACCTGCGAGCCTGTTAAGCTTATGAAAACTTCTCTCAGGACATTTTCATAGCCACCCTGCTCCCCCACCCAACCTGTGAATGAAAAAGAAATTAAGAGTAATTCTTTCAGTTTAAATAACAAGTTTAAACCCCTTTTTTTCTTTATTTTGGGTGCTAACTATATTCTTTTCATACTCAGATAACCTAAAAATTATTTCTCCAAGTTTCTCTTTGTTAGCTAGCAAGTGAAAATAAATTACTGCCAATGCTTTAGCTTTTCAACATAATGTGATGTTGATAATGTCTAATATTAATTTGTGAAATGAACTGAGAAAGCTCAAAACTGAGTAAGGAAATCAATTAAATGGTATGAAGACTGAGTGAGAATATTCTCTTAAAAAACAGGTGCTCACAGTTCAGTGAAAATTTTCAGAGAATACAGAAAAACAACCACTAAAAGACCTCCAGTACCCTGTCTGCTACCAGCTTTCTGGTCCCCAGTCAAAGGGGAGGTCACAACAGGAATCTTCAATTTCCAGTAGGTTAAAAAAAAGTGCTTTCCTACTGGAATAGGTTAGACACTAATCTTACTGCTATACATCCTTATCTATAAGAAAAATTAACGGACATGCATGAGTAAGTGGTTTGTGAGGGGCTGATAACCTATTTCACTCTGTCAACTTGCTAATATCTACCTAAGTCCAGCAAAGAGAAATAAACAATGTGGTAAAAAATTGTCTCATTCCACTCAGCGAGGATGAATTAACAGAGCAGATTGATAATAACAGAGATACTCTGAAATAAATAATTTGCATACCTTTTCTTATGCAGAGCAGAAATAGAAGACCTGATCCAACAAAAGCAGTAGCAATGAGAGCTGCTCCAACAAAGCGTCTACTCTCAGTCTGGAGAATGCCATCAGTTGAATCTTCAAGAAAAACAAGTTGAGGATAAGACATTACAGAATTGCATAAGATCCTCCCTTTGCCTTTTATTTTCACTCTATTATTTTTGCTATGAGCAGTTAAGACATGATAACAACATTATAGATTGTATCTAAGGTTAGGTGCTAATGGTGCACTTAACTTTTTTTCAAATAAAGGGAGGGGAAGAACATATTAATATTTGTCTTTGTTCTCTGCATCATGTGATAGTGCTTTTAATCTCATCAGAATTCTGCTTGTCAGAGTGTTACATCTGGTTTAGTTTCCCATCAGGATTACAGAAAAAAAGCTAATTGGAAAAGAGGACAGAGTTCCTTTCATTTGGTAAAGCTCTAAATGCAAATGGTAAATGGTCTCCTTGAATCCCAGGTATTTTTCTTGTTAAAATCAAACTTGCCCATTGAAAGATTGACTTGGCTTTCTCACTCTAACCTTCCTGTTTCAAGCCCTTGCCAGGCCCAAAAAGTGTGCCCTCACAGGTGTTTTTAAAACTAGGTGATGAACTGGACCTGGGAAATGACCTGACAAAGTGACAGTCTGACAAAGAGAAACGCTATTTTTGAGTTGGATCAGATCTCCAGTCTGGTTGAAAATGGATCAGGCTACAATGCAGAAAAGAACAATCAAAAGCAAAAGCAGCAGAGGAGCTGCCCAGTTAAAAGGTCTATTAGGAATTGTATTGGTCCTGCCCATTTATGAGTTTTCCTTCAATTCAGACTTTATGAGCAAAAAAAAAATCTGTGTACAATTAGTTAACTTTAAATATGCTCAAAGCAAAGGCTGTAGTGACAGGAAAAGACCATATTGTTCAAGTTTATGTGACAGTAATTATCAACAAAATAGAATATTCTTGGCAGATGTTTTAATTTATATGGGAGGATTTAATATCCAGGTGCTGAGCTGCATGTCTTCCAAAAATGGAACTTTTTTGACATTTAGACTCAATTTCCACATACCTGCAGACCAGACAAAATTGCTGTCTTTGAATTCTGATCATACATTCATGATGAACATGTTAGCATGTGAAAGTGTACATAAATAACAAAACTTAATCACACAGGTATTTCTTTCTAGCCTCTTCAAAATTAGGAAAGATTAACAAATCATGGCTGATTTGGCTGGGATAAAATCACATTAGCACCTTGAAGTGTATTACCATAAATGAAATTTAGAAGTGTTACCTGCTATGTGTAAAATGGCAGATGTGTTTTCTTGCAGCTCTTTATTCCAGAATATACAGTAAAAAATCTCATCAATTCCACTTTTGATTGTAAGGGTACTTGTCACGTGGTACAACTGGTCACTTCCAGTTTCAAATCTTGTGTTTGCCTTATCAGTCAAATCTTCGTAGTTTCTGTTTTGCCATATCACTTCAGCTTCTGGATATCCTTCTGACTGACATGTCAACTTCCATTCATTGTGTTCTGTGCTCACCACTCTTTGGTTTATAATTCTGTAAGGAGCTAAACAATCGGGAAAAAAAATCATTAGCAATAGGAAACTAGAAGAACAACCTGTATTAAATGCAAGAGACCTTTTTCACCAGCCCCAGGGTCAAACTTCAGCTTGGATTTTGACAGGAAAAGTAACACTAATGTGTCTGTAACTAAGGTACAGGATTTATGACAATTTTCATGTGGTTTAGAAAGCTCAATAGGCTTTGTACTGTCTACATGATTTTGCAACCCCATTCCTTACATGTCATTGGGGACTTAAAGAACAGAACACAGATTCAACCTAAACAGCTGTGCCAAGTTATACAGCTGCGCAAGCACCATCGGACAGCTCCTTGTCTCCGATGATGTTTCTTTAACTGCTAATCCAGATATGTCTTACTTCAGGGTCTCCTCTGAAATCTTTAAAAAGTATCAGAGTATTGAACCTCTGGTAGCACACGCACCCTTAACTTTCAGATGGATTGTCTTGTAGTCGGCTCCCCCATAGATAATAACACAGCGGTAAACCCCTGCATCTCTGAGCTTCACATCACTGATCTGAAGGAGAGACTGTCCCAAGGTCAGATTCTCTTTCAACAATTTTATTCTTCCCCTAAAGTCACTGTGCTGATTTTTGAGGTCTTCCTTTCCTTTGTTAAGTTCATAAACCTGCTTCAACTCATCTTTCTTTTCCCAGCTGACACTTAAATCTCTAAACTCTAATTTCCCATTCACTGGAAATGTGCATTCCATGGTCACATTGTTGCCACGTTCCACAGTGCAGAGTGACTGAGGAGCTTCAACAGTGAATAGAGCTGAAAAACAAAATTTGGAAGAAAAGTTAGTTTTTCAATAATACACCTAATCTTTGAAGTCATGTCTTACCATATTGATAGGAAATTTTAAGGACCAAAGTATCTGAAAAGTTAAGCATTTTGGTATGTACTTGTCCAAGTGTGTGACAAAACACAAGACCTCTGCTGTATGCACACACTTGTGCACACACACGCACTGTGATGCTGTACTAGAAACAGTGAACTGTATATGCACAGCCACTCAGCTGTTGCTTTGACAACACTGCTGTGGTAACAGGCAAGTGTTAGTGCCTCCAATGGGAATGTTCTTTTTGTATAAATGCCAATTGTTTTTACCCACAATGTTAAAGAATACACAACAATTCCCAGGTTTGACAGAGCCTAGAAAACTTTTTGTGTAATGCCAAATAGTTCCTTACTGGAAATGGTGCCTCTGCTGGAACACTGATAGGGATTTTAACCTGGCCCCATATCAAAATAAATGCATCTGGTTTAATGTAAAGCCATACTTAGACCTTTTTACTTAAAATATCAATGAAAAACCTAAAATTCTAGCAGCTGAAGGAAAACTGGGGAAATTAACATTTCTGTGCCTATACATGGAAAGAAAACATACTAAAACAGTTCTACTGCTTTTCACGACTTGGCTTCTTACCATTTAGGAAATGCCAGTAGAATAAAAATGTATACAAAAACAAAGGCCTTCCCATGATGTAGATTGAACCTAAAATGATAAAATAAGAGACAAATATAAACACATACTCATTTTCTTACTTGCACTGTCAAATACACTTTATAGTCAGTCCACACAAAGAACTGGACAGAAGACACTGAATTCCACCTTATTTAAAAACAGGATGAAACTGCACCCAGTAGATAATCAGGCAAAAATCTTCCTGCATGGGTGGGTCCAGAAAAAAATTTTACTTTATTTGCATTAAACATCTGTTCTTGGCTATAGCTAAACAGATACTTTATCATTATCTGTTGATTTGTAAATAAGTATTCACAAATACCCAATTGTTCCTGTAACTGTAGCAGGGAATGTTGCCCTTAATAGGAGAATGAAAGAATTTTCTATACTCAGTCAGTGCAGGAAATAGAACGTGGTTCTTCCCCACCTGTCTGCTTTAGTTTAACATACAGTGAATACACCCGGCTTTTTAACCCTGGTCCCACAGTACTTATCAGAAGGCTCACAAAGTTACATTTATTGTGAAAACAATTCATGCAGTAGTTAATCTCATAACATGTATTTACACAATAACAACTATTTATCAACTATTCACAGAATAGTGCCTTTGTAAAACAGTGACAAAGCCAGCCAGTCTACAAGCAGAACCTATTGCCTTGAATACCTGCTGCTTTACCTCTAAATACAAAAGTAATTTCCCTTTTCTGTCAGAAGTTTTTCCCCTCTTTATTGACATAGGATTTATAGTCCTACCCAACATTTAAAGATTTTAAAGTGCTTATTAATATCAACTCATACATTTAATCTTCACACACCCACTGCTTTTAAATCTGTATTTCAAGTCAGAACAATAGTAATACCCAGTAGTGCCATCATTTTTCAAATTACTGTTAAGAAAAATTCAAACACCCTAACAGATATCTTTCATGAATACAGAAAATGGTAATTTTTTTTCTAAAAAAAGTCCTAATTTTGAATAGCCAAACATACACAAAAATAAGAAAGGATTGCTTTTAGCTGTTTTCTAGTGGTAGTTTCAGAATTTGTATTAGAAATTAGACAACTGTGTTACCCACAACACTTCCTAACTGATGAAATTCTATCTTGACTGCCATTCTTCACGATTTTTGTAAAATGTTTTGTCCTTCTTTCTCTGATGGTCAACTTTAAGATGATAGTGAAAAAACAATACTGTTCTGAATTCATAAGACACATGTGCCTTTACAGTGCTGTGGCTTAAGGGAACTAGACTCCTTATAACAATTTGATTTAAGCTATTTCTTCCTCGGATTGCTGCTACCTGGTCCCAACAGCTGATTTGCAGCAAGCAACGCATATGGAGCTGAGAAAGGAAGGCAATCTACTACATTGTTAACAATGTAGACATGATCTAAAAAAAAGTGCAGGAAAAATACAAAGGTTCTTAGGGTGAAAGACCTGATTAATTGATAAATCCTAGGCTTCATAAAATGGTTGGGTACCGGACTTGTTCCTTAGCCAGAAGTGATGTTCTTGAAAGCACTAGAAAATTGCAGGCCAATACTGTGGGTCCCCAGGAGCTTCTCTGAACATGTATGCATTGGAATGCCTCCATCATGATTTTCCTGCTCCAGACCACCAGCTAAGCTCCAAAGTAAAGCTTCTCAAACCAGATAGAGATATATCAATCTCACAAATGTGCCATAATCACCCTTATTCTCAAGACAAGCCTGCCACTGAGACTGACTGGGTATTGTGCACTCCCCATGTCAGAATGACCAGAGTTGCAGAACACTCAGAGTCAAAATATGTTTTTTTGTGGCTTTTGTTGTTGTTGTTGTTTGGGTTGGGTTTTTTTTTTTGGGGGGGGGGGGTGGTGTTGGGTTTTTTTTGGGTTTTTTTGGTTTTGAAGTAGAGACTGTAAACTGCTCAGAACAAAGCAGACTACCTGAACTAGTACACTGCTTGGGACAAACAATATGTGCACCACAGTCAGGATACTGTAAGATACCCACACTCCTGCCTGCACCTATCCACCTTTTTGATAGGAAAACTGAATGTTAGCATGATCTCCAAGAGAGGTGTCCTAATTAACTCCTGGAAGACAGATGACAACTTAGCTTTTATAGTCCTAAGACCCATGTTTATGTCCTGCAATTGCTGAAATTTATTAGCATGCTTTCTCCCATTGTAGAGGAAAAGAAGCTTTACAACACACAAAAGAAGTATGACTAATACTTACAAATTTCCTCAAGACTGAGAAAGTTTGCTGCTGTATTCAATTTTTCAGTTTCAGAGGGAAAAAATGTAGGTCCAGGTCAAATCCAGGTGCGCATGCAAAAAGAAAACCACTGCAATAACCATTATAGAACATTCTGTTTTACTCTGAGCAGAAGGATCCTCTGGATCAGTTAGAGACCTTGCTACCTGCTTGCTGTTTTTCTTAAAAAACCTACCACAATGCCCCTTCTGTCCTCCTGCCAGCTTCCAACATCTGTTGCAAATAGTTTTTTAAAAGCAAAATATATTCACTGTGCAAATTGCTCCTCAGTACTGCTGCTGCATGTTTGTGCCACAATCAAATGAAAAAGACAGAAAAAACAGAACTATTTGTCAAAAGACTTCATGTGACCACTTAAATGTTTACGTAACTACACCTACTTCTTAAGGAAACTTCCCCATTATTGGAAAGTTCCCCAGTAGGGAAAATTCTGTATTGCTAACAGTGGTTCAGTGTAACCAAAGACATAAATGTTGCAAAAATTAGAACATAAAATGCCATGGGCGTTTTAAGAAACATATAATCCAGTCAAAGCTATATATGAGTACCAGGAACACCAACTGCAAGTGGTCAGCAATCTACACAGAGTCAGGGTCCCTAGATTATTAATCTCAAACAGTGCCAAACAGCTGCTAACATCAACTAGAATTTTCTACACAGGTTTTTGATGTCTGTAAAGGTAATAGGAATGGAAATAATATAGGAATAACAGGAAAAGCCTTTTCTACCCTCCTCTTGTAAAGACAGATATTCTCTTCCAAAGATTTGCACACAATGAAAGCCCCTTGCCTTGCTACTGTGTAGTAAGAGTTCTTAATCCTGTGTGCTACGTTAGCAAAAAATAGAGAGCACTGTCTTTTTAATTTTCTTGATTCTAGAAGTCATTTAAGAATACAGAACCCCCCTCAAGTGTTAGAAGCAAAATTAGGTACTCACATTAACTTGTAGACTGTAGTGGGAGAACCGGGTCAACAGCACAAAATACAACTCTAAACATGTTGCAGTGTAAATTCATTCTCTTGAGCCGTCTTCACATACCTCAGAAAAGGGTTGAAATTCTCAGAAGAGTTAAATTACTGTGAAATGATCACTCTAAAAATTTTCAGTGTTTTCTTCTTTCCACTTGACAGCCCGCTCACTGTATCTGTCATGGAAGAAAAACCACATAATGTACAAAACTGATTAATGTTTTTACTTGATGTGTGAGATGAATGTGGAAACAGTGGTATATAGAATAGCTGAATGTAACACTTAGGTTGTAACAACCTTAGGAGATTGAGGGGGTGGATATCTTCAGTAGGTGAGACAGATAAATGTTAATTTCCACTGGGGTTTTTTTGCTGCTCTTAAAAATAGGCTAAATTATATTGTCTTAGAAAAGAAAAAGGTGCAACAGAAAGAAACTGAAACACATTTATAAAATACTGTGAGATCAGAGAAGCCGATGATGCAGTGACCTGTCAATGTCAGGAAGTTTCTGCCTTTTTTTGTCTCTTGCTCCGAGGTCACAGGGTTACATTTTCCATATAAATGTTTAGCAGCAAATAAAAGACCAGGACAAGAGGGGGTTTGTTTTGTTGAGTTTCTTTTTGTTCTTATTGTTTAATTTTGTTGTATATACACACATACTCCTATATATATACACACATACACATCTACATGCACACAAACACATTTTACTGCACAGTTCTATACTGCCGTGGTGGGGTTTGAGTTTTAAGGTTTTTTCACCTGTTTTACAACAAAATTCCCAGACACCTATCTCAGTCCTGCCTGTCACCGGGCATTCTCGAGGACAGCAGATGTCTTCAGGGAGAACGCACCCGGGCAGGCTCGGGCGGCCGCCGACGCCGTGGTCGCCTCAGCGCGGGATGAGATCGGTGCAGCACCGGGATGTGTCTCCGCTGCCGGCAGCCCCGCGTCCCGCAGAGCTGCTGTCCAGCTTCTCCCTGTCTGGAAGCTCCTCCCTGCCTGGGGGCTCCTCCCTGTCTGGAGGCTCCTTCCTGCCTGGGGGTTCCTCTTTGTTCGGGGGCTCCTCCCTGCCTGGGGGCTCCTCTCTGCCGGGGGGTGTCTCCGCGGGCGCCGAGGCTGTGCGGAGCGTGTCCCGCCCCAGCTCGGCCCGGCCTCTGTCGGATCAGGTGTGTCGCAGCCCGGCCGCGGCCCCCGCCGCTGCTGGTGCGCCGGCCGTGGCGATGCCGGGAACTGCTCCCGGCCGCGGCCCTTCGCGGAAACCCGTCCCGAAAACCCCCAGGGCCGTGCTCCTAAGCCCTACGTTTCCCAGCGCTTCAGCTGTGGCGGAACAGTGAGTTCTCCAGGCAACTTGTCTTTTCCGAAAAGAAAGCCGAGAGCTCTAGAAAACAAAACCAAAAGCGGCATCAGTACCTCCCCTACCCCATCCTGCTTCCCTTGCCTTTTCCTTATCCTGTATTTTATTTTACACTCCTTTTTCTTTTCTTTTCTTTTCTTTTCTTTTCTTTTCTTTTCTTTTCTTTTCTTTTCTTTTCTTTTCTTTTCTTTTCTTTTCTTTTCTTTTCTTTTCTTTTCTTTTCTTTTCTTTTCTCTTTTCCTTTCCTTTCCTTTCCTTTCCTTTCCTTTCCTTTCCTTTCCTTTCCTTTCCTTTCCTTTCCTTTCCTTTCCTTTCCTTTCCTTTCCTTTTCCTTTCCTTTCCTTTCTTTTCCTTTCCTTTCCTTTCCTTTCCTTTCCTTTCCTTTCCTTTCCTTTCCTTTCCTTTCCTTTCCTTTCCTTTCCTTTCCTTTCCTTTCCTTTCCTTTCCTTTCCTTTCCTTTCCTTTCCTTTCCTTTCCTTTCCTTTCCTTTCCTTTCCTTTCCTTTCCTTTCCTTTTTTCTTATTTTTTTTTTTTAACGTGGTGAAATCTCTGTTCACTTGCTAAACGAATGGCTTACATGGCTGATACATACTCATGTGGAGAATGACTGATGTTAAAGGACTGAAAATTATGACACTGCATCCAGGATATCCATAAATTCTAGGAGCTATATCCTGCTTCTCCAGAGATGTAGAAGCAATTTATTTAAATAGCTCTATTCCCTGCCACTTAAGGAGCTTTCTGGGAGACAAACCTCCAATTTAATTATGTGAAAATACAATCTGGAAATACAATGTTGTGTATAGCTTCTTTGCGGCAATAATATTTCTGATGTTATGAAACATAACCCTAACAAGATCTCAGCCATATTTTTTCTGCAAGAAAGCAACCCTGAAATAGGAATATTACTCAGGACATTGTTAACCAAGGAGCCATTGTGAGAATGGTTTACTAATGAGTATATTTACAGAGTGAAATACAAATCAAATACAAAATTGCGATCCGTGGTAGCATACACATCTCAGAGATGTGTGCTGAAGGAGGGGAAGGACACCCAAACCTCTATGCTCTCTTTGCCCTAAGCATCTGGTACTGTCGCCTGCAATATGTGGCTAATGGTTTTATGGGCCATAAGCTATTAGGTGGTTGAGAAACCACAGGAATCACTTCCTGGAATCCATTGGGGTTTCTGTTGATACAGCATATTTATATGAAGGTGTCTAACAACCATCAGTTTAATCATGTTCAAATCTTCCAAAACCATATAACATGAGTCCCTCAGAAAGAAGGAAATAGATATTAGGTAATGCAATAAAAACTCCTCTGCACACCCCTCACACATACCCCCAGAGAGACAATGACTGCTGTCGTTGCTGCTTCCAGGCCCTTCCCAGGGGATATCAGCCCAACGGAGACCCACCTCCACAAGCACAGAGGAGCACAGTGGGCTCAAAGCAGGTAGCAGCCCAAATAAAGGACTCAGAGGAAGCTCATATTTTAATAAGCTTCATATAGTTTAGCACTAAACATGACATTTGTAAATGGCGAATTTACTTACGTGGCTATGTGGTGTACACGACTTACAAAACAGTCATAAAACCAGACAAAATAATCGTAAACCAAGCTGTGAAGTTTCTTTCCAGTAAGAGCAAAAAATGACTACAAAAATATTCCCAGAATGAAGTGGAAGCTTCTAGTTTATGATAAATGCTTTAAGTTAACTAAGAAGATCAGATAACATGGGAACTTCCCCTACAACAAACAAAAAATGCTGTGTCAAAGCTACAGGTTTATCTTAGCTCTGTGTAGCTGCTAGAATTTTCCTTCACACAACTCCTATTTTCAGAAGTCAAATAGTAAAACAAAAAAATAGGTAAAAATCTCCAAAGTTGCAATAATCTTTCTTCATTAACACAGAGTATTAGAAAATGAGATTGTTTTGCTGAACATTCATTGCTAAAATCTAAAATAAACCCTAAAAGGTTATTGTCACAAGTTAAATAATTAGTTATTATGGGGTTAAAATGTCTTATATTCATCTATGTTTACAGTCAGTACACTTCTAACTTAAGTAAATACACTATGGTGAAACAAGAAAATTGGCTTGCTAAATACTACAAATTCAGGACATTGATCTGTACTTCTTTCAAACTAACTTTTTTGATTGATAGATTTTGGAATTTATTTTGTAGATGATCTTTCAAGTTCAATGAAATCAATCAGGCAGACTGATACAGATATAACCTATTTTCCAGATACTAGTTTTACAGGCTATTTCTAGCATGGTATGTTTCCTTCTCAATCTGGATTATATAATTGAAGAAAATAATGAATTGCTTAACATCCAAATCATTATGGTAAAATTCAAACTGGTGCATCCAAGTGGACTACATATAAAGATAGGAGAAAGAACATTTGATTTCTTTCAAATATTTCTTCTGGTTCTGATTCTATTTTTCTCTTTCTTCCTCATCATGTAAAAATCGCAAATAAATTATCCAATAAATATCTGCATTGGCACAAATGATAATTAATTCCATTTTTAGTTGACTCAGTTTTTTTTGTTAGGTATCACATTTAGCATTTCCAAGGTTCAATTATTTTTGGACCAGCTGTTTGTGGAGAAAACACATAATTTAAATATTATTCTTTAAAAAATGATAAAAGCAAGGGAGACATAAGTGCCTTTCTAATGGCTGCCATATTTGTGTTACTATCAAATGTCTTTATGACTGTGCATGGGTCTTTTGTAATGGCAGCAATACCTGTAGCTTTCTGGATTAGAGAAACACTGCCTGCCTTCAGAAATGCTGACAATCTAAGAGCACCATGCAATATATGATGCTGTCTGATTTTTTTCTGTGCTCTCCATACCATGACCTAACAGACTGGGAATTGAAACAGGAGAGGCTATGTCCCCCGGTGTGGTGCCATGAATATTGACAGTATCAGTGAAGTCACATAATTCAGCTCATATCTGGACCTGCAAGTGGTACCAACAGAGAGGCAAGAGCTGCAGCCCCTGTTTCAGCTATATCAGACTGGCAGTGTTTGCAGTCTGATATTGCTGAAAACCAGCCTCCCTTTCACAGGCATTAATCACAGTGGCTTCTTATGTCCTATGGAAACTAGCCTCCATTCTCTATGCTACTTCTTAAATCCTAGATACTTACTTCATTTCCCTAGCAATAAGCCACAGTTCTGCCTCTTCACCTGTCCCTTATCTATTCCTGTGCTATTGAAATCTGCTACCACATCGTGTTAACCTCTCCACAGAAAGCAGACCTCTGTAATACAGAGGTCTGCTAGAGCTGCAGTATAGAGGTCTACTACACTCTGAAACGCTTTTCTCCTCAAGAAAAGGTTTGGACAGACCAAAAGGTTTTGCTTGGTTGCAAGGGGCTCAGTGGGTGAAGATGGATGGTATCTCTGGTAACCTGCTTTGAAAGAACATCATATTCTCGCAAATTTATCAGTGAGACACCCATCAACTACAATTCTCTCTGATGAAGTCTAGTTAAAGTAATACCTGTCAGTAGCTGTCAGTGCAGTAGTGCCATCTTGCGTGGAGCTGGAGTATACCCAAGAAATTTCTCCCCCGGATCTCTGCGGCATCAGAGATCCAGAGGAGAAATTAGATTCTTGTTAAATACTTCAAAAAGTCATAGGCATTTTCAAAATATAACTAAAATCGTTCAAGTTCTTAGAAGTTCTTTACTTCGAGTCCTTTACTTCAAGTAAAAATGGTAAACAAGTTTCCACAACAGAGAAATCATTGTTTTTTCCTTACTTTTCTCTCATTTTTGCTGTACCAGTAATAAAAAAAAAAGGGGGGGAGGAGAGGAAAAATGTGAAGACAGCTGTCTTCTCAGTATTCTTTTAAAATAAAACTATTTGAAAAATGCCTGAATTTAGAAAATAAGTATTGGCAAAAACAACGTTTTCAGGTCAAGATGTCAGCACATTGAATGAGTAGACTGTTTCTGGAAAAACATTAATTCTGTGGTAAGACAAGATGTCAAATTGCACTATGAGGTGGTGTTTCAAGTGTTGTGTATCCTCACAGACTCAAACTGGAAGACTGAATGAGTTACTTTTTAGTGCCAAAAGAAGCCTGGATATTAGAGCATGGTGCTAATATAATCAGGGTTGTAGGTTTGATCGTCATTTGGGCCATTCTCTCTAGAGTCAGACTCAATGATCCGTGTGGGTCTCTTCCAACTCAGAGTATTCTGTTATTCTGTAATTCTAGCACTTATTTGTATCACTGTTTTAAATGGCAACTGACAGAGCATAATTTCTGATTCAATATTTTTAAGAATGAAAATTTTAATTTTTTGGATTTCAAAGCCAGCCTGTAATTATGGATGGTGATGCCATGAAAACATTCTTACACATGATGAAAAGCAGAGCAAGATACAAGTGTTAAGTGACAAAGGCGTTTTTAATTATTTTCCTTGTTGATTTACATGTGTTGCTTAGATACATCACACTCGAGTGCTGAGCCTACCAGGGCCTGTCTGTCTATTCAAATGGAATGAGTTTCCTCAAATTTCTTGAGATGGTTTCTCAAGCCGAAGGGGAGGAGAGGAGGAGGGGGCGGGACCCAGGGCAGGCTCCTCCCAGGGGCGGTTCTCCTCATCCTCACGCAATTCTCCCGGCTCGCCGGCAGCCCCTATCTGGTGTCTTTTGCGCTGCAGGGTGCGATGGGGTTCGTCTTCTCGAAGGCCATGAACGACAGCCTGAAAGGGCAGCAGGAGTTTATGCGGCTCCAGGTAACAGAGAGGCCGGCGGCGGTGCGGGGGAAGCTCTCCCGCGGCTCGCTGCCTGCTCAGGGCTGGGCTGGCACTTTCACCTGCTGAGCTTTGTGCTTCCCAGGGTTAAAGGTGCTCCATTTACGTGATTCACCAGTTCCGGTGTGGTTACCTAGTGCAGCAGGTTCAGCTGTGTCAGAGGACTTCCTCAACAGTCTGTCTTAACAAAATGTAGAAGTGGAAACCATCATTAAAGTAGCCAGACTCTAAAAACAACTTTGGAAACCTGCTTTGAAAAGTACTTTTATGTTGAAGTTGAGCTGTGTTACTGCACTGTAACACTGCAGCGTTAAGAAACACATATGTGTTAAAGCGAACGTGCTTTAATGGAGTTGCTGAAACATGGATCTTATACTCTTAAAATACATGAGTTAAATATGTTTCAAATCTTCCACTATAAAAAAGTCTTTCAAACACTTTTCTTTAAAGTCATATCTTTCAATCTTTCAATCAGACAACTGCAGCTATTTGTTGTTCTAGAAACCTCAGACTAGGGTATGGGAATGTTTTATTCCCTCTCATAAAATAAGAAAATAGCAGCAGATAAAAAGGAAACCATTTTGCTTAGGGTTCAGAAAGTTGTGCTGAGTAGACGTACAGTATAGCACTAGCTTTCTGATTTGTTGTTTAATATCTTGTAACTTACACATAATATTTATATGCTAAGTGCTAAGTAATCTGATGGATTTTAGCTGGAGTTTGTTCTTTTCGTTTGGCATTTAAATTGAACACACTTTAAACATTCTAAAAAATTAAAACATTAACTTTTCAGAATGTTTAAAGTGGTGATGGATGAACTTTCAGTTTACTAAACTGCCAGTAGATGGCATATTCTAGTTTATAAGGCAGTGTGCGTATAGTAGGTTTTGTATGCTCACGTGTAAACCGGACTCTGAAGGTGACCTTGGAAATATGTCTAAGAAAGATGGCATGAGGAAAGAGGATATAATACAACAGTGGGTAACTCTTAACTGTTCAAAGAAAAGCAACCTTTTGCATGGTTTATAGACATAATTTTCTTTCTGCGCTGTGTTACACGTTTCTTAGATGCAACCACAAGTTTTGTGTACAAATTTTTTTTTCCTCTTGCACAGAGGTGCTCCTCCCACCCCCAAGGTTTTTGGAAATCCAAATAACAGGAAGGTTTTCAGTTTGATGGATTGATAGTGAAAGTGGAAGCTTGCTTCACAAACTTCTTCTCTATTGGGCATATAGAAGTGAGGGAAGAGCTTGAATTCAAGCTAACATTTGTAGGTAGCTGCAGACTTCAAATGCTAATATTTCCTTTAGCTAGTTCTATATAAAACAAACTTTGAGGGTAGTTACAAAAATATGCTTTCAAAATTACATATAAAATTTTTGAAAATGGTTCTTGAGGAACTTCCCCTGCATTGTATTTCTAATTTTTGACAATTATTATGGTCAAAATAGTACATTTCTTTCTAGCACTATAAACACCTGATCATATCTGATTCCTACTGTGTTTGCAGGCACACCTGATGTGTTGGAAAACCCCTATGTTTTGAAAACGCTGGAAATGTACAGTTGAATTGGGTGTAAAAAGATTCAGTGGGGACAGGGGGAGAACTAAATGTTATGTCATTTTGGGATGTAAGAATGTAGTCCTGCTTCAAGCTTGGGGAGAGTGTAGGGAAGAGGAAAGATTGTCATTTGTCTTTCCATATGTGACTAAAACCTGTGACGTGGAGTTTATTGCTAGACTTTCAGGCTATTTGTAGAAAATGGTACAGCCTGATTTATTTGCTTTAGACAGAAATTGTAAGTGGATATACTTGGAGAAGTTAGGTCATCCTAGGACCAGAATGAAATAGATTAACTTAAAGCATTTATATATTCTTATGGTGAAACACTGGGACTTGGATGCTATCAATTCACCCATCTTTCTCTGAAAACCATCATATTTCTGATTGAAATAGAAGCTTACACTAGAAGTAATATAATGTACTTACTATAAGATATTAAAAATTGCTTAAATGTAAATTGACCTTAAAGCAACATGTGGGATCAAAACTTCTTGGAGGTTTTCATAGCTTCTGAGTGTTCTTAAAGTGTCCCATGATTAAGATGTTAAAGGAACAGGGTTCAATTATCACTCCAAGCCAATTGATGCAGTTCAAGAAGTCATCAAAATTGTTTCACCTAGAATGCCTTCCTTGCTAGCAGTGATGGTGTGACAGTGAACAGAAATGAACTAGTTACTGTTTGGGTAGACCTGGAATGAAACACAGTAGATATTGGTAAGACAGTAAGAACCTGTAAAGCTTCTCCTGCTCCTTTGCAGATGAACAAGTGTCGTAACATTACTGTAAGGTGCTTGGAACAAGATTTTTTTGTACTATTAATTTCTGTGACAGAACACTTTTTTAAGAGCAAAAAAAAAAACCCCAAATAGGTGTATGCTTTCCTCTTAGTAGAGAGAAAATCCCAAGCTATTTAGTGATTGACTTATTTCATGTGGAAGATTGTAGGTTGGAAAGAGACTGTTGCAGAAATAAGACGAAAATAACATGATAGAAGTTGGTAAAGGCCCCTCCAGATCCCAAACCTTGGTGCATGCTAAACCTCAGTCAGTTTTAGAGTCATTCTGATATGTGCTGGACAGCCAAACCAGCTTGACTACTTCAGAATAAGACAATATTAAAAGATGTTGTGCATGGAGTTTTTCTTTATAACTTTGTTTTTTCTTTCTTGGGATAACACTGAAAAGAAGGGATTGTGGCCTTGTAAATTGCATCTTAATGCTTTTTGGAAGAATAATAAAAACTCAACTATTTGCCTTGATGTTGAAGGACTATTGTATTGTTTGAAGTTGTTTGTATTGTCTTTGTGTGGCTCCAGAATGAAATACCAATCTGTGTCAAGTGGAGACTGTTTGTGATGGAAGTTTGTTGAGGCTTCATTTTTATCATGAGCCTGCTCCTTAAAATGTAGTTTGCAAAATTATCTTCAAACACTTTAATATATCAGATCTACAGTTCAGGACTGGTGTATGGCCTTGCAAAGTGCTTTTAGTGAGGCTGAATGGGTTGGAGGAGGTCTCTGCTCCAGGCTATAGAGCAGTTATAGCTGATTTTTTTTTTTAATGAGCTCTGTGTGTCCTCTTAACACAATTAAATGTGGGAATTTCATGTATTTCTTTAGTCAAAGTGCTATGTTCTGTACTTTCTGTTCTAGAGAGGCTTTTATTCCTTGTCCTCTTTTTTTTTTTTTTTTTTTTTATTTAACATCCCAAATGTACACCTTAAGAAAGCTATTGCAATAACTCTATTTACTAAGAAAGCCATTTTAAGATGTACAAGGCAGCCTGGAAAAGATACATATCTGTAAGTGGCAAGTAGGAATGCAGAAATATTTGTGGCTGATTATGCTTTCTTCAGTATGGATTAGAACACCTTAAATAGTTCTTATTAGTATTTGAAGACAGTGACCTTTCTGTGTAGAACCAGGTGTCAAGAACCCTGACAGGTTGCTTTTTAACAAGAAATTGTCTGACTTCACATACTGTGATGCTTCCTAAAGATTTTATTTTGATGAAATAGGCTGAAGTTTGGTTAGTACATAATAGGAGAACATTGTCTTCAAATAATATAAAAAAGACTAAAACAATTTTGGATACTGTGTAGTGTTAATTAGACTGATAGGAAGCAAAATCATGGTAGAAAGTCACAGCACAGTACAGATTAAAATTTTTATTTTCTGTTAATGAATTTGATTCTACGATTGCATAAAGCAGAGCCTAACTTTGTATCTCAGAGTAGTATTTTTGCAGTGATGTGTAAAATATTCTAAGCACAATTTAAAAGGTTTTTTATTTAGGATGCGGACATAGAAAAGCCTAAGCTCTCCTGCCAGACTTTAACCAGGTTTCCTAACGCATGCAGAGGAATCAAAAGTGCTTTCTTTAGTTTTGAACAGAACCCCATGTCAGTATTATGCCATTCCCTCCCCTGACACTCCACCCCACTCCACCAGTTAGATTTTAGTTTATGTCCTGCAGTTATTTTTATAGAGGTAACACTGCTTTTGGCTCTAAAAAGTTGCTTTTCCTTTCTTTCCTTGGGTAACTCTACGCAGGGGAAACCAATTCATGTTACAGTTTTCCTGTATATACCTGTCTGCACTGCTTGAAAGGTAACCCTACAGAGGAGGAAGCTGAGATTTTGTTCTAATAGCAGTGTTTTTGGTTATTTTTCCGGTGGTATTATAAGAGTAGAATTACATGAAGATATCTTGATGTGTATAAGAATAATAATGCATAGTAAGCAGTGGTTCCCAGTCCATATAACTAAAAAATTTAAATCCAAGTAGCATTTAAAATCCTTCATAACTGTTCTCAGTTATATCTCACTGTATAAGGGTTCTATTACTTGATTAGAAGAATTTTTTCATTGGAACTCCACAAATAATTGGTGATACACTGAATCCTTTATTGACTGGCCTTTTTACCCTTTCTCATATTAGCTGCATCATTAATAAGATCTGAATTGAAGACTAGTAATTTTGTTGTATCATTCTTTTCTCTATTACAGGATGATTGGTGGAAAGGGATGGGTGGAAAGACTGATTTGTTTTAATACTTTTATGTATCAAACCTAAGGTTTAAGTGCATCTCTTGATGTTGTCAAGCCATTGAAGTTTTCACCTAAGCATTTCTGGGAAAACTTTACAAAAAAGCAGTGAGGAGAGAAGCACTGATTCAGTCAGGGAATGGAAGAGAAAATTGTGTTGCATAGTGGCCTGCCTAGTGAAATGAAGAAAATAGGGTAGTAAATACAGCACAAAGAATTCTCTAAGCTGTTGCAGAGCACTTTACTCTGGTTTTGAAAAAAAGCCCCAAACCCCAGAAAATGAAAAACCTTTTCTCCAAATCAAAAAACAAATCACATTCTGCCATCCTAAAAAAAATTGTTTCTATTACAGCAGCACAATAAGAGCATTTTGATGTTGCAGCAGATGTTAAATAAGGAAGTCTAGAATGTATCTAGTCCTTGCAGAAGCTTTTATGAGACAGTGTGCTGGGATTTTCTGCAGTGTTGGTGATTCTGGTAAAAGGAAGCCTGTACATGCTCAAGCTCAGAAGTACACAACCTGAGAAACAAGCAGGAGGAACAAGAGCTGTCTCTGGTCACAGTACTGCAACATCATGGGAATAACTGAGATGTGGTAGGACAGCTCATGAAACTTGAAATATCTGACAGGTACTAGGTCTTCAGGTAAGACGGGCAGGAAAGACAATAAGTAGCAATACCAATGATGAGAAAGTGTAGCTTGTGAGTCAAGGTCAAAGCAGAGTCCGCAAAACTTGACACTGTTGAGGAAGCATGCTGCAGGTTGCCAATCAAAGTGTCAAAATACATGAAGAAACAACAAATTGTTCTTTTAACAACTGAAGAAAGCCTCTGGATTACTAACTGATTCTCATGAGACTGTGGTCTCCCTAAAATCTGCTGAAAGTGCCATAAATAGGAGGACATATGCAATTGAGTACATTTCTGCAAAATGTGAGGAATAACTGCTTGATACAGGTGTGTATGCACTAGATGGGCCACCCAAGGGCCATCATTCGCAGCTGAATTTGTTATTTACGAATAACAGATAGCTGTAATATTAGAGGCACACTTGATTGTAGAAAGATGAGTTGCAGACTCTGGACATTGGGAGAGAGGATTTCATCTTGCTTGGGAAGCTGGTAAGCAAAGTTCCATATGAGCTTTGAAGGATAAAGGAGTTCAGGAAAGCTGACATGATTTAAGTGTCAGCTAAGTGTCCTTGGCCACAACACAGACTGGGAGTTGAAAAATGGGAGCAATTTGGTAGAGATGCAGGGGACACTGGAAGACAGCAACTAGGACGTAAATCAGCAGTGTACCCTGACAGAAGAGAGAGTCAAAACGACAAATGAGGGCTTTATAAGCTCTAGTGAAGCCAGTAGGTTGACAAAATTTTCTGTTCTCTTCTGTTCAGTGCTTTGTTAAATGCATTTGAATGCTGCATCCACTTTTTGCCCCCCTTGTTCTCCAGTGCAAGAATAATGTAGGTGAAAAAGAGCAGTTTTTGCAGCAGACCATCATGATGGCCGAGGGCTGGAGTGCTTCTTGGAAGGAGGCCAAGTGAGCTGTGCTTACTTAGCCTGGGATGGAATGCCTTCTGGGGTGCAGGATCCAAGGGCCGCCCCCCTCCAACCGTGAGTAATCAAGAAAGCAGAGGCAGAAAGTGCAAGAGGTAATGGCTATACATTGAACAGGATTTGAGGAGCAGTTCAGACTGAGTGTAAGGAGAAACCTTTTCCCCTGCAAGGCCAATCCAGCAATGGAGCAGAGGCTCAGTGATGCTTCCATCCTTGGAGGTTTTCAAGACCTGGCAGGATACAGGCCCTCAGCAGCCTGGTCTCCTGGTCTGATTGCACAGCTGATCCTGTTCTGAGCAGGACTGCTGGGGTTGAACCCAAGTTATTTCATGATGCTCTAACTCCCACGGAAGCAGGCTGTGGCTCACTGTATTTTGTGGATCCTGTGAGGCAGGATTTTCTTACCTCTCTTGCTTCCCAGACTGAGAATTATCAGCAGTTACTGCTTGATGTCTGCACTCGTACTGAGCACCATATGCACAGCAGCAATCTGTTGAAACAAGATATGACTTGGTCTAACTTTTAACTGACAGCTGTCAGACAGACTTTAGATGTATGTTAAGTGATAATGATACAGAAATAACATCACAAGGGATGGAGAAGGGAATTAAAGCCTCTGTGTGCCCTGCCTGTCAAATTGCAAAAACAAAGCAGAAATCTTGTTTGTGGGAATCATCTACCTGAAAAAGAATTGTTCAATCTCCTGTATAGTTTGGAAGTTTTGTAATGTATCTTGCTGTATTAGCAGGTACTTTTCCCCTTCACTGTTTGTAGCATATGTATCCAGCATTAGCACATACATAAGTCAGTTGAAATTAGAAATTCCAGTAAAAAGTTAAAACTGTTATTTAAGAAAAACACATTTAAAAAGTATTACTTTGAGATTACAGCAGGTCAGCTCTGCTAGTCTTTCAGGGTCAGACTGGAGGATTAAAATTCGTGAAAAGTGTAACTTTTAAGAATAAGTTATACAGGAGAATCACTGAAAGTGCTGGAAAGAAAAGAGACTAGTTAGTGCTTAGGGCATTGTTTTATTGTTGTTTTGGGGTTGCAGTTCAGAGTGTTTTGGAGGGGTTTTTGGTAGACTTTTGGGGTTTTTTTTCCTTCCCAGAAAGAAAATTTCTTGCCAGACCAGAAGATAGACTTCTCAGTGGGAATGCATCATTGCTTTCAGGAGTCAGACGCACTCCTCCATAATTATCTTGGATGGGGGCCACTAAACTTGTAAGAAAATAAAGAGGCTAGAAAAATAATATACTTCTGACAGATCTTCTATTTACCAATAATAAAAGTGTTTTATTAATAACCTATCTACAACATGAATCTCTGGATAGTCTCAATCCCAGTCTGCTGCCATCCCTCTTCTCTCCCTATTGTACTATGTCAGACTCTAAAGTGCATTCTTCTCCCCAGGTAATATTGGATAGCCAGGAAACAGTAATAGACCTGCTTTCATAGCACTTAGTCTTTGCGAGTTTATAGACTTGCTCCCTGTATGCTCCCTGTGTGGGCATGGAAAAGATTCTACACTCCTTGGTTTAAAAAAAGTCAAGATCAAGTAAAACTGGAAAAGTAAGGGCTTATTTTTCTGTGTTTTCACAATGCTATGGTAGTATTTTTTTCCCCCTGAAAATCCATGGCAATCTTTCCTTGGCTACTTAAATCTTTTCTTTCTTTTGGGGTCCCTAACATCATCCCAGGGTTTTTTGAGCCGTGATAAAACTACGTTACCCGATTCTAATGAGGACTGGATGGTGGTATGGAAAATCCTCCATAGTTCTGTGCCTCAGTGGATATTCTTTCCCTTTCCCTTTTTTCTTTTTTTCTTTTTTTCTTTTTTTTTTTCCTTTTTTTCTTTTTTCTTTTTTCTTTTTTTTTTTCTTTTTTCTTTTTTTCTTTTTTTCTTTTTTCTTTTTCTTTTTTCTTTTTTCTTTTCTCTTTTTTTCTTTTTTCTTTTTTCTTTTTTCTTTTTTCTTTTTTCTTTTTTCTTTTTTCTTTTTTCTTTTTTCTTTTTTCTTTTTTCTTTTTTCTTTTTTCTTTTTTTCTTTTTTCTTTTTTTCTTTTTTTTTTCTTTTTTTCTTTTTGTTTCTTTTCTTCTTTTTTTTTTTTTCTTTTTCTGTCATTTGTTTTTCCCTGCTTTGTTTTAACAGCTTCTTTTGAAGTTTTGGCAGTGATGCAAATTAATAAAGGGAATAAAAACTAAAGGCATTTCTTCCTCGGTTAGCTAAATTTGTGGAGTAAGTGGGCAGATAGTATAAAACATTGCTAGCGAAACTCATCCTCTAGTGCAGGAAGGCATAGTCTGCCTTTTCATAGAAACAAATTATGCAGCATTTTCTTCTGTAAGTGAAATTTTCTTTTGACACAACACGGAAATGCCAAATGTATTTGTCTTTTGCAGAAAAAAACATTTTTACTTAGTTCGTTCAAATTATAAATCATAAGATTTCTACTTCTGAAAATGGCTTTCAAGTGTTCTGTGCTTTCATCTCTTCTTCAGCTCTTGCCTGTGGAGAAACGTGTGTGCATTTTACACTGTATGCACAAGTCATATCACATGCATTCACAAATCAGCTTGAAGTGAAACTGCTATTGAGTGTTTTCTACATCCACAAATGGCACTGAAGCTCTCAGTTTTGTAAGAAAATGGTTTCGGAGATTATTTAATCACATATACTAATGTGTAAATATGAATATCATTGGAATGTAATTTAATGTTACAAAAGGTATGTGATGAAACTATCTGTTTTGAGAAAAAAATATCAAAAACTCACTGAAAGCATAGATAAATGCAGCTTAATATCATTTGTTTTCTTTCCTCTACGCTGTCAGCTCTTGGTTAGAGGCAGAGCATAGCATGATTACATTACCTACCTGCCAGGGTTGTATTGCCTTAAGAGGTTTGCTTTGAATGGCAATAAATGAAAGTAACAGGGCAGTTTTCTCTTCACGTTCAAGAATTTGTCCTTAAATCTGAAATAAAAGTGTAGAAGTAACCTGTAGCATGCTTATTAATTGACCATATCTTTTGGATAAATTATATCCATTTTTTCTGAAATAAAGACATAAAACCAGTAAAAAAATATAGACTTATTATAAGAGATGGAAGAGGACTGCAACATTTCAGTTTATATCCAGACACTCATGTATCTCAAAACTAGGTGTTGTAACTTCAGTTATACAACTGTTTATTATTGGTGTTTGCTTTTCATCTAAATGTTTCTTTGAAAATGTACAAAGAAGTCACAACATTTGTATTTGCCCAGTGAGAAATAAGTTTGAACCTTCCAGGAGGAGTTTTGTTTCTTATTGTAATCTGTTTGATAATATTGGTAACCCTCTAGTGGTTTTTGAAGTTCTTACTTCTTAAGAAATATCCAACTGAGGTTGCTATGGTAGTATGTGACAGGATGTATAGTAAAAGAGGCATCTGAAGCATTTTAAACACATCTTAAAGTGAAAAATGAGATTACACATTTAGCAGAAATAAAGTACAAGCAGGATTTGTATCTGCATATTTAAGAAGATAATGTTTTTGTACAAATGTACACCTTTGTTTAGTTATTGGTTTTCTGATATTTGATCTGACTCATGAGTTCTACACATAGCATTTTGCTGGACTTCCTTTACTACGGATACTGAGAATTTTGTGAAGGAGACATGAAGAAAACCTGATTTATCAGACAGCTCATGGGTCTCCTCTGACCTTATCTCTTCATTTTGTTTTAAATTCCTTAAAATTAAAATTTTGTTGAGAATGTACAGATGCTATTAAGATAGGTCAGTAGGGGTTTTATTAGAAACTGTACACTGAGCCACATTCTTAAAGACAAATGCAAAATGTTAGTGGAAATTGCATGAGGAAAAACTGAAACTTTTGAAAACCCAAAACATTAATTAATGTCTTTTTGATACCTAGTAGGCTAAGTCTTAACTCCATCTTATTAAGGTGAAAGGAATTCATAGAATCATAGAACCTGCTGAGTGAAAGGGAGCCTTCAGGATCATCATGTCCAACTCCTGGCCCTGCATCTCACACACCAGTTGTTTGTTCTTGGTAGGGACCCACATCTTGCACATGGTCCTTTATCCTGGGACTCTCTTTGAGTAATGAGCTAAAAGTAGGAATGGAATAGAGAGTATGAGAAAATATGAGTAAGGGCAGGGGGAGATGACATCACTTTTATTTAAATATGATGATGATTATTTACAAATACAATTTTGGGGTTCTGTTGTTTTGGGGTTTTTTTCCCCCTAATAAATTCAATTAACCCATTACTCAGTCAAAATACTATCAATAGATCTTAAAATGAAGTGGTGCTTGAAATGCATATGTGTGCTATGTTTTGACTCTCAGCAGGAAAAATGGCTAATGTTAAAATGCCAATGAGTTTTTGAACAAGAAAAAATTTTTCTTGTTTCTTCACTTTCATTGATAAAAAAAGGGAAAGTACTGACACAGGGTTCTGCAGTCCTTCCTGGCCTAATAAAATTTTGTGTGATGACATTTTTCCATCTACAGATTTGTCACTTTATCTTTGTTAGGAGAAGATCAACCACCTCTATGATGATACCTGACAAAATTTAATTTCTCGTAATGTCTCAGACACTGAGTCATTTTCTTCAGGATTTTGGAAATCCCTAACCTTTTCCTCCCCAAAGTTTTCAGTGAAATTTAGTCAAAAGGACTTTTTTTTTTAGTTCTGTTAAAATGAAAACAATTGTTCCCTTTCTTTCTCATGAAGTAAAATGTAAGCAAGCTTTGCTTTTCCAGATTACTACCATCTGTTTCCCTTTGGGGTGGGAAATAGCTAGATTTGTTTTCTATTGACAAGATAGTAGTAGCACTTGTGACATCACTAATGCATTTGTCTTGAAGCATTACATAAATTGTATTGCCCCTTAGGTGATCTGGGCTTAATTCTGGGAAATAAATGCTCTCTGGTAACAATTCTATATCCTTATTAGTTTCTGCGCATCAAATGGAACAGAACAAGATAAATTATATCTGTACTAAGGAAGATTAGAACCATCTGTCTTGCAGGAAAAAAGCCAGTTTGGTTGGTATTAGCTGTCAGATTGTATACTCTGCCTGATCACTGTAAAGAAATAAATGAAGTGGTTAACAAAGAGCAGATTTTAATAGCTATTTCTAACATGCAATGACTACCAGCAAAAGACGCAAAACAGACTGGTTCCTGCATTAATAGTGAGACAAATATTAATTAATTTATTCAGTAGAATCAATTATATTTTTGGGGGGCAATATCTGTGACAAATACATATCATTGTGAATGCAGCTTGCAAATTTTGTCTTGCTTGGAGGTGCAACTCCAGTTTACCTTATATATTTAATCTCAGTTTGTTGGAAGAATTTAACTGACTTCAAAGAAAAAATGTCTTGTGAAGCTGGTTCCTGTGACACAACAAATTTTCCCTAAGTCCTTTCCTCTTAGTAGACCAAAGCTGTCATTTTAGTCTTTTGTTAAGTCCAATAAAGTAAAATTTGGTCTTTTACTTGCTTTCTATGAAATACTATTTCCTGAATGTTAAGTTTGAAAAAAACCCTGAGCTTTTATTAATTTATTAGCCAGATATTGAAATTACTTGATACTGTAACATTAACTCTTTGTTTAATATGTCTTGATCTATTTTACTATTCCTACAGCATTGATACTTGCTTTTTACATAACTGGCTGTTCAATGACTTTGGTTTGTCTCTATAAAGCCTGTATAAAACTTCTGAGAATTCTGAATGCTGTTAACAGCACCTTTAAACTTCACTTACTCTTGTAGATAAGATTATTAAATACAGGTGGTGGATGCCCTTCTGCATCTGCTGCGTGTTTGTTGCCTAAAAGCCACCTAGGAGAAAAATAAGAATGCTGGCTTACTGCCGAGAAATTTTACCTCTAAGGTTTGCCCATTAGATTGAGTCTCTTGTTTGTGCAGCACAAAATCTCACATGGATTTAAGGGCTTTTGATATTATTTTCTCTTCATACAGAGTGTAATTTCAGTACCTTATTGACAACAAAGGGAATATAAGGGATTTGGTGCTCATAACTTCAAGGTCATGGGTTTGATCCCTGACCATTCAGTTAGGGCTGGGACTTGATCCTGGTGGAACCCTTCCAAATCAGAATATTTTGTGATTCTTTGTGATTTATTTTCAGTGCAGTTTATATTCTGGCTTGTGGTGATAGTATTGTGAGACCCTTTTCTTTTCCTGATAACTCTTTTGCTTGTAAATAATTCATAAGCTGACTTGTTGTGGGGAAGCTTTAAAGATTGAATTTTCTTTTGCAAGAGTGCAATTTCTTGCAGTGCTAATAATTTTAATTGCTCTGTGTACTTGATGTGAAAAATATCTGCAAGCAAGTTTTGAAGCAGCAGGATAAAACATTTAGGTCTGATTTATTTTAACTGTGTGATCTAGAGGCCCATTTCCTGAGATGTCTGTGGTCATGCTGGTCATAGAACCAAGCAGACACTGTGTAATTATTTTAAGTTGTCATCTCTGTATTGCACTCTGGTGGCTTACAGTGGAGGTGTGGAGATAGGTATCACTATTCTGTTTTTTGATTATTTTTGCCAAACAACCATTTGCAGCAGTGTCTGGTTTTACCCATTCATTAGGAAGAATGACACCAAGGAAAAGTTTCACAAGCTTTTAATCTTTCATCTGCTGATGAAATGCCACATGTAGCTGTACTATCTGCACACTAACTTTCATACATGTTTTGGAAGGGGTCTCTGGATTTTTCTATGTGTTATTGTCACTTTTTTTAAAAAAAAATTAAGCCTTATTTTTCATTGCCGGTCTGAGTGCTCAGAAGTTAGAAGTTAGTAATTTTAAAAAGAACACTTTCAGAGTGTCTGTACATTGAAAAATTGTAAGTGATAATAACCTATTATAGGCAGAATAGCCATGGCCTGTAACAGATGTGTTAACCTGTGACAGACCTGGAGAGCTCTTTTAACATGAGTGTAAGGGTATTCCAAAAGTTTCTTCAAGTTTCAGGGGTTTTTAGGTACTAAGTTTCAGAACTTAAGCAGAGATGGTGTTTGTCTGATTATTTCTTATAAGGTAGATTATTCCTTTCCTGTCCAAATATCTGTTTACAAGGATGTTAGTAGAATTATGTCTTAATGATGTTGGCATGAAATACGTTCTCTATAGGCTTACTGCCATGACTGCTCTCAAGCTAAGTGTTTGTCCAGCCCCATATATTAGACAGGTTGGGTAAAAGAGCGTATCTCCCAGGACAGCCATTAGGCATATTGGGTTGCAGACTGACTCTTTATTGAGTGGTGATTACTGTGTCTTCCTCCCCATAGACACATAGGCTCACACAAAATACACCAGTGAAATGATGTCTAAAACATATGGACTGTGAAGAAGAGAGCATTTCGTACTGGCTTTGCTCTTCTTTTCTATTTAGTATTTGTACATCACATTCCATCCCATTTGCAGGTACAAAACCAAAGTAGCATCCATTTCATCTACAGCATCTGAACTTGGAAGAGAGAAAACAAACTAAGAGTCTAAAGTATGAGAAATTTCTAGTCTAGTGAAGATGTGGCTTGTAATCCAGACAGGTTTTTTTTTGTTTTTTTTTTTTGCAAATCGTCAAAGTCGATTAAATTATTTCAGATGAGAATTTTCTCCCACTGGATTTTTATCTGTGAAATGATGGTATAAATGCTCTTTTATGTGTTTTGACATCATTATGGCATTCTGAAGAATAATCAGTAGAAATGATAAGGATGGCTACCACTGACTAGTTTATTAGCATTATCAGTTTCACGGTAACTGACCTTTTCCCTCTGTGCCTCACTTCTCTTCATCTGTCATGATTCATTTTGTAATATTGATTTCCTTTTACTATAACAGTTTCTATGTGGCAGACTTCAAAATCCCAATCAGCCCTTACAGTTGCTCACACAGTGTTGAGAAACTACTAGCTGTATTTAAAGAAAAAATGGGAAAGTTATTTCTAATTGGGTCCTTTTGAGTGTTATAAAATTTAAAATGTCACTTGCTAATAGTACGTGTTTATTTTGGAATACTATACTTAATTTTTAAAATTATGCAATCAATATTTTTTGCCAATATAGAAGTTGCTATTGTCACTCTTTTTATTATGATATTAACTCTGTCTATAAAATCATGGTCTGACTGTTATAGGATACAAGTAATTGAAATGCATGTTTGGATGTGCACCCATGCATCCACATCACAGCTTCAGTTCTCTTGTGCTATGCACAGCAACCTGGCTAAGAAAATTACATTATCTCTCCTCTTCCTGTGCTAAAGCTGCACTTGAGACCCTTTATCTGTAGTTTTTAGTGCAAGTATAGTCATGTAAATCATTCCTACTGAAGTTCTTATGGCTATATGGGCCATTTATGTACTTAAAATGAAGTAGCATTTATTCCCTAAAACATGGCACTTGGATGGTGAATGGTTGTTCACCTGATATGTGTGATGTGCACCTGTGGCTTGTTTTCTCAATAATCAACTTCTCCCATCAGTAAGACTTTTCTAAATAAACTACAGCCCATCTCTACTAAGTCTGAATGATATCCTTTTTTTTGTCTTATTACCTATAAACTTCTATAAAATCTTTTGCAGTAAAAATGAATAGCACTGTTCTTAATTCTTACTTCTGTTCTGCCATAATGAGAAAAGAAGTGATTTTAAAAATTATTGTAAACTAAGTCCTAAGAGAGTGGGACTTGGTGTTTTTCATAAAATCTGCATGTTAATAGATCAAAAGTCTTTTACTATCCCAGTGTGACTGACATTTTCAATAGAACACATGCTGAGGAAAATACGACACAATTACTGGGAAATTAACAGCTGAAAATGGGATATTGATTTGAAATGCAGTCAAACAGGATTTGGTTTTCTTTCATCTAATTCTGAGTCATTTTTTTGTGGTAGACTCCTGAGTCTTTTCCTGTATGCGTATGTTTTCAAATCCTGACTTGTTTAGTGTCAACTTAAGGCAGTTGCTTAAGGCATTAGTTTTGCTTTAAGGTCTGTTGTTTAGACACTTCTGTTTAAGATTTTTGTTTAAGACACTGTTGTTACGATCTACAGCATCAGTTATTCACCAGTGTAAAGCCAGCATGTCAGGATATCTTGGTCATTCAAAACTACCCAAGCTCCAGATATTCATCTAAGATAGGCATGTTAAATGGATAAGCATAAGCATATTGCCCATGTATTGTTTGAATTTTCAAAAGACTAGTTCAGAGGAGTTGTCTGAGTGCCCATGTAGGTCTTTAATATTGACACTTAGATCATCCAAAATCCATTTAAAGGTATACACTCTTTTACAGTCAAGCATTGCTTTTAAACCTATTTAACTGATCAGATGTCAGGTTTGGACATGCTAAAGCAGTTTTTGATGGCACAGGGCAAGCAGGTGCCCTGCCTTTTGTCTGCTTTGTCAGAATGTGCCAGAGAGGTGTTCCCTCCTGTGTGCTACACAGTGTCTACAGAGCTCCCTGAAAAGAGCTCACGTGTGCTCCAAACTGGTTTTTCTACAGTTATTCTGGTAAGTTTAAATTGTGTGATGAAACAGTATCTAGTTGGACAACTTTGGCCATAATTGTTGCTCAGTTTTTCCTTAAGGAGAGTTTGAAATCCAGTGGAATTGCCCTGGAACACTTAGACTAAATCTCTCTTCATTACTCAGATTCCTGTTGTAATCCTAACAGCTACAGTACTCTCGTCTTTTGTTTTGCAAGATGAAACTATGGCATGTAACAACACTGATCTTGGAAATGGAAAGCATGAATAAAGATTTTTTTTTGCAATAAAGGACTACAGAACAAAGGGAACTTCTGGCATTTGGGAGAGGTTGTCCTGGGTTTATCATAAAATGACGTAGGTTCAAAGGGGTTTTGGAGCATGTGCTCATGTCCTGTTACTCAGTTTTCTCTGTATAAATTACGACTAAATAAAAAATGGTTTACAAATCTCTGCATCAGTACTGTAGCATACTTAGGATCCCCAAACATATCTCAGGGCTTTCTTGATGCTACGTTGTAAGTGTATGGACAAAATAGGTCTTGTGAACTATTCACTGTAATATCATGAAAATTCAGTAATAGCAAGAATGAAATTATCCTTTTAGCCAGATGTCACTAGACCTGCTTTTTACTGCCTTCTGTGGATTAGTATTCCTCTGAAACCATTGTTTTTTGGCTGTCACATTTCCCCTTGTACACAGAGAATGTTCATCTCTAAGATGCCATAATTATAAAGCTTCCCTCCAACACATCTCTTTTTTGTTGTTGTTCTAAGAAATTAACTTAAATACAGTATTATGGTTCATCTGGTTAAAATTTTACATCTGCATGGAAGAAGTTTGCTCAAAGGAAGGGAATTGTGGGTATTTTTCTAT
Organism: Chamaea fasciata; assembly: GCF_029207755.1. Taxonomy (NCBI): domain Eukaryota; kingdom Metazoa; phylum Chordata; class Aves; order Passeriformes; family Sylviidae; genus Chamaea; species Chamaea fasciata. The sequence continues at coordinate 12,371,286 of NW_027094089.1, forward strand.
ACATTTCATTCCTCCACTTGTTTTTGGATGGAGAAAGTTGAAGGTTGTTTCTCTCAAGTCAAAGAAAAAAGATCTAGTTAGAAAAGAATATAAGAAATGTTTGATAATGTTATCTGGCTGCTGTCTATAATATAGAAAACAAGTTGTTTTCAATTATAGTAGGTTATTTATATGAACTACTTGTAGATATACATGAAAGTACCCTTGGGCTTCTGGAATTTGATATGACAGTCTCCTGCAGCATGGTGTTTCTTTGACTTTATTGTTTGTGGCTTATCTTTTTCTTCCAGCACTTGGGTTTTAAAGAGCTGTCAAAGTATAACAAGTTTGAGGGAATTTTTGTTGGGGTTTTTTGGGGGGGAGTTTGTGAATGTGTGTATTTGTTTTTATAGAAATCATGTTAGGATACTTTAGTTTGCTTTTGTAAGTTTGAACTCGCAGCCTTTTTTAATGCCATGCTTACTTCTTTCTAAACACTGGGCATGTTAAACTGTCTGTTTTTCTTCTTCTCCATTGTTCCCATTTAGCAAGACCTATATTTCATCAGCATATCCTTGTCCCACTTCCTTACCATGTGCTTTTTCAAATTGAAGCTCATTTAGGGTAATACTGTGCATCTTGGAATGGCCAAGATAAAGGCCCTTATCTGTGCTGACAGGCAAACAAAGGATCCCTTAATAGTTTTTACATATGTGGAAACTACATCTATAATCACACTGAAGATGAAAATAAAGTCATTAAATGGATATTACATGTCATTATTTTATCTTATCATGTCAGCCCTCAGCAATTTACCAGGCTTAGGATATTTGGGAGCAAAATGGGTCTAATTAATGGGCAGTGTACTTGTTTATTTTAGAATTTCCAACTGTCTTGTAGGTGACAAAATAAAATCTAATTATTTTGATATTTTATTAAGTGGTTTGTCAGCCATTATATAATTACTTCTTCTGAAAAAAAAAAAATCCAGCAAAACAAAGCAGTCTGAAAATTATGGCTATCAGAAAGGTAAAGCCTGTTGATATTTTTTGTGAGAACAACAGTTGCAATGTAAGTCTTGAAGAAAGACAAACAAATTAAATAGTACTGTGAGACTTTAGTGAATGTTGTTTTTCCTACTGTGTACAATTATATGTAATTAGATCTGTCCTTTTTTCATTATGCTGTCTCAAAATTATTTCTACCTATCTAGTTACTGAATGAACTTGTAAATAAGATAGCAAGATCAACATAGTCTGACGAAATAATTAGTAACAATTTAACAGAAATTGTTCTGTTCAGGCTGAATCAATAGTAATGGAGATGAATAAATGGGTGGAAACCTTAAGTAATTACAAATCCTTTAAATTATTCTTGAATTAGAAAGTAGGAGAAAGAACATATTTACTTACTTTTGGAGATTCATTAAAAGAGAACTTTGTGAATTCACTCTTTGTTCTTTTTTCCCTAGAATACACTCTTTTAGGCAGCTGGTATTCTGTTTCCTGTACCTTGTTGAACTTTTCATCCAACTTGGTTAGCTGGCCTAGACATACAAACCCAGCTACTCAGTTTTTCCCCACAAGATGAGTTATAAACATTGCTGTGGAGAAGACACCTTGCTCTGTTAACTAACTTCTTCATTCTGGTTTCAGACTGCTTGTTTTTGTCACTGTCTTGGTTTAGATAGACAGGTGTCTGCCAGGGAGGGTTGGAGTCTCCCTTGAAATGTAAGCCCCTCCCCCCTTTTCCAAATTGTTATAAATTTGCAATTAAAAGGCTGCCAGGCAAAGATTTTGGGAATAGGTATAGCAGTTCTTTACTAGGGATATAAAAATACAGATGTTGTAGTACAGAAGAATAAGCAAGCAAACAAACAAGAAATCCTAGAAAACCCTGACAGAGTCAGAAATGCAACCTGACACCCTGTTGGTCAGGGTGTTGGAAGCAGTCCAAAGTAAGCTCTCCTGGAGTGGCAGATGTGGTTCTGTTGGAGTAGAGATGGTCCCGTTGAAGAAAAAGGGTCCAGTAAGGGTGAGATGGATCCGGTCTTCCTCCAGGGATCCGGTGGAAAAAACTGGATACCTGGTGGGACTGTGGCTGCTTTTTATGTAGGTTAAGATGGTTTGGCTCCTCCTCCCTGTGTGGAGCAGCTTACAATAGTGCAGTGTAATGTGTAATATCATTGATGAGCTCTTAATGGTCCATTAGCAGAAGATATTTCCATGGAAGTAGTGAAACAATGAAGACAGATAAGTAGCAGTCCACCATCTGATAAGGGACACTGACCCATTTGAGCAAAGATAAGCAATTCTGCTCCACCCAGATGGAATAGAATAATATGCTCTTTACAAAACCCATGACAGTCACAATTCTTTTTTTTATTTTCATCACTTTAAGAAGGAAATTATTTTTTTGAGTTCTGTACAGTTGAGAGGAACTTTTGATAAATACTGAATTTATCTTACTTAATGAAAATATACCAGTAAGTTTAGATGGGGTCTGTAATTAAATTTTTAAAAAAATTAAATCTAATAGTCTGATTTTTATTATTCTTCTTTCTTTCTTCTAGAAAGTTCTAGTTGGACATGTGAATATATTGACTAGATTGTGCTTCTTGCATTATTATTTTTTTATTTTAGTTACAGAAGTATTTCCTTACGGACTTTTGATATATATTCAGTATCTATAAAAGATCTGTTGTCTTCATAGTGTTTTTATATATTTGTAACTGTGGTCTTGTAGAAGAGTTATTAGCTTTATGATGAATCATGAGGAAGAGGAAATCCTCAAAGAGCAAAGAGGTTACAAGATTGACTCTAAAATTACTACAACTAAATTAGAATTAAGAAGAATTATTTGGGAAAGCAGGTACTCTCTGGGTCACCATGGAAATGTGAAGGTCAGAGAATCTAGAGAGTCCTGCTGAGACTTGGGTACCTCTCAAAACCTAACAGTGCAATTTTGTTTGTCTGGACCTTGAAAAGCACAATTAGAAAGATTCTGCATAAAAGCATTTGCTAATTGGCCTAAATGCTTTCTTGGTATAAACTATTATGGAAGAAGACCATTCTCAATCAAAAGCCATGAAAAATTGCTTTCTTAGTTAGTGTTTTGGATTTATAGGCCTCTGAGAGATTGAGTAAATCTTTAAGATAAATGGATGATTTAATTTTGTTTAACCTGTCTCCCTTCTTTAGCTGGAAAGGCAACTAATACTGCAGAACCTGATGAGAGAGAGACAAACAGCCATGCAGATTGCTTGGACAAGAGAATTTCTCAAATATTTTGGGACATTTTTTGGACTTGCTGCTGTTGTTTTAACAACTGGGTATGAAGTTTATTACTTAACAAAATATAAATATATTACATTATATATTTCTGTTTTGCTGGATTTTGCTTTTGCATGACAACAAGTAGTTATTTTTATTTAGTAATTGCTCCGAGGTTGATCAAATGACAAATGGAGTCTTAATTCTGTCAGCTTCTGAATGTGTTTTGGTTATGTCTGAACTGCAGATTTATTTAAAAGCAGAGACATGAGCTGACAATAAAATGATATATCTGAAGTACCAAAAGTCCAGTGTGAAATAAAAGTTGTGTGTGGAAGAGGAGAGAGTATTTAAAAACCATGCAATTTTCTTGTCTGTGCTGAGATTTAATGAACTGTTAGTGAGTAATATATCCTACGTCTGAATTTTTTTAATGTAGTGAACAAGTGGACATATTCTGAAGTCTATTCAGTTAAATTGGAATCTACTGACCCAACGGAAAAAGAAGCCTGCCTAATAAAGCTGTATTGCATGGGAAAGAACTTGCCCTACAGTACTTGTGGTTGACAATATGTTTTTCTTGTGCTGTAACATGTTTAGAGGGGATGTAGGAAATATTTGTGGTTTTGTGTACATAGTGAAGATTAAATGCACCTTATGCCTTTATGCTTATGCGTATGCTTATGAGTTCTCTGTAGACTCAGATGCATTTGGAAATGAACGTAGAATCTACATTGTTACATGTTGCAAGTGGCTGGGTATATGTGACTGCATGTGCATGCTAAATGAGTTAGACCATCCCATATTTGTTAGATGTATTCAAAAATCACTATTGCATGTTTAAAATACTCTTGGGTTGAGAAAGACAGATGTTTCTGGCGAAATTAGGGCCTGCTCTTTGATTGGAGATTTTAGAAGGATACACAAGTCCTAGACAGTCAAGGTCAGCCTAAATTAACAGTACTGATGTGCTGAATATCCAAATAATTTTTTTTTTTCTTGCACAGAGCAATAAAAAGAAAGAACCCAGCAGTTTTACTGCCAATACTTCCCCTAAGCTTTGTATTTTCCTATCATTATGAAATGGGCTATGGAACACTCTTGCAAAGGATCAAAGGTAAGTCTGTCCTGTTCTCATGTAGAACCAAGCTTCAGATACCTGTTATGTTTTTTAAATGGCTGGGAGAAAACTTGTAATAGATATTTGTGGGTCTTTTTTGACAGAAATATTATGTCTCTTTTTTTTTCCTTCTGTTAAAATCAGATATTTTGCTAGTCAAGGGTACTCACTGTACTTTTACAACATTTCTTTTCAGTTAAGACTGTCATTTTCTCCTCTTATTTCAAAATATTTGAATGCTAAGGTTATAAATACAGCTGATGTAAGAATTGCATATTTGGGAGAAATGACAGATCTATTGATTTCTTTCTGTTTTCCACTCCAATGCTGTTTTTTGGGGAAAGGGTTAGGGATTATAAAATAAAGGAATACAGACGTGAATCATGGCCTTACATCTTCATGACCAAACACAGTCATCAGGTGATGACTGCAGTGTCCTGCTAAGACTGAAGAAAAGTGAGTCCCAGAAAGGGATGCCTTGCCTCGTAGTTGTCCCTTATCTATGTGATTAAGTGATATACATTGTATTGAAGTTTGTGGAGATGCATTTATGTTAAGTGTGATTCCTAGTGGAGTAGACTGGCTCAGTGAGTGTTGCCTGTAAGTGAAAACAGCACTGGGCCATGCCTTGTTAACTTCACAAATTGTCTTAGTTAACTAGCTTGCTTGTCTTGTCTACTACTGGCACAAACCATGTTGAAACAAAATAAAAATCTGTTTCAGCTCTTAGGCCTCCAGATCTAACACTTAGGTTTCATAACTCTGTATGCTTCATTGAAAATAGTGGTAGATTAATTAGACAAAATCTGCTGTTGTTCCTGCTTCATGCAGGTGCAAATACATTTAGGTGATGCAGGAATGTATATCTATGAACATATCCTCAACAGCATTAAACAAACTTCTTTGGATTTTAATAGGAAGAGTCAGCTAAGCATAGGGAAGAAATGGCAGTTCTTGGAAATCAAAGTGTTGAAAAGGAGATTATTACATACAGAGCAGAATTACCACTTGGAATTTAGGATTTGTATGTAACATGTTTACTGTGTACTATGTGGTCCTGTATAGGTTGAAGAGGGGCAGTGTAGTATCCTACTGCTTTCCAAATAGGAAAAGTCATCTTCATCACTTGAGCTGTGTTAAGAGAACTTCAGCAGTATGCAAGACTTGTGAAAATGTTTTGCAGAAAAGAAACTGTGAAGCCAAATAGAAAATAAAATTGAATATACCAAACTAACTCTGTCTTTTCTAGAAAAATATTTTTTTTTTCCTAAAGGAATTTGGTAGGTCCATTATAAACTCATGAAAGCATTTGATGTGGTATTACCTAAAGATTAAGTTAGCATGAAAGACAAGGAAATTAGGTAAGCATCAGAGTAAAGAAATTTAAAAATTTTGTGTTTGAAAAGGAAGGTTAGACTTCAGCAGCGTTAGTAACAATATTCCTCAAGATTTGGTCTGGATCTTCATTTGTTTTATAGTTGAAATTATGAGTAGGTTATCCTAATCAAATCTTTGGGTGACAAACTTGATTAAGTTTATCAACAGAGAAGAAATAAACTCTAGTTTAAGAAGAACTGATGGTTTTAAGAAATGAGACAACAAAATGGGATTCAATTTCATAATGTCATAAAAAAAATAGGGACTAATAGGGATTTCTACCACCAGAGCTCACCAGATGGAAATGGTAGAAAAAGGGAAAACTTGAATGCTGATGATCACAGAATGAGTATAATCCAATAGTGTGATTAAATTGTGAGTTGAGCAAAGTCTAGAAACATCAAGTGAGGTTTTCCAGTATCACAGCATGATTGAGGTTGGAATGGATCTCTGAATGTTTTCTGGTCCAAGCCCCCTACTCATATAGGATCATCTATACCCAATTGCCCAGGAGAATATCCAAAAGGTCTTTGAATATCTCTGGGGATGCATATTTCAAATCCTTAGTACAAACAGAGTACAGATGGGAAGGTGCAGGAAAATAATAACTTCAGTGGAAATTTACATGTAATTTGGATCATTTCTGTAAACGGAATCTGAAATTATACTGAAGAGCTATTAGGGAATGACAAGCTGCCTTGCAAGAGAAAAAAAAAAGTGATTAATTTGTTTAGCTTTGTAAAAAGACATGAGAGGTTTGGGTCTACAGATCTTACTTACAGGATAGGATAAAGGAAAGTAAGAGAAGGAAATTGAACTAATTACCAATATCAGCACTAGATTAAAAGGAAGTGGAATAGCCTGAATGAATCTGGTCTGGAAATCAGGTTCAGGAGTTCATTTTTATTTTAAGGTTAAAATTACGTAGTTGAAGAGAAGGTTTTATGACACAATTGACCTGCAGCCAAAATGCTTATTCTCAGTACTCAACTGGTCCCCGTGTTCACTCCCATGCCTTCGCAACCACCTCTCTGCTTGTCGTCTCTCTGTTCTGTTGTTGCATGCCATGCCTAATCTTTCAGTGTAATAATGAACCATTCCCTTTACTGTTCTTTAACTGGTCTTTCTTCCAGAGTATACCTATCATCAGCCTCATAGCCAATTCCCTCTCCTAAGATAATCTGCAATTATTTCTGTGCTGCATGGTGAACCTTGTATCTGAACCACCTTTATCACATAGGCCTGCTTCTGCTGCCCTTCATCCTTTGGAATTGTTTTATACCCCTGAATGGTTTCATTGTTTCTCTTTCATTAGGCATCTTGTCTCTGTTCTTATTTACAATTAAGTTTTCTTCTGTCTCTAGCCTACTTGACCAAAAATTATCTCATTATTTTAGTATTCTTCCATTTTGAAATATTTTGAAATATTGGAATGGTATTTTTTCCTGCTTTATAGCTTGGACTAATTAAAATCCAAAACTGAAGACAAGGGAAAATACCTGTTATGAGTTCTGCATGTGCTGTTGGAAGGCCCTAAGTTTCCAGGGCCATGTGTCAGGACCTAGTATTTTCGGTATGGCAGTGTTACAGAACAGCCATCAAACTAAGTGTTCTAAACCTCTGAGGACACAAAGAATCAGTCATGGACCTGCTGTCTGTGTTCTTGGCCTTGCAGTTTTGCTTTTCCTCCCAGTCCAGGCACACACTGCTGGTGTTTTTCACACAAATTATTAGAGGTGGGGATGGATTTTATGGCCAGCCTCTACTTGCACAGAACTTCTCCACTAAGCAACGGAACTCTGGCTACCTTTTCCAAGATTTAGGTAGCTGGGCCTTGTGTCCTGTACAGTGAGTGGGGCAATGTCCTCTAGTACATGTGAGAGACAGACACAGAGATTTGCCTATCTACAATTCTATCCTCAAGGTCTCTTTCTATTTCAAAATCAGATGCGATATGCGGCTGACTGACATTGTGGGAGTGGTAACCAGTGCTGAATATTACCAATGGTCCCAGGCACTGTAGTACTATAAAAATTACAACTGGGAGATGTCAGCACTCTGACCTATTTTGTAGAATGACCACAGTCTTGACTGCATGGCAATATTTGGTCAGGCTGATAACGCATAAATACAGTTTCAGACCACTGCTAAAAGGATCATCAAGCTGGGACTTAAGGCATAGATAAACAAGATTGTTGGCATTGTGCCAAATGGCATCAGCCAAAACAAATGCATTCTTTGCCTAATCTTTATCTCTTCTTATATCACAATCAGACCACCACAACCTATGTATGATATTCAGTCTGTATCTTTGTTTTTTGGATTCTCTGTCCTGGATGTTTTCATTCCAGCCTTACTCAGAGCATTCTGCACTCAAAAACTTTTCCCTGCTATGCTTCATGTTTAGGTAACTGTCTTAGCAAATCTTTTTGTGAGCAGTGTGTTTTGACCAAAGCTTCTTCAAGTCCTGTGCTGCCCACATTCTTGCACCCTTTAGGCTAGTCCTGAGGCACGAAGGAAATTTGTGCCCAAATATGGTACATCTGTGACACTGTGTACAAGTTTACTTGTTGAAGCTTATGTGTATGTCTGATCCACTTTCTTCTCAGATTCCGATTTACCCCACCAGTCCAAAATTCCTTAGAGACAACTTTGCTGGTATATTGACATCAGCTTGAGTGTAAATTATATAGCTTTGACTTCCTGTTTTGCTCATGTGGTCCAAACAGGAATGGCTAAATCAATTTCTTAAGTTTGTTTTTTCCCCTTCCTTTGCTTCCTAGCTGTAATGCCATGGAAATTAACTTTTTTTTCTTCTTTTTTTAAGGTGAAGCAGAGAACATACTTGACACACACAGCACTTTGCTAGAATTGCCAAAAGGACCTCTCACACTTGAAGATTTGGAGAAAATCAGAATATCTCAGAGCAATTTCTTCATAGAAAAATAAGAAGAAGCTATATTTCTGAAATGTGATTATAATACTGCATTTCAACACAAATAAATTATTAAACATTTGATAAGATTATGAGCTCTTATAAAATCAAAATTTAAGTAATTTTTTAAAAATTAGTACTTTCTAAAGCAATTGGTTTCATGTTATATGTATCTCTTAAAATATTCATTATTATGTAGTATATTTTCCTTGTTTATAATGAAATGTTAGATTTGCATTGTCTGTTCAGTCTGAAAATAACTTTCACCTGCAGTAAAAATGTCTGGTACTGACCAAACTCAGTATAATCAATAAAGATATGGTAACTGGTAGTTAAAAGTTTGCATAGATGTATAAATTGTACAAATAAATATATACCAATTTCAAATATATTTCAGGATACACAGTTCAATTTCAAGTCAGGAGCAGGCGGTCAATTTCTGTGACAAATAAGACACTTTTTATTTGCTGTTCTTTAGGCAGTGAACTCACCATCTCTGCTTCAAATTCTGGAATAAACAGCTTTTATCAGAAGTAGGTGCAGAAGTAAACACATAACTTGCTAACTGTGTGTTTTGCTCTTAGAGAAAACTACGTTAAATTATGAGCAGAGATAGTTTCTGAAAAAGAGGAAACAAATTATGTAGCTATTTCCTGAATCTTTTTCATGCTTGTTTGACATTCTGAAACTCAGGATAATTTGGTTTTTGATAATTGAAATCAGAGTTTCACCACTAAGATGAATATTAACTTAGGCTAACAGCAAGCAAAATTATTAATGTATGTTTTTGTAATGAGTAGATCCAAGTGGCCTTACAAGCACTGAAAAACTGAGTGATTTTTTGCATGCCTTTAGCATAGACTGAGCATATAGTTTTAGTATACTTTAATATTCTGATGTCATACTTGGAAAAAAATAATCTTTCTGTATTAGAAATCTTGTTTTCAAACAGATGATTTTGTGGTTTGGATGGAAATTCTTCTAGCATTAATCTAGTTGTGGAGTGAAAAACAAATGGTCAAAAAGCATTCAAAAATGAAGTAAGCCAAAGTCTGTACTGGCAGTTTGTTGACTTAAAAATTAAATTCCAGCGGGAGATAATGCCCCAAATATGATTTTGAAGACTACTTAACGAAACTTAGAATATTGTTACACTAAGGCAAATATATAGTGAAACAAAATCTTTGCAATACAGAAGAAATAAACAGCAGTTTCCAAGTTTGGCTTCTGAAAATGCATTCACTTCTGCACTCAGTAACTTCTGTAATTGGTTCTGTCCTCTTCATGTTAACAATGCATACAGTCTGTAAGTGATTTCAAATGTGGTGTGTTTTCATAGACAGTGTAATAAAATGAACATAAGTACTCCACTTTCTCATTTTGTTTTGAATAACAGAGCATTTGGTATGTTTCCTCCAGGTTCTGAAGTCCACCTTCCTTTAATTTTGAACAAGTCTTGTATGTTTTGGTATCTGTCATCTATTGAAACCTTTGCTTCCAGAAAAGAAAAAGAATTGAACCAGTCTTTTTGGGTATTTCTATGTCTCCATCTGTGACTTTGAGCACATTTTAATCCTATGAAAGATATTTCCACAAGAGAATGGTTTAATAGACCATATGACAGTTTTACTTATAAATCTAGAAAATTAGGAAATACTGTATTCATATCCGCTGTGAATTAGGAATCAATATCTCTGTGTTTGTGACAGATTCCTGGCTGTTGTGTTTCATCAAAAGCCAATGTTAAGGGAGCAAAATAGTGGTGCAGGTAGGAGTTTTAGGGGATAATAGGGTAGCTATATATTACTCCATCCAAAATAAATTGGATTTTTTTCTCCCAAAGTTTGGATTTAGATCAATAACATTAATCTCTTGCAAGACTCCACACTAAAATGTGACAGAAATGGGGTGAGTTTAATTCAGTATTACACAGTATCAGTAAAATTTACCAAATTTATTAAAATAGGAAAAGCCTCTAAGCAAGACAGTCTAACCCAGAAAGAGATTTAAATGGGCTACATAGAATGTGTCAAAAATCATCAAGGAGTTAAGGGTTACTCACCTTTATTGCCCTTATTTTTACTGTTTGCTTTACCTTTTTTTTTCTTTTTTTTTCTTTTTTCTTTTTTTTTTTTTTTTTTTTTTTTTTGTGAAAAATGTATGGTTTTGTTTTGAAGATGCTCGTTCTTTGTTGCAGAGTTAGTTATTCTACTGCCAGCGTATTAATCAAAATGTTCAATGTGCTGTGTGCAGTTATATCTGTCACATAGTGACAGATACAGAATAATTGAATGGTATTACTTCCTTCAGAGGACAATGAAAGAAAACAGGACCTTATCAGTGACAAGGTTCACTTTGAGGAAATACATGTTTCCAGCACAAGTTGCCCATAATCATTGTACTTGTTATAGAAATAAATAAAGCACCTAAAACATCCTGCTCCTTTCTGTCATTTGTGCTCAACTGGCCTCAGCTTAGAGGCTTACTTCAATATATCATAGACTTACTATAATATATCACAACAATTGTCTTTTTTCCATGAATCACTGGGGAAGAAAATGAGAGCAACTCCAGGGGGAGCTTGTTCTGGCTTGAAGGCACTACTCTTATCACCTTAATTCTGTTGGGTTTTTCTGGTTATAATGTTTGATAGCCATATATCCTGAATCAGTATCATTTGGAGCAGGATTGTTCTGGAAAAGTGAGAAGTCAGTCATGATTAGGATGTCAAAATTAAGCTGTTTGTGTTCTAATTATGGATATGTCTTATGTACAGAGCCCAAGGAAGTGCATGCTGCCTGCAAGCCACAAGTGTCTCCACCTCACTCTTGTTTATCTGGCTGTGATAGTGTATGTATAGGAGTATTGAGGAGAAACAAGCAAAGTCACTTTGGAGAGTCCAGTCTGGGCCCCTTCCTAACAATAAGGAAAGCTGAAAGTCACAACCCCTTTCTACATGCTTTAGAGTTATTTTATTGCTGACTGCAGGTTACTGCTTTTAAAAGAAGAGGAAAGTACTTATGTGGATGTATACAAATAAGATTGTTTCGACATTATTATTTATTTTCTTAATTAGCCTTGGACTTCATTATGCAAAAATGAATGAATTTCTTAATTTTTTAATTATAAGCTTTCTTAAGACATGCTGTTTTCCAAATTGTATCCTCTTGTTGGGGGTTAGGTTTGTTCCTTCTTTCTCTAAAGAAATTTTTCCTCATAAGTTACCAAGGAGACCAAGTGTTGGATACTTGAGAGTACTTAACCAAAACAAAGAGGTGGACAAAGTTGGAATGAGGAGATAATGCAGGTAAAGGACAGAGCTTGAGGCAGCTGTGGGCTGTTCATTTTTCAGCATTCGGGGAGAGAGAATGGCTGGGCTGTTGCTGGCTGGAAGAGTTTCACTGTGGCCAAAGGGATCCAGTCCTGGGAAATCTACTATCACCGGTTCAGCCTGAGTCCTGAGTTTTCTCTGCCACCCGTGGAGGCTGGGCCGGCCCTGCCTCGCCTTCGGCTTCTTCAGCGCTGCTCCTCTTGCTACAGTGTGACCCTGCACCCCCTGCGCTGCCGGGACATCCTGCCCCTGCCTGCCGGGACACCCTGCCATCCCAGCTACCAGCCCGAGACTTTCCACTGTTTCAGCTTGGTGCTCTGAGGATCCTGCAGGGACACCAAAACCAAACTGCCCTGGGTTTTGTGAAACAAAGCCCTCAAGGTTCTTGGTACTGTTTTCTTTTGTTATTAATGCTGTAGTTGTTTGGTGGGGGTTTTTTTGTTTGTTTGCTTTGTAGTACATACTAGTAAAGAACTGCTATTCCTATTTCCCAAATCTTTGCCTAAGAGCCTTTGATTGTAAATTTATAATTGGAAAAGAAAAAAAAAAGGCGGGGGGGGGGGGAGGTACACTGTCCATTCCAAAGGAAATTCCAGCTTTTACCTGGCAGAAACCTGTCCTACCAAAACCAAGGCAGATTTTGGCACCCAAGTATGGGGCTTGAGGGCACTGAGAAAAGAAAGGGCAAGGGAAATAGCGATTCTTAACTAACCTGGTACTTTCTTTTGTGTGTGTTGGATATAAAAACCTCATTAGGCAGCATCGTGTGGTCTCACCCTGGTTTGGATGGCATGTGGTTGTGGCTGTATTCCTTCCATTTGCAGGCCCTTATCTAAACATGGGTCCTATAACTAAGGCTACGGTGGCTGTGATCCAGTTTGTTTTATGGGTGGATAAGGTGAGGCATTCATGGATTTTTAACTTCCTCTGGAAAGCAGGCACATGGATACATGGCTATCACACACTAAGTGTACATTTTTGGGATTACTTTAGAATGGTACTTTCTGTGAAGAAATGACAGCAGGGGAAGTTTTCTCCCAGCCCTTCAACCAGTTCTTTGTGCCTACCCCACCAGCTTTTGAAGGGTTTAAGTTCTCTCTAGATACTACCCAAGTGTTGCTAATCCAAGTGTTGCTAATAGTCATAGCCTATTCAATAGTTTTCAGAGATAAGGTGAGGCTGACTTGGATCACCGCACAGACACCTACCCCAGAGACTAGGGATACTGCCATGCAGTCTGACCCTGCCCTGCAGCCCACCTCAGAAATTAACCACCCGGACAGGGTGGGGATTCTGGTGAAGGAGATACATGAGATGGACCGGGTGCTGAAGGAATACACTTCCCCAGCTGGTGGAAAACCCTCTCCTTCCCCTGTAAAGGGAGAGTCTGATGGTGCAGCAATAGAACCCACAGATGTTACAACCGTGCAGGTTCCAGCTGAACCACAGGGGCAGCCACAGCCAGCAGCAGTCGCCCCTATGGAAACAAGGAAGTCTAAGATAAAATCAGAGGCCCCAGGTAATAAGGATAAGAAAGGAGGACCCTCACAACCCGCAGGGGAAACAGAGGTTGAGATCATCACCGAGTCCCTGTCATATGAAAGTCTCCATAACCTACACAAAGATATTGCACGACGGGGAGGTGAGGCTTATACAGCCTGGCTGCTTCAGGTCTGGGCCCTTATGGATACAGGTGTACAACTCGATGGTAGTGAGGCAAGGAATTTGGGACCCTTGACCCAAGACTCAGGCATAAATCAGGTATTTGTAAGAGAGCCGGGCCCCCTTTCCCTCTGGGGGCGGCTTTTAATGAGTATAAGGGAGAGGTTTGTCCACAGAGACAAAGTGCCATAGCACCATCATAACATGGACTGGAAGACCCTTGAAGAGGGGATCCAAAGGCTGAGAGAAGTGGCAGTATTAGAGGTACTCTTTGGGAGGAGCAGACAGCATGATAATGACCCTGACAAGGTTAGATGCACAGGGCACGTGTTGTGGACACTGGCAACCCATGGATCACGTGACTATGCCATATTCATTGCCACAATCAATCCTGATGCCAACCGAGAGACAGTGGGGTCTGTAGCCAACAAGCTCAGGAGTTATGAAAGTGTGATCAATGGCCCAATGCAGGCTCATGTCTCTGCCGTGGTGAAGGAACTCAAAGAAAAGATAAAAGAGGTGAGAGAGGAGATGAAGAGGAACCATTCCCATGTGGCATTGGTGTGAGTCACAGGCCCCAGAGCCCAAAGTCCCCCAGCTAGAGAGAGGGTACCCCCATGAGCTGAACTGTGGTCCTTCCTGCGCAACCATGGGGAAGACATGGGAAGGTGGGATGGGAAGCCCACTTCGGTCCTGGCAGCATGGGTGCGTGAGCTCAAGGAGAGAAACACTCACCGAGGGGTTTCCACTAAAATGAAGGTAGCCTCAGCCTCCCATGATCAAGCCACCAGGTATTATAGAAGTGAGGATGATATGTCGGATCCCCTTAAAGAAACCTCTAATATGTATGTCGAAGAAGAGAATAATAACCAGTGCTAGAGGGGCCCTGCCTCTAGCCAGGAAGAGGCACAGAAAAACCAAGTCTTTTGGACAGTGTGGATTCAATGGCCTGGCACATCAGAGCCACAGAAATGTGAAGCTTTGGTTGATACTGGGTCGCAGTGTACTCTAATGCCATCGGGACATGTGGGGGCAGAACCAATTTCCATTGCCGGGGTGACAGGGGGATCACAGGAATTAACTCTGTTGGAAGCTGGGGTGAGCCTGACTGGGAAGGAGGGGCAGAAATATCTGATTGTGACTGGCCCAGAGGCCCCCAGTATTCTGGGCGTAGACTTCCTCAGGAATGGCTATGACAAAGACCCTAAGGGTCTCAGGCTTTTAGGATAGCTGCAGTGGAGGCAGAGTGTATTAAGCAGTTGAACACCCTGCCGGGACTATCAAAGAACCCATCTGCAGTGGGACTCCTGAAGGTAGAAGAACAACAAGAACCCGTTGCCACCTCGATGGTGCACTGTCGGCAGTATCAGACAAATCGAGATGCCGTGATCCCCATCCACAAGATGATCCGTGAGCTGGAGAGCCAAAGGGTGGTCAGCAAAACCCACTCACCCTTCAACAGCCTCATCTGGCCTGTGCGCAAGTCTGACGGAGAATGGAGACTGACTGTGGACTATCGTGCATTGAATGAAGTGACTCCACCGCTGAGCGTTGCTGTGCCGGACATGCTGGAACTTCAGTACGAGCTGGAGTCCAAGGCAGCGAGGTGGTATGCCACTATTGACATTGCCAATGCATTTTTCTCCATTCCTCTGGCTGCAGAATGCAGGCCTCAGTTTGCTTTCACCTGGAGGGGCGTGCAGTACACCTGGAACCAACTGCCCCAGGGGTGGAAACACAGCCCCACCATCTGCCATGGGCTGATCCAGGATGCACTGGAGAAGGGTGAGGCTCCAGAACATCTACAGTACATCGATGACATCATTGTGTGGGGGAAGACTGCAGCTGAAGTTTTCGAAAAAGGAGAGAGGATCATCCAGATTCTGCTGAAAGCCAGGTTTGCCATCAAGAAGAGCAAAGTCAAGGGACCTGCCAGAGAGATCCAGTTCCTGGGAGTAAAGTGGCAAGATGGACGGCGGCACATCCCCACTGAGGTCATTGATAAGATCACAGCAATGTCTCCACCGACCAGCAAAAAGGAAACACAAGCTTTCTTAGGTGCCACAGGTTTTTGGAGAATGCACATTCGGGAATACAGTCAGATTGTGAGCCCTCTCTACCTGGTTACCCGCAAGAAGAACAATTTCCACTGGGACCCTGAACAGCAACACGCCTTTGCCCAGATCAAGCAGGAGATTGCTCATGCAGTAGCCCTTGGCCCAGTCAGGATGGGACCAGATGTGAAGAATGTGCTTTATTCTGCAGCCGGGAACAATAGCTTGTCCTGGAGTCTGGCAGAAAGTGCCTAAGGAGACTCAAGGCTGAACACTGGGTTTCTGGAGTCGAAGTTACAGAGGATCTGAAGCCAACTACACTCCCACAGAGAAGGAGATCTTGGCTGCCTATGAAGGAGTTCAAGCTGCCTCAGAAGTGATTGGCACAGAAGCACAACTCCTCTTGGCACCCCGACTACCAGTGCTGGGGTGGATGTTTGAAGGAAAGGCTCCCTCCACCCACCATGCCAACGATGCCACATGGAGCAAATGGACTGCCCTCATCACACAGCGTGCCCGTATTGGAAACCCAAATCGCCCTGGGATTTTGGACATAATTACAAACTGGCCAGAAGGACAAAACTTTGGTCTCACGGACGAAGTGGAGCAGGAACAAGTGACACGGGCTGAAGAAGCTCCTCCGTACAACCAACTGCCAGCAGAAGAAACACACTACACTCTTTTCACTGACGGTTCCTGTCGCATCGTGGGAATGAACCGTAAGTGGAAAGCAGCCGTATGGGGCCCCACACGACAGGTTGCAGAAGCCACTGAAGGAGAAGAGGGATCAAGTCAACTTGCTGAACTCAAAGCTGTTCAATTAGCCCTTGACATTGCTGAAAGAGAGAAGTGGCCAAAGCTCTACCTCTACACTGATTTGTGGATGGTAGCCAATGCTCTGTGAGGCTGGTTGGAAAGGTGGAAAAAGGCCAACTGGCAGCGTAGGGGAAAACCAATCTGGGCTGCTGATGAATGGAAGGACATTGCCACTCGGGTAGAGAAGCTGCCTGTGAAAGTCCGCCATGTAGATGCCCATGTTCCCAAGAGTCGGGCTAATGAGGAACACCGAAACAACAAGCAGGTAGATCAGGCTGCCAAGATAGAAGTGTCAAAGATAGATTTAGATTGGCAACACAAGGGAGAGTTGTTCCTAGCTCGATGGGCCCATGATGCCTCGGGTCATCAGGGCAGAGATGCCACCTATAAGTGGGCCCGAGACCGAGGGGTGGATTTAACCATGGACAGTATTTCGCAGGTTATCCATGACTGTGAGACATGTGCTGCAATCAAGCAAGCCAAGCGGGTGAAGCCCTTATGGTATGGTGGGCAGTGGTCCAAATACAAATATGGGGAAGCCTGGCAGATTGACTACATCACCCTTCCCCAAACCCGCCAGGGCAAGCGCTATGTGCTAACCATAGTGGAAGCCACCACTGGATGGTTGGAGACCTACCCTGTGCCTCATGCTACTGCCCGGAACACCATCCTGGGCCTGGAAAAACAAGTCCTGTGGAGACATGGCACCCCTGAGAGTATCGAGTCGGACAACGGGACCCATTTCAAGAATAGTGTTATAAGCACCTGGGCTAGAGAACATGGCATTGAGTGGGTGTACCATATTCCTTATCATGCACCAGCGGCCGGGAAAGTTGAACGGTGCAATGGCCTGCTTAAAACTACCTTGAAGGCACTGGGTGGGGAGACCTTCAACAACTGAAATATTAATTTAGCAAAGGCCACATGGTTGGTGAACACTTGAGGTTCCACCAACCAAGCAGGTCCTGCTCCATCTGAGCCCTTGCAAACGACAGACGGAGATAAGGTTCCAGTGGTACACATGAGAGGTATGCTGGGAAAAACTGTTTGGATTAATCCTGCCTCCAGCAAAGACAATCCCATCCGTGGGGTTGTCTTCGCTCAGGGACCAGGTTGCACCTGGTGGGTGATGCAAAAGGATAGAGAGACCCAATGCATACCTCAAGGAGACCTTGTTTTGGGGTGAACTACCCATGAAAATGTGGCTGTATCCATATTTGCATGTGTATATATATATATATATATATATATATATATATATATATATTTAACAGTTAAAACTCAATGTAATATGTTGGTATGGGAAAAAAATTCGGGGTGGATAATGTTGGGGGTTAGGTTTGTTCCTTCTTTCTCTAAAGAATTTTTTCCTCATAAGTTATCAAGGAGACCAAGTGTTGGATACTTGAGAGTACTTAACCAAAACAAAGAGGTGGACAAAGTTGGAATGAGGAGATAATGCAGGTAAAAGACAGAGCTTGAGGCAGCTGTGGGCTGTTCTTTTTTCAGCATTCAGGAAGAGAGAATGGCTGGGCTGTTGCTGGCTGGAAGAGTTTCACTGTGGCCAAAGGGATCCAGTCCTGGGAAATCTACTATCACCGGTTCGGCCTAAATCCTGAGGTTTTTTTCTGCCACCCACGGGAGTTGGGCCAGGCCCTGCCTCTCCTTCGGCTTCTTCAGCGCTGCTCCTCTTGCTACAGCGTGACCCTGCACCCCCTGCGCTGCCGGGACATCCTGCCCCTGCCTGCCGGGACACCCTGCCATCCCAGCTACCAGCCTGGAACTTTTCCACTGTTTCAGCTTGGCGCTCTGAGGGTCCTGCAGGGGCACTAAAACCAAACTGCCCTGGCTTTTGTGAAACAAAGCCCTCAAGGTTCTTGGTACTGTTTTCTTTTGTTATTAATGCTGTAGTTTTTTGGTGTTTTATTGGAGGGGTTTTTTGGGGGTTTTTTTTTTGTTTGTTTGCTTTGTAGTACATACTAGTAAAGAACTGCTATTCCTATTTCCCAAATCTTTGCCTAAGAGCCTCTGATTGTAAATTTATAATTGGGAAAAAAAAAAGGGGGGAGTGGGGGGGGGAGGGCATTACACTCTCCATTCCAGAGGAAACTCCAGCTTTTACCTGGTAGATACCCGTCTTCCCAAACCGAGACACCTCTAATAAAGGTAACTGGGTAATGCTCATGCTTGGTCACCAATAACATTGATGCAGTGGTATTTCCCATTTCTTACAGAATCCTGTATGGTGCTAAGCAAACTTTAGAAATACTTTAGAAATACTTTAAATTTGTGTTTGGACAGCTTTAGAAAACTAAGTTGTTCTTGCAGTAGTGAATTGCATGAATTTGAAATGAAGTCTCTGGAAAATGTCTAATGAATTCAGGAAGTTTTTGTCTTACTGCTGGTTTTCTTTGTTTGACATTTGGGAGTCATGGGAATAAAGCTTTAATTCAACGTATTCAAGGCTACTGAGATATTGTTAAAGGATGCCTTTTTTTATTTAGCCCCCAGTTTTCATAAAACCTCCTTTACCTTCTATAAACTTTGCTATTGCTCAACAGATTAATAATTTAGTGCAAGGAGAGAAATAGTACAATTATCTTTACCTTTTTTTTAGAAATTAAAAGATACAAGTTACTTGCATTGAGCCAGTACACTGGATGTTCTTGCCTTGCAACATCCTATAGATGATGAATGGAAATTAATTTCTTTGCTCTGCTGTTGGTTTTCCTTCTTTATAAAACAAACAGTAAGAAGTTGTAAAGTTACTTCAGATTTGTTAAATTTATATTGTTAATCTTCTTCTGTGTGTTTTGTTTTGAATAGTAGTTTTTCTAGTCACTGCTCAGCTCAGGAGGTACTTTCCTTCTTGCCTCTTCTTCTTGCCTGGTAGTGCTTTTTCACATTACTACAGCTTTCCAGTCACTTAAATCTGTTGCCTAGAAGACTACTTATAGTCCATGCAGAAGTCCACCTGATGTGATGGTATTTTCAGAAAAAGTTTACAAGACCAACAAAATCAAGGTGCTGTTCTCAAAATGCAAGTTGCAATTATCCCTGCACAACTTCTGTCTGTAACAGTATCGTAGGTAAGATTTCAAATGAGGGAAGAACAGATCAAGGTTTTGTTCTTCAGGAATTTCAGATTAGCAGCCTCCACTTCTGCAGATTGCATCCTAGCAACATTCTAGATGATGGTAGCTACTGTTGAAGAAGTACCACTGTTTAAATACTTAAGACTGGACCAAGAAGAGAACTGTCCAGGTTTTGGCTGGGGTAGAGTTAATTTTCTTCAGTGGCTGGTATTGGTCTGTGTTTTGAATTCGTGCTGAACACAGGATTGATAATAGATGTTTTTGTTACTGCTGAACAAATAAGAGCCAAGGCCTTTTCTGTTTTTGATACTGCCACACTGGTGAGAGGGCTGGGGGTGCTTGGGAGGAGATACAGCAGGGACAGAGACCCAAAATGACCAAAGGGATATCATGCTGGTATATGAAGTGGGGAGAAAAAGGAGGAAGGAGAAAAGAGGGTACATTTGGAGCTATGGCATCTGTCTTCCCAAGATGGCTGAACACCTGCCTGCCCACAGGAAGCACTGAATCAATTGCAATTTTTTTCTTTCCTTTTGTGTGCAGGTTTTTCTTTCCCTATTAGACTGCCATGACTTTTCTCACTTTTCTAAGTCTCTCCCCAGTCATACTAATGTGGGAATGAGTGAGTGGCTGTGTGGGGCTCGGTGGCTGGATGGGGTTAAACCACAACAACTTTGCTCACTCTTTTAGCCCTCCACAGCCTTGTTCTAGACCCATCTCAGTGTAAAACACCCAAGTCCTCCTTGAAAAGGAGACTGGAGTCTCTCCTATAGTTTCTCTGCCAGCACAAGTGAATCATACATCTTTCTGTAGATGAATGTCTTCTCTGTGCTCTCCTTCTAGATTGAATTTTGAGTGGTTTTTTTTAATATGCCAACAATACTCAAGGGATTGAAAGCATAGCCCTCATGCAAAAGGATCTATAGACAACAGCTTCAAAGTATTTTAAGAGAGATGAACTTTTCTGGTTCTTCACAGTATGACTTTTTATAAAAGGCAACAGCAACCACTTCTTGTCGTATTGTGCTGGGGGGGAGAAAAAAACCAAAAACAACAAAAACAAACCCAAACAAACAAACAAAAAGCCACTCAAAACCCAAAACAAAACCAACCACAAGCCAACAAACAAATCCAGAAGTGAAGTTTACTTTCACTGAGTGCATAGTTCTGCATGGAGTCCAAAGACCACCACGCTTGCCAGCAAGAGCCTGCCAGGCCCTATTTGGGAAACACGCAGATGTGGAGCTCCAAATCTCTAGGATGCCCACACTGGAGCCAGGGTATCTCGGACAGTGGATGCCTATGGCTACCATTGAACTCAAGCCTCCAGTACAACAAACCTGAGAGGAATCCAGGTTCGAAATCCCCTTTCAAGTATCCACAGCTGAAGTAATTCCTTGAGAGTGCATTTCTTTTACTTTGTTTTTTTTCTGTCTTTTTATGTCAGCCAACATTTTTAGGACACAGAGGTGGTTATGGAGATTCTAGACCTGCAAGGGAAAAAAACTGTCGAGATTAAGTTTTTCATGTTTTCAAAGCAATACAAAAGGGCATCGGCACTGCTCTCCGGGCCCAAGCAGGAACAGCTGAGGCCCAGACCTGGCGGAGGAAAGGAGCATATCTCCAGGTAGATGGGGGCCGGGAGCCCGAGGAGGGAGGCCGAAGGTGAGGTGCACGGCGGCGTGAAGAGCCGCGACAGCTAGCAAGGGCAGAAAGAGGGAAAGGCGCTGTCCGAGGGCTCCTCGACGGCTGTTTCAGGCACAGGGACCGCCCGGCGAGAGACGACAGCGGCGGCATCGGGGAAGGGGAGGGGGCCTGGGCCCGGGGCCGGGGCCGTGACGTGACTCAGCGCCTCTCGCAGCGCATAAAAGGCGGGCGGCGGGCAGCGGCGAGGCTGGGCTGGACGCCGCGGTCGGGGGCGTTGTGGCGGCCGTCGGGTCTGCTGGGAAAGCGCCCGCGGGACGGGGACGGCGCGATGGGGATGGCCAAGCTGCGACTGCTCTGCGCCGCCGTGGCACTGCTGTGTGCGGCACCGCCGGGGCAACCCGGCGCCGTGCTGCCCGCGGACGAGGGGGACGGGTACGGGGTGAAGCTGTGCGGCCGCGAGTTCATCCGCGCCGTCATCTTCACCTGCGGCGGGTCCCGCTGGAAGCGCCTCTCTCTGCTGGCCGTGGAGCCGGCGCCCGCAGCCGGTGAGTGCCCCAAGAGCGGGGCCGAGGGGCAGGTGGCTGTCGGGGCGCTTCGCTCGCTGCCGAGCGACGGCCTGAGAGGACGGATGGAGAGAACGGGAGGGAACGGGGAAGGGCGAGCGCCCCGCGGCGCCTCTCGCTCCTCCCGCCCTGAGCCGAGGAGGGAAAGTCCCCGTCCCTCTCTGGCTTTCCCTCTGGATCCTGGTTGGCTTTTCCTAGACTTTTGGAAGGACGCCCTGAGATTCGGAGGGAGTGGGACGGCAAGCGCTGGGGCGTTATTTGCCGGGATAATCCACAAAGTTTTTTGTCAGTTCGGCGATACCGCGCGGCTGGGCAGGGATGCCGGCTGCAGAGGCGCTTCTACCACAAAATCCCAGAAAATCACACTTCTTCCTTGTCTTGGCCATGTGGGGAGTCTGATGCGCCCTGGGGAGTGGTGGGGAATGCCTGTCGGTATGGCTTCTCTCCCTTCCCAAGGCTCCGTAATTCCTCGGGCGGCGGAACGAGGTGGGGGTCCTGCCGGGCTTTTCCCCCGGGACGGGAGCCCTGGCGCCGCGCTGCCCGTCAGAGCTCCCGGGATGTGCGGGACCGCCACCGCGATGTTATCGCTCTCCTGTGCTGCTCTGCATCAAAGAGTTGGCACCTTGGAGGATGGACTCCGGTGCTTCAGGTTACAATTGGCACAGCGAGACCTGCTTTATGGTGAAGCAGTTAATGGGTAAAATAGTCCTCATAGTTTTACTGTCGCGTGTTCCAAGACCGATATATTAAGAAATTGTTAGTAGATGTCTTTTGAGCTGTATTCTCAAACTGTGGTAATGTAACTGCGGTAAGTAACTTTAAGTGATTACTCTAATTTATGTTTATATTTGAATACTGAAAAATAATGTTTTTTAAAAGGACAAAAGTTGAAATTATGGCTAAAACTTGCATTGGAATAGAGTATATTTTTTTCTGATTAAACACACACAGTGAAATAACTTAAGACTTCAGGCAGCTGATGAAGCCAGTATTCTGGGTTTTCCGGGAATTTTTTGCCTACCCCTCACCCCCCTCCCGCCCCCAACAGGCGGAGTAAAAGATAAAAGTAACCTTTGTAATTATAACAAATTATTTACATACAGCCTCTGTGGGGATTATGTTGTTTCCCAGCAAATTTTGCTTTTCATTAACAGGAGCTTCTGAGAACAACAGTCACTAAGGACCCTCCACTATGTTGCATGATCTCTAACTAGAAGACTTCTCCACCCCAAAAGACTATTAAATAGCAGTCACTGTCTAATTAATAAAGTAGCTACAGCTACTTTTATTTTTGCACAGACTCAGGCAGCTGTTCTATCTGAAAATTATGTTCTAATTAGCCATATTTAGGTAAATGCAAAATTTGCTGGATGTTCTCATGTTCTTTCAGCTTTCTGAAACAAAAAATTGTGTCAGCTATATCGGCATTAAGATCACAAGACAAAGTCTTATTTTGGATTCTTTTAAAGTTAAGAATTGAAGAAGCTCCTTTTCTTCACATTAGCTGAAGGAAGCAATGTCACTTGCAGAAGTAAAATCAAGAGAAACAGTGTAAGGTGGAAGGAAACAATGTCACTTGCAGAAGTAAAATCAAGAGAAACAGTGTAAGGTGAAAGGAAGTAGGGCTGGATTTTTAAGAACACTTTAGTCAGTGAGATGAAGCATGTCATAAGTAAATTCTGCAAGCCCCTGATATGCCTTGAGAAATGAAAGAAATGAGTGGAAAGTATCAGTTAAAAATAGCTACAGAAAAATGCAATCTAAGAATCAGTTTACATGCAATCTTTGCTTATTTAGTCCTTCCTACATTTGTTCTTCACATGATGCTAGTTTGTGTGATTGTGCACAGGAGAGGAGGGGTCTGATCTAATTCATCACACACAAGACATAGCACTGTGGTGTTCCTGGAGACTTGTCTTTACAACAGAATTCTGTTTCTGTGGAAAAATTGAGACTGCTCTATCAATTGTATCACACTATCAACTGTGTCACACTGCACTTGTGACAGGATGCCTTTACTTCAGTTACAGTTTTTCCTGTGTACTCTGCATGTCTTACAGGAGCTAGACTTTAAAGCATAGATTCTGCTAAAAGTAAGCTACAATTAAGTCATGGTGTGGAGACTCTGAAGTACTGACAGTTCTCCTACATAATAGTGTTTCACTTATTACTAACTGAATGGATTTTGTTGCTGTTTCTTAGA
This sequence comes from Chamaea fasciata, assembly GCF_029207755.1. NCBI lineage: Eukaryota > Metazoa > Chordata > Aves > Passeriformes > Sylviidae > Chamaea > Chamaea fasciata. Next base: position 12,395,340 of record NW_027094089.1, read on the forward strand.
GTTGTGTAATCCTTTTGATGCTCCTACAGTCTGAATTTAAGATAAGTCTTCTCTTTAAAACAGATTCTGCACAAACAGCAAGTAACAAACAGCTGGGAAGCTTCAACCTGCAATCAGTTTTGGATCCTGAAGTGGAGCGGCTGCAGAGAAGCAGCCCATTTCTTGGATGGGAGACGTTTAAGGACTTGTATAGTTTAAATTACTATAATGAATATGTACCTGTGGCAGGCGACTTAAAAAAACTTGTTCGACAGGTAGAGGAAGCTGTTCAGAAGGACAGGGGGGGAACAGGAAATGCAAATCCCATGGAATCAAGCAGCTACCTTTGGGCCAGGTATCCCAGAAGAAAACGGGAGTCTCTGGGTTTGGCAGGAATGTGTTGCAAATGGGGCTGTACAAAAGCTGAAATTAGTACTATATGCAGAGTTTAAAATCCTCTCTACACTTATGCATGAAATCAGTGTTTGTTGCAGTACTACTTGATTGATTACTTCATGGAGGAAGAAAACTCTTGCTGTATTTTATCTTGTCTATATGTGCCAGTCAATATAGCTGGTTTTCTTTAAAAAAAACAAACAAACAAAAAAAACCCCAACCAAACAACAACAACAAAAATACCACCAAAAAAACCCAACAAAACAAACAAAGCATAAATGTAATTGCAATGAGTTTGTTTTGCTGCAGTAACTTCTAATCTATATTTTTTACTAAGTCTTTTCATTTTAATGTTGAGCCTTTACACTTATATTACGAATGTATTATATCTTTGTAACACTTTAAGAAGGACTTCAATATTTCATTAAAATGTAATTATACTAAGTGTTGCCAAGTTATTCTTCCTCTGTCAAAAGAATGAATATAGAATCATAGAATGGTTTGTGTTGGAAGGGACCTTAAAGATTATATAGGCAGGGACATCTTCCACTGAATAAAGGGAAGAGATGCATCCAACCATGGCCTTTAACACTGCCAGGGATGGGGCATCCACAACTTCTCTGGGCAATCTGTTCAACCCTCACAGGAAACAATTTCTTCCACAATATCTTACATAAATTCTCCCTCTTTCAGTTTGAACCTCTTACTTCTACTGCTTCTAAGTTTCTAAAGAGTCCCACTCCTGCTTCCTTGTAACATCCAACAGTATAAAAATGGGGTTCATGGTTCAAAACTGTACCAAAAGAGTATCTTGTCAATTGAAACCCCACTGACTCAGTTTGCTGATTATTTTGACCACACATTTTCCATTTCCTTGTAATTGCATATTTTTTTATGTAGTGTTATCTTTAGAGAAACTTTACCACAACACAACACCGTCAACCTGAATATTTTTTTGTATTTATGTATAGGCTTACACAGTTAGAGTATTAACTCTTCGGTCATTCCTTGTTTACTTCTCAACTTTTTTCCCTACTGCTGAGGCTGAGTGCTGGATGTGCAATAAGTGACTTGTCGTACAGACACATCTCTCTGTGTGTTCTTAAGATATGCTGGTCTACACTCATTCACATGTACTTCTAAGTTGCTAATTGCTACTGTATTTATAAATATCTGTTTTAATCCTTGTAGTTTCTAATCCTTTTGCCTTCTGGCATGTTTTTCTCAGCTGTAAAAGTTGTATTTCTAGATATATGGTTCATGAGGTGAGGGTTTTGGTGTACCTGACCTCTATGATGCTCATGGTAAGTTATCTTTGTAGCAGTAGTTTGCTCAGAGTAGGCTTCGTGGCTTAGGCTGTGTGGTTGGTGCCTTTGGCTTTGTACTTCAAATTATTTTTTGACAAGTATTTATTGATTAGACTACTGCTCCCTGCAATTATTGCATAATTTTTTTATTCCTCTTCTTAAAATATTATTGCTATTGCAGCAATTAGGAATCTATCAGTCCTTTTTAATTTTTTAAGACATCCATTTTATTTAGTAGAGGTTGGGCAGAATGGGCATTCACTATGAATGCTGTTATGTTGGGGAAGATGAATCAGGGAAACCTTATAAATATGATTGCCTAGCAAAAGATTCTGAAAATATGAAACCTATAATCGAAATAGAAATGGAAGCTTACTTTGAGTTGTAGGATACCGAGTCTTAGTTACTATATAACCTGAAAACAATAGTCTAGCTAGCTGAAGGAGAATCCCTTTTGAGTGAACAATACCTTCCTGCTGGCTAAGAAACCAAAGGTCAATGCAGCAAAACAGAGAAGTCTAAAGAGTAGTTTTTAGAGTTTAAAATATAACATAGTATGGTAATGTAGTAGTTCTTACAGGCTACATGTAGATTCTATAGGATTTTGTGTCTTGTATTTGTTGGTCACTGTAAATTAGAACATTCATCACAAAAGAAGATACAATGTATTGTAAAAAGGACCTTGCTCTCTTACCTCTTCCTCGTTCTGCACTTACCTCTTACCTCTTCTGCTCTGACCTCTTCTCTCTTCACCTCTCTGCCCCCTACTCTCACTCTCACCTTTTCCCCCTGCTCTCTGACTCCTGCCACCTTGCTCCCTTGCTCCCTTCTCTCTTAATTCTTACCCCCTTTTTCTTTCCCCCTCTCTCTTTAGGACTTCCCTTCAGCCGAGGCTGGTGGCTGAAGGCAAGGCCCTCTCTACCCACAACCCTTGCAATAAAACCACATACTCTAGAATATCTCGGGTCAGCAGAGTTCCTTCTCCCTGCTGTCCATGGATGCTACTACACTGTTATCTTCCACATTAAAAGAACCATCTCTTCATGAGGTGAAGAATTTATATTTATGAAGAATGAGTCGTCTTCTTAAATGTCTTAGTTGTAGTGACTGTAAAATGCTTTTTGCCACTCTGAGGGGAAAAAGCAACTGTGTGACATTCTGCTATAGTTTTGGGTGGGTTTGTTTCTGCAACTGATTAGCTAAATATCTATAGCTTGGCTTCCAGCATCTCCTCTTCACAGATAGTTTTGGGTCTGGAGAATCCTCATTTAGATTAGGATTTCCTAGAAGATTACAGGAGGGGAAGTATTCCTTATTTTTGAGAAGTATCAAGAACTTCTGGAGTAAAGATTACTTAGTAGTAAGGTGAGGAATAAGAGGAACATAGAATCCCTACTAAAAAACAAAATATGGAAATTCCATGAGAGAAGAAACTGAAAATTGTCCTATATGCATTTGTCTTGCTAGAAAACTGTCTCCCAAACTTTTGAAAAGGAGAATTGGAAAAGGTGAATATGGTTATAGCAGGGTTGAGTGAAACAAAGATGTGGTTAAAACCTTAAATTTGTGAGTTTAAGCCTTGAATGGAACATTCTGGAATTTAACTTGCTGGGTTAGATGTAAGCCATTGGTAAAACTATAAATAGTGTAAGTGGAAATAGTGCTTGAGTGGAACTGTTTCAGGCTGAGATGGCATTATAAATAGAAAAATCAGTCCTTATCTGATATAAAAACGCTTTTCTCAGAGGTATGAGTCAACCTAGAGAAAAGGTGAAATTTGTATTTTCATTTGGTTTCTTAATAGGCCTAGTCATAGACTGTAACAACTTTAGCAGGCAGGCCAAGGCACAGGTAGATGGCACAGACAAAATTTAAGTCTGTATTTTAGAGTAAGGAAGTATTACACACTTTAAGGAAGTATAAACACACATATTACTGTGTGCAAAGTAACCTCTCCCTCTCCTCATTTTCTGTGATACTAGGCTGTATTTTCTAATGGTTTATTTGCAATGTAGCCAAAGGGGATAATCATGTGTCACTCAATTGGAACAGGTCTAGAGGATGCCATCTGCCTACTGCTCACATCACTTGGTGTCCAGAGATACTTTTCTTAAGATGAGAAACAAGCCTTTTATGTAAAATGAGGTGTCTGACTATTAGGTAAGGAAAGCAAACGTGCTTTGAAGAAAACATACTTTGGAGCAGACAGCTCAAGATGTAAAATAATGATTGAATTGGGTATTGATCCAGATAGCAGAGCAAAAGGATACTCTCTCTGCTGAAAGTGCCTTGGAGAGTGCTGCCTTATGTATCCAGCTGCACAAAGTAGGGACAGCACTTTAAGGCAACACATTCTGCTTACCATCACAACTGTTCAGAAACATAATGAGGAAAAAATTGAGGGTTTTTTCCTACATTTCTTTCACAGAAACATTAGGTAGGTATTGAGGAAAACATTGTTTTAGCAACTTGCTGCTTACAGAAATTCCTTACAGTCCTGTTGATTAAGTCTCACTGCATAGGAAGTGTCCAATTTCCGGATAATCTATTAAGATGTGTGAGCCATTGTCTGAACAGCTGTTTTGAATTCATGAGTAGAAAGTGGTATACCAGCACATTCCCATATTAGTGCTGCCATTTGTGGCTGTATGAGTTATATTCTGAATGTTTTGGGGAATTTTTTTCACTAGGGGTGTAGTCTGATTCAGGTCTGACTATGACCTCCTAGAACAATGCCCAATGGCCTCAGAATAATTCACAGCAGTATGTAATAATAGGTTTCCCAGCTCTGTTCCTTGCTATTGCCTTGTTTTAAAGCTGATGGAAAACTCTTAAGGCAATTATGCAATGTGTTGATTGCAGTATAGCTAGAGCCCTGTACCTCAAGTAGTGAGGATGTGTAAGTTTGACCATAGACAGAATGTTAAATGTGCTACAGAGAACTGTGTAGTAAGTCCCAGAGACCTGAAAGACACATCTCCCTCCTATCTCTAGTCCTGTTTGGTCAGCTCTTTATTTTGCCAGTTGTTTAAACTATAGAGGAAAACATCTAGATTCCTGAGTTACTACTGGAGATGTGCTATCCCCCTTTTTTTTTTTCCTATTTTAGCCTCCACTTACAGGCAGAAAAAACATTAACATTTATTTTTGCCTTCTGGCAAAGCTGGACACAGACCTAGAGTTAGCACTCTGAGTTTTAGGGAGAGTTCCTGAGACTACCATGTTTCCTATTCAGCTGGCAGTAGAGAAATTACTCTAGAAAATGACAACTCCTTTCCTACTCAGCAAAATGGAACCTGGGCAGATTTGTATCCCGCCTCCTGCTCTGCAGTCACTCACTTGTATAGGCAATTAGCTGAAAGGGTGTCCTTTCCTAGTTTATGCCACACTGCCACCACACATGGAAGGAATTCTATTCATCACACAGTTTTCATGTATCTTGGAAAATAACACCTGAGCTGTTGGCTCATTTCCCTGGATTTTAGTTCCAACAGACTCACTTGACTGTTAGACTTCTTTGTGCCACCTGTTTTGTGGTGAGATCTTGATATTAGACACTACACTGTAGCAGTGTGCTTGTCCCATACTGTTTTCTGACCTACAAACTCTAAAGAACCAACACTAAGGGGAAGGAAAGTAAATTCTTTAGCTTGTGCATCAGATTCTTTTTCTTCATCTAAGCTTCCTGCTACCTGTGTTTTTTCTGGAAGTTTCCCACACTAGATTTGAATTGCTACATGTTCCTCAAGTGCAGCCTGCTCTCATGTTTTAATCTTAGAGTGATGTATCACTATGATTTTTCAAGAGCACATGACTGACAACACGGCTGAGTGATGTAGTGTATCTCTCATGTACAGAAAGTCAGAGAAAAAAAACAAACAACCTATCTGCCAGCCTTTGTGCTTTGAAAACTCCTTGGTACTGCCCTTCAAAATAGACCGGCCAAACAGCCCACAGCAAAACATGCTTCTTTGCCTTGTCTGAATTGTCTTCCCTGGACTGTAATGTTTGACCTGAGACTCTGCAGGTCTTTTCAGTTTCCATGAGATCTCAGGCAGCAAGTGATGCATCCCTTCTGCCACAGAGGAGTGCCTCATCAGGGGCTGTTTTCTCCAAACAAGCTGAAAGCAAAGTGCCTCTGAATCAGAATGGGATTCCTATGGTTTCAGGTCTCCTGGTATCATTACTCAGTGGTTAATTTATTGAAGGTTTTCACTGTGTCAGCAACCCAGTTTAGTTTGCCTGTGACCATATGCTTCTGGTACTGTAGAAGTCATTGAGTCAGCAACAGCTAGTCTTGACACCAAAGGCCACCGTTGAAATGCTTCTCTGTTTGTGTAGTTTTGCATCCTTTTGTCCCTGCACCAAGAGATGAGATGTTTCCCATGTAGCAACCGTGTGACAATACTGTTTTTCCTCCTGACCTTTTTTCACTTGACATCACAGTAGTTGCCTGAGGGCTCCCATGCAGTGCCATGCTGACCCCAGTAGTCTTGTGCCCTCTGTGCAGAGCTTTTGAGAGGCAGCACCTTATTTCAAAATGCAAGTCAAAATTTCTGTCCTGCTGACACGTGGTAGCTGTTGGCCTTGGAGCTTGTCAGTAATGTGAGTGGCTGGCTTGTTCTGCAATGGACTGATGACAGCTTGGGCATCTTCCTGGTTTAAGGCACCTGCATTCCACAGATCCTTCCAGCCCTGATACAAGGAACAATGTGGGCCAAGGTACTTGAACAGCAAGGCACCTTTTCAGAACCTCTTAAGGTTTGTAGCAGTGTGGCTGTACTTCCATTGCACAGGAAATTCTGGTTCTTTTCACACCTTGTCAGATTTCCTGCATTCCCAACATTAGTCTTAAATCTCTCAGCTCTAGTTCTCTTGGGTCTCTTCCATTCTCACTGAGTGCTGCATGAGAAAGAGAACTGTGAGTTCATCCCTGTGTATCTAAATTAGAAGGCTCAGAAACTGAATAGGCCATGGGAAAAGACAGTCTTTTATATTGTTCCAGTTGTCTATCAGTCTGTCAGAACCTGTTTGCTAGATGTGAGTCTAATGCATTTTAACTTTTTACCTTGGTTCAGCCTTTACCCACCTGATGGAAGACAAGCATTCTCAGCTTTGCTTTTGGAAACTTAGATGGTTTCCAGCCAACACTGAAGACCGTGTAGGTACATCTTCCTGCCTGTCAATTCAGCTGCTTGTCTACGCTGACTGTTAGAAGTGTGGAGTGTGGGTATCTTCAAAGAGATACACTCACTTTGGAGAGCACCTTTTTTCACAGAAACCTCACCCTTTAATGTCTACATGTCCTCTTTTCAATGATTTTTAGACTATGCTGCAATTCCTGTCAGTCTTTCCAAAATTTTTATGAAGAAGCACAACTTCCCAAGCTCTTGCTGTCTCCCTCTGACTTTCTTTTTTTTTGGCAGATCCTTAGTAACTCCAGCTTTGTGAATCTACCTTCAAGTACACAAAAGCTTTTTTTCATAATGTGGCTCCAAGCTTGTCCAAAAATATACTCAACAGCATCTATCTCAAAATTTGTCAGTGAGTTTGTCAAGTTCCAAGCCACACAAAAAGGTCATATTGGAAGCTAAAACCCATTTTTATTTTCAGAGAGACAGTCTGTTAAAGAAAAAATTTTAATGATGATCAGAGCCATGTACCTATTCTAAACTCAAGTCTCATTAAATCACAGTGACTTGGGCTTCAAAAATAAAAAAGCAGCCCTGCTAATGGTATAGTCCTTTACAATGACAGTGTATGTAAAAGAACTACCACTGCTGTTCATTCCTCACTTGGCTAAGCTATCGCCTCGTTCAGACTTGCAGCATCCAAGGGTTAAGGAGTATATTCAGTGCAGGTAGCTTGGTGGCCAGCTGCAGTATCAGATGCAGATTGAGCTCTGGCAGCTCAAAGCAATAGGCTATGAACTGGTGGACCCTTTGCAAACCCTTTTCAAACAAAAGCACAGGGGTGATATGCTGCCTGTGTGACTGCACACTCAGAGTCAGAGCAGGAGCCAGCCTAGACTCCGCAGCCTCCGGCCCAGGAGTCAGATGGAAGAGCAAGACCTTTATTGCACTGACTGTGAGGGCATTAAGAGCCCAGGGATTACTTTGTTCAGGGTCCCTCCTTGGAGGCACTTCAGACTGCTTCTGTGTTGCTGCACCATGAATAAATTGCATGAAGGATCAAGTTGTCGGAGCCTCTGAGAAGCTGAGACTGAGAAGTCTGAGAAACTTGGGGTCAGACCAATAAGGAAACTTAGTCTAACTGGACATGAGTGCAGTGTGGAGAGTCAAATGTAGAAACCATAGGCTCTCTGGAGATGCCCACTGTGGAGGGGCTTTGATCCCAGCTGTGGAAGTATCTGCCCACACCTGAGTGGGATGTTTCCTTAACACAATCATCTCCTAAGTTTTGAGTCTAAATTTAACCATAAACTTAGATTACAGCTAAACTAAAATAGTTGACCTGAATAGGTTATTGGAGAATCCAAAAAATCCCCATGACACAGTCCACTGCCATCAATAAAGAGGTCATCTGGGAGCAAGGCTCTTCACTGCAGTATATGGGGAGAGGATGAGAGAAAATATTGGTAAAGTGAAACAGTGGTGCAGGCTGAAGATAAAAAGAAGCCTTTAGCCCACAAAGGTAGCTTTGCCAGCAGGGCGAGGATCCAGAAAATTTGTGTTGCCCCCAGCTTTGAGGAATTTTCAGGCCCTGTCAGGGTAATGCCTCAAGGAGCTTGGTCTGACCCTGCAGCTGAGCGTGCCATGGGCAGACTGCGGGACAGCAGCCTTTCCCAATGTGCATTCCTCTGAGATTTCTCCTGCAGGAGTGCTGACCAAGATACAAACCAAGGAGCCACGTACAAAATGGCAATTGATACAAAGACTCGGGCGTGAAAGGAAGTATTTTCCTGGTGTGGTCTTGAGAAAGCTAATCTGACACATCTTAGTTAATTATATACAAATATTTATTCATTGTATGATATTGTTCATTACATACTAACAGGTAACTAGCATTTATATATCTATACATACACTATAATTAATTACATAAACATACTATGAATATGGACAAGGACAAGGAAGACGACAGGAAACAAAAATGGCTTGGTGTCTTAAATCGTATTCAAAATCATGTCTTAGTTGGCATGATAGAGATTTGGTTGGACAGTGCACACAGGCATGTATGGCCTGTTCAGGAAAGACATTTAAGACTAAAAGACTATTTCCAGGATGTTTATTCTTAGACCTGAAGGGCTTTTGGAAGCTGGAGTGATCAAACTTTTCTCAGTAAAAAAAAATATTGCTGTCATGCAGGGGACTATGGTAGGCTGTAAATAAAGTTGTTAATGGAGAGGAGTCTTTCTCTGTGTGATCAAAGGACTTATCAAAAGCAGAACAACTTCATACTAATGGGAAATTTCAATTACCATTTTGATGAGAAAGTGATACAAAAGGACACAAACTACACAGAATTCAGGAAAGGTGTTGAAGCACTCTGCAGAAGATGGAGAAAACTGGAGGAAACTGTGCTACTTAATTACCCCTAAGAAAAGATCTAGCTGAGAATGTGGACATAGTGGGCATCATAAGAAAACAATTACCAACACATAGTCATTAGTTTCAGAAAATAAAGGAGTATTAAAACAAATAATGGCATAGAGAATATTAAAAAACCCTGTTTCTAGTACCTCTCTCCATGCCCCAGTGTCTACAAAAATTCCCAAAAGAGTGTAATTAACTAGCAAAACTCCAACAATGATCTAGGGCTGAGAACAAAGACTAGCCTAATGTTGTGGATGAATGGAATACATCTCAAAACAGAGAAGCAGCAATATGTTTTACTAAGGTAAATTAATAATTTGACAAGGTTCAATAAATTTGAAGAAATTTAATGAAGAGTGGCTCGACAAGATTCAATAAGTTTCATGGCAACGTTCACCTTATCAATTGTTGCATGGAGAAAATGAAAGAGAATCCATTTAGAATTTAGAAAGCTTCAAATAGAGACAGATGCTAAGAGTAGGGAGAACCCCATCAGCAGAGAGGACTAACTTCCTAAACCCCTGTGGGCTCAAGGTGGGGCTAGGTCCAATCTTAGGCTCCGACTTGGACAATGATTTATGTCTAAAGGAATTATCTATACAATACTTATAATAATATTGAGTAGCTAAAAAGGATTAGTAGTATTTTACTAATTTTAATTCACCACACAGTTAGCCACTTACCAAGGATCTGTTGTGGATTAATGATCTGCCTTGGGCATGGCAGGATCTGTCAGTGTCAGGTAAGGAATCTGAAATCCCAAGTGTCCCAGCTCATGGGGAGTGTCATCTGTCACACAGTCCAGCTGCAGTTCAGGCAGAGCTCCAGGTGGGTCCATCCTGATGGTGATATCTATAGAGTGAAGTAGCTGGCTGCTAGTGAATAATAGATACAATATAGATATCTTAATTTTAGCTTTCGTGTCCTGTTCTCTGTGTTAGATTTCATGCATTTTTGGGTTTTGAGACCACCATTTGAAATTTGAAATATTTCACCTTTATGCCCTTTTATGAGAGCCAGGGATTGTTAAACTAGGTGTTTGCCTCACCCAGGCTTAGACTCCAAAATTGTTAATAGTTTTCTGTGGGAATTCAAAGAGGATGAAAGAGCTTTCCAGTGGTAGGAAAAAATACATAAACTGTGCAAGATTGGACAGAAAACTACAGATTAGTAATTTAGTCTAACTGTAATTCAAGGAGCAAGAGGAAATACAGCAAACATTCAAGTGTAAAATATAAGTACTTATAAGGTGATGAAGAACCACCAATATGGATTAAAAAAATAAATCAAATCTTGTTGTTAGATGTTATATATCTTGGCATCAAAACCGATAATCTTTATAATTAAACCAGGGTAAGACAGAACAAACTTAACTATTAAATAAGATTAGTTCTGTCAGATCCTCTTAGTATCTTTAGTATGTTTCTGCTATTTAACAAATATGTGGTTTCAAGGAGGAGAGACAGACCAAACTGAATTCACAGCATCTTCCCTTTGGGATATTTGATATTTTCATTAATTGCTTGCATGAAGGGAGACAGTGAAGTTGCAGAAAGAACTGGCAAACACATGCAGAGGAATTCACAAACAGTATTGAGAAGGAAGGGACTGGAATTACATTGGAAGACTTCAAACTGGTCATCAAAAATTAGGGAAATTGATTATTCCTAAACATAGGAAGTAAAGTCCTTTTCTATCAAAACATTCTTTTAAACAGCAAAGTCTTTAGCTAAGTGAAGAGAGGACTTCATACCCTTATGGCAGGTCCTCCTCTTTTGAAGACTGAAGTCAAGCTGAAGTTCAACCTTAAATGTTACTTGGGACCTTTTCAGAGGTACTTTCAGAGATAAGAATCTGTATAGGCTTATTTGTAAGTGCCATACTTCACACACAAAAGCTGCTGTATGCAGACTAGATGGTAAGATTGATTTACCTTTCTACTTGACTGACCAAAAGATTGACCCAAGATTGACCGAAAATTATAAGTATTTTGTTCTGTCATTTGTTATGCAAGCAGAACATATTTGACACCTCCCTCTCTGTTCAATCATTCAATTTGAAGATCTAAATCACAGACAAGAGAAGCAAATTGAATAAAATGGTGCTTGGGGGACGTTCAGTGTGTTGGACCCTGGCTACTGTTTATCGGACACTGCTCATAACTAGACAGCACCCTCAGGGGAGGAGGAGAAAAAGCAGACCAGAAGGCACTGTGGCCACTCAAACTGCAGTTGAATCGGGGGAACAACCCCTGCTGGTAGCAGCTACCCCTGTACAGAAGAAGAAATATAAAGCCAAATCAGTTTGCTTTGTGAGGGATGAAGAGGAAGCAGGACCCTCACCACAAGAGGAAGAGGTAGGGCCAGCGATATAATTTACCCAATCCCCACACCTCAGTCAGCTGCAAGACATAGGGAAATATTTCAACCACCAGACAGGAGAGCCCCCGTTGATCTGTCTGCTCCAATGCTGGGATATTGTGGCACATGGTATGAAACCAGATAGCAGCAAAGCCAAGCAGATGGGATCCCTGTCACAGAATTTGGGCAATGACAAGGGGATTAGGAAGAGGACTGAAACTCTCAGCTTTTGGAGGTGATTTCTGTCAAATGGGAGGGAGAGATATTTTTTCAAGGAAGACCCAACACATGAAAGGGCAATCACCACTGTGAACAAAAAAACCACTTTATGAAGAGAGTAACCAAAAGCAGTAAGGTGCAGAAAGCTCCCATGGCTTTATGTCCCCTCCCTCCACCAGTCTGAAAAAACCTAAGAGCTGGGACAATACAAATTTGGAAGACAGATCATTCATGTTGCACTGCTCATTTAATTTTTTTTAAATTTTTTTTTTCTAGACTGCTGAGCTCAACTGTATTTGGCACTGTTCCCCTGGCTTGGCTCTGTCCTATGTGGCTGACTCCAGCTTGGCTTGGCTTGGCTCAGCTTGGGTTTTGAGCTCTGCACAGCTGCTTCCACTCTGCCTGAGCCAGGAGTGCTCACTCCACTGGGCTCAAAGGAATAGAGAGGGGACCAGGGGTGATGGAGCAGGATTGAGTCCACCAGGCTGATCCTGACACCTTATTGGCTAGGGATAGCCAAGATGGTGCACTTCCCCGTCTTTCTGATCCTTGCCTTTTCCTGCAGAAGTCATATCTCCATTGATATGTGTGTGGTATGCAGTAAACAGTGTCATCACACCCACATAGCACTAAAAGCCCCACCCCTTTCCCTGTAACCAGGACACTGAAATGTGTGCTGCAGCCCAGCAGATCAAGCAGGTTGCAGGTTGCCCTGTGGTATGGTCGATGATAGTCAAAAATAAAATACAGAGGAGTCTGGCAGACTGATCCCATCACACTCACCCAAACCTGCCAAGGCAAGCACTACATGCATACAAACAGTGGCACAACCACTGGATGGATGGAGATGTACCCCATGCCTCATGCCACCACATGGAACACCATCTTGGGCCTTGAAAAGCAAGCTGGGAGATGGCAGCCCTGAGAGAAGTGAGTTGGACAATGGGACCAATTTCAAAAAACAGCCTCATAGACATCTGGGCCAGAGAGCATGGTATTGAGTGAGCGCCCTGTCCAAACAAAACCTCTTTATACTGTGGAAGAGAATAAAGTCCCTATGGTCCATATGGGGAATGTGTTAGGGAAAACTGTCTGGATTAGTCCTGCCTCAAGCAAAGGCAAACTCATCTGTGGGACTGGTTCTGCTCAAGGACACAGGTGTTCTTGGACACAGGTAACACCAAGGGACCAGCTGTGTATTTGGTAGGAGTATTCAAATCTGTTCAAGGTAAATGGTAGTAATTTTCATTAAAAATGGTGGTAATTTTCCTGTAAAGTTAAGTCATATGGAAAGATGACAAAGTAATCAAAATAAAGACATAAATAAAAACCAAATAAAGACATTTGAGTTTCTAACAAATTTAAGAAACGTAAGGTGGAATAAGGTACCCTCTGTCCTACAAACTTGCACCTCTTTAAATACTGAGAGCAAAAGGAAGTGCTTCTTGTTCCCAAATTAATCTGCTTAATGGAAACCTTCATTAAAAATAGATTAAAAGCCCTCGGTCTTATTGTTTAGGTAAGACCTAATATACACCTTTACTTTGGTACATCTAAGTTTCTTCTAAAGGATTAAATGCTTCATATGGCTACTCCAGGAAGGTCAGAAAGTTGTACATGCTGTGCTCTACCTCATCAAACAGAACAAGAAGCGATTTGTAACAAATTTAAGTGTACAAAAGAAAATGCTAGCAGGCATGTGTCATTCATTGTAATCAGCTACTTTATTTTCACTATCCAAATGCAAAAGAAACACACAGTTAAGTTTCAGGTATGGATACACAGTTCTCTAAAAATATCCCTTTCATATTCTCTTCAATAAACCATGTGTTCAAATGTTTACACTTCAATCATAAGTAGAAGGTATCTTCTCCTCCCTGCTCCCTACCACCAGGGGACTTTTTCTACTTTAATATAAAGTACTGTAAACCTCTTATTCAAAAAGAAAAATTCAGAACAAAACTTCTTAGTCAAAGACCTTTTCAGAATTGTTGTCTGGCATGGCACAACATTTAGTAGTTTATTTTGGTATAGTAATTACTGAAAGTTTTTCAGCCAGGTTAGGTGACTGTGAATATTTCAGACTTAAGGCAGACAATACACAGTTTCGAAATACATTAGCATATATTTGTCATGGTATGGCATTTTCAGTAGACATCAGTTTTTCATAATTCATTGTGCATTTCACATTTCAGAAAGCTTCTCCCATGCTGAACACCATCCTTCTTCCTTTAGTCTTGTTCTTCTACACTTTGCTTTTGCTCTCAAAACCTTTTTCTTTGTTGTTTGTGATTATATTGTGTTTATGATCCTGCATTCCTGAAAAGCTTGCTTTCTTTACACAAGAGTTACATTTCTTCATACTTAATAAGTAACATCTTTTCCCATACATTCCAAGGCAGCTGGTCAACATCTCAACTAAATGCAACAATTAAAAATTTAATTTTGGGGGAATAATGTAATTCTTACATATATTTTCACAGTTGTATTCATCAGCACATTTAATAACAATTATCTCAACTATGGAAGCTTTTAACCAGTACTAGGACTTGACAAGAACACGGGTTTCTTTTCCTGAAAATTCATTTCTCCTCTGGCTTACCACATGACTGTTGCATGTTTGTGGAATACTGTATGGAATATATTTTAAAACTAACTTTGAAACTTAACATATTTATACTGATAGACAACAAACCAATACTACACAACACAATACTTGATTGTAGAGATTCTATAAGATACATTGTGCACTTATTAAAAAATTCTTTCACTTCAAATATAAGTGCAAAGCAGTAGTTAATATTTTAATTCTACACTGTAGTAGCAGTCATGTATACATAAACCAGCACTTTTTCTACCAGCAAAATCAAACAGCATTTTGGGTAGCATAATGATTACACTAAAGAATGACAAATGCAATGCCAACAGGAGACAATTTCTAAAACAAAGTACTTAGTCTATTAATATAAAAGCCATGTAAAAATATGACATTATCAATGCTACTGTAGATCTGAGAGCTTTCAAAATACAAAATACAGTGTTTTTTGGTGTTGTTGTTGTTTTGGTTTTTTGTTTTAAAGGTTACACAATTGGCAGTAGCAAATTCAGCAAAATCACTACATTGACATCCTCAACAGGTTTTTTGAGAAAGCCACCGGGTCTGCTCTGGGACCTAAATACTGACACGGCAGATAACTGTACATCCCCCGAGTCCTAAGCACTACTTGGTCCTATTCTCCCAGCTAAGAACATTCATCTCAAATGATCAAGCCCTCTGCACAGGCCTCTGGTTGTTAAAAAAGACTGCCTCTGACCAACAGCACACAATTACACTGCAGTGTAAAGATATGGCTTTCTCTAAAAATGATATAGCGTTAAAGTAAAAAAAAAACAACAAACAACTCCACAAGACACTTAAAAATCATCCTTGAGTTCACCACTACATTTATGCAATCAAATAGACTATATAATTAGTCATACTGTAGTAGAACAAGAAAAAGACCTTTGATTCACTTGAAAAATTAGCAGACTGGAAGATTTCTTCATTGCATTACACAAACTTCCCTGAGATTTTTACATAAATTATGTTTAGTCTACTATGTATTTGAAACCAGTGAGCTACTGTCATACACTGCAAATTTTATGTAATTCCTGCATATGTTATCCAGCTAAAATGCTGTCTTGATGCTTTAAAGCTTTATCTCCTTTATTACAAAAAACCATATACACATAACTGAGACTACAAATACAAAGACATTTTTTGCACAAAATTTCAAATCCTCAAAGCAATGTATAGAAATCGATAAAACATGTTAAATTGAACAAAGCACTTCAAAGTTCTTTGCGTCTTAAAAACTGACTGTGAAATTAGTTTGAATAATTGTCTATGCAAATGCTTGGTGGCAAGAACACTAACAGAAATAGTTTTAAATGTAATGGCCAGAGAGAAGGCTGACGCTGCTCTCCCTTTTTTGCACTCTGTTGTACTATAAAATAGTAATTTTGTAGGAGTGATTGTGGGAGAGAAACAGCATAGTGGTACAAAATACTACTATACTGGCACAATGTTACACTACGTAACGATTGTTTGGTTTGTTTTTGTTCTTTTTTTTAGTTTTTTTTAAAAGTTGAGGTTCTTCAGCTTCTGATAAGATGGATATAGTTTATATTAATAACAAGTACTAAGGAGGCTCCACAGTGAAAGTAACCTCTGTTTCACTAACTCACTGCCACAAGTTTTAAAAATGGACACTTCATTTTAAATATAAATCTGGATGTCAGGTCAGTTTGCCAAGCTGTATATCCCCTTGACTGAACTTCTCTCAGCAGAAGTCCAAGAAGAACAAGCATTTAACTTTGCAAACAATAGCGCTTAAGTAAAAACAAACAAACAAACAAACAAGGTTATTTGAACTAAAAATAAACAAACCCTGCAATTACACTGCTTTGAGAGATGAGATTATCCCCAAGTTTTATGCCTCAAGGCAAAACTGAAGCGTTCTCTTTTCCAAAAATTTTTCTTACTTATTTCAAAAGCTGAATTATACAGCATTCATGTAGCTCTGATCTTCTCCCAGTTCTCAGGAACTGGAATCATATCCTTGCCCTCTGCTGAGTCTGGAGCAATTGCACTTTTAACTCCTCCTTCCAAATAGTCTCATGTTGGGTGTTACCACAGAAAGAAATAGGCTTGGGCCACTTCAACAGGCTCGATGTGGTTGTGACTGGCCATATCAGATACTGAGTTGTAAGTATTCTTTTTCTGTGCTGGATAGAAGATACTAAGATGATCATCTTAACAGCAAAGTGAGGAATTCTGAAAGTGAGGGAATTCTCTAGATTTTTAATCCTGCTTTGAAGTTCCAATTCATAGATACAGCATGAAAACTATAAAGATAGAAAGGAAAAAAAGAGCAGCATTTAAAAGCAGTATGTCTAGCTTTTTGTCATTTAAACTGCTTTGTGTAAAATGAATTCACTTCTGTGTGTTATCACTGTATCTTCAAATCTCTAAAAGCAATCTAATACTTAACAGAGGAAGGGCAAGGAAAAAAGGATAACATCTATGTTTTTTCATTTTTAAATTAAAATTTTTGCATGGATTAGTAAGTTTTCTTCTCTTCCAATACAGCACATTTTGCTCCCTTTCCCTCAATATACTTACAGTACATCATACAGTCTATTACATCTCTTTGGATATAATGCTAGCTGATAACTGATTCAGACAGACACAGCAAACCACTTCTGCTTTGTTACACAGAGAAGCCAGTTCTGCATCAACAATGAAAAAATCACAAAACTGTATTAACAGACAAAAGTCTTTGTGCAACACACAAAACAGGGTGCTCAAACACTATACACTCAGTGTAAAAGCATTTCTAGAAGACTTTTCTGGGCATCTCCATTTCAACAAGGAAATACACTGGTTTTCTATCTCTTAGTTTTATCACATTTTAAGTCACCTCTTTTTTGTATTGCCAAGTCAGGCAAATAATGGTGTTGCTGAATGACCATTATTTAATTTAGAAAAATAATTTCATTCCTTATTGAGAATTTCAACATGTTCTCATAGTAACAAATATATCCTGATAAAAAAAGCCCCACCAGGATTCCTCAGTACGCAGATTGAGATAGGGTATTTGCCACACAGATTTTACTTCCAGCAAGGATAAGATGTGTGCACATGTACACATGTCAAATGTACACAGCTGACTAAGTACATTTTGTTCTGCATTCCAACTCATCCTCTGAAGGAGGGACAGTTTTCTCATCCACCCATGTTTTCCCTTATATGATCCACTCGCTGAGTCAGATCCCGAAAGGTGGGGCGCTGGGCAACACTATTGTTCCAGCATTCTTTCATGATAGCATAAATCTGGAGAAGAAAAAAGAAAATTGGTAGTAGGTAAACAGATACCATACATATTTACTTTAAACTGGACTAAAAGACATCCAGCTTAATTTTATGCTTACAAACAGCAGCAGTAAAAGAGTGTGCCTGAATTCTTGCTATACCCATCAGTTTATCTGCTTGATCCCAGTGACAGCAAGAACCTAGGAGAGGTGGCTCTGCAAAAGTTCTTATTTTAAAAGACTTTTTTTTAAAGTTAGCATGAAAATTCACTCAGCTGTCTTTTGAAACTTTTACAAGACTTATGTTATTTTGCTCAAGTTTTTTCTCTTGCTCTTTTTTTTGAAAAGTTAAAAAATGCTTTAACATGACAAACCCCAGTATGTCCAGAAATCAGATTTACAAAGACAGTAGTTCTAAATAAGGCTTCCCCTGCAAAGTTATGATATACTTCTCCACATTTGTATATTAAATTCTTAATTATTCTTCAAATATAATCAGAAATAAGCAAAAAAAAGTTACTGTGCAAACTCAACCAACTTTGAAAGATATTTCCCCTACAATAGTTACATGGCAACAGTTTTCTTTTTGCCCAGAGATGTACCTAATACCTGGTCTCATAGAACTTGCCAAGCTCTTTACCTGTACTCTTCTCATTAATTCAATCTAGGTTGTTATTACCAATTTCTCATACTTTCAACAGTTTTTCACATGTTGCTTAAGAACAATATGTACAGCTACCAGGAAAAAAAGTAGAAACTGGTCCTTATCTTTCAGCAAATTTGAAACAGCTGCATTGACCAAGCTGCTTTAGAACCAAGTCTCAAGCAGCTTGTACGCTGCAAGATAAGCTGCTGTAAGCTACAGGTGTCTGGAAGATTTATTATCTGTGATGACTGGCCTTTCAGGATCAAAAAAGGATGAGTACAGTTTCTGACACAGAGACATTTCCACCTTGCTTTGATATCTGGAGAAATGTCAGACACTGAAACCTTTGGGTTAGTTAAAATACAGTTCAGTAAAACAGATTATGTATTATCTTATACATATGACATTCAGGTTATCTACAAAAAGCCAAACCTTTGCAATTCAACAGTTGCTGCACTGGAACATAAAATGCAAGAAAGGTTCTTCAAAGACTTTTCTTTCCATTCTCTATATATTTTTTCTTCCCCCATGGATTCCTGCCTCACTTGTAGCATTCCTTCTCTTTCAGACTACTTGACCCTGGTGTTTTCTCTTCATTCAGTTCTGAA
Source organism: Chamaea fasciata (assembly GCF_029207755.1). NCBI lineage: Eukaryota > Metazoa > Chordata > Aves > Passeriformes > Sylviidae > Chamaea > Chamaea fasciata. Next base: position 12,414,264 of record NW_027094089.1, read on the forward strand.
TGGATTATCTCTTGACTTATTACCAAGTGTGTTTGACTTTAAAGGGATGCAGCAATTAATCTGATCTAGAAGTTACATATGTAAAAAACAACAACCCATAACTGTTTAACTTCCTTTTTTTCATTACTGATTCACCTACACAGCCCAACAAGGTCAGTTTGATTGAACCTGGCTTTGTGCACCCTGATCTGAAGAACAGAATACTACAAGACTTAGAAGTGGTATGAAAGTATTTTTAAAAGCATCTGGTGTATAAGAAAAACTAAAAGAACACTGCAATAATTTTTGTGCTCTGAGGACAGCTTTACAGCCATACTTTTATATCTACAAAGAACATGAATACAAACCTGAAGACCTTCAACACAGAAAATCTGATTCATATACTTAACTGTGCCTACAGTCTGCAAATTGAAAATGTTTGACAGTGAATAATATACATGATAAACATGAGCCTTCCACAGTTGAAAAGGGAACAGCAACAGAAATGCAATAATCAAGATAAAAAGCTCTTTAAATCCTGGAATTAAATGTGAAAAACCTTAGGTAGATAGTAAGATATTTTTGCTAAATATTACAGATTTCAAAAGAATCCTAAGTTTACAGCTTTGAATGAGAATCTCTACATGGGACTTACACAGAATGAGTTCTATATACTAATCTTGTTGCCCTAATACATGTATCTTTTCAAAATAGAAGTGTGTGTGCCCAAGTACAGCAGTCAGTCATAATAGTTCCACTTCATAAATTCAGAAAGACTACAGTCTGGGCTCCTGAGGCAGTACAAGCTAAAGAATCAGAAAAAAATATTATATACTCATCATGAAACTGATAAAATAACAGCACAACCATTCCACTGGAATAAATACTTAAGTGGTCAAAGCAGAACAAAATACAAGTTTTGTATTTACAGGTACTCACCCTAACTGAGCACCCTTCACACTATAGTAATATTTTAACACAGTACTTCACCTCATCAGGGCATCCATCTGGTCTTGGCAGTCGTTCATTATTCTTCAAAAGCTCTATCAAATGAAATACAATCATCTGCCCTTGTTTATCATTGCCAATCATGCGCATGAATTCCTGAAAAAAAAACCCCAACTGTAATACATATTTTTTAGAGGAAAAAAGATGCTGCAATATTCCTACCAAGCAAAAATTCTTTATAAGAATAATAAGAATAAACTGAATAGTACACAACAATGACAAAATTATAAATTACACCTCCAGAGAATATACCAATAATTATATGGGGGGGTTTTGTGTGTCAAAGGGAATCATGATACAGAATAGAATAAAATGGAATGATATGTACACAATTTAAAACACTAACTGAAAAATCTTTAAAAATGTTGATCATCATCTCATGATTTGGCTACCCTGGATAAAGAGAAGGCTGATGTTTTCAATTACTTCTATGCCTGAGTCCTCAAGGGCAAGTGCTCCAGGCACACTGCCCAAGTTGAGAAAGGCAGATGGAAGGACTGAAAGAATGAAGACCCTAAGCCCACTAGTAGGAGAGGGTCATGTTCACAACCATCTAAGGAACCTGAATGTGCAGAAGTCTGTAGACCTGATGAAATTTATTTAAGATGAAGTTTGTGATGACTGGAAAAAGGGAAAGATAACACTGATTTTTGAAAAGGGGAAAGTGGAAGACACAATGAATTACAAGCCAGTCAGTCTCATCTCTGCCAGGCAAGATCATGGAGCCAACTCTCCTGCACATCATGCTAAGGCATATGGAAAACAAAGAAGTAACTGGAAACAGACAACATGGCTTTACTAAGGACACAAATTTTTGCCTGAGAAATCTAGTGACCTTCTATGATGGAGCTACCTAGACTTATGCAAAGTTTAACACTGTCTCACATGACATCCTTGTCTCTAAATGGGAGAGACACGGATTTGAGGGATGGCTGACTCAGTGGATAAAATACTGTCTGGAAGGCTGTGCTCAGAGTTGTGTTCAATGGCTCCATGTCCACGGGGAGAGCAGTGATGGGTGCTGTCCCCCAGGGGTGAGTCCCAGGGCCGAAACTGTTCAACATCTTTGTAGGTGCCCTGGATACTGGGACTGAGTGCACCCTCAGCATGTTCACTGACCACAGCCTGTGTGGTGCAGCTGACACCCTGCAGGGAAGGGATGCCATCCAGAGGGACCTGGACAGGCTTGAGAGTGGGCTCATGCAAGCCCCATGGTGTCCAGCAAGGAGACGCACAAGGTTCTACGCCTGGGTCATGGCAGTTCCAGACACACCTGCAGGTTATGAGGGGACATGATTGAAAGCAGCCCTGTGGAGAACTTGGGGGTGATGGCTGATTGAAAACTCAACGTGACCCAGCCATGTGCACTTGTGGCCCAGAAAGCCAAACGTGTCCTGGGCTACATCCAAAGAAGTGCAGCCAGCAGGGCTGGGGAGGGGATTCTGCCCCTCTGCTCTGCTCAGACCCCACCTGCAGGGTTGCAGCCAGCCAGCTCTGGGGCGCATCCAGCACAGGAGGGACATGGATGGACCTGTTGGAGCAAGTCCAGAGAAGGGCATGAGGTTGATAAGAGGACTGGAGCACTTTTCCTTATGAAGACAGACTGAGGAATTTGGGTCTATTCTGCCTGGAGAGGAGAAGGTTGCATGGAGACCTCACAGCAACTTCCTGAAGGGGACCAGCAGGGAAGGTAGAGAGGGAGTCTTCATAAGGAACTGCAGTGATAGGGAAAGGAGTAATGGATACACACTGAAAGGGGAGAAACAAAGGTTGGATATTAGGAAGAAATTCTTTTTGTGAGGGTGGTGAGACACTGGGAACAGCTTGCCCAGAGAAGCTGTGGCTGACCCATCCCTGCAAGTGTCCAAGGCTGGACTGGATGGGGCTCTGAGTAACCTGATCTACTGAGAGGTGCTCCTGTCCATGGCAGCAGGTATCGGGACCAGATGATCTTTGAGGTCCCTTCCAACCCACAGTATTCTATGCTTCTGTGATTAATTAGTTTTAAAAGGATGAAACTCACAGCTGATTCTAAAGAGCTCTCTGAAATATTAAAATAACTTAATGCTTTGAAAAATGCCAAAGAGAAAACAGGTATTATCATCCTGATGTATAAAAAAAGGTTAGCAGGACTAATCAGTAACTACAAAGCTGAAAAATTAGTATAAATATAGCCAGCAAAAATGACTTAGATAAACCTTGCTGTCCAAAATAACCAAAAAGCAGATTAAAACCTTACTCAGACTGCCAGACATCAAAAGTAAATGAGGATGTGCTATTAACTGATATAAATTTCTAAGCACAACATAACAGACATTTTTTTCCTCCAATACTACAAAATTTCTTTAATGATCCTTAACATGAAAGTGTGAAACACCCATGGGTTGAATGTGCAAATGGTCAAGTTGTGAAAACAATATGTAATTATAAAGACTATGAGAGCTGAACAGACCACTTAGGTTAAATTTACCAAATTACCTTTTCTTGATACATACCAACCTGATGAAGTGGTGAATGCACACGTAGAATTGATTCACTGAAAGAATCGTCCACCTATGCTTGTAACTCACTCTATCACTTTTCATTTCATAATACTTCTGAAGAACTCTAGGTGTCTGCAACATTTATGTTCTTATGCAGGAAGAGCTGTCCTGAGTTCTTCCTTGATATCTCTGATAGCTCATTGTATGGAATTAGTAAGAGATCCACTAAGGCCAGTGCAGAGTTATCCTCCAAGGGCATTCTTGCCTATTATCACTATTCAGCTCTCAAAACCACATTTGCTAGGACTGACACTCTGGCCAAGGGTAAGGCCAGCTCCAGTAAATACAGAAGCTTTAACTCTCCTCTGTTATGCCCATGGATACCATTAGGTGAGATCATGTATCTTATTTTCAATTGGAGGATAATAGTTTCTTTCACCCACTGTAAATTTGTTTTTAAAGACACCTGTTAACAGTCTGCAAAAAAACACTCCTTTCCTTCTTGACCTTCGCTAACTTACTAACTGGGGTTCTGCTAATATAAAATACCTTTAAGTTCTTATTTAACTTAATTTATATGTATGTGTTTGGCTTAGCCTTAAATTTGGAACAACATTTAAAATAAAGGTCATGCAATGGAATGGTTGCATCTGGGATAACTCTCCACAAAGGATGGGAAAGAACAACTCATAAGAGATTTTAAAATCTTTTTCAAACAGAAGTTACAGAATGGATAAGATATGCACAGACTATGAAGTAATTTTCAGATCTTTCCTTCCTATGGCTTGATACCAGTACTTTTTAGTTATTGCTTCAGACTGGATTCTGTCTCATAAACACGAAAGTATTTCCAGAAAAAAAATCAGTAAACATCAACCTATTGAGGTACACAACAACCTAGAAAATTTAAAAAAACAAACAGGTTGTCTGAGATTCATTAACTATATACTTACAGCTGGTGGGCTTTTGCTTTTGTCAATATAGGTGAAGAGTTCATACAAGACCACACCGAAGCTCCACACATCTGAGGCCACAGAAAATTTGCTTTCTGTCAGAGATTCTGGAGCATACCTGCAACACAAAGTAGAAGGAAAACTGATCTCTGCAACATGTGTCATTTTGATTTTGAAAACATTTGTTTTAGTAAGATAGATTTTGTTTTCATGAGTAAGTGATCTTTATTCATTGATATTGGCATTTCCTTTCGGTATCTTCAATTAGTAATCACTCCTTTAATAACAGTTAATTGGTTTTGAAAACCAAATCCACCTTAAACACAGTTAGTGATAAGTAAAACCAAGTTTGATTTTTACCAACAAGGTTGTAGATATATTAGATATATTTCTTATTTGTAGTGCAAGTAAACAGGAATTTGATGTGGGAAGACCTCAAAGAAAGACAACTATAGCCATCCATCACTTTCAGTGAGCTTTGAACTGTGTTGCAGGCACTTCTGGAACTAAACTGTACCTCTCTAATAACATCTACTAAGATGCTATTTCATATCATTTATTCTTTAGGCAAACAGTGCCTGAATGAGAATTAAAATACAGACTAAAATCATATGTATGGAATGGCATTTTCTCTTGGGGTGTATCCAACAGATGTCAGCTGGAAGACCAATGAATGACCAGTGTTTAGGGAACTAGAAGGTCTAAAAATTTGAAAGTGTCCAGGTAAATAGGCCATTTTAGATTTCCTTTATCTCTGAATATGTTTTCTGTTGGACACTATTTCCTTTAAATAAGTATTTTGGGGGGTTTTGTTTTGGGTGTTTTTCTGTGGTTTTTTTTTAAGTATATTGAAAAGTCCTAGATGCTACTCTGTGAAGTGAAATACCATTGTGACTTTCACAGTGCTGGAAAACTGATGTGGAGCTTGCAAGTAAGAATTCCACAACATGCAAAATGAATTGGCTAAATTGGAAAAAACTGAAAACATGCCATGATTTCACATTCCAAAAGACGACTTACCAAAATATAGGACTTTCACCAGGTTCTTTCACTTTGTAGTATTCTTTGTCTTGTGGCAAGACTTTTGTCAATCCAAAATCTCCAATTTTAACTCTGTTCTCGTTCTCCACCAAGATATTTCTTGTTGCTAAATCCCGGTGAACATATCTTTTTGTACCCAGATACTCCATGCCCTAGGTGTAGAGGTTATAAACATAAAGGAAAAGAGCTGTTTTTACCACTACATAGCTGCACTTTCCCTAAGAGGATGAATTAACCTCGAAGTTAAAACCAAAACCAAGTTTGTCTTCTCTGAGGAGTTAATTTTTGCAAGCTCAGGGACTTCTCTTAACTGGAGTGAGATAGACTGAGCACCTATCAGAGCCAAGTATTTTTTTATTATGTTGCTGGATAAATGCTACAGCTCCTTCCTGTGCCCAAATGCAGTTGGCTGGTGATATGCAAAAGGAAAAAATTTGGGCTAAGCTGAACAATCCAGAGTACATGAGAAGAATGTCCAACCTATCCATTTCATTTATGCTTTTTTTCTTCATTTTCTGCATTTGCTTTCCCAATTACTTCCATGAAACTTTGTATTATGATTCCTTGAACTGGCAATTAGTCACTGTATTCCCAACTGTGTGCCTTGTTTCTCTTTTGTGTGGACCATTATTCACCAATACAGTTCTGCTTATTGTTATATTTCCACAGATTGCTGTAAAAAATCATTGGTCTGAAGCCATGCTGTCTTTTGCTGTTGATGATCCCTTCTTACCAATGCACCTAATTACTTTCACTAACCATTAAATTTGGAAGAAGCCAGTGTGTGTAGTGGGACTACTAAAACATGAAGGCCTTGCTTAGATAGCAATAAATGGAAGACTGAAAGTGATGCTGCACAATGTCAAGAGATACTCATATGAGAAAGGAATCACAAATCCCAAAGTTGTCAGTTTCACAATTTTATAAAAAAGCATATCACCCTTCAACACAACAGAAAAGTTAAATTACATTAATAGCACTGGTGATCTCAAAAGTTCTGAAAAGCAACATCATACTAGTCATGCCAAAAGGCTTATTTCTCTCTCTCTTTAATTTACTTCTTTTTTTTTTTGTGGGTTTTTTTGTTGTTGTTGTTGTTTTTTTTTTGTTTTTTTTTTTTTTTTTTTAATGTGAGAAAACTCAGTTTGGCTACAAAGTACAATCTTTCTCTAGTACCTCCCAGTACCATTGGGTGGCATTGCTGTTCTCTCACAGCTCATTCCAAAACTGTTCAAAAATGCCCCATTCCTCATTGCCAGCTTATTCACTACCATAAATACCAAACCTAACTTCTTCAAAGTGAGGTTTCTGTGTTTCTGGTACAACTAGCCTATGAAAATACTACAGTTTTTTCTTACTATGATGTATTATTCTGAAAACAGCCCTAAAGTCTGATGATAGTAACTTCTCTGTTCGCCTGAAAAACACCTATAACAGATCTTTAATTGAAATCATGCAAATTCTAAGTGGATATCATAACCTGGTGGCACTAGTCTAACAACAGATTTTAAATGTGATTTAAAATGTTAGTCTTTAAAACTGAGTTCACCACCAAGGAGACCTGAAACACTTCAAACATTAAGAGAAGGAAAACCCTTTCCCTGTATAGTAGCAAGGAACCAAAACACAGTAAACAACCAAACACATTTATCTTAATCCTCAGGTAATGGGTGTGCCTTCATTTCTCTCATACACTTCAGAGGAGAGTGGCAAGGCAGAGGTAGAAAGGTTTTTGATGAAAACGCCCCAAGCTTACAGATTGACAGAAATGCACAGCAGAAAGAAGAGATGTGATATGCTGAAAGAGCAAACATTTCAAGAAAAGCAAAACCAGCTAAAAAGTGAAACATGATCAGCTAAGCGAAGATAAACCACACATTTTCACAATATAAGGTAATTGCAAGGTTTATAATTAAGTTGTTTTGGAGTAACAGAATGCCACAGATTAGAGTGAAATCTTAAAGCGATTGATATACACTCTACTTTGAAGATTGTACAGCAACACTCCAAAGCAAGGCACATACACTGTAACTCTTCAATTTTGCTTTCCTTAGAAGTGAAGACATTTTTTTAAGAGCAAGTTCCATGCAAATTTCCCACATTTTCATACTGTTTATCCCCATGGCTTGTCATTATCAAAGCCAGATGTCTTTCTACTTTAGTATCTGCAGGATGCATATTTTAGTTCCCTTTCTCTTAGCTAGTGCCTGGTACTTACAAAGGAATCATCTCATCTGCTATTTTCATTTCTTACCATCCTGAAGGCCTGTAATATTATGAAAGTCCTTTCATATATGTGTATGTACACGCACACTAAGGTCCTTTTTTCTTGGTAGTTTCTGAATACAGTTCCTTTCCCAAAGGTTTCTACCATATTTTTGCAGCCAACAAAGGGCAAAATCCAACTTCCAGTCCTCCCAATAGACACCTCAGACCAGGGTCCTGAGACATGTTGCCACTATCGTTTCACCAGGCTTTGAATAAAAGCCTGAGGACTTCTACATGCTTCACAGCTTCTTATGAGAGTGCACAAGGCCAGCACCTTGAGGTAATAGACTGAGATGGACACAGAATAAAACAGCCAAGTGTCTGCAGCCTTTGTGTGTTCAAAAATCCATGTTGCATCTTACTGTATGAATGATTCGGTCACTGTCCTCATAGATGGTTAAGACTCTTCCAGGTCTCTGCTTGAACAAAGACTGTTTATAGTGACTTACCAGCATAACAACAATTTTTGTTGCAGAAAAAAGTACAAGATCATTTTTTAAGCCTGTTACCAGAGAATGACTTCTTGTTTTGGAGACACAGATCAGAGAGCACTTAAACCATCTGAAGTGGGTGGCCACCTATTCAATCCTTTCTCTCTGCAAAAAGACTGACACTTGCCATAGACTTGCTAACATTGTTTTCCCACATTCCATGCTGCTTGCCCATCAAGGAGCTTCTCTGGGAGACTACCCACATTGCTGTGCTTCATTGAAGCACATGACTAGGTGAGATAAGCTGTTAAGGGTGCATCATTCCTCATACATGCAAGAGGTTCAGCAGCTAAAAAGTTAGTCTCAGTTTCAAGCAGGAAACCAGCAAGCTCTTTTCACCATGAGAAAGTTTGAATGTCAGGAGAAGATCTTGGCTCTGGCAGAGACTCCCTGAATTCTTGTCAGACCTTCTCTGTTGATACTGCAGAAGCTAAGTCTTGGGACGTTAATGTGGCAGGGCACAATTACCAGACATAAGAATATCTGTGGGCCATATACCCTAGAAAATACCCTCATCCATCCTAAAGTGATGAGGAAGCTGACAGAAGAGCTCACCAAGCCACCCTCCATCATCTATCATCAGTCCTGCCTCACCGGGGACATCCCAGATGACTGAAAGCTGGCCAGTATGACACCCCTGCACAAAAAGGGCCAGAAGGAGGATCTGGGAAATGACAGACAGTAAGCCTCAGCTTGGTGCCTGGCAAGGTTATGGAACAGATTATCTTGAGTGCTATTACACAGAACCTGTAGGATGGCCAAAGACTCAGACCCAGTCAGAACGGATTTAGGAGGAGCAGGTTCTGTCTGGCCAAACGGATCTCCTTTTATGACCAGGTGACCTGCCTGGTAGATGTGGGGAAGGCTGTGGATGTTGTCTGCCTGTACTTCAGGTGGCCAAGAAAGGCAATGGCATCCTGGCCTATACTAGCAATAGTGAGGCCAGCAGGAGCAGGGCAGGGATTGCCCCCTGTACTTGGCACTGGTGAGGCCACACCTCAAATCCTGTGTTCAATTCTGGGCCCCTCAATTTAGGAAGGATGTAGAGTTGCTGGAGCATGTCCAGAGAAGGGCAATGGAGCTGAGGAAGGGTCTGGAGCACAAGTCCAGTGAGGAGCAGCTGAGGGAGCTGAGGTTGTTTAGCCAGGTGAAAAAGAGGGTCAGGGGGGACCTCATCACTCCCTACAACTCTCTAAAAGCAGGCTGTAGCCGTATGCAGGTTGAGCTCTTTTCCCAGGCAACCAGCAACACGACCAGAGGACACAGTCTCAAGCTGCTTCAGGGCAGGTTTAGGTTGGACATAAAGAAGTTTTTCACAGAAACAGTGACTGGGCATGGGAATGGGCTGCCCAGGGATGTGGGGAATTCACTATCCATGAAGGTGTTTAAGGAAAGACTGTGGCACTCAGTGCCATGGTCTGGTTGACAAGATAGTGTTCATTCATAGGTTGGACTCAATGATCTCAAATGTCTTTTCCAACCTAGCTGATTCTGAGATCATGTAAGCTTATGTAACCTATTATTTCCATGTCTTTGATGTAGGTATTGGGAAAAGAAATTTAGAAATCTTTCTGCTACATGCCTTGACTGGGTGTGGTTATATTTCGATTTTCTTTGTCTTTCTCCTCCTCCCACTTTTTTTTTCTCTTCACAAATTTCTAAATATGCAATGAAATCTCAAGGTGTCTCTAGTTTCTTATATCTAAAGTGCAATTACAGAATAAAACTAGGGAAGGCATAAGCCCTCTTTATAAAGAAAATGAGATATCATAAGAAAGATAACGTTTGTACTGCTTTTCAGGATTTTATGAACTATGTTTGGTACCAAATAATTTATTACAGGCTTCAGTACTTCTAAGGCCCCTAGTTCTGCATATGGAAATCATGTATCTTTGCTCTTACTTACAGTTATACGTAAATTATTTAAACATACACGTTGTCACGGTGTTTTTACAACTGAATGTCAAATTTCTGAAAATTCTACCATAGAATATCATGAACAGATTGCCCAAGTATATTAACTCCTACAATATTTTATGTCAGGTCACCTTCGGCAGAAAAGAGAGTATACTCTGTGTCAGTCAGCATATAAGCCAGTCTAAGCATCCTGCATTAAGACACACAAAAGTTTTTCCAGCTCTGGAAATGAATATATTGCTACTTTTTCTTAGGGTTATGTGAGGCTAGCAGCCCAACAGCATCATAGAAGATACACCAAAACAAGTTATTGTTGGTTTGAGACAAATGGGATGAAGAAAGGAGACAAAACTTTGTTCAAAGATGTATATAATTTGAAATGTCCTACCTTGCATATCTGAGATGCATACAGCAAAAGCTTCTTGTGATCCAGCCTCTCCTTGTGTTTCTGCAGATAATCTCGTAAACTTCCATATGGTAAGTATTCCATAATTAATCTTAGATTCCTACGTCCTTTTACAGCAATAACAAAAAATACAAATGTAATTTTCCAAAGATGAGCTTTTAAATATAAATATTTTAAAACATCTATCAATGGCCGTAATACAGAATGGACTTAATACAAAAAGATTAATTTATGATCTATACATCACTATGCAATTTTTCATATATTAATTAACTGTATTTTCTCAGAAAATGCCACTTACTGACACTCAACAACAATGTGGATATGCTTGAAAAATTAATATTTCACTAATCAACATTATTTCATCAATAATTCAGCTATAATTGCTAAGGCAGAGTAGAAGTCTGTATGTCTGTGTTATCTAGATGAAACTCAGAATGCCCAGTGACATCACCTTATTACCAATGTAAACATCTTTCAGAACAACTTCCTTTGTTTTGTACTCTCTCAGTCCTGGTAGATTTAGGACAAATCACAGACTGTCATAAACACTTAACTCTGAATTTCTCGGTATGCATATTTAGTTGTATTCAATATAGCACATACCTGCACTGTAGCATACTCCTTTGTATTTAACGATGTTATCATGCTGCAGAGATTTCAGTATTTCAATTTCTCTTTCAAAGTCCCTAAGGTGCTCCTCTGTGCTATGTTGCAGCTTTTTCACAGCAACCACCTCCCCAGTATTATCCTGCAGCGGGTCATACCGGCACATCTCAACACTGCCAAAATTCCCCTAGGTCACAAATGGAAACACTTGGGAATTAAAAACAAATCCACATCATTCTTTCTTTGTGTTTCCTAGTGTACATGTTTCTTCATGTCGAGTGTAGTTTTTGTTCAGTGCTCACTGTACTAAGCATTACAGTGATGTGATTAATTATTTAAGTGAAATGCCACAAAACTTCCCTGAGAGAAAAAGTGCAGGACCAAAGGTAACAGTTGCAAAAGACACATATTCCATAAAAGGAAGCAAATAGAACAGGAAATGAGAACAAGGAAAGAGGGTGATGTCCATCTATTTTTTCTCTCCTTTCACAAATTTCCACTTCCACTGGCATAATCCTTTTCCTGCACTTGCATAAATCCCTTTGTCTCGGTTCTTAATTCTGCTGTATTTTTTTGGCTCCTCTTTCATTTGTTTCAGTGTTCTGTCTCTTTCTTCATTTATATTGTCTTTTGTCTTCTTTTATGCAGCCATCACTTACCACTCTGTTGTTCTCCCTATGCTAGGCTATCATAGTCAACAACCAACCATCTGCAAAGAGAAGTACTTCTGCTATTTCACTTTCAAGCTGCTTCAGTACTTGAAGCCAAAGGAATACATAACTAGCATGTAAAAAACCAAATAAAACAGCAAAGAACCATTGCAGAAAAGTAGTACTTGGTGAAGATCTGCCAGCTGAACTTGGTCATCTGTCTAGGTATGTTTTCACACAGCCAGGCTGCAATGACTTGCAAAACCAAATGCTGATTTCTAAAGCCAAAAAGTTCAAGGCCTATGTGTCTCTTGAAGACATATCTTCCTTTAGAATTTAGAGACTGTATATTCAGATTTCTCAGAATATGCATACACAGAACCCCCAATCCCACTAGTTCTGCGCAAGACTGCACCGAGTGTTGTTAAATGAATATCAAGTGTGTCTGTATAGATCTATCTATACACACACACACACATATATAAAGTTTATGCAGCTCTGCATTACTGAAAAATACTTTAGCCTTTTGGTGTGACTGGATTCATTATGGGGGTTAGCTAATTTTCTTCTGTCTAAGAATATTGTGAAAGTGAAATAAGAGCTAGAAGGAACTGCATGTGTTGCTCAGATATGACTGAAATTAGTAACTTCTATAACAGAAGTTTCACTGTAAATAATGTATATTATTTACATAATCAAAGGGGTCATCAAAGGTTACTGAAAACCATAGTTATTTTCTAAACTATTACAGAATTTTGAAACATCTTACCTTGCCAAGTTGCTGTAAAAACTTAAGATGTCTCTCTTCAAATTGTGTTGGGTCTCGATCTTCAAAAGCGCCAGAAAATCCAAGTGCTCCAATTTTCATATTTGGCAACATATCGCTTTCTGTCAATAGCTCGTAATCTGAGAGGTAGAAGGAAGAAGGGAAAAAAGGGAACAGAAGACACAGAGTAGTGAACAAGAGAACGAAGAACCTTATTAAAATCGATGCATGTTCTTCTTTTGTTTGGCATACTTCAAGCCCAGTAGAATATTGACAGCCACCTTTATTTCTATATAGTAATTTGCAGTCAAATACAATGATGTATTGCATAAAACATACTAAAAAGAAAGTGAACCAATAGGAATCAGGAGTCTTTATGATTCTGTTGTATTGCAAGCTTACCTGGAGTGAACAAACTGTTCAAATCACGTATAATTGCTCTAAAAGAAGGCCTGAAATCCGGCTCATAATCCATGCAGTTGTTTATAAGATTAGCAAGTTCTGTCCAGTTTGGGGCAGGAAGCTGGTGCCTATCTTCATAAAACTGTAGTTTCTGGAATTAAACAGGTAAGTCATTTTACAACCATGAAGAGTAGCAGAAGCCTTAACATTCTCACCAGACTAGCTAAAAATTACAGCTCTAAACCTGGACTTGTTATCTCACGAAATGTACATCTCACAGATTTTCATAAAAAGCAAGGCTGGTATAATTTAGAGCGATCACTTCAGAAATTTCCAGCCAGTTAATGGTAGAAGATAAAAGGATAGAGGAAGATGAGAAAAATAGTGTCTCCTTTATTGGCAATTTCATAAATCCTCAGCTGGATGGGTCCAGCAGAAAATTCTACTGATCTGTGAACTGGCTGAACTCACAGTTGTGAAAAACGTTATGAGTATTATGAAAGAATGTAGGGCAACCTCTTAGCTTATTATTAGAAATATTTAGATATCTATAATCTAGGTTTAGGCAAACCATGGACATTATTGTAAGAGCTGATCAAAATATCTGAGAAATCAGATCAGGCTTTATGGGAAGGTTACAGTACCTTTAAAAAATAATACTAACAGTACTTTTGTGGCATAGTGAAGTACTCTTCTTGCTTCCGACTAAAGAAGCAAATACATATGAATTAATATTTTTATGGAATATGTCTCCCCTCCTTCTCCTGCCCCTACCTGAGATAAAAGTTAACATTTCTTGTTTAGCTAAAATAGTAGAATTTTGCAACACACAAAGTACTACTGTATTTAAGATGTTCAATTACAAGAATGCTAATTAAAATCCATGCAAGTTAGGAATACTTTTTCTTAAAGTGATACACTGCTGCAATAAAGCAACAAAAATATGAATAATAGATAGATAATAGATAATACTGACAATTCTGTACTTTGTTCCCCTAAAAATCAAAATAAACACCATAAAACCAAACTTCAAATCATCTCTTCAGGTTAGTATCTACAAGTAAAAATGTCTTTTTCCTATAGTGGTCATAGGCCACACCACTTTACATGCTGATGTGGTTACAACAGCAGATGTTTTAAATTAGAAGTGTTCAAAGAACTGCTATGACTGCAGACCCAGTAATACTCACTCTTGAAGAATCCAGTGTACTCAGGGGTTTGTCTCCTCCACTGCAGATTTCCCACAAAGTGGTACCAAAACTCCATTTGTCTGTAGCTAGGCTTAGTTGTTTGGGATTCTCAATACATTCAGGAGGAACCCATGGTATTCTCTCAAGAAGAACTGTGTGATCACACAAAGGAAACTTGTTAAGATGAATAACAAGGCCAGAAAATGCCCTAACATGTTTGATATGGTAAAAATTACTTTAATACACATGGGTATTTCACTCTGCAATGTACTAATAATACTTTTCCAAAGATTTGTTCCCATCAAGAAAATAAAATTATGGGATATGGACAAAAATAAAAATAATATTTGTGAATCAGAGAGGAGATCCATTAGTTTTATTGTAAAATAAGCCTAAAGGTATAAAATTGCTTTAATATCATTTCCATGTGACATTTTTTCTCTGATATCTCTATTTCCCCCAATCTTACCAAGACTTAATAGCTATCACAAGGAACCAAGACATCAAAGAATAAAAAGTACTTTGCTGGTGGTTGGCGTATTATGGCACAGCAAAAGGCACCATGAAAAGGAATTTTACCCTATGTGATTTTTAAGCTATTGCTACTGACTGTAGTAACAAGTTAAAACATGGGATTGTACTGATTTGGATTTACAGCTCCTTAAAATGTGATCTCATAAGAATAATGTAAGCTCCACATTAAAACACAGAGAATTTAAATTGTTTACTGGCAAATAATGACACTGCATTACTTATAGGCTGTTAGAAATATTATTTCTTTAGACATCAATAAAAGTACCAAGTATGAAGTGTTTTTATTAAAAAGAAAGACCACAAAAAGAACAGTAAGGTTACTTCCATTCCATTAGCATAACAACCTTGCACACATTTTCCTTTTAATTTATTTTGCTGTTTATAAAGCATTGGAACAGTGGATGATAACCCAGTATTTTTAACATCATCAAGTGGTTCCAAGTATTCACCAAGAAATGCACTGAAGATGCATTTTAACTGCCAGTCAGCATTTTCAAAAGTGCATTTGGTTTCCCTTCTGAAAGTTCCTGCAAGCCATAAAAGACTTAACCAATTACAGCTCAGCAGTTACTGCAAATGTAACAGACTATATTATATATTTACAATATAATATAATAATAGTACTACCAATGAAAAAGGGTTGAAAATGAGAACAGCAAGGAAAAAATGCTCACACAATGGAGAATTGTGGCTCTATTTCCTGTAGCTATTTGCTAATTAAAAAGATACACTCAAAACTGCTTGGCTAGGACTGTAAAGATAATTACAGAATGACAGATCAAGGAACTTACTATAGCAGAATTATTTTAGATGGTGGTCAGAAAAAAAACCCAACCCCAAACTTATTTTTCAAGTCAGAAGCAGTGAACAAGAAAGCTGATGCAAAGACTTACTATCTCTTGGCAAAACTGTAATACTGATGCCAGGATCACTTAGCTTTATAAATGGAAGGTTTCCAGACTTCCTGTCTTCCTCTCTGATAAGCAAGATGTTTTTTGCACAGACATTCCCATGAACAAGGCCTTTATCCTCCTGTAAACAGAAATGAACATTTTATAAACTGACCAAAAAAAAGTCTTACTGTTGAAGAGATATTTAAAAACAAATACTGTACAGCATGAGGGAAACATCAGCAAATAAATTATGACGGCACATTAAATTAATCAAGCTAAGATTAAGTTCACCAGTTTCTCTCAAAGTTACAGTTTTCAGCCAATTTTTTACCTAACGTCTCAAACAATTTGAGGTGTGTTAATTCAGAATACTCATCCATCCATTTAAAATTAATATAAGAACATTTAAATTCTGTTAAAGGAAAGACTTATCTAGTTGCATAAGAAGAATGCAATAGCAGAGTGAACGGTACAATGTTTTCCCCTCCCAGTAGTTAACACTACTAGGAAACAGTTTATGTTCAGCATCATGAGCTGAGGTGGGAAGTCCAGAAAGGACTGATTTGTGGGAGAGCTGAGGGGAAAGCATTACTGCAAACGTGTTTATATTTCATGCTAAAACATAAAGCATTAAAAAAGAATGAACATCCAACTACACTTTGTGCAAGATACAAAGTCTGCCTCTGGGTAGCTACTAAATAGCCAGTATATGGCCAACCCATTGCCAAAACCCTCCAGAGTTTCAAGTCTTTAGGTAATAGCTCAGCCTTTCTACACGCATTAGTTGGAATCACTTGAATTCTGCCATTTACAAAACTGAACCACTTACCAGAAAATGCATGGCTAACGCCAACTGTTTGGCTACTTCCAGCTTCCACAAAATATTGATAATATTTTTGTTCTTTTTCAAATATGTGTCCAAGGATCCAAATTTTACATATTCTTGTACAAGGATGTCTGATTCATAATGATAAAAAGAATAACAATTAAAACCAACAACAAATAATGAAATTTCAGGACAGATTAATGACTTTAGTGTCTCTTTTTTTGATACCTTGTTGGTGATCTAACTATAAATTTCAACCTCTGTGGTATCTGAATACTGCCAAAAATATTCTATGTTTCTTTATACTTCTTCAGAGTGTGGAAGTTCACCTAATTTCTTCTCAAATGCAAAGGTACCAGATTTATTCTTAGGGGTAGTTATTTAGATTTAACCTTCTACAGATTAGGTAAAATACAGCGAGCATCTTTCTTTCCTCACCTGAAAGGCACAATAACGTAACTGCTGATGAAGAATAGACATGTACAACACTGCCAATGTGGTGAGTACAGTAACATTCAAGTCATTCACTTCATAGTTGTTTATAATCTATATTCTTACTGAAAAAATGCATGCTTTACTGATAAAAGATGCTTTGCTTGAAAACAGACAAGTATCTGCCCTAAAATTTTGTATATGTATATTACATATGCCTTCATGTAGCCATCTAGTAAATAACTCCAGAAACAAGAACTTCTGTCTACATCACTTTCAACACAGAACTACTGTCTACATCACTTTCAACACAACCATTTCAAATCACATGACTGAACCCTTGCTCTCAGCTCCAAGATGCTCATAATGAAAACTACTGGTATTTTACCTGTTTGTAACAAATAAACAGGTTTTCTAACAAATTCATTTTAGAGACAGCAAACTCTTTTTTTTTTTTTTTTTTTTTTTTGCAATTATGTGGAACAACTTTTATCAAATTTGTACATCAACTGTGTAAATCAGAGAATCAATAAGAGCTACTCTTCCTATTTCTTAGTAACTGCCTCTCCTTAAACTATAGTAAGCCTCCTGCCTTCAGAAAGAGAATAACTTCTAGAGGACAGCTATAATTTTCAGGTGAAACTAGTAACCATATACCTCTTTCAACAATCTCTTTTCAATCATAAACTTGATCCACCTGAAATTTTATATACAGTCCCTGTGTGTGGTACAATGAATAAAATACAAAAACCCCATGTGGCTGTTTGGACACAAGTTCTTGGACAAACATAATGCTGTGCCTATTCCAGCCTTCTAAGAGAGGTAAATTCTGATTACAGAGGTAAATTCTGATTACTGAATCCATCGTCTCTTTTGGAAATTCCTTCCCCCTAATGACGGTAACCACCTACATAATATGCTCATGTTATTATAAAATGATTCCTTTAATACAAATTTCTAATCACAGAAAAAAAAAATGGGTTTTGGGCAAACAGACATTTCAGCTCAAAGACTGAATGACACAAAAAACTGTCAAAGTGAGATCCAGCAGTCATATCTGAAGACAGCACACATTAGCATATGACAACTATCCAAAATTAAGATTTCATTACAAGACAGTATGAATGTGTTCTTCAAGCGTTCTTTAAAAAGTCTTATTAATACATAGTCACAAAGCTGTAAGCTAAACTGAAGAAACATTCAACTTTTGCACGCTATAAAAAAATTTTACTACTGCTAAAATTTCGCAGTGTGTCTGTTGAATTACCAGTACCTCCTATTTTCAGAATGGGACCTCCAACAGTTATATTTGTGCTCACAAAGCCAGCAGGTGTGGAAAAGAGCAGCAATGTCTGTTTCTAAACATAGTAAATGAAGATTTTTCTGGGTAGCACATTACTTCCCTTTCTAGCTAACCACAGCTGATACAATGTAGGGCTGCAATTTTTCTGACACTTTAAAAGCTCATTCCAGAGGCACAGTGTTGGGGGTTAGGTTTGTTCCTTCTTTCTCTAAAGAATTTTTTCCCCATAAGTTACCAAGGAGAATAAGTGCTGGATACTTGAGAATACTTAACCGAAACAAAGAGGTGGACAAAGTTGGAAGGGGGAGATAATGCAGGTAAAAGACAGAGCTTGAGGCAGCTGCAGGCTCTTGGGCTCTTCTTTTTCCGGCATTCAGGGAGAGTGAGAACGGCTGTTGCTGGCTGGAAGAGTTTCACTGTGGCCAAAGGGATCCAGTCCTGGGAAATCTACTATCACCGGTTCGGCCTGAATCCTGAGCTTTCTCTGCCACCCGCGGGAGCTGGGCCAGCCCTGCCTCTCCTTCGGCTTCTTTGGCGCTGCTCCTCTTGCTACAGTGTGACCCTGCACCCCCTGCACTGCCGGGACATCCTGCCCCTGCCTGCCGGGACACCCTGCCATCCCAGCTACCAGCCCGGGACTTTCCACTGTTCCAGCTTGGTGCTCTGAGGATCCTGCAGGGACACCGAAACCAAACTGCCCTGGGTTTTGTGAAACAAAGCCCTCAAGGTTCTTGGTACTGTTTTCGTTTGTTATTAATGCTGTAGTTGTTTGGTGGGGATTTTTTGTGTTTGTTTGTTTTGTAATACATACTAGTAAAGAACTGCTATTCCTATTTCCCAAGTCTTTGCCCAAGAGCCTCTGATTGTAATTGATAATTGAAAAAGAAAAAAAGGGGGTGGTGGTGGGGGGGGTTTACACTCTCCATTCCAAAGGAAACTGCAGTTGGTTTTTTTTTTATTAGCTGGCAGATACCTGTCTTTCCAAACCAAGACACACAGCAAAACTGATCTCACATAAAACAGACATGACAGTCATTTACAGACGTTACTATTCACACTGACTGTACTGTACACGATTTTCGCCTTTTCTTTTTTTTTTTACTATTAACTAGTTCTCAGATACCAAGACTAACACTATTGCAGCGTGAACACATATTAGCTGTCCAGCTGGTGTTGAACTTGCATTGTTTTGTTTGATTTTTCCTTGGTTTTACCCCACAACAATGTCAAACTCTAATAGAGATGTTTAAAAATTTGTAAAAAATATAATTAATTTCTACTTACTCTCTTCTCCACAGACACAGACTCCATAGTTTAACACCAAATGTTTGTAAGAAAGCTGGCTCATCATACTTGCTGCTTCAAAAAAGGACTTTTTGGAAGGGGAGGGAGAGATCAACAAAGAAATAAGTGAAAACAAAGCCCCAAAATTCTAATAAATTTACTAAAACCATTTTTTTTAATATTTCAACTATCTCTTTGCAAAGACCCTACATAACATATATTATATTGTTGTTGGTTCGTGTTTGGCAACTGTTTCTTGGTTGGTTTTTATGTCAGTTTTTCGGTTGTGGAGGGTTTTTTCTAATTTTCTTTTTCTAAATAACTGGTTGTAGACATCACAGGTAGGTTAACAACCTCTTTTTCTCTGTGGGCAAGTCTGTCTAAACATTTTAAAAATCTTTTGTTTTCAGTGTCAGTTACCTAGGTAAAGTAAACTGAAGGCAAATTCATCATACACTATTCACTTTCTAATTTATTCTGCCATAATGCACCATTGAGTTTCCAATTTATTTCTTTGCAGCACATTTTTAAGTTAAAAGACAAAAAGTATTATGTAATTCATCACTATTGCAAGACCTTTTCCAACTTTGTCAGGAACATTTCAAATGCTTTTATTGCTTTCTTTATTTTTTTTATTCTGCTCAGTGGCATCTCCACCTACACTTGCTTATGTACTGATTATTCACCCAACAAAGTGAAGTGAAAAAAAGAACATTTTCTTTCAGGTGACTATATTTTTATTTCTATACTCGAGATTTTAGTAACTGATTCATACTTAACTTTAGAATATAAATGTATTACACCCATGTTATCAAAATTATAATTTTTACAATTGTTTTTAATAGTTCAAAGTGTATGCCTACAGTGTTTATGAATATTAGCCATGTGAAATGTCTCTTCTTTATTTATATTTTCATGTAGATTTATCTTAAATTATTGAAAACTGCACTAAATAGTGAACTGGTTTTCTTGGCTTGTTGTACACATAGCTAGATAATTAGAAACTTGAATAAACTACACGTATAAACAATAAGCAGTATATAAAGTTACATTAATATAGTAAGTTCTACTACACCTTGTGAAAATCATTAAAATTAAATTAATCACATACACAGTCTTGGGCTTGATTACACTACCAGTTTATTAGTTTTTTCACAAAAGCATTTCAGGTCTACTAAAAGCTTCACTCAAAAAGTGAGAAGGCTCAGTGATTATGGGTGAATCCATGTATGGGAAGTTTTTCTAATACATAAATACTTCTGATTACTTGATTTTACTGGAAAATCTGAAGACAGTCTACCCAGAGAAAGTGTTTTTCCACAAATACTGGTTCCTTGCCTGTAAATAATGAATGTACTGGTTAAAACAATCCTGTGGCCATACCACCCCTCCTCTGGTACTTTAACTGTACAAATGATCTGTTCTCCAGTTCTCAGTGGGTAGCTCTGAGCTCTCTCACAGGGGGTGGGAACAGGGTAAATAAAGTACATGGGTGTATTCCCAAAGCCAGTCTCAAATCCATACTCCCAGTGTCACAAGTCTAAGCATGAACTTGGTTCAACATATAACCCTCTACCATATAACAAATACTCATTTATGAAGTAAATTGCTACTGCTCAAAAAAAGAAGAGTAATGCTCAACATAGCATGGACAAATTTTATATAGCAGTCAACAACCACACCAACCTCAGAGTAGTTTCTGTGCACTTTGTCCAGCACCTTTAAAAGAACTTCAGTTTGATGGAGCTGGCCATAGTCTCCCACTTCTTTCCTTATGCCTTTGAAAATCTTAGTAAATGTGCCCTGTCCAAGGCTCTCCTCCTAAAAGGAAGCAAGGATACAGATAGAAAAAAAAGTCAAAAATATCTGCCTCTTTTAAAAGACATCTAAAGAAAACCACCCCTGCATAAGCATGTCTTTAGGGGTGTATTGGCTGTAGAGTCCAGCTGAGAAGGAAAGGAAGCAACTATATCAAAAACATCTTAAATTTTTGCTTGTTTTTTATTGCCTACTCAAGAATCTCAGAAAGTAACTTGCTGCAAGAACCAGAGAGGAAGGAATTCCATTAAATATGTATATAGACATCTCTAGAACAAAATAACTACTATTGCAGTCAAAAGGATGCTTATTAATTAAAAAAAATAGTTTTTTGCATTTCTGGAAAATAAAAGAAATTCTTTTCCATAACTCTAAGGAAAGATTACAGCAAAATCTCCCAGCTCAGATAAGATTCTTTTACACACGTACTGAGGTTTTTAAAACTCGGTGCCTATTAAACCCAACATCCGCAGTGGAAAAAAGCAACTAACAGACTTACAAATATCAAGTCCTCATTACGGATTTTGTGAAAGACCATCTGATTGACATTATTGTGTCTCTGTAGTGTAGGTGATGAAGGTACATCAGAAACGCTATTGCTTCTGAAGACTAGGAGATTTGATTTATCTGGGAGAAAAAAGAGGGAAAGGAAAATCAAAGTAAATTAATAAAATATAAAAATAAACCAAAATAATTTCAGAAGGGCTATTAATGAGGGACTCAATTCAACACAAACAAGATATCACACTGAGATTCAGTATTTTAAAAGCCACATAGCATTTAATTTGTATTTTTTATATTTCTTATTTTCTTATATTTCTATATTTTCTTTAATTTCTTATATTTTCTATTATAAGAAATATAACTATATTTTCAGTAAAATCATCTGGGTTCACTCATGAGGGTTTTTTTTAAGTATTCCTACTTTTGACAAACATTCTGAAAATATCCCTACCTCCTTTCACATTTTAACTGCTGCCCTATTTGTTATAACAATTGGGGATGGAAAAGAGGATGGAAATTACCTTCTGTTATAATAAAAAGTAGAGCAAGTCTGATACTTAAACTAAATCTGAAAAGTATGTCTTTGTGGGTATCTGCTCATATCCATGATTATACTTATTCAATAATTTATCATTCTGATGCATATGCATTTTTGATTTCAATGGAATAATGTTACAAAATTATTCTCTATCATGTGCATGCGTATTTATTTGTTGCATCTTTTCTAAGGTTTTGAATCCATTGGCTATTTTCAATCAAATTTGAGAGAAGTAAAAGTTATATAATATATTCTATTCTGGCAATTTGGTCTTTAAATAGGAACTTTGATAGAGACAAAGATTTATATTAACTGTATGTAGTGCTACTTAGAAGGGCAGATATTTAAAGATTTCATAAAGGAGAAAGATATGAACATCAAAGGCAAGAAAATTAAATGCGAATTCAAGAAAAATCCACTTCTCAGGCAGGAGCTCTCTTCCATGTGTATTTTTTTAGTGTTAAAAAGGAGCTGAAACCATACTGCAGACTTGGCCTAACTCAGCTAAGATCAACAAGGACAGACATTCACTGACAATGTTGTTTCTGTTGCCTATGGAAGTATTCTCAGTGATAAATAATCCATTTAGTAACTCTTTCCTTCTTACAACGTGAAAACATTTGACATAAGAAGAAATGCTACTGCACACAATCCACTGCAATTTAGAAATCAGTTTTGCTTCTAATCATGGAACTGGCTCCCATCACTACTTCTGGAAGACTATCTTACACCAAATTAAAATTTGGGAGATGCTGGAACTGAAAACTATGACAAAGAAGATGAATAAATAGGTCAGTGAAATTTAAAAAAAACCCCCACAAACGTACCACAGAATATTCTGAGTCGGAGGGGACCCACAAGAACTATCAAATCTAACTCCTGGCCCGCACAAGATCATCCCCAAGAGTCACACCACATGCCTGAGAGCATTGTCCAGACACTTCTGAACTCTCTCAGGTTGGTGCTGTGATCACTGCCCTGGGGAGCCTCTTATAGTGCTCAGCAACCCTCTGGGTGAAAAAGCTGTTTATAATATCCAACCTAAACCTCCCCTGACACAGCTTCAGGCCATTCCCTTGGGTTCTGTCACTGTCACCACAGAGAAGGGATCAGTGTCTGCCCCTGCTCTTCCCCTCGTAAGGAAGTCTTAACTGCAATGAGGTCTCTCCTCAGTCTCCTTTTCTCCAGAATGGACAGAACAAGTGACCTCAGCCACTCCTCATACAGTTCCCCTCCAACCCTTCACCACCCTCATGGCCCTCCTTTAGATACTCCCCAGTTTTATATCTCTCTTATACTGTGGCACCCAGAACTGCCCCCAGCACTCGAGGTGAGGCTGCCCCATCTCAGAGCAGAGCAGGACAATCCCCTCCCTTGCCTGGCTGGCAATGCTGGGCCTGATGCCCCCAAGACAGGGTTGGCCCTCCTGGCTGCCAGGGCACTGCTGGCTCATGTTTAACTTGCCATAGATCAGGGCCTCCAGGACTCTTTCCATGGTGCTGGTCTCCAGCATCTCATTCCCCAGTTAGTCTGTACATCCAGGGCTGCCCCATCCCAGATGCAGAATCTGACATTTTCCTTGTTAAACTTCATATGATTGGTCATTATCCCATTCTCTAATTTGCTGAGGTCTCTTTAAAGGACCTCCCTGCCTTCAAGGGTACCAACAGTTCCTCCCAGTTTTGTATCATGCATCTACCTGAGAGGCATTTAGTATTAATTTATTTTTAAGGTTTTAATCTAGAAGTTAGAAAACTTTCTGCTTAGAAACAATTTGTCTCTTACCTTTTGGTTTTGGAGGACAGCATTTGATGAACTGGAAAATTATGCTGTCTGAACGGACAGTTTCTGTCTGGTAACACGTCAAGAGATCCTTAAGATTACTAAAACTTTTCTTGGTTCCACTAAGATTATATTCTCCGTTCTCATTCTTTGTAATCAAACAGTGCTTATAATCTGTAGTACTGTCACGCTGCAGAAAATTTTTCCATTAAAAATGAAATTTATTAATATTTAATATTTGAAAGCTTATTTAAATGTATAGCACTCTACTAATTAAAGAAAGGATGCTTCAGGAAAACATGATCATAATTTGCTATTTTGTTCTCACTGTGTAATATTGATTCTGAGAAAACATGACTCTACTCCCATCACTGGAACTAGCATGTTGATGCTAGAGAAAAAAAAAATGTTAATGAAACCTGAAAAGATGGAGCTGAGAAAACAGATAATGGATCCTAGGAAAAATCCTTCAGAGCTATTAATGAAAGCTTATTCACCCTGACATGGGGTTACATCAAAATAAAATTTTATTGGAAGCAATAGCCCTAATGCTTATATTCCATGTTGGTTTGGCAAGCATTTGGAGATCTCAGCTGTAGTTCTGCTTTCCTGTCATCTCCAGCACAGCTCTAAGAAATTACTTCCCAATACATATTTTTAATATGCACTGATATATTTTCACAATGACTCATGAAAAGATAGCAATAAACATTTTTAAACAAGATGAGCTCTTAATAGTGCTTTTGTGGTCCTGTATCTCAATACTGCAGCAAATGTTCCAAAAAATTCTGAATATAGAAAGCTCTCCAATGACTTGCTCAAGACTCAGGAAAAGAAAAAAGTTGCAGCAGAGTCACTTAAAGGCAATGGTAGTCTTCTCTCACAAGCCTGACTGTCAACTTTGCCTCTCTCACCTTGTTCAGGAACGGATTTCTTTGTCTACAAAATTCCCTACCAAACATGCTTCATTGACTGGACATAACACTTCTCCATTCACACATCAGCATTACTCGGTAATTTTCAGAGATGCACCTATCTCTGACAGCATTAGCAAACTTGCTAGCTTGATGTACACCAGCAGGAAAATTCATGTATTACCTTCCCTAGCTAAAAACACAGAGGTAGCTCTGCACACAATAAAGAGAAATTAATTCTTGAAACAAGATCATGCAATTATTTAACAGTAATATTAAAGCATTATATTATCACTAGCTGCAATGTCAGAGAGAAGAGGTACATCTGGTTCTCTGCCTTCTTGAGAACCATATGCATTTCCAGGGTGGCTTTCTCCCTAGCTAACACCAGGAGATTTGTGCTGATGTAATAGCTGACAAATAATATGGCTGGTGCAGCACTGGGGGTGTGGACAGGACCCAACTCCAGAGGAACTTGTGAAGGAGGCACTCTCAGATCGTCAAAGGCTGTACACTCAGAAACTAATGAAGCCCACTTGTGAGTGGGGAGTTGTGTGGAAAACCCAGGGAAAAAACTCAACCAAAACCCCCCAAACTTTAAAATAATAGAAAACCCATCAAATTGCTCCTTCTCCAAAACATTTATCACAGTCCCAAGACTCATGTCACTATCTCCAGAACTCCTGAGCTCTCTTTCCTGTCTTGGTCTCCAAAGCATGTGGTATTTGCATTAGCAATTCTGTACCAACTCTGATGTTTCTCACAAGACCCTGAAAGTTAGCCCATCTGACAAAAGTAGCCACAGAATATCCATATCAGAAAAAACACTCTGGAGGGAAAAATTCAGAATCATTTACTGAACATCTCAGGCTCACTGTTATATCACAACAAAAACCAAATAGGCACTAAGACAGAATACAAACCTCTATAGCAAAGGTAAGGAAGTATTTTTTAAAATCTTTAGGACTGCAGCGAAGGACGTAGAAACCAGTCTGATTACCCGCTTTCTTCAGTTTACTGATAGCAAAGTCCATGCTACAGTAAAAAGAAAATGTTTAATATCGCATAATTGCAAAATTCAGCAATATAAGAGGTTGAGCAATGAACAATATTAACAAATATCTAATAGAACAACAATTAAAACTCTAATTTTGTACATCTTTCCTGAAGTTAATCTCTTTGCCCTTTATTTTCGAATATATAGGGTGGTTGCTTATGTAGAGAGCAGTACATTTTATTTTAAAAAAACTTTAAAATTTTCTGTACTAAACCATCACAATTATTTATCCAATAAGAAATGTTAAGGGCTAAAAAGTATATATCCCCCACAGCTTATGATATGATTTTCAACATGCATTATAAAAGAAACTAATTGTCTAAAATTGCTTAACAAATAAGCTTAAATTAGCAAAACATTAGTGTGGGTGAAAAAGGTGGGTTTAAGTAGGAAAATGGCTAACAAGAAAAAAGAGCTGAAATAAAACAACATTCATTCATCATTATAAGAACGAATTTCCTCTTAAACAAGCCTTGCTAACTCACTATTTCTATCCATATCAAGGAATGATCTTTCCACTTAACTTTTATAACATGTCAAGAAGGCACTGTATTTTACAAAGCGAAAGAAAAGAGGAAAAATATAAAGCATTTTATGTTACATAAATGCAATAAAGAAAACATTTTAAGATGCCTACCACAGTTCACAGACAACTAAAGGTCATCCTCAAAAAATAATATCCAATTGTCATATTACTAAAAAAATACTTACAAAATTGGCCCATGACAGTTGCTTTGGATATTTTCAAGGACTGATGGTGGTGCTACTTCTTTACAAAGATAATGATGGGCATCCGCTGTTAATCTGTAATATCCATCAATTAATGATACAAAGGAGAGAGCTTCTCTTAACGATTGAAATTCAGCCTCCTGTTCAATTGCCAGAGAACAATGCAGGGCAGGGAGGGAGAGAGAATTTCAACTTTTAATATGCAACAAAAAATGCCTGAATATGCTAATGTTATAAAAGATATACATATGTGCGCACTTTGAAGATATGAATAAAAGCAGTTTTTAACTGATATTTGTACATTCTACCTTCTTGTTATCTTTCAAAACTTGATAGCAACCTTCAATGTTCAAAATTAAATCCAAACCAAACAAAACAGAGAAGTTGTGGATGCCTTATCCCTGGAACAGGCTTTTGAACAATATGCTCTACTGGACTGTGTCCTGGCCCACGGCAGGGGTGCGGAACCAGTTGATCTTTAAAGTCCCTCCCAGCTCCAACCATTCCAGGAGTCTATGAAATCTGCCATAAAACACTCCCCCCTTAGTCTAAATAGATGAAACAGCAGAGGAATGCCAATATGAAAGAGCATTTGAAAGGGAAAAAATAGTAGATACAACTCAGCCTGCAGACACCTACTGAACTGCCAATACAGTGTTATTCTTCACCCTAAAGAATAGCCTTCACTTATCATGGATTTATATGTCTGCCTTCAAGTAAAAAGAAGAATCTCCAGGGATGCACCTGCCTGAAAACTTAATTACTAGTCAGCAGAAACTGGCATCCTGAGCTGGATCATAGACAGATCATCTTTTACTACTATGAAGACAGGTATACTAGATAGGAGCAGGAAGAAAAATAGTGTGGTCAAATGAAAATGGATGTGAAAAGGTCTTATGCTCAGTATGACTAATAGATAAAAGCAGGGCAAAATTAAATTCATCTGCAACAACATATTTATTGCTGCAGATAAAACAAAAATAGAGAAGCATTTTCTGAGTCACCCTAGATTTCATACAGTAATGTAACCCAACAGAACAGGCTTTAGTATGTGTTTGCCTGTGACCCTGGAGACATCCCTAGTAGCTGAACACAATTATTTGCCAAGTTCTTTGTTAAAGAGCAATAAAAAAAAAGCTGGTGTTTTTGAGTAAGTGAATTTAGAGTCTTCCTTTTTAAGAGGACCCGGAAACAACTGCAGCCCATGGTACAGCCCAGAGTGAGGTAGCTGTGCCTCTGCAGCCCATGGAGGTCCATGGTGCAGCAGAGAACCCCCTACACCCCATGAAGAACCTCATGGGGCAGAAGAGGATGTGCCTCAAGGAGGTTGTGACCCCATGGGAAGCCTACACTGAAACACACTTGTTGGCAGGACTTGTGACCCCATGGGCCAATATGGAGCTGTGGAGCAGTCTGCTCCTGGCGGACTGCACTTTGTGGAAGGGACCAACACTGGAGCAGTTCATGAAGAATTGCAGCCTGTGGAAACAATTTGCATCGGAGGAGTTCATGGACGACAGTCCACCATGGGAGGGATCAGTTGCTGGAGCAGGGGATGAGTTGAGGAAGACTGAGAGGTAAAGACAACATGTGATGAACTGACCACATCTCCCATTCCCAATCCTCTGCACTGCTGAGGGGAAGGAGATAGAGAATAACAAATAAAGTTGGCCTACAAAGAATGGAAGGGTGGTGGATAAGTGCTTTTAAAATTTTTTATTCTCATTACCCTACTCTGAATTGATCTGCAACAAATTTGATTAATCTCCCCGAGTCAATTCTGTTTAGTCCATGACAGTTAATAAGTAAGTGATATCTATCCTTATCTTGACCCACAAGACTTTCATTTTATTTTCTCTCCCCTGTTCAGCTGAAGAGTGGAGTGATTAAAGCAGCTTTGGTGGGTACCTGCTGCCCAGCTAGGGTCAGCTCACCCCACAACTCTGAGACAGTAACACTGCTAGAAAGCCTGACTCAAGTGCAAGGTTGTAGTTCAAGTAAAAAAAATTACATTTGTGTATAAAATACTTTCTTAAGATCTTCTTCGAAGAATTGTACACAGTAAAAGCAATAACATTCATTTTGTCCTGATCCTTATTTTGTATCACCATTCTTCAGTGCATTTTGAAGCCTTTTTCAATGTGTTGGTCTCTAGCAGACAGCTTATCAGGACACCATGGAAACAGCACACTTGAGTACTGAAACCATGGACTCAGGTTTAAGACTAATAAACAAAAGAACCAATCTGTGTACCAGAAGTTTTCCTCAGATATGAATATCTATTTCTATTTCATTCCAAGCACACAGTTTTGAATGCAGAAGACCTTTACTGCTCTGATACATGCCTTATACTGCTGATATGTGCTTAGTTTTATCTCATGCTTAATTAACATTGTCATGGATTATACAATACTATGTGTACAGCAAATACAGTCTGGTCCTAGCAGTATCTATTCAAAAGAACAGCAGCCAAAGTAAACAGACCAGATTCTTGCTGTCTTGTTTGTGAATGGTGACAATTCTTCTCTCGCTGGAGCCTTCTTGGCTTGCTTGTTTAATGCTGACATCAATGATATCAGGAAAATCACAGTATGTTTGTAAATCCTGCAACAAATATTATATAATTTCAGTAATAACATAAATGGCAATTAAAAAGCCTCACTTATTTGCAGCATTGGAACTCCTACAACTCTGAACTCATAACTCAGCAACAAAGAGGATTATAAAACTTTAAACATGCCATTACAAGCAAATATAGCATTTTTTCTTTATGGAATCATAACTAGGAGCATAAATTAAACAACAGACAGAGCTCCAGGAACCATATATAGAAATATACACATACGGGTCTGGGCTTTTATAACTGTAGATATTTCTTCACTCTGTAGTATTTTGTGAACAGTGGAACATTTTGATTACTTTTTAAAAGGTTTCTTTGATTCTTGGGTTTTTAAAGTTTTTTTGGTTGGTTGGTTGGTTTTTTTGTGAGCTTATTATTGGCGTCCTGATTGAACAGGTTTAGAAAGCCTGTTAACAATACAAAATGCCATGACTTGATTCATAGTGATAAAAGGTGCAAAATCTGTAGTTGGAATGAAGAAAAACTATAAGAAAAGGTTGTCCTCTCAGTCCTATCTACTTGTTCATCTGGCTGTTGAAAATGTAAGCTTCCAAAACAAATTTCTTCACAACCTACTCCACATATATCATTACATAAAATAAATAAAAATTATTTTTCAGTTCAGTATCTAAATGAAAATTCATCAAAAATGTTTACTGAAACGAGTTATGATCATGTTTACAAGCAGCCATATTAATTCATTCAGTTTTCAAAATCAACTTTATAAAAAGTTTCTTTACCTGTGAAAATACATGCAGTGTCTGTCAATAATAGAATAATAATATTTTCAATTATGAAAAAATAATTTGGTAGTCTTTATTAAAAAATATGATTCCTTCAAACACTACTCTTATGAAAGGCTTGGCTGCCAAGCCCAAACAGCTTAATACGCATACATTTTGTACACCTAAAACTGCAAATTGCAAAATCTGACATTTATAATAGCTCCTGCCAGAGCAACTGGCACTTACAGAAAAATTAGGGAAGGCAGAGGGCTGATACATAACAACTACGAATGAGATAATTGTCAATCTACAAATATTCTAAGAACATCAGACTTTTAAAAGTATGGGCATGTAATCAGATTTACTTTTTGCTAAGTATTGAAAAAACCCGCTAGCATATAGCCTTTTTTACAAATTATTACAGCACACTGTAAAAATACAACCTTTTGTAGTTAGATCTTGCCTGCTATATTTTATGAATCAAAAGTACCAAACCAATGCAATTATTTTGAAAAACTCACACATACTCCACTTTGCCTTTAATTTTACCTTTGGAAAACTCCCAATGTACACTGCTTTGAGTTTCTATCAGGTTTTGGTAAACTCAACGTAATGAGCAGTGGTGATGGCAAATCTTACATGCAGAAAGTAATACTGATAAATAAAAATGCAGCAGTATGTGATTACTAGCATTTATTGGAACCATTAAGCACATAATTCCTGAAAAAAGACTATATGGACTCCACAGTCACACAGATGTCATTTTAAATTTGCCAACTGAGACACTGGTAGGTGTCTAACTGCAGCAGGAAAGAGGTATAGGGGAATTTGCCTGTTGTTTGGAGTCCTTAGATCCCTGCTGTCAAAGAGAATTTGGGGAATTTCTGCATTTCATCGACACCTGTGGGCATGGTCATTACATTTCCACATTTTTTTATATGAAAAGCAGAGAGGTATTACACAACTTTTTTCTAGTATTTCAATAAAATCTAATTTTAAAATCTTGCACTGTTTAAGTCAATATATTCCTGTGATCCTCAGACATAAGGAAGTTGTATCATTATTGTGAAGTAAAATCTGCCTACCAAATTTGCTTGAGGTAAATCAGAACTTCTAAAACAAGCATAATACCCTGTCCCACAACAAACTGCACAGTTGCTAAAATAACTTTTAAAAATTACCTGCTCTCCAAGTGTCTCACAGTCTTTTAGTTTCCCCCTTGAACACTGAATTCCACCATTTCCAGTTATTACAACAGTTGCAAAACTTTCCTCTCCAGAAGGACCTCCACCAGGTTCTTTTACTTCAAAAACCTCTGAATAGAAGGCAGGCTGAAGGGTTTCCAGATTTATGAGATACTTAAGTTTCAGGTTTCTGGCCGTAGCTTTGCATTGGCCAAACTGTTGTATAAATTTGCGGAACCTGTATCTTATTCTTTTTCGTGTCAAAATGTGGTAGTCTTGGATTTTTGCTCGCACACACTTAGGTAAAAACATTTTGTAGCTGTGAATACATAACCAGACAAAAAAGCTACTAATTTTATCCATTAAATCCAGCAAAGATAATTAGTTCTGTGCTAAACATGTCAACATTGAAAACACCTTTCCCTCTAAATGTACCATTATTTTTTCAACTGTAGGATAACAAAGACCCTTTCTTAGATCTGTAGTATGTTCTTTCAAATACAGCCTCTTCTCTTCTTCCATTTTCCATTTTTTCCCTCACTCAGTTACAATATAAACTACACACTGAATTATCCACAAATTTAAAGATGT
Source organism: Chamaea fasciata (assembly GCF_029207755.1). NCBI lineage: Eukaryota > Metazoa > Chordata > Aves > Passeriformes > Sylviidae > Chamaea > Chamaea fasciata. Next base: position 12,446,161 of record NW_027094089.1, read on the forward strand.
CTGTTCTTTCATTAGAGAAGTTCTGAGGTAAGGCAGTAGAAGTTACAAAATTGCTTTTTTTGGTGTAGAAATTGTGAAGAGGATACTGCATGGCAACCATATAGATAAAGGACAGATTTCCTGGCTGAAAATACAGGTGGTAGAATACAACACTGTGGTTGGTTGTCACTGAAGTTCCTATGTCAGGGACAGAATTAACTCAGCCGGAGTAGGAACTGATAGGATTGATACACTCAAGTGAGTCGATGAACTCAAGAAAGTTTAGCAGAACTCAAGAAAGTTTAGCAGAGATCTGCCCAACATCATTAAGAGCCTGGAGCACATGACAGGAGAGAGGAGGCATATGGGAGCTTGATTTGTTCAGCCTGGAGAAAAGAAGGCTCAAGTATGGTGTTCTACTAACCGTCTTCTAATAATGTGAAAGGGCAAGAGAGGATTATCAGTATCACAGAGGAGACCGATTAGGTACAGAGAAAATCTTTCACAATGACAGTGGTCATGCACAGAACAAAGCTGCACAGAGATACAGGGGAATATCCACATTCGGACATTTTCAGAACTTGACTGGGGATGCCCTGAGTCACTTCACCGAACTTTGAATTTGGCCCTGACAAGAACAGGGCCTTGGATCTGATGACATCCAGAAGGTGTTTCACCTAAAATTATTGCTTACACATTTTCTCACATAAGAAGAGGCTGCCTTATCTTTCATTAAGAGAGTCAAATTCAAGTCTCCAAATAATGAAAGGCCATCATGACACTAATTTTCTACTGATTTCTAGTTAACATAATACATAAAATCATGTAACTATTAGAATACATCAACTGCCAACAGCTGAAGACGTCCTCCTAGATACTAAGGTGCAAAAATACAAGCTTTAGGCGTCAGATAGATGTGAAACAGTTACAAATCACAGAATCACCTGACTGAATTGTAAATAGCCATTGGGGTTTGGTCCTTTTCTTTGGCCACTCTCATCATATCTAGAACAGCCATTCCAAGGCATTCTTCTTGTGTTTCATGAGTAACAGGCATCTGTACCCATCCATCCAAAAAATCAGCTCGCCACTGAGAAAGAATGCAAGAAAGCAAATGAAAACTGGTGCACTGCTACTTATCAAGAAGAGAGATTTGGGGTGCAGTTGTTGGGGAGAGCTGTTGTGGTGTTTGATTGTTTACGTTTGGTTCATTTAGGGGGTTTTATTTGCTTGGTTTTTTAAAGACTGAAGGACCTGCTTCATCCACAAAAAGATGTACTTATTCATAAGGAATACCAGCTGCTATCATGCTTAGAAGCACTGTTTTGAACTTCATCTTTCCAAATACACAATAGGACATAGAATTTAATTTCCAGCTTGAGAGGGCTTCAAGCTTTCAAGAGCCTACAGAGTTACTAGGAGAAGATGGAAAGGGACTAAATACTAATAACCTTTACCAATCTGCATTTAAAAACAAGCAAGCAAATCATACCTGTGCGAATAAATAAGACATGACAAGATCGTCAAGGACAGGGCTTTCTGCACCACGAAGAATGCCATACCGGTATGCTCTGTTGCTGCCACTGCAATACCAGTGGGGAAAGTAAAATCTGGTGGGAAATAAATTTAAGTAAATGTCAAAATCCAGACCTTTTGGCTAAAAACATTAGACATTATTGTTCTCATATACATGTAACTAGTGCTGCTGATCTGGAGGACCACTATGGAACCCTAGTTACTCAATGAAGACTTCAGATCTAGTATTTTTAAGTACTACAATATTTAAGCAGCGTGATAAACTGAACTGAAAGGAATGAGAACCTTTGCTAAGTTATTCTCGCTAATCAGAATACAGAGAAATTTTATTAGAGTCTTCTAGTTTCTTTTGAAACAGTTCCTAAAAAAAACACTCAGGCCAAATTATATAATGTAAATAAATTAGGCAATTTACAAAGGGAAAAAAATTACTCTAGTTTTAGTTGACCACATTCAATTATAAGGTTAGGGAAAAATGGTTGCATCACAGAAACATGCCTGACTATGCAGGACAATTACTCTACATTTCAGAAACTGCCACTTAAACAGGCAAGCACAGAGGAGATGTATCATTATTAAGAAAGTTATTGTTTTTACTTCTAGTATATTTTTATTGTTTGTTTCTTCTGGCATCTAACACTGGTAAGCATGTGGGATAGAGAAAACTAATAAAGTACATGATTCAAATCACTCCAATATTTTTGACTCTTTTAGCTCCTTGTATTTTAGAAAATGCCAGCAATCTGTTCATAACTTCTAAGAGAAACTATAGTTCAACTAAATATCATATTGGTTCTGTTTACTCACACGGTCTTGTTTTACCATGAAAAGTGTACATTATATTTAGATTACCTTATTCGGTAAATTAGGATGAGTCTGGTTGTTTCATCTACATGGAAGATGTGATTTGGGGGATACCACATTCTGTCTGTTTCACTCATGAGTGCAAACATGTTATGATACACTGGCATGATACCTACATGAAGAACAGAGAAGCACACATCAATAGGAAACTGTTTTCACAAAATATTAAAAAAATACTGTGGGTTAAAAGCAGAAGATTGCCACAGTGCTCTACTACTGTCAGCAACAGGTATCAATTATCATTGCCAACAACACTGCAATCATGATCTCATAACCTGCAGGCTGCTTTGCTGGTGAAATTTCTCATTCTTCCTTTATGTTCTCTGACTGAAGACTCTGTCCACCTGTTCTCCTATACCTCAATGTTAGACTACAGGATTTTCTCTGTATGGCATTTAATAAAATGTCTTCATAGCCTCTCAGTTTAGAAACAGCTTACAACAGTGGATTTTTTCCCTGCCTTTCCAAAATCAGATTGTTTGATTTGAGCATTGATTTTAAGACTAAGCATTGATTTTAAGACTTGAGACTTATTAAAAATTAGAAGTAAAGCAACACAAAGAAAGTTATAAAGACTAGGAAAACCACCGGCCATTTCCATTTTAGTAGCTCAGTTTAGAACAAACCCAAACATACACTGTTAAAATAAAACAGAACTGGAAAATATATTCTCTTCCCTCAACAACTTTGAATTATGCTAATGGTAACTAACAAGCAATCCTATTTAATCAGAAACTATAAAAATCATTAAGCATTCAATCTTCAGCAGCACCAGAATTTTAATTTGGCTTTGACAATCCCAGCTGAAACATAGCCTATGACTCAGCATTGTACTGTGCTGCAGTGTTATGCATCCATGTGATGCCAGTGTTAGATTTGGAAAATAGGTTACGTGCCCGAAAACTGACAGCAGAAAAGGATGAATTGCAAGTAATGACACACATGTTTTGAAGACAGAAAGACACAGGTTGAAAGGCCAGAGAGTAGGATGAAAAATTACAATGTCAAAGTCACAGTAGGTCATATCTAAAGAAAACTTTACATTAAAGCAATATACTTGGGAGTAAGAAGACAAAAAGGGAAAAAAAAAAACAGGTACAACAATAAAAGTAACTTAAAATGACATTAGGAGACAAAAGAATTCTGGGAAAGGGAAAGTACCCACACCCTTGCTCAAAGACTTAGAAAGAAGTAATTGAAATTCTCACAAGAAACCAGGATAAAAAAATATATATATCCTTTATTTCCGTCTGTTCTGAACAACAACTAGGTAATTACTGAAAGGGATAGATCTCACACTTCTTTCATCACATCTAAACTGCATGTGAGACAATGAGAACAACCAACCAATCAGCTCCACATATAAAACCACATAACCCTTTGGAATAAAACATATTTCAGTTTCAAACAACAACTAGCTTACTAAACTTGATACAAAAAAGGGTTTGCTTCTATAGGCATCCAGTAAGAGGGCCAAGAACTAGACTTCTATTCTGTACTTGTGAAGATTAAACTGCTGAAATCTGCAGGCCAATCATCTGACATCTTCTTAAACCAAAGCTCTACCAAACATACCAGAGTTGCAGGTCTTAACCCATGATTTTCTTTGAAAAGGAGTCATAGACTTACAGGAAACTAGAGAAATGGAAAGCATTATGTAAGGCAATGAAAGGGGAACCAAAACAAAACAATACCCCCACGGAAATAAAACCGAAGGGATAAGTAATTGTAATTGGCTGTAATTCTAAATGTTGCAAATTTATGGCGCAATATGATCTATTTGATCCATCCAAGTTTTGAGAATTTTTTTATGGAGTCAAAAAGAAACCTATCCCATGCAACCAAACATGGTTCTTGTTTGATGTGTAAAGTGGGATGAACTATACTATACTACATGCCAGTTGTTCATAAAGCAGTAACTCAGCAGTTACGAATTTAGCAGTTTTAAGGCTGTGTGGCGTCTGTATCCCAAACAATTTCAGATCAATTACAACATAATGTACATGGGAATCGCTAGCCTTTTTCATGACTCTTGCCAGATGCTAAACACCATTCAGGGCAATGCTGAATATTTACTATATAGCTAGTGAGACCTACCTAGTCTCCCTAATACATTTACCCAAACTACTAAACATCCCATGTACACTTACCGAACATTTCAAAACTATATCCTTAAATTCAAATGCTAAGCTACTGTATTTGAACAAATACATTACAGACACCACAATCACCATGACAAAAAAATCACCATCTCAAAAAACCCCACATTTTAACTTTAACCAAGACATGACTGTGGTACTCCTTCGACAAATCAGAAATACATATATTAAGCCTTCCCCCCACCACTGTCTCCCTTTGTATGAAAAGTCAACTGTGCACTCTTACATCCCTCATATTTTAGCATTTATAGTTGGTAACTTGTACCATTCACTGGTAGTATTTAACGACACAGAGATTATGCATATTTTTCAAGAAAAGGAGTTTCACTTTTTTATCCCTTCCCCTTAAGAACTATTTATTTGCTTGGTTAATGGTTAATGCTCAACAATTATAAACCAGAGCAAATCCCTTTATTAAACAGAGTCTTGAAAAATCTGACAAAAACAAAGAGGCCAGAAACTTCTTTTCATGCAATTCTTAGCACCACTATTAACTGCAGGGCCTTTTCAAGTGATGATAACTGCAGTACTTAAATGTTTTGTCTAGAAACAATGAAAATTGAAAAAACTCATGTGGGGAATAAAAGTCTTCTGCTGAAGCCTAGACATGTCAATAATAGTGAAAACTTAGGAGAAATGTATTTTTCAACACAAGTAAAATCATAAGAGTCATTCACAACAGGTATTTAAAGGCCTCCCCTGGATTTTTGCATTGCATTAACCACGCTATCAGCTCAGTCAGTGAGGAATTAGGAAAGATGATAGTGACTCAGACATAATTAATCAGAATTTTCTCTGCTTTTGCTTTTCCAGCAAGGGCTATCAAATAAATTTTCTGGACTTTTGCAATGACAAGACCTCTTTACAATTTATTTATTTATTTATTACATAAGGCTAAAGAAAGAAGCCTTGTCATACTATACAGTCAATTAACAACATGAAAGACTAGAACACAGCATAAGTTTATACTTTATCTCATATGAAACTCTCAATTCAAGCATGTAAGTCATTAGATATAAAAAGATGAAAGCAATTAGTTGAATGATTAAAAACAAATTTTAAAAATCTCAAATCTTCTATATAAAAAGTCTAATACATACATTAGTTATCATACAAGTGGAAGTAACCTATATAAAACTTACATAGCCTTGCATATACCAGACTGAAATTTGCTTGCCTTTTCTGACATGAAAATAGTATCTTGCATTCATCATTCATACAAACTGAAAGCTTACCAAACCCTTAACATCACATTCAATATCACTATCCTGTCAACAAAATGCTTTCTGAATAGTCAATCAAAGCTTGTGTTTCTATTCCTGGAAAAACAGGAAATTTGCCCAGAGTTCTGATTAATTCATTCCCCAGCTAGCCGGGGAGAGCAGGGGGCTGCATGTTCTGGGTGGATTTTCAGGAAAGGCTATCAACTAAAGGAAGACAAACAAAAACCGCCACCTCACAAAAACAAGTAAACAAACACAGACACACTCATGTGCACATACACAAAAAAACCTCAACCCAAAACCAAACAAAACCACCAAACCCTCCCCCCCCCAAACTAAAACCACTCCCCCCACCTCCTCCCAAAAAAAATCCCCGCCAAAACAAAAAACAAAACAAAACAAAAAAAACACCCTCAGTGAACAGTTTTACTCAATGATAATTCTGAGCTGTGTGAACCCTGAGTCACGTCAATTCTGGAACTTGAGGATGTTAGCAAAAATCTGCCTGGAATTCCCATTAGCAGCACAGAATCTCCTCTGACGCATAGAAGCAAATAGTATTACAAATCATCACATCATGCAAGGCAGTCTCTCCCTTGAAAATATTAAATTGACTGCAAACACCACCACCACTTGTCACATTAAATGCTTTGAAATAGTCTTTTTACTCAGTTATAATTAAAAATCCTCTGCCATTTAATGGTTTTCCAAGAGAGACCAGCATTTTTCAAGGGTAGTACCATGGAACTTCCACCATATTTGCAATTCAGATGGGTGAGAATTAAAATGAAGATAACACCTAACACAATGATTCTGCAACCTCTAGAATTATTTCTCTGATACATTTCATTTACATCATCAGTTAGTTCCTCTTATACCACTTTCCCCCACAGGCTGAGAGCAATACCTTTTCCTCAATTTGGTGTGACATTCCTAATATTTTACTTGGCAATTAACTAGCTAACATGCAAGAACTGAACCATTACTGACTCATCAATATAAATTTAATTTCAAGACACCTTATTTATATTTGCGTTTCTGTTAGGAAAATATGATAGTCACTTTTAAATACAGTTTTCCTTATTAAAAACACAAATCCACAAAAATATTTATATTTTTTCTAAACCAGAAAACTGTTTCTAAATAAAGTTTTCTTTAAAAGGGCCAAGCTTTTGCATGCATGTATCAAACTGGAAGAATAATACTTAGACAGACTAATACTTTAATAGCCAATACATACCAGACATAACAGATCTAACGTCAAGTTAGCAGTGACCAGAAAATCTTCAATTGTCTGAACTGTTTGAAAGGTACATAATAAGACTCTCTCTGCTGATGTTTGCCTAGATCCAGTCCTGCTTGCCACCAACAGCAGTCATACTTGCATGTTATTAGCTCTGCTATCAAAAGATCTATCAGTTGTTCAGATCAAAATTCATTAACAATTACCAGATTTGTTATATTAGGTAGTCTTGCTTACTACCCAAATCACTCCCTTCTTAATGAAGTATTCTGACTCATAGCTTGCTGCTGAAAGATGAGTCTTGCCAACATAAACATTATTTGACTGTATGGAGACATATGTGTTCTGCTGTAGAACAACAAAATCCTCTCAGAAAAAAAAATAAAAAAATTAAACAGTAAGAAGCAATGGCTCATGATTTAAGCATTAATAGTTGTTACAAAAGAGAAAAAAAAAAGAACAAAAAGATGGTCACTTTCTTACATGGAGACTATAGGAATGAATTTATTAAAAAATTCAATGTACTTCTGCAAAGAAAAAAGATGAACGCACAAAATGCATGCTTGAAAATTATTTTACTGCAGATTTCAGCCCTGGTGTATGCTAGACTGGGTAAATGCAACAACTCAAAGGCATTCTTAGATATCAATGTATTATTTATTTATTTAAAATATACCACGTTATTTACACACTTTATTTCCTAAACTGTTATGAAGAGTATTAACACACAAGCATTTATGTTATACCTAATAGAACAGTTTCCCTCTGCAAAGTGATTAAGCATGTATAATATACAAAATACGCATAAATTCCAGGACCTGTTTTGTTCCAGAATCTGTTTTGCAGGGCTGCATTAGGAAGTAATTCAAGGTATTTACAGCTCCTGCTATGATTTAACTATTTAAACTGTATCTCAGCTCAGTGAAAGATGACTTTCAGTTACAGGATACTATGTCCTTAAATTATTTGAAAAAATATGGCAGTCACCCAATCCACCTTCACAACCATTCTAATGAGAACAGTTTTACAGTCTGGTGCTAACTACTTCTGAAAGAACAGAGGAATTAGCATTTCAGTCTAAATGCCACCATTTTGATGAGCTTTGGATTGTCAAAAACTTTCTTGTATGAAGCTGGATTTCACTGCTTCATTAGATAAACTGTTCGATATATACTTACCACAGGCTTTACAGGCAACAGCACAAATCTCTTCTGCAACATATTCTCCAGCTGAAAATTGAAGATAATCTCCTTCTGTCTTCCCAGAAGAATGATAAAGATACACTTGAAGCAATGGCTCTGTCTGCTTGGGTGCACTGCTATTCCCACGGAGGTCACCATTCTGGTGGACAGTAGAAGTTGCTGCACTTTCCATATTTGTCATTGTAAGACAAGCCATAGTTTGTTTTGGTTCTGTTCAAAGCATCTGCCTGAAAGAAATGTAAGAAATACTCTTTGACTAACTGTACTTGGCTGTATTTGTAATATTCGCATTTAGTGACAGTACTGTTCTGACACTGAAACAACATTAAAATTTGAACACAAGAGAATAACTTAGATGGTTTACGAAAAGCTAAGTTTCACTTTGATTTACGACATAGCCCTAGAGAAAAAGTAACTGACAGTACTACAGGAAAAACCAAAATAATAACTGGGAGTCCAGCTAGAGGATTATCACTTTTCACTGTATTTTAGACAGCATGTGCTCACCTGCAACATGTTAATTAAACCTGAAAGCTAGAAAAATTGCTTTAATGAAATCTGTACAATTCATTTTATTCCCAGTTTGAACTTGGAAGACAAATTAACTAGTTGGGTCACAAACTAGCACTGATGAAGAGAAGGACAGAAATTGCACCTTTCAGCTGAGTTTTCATTGTAAGCAGATACTTTCAAACCAAGTGCTAACTGAGATGAGAATCTAACAGACTTAGCTTGCACCTAGGAATGAGAGATCTTCCAAGACCAGCTTCTTTCAGAAAAAAACATTTAATCTGCTCTCAAGGTAACAGTCCTCTCTGAAAAATGTAATCAAAGAAGACTAATAATGTAATAAATAACCACAGATATACCTGATAATGAAAGTAAATGTTCTAAAAGGTGAGATTAGAGAGTATATTCCAAAAGCCAGCCGAAGAATATCTTTGCTTCTCTGTGACTTAAAATTGTAATTTTAATTGGTATAATCCATACTTAAGACAAAAGCTTAGATCACAGTCTAAAAGCTTGCTTTTATTAGAAGTGATTCCAAGTAGCTACCACCAGGAATTCTGCATTTTGTTTGGTGAAAATGCAGAATAAGTCTAAACAAGACAATTATTAAGATTCAGGTTTTTAGAACCAAAGAATGGTTTGGGCCAAAATAAGGTTGCTCTGATGCCTCTTTCTCTTTGAGCTGAACAACCCCAGATGCCTCAGTCCTTCCTCATGGAAGAGGCTCTCCAGCCCTCTGATCATTTTCGTGATCCTTCTCTGGACTCACTCCAACTGGTCCATGTCTTTCCTGTACTAGGGGCCCCAGAGCTGGGCACAGGACCCCAAGTGCAGTCTCACAAAAACACAGCAGAAGAGAAGAGGAGAATCACACCCCTTGACCTGCTGGCAATGCTTCTTTTTATATGACGAAATTGGTTTTCTGGGGTGCAAGTGCACATTGCCCGTTCACATCTCATTTTTTACCTACCAAGATCCCCAAGTCCTCATCCACAGGGCAACTCTCAAATCCATTCATCCTCCAGTCTGTACTGATCCTGGAGATTGCTCTAACTCAGCTGCAAGACCAGGTGCACTTGGCCTTGTTGATCTTCATGAGTTTTCCACAGACTCATTTCTCAAGTCTGTCAAGGTGCCTCTGGATGGTGTCCCTTCCCTCAATCCCTTCATCTGCACTAGTCAGCTTGGTCTCATTCCCAAATTCACTAATAAGGGTCTGCATGTAGCTTTTGAAGATCACTGAATGGTTAATAAAGATACTTTACTTGAAAATGTAAATGTTAAAGTTAAAAATATGTTTATTGTTTTGCATAGGAATATGGGTGTTACATTCTTAATACATTATTTTCAGCAGCTTTTTTTTTGTATTGAACTATGTTGCTTTATCATTAAAGAGCTGTTTGGAACATGTTTAGGGTTTTGTTTTTTTAAAATTTAAATTGTGTTCCTAACTACAATTACTTAAGAAAGGTTGAGTGTATGAATATTCATTAATGTGGGCTAAAGATGATGTGTGCTATGGAAATCACAACAGTTACATCAGCAGGAAAAAAGGCTGAATATCTTAAACAAGGAAAACATTAATTTAATGAGTTATAAGATGACAAAAATATTCAATTATACATACAAGACGATAAAAGTGTGTTATCATTATGCTAATTCTGGGGGAAAGAGAAAAAAAGACACCATCACCAAGTGAAAAATGCATCCTTTTACTTCACAAACTAAGCAACACAAAGAACCAGTGTATCATAGATATGTATATACGAATGCCTAAATGCAAATGTCATTCACTACATTCCTTAGGCCATTACGTAAGGAATACAGATTCCCAATGCCTCATTTATAGAGCCAGCCACCTTTAACTGAGAAGATATGAGCTTTTAGCTCCAAAGGTAGCATAACTAACAAGTACACTTTTAACTAAGGAAAAAAGCATCCCCTTAACTCAACAAGGAATTATTTTTTTAGAAGAAAATAACCACCACATATTTAAATATAAACATTATATTTAAAAGATTTCTCATTACTTCTGTCAACATTATGCAAGAAATAATGTTTGTATTCTACAAATTGTTTTTATAAAACATTCACGTCTTTAACCTACAGCTTTAATCTCCACAGGTGGCTGTCTTTAATTACTACAGTAGTTTTCCCAAAATGCTCTAAAATATTAACCCTCTGTTTATTCAAACCTTGACCTGATCTTTTCAACTTGGTCATTTGGCTTTATGTCTATCCAACACTGAATGGAAATATAATTTGTAGACCTAACTGAAAACATGTCCAATTTCAGAAGTGTACTAAACACACGTGCTTGTGCCTGCCTCTCCTTCATAAAATCTGTCTATTTACAACATATTTGTCCTTTCAGAAAACTCCCATCATTCCCTCTTTGTTTCTGTATTACAAAACTCAATACACGAAGAAGGGAACCTTGCTTAATCACACCTAAGAATGTGAAATAGCAGTAAAATGCAGTAAAAAATGCAAAGTAAATACTGTAACAGAATACCCTAGTCTGTTCTATTTGTTGCACTAATTTCAAAGGTTCCATGTGACAATGTGAAAAAAATCTCAAGAGATACTATTTGTAAGATTGTGTTGTGACTTCAAATTAAATGACTTCCAAGTTTCAAGTTTGTCTTTTATGACAAAGTGCAGACAAAACAGGTAAAACCAAGAAATGTTCCTACACCACTTTCTTCACTGAAAATAGAAAACACATTTTCTTGGCCTCTGTCTTATACATGTAACTAAAGCAGTTAAAAGGGCAAAGCCTCACATGCAAAGTACCTGAAACACAAGGTCACCACCAACTGGAGCTGTGAAAAACAAACAAAACTGCTTTCACCTCTTTTTCTTAGCAGACAAGTCTCCAATTGAACACACTTGGTTTTCTCTGCTTTGCTCCCTTCAGAGAACACTATTTTAGCACAACAGAAACACTAAACACGGCAAAAAAATTTAACTGTTGTTGATCTAGCATATTTAAAATATGACCTATTCTTCTGATGGAGTTAAGCATTTTGAGACTAAATATACTGGGAGACAATAACGTACCTGTGTGCAGAACACAATGAGTATCATTTTCTGGGGTATATAGATTTGATATCATACTGTAATTCAGAAGAATTTCTGTGTTTCTGTTAAGAATGTAAGTAATTCTCACAGCTGTATGAAAGGATTTAATATATTCAGAATGTGACTTTTGTAGATAAGTTATTGAGTATCACAAAGGTATTTGTTTGAACAAAAAAAAAAAAACAAAACTATATCAAGTGCACACACATCTTAGAGTGGATGTCTGACATAATAAAGACTAAACGAAAAAATGGCCTAACCAATTATCCAAGTAATAAGTAGGAATAGGTAACAAAGTCTGAGATATAAGGAGGATGTTTTGGAGATGAAAACTATTAGGTGTAAGAGATGTGATTCTGGCACTGATGAACAAATGATTTGATTCAATATAATTATTTTATATTCCTAATCTGGATAATATTTTATGTCATGGCTTCTAAAGGATAAGATTAATCATTCCCTACACTGCTCTAACAACGATCAAAAGCATCTACAACAGAACATGTTTACATACAATTCTCTGTTGATGTTCCTACCAGCAATGCATCTGAAAATTATTTTCACCAGCCACACTGGGCTGCAGTAATTCATATGGTTCTTTTTAAGTCACCCACCAAAAAACTGGTTAATGAGATCAAAAATCATGACTTATGGGAGACATTTCACTAAAACATGGAGGATATACAAAACTCTCACAATTTAATAATATGTAGCATTCACAGCCTTCAAAAGATTGTTTTCCAGCTTATGCGGGGGGGTGGGTTGGGGTGGGAGGGATCATTTGAGGCAATATGTGGCTGCTGAAGGGAAGTCACCTAAGCCAGGGTCTTTAGCCATACCACACCAAATGTACAACTTTTAAGGGTTAAAAATAAGATCATCCTCTCACTGCAGATAAATCCCCAACAGTTAATTACCTTTTTATCACCTGAGAAATCTCTAAACTAAACATGGGAGTGACGAAGACCTTTAAATAAGCAGGTCACAAGCCGTCCACTTGCTGCAAGAATCCACAGAAAGTCAGACAAAGCAGGCACACAGGTGGAGGTGGAACATAATGAATCTGCATTAAAAATAAAATATTTAAAAAATGTTAATGGCTGTGAACAATATATAATGCATAATTATTGAAGAAATGAAATCTGCATTTAGATACAGATTAAATGATACCCTCCCATTTTATTTGCCCAAATTCCTGTCATCTTTGCAAGAAGTTTTTAATTTTAGGCTTTTTAAAATACTATTTTTTAAAAAAAATTGAAACCACATTTTTGGTACTGAGACTGCTTCTCAGTTCTAACAAGAATGTGGTGTAGAAGCCAGATACCTGACTTCCAATGTAATCACCAGGGTTTTTGCATACAACGTGTTTTTCTTTTCTGTGAATACAGCATCAGTTTAAGAAAACTGTTGATGGCATCACATGGAGAAAACAGAAATTAAAAAGGGAAAGTAATCACAAAAAGAAACATGGTATGTTCACTACATGTAGTAATAATCCCTTTAGCCACAACAATTAACAACTGTTGTTAATAATTAATTCTGTTAGAAAACTGACAACATGCACTCATTTCAATTCATGGGGAAGTTAAGATGAGCTGTCTCGTAGCAGGAAGGGCAAGGGCACACCCACCCTTTGCTCTCTTTGCGCAACACTTCTGTGGTTGCAGGAAACTATTGAAAGCACTTAAGCACAACAGCAGCTTCCTGCAGCAGTGAAAAAATACATATATTCCCTTCGTGACCCTTCCAACAGAGGAAGGGCCTGACAGAGAACCAAAAATTAATTTAAAACTGAATAAAGGTGGGGGAAATATAATGGAAATTCAAAGGGGTCAGAATTCAAAATGGAGAACTCTTCAAGTTTTGTTGGATGACTCTTCAGATGGGTATCTCCCCGAACAGGAGTGATGACTTCAACACACCTTTCTCAGTGTCATGTGCTGTGATGACTGAGTCTGTCATGAATACCACACTCCCTCCTTTCTTCCCTCCCCAAAAATGAACCCAGTTTCTTTCCCCACAGAAGTCAGACTGATGGCAATGATTAGCATTTCTCCTCTTGCAATACTAGCTTTAGAGACAAAGTTTTGCCTTTCTTGGACAGCTGTGTATTTTGTATGCACCTCCTCCAAGTGCTTCAGATCATGCCAGGATCTGATCTGAAGGCCAGTAGTACAGTCAGTGCAAGCTTTCCAGACCTGTGCTGAAGAGCCAGAAGGAGAGAGGAAGGGTTGTTAGGGGCACAGCTGTCTCTGATCTACGCTGATCTGAGAACAGACCGTCAAACAAAGCAGAGAACAACCACGTGTTCATGCAGGTTTCAGATCAAAGGGCATTGTGGGTATTCCAATTTATTTTCTATTTTAAAAGTATGGTTCTGTGCTCAGAAGTGCCAAGCATTTGTAACTCCCAGTCAGGCTCCTGACTTTAAGCAAAACTGCATGAAGATTTATCTGTGGCTAACTGTGCAGTTTCTCCACAAATCCAGCAGAATAAGGATTGCAAGATTTTGAATAGCATCAGTAACACTGCAACTTACATTTCACAGGCAAAAAAATCAATAGAACAGCCTAATATAAAGTCTATTCTTCACATGACAAACAAAAACGATTGCTTGTTTATGAAAGCCGCTTACAGCTGTGAACAAGAAGCATGGAAACTCAGAGATGAAAAACTCCAAGCTGAACAGGTTCATGTGACATTTCTCTCTTTCACCCTCACCCTTTTTTAAAGAGAGAGTCAGCATTTTCTTCAGCACACATTTACTGACATACCATACTGACATATCCATTTACAGGATCTGCATCAAGGCCTTATACAATTATTCAGTTCACACACTTTCAGACTAAGTCTCATCTGACACAACCTACTCTTTCATAAGCAGAGCTGCTGTACCAATCTCACAGTGCACCATCTTATCAGTGACCTAGCTCCTTTATTTCCTTCTTTCTTCTATTTGTTCAAGTCTACATCATCTTACATTTCTAGTAGCTGCAAGGATTTAAAAGCCCAGTTCCAAAAGGAACTTAATAGCCTAATGAAACTCAGTCAAAATAAATTAGTCCATCATCTCCAAGCTGCGACTGTCTGCAAAGAACACAATACAGCATTTGTTATTTCAGCAAGCCTTCAGAACTGCTATAAATACAATTAGTTTTTGTGTCCGTGTCACCAACTACTCAGTTTACTAGTGAAAGAAAAGATTAAATAGCATTTTCTATTGACAAGCAAGGCCTTGAAGACATAGGCTGTCTCCCAACAACTCAATATGTTTATTTCCAGTAAGCCAAAGATGACAGCAATGCACACACTTTCCATCTGCTTATACACACATCCCTCTTCCAAGGAATTTGAATGGATATTAAAAATTAAAGCCTTCCCAAGTAATGGTGGGTAGGTGGTGCAGCAGAATGCTCTGCCTGGAATGGAGTAAACCAACTTGAGCAACTGTTTTGCAAAGCTATCTATAGGGAACTAAAAGGAGGTGTCATGCTGCTTTCAGTGTTGAATTATGCTAAAACCAGTCTGATTCATCAACACCAAAGTTAAACACCCTGACAGTGACGAGAAGATGTGCCAGATATGGTAAAGTATCCTTATCTAAAAACACTAAGGTGACACAGTTCACCTGGATATGACTGACAGTCAATCACTTTATACTCTGAAAGTCTAGTTCCACTTTCAAACAGGTTCTTCTAACATATTAGAAGATATATCCACTTCTTGGAGAGTGTGTATGGAGATTCTTCCCTTGGGTGAGGATGCTCTACCCCTCCAGGTTAAGTAAAGTAGATTTGCCGACAGTTGGTGATATGGGTAATATCAATCTCTACTTAATTTTTAGGGGTTTCTTTGCTAGGTTTAATGGAATTGCTTTAATATAACTGCTTTGACACAGGACACACTATAGTATCCTAATTTTAGCTTCTGTATTGGGTAGTAAATAATTTTCATTAAGATCTTTATGTCTAATAATTTATTATAACAAATAATTCATTTCTATATAAATACATCTGGTTTGCCTCCCTTAATCCTGCGGGACAAAGCTGTACAAAGGTTCAAACACAGCCCTATAATTTCTTAGGCCTAAAACTATTAGTTTGGCACTAAAATTGGATCCAGCCATGCCAGGCTCCTCTTTGAGAAGGAGTTTAGAAGGCAAGGGGCGCCCTTCTACACCTCGTGACTCAGTGGGGGCTTTTCTAATATGCTTTGTCTGAAGGTGACACTCTACCTGTGACTGGAGATTAAGATCGCAGCAAAGTATCATAAAAAGTGCTAAGAAATCTTACATTAGTCAGTAGTAATAGAACATCACTAGGTTCAAAAGGGTATTATGTATCTTGTTCCAAGACAACCAAAATAAAATTTTTACCTCTAAATCTAAACTTAGGCTAAGAAAAACAGTCAGCTTCCTGCTTGCCATTATTTTGGCTAGTTTGTTTGATTTACACTTAATATGTATACTTAATATTTAATTATAGTCTTTGCAGTTCAGTTTGAATACACAGACAAATGGAGCACAATTAAGCTTGCCCATAACATGTGCTTAGCATGGCTTGCTATGTTATCAAAAGTTTAAAATCTTACAATGATAACAATAGTTTTCATATTCTGCATACACCACATGCGGTATCCTTGCAAATCTGGTCTGATTTTCTTTTCGTGTGCAAGCTTGTTTCAGTGGGTTGCTTTAAAAACAAAAAGTATACTCAATTCAAGGAACCAAATGCATACATTATTCTGACAAGCAATAAAGTACTGTATTTTTAAAACATCACCTCGTACAGAATGACAGTGCTTTTTAATGGGCCAACAAGAGGTTATGAAGCCTTTGTTCAGTCAGAATATGCCACATCAGCAAGAATTTCACAAAAAATTCACAGCAACAGATTTATATATTTCCAGTACATTTTCATATGAAAATATTCCCCTGAATAACTCTGTCAAAAAATTCAACAATACTTTTAAAAATACTAAGCAATCTGCAAAATCTGAGATCTTTTTTCCATTATTTGGATAGCAGGTGCCAAGGTCATAAATAAAGTTAATTTGTGCTTTAAATGCACCATCCTCTGCATTAAAACTCTGTTGTCTTTTGTCAGATAATATTTATTCTGACCTTAAAAACAGCTTTCACAAAAACCATAAAATATTGTTCTAAAGCATATTCAAAGATAATTAGTAAACAAGGGGTGCATCTTCAGTTTTCATAGTCATTTTCCTAATATGTCCTGCCATGAGTTAAAGCCACACAAGAGAACAACTGCTCCTACAAGAAACAAGCCCAAAAAGTTAAGTAACTCCAAAGCAATTATCCTGTTTTATCAGCTGTATACTAATAGCACACAAGAATTTTTAATACACCAAAATTTGAATGCATGTGGTAGCAAGCAAATACATAATGAAGGTGACAGATTAACATATCAAGGACAAAACATGCCAAAAAAAAAAAAAAAAAAAGGTAGAGAAGCAAAGATAACATTTGCTTACAGCTTTCACTTGGAAACCACTACCAGTATCCACAATTCAGTCCAACACCTTTAGTGTCAGAAAAGAGTAATGGTCCTGGCCTGATCTGCTCGCATGACACACAGAGGACTAAGTGGATAGAAGCTTAGGGATAATATGAGGATTATCACCTTTCTGTTCTGATTAGAAATTTTAAAATCATGATTTTTAAGTTCTTCACAACAGAATGAAGTAATTCTGTTAGTAAGTAATTGCTGTACTTATTGCAGAAAGAAAACTACCTGGGGCTGCTCTCAGAAAATTAATGGACACCAAACTCAGGTAGAAGCCTCAACACCACAGTAACCTGCCAATTAGGTGAGTTTCCAGGGAAGTATTCAAACCAAAGACCTGCCCAGAAGCAATAGCTCTGTTTAGGTTCCATTAGAACTTTGGAGAAAGTTGGTCCCTATGTGCAAAACATTTCAGTTTCACCATGGTGATAAATTTCAGCAAAAGTCTATTTCATCAGAAAATTGCCAAGCAATTTGAGCAGTTGCCCAACCATTTGGCACAGATTATGTGCCAAGATAATGGCATCTGAGGGTCCTTAGTCCATTCAGAGCTACCATCACATCTTTATACTCACAGAAGATATAGGAAAAGTAACAAAAATGGGTCGGGAAGACCTTTTGGATGAAGCACGTGAAAAATATCACCAGTTTACCTTTATTCCCTTACATACCTCCCAAATTCTTTTAAAGTGATACAACAAAAGATGACAACACCAAAATTAGGACTAAGCGGTATTTTCACAAGTTTACCACATCATAATAGATTTTTTTTGTTACCTGTACTGAAAACTGAGTACTGTTTAATAGCTCACATCATGGAACAAAAGTTAGTTACTAGAGCACAGGTCTTCCTGAACTGATTCTTTGATTTCTTTCAGAAAGACATTAAATAGGAATTGCCAGTGCTCCTGTGTACATGGAGGAAATTAATTCAAAGTAAAAAGCAGAACTGCTTGCTACTGGTTTCATTCAGAAGCAAGCAGTTGGCTTTTGGTTATAAAAGTTGGGTTTTGGTTACAAAAAAATAGTGAACGACTGTTCTACAGTGAACAATCAAAGCACAAGTTTCTACACCGGAAAAGCTACCAATGCATTATGAAGAAGTTAGGAAATGATAAAAAAAGGTTCACTGAAAAAATAACATTTTGACGTTGAAAAAATATTCCAACAAACCACCAAAGCAGAGAAAAAAAAAAAAGAAGTACTTTTCTGTTAAAAGGCATTTTTGTCAAAAATACTGTCTTGGGGAAAAACAAGCTTCAACAACATCTAGAGAATATATAAGATAGTTACAGCTACACTGGTAAGTTAAAATAAATACTAGAAGTGCAAACAAAAGCAAAAATTACAACAACAGCTAAGTAGTCTGTAAAATTACTTCACTTTCTTATATGTTGCAAGATTGTGACAGTCAGGAGGGTGATGCTGGAAGACACTTTTGAAGAAAGTTAGCTATTCTGTCCCAAATGCAATTCCTGCTGTCATAATTGAAGAGCGATTTGTGAAAACATGAACCAGCACTTGTTGCTACAGTACTGCAGGGCCAAAGAATAGCATCAACAATTGCAAAACAGAAGTCAGTTTACAGATGCTGTCAAGACCCACGCAGGCTATGCTAAGCTATCAGAAATCATACACATTTCACGCTGCAGTCAGTGAGTCCTGAAGAGTAGCACAGCAGGCACCAGCTGTATCACAGTGGAAAAGGTTTCAAACCAGTTATTCTTCTCCCAGCCTTCTGTAGCAGGCAGGGATTTCCAAGGTATATTCTGATTTTAGCAACTTAACTGTGGAATACATAGAACAGAGAACAGCTAAGACTCGCCACTTGGAGTAGTCTGTTATTTCTGAAAGACATCAGACCTTTGACAAAGTTCTTTATCCTCTTCCAATATAGATGCACCCTGGAGTTCTGAGTCTATAAAAAATATTATCTTCTAAGCAAATATCAACACAACAGTTTAATCAAGAAGGGTTATTTACTGGTAGAAATTACAAGGTTCTCTTCCTCACAGAAGAAAAAGAGCTTTGCATAGCAAACATTTCTGTGTGGAAAACCAGTCAAAAGTCTTTCCAGTTACCATTGGCTATTAGTATAAATTTCCCTGCTTGCATTTGTTCAGGAAACTTTTTCCAAGACCTGGATTTTAAAATGTTAAACTCTTTTTGACTTCCTTTTGAATTCTGTCATCTCCGTTTTCTTGCACTCTTATCTCACTTCCCCAGTCTGGCAACTTCCCTCCTCAGAGCTTAGCAAAACTACTGTCTCTACAGTAACTGCCCTATGTGTTTACACTACATGCAAAGCTCAAGAAGGCCAAAGAGCTAGAATTTTCCTGAGAACCAGGAGCAGAAGACTATGTAGTAGGGGGAAAGGGCAGTGACATCACTAAGTCTCCTCTAGGCAAGTAGGAGGCAAATAGAAAGAGGAAGAGCCATTTTAAAGGCAAGGAGAGTCCAGAACAATGTTTAAAACATGCTTTCACCTTCAAGGTTTATTTTGTAGCTTTTCTCTTTCAACACAGATTGCATTTAGTAACATAAAAGAAAAAAAGAGACAAAAGAAAAAAAAAAGAGGGGAATGAATGATCCTGATTCCTGCCCAAGATCAGAACATCTTAAGAAAAAAATTTGTTATTCAAACCTCAAAGACTGTTTAAGGAAATTTGCAGTCACTTAAATGAGAAATAATTCCATGAAATAATATCACTAGATCTCTTCCTTCTATCATTCTAGGTGAAATGGTGCCTCCAGTTTCAACTCCAGAATATGACAACTGAAACTACTACTCTTTGCCAAACTTCTAAATATCTACCTTAAGAGATTAAAAGTACACTTTTACACTCTGCCATACACAGTAACGTACCATGGAGAATATAATAATCATAACTCCAACCGGCTCTTCTGCCTACAAAAAGAGAAACCACAAAAAGATCCACTATGTTCTCCACAATGTTTCTAAGACGTCATTCCTGCTGCTTCCAGTTTCATAGGTTATTTGGCTTTTTGCCTGTCCCACTTTCCATCATTTGACCAAAGCAAATGGTAAAGTGGTCTTGGACAACAAAATTGCAAAAATAGGCTAAGTGATAAAACATGCATTACCTTGCTTCCTGTAACATCTTTTTCTGTGAAAAATATGGGGGAAAACAAATCTAGTAAATCTGAGACAGAGACATTAAAAATGTGAAAACATCTGGACGAAGGAACTACTCCTACACCAGCTACACTATCTGAACAGAATCTGAAAACATGTGCTTCAACAAATTAGCTCTGCAGAAATAACTGTCAGCATGTAAACAGGATAACAGTTAAGTCAGAGTGAATCAGCAAACTCTTCCAAACAGCCAAGAGCAATAGAAGTCAGTGTCTCCTCCAGACCCTCCAGAAATAATTTCTTCAGCCTACCCTGCTTTTTCAGCTTCAGTTAAGAAATTGTATATCAAAAGGTCAGATCTAAAGCAACCATTATATAACTTCCTTCCTCAAGGTGCGGGGGTTTCTAGGGGATTTTGGTGTCATTGCTCTCCTTCCTCCTCACCTTCGGAAAACTGACTAAAGTTTTCTAAAGGAAACCAAGTTAGTTCTTTACAATGACACATCAGTTACAGGAACCCAGGACACTAATATTATTTACAACCCTGCCTTAAAAAGCACCCTCCCCCACAAGAAACCAAGCAAACAAACAAACAAAAAAAATCCTCCAAAAGATCCTCACAAAACTCCAACCAAAGGAAAAACCAACACAAACCCACAACACTTCCCTCCCTGCTCTCCAACTTAGATCTTATACAGCTTCAGCAAGGCTATAACTAGGTACATTTATAAATGCCTAGAGAGTCAGGGCCTGGTCACATAATATGAGACAAAAAAACATAACTTAAGCCGTCTGAGACACTCAAGCAGCACTCTGAGATATTCAAGCAACTGCCACAGAAATATTTGAAATCAAATTATTTCTTTAAAAGTTTGATTAAATAGTGAAGACAAGACTGTGTAAATGCATTCCCAAGCCTATCAAATAATGCTTCAGAGTTCAATTACTGTGTCAACATATAAATCAATATTTATATCAATATCTAAATATTGTAATTATACATAGAGATATTATAACATATAAATATTGCAGCTTCTTGTTACTCTTCAGTAGAACTGAAGTATTTTCGCAAAGAATACATTCTTTTTTAAAATCATATGTTAATGCTTTGTACTGCTGAATAATTTATGACAGCAATGTTGATGTTTTATCTTTACAATTGAGGAAAATGTACTTGCCTGATAGTTTATTTAATGTTTCCTTAAACATCAATGGCCTGTGAGATCTCCCCTTGTTCCCTATCTGAAATACCAGACAGCTTTTGCAAAGATACTGCACTACTTGCTTTGCCAAGATCATGTTATCTCTATAAATGCAGATTGCTAGAAAAAAAGGCAGGCCAGAAAACCTAGGGCTCTGAAAGTAAACAAAGGTTTTTCATAAAATATACCACTAGCAGAGATTCTGCAAAAGTCAAATAGAAGATATTGGCTTAGAAGATATTTTTTCTAGGAGAAAGAAATATTAAGTTAAGACAAACGTATCTTCACAATGTAACATTTCAAATATTCTATGTTGTCTTGAGCATTTTCACTGGATACACATTTGAACATATCATAATGTATCTCCAGTACTTACAGAACTCTGTTTTGAGCATGATTAAGCATTTGGTTGTACACTTCACTTTTAAAGAGAAAGAAAATATTCCAAATTAAGATAAACTTAGAACTGCCTATATTCACATTGCCTTTCCCTCAAGCTCTGAAACAAGAATGACACAAACTTTTCTTCATTATTTCTGAATTTATATCCTGAAACACCATAAGAAAACTGCAAAAGGCAAGAGCATGAAAACTGTGCCTCAACAGACTAAAAAGATCACGCAGGCTACCTGACAGACTCTAGAAATAAAAAAAAAAAAGTGGAAAAACAATGAACTGTTTAATTGGGATATACAATAGCTTTAGAATAAATATCTATTTAAAAACATTTTTTGTCTCAGAAACAAGAATGCCAAACTACTTAATTAAAAAAAAAAAAAAACCACCAAAAAAAACAGTTAAGAAAGAAGTAGATTCTGTATTTCCTGATTTTAGAACATGAAGAGTAGACACACTGTTACAAAATCAGTTTTAGATAATCCTATGCTACTGAACCTGATGAAGGGAGGAAGAAAGCCCAAATGTAACTGACTGGTCTATGATATACAGAAGATCAGTCAGTAAGATACAACGTTCTTTTCTGGATTTTAAAATGTGCTGTTACAGATTGTGCTAGTATCAGTTCCTTTTTGACAAGGCATTATAAAATAAAGATTAAGCATTTATAGCACAACAGTATTTAATAACTGATAAGTTGTTTATAAAAATGTTACATTGCAAAATTCCCACTGATCAATTATTTTGCTCCCCCCAAAATTCCTTCTGATGACAGAAAACCAGAATAAAAAAAATCTGAAAACACTCAGGTCTCTCAGTACATAAGTCAAACTCCAACACAAGTTTTGCCTCTGAGCCCTGAAGTCTAGGGCTTTCACCCATATTTCAATGTCTTTAGCATCGTGGGATCTCACCCAAAGGTTCTGCAGATATATGAACTCAGTAATGTGAACCAAGGCACCTCAGTTCTATCTGTAAGTCCCCACTCCAACTCAGCAATCACACTGTTCTAATCTTGTCTAAAAGTAATATTTTCCCACCCACTTGTGGATAGGAAATTTGAATCTAAGGTGATCTATTCAAAATCTAAGACAGTCCATTCTCCAAATTGCAGAAAAAGGTTTCTTTCCTAGATCATCTCAGACTAGCAAGCCACTTCAGTTTTCTACAGAATTTTTCAGCATATTCTGCATAGTTATTTGCAGCTTCACCTCAGCTCTGATGAAATAAGAATTTCATACCTCTCTCCAGGTTTTGGAACCAGCAAAGAAGTACGGACTCCAAGAACCACTTCCTAAGGTAAAGGAGAATGTGACTAATGCAAAGTTGACAAAAGCAAGCTGTGACCATGATGCAATGAAAAATCCATCTAGGCCCCGAAAAAAGGCTGTAAAAGATACTGCAGACTCTTTGACACTTATTATTTCATTGAATGCAAATAATTAGACAAGCTAGAGCTAAGTCTAGAATACAAGTGCAACACAGTTTATTACAGCCAAGTTTCTTTGTAATTTGCAAATTTGTAATTACTCTACAGAATAAGAATTGTCTCCATCTGAACTAGCTGCTCTAAGAGGTAAGGTTTTGTACCTACATTTACAAGACAAATTGCTGAAGCCCACTGAAATGAACTCGAAGTTTAAAACCAACCATGATCTCTCCTCTCTTTATGCATGCTTTGAGCTCCTAAAGATATTTCTAAATGGAGTACAAATCACTATAAATACTAGTAGTTCTTGGATTTGCTAAATATATATTCCAAATAGCAAACAAAAGCCAATTAAAAATCCTAGGCAGGAATCAATAACGTCTGAGCAGACCACTTCTGACCAGGTATTCCAACACCTATAAATGGACATCCCTCTCCCCTCTATGCCCGTCAGTTGCCACATCTACCAGCAAGCAATCTTTTAAGTACTTTTTTTTTTTTCTTAATTGCTACTTAGTAAGGACTCTGATCACTAGCAGATGTAAGAAATAGTCCACCCACATCTAGGCCCAAACTACACATAACAATATTTGTCTGCCAATCCACCAAATAATAAGTGAATTAAGTTTCATGTCATCAAAGTCACAGGGCACTATATCCCTTTGACTGGCACAGACAAAAGGACGATATAAAAAAAACCTAGCCAAATGATACAAGTCAGACCAAGGCTTAATTTTTTAGATCCTTGATAGCACTCTTTAGTATCAAACTTGGTTAAAAACAAACCCCCACAATGTGGCTTTGCTACAGAAGAGAAGACATTTCTGTCAGAGACAAACAGCCTCAGTGTCATCAGAACCCTTCCCCTATTCTAGACAATCTCTACATACTTGAACAAGTCTGTAACAATGCATAATAACCCTAATATTTTCAGTTTCCATTGGAGTTCAATACTAGGATACTTTACATAAAACACTGTTACTTCTCTTACTTTCAGGACCTAATACAAGGGTCTAAATCATTTCCCTAGGCTTATACTGTGAACCACTGGTAGACCAGAAATAAACAAAATTCTTCATTTCATGAAATAATTAAGAGAAAAAATTTCATCGCAAAGAAAGATTTATCTCCTCATTCTTTCTGTATAAGGCAAATAGTTGAAAAATCTCCAAATTGCTTAAACACTGCCAAAAAAAAAATTTCAGTATTAAATTTCAACCCTTATTGTAACTTTTCCCATACAGTTTCTCATGTTTCATTTTTCAGTTTTAGTATATAGAGAAAACCTCAGGGAGACAAAAGAGAAAGAAACTTTCCTGAACACACAGAGTTCAACACAAAGGGCATGAATAAGGAAGAAACCAAATCATACCAAGGACAAAAAAGAAGCACTGAGTAAAAGACATAGATTTAATGTACAATATATTTAACACCTCTCAAAGTAAAACAAATTCATTCAGCACAGTGTTTATTAATTCCATTCTCAATTACTCTTTCAAGTTCAGAAAAGATATAATTAGGTAACAAATGTGACACTACTGTGAACAAGTCTATCACAAGCTGTAGGTGTATTGTTCAGTACCTCATAGGTCACCAAGATATTCCTCATGCCTACAACAGAAACAAAATTCTTAGTGACTGTGGTTTCTGCCTGACTCTAAATGCCATTACTATATAGGATGTAATAACCTCTACATAATTTCAATCAGTAAATAAAACAAACTCACAAAACCACGCTCTTGTTAGTCTTCCATCTGCACTCAGGAATGATAGGTTTTCATTTACCAGATGCTTGCCCTTTCCACCTCCCTGAAAACTGTTCATAGACAAAGACCACCATTTTACACTTGGCCTAACTAGAGACACAAGCAGTATATGTCATCACAACCACGTCTCAGGATAGTGTGTAGGCTGGGATAGAGTCTGCTAGTCACTTCAGACAGGCAGTCAGAATCACAAGAAGGGTCTGGTGGGTTGACCTTGGCTGGAGGCCAGTGCCCCTTAAACTGCTTCACCACTCCCCTCTTCAGGTGGACAGGTGAGAAAAAAGATGGAAAACAACCTATAGGTTGAGGTAAGGTAGTTTAGTAAAGCAAAAGCAAAAGTCTGTGCACACATAAGCAAAGACAAAAAAACCCCTACTCTCCACTTCCCATCAGCAAGTGATGTTCAGCCACTTCCCAGGAAGCAAGGGCGCAGCACACGTCACGGTTGTTCTGGAAGGCAAACACTGTAAACAACCAATGCTCTCCCTTCCTCCTTCTTTACTTAGCTTTCATATCTGAGCTGACGTCATATAGTATGGAACACCCTTTGGTCAGTTTGGGTCAGCTGTCCCAGTTATGTCCTCTGCCAAGATTTTGCCCACCCCAGGCTGCTGGTGGGAGGGTGAAATGATGGAGAGACATTGCTGATGCTGTGCAGAGCCACTCAGCAGCAGCAGCCAAAACACTGGTGTGTCACTAACACCTTTGTAAGTACCAATGCAGAGCACAGCACTGTGAGGGCACCTGTGGAAAAATGAACTCCATCTCAGCCAGACCCAATACAAAGAAGCGAGGCAGGGGTTATGGCAGTTAAATGACTCTTGTAACTGACAAAGGATTTTAGAAACCTAGAATCTAAATCAAAATAATGTAACAAGTGGTTCTTGAGCTGCTTTTTACCAGACACAGGCTTTTGTGGACAGCAAGGCAGTGTAATGGAAGAAAGCCCCCTCTGATGAAGGAACCTATGTCATCTGATATGGAAACTTCCTAAAACCATATTATCCCCCCCATGTCCTGTTAAGCAATGTAAGCACAGCTGAATCACACTGAAGATTTGAGGTCATTGTATGTGTTGTACACAGTCTCCACCAGAAAGAAGAAAAAGAGTGGGAAACAGGTAAAACAAGCAAATCATTGAGGGGAAAAAAAACAATGACTCAAGAGAGAAAGGCCAATATTACTTGTATTAGAAACTGACACAACAGAACATCAGATTTTCCAGAAAAATCTGAGTACCCCTTACTCTAAAACATGGATGTTGCTTGAATAGTCTTCAAGTTTAGAATGTATTCTTAGGTCAAAAGTACAGATTAGTATGCCAAATCTGAGCCCAAACATCTCTCAAAAGCAGTTGCTTTTCCTCTCTCCCCATCCCCACTCCCCTTCCCAACTAAGCTTTTCTAACAATGAGAAATTCTCTCCTCTCCTCTCTCATCCACAACTGGGTACAAATTTTAGCTGAAACAACCTCAGCGATTTAGCACTTACTCCACTTCCTTTAAAACTAATTAAAAATTAATTTAACTAATTTAAAACTAATTAAAAGTTCATGACTCAAAGGCAGGCATAACCTTAATACACACAAGGTGAAATCAATACTTGTGCATAAGCCAGTGAAAAAACTGATGGAGCCTGCTTCATCTTGGTAGGCATAGGAAAACAGAAACTACTGAACATGACCAAAGTCTGGATGCCATTTGATTCCTAGAAAAATCCAAAAAGAGGAAGGAAATTAAGGCATCCTGCCAAAATTAAGTTCTTTCTGAGCATTATATTTTAAACTTTGGAAACACAACTGAACACAAATGAAAACCTGGGAAAAACTTCCAACTACTCCTGAGAAGAAAGTATCTTCTCATGGATTATTTGCTGGGAGGCAGTGACATGCTCCAGAGGAGGGGGATACTCGATGACAGGAGGATTAAGTAAAAGCACGAGTCTCAGCTCAGATGGAAGATAAAGACAACGCACTGAGTCAGTCATTGTCAGACAAAAATCAAGAAAACCAGCAAAAGCATAGATATTTCTTCCACTTGATCTCCTGCATCTCTTCATCATTGCCTTATACAAAAGAGTATTTAGGACTCTTCCATTCCCCTCCCTTCTCTGGCAAATATGGTCTCTCCTCATCAGGTCCCAGATTCATCCAACTAAACCAATGCTAAACCTCCCCACCAAGGACACTCCTTTTCCAGTTTTCTTGGGTTCTGTTGGGTCTCCTGCATTGCCAGGCTAAGATATCAGATACTGCGGAGCATAAAATAAAGAATACTTCCCATTCTAAGGTTAAGAAATTCATTGACTTCTCATCCCTATGGTGTCCAAATAACAGCTACATGTGAACAGAAATAAGAAGCAGGAATAGCTGAAGTTAAAAATATACCTCAGGTGGTTCAGTGCATTCTGTTCCCCTCCCTGCCCCCACTCTCCCCCCCCCCATCTACAGGGAAGGAGAAACGATTCTTTTAAGCCTTATCAAGTATTTCTTCAGTCACTCTCCAAGCAGCATTTACTTATTCTCCTAGTGGGCTGGAAAAAGTAGCTGGAGGAGGAGATCACATTGCTGAGCCTCAGGGGGCAGTGATTAGGAATTTCAAACTGAAGATTTCAGTCATTATTCCCTCTTAGAACATGGGGAAGAAACCTCAGAAAGAAAGCTCATGCCTTCGAGCACTACAAGTGCAGCTAATGCCTTTAAGCATTAAAACTGCCACCCTCCTATTGCTGACATTTTCAGGCCTTCTTTTTTTAATGAAGGTAGAACAAATGAAACTTAAAAAAATCATATTTTAAACTGACATAAAAGTAGAGGAAGCAGGAGAAAATACCTTAATGGGGAAAAAACCCCCCAAAGACCAGGAGTTAATCTGGGGAAGAAGATAAAAAGGAGAAGGTTGAAGAAGTCTTTCAATAGAGCCCTTGAGCAAGACCAAGTTAACACAGATGTTTAAAAAAAAGTGATTTAATCACTGTTTTAATCTTGCCATTGTGGAGTGAGAAAAAACACCAGTAGAATGACTGCTATTTCTTAATGAACTTTAACCACCATGGCACAAGACGCCATGTACCAGCAGAACCAGGGCAGTGATTGCCCCCTGTACTTGGCACTGTGAAGCCACACCTTGAATTCTGTGGTTACTATCGGCCCCCTTATGACAAGGACACTGATGTGCTGCAGCATGTCCAGAGAAGGGCAATGGAGCTCTTGAGGGTCTGGAGCATAAATACTGTGAGGTGCAGCTGAGGGAGCTGAAGGTATTTAGCCTGGGGAAAAGGAGGCTCAGGGATGACCTTATCAGTCTCTATAGCTGCCATGAAAAAGGAGGTTGTTGCAAGGCGGTATTCAGTCCTTTCTCCCAAGTAACAAGGGACAGGACAAAGGGAAATTACTCAGGTTGTGCAAAGAGAGGTTCAGGTTGGATATAATGAAAAACATTATTCACTGAAAGAGTGGTTAAGCATTTGAAGAGGCTGCTCAGGGAGTGGTGGATTCACCATCCCTGGAGGAGTTCAAAGACATAGATGTAGCACTTTATGCTATGGTTTTAGTGGTGTTCAGTCAAAGGCTGGTGGTGTTCAGTCAAAGGCTGGACTTGAAGGTCTTTTTCAACCTTTATGATTCTATGTCTCTATAGCATGCTTTGCATGTTCCTAATGACAGAATAAAGATTGTTTAGTCCCAACTACTGGCAAATGTTACCTGTTGTAGAACCAACTAGCCTTACTGAAAGAAACCAGAACAATAAATACTTGTAACAACATAATCTTCCAGAAGAACCAAGCAGCTCTAATCCTCATGGTTCCAGCTGGGTACCCTCTGATCTGCCACTCTCAAACAGAATGGAGAGAGAACAAAATAACCATGTTATTTCCTTATCACCTGGAATATACAACGAATGAAATAAATAATTATAAACATCTGGCTTTCTCACAAGTACATACAAAATCAAATTGAAGAAATAGTTCTGCACAGACCACAAACTCACAAGTATGGATTTCACACCTGTTCAAATTTTTCTTGGGCAGTCTGTGCAAACATCTTGCTCAGATGAAGCAAACCAGTTTTTTTCCCTCCTGGAAGGAAAGCACATAGTTTTCTACAGAGCTTTTAAAACACCCCGCCTAACAGGGTGGTGAAGATGCTTCAGCAAGCTGTGCCAGTTGTTATAACTGGTTTATAAAATACATCCATGCTAGCCAATTTCTTCTCTAGTCAACAGATAAAATCACTACTATGAGTTTCAGTGCTCTAATGAAGCACTGGTTGTCTTGGAGGACAGTCAGTTCCCAACAGCTTCTGAAGCAGTTTGTCATTTCCTTGTGTCTTGTCACAGCTTTCACCCCCAAATACCTTGCTTTTTGTAATGTGAGTCTGAAGGCTGTGCAGCCATACAGAAGTAGCAGAGGTCAAAGCACAGACTGCAGAGAAACAAACCTAGATGTTCAGAAGCACTAAAAGCAAGAGCAACACAATTAGCTGATTCTCACCTATCAATGCTTAGTTAATATTGATCTTTCTACAGCGTGATTTCTCAGACATCCTGTTAATTTAAGTTTGAAAAAGGCTGTATTACATCGAACACACAATAAACCCTCTCACAATGTGCATGTGGGATGTTGGTTCATGTTCTGTCTATTCAGCCATCAAAGTTAATTAAACACAATTGCAGTACATCTCATTTCCTCAGTTGCTTTACATACAATTATCATAACATATATGATGGATTTATGGGCAATTAGAGACAGGTACCTGCCTTTAAAATAGTTCTCTTTCTTTCAGTTTTTCAAAAGAATTCAAATTAAAGATAACTGCTTTTCTACTTCAAGTACTTGTCTATATTGCAAAAGTCTTCTTCATTAATAGTAGGCAGTTCTACAATCATTGAAGTATTTGCTTTGTGATCAGTATCACAGCAAGGAACAGTTAATCACAAATGATTTTGGGATTATTAATTTCCCTAGACTACCAGTGTGATGAGCTTGAAAAATTTAATTTCCCTTTAGTACCAGTATGTGACATAAATTTCTTATCGACTACTGCCCAGATTCAACTGTCTACTGAACAGGAAAAGAAACTGACAGAGTGAAGCCTACCAAGTTCCTTTTTACTACAACTTCATACTTCCTTGGATTTTGCCTGCAGTGTTTATTTGAAGCCCAGTGCCCACTGAAGACATACCACAATACAACAGCCTTCAACAAAATTTCCACAGACTGACAGTCTTCACTAGCATAGACAGGATGAGAAAAATTAATTAGTGCTTACGGTCATATAATTTTCAAGTTCGTGAACTTGGCAACAAAGCTAATAAACATCGGCCATATTTTTTGGACAGACATATCATCAGAAAGGTATCTTGTTGCATGCATATTGCAATACAGCCTTTGCCTAACTGCATTCATTTCCTCCTTTTTTATTGAAGATTCAGAACAGAGATCTTTCTTGATTCAAAACCTGAATTTCTAATTATGTGCCTTCTTCATCATTCTCTGGTCTTTCATATCCTAGTATTCTGAGCTGCAACTGTTACTTCTACAATGAAGGAGTACCAGTAAGTATTTCTGGAACACCTATATTCCACTGTAACTACTGAACAATGAAAAAGACCCACTAGTCATGAAACATTTCTTTCTTAGTCTATCCCTTCTGTTTCTTTCAGCTATATGAAGCTTTCCTTCCTTCTATTCCTCAAACTGCTATCTAACAAATTGTGACACCTGTAACCCCAATCCCAGTTTTGAAATATCTCTAGAGAATTTAGCAACAGCAATTAAGGGTCTTTTACTTATTTATGAAAATGTATTTACAGCCATTTTGGAGTGGCTTTGATTTAATGCACACAAAGATAACTAGATGTACTTAGTCATCTTTTCCTCTTCTAAACATTTGTTGTGGTTAAAGAATGGTACTCCTCAGTTCAGTGCCCCCACCAGTACTCTCCCAAACCAACATCACTTGCTTGATCTTCCCTTCCCACTCTGGCAGGATGAAGTTGAGAATTGGAGGCACAAAAGTTGACAAGCACAGGCTGACATAAAAACTAGTTAATGGAAACAGCAATGAGAAAAGAAAACGCAGAGTAACAGCAACAGAAGTTCTACCTCGATACAAGGATGAATTTCTTTACTGTGCAGGTGACTGCACTGGAACAGATTGTCCAAAAAGGCTGTGGGTTCTTCCTTACTGGAGATATCCAAGAGCTGTCTGGACAGAATCCTATGTCATGTACTCTGCAATGGCCCTGCTTGAGAAAAGAGGCTGGACCAGATGACCCACTGTGGAACCTTCCAACTTCAAACACTCTGAGTCTGCATCTTTTCTCAGCTACTGTCAATGTTTAGTGCATTGTATGACTTCAGACTAATTTTCAACTGCCCATGGAACAATTCTGTTACTTGTATTTTTTCTCTACCTAAACTACAACAGGCAAATTGATTTTGAGAGTTAAATCTCTCTCAGTACATGTTTCCCAGGCCATTTGTTGTTCCACTTTTTTCAGTGATGAGTGAAACATCTCAGGATGAGACCAAAGGCACATCTAGTTCTTCTGGTGGCAGCCAAGAATAAGTGCCCAGAAAAGAGCTTAGGAGCAGAACAAGCCCACAACGGTACTTCCCCAGGGTAGTTTTATAGTGATCCAAGATTCACAAATATTTTAAGATATGAATAGATGAATAAAAGATGAATAAAAAAGCTTCGCGGTCTTTACAAGCAACGCCTGAAAACAAACACCTTCCTCTCTACAACTACCTGAAAGGAGGTCATAGTGAGATGGGGTTTGATATCTTCTTCCAGGTAATAACTGACAGGACAAGAGGAAATGGCTTAAGCTGTACATGGGGAGATTTAGATTGGATATTGGGAAAATTTTCCTCACTGAAAGGGTAGTCAGGCATTGGAACATGTTGCGCATGTTGGTGGTGGAATCACCATCCCTGAAAGGGTTCAAAAAGCATGTGGATGTGGTACATGGGGATATCATTTAGTGGTGAACACAGTGTTACTAGGTTCATGGTTGGACTCAATCTCAGAGATCTTTTCTAGTCTTAGTAATTCTATGACTCTATGAAAAATTATACAAGTGCTTGTCCCTTCAGACATGAAAACCATCAGACCAGAAGATACTAAGGTCCTAGAATTAAGTTTAAAATTCTGACTTTTTTCTCCCCAAATGATTAACCTTAAGAACATTCAAACCTCATTTCCATGTAATTTCTTCTGTTTCCTCCTTTCTCCCATCCTACTGACTAGCACTCTTCTTCTGTGACCCAAAAGGGGAAGGGAATCAGAGTAACTTACTAACTTAAAAGACAGAGAATCATGATCAGCCACTCATGAAGTCAACTTCCAAGGAATTAAATCAAACTCAAAGCAGAGCACCTGATAGGTATTTTCAGACAAGAAAAAATACATACATAAACAGTCATTGCATGACCTAAGACAGATAAATCATTATAAAATAACAACTACATACTAAAATAACCAGGTAAACAGGGGAAGAAAGGAAAACAAAGCATGCAGGACATTTTCCTCCCAGGAAAGACACAGAATATGGCAGCAAAATCAGGCAGGACCGCAGATCCATTTGGCAAGGACAATGACTCAAACTGGAACACATCATGCGGTGAGGCAGAACTACCTAAGTTAATTATCTAGAGATCTTTAAAGGACTTGAGGAGGAGGAGAAAGGCAACTGACAATCTCCAGTGAAACCTCCTGACCCGAGTAGGAAAAAACAGGTATACGCTAAAGGAAAAATCCTGGCAGTGCTTTTAATGAGGCATAACTGATTATACAGGCTGACCAGCAGAGAGAGCTGCATGAACTGGAAAGCCTGCATCTCAAATGGGGCACCAGTCAACACAGACCTTCTGGAACAGCAGTAGGGGCAGCCTTTAATTAACAATGTAAGATATAAGCTATGCAGATGGGGTACACACACAAACACATTAGTTCAATTCTCATACAAAAGTGGTAGGCCTCCTGGCAACACATGAGAAGAATGCAGTTATGAAGTATTCTGAAAAAGTTCTTATATGAAAGTAGCATATTTAAAAACAGCAACACAATTTACACTACTGAAATACATGAGCTGCTGGCAAAGCTGTGGTAGAGGGGAGGCAAGTGCTAACATTACTGCAAATTCAAATGAAATCTTTAGAATGCATGAGGGATAAACATGTAATTTATGAAGTCCAAACAAACCTCACTTCAAAACTCAACTTTCCTATTAACTCTTCTGCATGCTATCTTTCAGTACATAAAGATACATTTAACCACTTAAATCCCATAAAAAACCAGAGAAACTGTGAAAGATACCTATTCTAAAAACATGCCAAAAAAATAAAAGTACAGTGAACCAAGGGCATTTACTTGAAAATTTACCTGTAGGAGAGCTATGTTCAGACCTTAACAAGAAGTTCAACTAACTTTGAATGCCTACAAAACCAGCCACACTGCTATTCTAACACCACCAAAACCTAAGATTACTGTGATTATTTAACTATTAACTAACTCTAGTACCAAATTTACTAAGGTAAGAAAAGCCTTAAATATGAAGGTTAGTGCAGTCTAGTTTTTGATTACATGGGTTTCACATTAGCTTAAATGTGTGAAATTCTGTAAAGCTAGTCTTATTCTCCTGGGACTCCTAATTGCTCCCTACTTGTTCAGCACTTGTCTTTGTACTGGGACAACATTCAGTAAACCAGATTCAGTTAGTACTATTTAAAAGTTTTCAGCATTTGCTGAAGTTTTCTGCATTTTTTTTTTCACTCCAAAACCACAGGACTGCTAGCACAGATGCAGAGACACATAAGGGAACATGCTCCACTGTAACTGTCATACACCGACTTGAAAATGTACTGCAGGAAATTGAAGTTTCTCTGAATCTGCAGAAAAACCAGAAAAGTTAAGAAAATACTGATTTGTGGCTAGAAACTTCTATTTTCTTAGAAAGATACTCAAGGGAAATCTGAAAATAAAAGGTTTCATACAGAAAAAAGGCCATGAGCATACTTTCTACATAGTGAGGCATTTAATTTAACCACAAATATCCATACAGGTTCAGCAGAAATTTGCAGGGATTTAAACTTAATATCCCGTTGCATTCCACTTTGAGAAACAAGAAAAAATCCACACTTTAGAAAGGCTGTTAGACATACTAATTAGAATCTCAAAGTAATAATCAAAAGGGAACCAAAACCAAAAAATATCATTTACCCTAGTGTTATGATTATTCATACATAGGTGCAATTTAAGCAAGTATTTTCTTTGGTGTGAAGCAATACACCATTTTTATATAGCAACAAAACTGAAAGTCACAATTATTACATGTGAAAGTGAAAAAAGAACAGTGTAATAATAAAAATAATAATAAATCATAGATTAATATAGTTGTACGGGATTTATGGTGGCCATTTGGTCTATTACCCCTGCTCAAAATAGGGTCAAATTATACCAGGCTTAAAGCCTGTCTAGCAAAATCTTTACCATGTTCAGAGGTGTATAGTTCATGACTTCTCTGAGCAGCTCTATTCCAGTGTTTGACTGCCCTCCTGGTGAAAATTATTTCCTTAATACCTAACAAAAATTTCCCAGGCTCCTTGCATTTGTTTTCTCTCATCCAAACACCCTGTCCCTTCAAAAAAAAGTTCAGCTGCATATTTTTTATAGCCTTCCATCAGGTAGCTGAAGACAACAAACAGATGCCTCCTTAGACTTCTCCAAATGAAAATACACAATTCCCTCAGCCCACAGTACATCATGTACTCCAGCTGTATTCATCTCTGGCGGTACTTCACTGAAGTTTTTCCAGCATGCCAATGTTGGAATGATCTAGTATTAAGAAGCTTTGAACTGGAATGCACAATCAGGCAAAATTAGATAGAAGCCTTTCAAATAGAATTTCTTTTAAAAGAAATGCATTTTAGTGATATCAATGTTAAGTTAGATACTCAAGAAAAACGTGGACTACACTTAGGAAAAAATTGAGCATGCCCTGAAAAATAGTAATCACAGTAATTCCTGGTATAGTGAGAGCTGAATTGAATACAAATTTTCCATGTAATTGAGCAGTAAACACATCTTATAAGCAGTACCTATACATATGGTTCAGATAATGTGTTCTTTATACAGACACACATATAATAAACATTATGCACATTCAATTTAACTTATATACTTCAAAGGACTTAGTTATCGTAGGTGGAAACCTTATGTATAACCTGGCTGAAATCCAAACAAAAAGTACAGTTTTATAGTACCTGCATTTATTTAGGATTATTCTAGTTTAAAGGCTATCTAGACAACAAATTACAAACAAAAAAATGCTTAACAACTGCAAAAAATTCAGGACTACATCAAAGAATGAAGATATAATTTATCAACATTTGCTGTCTCTGTTGAAGTTGTACATATTTGACACAATCACTAAACTTGCTGGAACAGTTTCTAACTTGCAAAAGCACGCTAAACAATACCTGTATATGAAAGAAGAAACAGTAACCCAAAATTCTACTTTTATATAGGAACTTTGCTGTGCAATGAAAACAAACACAAAGTAGCTGGTTCAGTTGTAAACTCTCTTTGCACTAACATGATTTTTTTCCAAGCAGGGCAGACCAAACTTTAAAATGAGACAACCCCTTTCCTCAGATTTGAAGGATGTTGCATAATACTCCACAATAAACTTTGCTAGACTACATGAAAGTAATATTTTACTCTCCAAGTAATATCAATGACCAACAAACTCAATCTGCAAATGGGAGTAAAAACCTAACACACAGATGCTGACAGATTCCTGGAAATAGTCTCTTTCTGGATTCTACATGAAGATAGAAAAGGATTTAAAACCACTTTTCTTTTGTTTTGTGTGGGACTTTTTTTGTTGTTTTGTTTGTTTGTTTGGGGGTTTTTATTGGTGGGGTTTGGTTGCTTGGTTGGTTTGGTTTGTTTTTTGTTAACCAGGATATATTATGGGATGGTTACATCAACCAAGTAACGTCAGTTAGAGAAAAAAAAAAACAGAGAACCCATTTGAGCATGGAAGAGATGCTACTAACTGCAAAATGTTTGGAGATTAAAGGTTTTTCTTCCCTTGTAACTAGAATAAACTATGTCTCTGTAACCCAATCTGCCAGTGAATGCAAGCAAGGACTGTAACTTATTACATGCCGGCCACTTCTGTCCTCCAGCCCCTAGTCCTCTGTTATCTTTAGAAGTTTCAAGGGGAAATGGATAAGGGAGTTATGCCAACATTCAGCTTACACTGCAGGGGAGTTCTGGGACATAGAAGCTTGTTAAACTTAGACCAAGAACTTCAAGGTTTTAACAATAAACAGGACCTGCTACATAGAAATATTGTCTAAGTAACAAATCCAGTGGGTGCTAAATGGTGGTAGTCTCCAAAATGCTCCATCTGATATTTTATCTAGAAGAGAGAACTTTTAGTAACCTACTTACCTCAGCAGTAACTCAGAAATCAATCTAAATAAAAAGATAATACACATAAAACCTGCCTCGATTTATTAAGCTACTACCTAAGTTACATATTACTCAAATTTGTATCATGTCCACATACCTCAAAATGGAAATAGCTCAGTTCAAGTAATTTCAAATAAATTTTGCTGATTTCACAATGTTGAATGAGAGCCCAAGAAGTGAGGGCTCATATTTGAATCCTCATAGGAAAAAAAAAAAAAAAAAGTGATCCAGCTGTAGATCCTCTTCAAAAGCACTTCAAAACATTTCCTTAAAAGCCACTTCAATGGCTGTAAGCACATTTGCAGTTATGATTATTCTTTCATTCTTAGTATTTTAGGGACCATATTTTGTAGTGAATGCAATCAAACAACAGACTCCTCGCTTTGATGAAAGCCGCCTATATATTGTATCTCTAAAAGAGTATTTCTTTTAATTACTTCAAGTACTGTAACAATATTTAGTAACTAGGTACAATAATGTTGCCTGTTTAATGGCCACCCCTTCTCACTGCAGCAGAAGTACTAGAAATAAAACAATGACAAATAAAAACCTACTGTCATTCTTCATCTATGGTGCTCAACTCCAATTAATTCAGTTGTCCTTTAACTCTGTCAAAACAGGATCACTGCAGCACTGAAAACCCCATTTTGTGGAGCCCTTCAAGAATGTGTCTGCTAAGCCTTTCACACAGAAGAAAGTGTCAGTACCCCAAACTTTTAACCCCTCTCTCTCATCAGTGTTTTCTGCTCGAGGACTCAGTCCTCGTTTGCAGGAGGCGTTGGTAGAGAGTGACAGCAAGCTTCCACATACCTTCTCATCCCAGCCTTATCAAACCCCTTCCCATTAATGCTGTCTATCTCACTATATTAGCAGTTCTACTCTATAACCAAACAACCACAGAAACATTTGTATGGTTGTTTTCCTTTTCATTCAGCTTTTATGTGTTTGTGACTAACTGATAGATTGGGTAGGAAACTTTTGCCAAGACACTAACACAGGAGGTACCAGCTAGGCAGTCAAAGGCTTCACACATCAGAGCCCACATCCTGGTGAATGGACATGTTATTGAAACAAGGGGGTTTTTCACTATGACCAAACCAGATGAAATATCATTACATCTTATTCCTTTTACAAATCCAAAGCAGACCCATATGTTTTGGATTTGGACTGCCTCAAGGCAGTCCAACTGCCTTCCTAGAGCTACAGTGGCTCTCTAATCAGTCCTTTCTGTACTGCCTTTGCTTGGCTACTGAGGACCTCTTACTGGCCCTTTATTTCACGAGCTTTTTCAATGCAGTAGCTTGACTTGGACAAGTGGTTAAATATTTTTCCCCTTGCCACACAAATGCAAATATATTGCTTGTACTGGTCCTGCAAAACCTCTAAATACTTCTCAAACAGAGCCTTTAGTCCAGCAGTACTACAATTATGCTGGCAGCTAAATTTGCTTCCATTTTTTTTCTGGTTTTGTTCCTCCCTTCTCTCTTATACATCATAACCTTCACCCTGCCCTGAAAAAGGCAAAAAGAAACAAAGGAGGACAACAACAAACCTGCTTTTCTTCTTTCCACTTCACTCTATCCCTGCTCTATTCTGTATTTTGTAAAACTACCCCACTTGAAGTTCCTTTTCCTTTGTTTATTCAGGGCATTCTCCATTTCCTATTTCCTCCATCCTCTCCTAGTAGCTGGACTCCTCAAAGGAACTTGTTCTGCCCCTCTGAGAGGTTTGGTTGTTTTTTTTTCCTTTTGGTAGAAAACAAAAGAGCCAGCTCTCCCTGGTATTTCATTTCTTTATCACTCAAGAGCACGCAAGTTGCTTTTGGAGTTGATAATCTTCAGTATCTTCTTGTGTAACGGCCCTCAAGTCAGTAATTTTAAATAAACCATTGCAAGTAGAAATTATTGATCAGGCCATTTATGTGACAACTGAACTTTAAAGACAGGATTATCTGCAAATAGGCAACAAAGAGTGACTTCTAATGGAGAAACAAGTTAAGAATTTATATAAACCCTAGAATATACAAGGAAATATATCTAGAAAAAGGTTCTACAAAAGTCATTTTCATGTAATCACTAAAGATAGTGCTGCCACAAAGAAAGCTGCCATTTTTTTCTTACTTCTGCACTGCAAATTACTTCATTTCTGCCTGAGATGAAGTTTAGATCAGTGATTTCATTAGTTCCAGCACTATTAGTGAGTTTAAAATTACATAAGAGGGTTTTTTTCACCTTGTTTTTTTGTGTGAAAGAAACACACCATTGCAGATGTCAAATGATGCGTTGCTGTTATCAAGTCTACATATCATGCATCTGTTCCAAATAAATGGTCTAGTTATCATCGTAGTCTTGACAGCAAACATGTTTTGAAGTCAGCTAGGATTTTCATGTTACAAGGACAAAAATGAAAAGACAGACAAATTACTAAACTGAGACTCCCACATAGTCTGTGTAATCCACAACTGACCTGCCATTTCTTTCATTACTTGTACTCAACAATTTAATGTCTTAAGTATGGCTGTAATCATATAATGAGATTTGCTAAAGCTAGACTTCGTGTGAACTAGTCCAACAGTAGCACTTTGATGATCTACTTGCTGAATACCAAGAATACTCTTGAAATGTTTTGAAACTAGTAGAAACAGTAGCATTGGCCATAATACATTTGAAATGTTCTATCACATTCTGAAAGCATATGACATTCTAATCATTACCGAGAACTGACTCCAATATTTCACGAAACAGAGGCATGTCATAATTTAAAATACAGAATGACTAATGTTATGTATGTATAATGACACCCTATTAAAGATGCCATCTCATAAAAACAACAGCATTGTAAAACGTTTTACAGCAAACACTGCATTTACAGCAGAACACTTCTGGGTATGTAGCTGTTTCAGTAACAAACAGTTATATTATGTAGCAATTCACTCAGTGAATAAGTACTGTGATCCAATATTTTAATAAGACTTCAAAAGGGCCTCATCCATTACACAGATAAAACAAAACTTTAAAACACAAGTACATAAGAACAAACAGGAAATGAGCGATCACAAATTGTAATTGCAAAACCAATCCTGCACATGATCTGTGTCAGTAGATGGAGATGTCATAAATGAAAGGTTTATTAAACTGCTACTTTATTCCATCACGTGGCCTAAAAAATGAAAGGACTACAATTATATTTCTGCTTATTCCCCTGTCAAGAAACCATAAAGGAATTGGTGACAAAAATGTAAGTAATGTGTGCACACATATGTAAGATACAGCATTTTCTGAGGAAATAAACACTAGTTTAGAGAAAATCTCAGTTTAAATTCTGAAATCTTTAGTGCTCACATACAGCCAGAGTGTCTGACCCTCAACCATGGCAAATCAAAACTGAGCAAAACACTTGCAGATAGCATGAATGCCTGCTTCAATCACCGACCAGAATCAACCTTTTCTTAGATCATTTGTCTACACCGAGGTTATAAAAGAACATTTCTAAAGTCTTATCATATAGGACCTCTCCACTCTCAACATAGAAGCTGCACTGAAATTTGACATTACACAGTACGTTCCAATGGTTACGACTGCTGGAATAATTAAACATGTACAGTAACAGTTAAAGTTAAAAAGGCATACAAGGACTTATACCCACCTGTATTTTCATTCAGAACCACTTACCTCCCCTCACCTTCACAGAACATTTAGTTCACTTTTGTGACACTTCACAGTCAAAGCAAGGACACTTGTAACTTTAAGAATCACTAAATACTCTGAGTTAGAAAGGACACACAGGGATCACTGAGCCCAAGTCTTAAGTGAAGACTTGGCCTGTGTAGGGATTGAACCCACAAGCTCAGCATTATTAGTGTCAGGCTCTAACCAACTCAACTAATTTCAGGGTTTCTTGCACCTTCTTCATTACCTGTCATCCCTATTTCCTTTCCCTCATTGATAATACATTTTGACTTCCTACCATTACCCTTGTATTCAGACTAAGCATCAGTTCTCATCTACTACCAAGCAAACTGCCAGTTTCTGTTTTCCTTCCAGACAAAATATCGATACTTCTCCTTCCTCACACTTCGAAAGAAATTCTAATCAAAATACCACACCCTTACCCACTGAGGCTAACAGAACTGAGTCTTTTCACAATCTGTTTTTCACAAGCAATTTGTTTTTTCCACTAACAAATCAAAACTAATTTCTTCTTTAAAACCAGCAACAGTTCTCCTCCAACTGAAAATTCATTTTCCAACCCTACAAACAATTTTAATATAAGTTAGCCCAGCTTGCAAATCTAATCATACTTAATGTGCTGTAAAGTGCTTTTTGGTTATCTTATTTTCTTCCCATTTTCTCTCCAGAGGCACTCAAAATTTGACTGGGGAGTTGGCTATAGTAAATATGAGGACAACAGATCCAGAAAGACAAATGGTTGTTTCAGCAATGTAAACTGAAAGACAAAATACTTGGTTAGATTTAGGCCATGAAGTTTGATTCCAGGTAGGTCAGACATTGACTACGGTCAAGATCAGAAAGCAATCTTAAAACCTACTTGATCTAGAGCAGAATGGCTGTTTTATTAATTGGACCAGAGGGAAGAAATGTAAGAAAGCAACAAAGCCTCAACAGGAGCGATGTGGCTGAACATGAGAGAAAAGTTATGAAAAAGAAGAGTTAGGAGATAGTAAGAAGGTAATGAACAGAGAAGCATCTGGAGGGATGATGAGACAAAGCTGTTTACATTCTTGCTCTCTCCTTACTTTAAGCCCATATTATTTCCAGAATCCTATTGAGATCCTGTTTCTGTCTGTAAATTCACCTCATACTCCATGAGAAAGGACTGCGGAAGTATTTTGCTGTTGTGATAAAAGAGGAAAATTCCTTTTCTTACAATAATAAAAATACAACCATTTAGAAACAGTAAGGCTATATTATGCTTACAAGCTTATATATATTTCATAATACATATAATATTATATCCCAGTGGCTTTGACAAAGACCATCTTATTTGTAAGTTCAAAATAGTTATCTTATGTGTGGTGCAGTATCATTCATATTAGAAAATACAAATAAACAACTTAATCAAACTTTTTTTCCTACCACTTGCTGTGTAAACTTAACAAATGAGTCTACAAGCCTATTTAACATTGTTGCTGCATCTTATATGTTTTTGCCAGGATGACTTTAATACTTTCTTCCCTTAGTTTCTCTTCTTTCTCCTCTAAGTGTCATTGGTGACAATGATTTACCTTCTTACTTCCCTGACAGCAAGAGGAGGTGCAGCAGTTTTGTTTGCTTAGTGTCTTACTCTAAAGGCTCAGTGAGTGATTGGAAATTATGTCTAGATGAGAAAGATACTGTACCAAATAACAGGTAAGTATTCTAGAATCACTGTAATGTATTATAAAGAACTCAACTTTTAGATGATAAATAAGATTTTCTTCTTAACCAGAAATAAGCAAAATAGTTTCAACCAGTAACACCACAGTGATAATTCATGCACGTTTACTGCCTCTGAACATATACCTCTGCCTAACAGGGGAAGTAATTAAGATATTATTTTGCTTAACAATGGGATTTCTTAAAATTTCTTCTTTCCCCTTAATACTTAATGATCAAGAAAGCAGCCTAATGATTTAGGTCATTATACTACGAAAAGAGTCAGGAACATGAACTTTAAAAAGCAATATAAACAAAAAAAAAAAGTGGAAACAGAAGGCAAGTGTTCTGACATTACATATATACTTAACTCCTCAAGTATAAGAGCAAACCTTAGTAAGAAATGGAAGAATTTTAGACACAATATCACCAGTACAAGCTCTAAATGAAACAAATTTAGTGGTCATTAAATGATGCAAAAAAATGACATACTGATCCATGCATACATATACTTACGTTCCTTAAGGGAAGAAACCTACACTCCACAATTACCTTTATTTGTATGCAATGAGATTACAGAGAAACTGTTAAGACAAATATTAAAACTTGACTTGTGAACTTTCACTCAGGAATCTAGCTTGATGAAAGAGCCAAATTGCACTGGCACACCCTTGTAACCAGTTCCAGAAGACATTCATTCCAGCAGAACAGAATGCATTGCTCTCAACAGGTTGAAGTTTAATGACCTGACAAAAACAAAAGACCCTAGCACTCCAAAAGTTCCAGCAGGTTTAACAGTCCATGAATCTTAAGAGACTCAAAGAGAAAACTAAAAGAAAGCAAACAAACAAAACAAAACAAACAAAAAAACCCAACAAGCAAAAAACCCCCAAGACAAAACAAACCACCAAAACCACAAACTCACAAACGTGAAAACATGTGTTATATGCATGTAATGCATAATTAAGTACCCAGCAATCTAATGGCCAGACAGATTTGTTTATTCTGTCTAAAAAGATATATTTTAAAGTTATGATGGAAATTAAAGAGAACATTTATTATGTTATTAATATGTTATTTCATATTGTTATATTGCAATATTATTATGTCGCATGTTTACTTTTTAAACTGGTGTTCCATAACTTTAATCACTCAAGGAGCCAAATAGTTCTCTGCACTAATGTTTTTAATTAAACAAGACACATTATGATGCATTCTAATGTAAGAAGAGATGGAACTTAATGAGTTCAACCTAGACGTCAAATTTTAATTAATTACATTATGCCAAAAAGCACATTGGCTGTAGTTTTCAACTATAGTAATTTTTATACTATATGCAATGGGCATACTCGATTTCTAAAATTTAAATGTAACAAAACCATAGGAAACTGTCAAAAAACCCTACAGTTGACATTACTAAATACAATACTTATAAAGAAATGTTATATAACCAAATAAATTTGTCAAAACTTACTGTATTTTTCAACCTGTGCAGTACATTAAAGAATGAATGCTCAGTCAATTACATGAGCTGAACAGCACGTTTCTGGTCACAGTATCCTTCAAGGAATTAAAACAATCATAGTTCATTATCGTATGGTTATTTTTACACAGACTGGGGGAAGAATATCTTCCCAGTTTGGCTGTTGGAAAGTCTCTGGCCATCACTGTCCTGGCTTTTATTTGGAAATCTGCCAATATTCAGGTCTTAGCTGAATTTAAAATTCTGCATCTAGGTCCTATTCCACTGCCCTAACACAGAAAAAACCACTGGGAAACAGGAAAAAGTTCACAGTAGAGGGCACCAAAACAGTTGGAGGTCGTAGCATAGACCCTATGAGGACAGACTGGGAAGCAGGGTCTATTTCACCTGGAGGAGACTGGAGGAGCCTACCAGCAGTTCCCAGTACCATCATGGAAGTTTTTGAGAAGGTAGAGCCAAGCTCTTGTCCTCCATCCACAGGAGAAGAGACAACAAGAGCAAGTTGAAAAATGCTCAGAGAGGATATAAAGAGAAAGTTTGACATCCAGACAATGGCCCAGCAGCCGATGTGCTGTCTCCATCTTTGGAGATTTCAATGACCTGTCTGCATTCAGCTTTCATACCTGTTATGACCTCTTTACTGACCCTGCTTTATGCAGAACTTTGAAACAGAAACCAGCTGAGGTCCCCTCTTCACTAAATTATTCTGTGGTTCTATACATACAGTATCTGTCTTTAACTAAAAGTTACATTAATTGACTAAATTTAGGCTTTAGCAGAATTGTAACTACAACCTCCAAATGGTTTTCTTCAAAACAAATGAAGATTTAAAGAAATCCTTTCAATATATATTAGCTGCCTGTCCAGTGAAGATCAGGGATGCTCTTGTTTTCATTCTGCACGTCCCCTGAGCATGAAAGGGGATCATCACTTTTCCTGGCTTCACAGGTATTTAACCCATTAACTGCATGATAAAGGTGACTTCCCCTTAGGCATTCTCACTTAGAAACACTTCAGCTACATTGTATCAACTCAAAATAATACTGAGTTTCTTATCCAAGACCTACTACAAATGTCAGAGAGGAAGTAAAGTAGTTTGACACATTAACACAAAACACCAAGTGCCCTACA
This sequence comes from Chamaea fasciata, assembly GCF_029207755.1. NCBI lineage: Eukaryota > Metazoa > Chordata > Aves > Passeriformes > Sylviidae > Chamaea > Chamaea fasciata. The sequence goes on from NW_027094089.1 coordinate 12,490,856, forward strand.
CACTGATCAAAACTAATACTTTTCTGTATTTCCAGAAATGGTTTCAAAAAATCTAAAGCTGCTCAAAGGCCTTTCATTGAATTTGGTTGAGCAGTCCACAAGACTACTGTAAGGATAAGAAACCAGACAGTCAATGCCTTCTAGCATATTATGGCATGCAATTAACGTCCTGAAATATCAAGTCATGACAAACTTCAAATATCCTTCTAAAATGTCTGATTAAAAAACACTATTTCACCACTCTGCACAGTCATAGCAGCTGCACAATCACATCACAGCATAACAACTTAAACTACAAAGAGACATGTATTATCAACCTTCCCAAAAAATTTTACCTCAGGTTCAAGAGTTAAAAAAAATTGTGTCAAAACTGACCAAACCACCAAAAAAATTGACAAATACTATAATCTTTTTCAAAAAAAAAAAGTAAAAGCATTTTTGCATTCCAAAGTGAATTTAAAATTTAGCTTTGTGGGTTCACTGGCAGAATTAGTGATAAGTGTCATGGTTTAGGAATGGTATTCCCAATTTGGTACTCCCACTAGAAAGAAACCCATGCTGCTCCCTCCATGTCCCCACTCCAGTGAAAGAAACAAAAGGCAGAGATTACAGGTCATGTAAGAACAATTTACTGGAAACAGCAATGAAATAAGAAAAAGGACAGTAATAGCAACAGTATTAACAACAAAAGTGTACAGAAGTGGGTGATTTACATGCAAAACGCTCCCCAAAGGCTCCAAGTTCCCTCTGCCCACCACGCTTCATCTTGACCCGAAGCCACATTCTTCTTTCCAGAAGTGAGATCGCCCTACTTTGGACAGGATGAAGTGCATGGTATAGAATAACAACCTAGACACTGCCTCATGGCTCCAGACTCCTCACAACTACTGCAGAAAAATTAACTCTGTCTTGGCTGAAACCAGGACAATAAGATAGCAATGTCAGCAAGTGGCAGAGTTCTTCGGAAAGAAACCTGGAAAAAATACCAAAGCCCAAGAAAATTATGGCATGGCTTAAGGGTGCTGCAGTCTAAAGATAACCTTCTAAACACTGTTAATACATGTGAACCAGCTTCACGTGTAGCAAAGGCCATGTGAAACTTTCCTGTATGGTTTAAGCTGCTGTGGCTTCCAACTGCTGAAATATGAACTATGTGTGTTACAATCACACATGCAACTACATTGCAAACATAGCTTCAAATTCATTTGGTTCTGAGTTATACTGGTGTAATCTCATTAAACTTCAGCCAAACAAATCACCTGGTTTATTTATTCTCCACTTTGATGCACATCGATTTCATCACACTGCCTTGAAGTCTGTCAATTCATAGTAATGAAAAGTGAAGACTTCAGCTCATTTTCACATCCACTTTGCACAGTGCCTGTCTGTTTTACTAAGTTTTGCATTCTTGTTATCACAAACTTAAGTCTAACATGCTTCTCCCCAGCTTCTGCAAGCATGCTTACGAAATATTTGCTGAAATTCAGTACAAGTCCATCATCCTTTCAATGTCCAAAACATGGGTTTAGTGTGCTAGGCTCCAATTTTAGGGAGGAAAAGACACATAGGAATAGAATGCCGTAATGTTAGCCAACTACCTTGAAATCATCTTTAACTGAAGAAACTAGGTTAGGATAAAAGCAACCAGAAGTACATTTTCACAAGCTTCCCGACAGAGAGCAGTTACAAAGGTTTATGAAGACCCAGGTATACAGCAATTAAAAGATAACCATGCACCTATTTACACAGTAGTTACAGTAGTTCCAAAGTCTGTTTTTTGGGAGCCAGCTGTTGGATTGACACATGCTTTACTGCCCACAGTTGAGGATCTGGGTCTTGTGCAATCCAGTGCCCTTCAATTCCACTGGGAACTCAACATTTCTTTTGTAGCTCAGTCCATCTTTGGGGTTATCCAGGATGTGATTACACAACGTTTTTTCTGACATTGCAAACCAGCTTAAGTTATCCTGTCCACTCCCTTTCCCTCATGTCACTTTTCCAAATGAGACAAAAAAATTAATCTTAAGTCACTAGTGATACAGTTTACAGTACAGCCCTAAAAAAGCTGATGCGTTTACACAACCAAGGGAGCAGCAAATTCCAGTGTTTGTGAGAGGCTAAGGAAAGAAATGTCTTGAGAACAAAGAAAGGTTAAGAGAACAGTTAACACACATCATGATACAACAACTCCACCTTATTCTTAGATCTCTGTGACTTCATAGTTTATACTTCCCTCTTTATGGTTTATAAATTCCCCTTTCATCAGAAATAAATGTTTGTTTTCGAATTGTCTTTGTTCTCAAATGCTCTAGCATTAGTCTCCCAGTCAAATTTTTCCTAATACATAACTCAAACACCACCTGCAGCCATATCTTCATAGCTAAATCCATGCAAGTAAGCCCATAATTTCATGTTGAAATTAAAAGGCCTCCCAGTATAAATGCACTTGAATAACTGAGGCCTCTAAAAATAAGTGTTTGATAAATACAGGTACCAAATGTACTGCATATTTATGCATCAAGACTGGATATTTAGAAGGTAAAGGGTTTCTCACTTTAAAATATCTGACAGTATTAGAAGCCCAAGCTGTAGCCAGCGTTATGACACACTAAATACTGATGAACGTTTTCATCATAACTATGAAGTCCTTGTAGCCAAACAAGACTAATGGATATCAGAGATGGAAAAGACTCATTCAAAGCATGCTAGACCTATCCATTTACACTATTTCTCTAAGATATTATCTGCCCACCAAAAACCCCTCAAAATTCTTGCATAGTTTCTGGTGAACAGGATGATATAGACTGTGCAAAAATGGCCTAAAAACTGATTTAAATTGATTTGATAGTTACTCTCACTAAAGACTACAAAAAAAAAATCCTTGAGACCAATGAAGTCACATAAAGAAGCATTTTAAAAATTTTAATAATACATGCAAATAACTTAAATCACGCTTTGAACATGTATCATAAATCCATTTACTTAAAACATCTGTAAAAGTACTTCTTAAGTCCTGAAATCTACTGCAGCTGCTCAAGCACATAAGCAGTATGATTAAGGTAATACCAGCTAAATCAGCTCCACTGAACTGTTGATAAAGAACCTTACACTACAAACAACACATAGATCAAGAACTGGAGTGAATTTCAGAGAAGATCCCAAGTGGGGTTGCATGCAAAGCAAGAAATACCACATCATATATATTTATGCAAGCACATAAGCACTTTCAGAGTCCTAGCCTAGAAACAACTTCGGTGATAACCGACTTACATGAGACTTGCGCCGGATCAAAACTAAAAGCTAGCCAAGCAAAAAAACCCAGAAGACAGACAACATCTGCTGTCAACAAACACAAAATAATAAACCCCTGAAAGAATAACTAGCATTTATTCCCAAGTGACATTAAATTTTAAGTCAAATGTAAGCTGATAAACAAAACAACCACTCACAAGATGTGCAGCTCAACAGAATCTCTGCTTAATACAGGCACATGAGACAAGAAAAAGCGTTCTGATGAAAAAAGGAAAGGTATTGAAAACATTATCAATTCACCTGGAACATTGTCTTTTGTGACATGACAAAAACCACAGAAAAACATAATCAGTTCATAGATTTGTATGAGATATGAACAAATACTAAGGACTCAAATAAAAAAGAAAACACACACATATACCCCCCTTCCCCCACCCCTGAAAAAAAATCTCCACAAAACCAGAAGAAAACCAAGAACACAGAAAATCAAAGCACCAAGACTAACGCCTGTCTTCTTAATAAAAGGAAATGTGCAACTATGATTAAAAAGCAATCTACGAACAACAAAAGGAACCCTGTAATACTACTGTGGAAGCCACTGTCAAAGACAGATGCAGAGACAACTCACCTCAGAAAAGGACTATGTTTCTATTGATTTTAAATCAAAAATTGCCTGCACCAGATTGGACTTCTTTTTTTTCTACAATCAGATTTAAAGATTCAGCTTTGACTGCGTGAAACACAAACTACATAACCAAAATTAGATGGAAAATTGCCTTCTAGGCAAGTCATTCTATGGAACACTAGGGTTATCATTGTCCACATGAACTAGACCTCTCTGCATCCAGTATTACATAACCCACAGAGCTTGACATTTGAGTGAGGCATCACCCTTTTTCTTTGAGCATCTTACAGGTGGCAACTGACAGTGATAACCTACCTTACACTTGTACCTTGTAGCTGTCACTGTACTGAGAAGCACACTCTACTTTCTAGACGAATACAGTGTGCAGCAGAAGACATGTATTTGTATGTAGCAAATAAAACTGGATTGCAGTTCCTACAGCAGAACTACTATAAAGGAGCTTCTTTGTATACTCACAATTTTTAACTGTTTTTCACATCTGCATAAAGACAGACCTGTCTTCCAGAACAATTTTGAAAATTTCTTGTTCAGAAATTCAAGAAAACTCCTCATTCACCTTTTGATAAAGAAAATGTAACTGAAGCAAGTTAAAGAAATACAGACGTAAGCAATGAGCTCAAATGTTGACTTAGATCATGCTAGTATTACTCATATTAGTCATCTTACTGGGCTCATGCTGAGAACCCCCATGGGACATATGAATACATAAAAATCCACCAAAATCAGTGCACAGCCAGGGTTCTGTTTCTTTGAAACAGAAGCTCTGTTAAGTCAAATGAAAAGATAAAACAGTGTACTTGCCTAATGGCAGTGATAACATTTGCATGCAAGCCTAGGTAAAAAGTAGCAGGTGTGTTACAAGAAAAATACCAGCCTGTAACAGAACAGGAGCACTAGGATAACTTGGGTTGAAAGACACCGCAATAGGTCATCTAGTTCAACCTCCAACTCAGTGTTCCAGTTACTTTTCTAAAAAAAGCCACCAGATTTTGGTTGCCTTCTTCCAGTTGTTTTGGGGTTGTTTTTTTTTTTTAGACAAATACTTGTTTTATTATTACATGGTCAATTTTGTTAACTGCTTTTTAATTGCATTTTTTTAAACTTTTGACACTCTTCTACTCATAATGAACACCATTTAATTACTGTCTCTGTTTAATACTACCACATTTCTGAATTTTATTTCCCTTTTAAGGCTCTTTCAGGTGAGATCTCAGGTTATTTCTTGTAATTGCAAACACTGTCACTTAGGTCTTTGTTTACATGAGGTAAAACTGTAAAATTGACCCAAAGCTGACATAAAAAGAGACCAATGGCAAAGCAACAACCTCATTCAGCAATTGCTTTTCTCCTAATCTCAGAAGGATGATGCCACTGCTAGTACCACACGGCAGTATCATTCACTTAATACTATTCTGTGATCATGCATAACATTACCCCACATAGTTTGGAAATGGCTATTCTACAGAGATTGCAAGGTTCTATTAGCCTAATCATCACTTTCAACAGCTACAAGTAAAAAGCAGTAGCAGCCTCCTTTCGTTTTCCATTCTGCAGTTCCAGTCAGTCTGATTTGACCAACAAGGATGTTGGACTATTTTCTGCATTCCATGTACTTCTTGCTCATTACAACTTCCCCTCCCAGCAGCAAATACTCCTTCCCCATGTTGCTGTTGTTGGCACTTGCAAAAAATGAAAATACATAAATAGGCCAAATTTAGGTTTCCCTGGAAAGTACACCACTGCTTAAAATCCCTGTTATTTCATACAATAATACTGAAGTTATTTAATTTAAAAGTCTAAATTTACACCTTGTAAGTCACTCTGGATGCATTCTCATCAAGCAGAAGAAAGTAGTGGCTACTGCATTCCTACTGAATCCTCAAATTACTACCACAAACGCTAAAAAGGGAAGAAAAGTGAGCATGCCCAAAGAACATCCCTATGGTGCTATTAGCACCATATCCGTTATGAAGAAGACTGAAATGCAGGAAAGGAAGAGAAAGTTAATCCATATAACTGATCCAAAATACCTTTAAGAACCCCCAGAATCTGTCTATACTCTTCTGTTAATACTGATTTTCCATAAAATAGAAACTTAAGAAATACTTCTCTCACCTAGTTACACACACATCACATTTAACTAGCAATAGGACAAATGAAGAAGTAGATACTAAATTGGTAAGCTTTACAGAGTTAAGATGTACACCAACACCGATCATGAAGCAAATAATCTCAAGTGCAAAAACACTCAAAACTATTAATAGCCACGACAATCTTCCCAATTAAGTTTCCTTCTGTCCAGCAACCAAAAGGAATAGAGTCAACAATTCTCAGCATTAAATGATTTGTGAATATCTAAAGGAAGGTGTTATTTTCTCACCTGTCACTGACTGCAAAAGTGAGAAATTTGAAGACAATACCACAGTTAGGTTCTAATTAGACTTCACAGTTGCAAAAAAACCGAAAAAACAAACAAAAAAACCCCTCCAACTCCCCCACAAAAAAAAAAAAAAAAAAAACAACAACAAAAAAAAAAACCAAACAAACAAAAAAAAAACCACCACCAAAAAACCCACAAAACCCTGAAGAAGTTTTATCTGAAATTCTTTTCTTGGAAAAAAATCTAGTGAAAATTAATCAAATCCAGTAATTCACAACCCACACCTAACGGTACATTTCCCCCACGCAGAAGCAAGTTCAACAGAGGTATATAGAGAAAAAACACAAACGTGTGTTTTCGTGACTGTTTGCCCTCCTTCTGCGAAGAGATTTTTTTTTTTTTTTAACGGCACAAATAAGTGTTCGCGAGGAAGTTCTCCCGCAACACACAGCACCTCCACCGACGAGGCGCGGCAGCCACACTTCCAGCGTCCCCGACGCCCAGGTCGGCCCCGGCCCGCCCCCCGGAGCCCTGTTTACGGAGCGGGAGGAAGCCAGCGCGGTGCCCCGCTCACAGCGCCCGCCGGGCAGCGCCGCCCGCCCCCCGAGCGCCCGCCCGCCCCCGCCCGCCGGGGGGGAAGCCCCCGCCCGCGGGACGGGGCGCGGAGCACGGCAGTGCAGCCGCCACCTCGGCCGCCCCCCGGCCCGCGCCGGCCCCACTCACCGCGGCGGCGGCCGTGCGGCGCGGCGCGGCGCGGCGGCAGCGTCTTGCCCGCTCCCTCCCCATGCACGGCGGCGCCGGCCGGGAGACGCAGCGGCAGCTCCGCGCCGACCCGCGCTCTGGCCGCTGCCTCCGGTTGGGCGGTGCTCCCGCCGCCCACGTCATCGCGCGGCTGCGGGCGGGGCGGGTCCCGCCGGGCTCCCCGGGCCAGGCGCGGCCGCCCCGCGCGGGGCTCGCCGTGCCGGGGGGGGCGGGGTGTCCCTCGGCCCGCAGGGACGCCGTGTGGCCGCGGGGCAGGCGCGGCGCAGCTCTCCCTCGTGGGGAGAGGGAGGCGGCAGCCCTCTCGTCACGGAATCACGGCATACTCTGAGTTGGAAAGGGCAACGGGACGCGCACGGATCATCGAGTCCCAGCTCTTGGCCCAACACGGTACCACCCCCGAGAGTCACATACGTGCTTGAGAGCGTGATCGAAACTCGTCAGGAGCTCTGTCGGGCTCCGTCGGCGCTGGAGAGGGCACCAGGGTTTTGTCAGCGCGAGAAGCGGAACCGCTGCCGAGCAGGCGGGCGCTGGTGTTCGCCCCGCTGCCTGTTCCACGGTCGGAGTGCGCAGCAAGGGCTTCTTGTCTCACAGAAGCCTCCTCCGTCTGTAGGAGCCCACTGAGGTGAAAGCTGGACGCGGTGAAGCGAAGGGCTTTGGACTAGCGAGTGTGAGGGACAGATCTGGCCTTGTTCAGCCGTGGTAAACAAGCAGTGCGTCTTTGCTGTGGTCTGGCTGCACAGTAGTAGAAGTGTGTTAGCTGGGCCAAAGAAAAAATGTACGGTTGTTTTTTAAGCAAAGTGTGTGTGTGTCTGCTACTTCTGTCCCACCTCCTCCGATTTACTGCACAGTTCTGACTTCTGAAATGCACACTTTTCTGTCTCTTTCTGTGTGATGAGTTTGTTTCTTGTTTTCTCGTCCGTTCCAAGTAAACCTTGAAGCTTCACTTGAAAGCTCAACAACTGGGTTGTCTGTTTGACAAAGGAAACATACAAGTTGGGACAGGGAAGAACTAAAAAGCCATGTAAAAGTTTGATGGATGATGAGTCTCAGGCTGCTAGCAGGCTCACGCTCAAGACATGCATGCTTTCAAAGCAGGCTGTTACGTGTCAGCTAGCAATTTAGTACTGTCAAAATGTAGTTCTTTCAGAACAATCTTACTTTGTCATGTCACTGTCATTTCTATGATGTGATGCATGGTTTTTTGCTCTGTATAGAAGAAAAGAGTATGCCCATGTGCTATAACATCATCTCACAGGTCTCATGTCCTGTAAGATCATCTCACAAAATCTAGGCCGTTTCAGAAACTAGAAATTATATCAGTGGGTACATTGCTTTGTTTTTATGGAATGTGCAGTGTAAAGAATACCTGGTGATTTTGAAATAAAGTCAATTACAGCATGTTTTCTTTTATAATGTCCAGTACTTCATCTCAAAGAAAGTTTCTGTGGTATTATAATTATATCCTATAATAATTTGCTTTTCATGTTTAATGTCTGTTGGAGGTTAGGTTTGTTCCTTCTTTCTCTAAAGAATTTTTTCCCCATAAGTTACCAAGGAGACCAAGTGTTGGATACTTGAGAGTACTTAACTGAGAGGTGGACAAAGTTGGAAGAGGGAGATAACGCAGGTAAAAGACAGAGCTTGAGGCAGCTGCGGGCTCTTCTTTTTCCAGCGTTCGGGGAGAGTGGGAACGGCTGTTGCTGGCTGGAAGAGTTTCACTGTGGCCAAAGGGATCCAGTCCTGGGAAATCTACTATCACCGATTCGGCCTGAATCCTGAGTTTTCTCTGCCACCCGCGGGAGCTGGGCCAGGCTCTGCCTCGCCTTCGGCTTCTTCGGCGCTGCTCCTCTTGCTACAGTGTGACCCTGCACCCCCTGCGCTGCCGGGACATCCTGCCCCTGCCTGCCGGGACACCCTGCCATCCCAGCTACCAGCCCGGGACTTTTCCACTGTTTCAGCTTGGTGCTCTGAGGATCCTGCAGGGACACCGAAACCAAACTGCCCTGGGTTTTGTGAAACAAAGCCCTCAAGGTTCTTGGTACTGTTTTCTTTTGTTATTAATGCTGTAGTTGTTTGGTGGGGGGTTGTGGTTTTTTTGGTTTTGTGTTTTTTTGTGTGTGTTTGTTTGCTTTGTAATACATACTAGTAAAGAACTGCTATTCCCATTTTCCAAATCTTTGCCTAAGAGCCTCTGATTGTAAATTTATAATTGAAAAAGAAAAAAAGGGGTGGAGGGGGGGTTTACACTCTCCATTCCAAAGGAAACTGCAGCTGGTTTTTTTTATTAGCTGGCAGATACCTGTCTTTCCAAACCAAGACAATGTCTCTTCTCAGTTTGCAGTGTGGAAAACTCACACAAAATGCTGCAGTGACACTGGAAACTTCTTCCAAGCAGAGATAGGAAAGAAACTCCAAAATAAAAAGATTCCGATGCCTCCCAAAAAAAATTACCTAATATGCCACTGATATCCAGGCAACTCAAAACATAGGGGGTGTCACGTACTACATTAGTTGTGCTCACTGCACAACCTAAGACTCTGCTTGTCAAGATTTCTGTGGACAGACTCCTGCAAATGCAACGAATTCAACTGAAATAGATGACAAATCCGTATATTGTTAAGTTTCAGTGGTTTGTCAGGGTCAGGTGTAGTTAGACCTGCAAAATTTCTTCGCCTCTGGAGTGATAAAGCACACTCACTTGCTTCGATTTTGGAATTCCAATCTGTGTTAGGACTCCAAACATTTTAGTGTATCTAATGGTGCCTGGCATTCTTGCCTTCTATTATAATCATACATGTTTTAGTATAACATAGTGAAAAACAGTATTGTCCTATGAAATATCCTTTTTCATTAGCCTGTTCAGCATTTTTCATTACTTTCATCAGAGTTCCTGCTACTACATCAATTTTCAACAAATCCTTTAAAAGGTAGATATCTGCATTCAAAAATTCTGAACATCTCAGGTTCACATCTAACTACCATTTAAGCACCCCCCCACTTCCCGTTTTCTTTTATAAATGATCACAGAGTGTCCATACATTTGCATGTTAATATGCTTGGACGCAAGTGTCAACCTGTGGCAGGGAGTTGAAGGACTGTTTATCTCTTTACTGTTCACAAATTTCATTTTGCATATTCACACTGTGTCAATACCCTCGTGTGTAGGGTGTAGTAACACAGGCATAACCACAGAATCCAAAAACAAGGATGCCAAACAGCAAATTTAGTAAACATATCCCCAAACAATGGACAAAAATACCACTAATTATACACAAAACATTATTTCTACAGGACATGTAGCAGCTTCAAATTTAGTTTGCTTTTCAAAGCAAGTTACAAACTTGCCATCTGTGTAAAAGGCTTAGTTTTACTTACTTGATTACTTCTGTGTTCCAAATTCTGAGATTAGTGTGCTGGCTAGGAAATAGAATTTGTTTCATTTTCATGTTCAAAAAGCTGAAAATTACAGAAATAGTTTCATAGTAGTTCCTTCAAAAATTCTCATAGTTGTCCTCTGATTTATCATTTTCAGCTGAAATTAAAATCCAAGCAAATTCTCTGTACAGAAGTAGGGAATTATTTGCAAAACCTTTGCAAATTACAACACCAAGGAAGTTACTTATTTTAGTCAAATCTATGAAGTCACACTGCATGTATTTCACTTTTCTTTCTAGTTTTGTAGGATATAAAATTCGTACTGTTTAGTAAGTACATATGTCATAATGTTTTTTCTCCTTTTCTTTGTGTAGTAGGCCCTGCCTTGTAGAAAAACATGTTTTGGTTTAAAAGCCATGCTTTTCCTTTAAATACATGGCACAAAGAAGGATCCTACAGGAAATGTTTTCATTTTTTATAGTCATTCACTGAAACATATTTCCTGAAGTTGTATGAGTGATTACCTCCTTCCTGGAGGAGAATTCAAGAAAAAGCACCTGTAAAAAAGCACAGGTTTGTCTATGACTTCGCTTGCAAAATGACACACTTCTAATTCATCTGCTTTGGGAAAATATAACTTAGGAAAAGATGACATCTCTTGGCTTTGAGGGCCCCAACAGCAAGCACAAGGTTGTTCCTTTCCAGACATCCATTTGATACGTCTTCCTCTTAGAGACAATAGAAAGTACCTAAAAATACCTTTTGTGATGCATTTCTGCAAAGACGGCTTTTGGAGCATATACCTAAAAATGAAAAAGGTACTGCTGGAGACACTAAATTGTACCCTCATTGCTGTTCCTGGTGGAAGATGCACTTCTTTGTCAGCTCCTTCTCCAACAGCCCACTGTGTTCTTGATCAGGTACAAAATACCGCATTACATGACAATCCCATAGGAAAAAAAAAACTAAAAACCCAAAACAAACATGGAAAAAGCCTTACAAGAACAGGCATTCATTCAATTGCTGAGCAAGTAAAAAGCACTCAGAGACTACAGTGAATAATGCAGAACAGTGACTTCTATAAGCCAGAGGAATAGAATCAGGTAATGCTTCCTGTGTGTCCAAAACTGCCCTGTTTCCTTTCCCAAAAGTTTCCAGGAGCAGGATAAGTGATAAAAGGAGAAGACAGAGAAGCCTGCTTTGTAGCCCAGTGACCAGGAATAGTACTCTGCCTGGCAGATTCTTTGTTTGTATGAGATATAGGTGTGCCAGATGTCCAGTAGCATTAATTCTTGGATTAAAAAGGATTGGATAGCAGTATTGCTGTATTTCTTCTAAATATGGTAGCATAGTCAACCACGTGTAGTGCAAGAGATTTTCATCTGCACCTTTAAAAATGAATTGTTCCAGTCTTGTGGATTTCAATAATTTCTGATAAGTTTTCTGCAAATAAAGATTAAATGTTTTGCTTATTTACTGTTTAATGAAGCTAATTGCCTCATGTGAGTAGTAAGGCCTGCACTGTTCTCCCTACTGCTTGTGGCTCTATTAAATGTTGCAATCCTTTGAATGCTCTCATCCACGTGGCACAGGTTGGTGTGGATCTGACATGGAAATGGAGTAAATTAATTTCTTGCCAAGTTAGTTGAGTCACAATGGAGAAGCAGCATGGGATTTCCTTTTAAGGAACATGTGCCTTTCTCTTGTTAGAGGATAAAACCTAGTGTGCAGCCAACATTTTGTAGCTGGAAAAAGCAGGCAGGCATGTAAGCACAAGCATTTGGTTTAAGTGTAGATCTTCAAAATAAATTTTTGAAATGCAGTGCACTGACGGGAAATGGCTTGGTATAAATGGTATTATGGAGAACCACAAATTTACTGTCACTCTGTGACTTTTTTGCTTAGTAACCATTTAGGTATACTAGTACCACAGAGTGAGTACAACGGTCAGTAAATCTGAATTTCTACTCAAAATCTGCTAACAGAATAAAATAAAACAAAAGTAATAAAACTGCAGCCTGAGGTTGAAGGAGAACCTTCAAGCATACACACTGAAGTCTCAGCTTGCAGTGCTTGTTAGTGGTTCTGCTGTCAGAAGTCCTAGTGATTGCAATACAAATGCTTCAGGAGTCCATCAGTATGCCAGGTCTCCATCAAGTAAGAGTTTCTTTCCTGAGTTTTGCTTGCATAGATTCTGTTTTGCTTTGCTTTCCCTTTCACCTTTAAAGCAGGGTATCTTCTGTGCGTAAATGGTGTCTAAATACAACAACGTGTGGATTCGTCTTGGGTTTGCATGGCCAAGTTTTGGTAGTGGGGGAGCGACTGGCTTCTGTCATATTGTGCTGGAAGCTTCCTCCATGTCTGGTAGAGCCAGTGTCAGACATCTTCAAGATGGACATGCTGCTGGCTGAGGCTGGGTCAAGCAGAAATGGTGGTAATGCCTTTTGATAACATATTTAAGAAGGAGAAACAGTTATTGGGCAGATGTAATTGCAGCCAGAGAAGGGCAGAGTAAGAAGAGGAACAGCTCTGCAGAGAGTCAGTGAAGAAGGGGAGATATGAGATATGAGATGCTCCAGACACTGGAGCTGGGATTCCCCTGAAGCCCATGGTGCAACTCATGGTGCAACTCATGGTGAGGCAGCTGTGCTCCTGCAGCCCATGGAGGACGACATGGATGCAGAGATCCACCTGTAGTTTGTGAAGGATACCCACACCAGAGCAGGTGGATGCCCAAAAGAGGCTGTGACCCCGTGGGAGGCTTGTGCTGGAGCAGATCCTGGCAGGGATCTGCAGACTCAGGGAGAGGAGCCCTCACTGGAGCAGGTTTCCTGCTAGGACTTGGGACCCTGTGAGATCTCATGCTGGTGCAGGCTGTGCCTAATGGATTGCACCCGTGGAAGAGTGACACACATTGCAGCAGGTCATGGAGAACTGTTGTTGGCTGTGAGATGAGCTCCCACTGGAGAAATTAATAGGGAATCAGCTCCTGTGGGAGGCACCCCTTGCTGGAGCACAGGAAAGACTTCTCTCCCTGAGCACTGGGAGAAAAAAAATTGATGAACTGACCACAACCCCCATTCCCCTTCTGCCTGCACCACTGCAGGAGAAAGTAGAGCTAGGAAGGAGGAAAGTGTTTCTAAGATTTGTATTATTTCTCATTCTCCTGATCTGATTTTCTTGGTAATTGTCTTGGTTTGGGAAGACAGGTACCTGCCAGCTAATAAAAAAAAAAACAACTGCAGTTTCCTTTGGAATGGAGAGTGTAAACCCCCCCTCCACCCCTTTTTTTCTTTTTCAATTATAAATTTACAATCAGAGGCTCTTAGGCAAAGATTTGGAAAATGGGAATAGCAGTTCTTTACTAGTATGTATTACAAAGCAAACAAACACAAAAAACCCCCCACCAAACAACTACAGCATTAATAACAAAAGAAAACAGTACCAAGAACCTTGAGGGCTTTGTTTCACAAAACCCAGGGCAGTTTGGTTTCAGTGTCCCTGCAGGATCCTCAGAGCACCAAGCTGAAACAGTGGAAAAGTCCCGGGCTGGTAGCTGGGATGGCAGCGTGTCTCGGAAGGCAGGGGCAGGATGTCCCGGCAGTGCAGGGGGTGCAGGGTCACACTGTAGCAAGAGGAGCAGCGCCGAAGAAGCCGAAGGCGAGGCAGAGCCTGGCCCAGCTCCCGTGGGTGGCAAAGAAAACTCAGGATTCAGGCCGAACCGGTGATAGTAGATTTCCCAGGACTGGATCCCTTTGGCCACAGTGAAACTCTTCCAGCCAGCAACAGCCGTTCCCACTCTCCCCAAACGCCGGAAAAAGAAGAGCCCAAGAGCCCAAGAGCCCGCAGCTGCCTCAAGCTCTGTCTTTTACCTGCATTATCTCCCCCTTCCAACTTTGTCCACCTCTTTGTTTCGGTTAAGTACTCTCAAGTGTCCAACACTTGGTCTCCTTGGTAACTTATGGGGAAAAAATTCTTTAGAGAAAGAAGGAACAAACCTAACCCCCAACAGTAATAAATTCAACTAATGACCAAATTCAGTCTGTTTTGCCTGAGATGGTAATTAGTTTGTGACCTCTTACTGACTTCATCTCAAATTGTGAACATTTCACTATTTTTTCTCTCCCATGTCCAGTTGTGAAGGACAGTGTTAGAGTAGCTTTGGTGGATACCTGGTATTCAGCCCAGATCAACCCTCCACTGAATTTAAAAGGTTTTCGGTTCTACTGTTATACAAATTGTATTCATATTCATAATAAAGATAAATTAAAGTGCCTTCCATGGTCTACCTCTATCACTCGGAAAATAACTTATGAAAAAGAAGTTGTCTTTGAAAATCCCATGGGAATAGGAAAGTCTACTAGATTGAAACCTCTCAAAACAGATTTTGGAGGGACCAGGGTCCATTTTTTCTTTTGAAAAATCAAAGCAAAATCACCTTATCCTTCCTTACCTTAGTCAAGTATGGGAAACAGCCTGCTTCCCTCATATACACAAACTAGTATTTCTCTATTCATTCTTGGAGCTTCCAGATATTTAAAGGGACTCAGAAATTGATCAGAAATACTCTAATGCATAATTATAGGTTTTCAGTTCATGTGCATACCTTCTCCTCAGGACTCTTAAGACTTCATTGTGTACAGTGTTCACAACTGCATAATGACCGACCTGGCATCAATTTGTGGAAAGTAAGGTTGTTCTTTCAATAGTGTTTTCACATGTGTACATATATTAGAATTTTTTTCTTATGTCTCAAGACATGAATGGAGATTTAGATGAGAACATCTGTTACGGATTTTTAGAATTAATATTTCTAGAAGTTAATTGTATACTGATTAATAATATCTAATATTAAATGCAATGGACTATGCAGCTCTGTCCATATTCTTTTACCATGCATTCTTATGGAAAGTTAACTTTCCTGATCTTGTTTGGCAGCAGTTATCTATCTGAAAGCCAGGAAGCCTCAAAAGTTAATGTCGATGTAAATTCATTTCCATCAGTAGTGTTTCATCCTGTTGGGTTTGGAATTTTTTTTCTTTAGTGCTATTTTATCTGTTGTGTAATTTAATCTGCTGCAGTGTAGCAGGATGTGCATGTGATACAGCTAGAAACTAAAAGGACAAAAAACAACACAATGGGGTAACAAAAATTCTTTTAAGGTCAACTGTTGAGGTTTTTGAATTTCCTCACTTGGGAGCTCAACTTTTATGAAATTTTTATTATTTTTATTAATTTGTTTGTTTGTTTTTAATTCTGAAACACATTTAAGATACAATTACTAAGCTACTTGGATGCAATACAGAAATCAATGTCATGAAACTGAACCAAGTGTATCTTGCACATTTTCCTAACTGCCTACTATACTCACACCAATCACCAGAGACCTTATTGCGGGTTCTTGAATTTAGCATGGAGAAGAGAAGGCTTCAGGGAGAAGTCTTCAGGGAGACTTTATAGCAGCCTTCCAGTTTTAGCAACCTTCCTGTAAAGGAGTCTTACAGGAAGACTAGAGAGAGACTTTTTACATGGCCATGTAGTGACAGGACAAGATGGCTTTAAACTGAAGAATGTAGGTTTAGATTAGATATTAAGAAAAAATTCTTTACCATGGGAATACTGAGGTGCTGGAACAGGTTTCCCAAAGAAACTGCAGATGGTCCAACCCTGGAAGGGTTCAAGGTCAGGTTGGATGGGACTCTGACCAACCTGGTATTGTGAAAGATTCCCTATAGGGGCATTAGAACTAGATGACTTAATGTCTTTTCAAACCCAAATTATATTATGATTCTGTAAGAGCAAGAAACTTTAATATACACACTCAAATACGTAAACAAGGAACTTCAATGAAAAACTCAAAGTGAAAAATTTGTTTGTAGTTCATTTTCCCACGTGGTATTCTCATCTTAATATTTCACAAGGAAGCAAAGACATTAAATTTCAGTTTTATTTCTACTCAATTTTACTTCTGATTGACAGTAGGCAGTAACAGCAAGTTGTGTTTTGATTCACAGTCCTGGAAAAGGCTGAGCAGAGTTAAAAATCAGAAACCTATTCCAATCCAAAATACGATGATAAAAACATGCAGTCTTCTGATTCTTCAAATGTGCTAAGCAATTGTTGCTCAAATGAAAATAGATGTGAGACCTTTTGCTTTATCAATATTTCTGAAAAAGTTACTTCAGGAAAAAGCTAGATAAAAGTGTTGGTATCAAATGTCCACACTGGCAAAACTGTAACATTCAAATATTTTATGTTAAAAATAAATTATTAGGTATCTTTAGCATAGCTGTTTTGCTTTTGAATCTTTTGGCCAATTTCAGTTAAAACTAGGAGTATGGGGTTTTTACAAAGAAGTAAATTCCTAGTCTGGATTCAAAAAGATGCGCTGCTATGGATCACTGCAAATCTGCTAAGAGGCAATTCTAAGAGAGAAGCCTGTCCCACATGCCACCACTTTGGTAACACAACTTTCATTAATTAATAGTGGGATCAGGCTCTACATAATTTAACAACTTAACCCTTAACTACTACTGATTTTCACTATTGCTTTGGAGTTACATTGGGACAAACAAAATCAAACCCATGTCAAATAGCTCTTTTCTTCTCCTCCCTTATTTCTGACTTCCAGTCAGATCTGTTAAAGATTTTTCTTTGTAATTAAAACAATAAATCAAATGCAGCTCTTTTAATTTCCTATATTAAAAAAGTACCCAGCAACTATAAAATTTTAAAACATTGATTTTTTTGTTCTAGTCTTTATAGGATAATGGAAATAAACTACATACTGGAGCTCTGTGGGAGAGTGTTTCTGAATCTAGAAATTGCTTCCATTAACTCCTTTTCTTGGGGGAGGAAGATTTTTAGATAAGCCATTCCAGTAAGTATTCCCTGACAATGAGGTACACATGCAAAATAAAGCACAAAAGCTCTCCCTAGGGCAAAGAATATGTATCACTTGCCATTAAGCTTCCTCAAAGCTTAGTTTATAAAAGATAGTGTCAAGGTAGTTGTACCTCAGGCAGAAACAGGAGTTAACTTGATCCTTCCAGGGAGTAGCTTCAGAGTGTGTCATTCCCAAGATACCTTTCATGTGAAGGACCGAAGCAATTAGATTTGTTTATCTAGTTGCTTCAAAGAGTAGAACTAGTTCTCACCCACAGAAATGAAGGAAAGCTATTTGTTGTGGTTTTCACTCAATGCCGAGCAATGTTCAGTCTGGCATTCCCAGGACCAGAGAAGCTGCAAGAGTACCCTGCAGCTCTGGCACTGCCTTCAACACAGCTAGACCTGTGGAGGAAACCCAGTACTCTGAGATGAGTCACAGGTGTCCAACCCTCCTGGTTTTGAATATCTTCTATTCTGCTTCCTCTGCTGCTACAGAATTGAGTCAGCTACAGACGGAGAGCCTAGAGCTACCAAAAAACCCAGACAGATATTTTTCATTACCAGAAATTGTGACAACAGGAGCCAGTTTCTTCTTAAGAGATGCTGCAGCAGGAAACAGAAATAAATATTCTTCTGATCTGTGGAGAGATTACCATTCAGTAAATGGCAGAGGAAGCAAATGGAAAATATTGCAAAGGGAATGGCTTTTACTTGGAACTGCCACTGTTCTGCTTACCCTCAAAAGTGAAACTAACAAGCCCCACACAGAGCTATTTGAGTTTAATATTTGGCTAGCAGCTGCAGTAACACCAGAAGTAAATTGTCATGAGAATGGTGGGTGAGATACAACTGCTGAACTACTGTGCTTAGCATCTGTGTGTCTTGATTTGTTATATGAGCTGCTGCTGCCAAAATATGCTGGCAAGGGTTGGGTTGGTTGTTTTTTTTTTATTCCCTATGAAATGCTAGTGGGCTAAAGAACAATGTTTAAAAATAGCTTTAAACATTTTAAATATTAACAGATAATTAAAACAGTAGCACAGTTACATTAGTTTCTTCAATGGTGTGCTTCTATGTCTTTGTGAGTTTTATTCCTCAAACTGCTTCATTGAAAAGCAAGAAGCTAAAAAGTAGTATCTAATCCTCAAAGCTCCTTCTCTTAAGCTAACCTTGTCTTTGTGCTGGAGATAGTCTTTGCAGTAGCAATGGTAGACACCTTACATGATGAAATGCAGTAAGGGTTTTCACCAGTGGAAAGTTAACGACAGAAACCCCCACAGTATTGATAAACACAACATCAGGTTGGCTTCCATAACAGCAAGTCCTAAAAGAGTAAAGTCTTTCAATCTCATAGGACTGGAGCTTTATATCAGGATTTTATCTTGTACAATTCAGACACATAGGACTTATAAGAATGTGCTCATTGTCCATTTAGTAGCATATTTCACCAGTTTTAAAGCAGCCCATACATGTTAGTGCCAGTCAGCAAGAAACTTAGATTTTGAGTGTTGGATTTAGTTTCCTTTCTTGCTCTCCTTTAAAACTCAGAGGATTCAGCCAAAAGACCATTACTTTTCAAGATGGCAAGCCTTCAAGGAGACTTCTGAGATGGAAAAGATGAGGACAATGCTTTGTTTCCACAGCAGGAACTTTTAGGGCAGATTTAGTTAGAAGAAATCCAATCTGTCTTTTCACTTTTCTATTTCAGAAACCCTGGACGAAAATCACTGTAGTGAGGCGGATCAGAGTCTAGTGGAAAAAGAGAGGAAGCTGTCTGGATGAGTGGCCAGGGGGACAGCCTGCAGAGGATTCTGTGTACCTACAGGGAACAGAGAAATGAAATTATGCAGAAACTCGAGCCTCACTGCAGCATGGTGGGGACTGTTCTTCCAGCTTGTACAATGAAGCAAAGACCATGGATCTAACAGAAGTGAAAAGAGATCAGTGGAGAAAGTTAACCACAAGTAAAACTGGCAGAATTTAGTCTTTAGAGGTAGACAAAATAAACCAAACAAATTCTGTGAACAAAACAAAAGAAAGAACATAAACTTCACCCAAACAAACAAACAAACAAACAGACAAACAACCACCACCCTCAAACCAAAACCAACATTAAAAAAAGACCAAAAATAAGCCAGGGAGATTCAGGCTTGTAGAGCCCAAAGAAGCTTATAGCCATCATAGAATGAGGCAAATGTTTGCACAGACCTGAGATTCCATGAATCTTGATATTTTCTAGTCCAGCTCCCTGTGGGATACAAATGAGTCACTTCATTCTTCTCTACCACTGGCACAAAAACAGTTCTTCAAAACATAGAATTTAGAACAGAGGATAAAAATGCGTGAAGCCAAGAATTACGTTACATATAATACAAACAATGTACCTTTTTATATTTATATGCCTATGACTTGGCAATAACAATTCAAATTGTAAATCAATTAGTAGCATTGTTATTGTCTGGAGAAGACATAAGGCAGAGGAAATCAGTGAGAGACTTCACTGAAATCTGGAAAGATGTGAAAAGAGAAGTTTCAGACAAGTTCTTTCATAGCAGCTCTTTCTTTGAAAGTGATTCAGTGAAGAAAATGCCATGAACATAAATATGATTAAGTTTTCACTCCATGTATCAGTTAGGCAAGTGACAATTTTGGTAATTTCTTGTATTTTCCTTACAATGTCTCAATAGCTATTCAACAATTTCTGACAAAAATTGCTCTTTTCTGTGCAAACTTGTGAGACTGAGAAGGGAAAAGAAGGGTAATAGGATTCTGCAATCTCCTTGTCCTTGGCTGTTAGTTATACTCTCTTTTTGCTTCTTACTGTAAATTTCAAGTTTTAAAAAAATCTGCTAACAATACTTATTTAACTCTGCAAACTGAAACAGATGTTCATTCTTTATTTGTACTTTAAACTGAAATGAAGAAAACCTTTTTGGGCAGCTGCCACATCCAGTTTCTGGTGGTGAGCATTAGACTAGCCCTCCTCATCCTCTTGTTGAGTAAGAAACCGTTAAGAAGCCTGAGCCTTGTCTAATAGCCTGTTCTTCTAAGATGCTCTATATAGCGTGGAAAAAGCCAGATCTTTCAAAACAGGTCTTCACTTTGAATTCATACATCATTGCCTAGAAAAGTCTAGAGCAAGATCTTGACACAGTTTCAAGGCAAAACTTGCTACTGACATTAACTGTGAAGGGTCCTGCAAACATGGCTGCCCTCCTGAGCCTGTTGCATTTTGTAAAATGGGATGTCATTGACATGTAGTGATGATCATTGGAATCAAGCCCTTAATCCTACTAGGTCATCCATAGTTAAGCACCAGATACCTCACATGGATCAGTCTCCACAAGGCCCTACAGATTTTCACCATGGGCTCACTGTTGAAGGAGTACTGATGTTTGTTGTGTGAACAGCACAGCAGAGGCTGCCAGGGAAGAAGCATGGCCAAACTGGTACTGAGACTAGGGAGTGGCTATGTGGCAGACATACAGCATGAGGACAAATGTGCAAAGACACAGCCTACTTCTGTGTGCTCACCTGTGCAGCGCAGTTGCTACTTCATTTCCATGGGCACCCAGCCACTGTTCATCCTCATGTAAAGAGTTTATTTTGGCCTTTGTTTTCTTGTGGCTACACACTTGATAAATCCCGCTGTAAACGAGGTTTCCTCTGTGGGTCTCATTGCCACATACACACACGGAGTTATTTCTATAGTCTCTAATACACAGGGAATACAGCTTTAGGCACTCTTATTAGTGCACATACATAATCCTACAGTTCCAGGAAGGAGATTAGCACTAACACCTGACATCCATTGCTACTGATTTACTACAAATCATCCTAACAGTTCTGCTTGTAACAGTGTCACAACTCAGTTTTTATCTAGTCCAAGTGCTATTTGGACATTGTGCTGCTGTGACACAGTGCGTGACTTACTTCTGTTACTCATTCAATGCCGTCACCATGCAGTTCAGCCCACACACGCTCTTCCCTGCAGGACTTTCTGTCTTTTTACCCCTCTCACTGACAACAGGTTAAAGGTGTTTTTCAGAGCTTGTCAGTGTTGCTCAGAGAACAGGCACAAGGAAGACACTATATATACCTCATCATGAATGTTCTTTTAAGATACAGCTTGCCAAAACCTAAGCAGTAACTGCAAAAGAAGCTCCTTCCACATTTTTATTTTCTTTAGAGTTGCCCTGACGGAGTTGTGTGTCTCACTTGGGATCCCTTAGGAGCCAGATTAAATAGAAGTGAATGTACATCAAATGTACAAAATAAAAGCGTGGAGATGGCCATATAGTATTAAAAAAAACCAAAACAAAACAAAACAAAAACTCCTATACAAAATTATGCATCCTGAAAACTGGTTCTCTTTTTTTTTTTTTTTTTTGCCTCTGGTTTTTGTCTCAGGAGTATGACTGAAAAACAGGGAAGTGAATGTCAGAATTTACAAGCAGAGAATTATGCCCCTGTGGACTGAAACAAAACCCATTTCACCCATGGGGAAGAGGAAGAAGAGAAAAAGTATCTATGCTCTGGCAGTAACAAAACACCATTTTGAAAACATTACCCAAGACAGCCATGTACTTACTGTCTTGGCCTAGCTAACTTACCTACTTGTGTGCTTCCCCAGACAGTTATGGCTTCTAGCCATGTGCCTTTGGTAAAGTGCACTGACTTGGAATTAAACAATTTTGTTTCCAATATAATCTCTTCTACTCCACAAGCTGTCCTATATCAAGTTACCATGATTTTTCTGACATAACCATAGAAGGTGCAGTCAAACTACAATCATAGCATCACAGAAGAAAGTTTGACAACAGGTATTACAAAACTGGCAGGAGATGCAAGGTAAAGGCATATTTTACAAATACTTTTCACATCACCAATGTGACTACCACTCTCATGGGACTGCACCTGCAGTGCTGCATCCAGCTCTGGGGATCCCAACATAAGACCTGGACCTCTTAAGAGCAAGTCCAGAGGAGGCCCACAGGAAAGATCCGAGGGTGGGAGCACCCCTCCTCTTTATGAGGACAGGCTGAGAGAGTTGGATTTGTACAGCCTGCAGAAGATTCTGTGGAGACCTTATAGCACCTTTAAGTCAGTACCTAATGGAACCTAAAGGAAGGCTGGAAAGAAACTTTTTAAAAGGGCATGTAGTGACAGAACAAGTGGTGATGGCTTTAAACTGAAAGAGGGTATGTTAAGATTAGCTATTAGGAAGAAATTCCTTACTGTGAGGGTGGTGAGCTGCTCTAACAGGTTGCCCAGCATAGCTGTGGATGCCCAAAACCTGGAAGTGTTCAAGGCCAGACTGAATGGGTCTTTGAGCAACCTGGTTGGGGGATGGTAGAACTAGATGATCTGTAAGGTCTCTCCCAACCAAAACCATTCCGATTCTATGAGAGCCGTTCAGCCAAAGGGATTAACTAAATTACTGATGGATTGTTCAAAGACTACAGGATTATTCATGTGCAGCTTATCATTTCAAATTCAAGTTACCTGAGTGTTACTCTGATATGGATAGACTGAGATGAAAGATGTGTCTCCTTGTAACTATCTTTACCATAAAGTCTGTGCTACCAACACTGAATTTTTTTCACCAAAAATTCATTTCCTCTATCCAGCTCTAAAATTATCTTACTTCCTTGTGTGATCAGACCACCAAAACAGATATCAATTGCTGTTTTGCTGTCAAACAATCAGCTTTTATCTGCAGGATTTCCTTCTAATAAGTACTTGTCCCAGAATATGAAGGCCAAATAATTTTAAGAAAACTCTTACCTAAAACCTCCCCTGGAATTGTTACTATTTCTCCAAACAGTGAATGTTCTGGAAGAATGTATTCATTTCACATACCTTTATTTTTCTCTGTAAGGCAACAAGCAAATTCAGAGTTGCAGAAAATGTTGTGCTGTACAGCTATGCAATTTGCAGCAGGGCTAAGGCTTACCAGTCCAATTTTAACATTGAGGTTAAGTTCAGGTAATTGTGTGACAATTATTGCTGAAGATTCTGCTGCTTGGGCAACTTATTGCTGTCTCTATGCCTGGTGCAACTGGAACACTTGAAAAACGCACAGCTTTATATTTAAGCTTAAAAATAATAAAGCTTTTCATTTTTGAAGTTGTGACAATACTTTAAGATTTTTATTTAAGCAAATTTTGGAAACTGGAGCTGTGGCACAAACTTGAATCTTTAATTAAGGTAAGCTTTATATTGTTATTCTAGTGGCTTTTAATCTTAGTTTGTATATTTCACCTTTTGGATCAGTGGCACCTTGTATTTAGGGTAATTTTATTTCATAAAGTTTCTAGCTTTTTCATTACATAGTGACAGAGGGGAGCAAGGTAAATTCTTTCAGGCCTACATCCTTTTTCCAAGTTGAAATGTAAAAAAAATAGAGTCAAGTTATTTTATTTAATTTTCCATTGTTTTATTTAGGAGTTCTTTGCTGCAAGTCAAATTTTGGAAAGCTAGTAAAAGATAAGAATGGCTTCACCCTTTCCCTTCCTCCCTCTCTGGCAACTCCCAAAGCTGTTTTTTTGATGTATCAATTCAAGACAGCCATTTATGTTATGAAGGGCTCAGGAAAGAACTCCAGGCTCTTTTTTCCCCAGTTGTTGTCTGTTTTGCTTTAAAGGGAAGTAAAACCTTATTTAGGAAAAAAATACCTTATTTTTTCAAATCACGTCTGACAGATTGCAACAAGAACAAAGTACAGTAAAAAATTACTCACAAGGCCTGCAAAAGTTAACAAAACACTAAGCAAATACCGAGCCTTTGTCAAAGTCCTTTTTGGGTCCCATATATATTCTTCATTCTACAGAGGTAATGCCCACTTTACAGTGGCATCAGATAAAGTTTGAAAAACCATTTTAACACAGTAACTAGTATCTGCTCTCTCTATACACCAGCTTTTGAGACAGTTATATTTTTCTCCAGACACGTGAAATATAGTCTGAAGTCAAATACAAATTTCTTCCCTTGTATCAGAAGTTCAGCGTTAACTTCAACAGGTTTGCCTGGAATCTACCAGAAGCATTCATAGGTAAATATTTACCACCTTGTAGAAACTTCCTTTCATCTGTCAATCCAAGCATACAGCCCAAACAGAATTACTGGCACTTAAAAAGGGAGCAGAGGCACAAAATATGATGGTGGAACTGAATATATTTTTCTTTCTCAAAGCCTACAGCTTTTTTTGCTACTACTTACAACTAACCATGAACCACGTGTATAGCATGCCAAACAAACCTAAAAAGAATATATGTGGTAAGTCAAAAGCTGCCATGGAGGTTTCTCCTCCCATGCCCATCTTTGCAAAAGAGACTAAAATAAGTCAGTATAGGCTGTGATCTCTTCTGCAGTATTCTAACACTAGGAAAAGTAAAAGACAGATATTTTATTCTTCCTGTGAAACTCCAACCCTGAGATGAGCTCAGCTGGTTAAGGCATGATGCTAATAATGCCAGGGTCATGGATTTCATCCCTGTCCAGGCCATTCACTCTAAGAGCTGGACTCAGTGATCCTTCTGGGTTCTTTTCAGCTCAGACAATTTTTTGATTCTGTGAATTTAGTAAACGTAAACAGGAGTGTAGCATCTGACAAATTCTACATGCATGCAGTGTATAAACAAAGAATTGCAGTCATACCTTTAATTTTCATGCCAATTTTTTCTCTGCAATTACCTCAAGCATCTAGTATTTCCATTGTGATCATTAGTTTTGCAATACAAAGCTTGTTTTGGTTGATTTTGTTTTCTCTTTCTATCTAAATCTTTCAGAAAAAGCCACCAGTGAAATCAGTAAATACATAAAACCAGGGCACTCACCTCATTAAGGCTTTGAGAGCACAGTGACATGAGGCACTTGTGTCCCATTCAGTGGAATACAGTCCAAAGAGTCCCAAGTCAGCTGAGACTCCAGAGAGCCACTCCAAATAGCAGAGAATACTGGCATTGCATTTATAAATAGAACAGATCTAAACAGTGTAAAGTCAGCTTTATTGTTTACATGCAGTGAGCTTGGATACCCCTCCACTGGAATCATCACAGGTCTCCCTATGCCTGAACAAGTAGAGACAGGTAGGTTTTATTAGATCTTCGCAGCATTTTCTGTCTTCCATGAAGTCTGTAGATGTTTTGTTTTATCTTATAGTTTTACTGAGGTTGCAAAATCCAGTGCCAATACACGTCATTAAGACTTTCTCGCCCCCCATGTGCTCTTCCTCAGCAGTCTTTGTCTCAATTTTAAACATGATCTGGAAGAAGCTTCTGAGGTGTCGCAGAAACTCAATTCTGAATGAGAGAAAATAATACAGTTTAAGAAATAAAACAGAAGGTCCAATAGCATTATGTATTAACATGGATTCCAGCAATGAGTATGGTGAATGAAATACAAAAATATTGCTTAGTACAAACAGAGAAACAGGGCCACAAGCTCAAACACTGTTCTCACTTGCATTGTAGAGGAAGCTAGTGACCCCTACTGAAAACTCTGCACTCTCTGTATAAGCAGAGAGAGGAATGGCTGGTAATACAGCAAGACAAAATAGTGAGGGAAGAAGAAAGAAAGAAGAGAAATGTAGCCAGGCAAGGTCATTTACTCCTGATGCTGACCCTTCATCAGGGCTATATGAACCCCATACCAACCTGTGATTCTCCTTTCCCCTGCCCAATGTTTAAGGAAGAAAAAAACCAAACAGGGATAGCATACTTGGGTGCATACTTGAAGAGAGATCCCAATGCATATGTTTGACTTCTGACTGATTACTGACTTCTCCACTTCTCAGTCAAATGTTTCATTACAATTACATTCAGACTCAGAATTCTTCCTGTTTTCTCATTTTCATCAAAAAAAAAACAAAAAACAAAACGGAACAAAACCAAAAACAAACAACCCCCCCATCTTTCATCATTTCAGACAAGAAGGCAAGAAGAAACTAAACAATTACAGTGATCCTAAACAAACACTGACTGCAGGGTGAGTAACATGAAAAACTATAGAAAAAGAAAAAAACCAAAAACATCCAAGAAAACATTTTTACTGGCTTCTTCAAAAGAGGGAACATGCAATTGCAGCAAAAGACTACAACAGAATATTTGTAATTGCTCCTGACAGAAGTTTGGACTCTTCCAGTCATGCCCACAAGCAAGTCTGCAGTCTTGAACTAAGATTCAATGTCCTCCAGAAATTATTAAGTGCTTTTCTTAGTTTAAAGAAAGGGAATGTGGATATCCAGTTCACACATTGGCTTGTCTGCTCTACATGCTGAAAGCATAATTGCAAGCTAATTACACATACAACATTACAACAAATCAGAGTAAGTACGCACAAAATGAGAAGAAGGAGACCAAAAGCCTAAGCCTGTCCCCACCGTGACATCATGAGGACTCTGAAAGCCTCTTGGCAGCTTCTATTCACAGAAATTGTGAAGGAGTACAAGGAAAATTGCAGAAGTAAAATTGCTTTATACACTTCAGCTGGGCATGCTGCTGCTCCTGCACTCAGATATATGCACAGGAAAAGAGGAAAATGGCAGAAGGTGGAAAAAGAGAGGCTGCTTTACCGACACTGGTGTGTGCTTCGGATGACATTACTTATCTCTGAGGCAATCTGCTAAATAGCTCTGCAGGGTGAATGTGGGAACATTGCTCCCAATGCCATGTATACTTTCTCCTGCACCTTTCTGGACTGTGCTTGTCTCAGCATTGACACCAGCTCTCTCATCTCTCAAATGGACTAACAGTTGAAAGGAAGAACTGAAAAGCACCTTTTCTTCCATGCCTCCCCAACTGCAAGGTTTCTGGTTGCAGCTATAGTAGGCAAATGGGCATATGCTGGCACAAATGCTTCAGTAAAGCTGACAGACAACAAGCTCTGTATCAGCCTTCTCTTAAGCTGGATCCTCTCACAGGCTCTGGCAGTGTGACAAGAAAGCAGCCAAGCCCAAAACAGCAGCAGTGGCATGCTGAACTGCAAGAAGGGCACAGAACAAACTGTAAAAATGCCAGAGGCCATGTGGAGCCAGCAACTCAGGGAAAAATCCTAAATGGTCATCCGGAAACTGCAATATGTTGGTGCGATCAGTTCAGTCCCTACCTCTTTGCACATAGATTGGCTACCCTGCATCTCTTGCCTCTTCTCCCTTTTGAATAAAGGCAGAATGAGAAAAATATCAGCCCTCATGTACATGGGAAAGGCTCACTGGATGGGAGCAAGGGGGAGGCTGCCTGGGGACATCAGGAGAGAATGTAGAAGCAGCAAAAGGCCAGCTTTGTCTTGTAGCACTGGAAGCACAAGTGGTATGAGCCCTGAAAATAGAAGAGGTAGGGGTATGTGACAGAAAGCAGGTTTGTATTAGCTTTGAGGTTAGCCTGGGTCACAGGTGGGCACCTCAAAAAAAAGTGCAGGCTGCACCAACCACACAGGCACAGGCTGGAGGACTGAGCGAGGGGGTGAAAGGTACAAAGAAGGTTTATTTTGCTGAAAATTTACACTGTGTGTTCAGGCAAGAACAAGGCAGGAGCTGAACAGAGCTGCTCCTTAGGTGCAGGGACAGTTACATGAGCCACACTGGAGAACTTACAGCCAACAACAACAGGAGTAAAAGGCCTGTTTATCTGTCTTTTTCCCAAGGCCTGCTAAGAATTACCAAAAACTACACAAGAACTTCACGTATTGGGCAAAGCAACCAACTAGCAGACCAGTGTGAGAGAAGACCTGTGCACTAACAGTGCATTCTTGAATCAGTTACCCTGTTGCCCTGAGGTAGCACTGGCAGCCCCAGCACTGCTCTCCTGAGTCCTGCCAGAGACCTTCCCAGAAGGAGATAGACTGAGGAACTGAGGGTAAGCATCCCTAGTCAGGGGAGCAACTGAAAGTGTCAGCTTGGCTGGGCAGAGTCACTTAGCCCCACCTCCTGAAGCCCCTAAACCCCTACAAAGCCACAGACTGGGGCACTCAGGCTTTCCTGTTGCTGTCCTTCATGCATCCCTGGCTCATGCTGATCCACCTGCATGCAGACAGGTCTGTCCTGCCAGACTGACCTCTGTGTGTTAGTGGCATGGCCAGAGCCCTACACTTGATTTTAAGCTCAGCATGACAGAAAGGCATTTGCTTCTGTGAAATATGGATACTAAGAAAGGGGTAATGTGGACGCTGACGGTCATGCAGACTGGTAGCCCCACTGCCACTCAGGAAAGCTCTGCTCATGATGCTGCCTGCCCTTCCACTCCCCATTGTTAGTTGAGGAGACATTGAACAAATGTCTCCCATGAAAATAAGAAACTTCCTCATTCTAGTGGACATATTCCACAGCATTTTGTTCTCATGTGATGCTCTCAGCAACCAGCTGAACTGTCACATTCATGCTATATTACGCTGGACAGGGAAGTCAATCTAGCATAACATAGCTTTTAAGTAACTTCAGATTCTGTAGGGTGAAAGTGTTAAATGCAGAGATGTCAGAGCTCTGAGAGAAAAGAAGGGACAAGGACATGGAACATGACAATACTGCAATTTACTTCCTAAGCTTGTGTATCCAATGAGCTGCTTGAGAGCCAAATTTACCAGTCCTTTATAAGCAGCCCCAGTTGAGGGCATGGGAGTGCTACATAAAAAGCTCCATTCTATCTGAACAGATCCTCACAGGACTGATGAGTCATAGGTTCTCACAGAATCATAGATTTTACAATGTGCTGCTGCAATATGTGTATTCCTGACCTTTATCCCTGCTGCATACACCTAGCCTGGAAGAAGTGACAACCCACCAACCTGAACTTAGGATGCTTACAAAATAAACTAGTGCATTTGCTTGATTTTCACAGAACAAAAAAAGGGTAAAAAATTTAAAAATACTCACAATGACAAATGATTGGATTGTCTCATATGCTTAACTGTGCACTTCATACACTAATATCTATTCTTCTGAAACCTCCCACATGAATACTTACTTTACAGGGGATTACTTCCCCTTTGTGCAATGGGACACTTCCCTGTCTTCCCCTCAAAATCTGATGAATGTTGTTTCCAAGGTATCAGGAGTTGAGAAAAGCAGTTAGGTAATTTTCACCTCTCATGTGATGGCACCACCATTCTTCAGTTATCACAGTACTGTACCTTTCACGTATACAGCACCGGTACCATGATAACCGAAAAAGGACAGTTCATACTCTTATTATTTTATGCCAATATCAGATAAACAAACCTCACTTCATTTGACTAAAGAATAACTGCTCAGCCTCTAGAAATAACTGTGATCTTGTAAATCCCTTGCAAATCTGAAAAAATAAATTTTTTGTCATGGATGCTGTTTCCCTAACCAGCTTCTCCTAGAACTCAGTTTGGCCAGTGCTTTGAAAGATAGTAAAAAGTGTTTTTATAAATACATTAAAAACTAAAGGAAAGCCAAGGAAAGTCTCCATGCTTTACTGGATGCGCAAAGGAACATTGTCATCAAGGATGATGAAAAGGCAAGGTACTTAATGTCCTCTTTATCTCAGTCTTTAACAGTAAGACTCTTATCCTCAGGGCAACCAGCCCTCTGAGCTGGGGTGCAGGGAGCAGAATAGATCTTCTGCAATACACAATGAAGTGAGCCAATTAGACACTCAGAAGTCTATGGGATGGCATGGGATTCATTCAAAGGCACTGAGGGAGCCAGCAGAAGTGCTCACCAAGCTGATTTCCATCAGTCCTGGCTAACTAAGCAGGTTCCAGAAGACTAAGTTGGCCAATGCTCATACCAGCAGGCTCAGAAGGAGGCCCTAGGGACCTACAGTAATAGCCCATGGCTTGGACAGGTACCTTCTTTGCTGGGTAAAAAACTGTCTGTATGTCGGGCCCAGAGAGTGCTGGTGGATGGAGTTACATCCAGCTGGTGGCCGGTCACCAGTGGTGTTCTCCAGGGCTCAGTACTGGGGCTAGCTCTGTTTGATACTTTCATCAATGACCTGGATGGGGCAATTGAGTGCATCCTCAGTCAGTTTGCAGATGACACCAAGCTGGGTGAGAGTGTTGATCTGCTGGAGGGCAAGAAGGCTCTGCAGAGGGATCTGGACAGACTGGATCATGAGGCAAGGCCAGTGGTGTGAGGTTCAACAAAGCCCAGTCCTGGGTCCTGCCCTTGGGTCACAACAACCCCAGGCAGTGCCACAGGCTGGGGCAGAGTGGCTGGAAAGCTGCCCACAGGAAAAGGAGCTGGGGGTGCTGTGACAGTGACTGAACACGAGCCAGGGTGTGCCCGGGTGGCCAAGAAGGGCAATGGCATCCTGGCCTGTAGCAGCAATAGTGTGGCCAGCAGGACCAGGGCAGGGATTGTTCCCCTGTACTCATTACTGATGAGGCCACACCTCAAATCCTGTGTTCAGTTTTGAGCCCTTCACTCCCAGAAGGACACTGAGGTGCTGGAGGTAGACCAGAAAAGGGCAATGGAGCTGAGGAAGGGTCTGGAGCACAAGTCCAGTGAGGAGCAGCTGAGGGAGCTGGGGGTGTTTAGCCTGGAGTAAAGGAGGCTCAGGGGGGACCTTATTGTTCTCTACAACTGCCTGAAAGGAGAGTGTAGCCAGATGAGGGTTTGGTCTCTTCTCCCAGGCAACAAGTGACAGGATTAAAGGAAATGGCCTCAAGCTGCAGCAGTGAAGGTTGGATATCAGGAAGAGTTTTTTCACTGCAAGGGTCGTTAAGAATTGAAATGGGCCACCCATGGTGGTGGTGGAGTCACAATCTGTGGAAGTGTTGAAGAAACAACCCTACCTCACACTATAGTCTAGTTGAGAAAGTGCTCAGTCAAAAGTTGGATTTGATGATCTTAGACATCTTTTCCAACCTTGATGATTCTGTGATTCTGTAACCTGTGTTTACAACTAGCAATACTTTTTTTTTTTTGTATTCTCTGAAAAACTACCAGCTACAGACAAAGCTTTAGTAAAAACCGAGACTGAAGGACCAGATAGAATTCTGCTGCCCAGTAAAGCCTCGAAATAGCACAGCTCCATGAGCTGAAGCCTTAAGCTGTTTCACAGGAAAAATCACAGCTTTAGATTTTGGCTAGCCTTTTGAAACACAACATTTAATGACACAGCTACAGAGAGATCACTAGGGAAAACAGTACTGTACACTAGGCAACAAAAAGCCAACTGATGTACACATACATTCCAGGTCAAGAACCATCAATAAACCCTGTCTCTGCGATTCTCAGAAACAGGAGTAATATAGAACAGTAAGGGACTCATCTAACATGTAGAAAAAAACTCTAGGCAACTTACACCAGTTGTCTCACTTGAAGTTAGGTACAAGTTGTCCTATTCGTTACCATAGGCAAAGTCTTCCATATACGAAAACAGCTGTGCAATAAAACTAGTGAATTAAAAAAAGACTGTGTAATTGAACTGAACAAAACAACTTACGTGTATGAAGACAGAGGTCCCAACAGGACTTTGGAAACATCCCGCTGCCCAAGGCTCATAAGGAGCAGAGCAAGGCTCTGATTTGTTGAATCTACACAGCCTCCCTGCAAATAAGAATGTTTTAATAATAAATCTCTGTACAAACCAGAAACTGGGATGAGAGGAGAGTAACAAAGGCAAAAGATACAGTTAAAAGGCTGAAATACCACTCCCAATTTTTAAGGGACAGGAAGATAAAAATCTAGATTTTTTAACAATGATAAATTAATTTCACATGTCAAGCTTGGCAAAGAACAGATCTAAAACAAAACTCATAAGAAGGTCACATTTAACATCCCTCCTAATCTGTTTTAACATCCCAGAATGTAGACACTGAAAAATTGCTTTACAGGAAATTGAAAAGAGGTATTAGTTCTAGTTCATATACATCTGAAGATTCATGAATTCCAGCACTTTATGATAATAATAGTTACATTTGGGCAAATAGTTCAGTGTTAGCAAGTGCAAAAGAGCAAGTTAAAAGTTATTTAGCACTTTTCCACAAAAACTCTTGCTGTCAACTTTTGTGGGTTTACACTTGTAAAACATTTCCCTCTATAATTAAAATGGAAGATTTTTTTATTGCTAAGTGAAAGAGCCATACAAAAAATTAAGTAGAACCACACCTACTGGTGTATATATTTGACTGTAGTAAGTCATATGCAAAGTAAATTGTTCTGTATGTGGAAGGTGTTTACTATTAGCATACATTAATTAGAACTGGAAGGCTAGAATTAGAAATAAGAATTGTTTACAGAGCTGGAATATAAATGTAATGAAATATTTTCAGTCAAGGCTGCTGTAGAGAGAATTTACCAGCTACTGCTATGCAAAAACACTGAAAATAGAAAAAAAATCTGACATCATTTTGGACTGTCCTTATATTCATACTGATCCACAGCCACATGAAATCTATGAACAGTTTTCTTCTGCATCAGGCCTCATGCTAAGTCCTCTGAATAGGCTCTCCAGAGAGAGTCAAACTAAAAATTCATCTTTTTAAAACCATATTCTCTAATGAGGTAAGCTGAAAGCTACCTTTGTTGACAAGGAACGTAACCTATCATAATTTCAAGACATAATATTATCCAAGAATGCAAGGGAGAAAATAAATTTTGGACTGTATAGATTAAGACAATCAGCCAATGTGACAACCTCAGCATATTTACCCAGTGATAGGCAGAAAGGGAGAGCCTTTCCAAGGGGGGATCCTGAAGATTTAATTTTCAAGATGGCCTTGCTTCTGTGTGATAAGCCTCAGCTCCATTGTTCTAAAAAAACCACTCTGAATTTCATGCAGTGA
Source organism: Chamaea fasciata (assembly GCF_029207755.1). Taxonomy (NCBI): domain Eukaryota; kingdom Metazoa; phylum Chordata; class Aves; order Passeriformes; family Sylviidae; genus Chamaea; species Chamaea fasciata. Next base: position 12,523,915 of record NW_027094089.1, read on the forward strand.
ACTACAGCACAGCAAAATAAGTAGCTTTATTACATTCACTACCAAAATGAAGTTCACATACTCAACCTAATGCCTCCTATGGGACAAATAAAAATTGTCCTTTATCTTGAGTGAACAGGATACTTGCAGAATTTGCTGGTGCAATCTAAAGCCACAGATCTCACCAGTTGTATTTGCCAATGAGAAACATATACAAGAAGTATTCCTGACACTAGACTTTCCGTAGTTGTAGTTTGGTTAGTAATTCAAAATGCTTCTTGTTACCTGGATGAAAACTTCACATTTTCTGAGCTTGTTTTGTTTCTCTACAGCTGAAAACATTATAAAATATCGACTTTTATAACCAAATTTATACAAAAAGCTTCAAGCAGCATGGAGACAACCATGTCCTAAAAAATATATCAAAACACAACGCATCTATCATGTCCTAACTGCTTTCATAAGCTTTCTTGCTGCAGTGAATCAGTGATCCCCAGTATCGTTGTGCAGTAGCAGTCTGTTATGCCCATTTGTGGTGGTGCATTCCCCCCATCCCCTAGGGTCACTCTATCATGTCCTCGGGAATTCTCATTAGATAATGACCTTGATTAATGGCTCCTGGACAGTTAAGCTCATTTTTAGCTTAGCAGAAACAGTCTGTTCCTAGGAACTTCTGCCTAACAAACTGCTGTTTTCTAATGGACAGCCTTGGAACATTATTTTTGTCTAAATCATAGCCCAGAAGGAACAATACTATTGTTACTGCACCTTTTGATGAGAATTCCACTAACAACTGACCCAGACTGTGGCCAGAACAGAGAATGATAGAAGGCTAAAGCCAAGCATCTCACAACCCTATAGGCAGCAGTACTAAGTGATGGTCTTTGAGTTCTCCAAGGCCACAGCAGGCTGCACCAGCACCTCCCTCTAAGTGGTCCACCTCTTGAAGTTCAACAGTACTTGGAGAACAATCACCAAAAGCTGTTGACAGGGCCTGGGCCGATACACTTAACCCTCAAAGCTTAACTCTTCACATGTTGACAGATACAAAGCCATCTGACATATTTTACTAAACTTGAGGGGAAATCTTTACCTTTTAGTATACATCTTTATGTCTATGTGTGTGCATGTATGAATTGACTTAAATACACTACAGCAAGTGTAGTATGAATGTTGCCATCTCTTAATATTTCAACTAAGTTACTAATGAGCTTACAGAAAACCTTACTGAATCATTTTGTAAATGTTAAGTCACAGAATCACAGAACAGTTAAGACTGGAAGGGATCACAGCAGGTCAGCTGGTCTAACCTCCCTGCTCAAGCAGGATCACCCCAGAGTACACAGCACAGGATTGCATCCAGACAGTTCTTGAATATCTCCAGTGAGTGAGACTCCAGAGCCTCTTTGGACAACCTGTTCAAGTGTGCAATCACCTGCACCGTAATGGATGTGTAAAAATATCTTCCTTATATTCAAGTTAAACTTCCCGTGCATCAATTTCTGTCTGTTGCCTCTTGCTCTATTGCCTAGCACCACCAAGGAGAGCTTGGATCCATCTTCCTGGCACCCTCCCTTCAGATATATTGATAAGATCCCCTCTCAGTCATCTCTTCTCGACACCAAACCAAGTGCAGCTCTCTTGGCCTTCTCTTGTAAGAGAGATGCTCCTGTCCTTTAATCATCTTTGTCATCTTCTCTGGACTTGCTCCAGGAGCACCTTGTCTCTTGTCCTGAGAACTGGACACAGCACTCCATATGTGGTTTCACCCGGGCTGAGTAGAGGGGCAGGATCACCTCCTTCAACCTGTGGTCAGTGCTCTTCCTAAGGCACCTCAGGATATCATTTGCCTTCTTGGCCACCAGGACACACTGATAGCTCTTGGACAGCTTGTTGTTCACCAGGATACACAGAGCTGTTCCCCAGTGGGTCAGTCCCCAGCCTCTGCTAGTGCCCAGGGTTATTCTTCCCCATGTGCAGGACACTGCATTTGCCTTTGCTGAGTTCCAGGAGGTTCTACTCTGCCCATCTCTCCAAACTCTTGAGGGCTGCCTGAAGGCCTGCACAGCCCCCTCTGTATTGGCCACTGCTTCCAGCTTTGTGTAGTGAGTGAACTCACTGAGAAGACATTTGTGCACCTGTTCAAGTTATTGGTGGAGAAGTTAAACAATACTGCACCTGTATTTAACCTTTGGGGACACCACTAGTGACAGACCTTCAGCCAGGCCCTGTGTTACTGATTACACTCCTCTGGGATCTCCCATTCAACCAGTTCTCAATCCACCTCACTGTCTACTCATCTAATCCACACCTCCTGAGTTTGCTTGTGAGGGTGTTGTGAGAGACAGTGTCAAAAGCCTTGCTGAACTCAAGGTAGACAATATCCACTGCCTTCCCCTCATCCATCCATTTAGTTGTTTCATTATTGAAGGGAAGCAGGTTAGTCAAGTAGGATTTACCTTTAATGAATCCATGCTGACTACTCCTATTCACTTTCTTGTCCTCCATGTGGACAGAAATGGCCTCCAGAATCACCTTTCCAAAGACTGAGCTGAGGCTGACTGGCTGGTAGTTTCTTGGGTCATACTCCTTGCCCCTTTTTAAGGACTGGAGTGACATTTGCTTTCTTCCAGTCCTCAGGCATTTCTGATCACCACAGCATTTCAAAGATGGTTGTAAATTGCCCACCTTGGTGTCTATCAGCTCTCTCAGCACTTGTGGATACATCCCATCAGGGCCCATGGACTTGTGGATGCCAGGTTTGCCTGACGCCAGCTCAGTCCTCCTTGAGCAAGGGAAAGTCTTCCTTCAATCCTTCCTTCTCCTTAGTCTCCTGGGTCAGAGATCCCTAAGGGCTGGTCTTGTCAGTGACGATGATGCCAGGGCAGCATTCACTAACTCTGCCTCCTCCTCCTCTGTGTCCCCTGTTAACAGGGTCCCACTTCCATTTAGTATCAGCCCATATTATCCTTTTTTCTTATTGATGTATTTGAAAAAGCCTTTATTGTTGTCCCTGACATTGTCTGCCAGAATGTCTTTGCCATTCTTTACTTGGCTTTCCTCGTCTCTTTTCTACATACTCTGACAACCTCTCTATATTCATTCCAAGTGACCTGACCCTGCTTCCAGTTCCTGTGTATTTTCTGCTTACCCTTAATGCATTGTCAGGAGGAGTTCTTTATTTATTCATCAGATCTCTTCCCCTTTGCCCAATTTCTTGCACATTTGGAAGCATTGTTCTTGAACCTGGAGGAAGGGATCCTTAAATATCAACCAACTCTCTTGGGACCCCTCAGGTCTCTTGGACCCTGTGGGACTTGTTCCCATGACATTGCCCATGAAGATCTCCCTGTAGAAGGTAAAGTTAGTGCTCTGTACTTGTAAACTTACTTGCTGCCCTGCTTTCTCCTCATCCAATACTGAATTCCACACTATCATGGTCAAATCTCCAGCAAGGCCTTTCCTGTTCGTGTCAGTTGAGCAGCACACCATTCCCTGTGGGATCCTCCACTACCTGTGTCAGGAAATTGACATCTGTGCTCCCCAAGAACCTCCTGGGCTGTTTGTGTTTCACTGGTTCTGCAGCAGATGTCAGAGCAGTTAAAGTCTCCCAAATGAACCAGGGCCTGTGACTTGGAGGCTGCTTCATGCTGCCTGTAGATAGCCTCATTCACTTCCTCCTCCTGATGAGGCAGCAAACACGCACGATAGTGTCACACTTACTAAGTATGCCTCTTACACTGACCCATAAGCTCATCATCCACACCAAGACAGAGCTCGATACGTTCCAGGTGTTGCCTCACACAGAGGACAATTCTGCCACCCTGCCTTCCTGGTCTGTCTCTCCTCAACAGGGTGTAGCCCTTTATGCCAACATTCCAGTCACATGAACTACCCCACCATGTTTTTGTCACCACAATAAGATCAAAGCCCTGTGACTGCATGCAGGTCTCTAGCTCATCTTGTTTGTTCCCCATACTGTGTGCACTGGTGCACATGCACTTTATAGTAAAGTATTTGATTGTGTCAGCATTCCAGCAGTCAATGATTAAATGCTGCTACATTCTTTAGAAAATTGTTGATCAAGTCTGAGGCTACATTTTGCAAGGGGTCCACTTTTGTGACCCAAAGGGAGGACCTCCCTTACTCCTTTTGCAGTCTTATCCTTTTCCATCCTTACCCTTTTTGCATTCCCGTTCTCTGCATAAATCATTGTAGATGCATTCCAACCAAATTTTTCTTTATGTGCTTCATGTATGTAATAAGCAATAGTGAACCTTGCCATCAAACTTTGCTGCACGTCAACAAATTTATACAAAACCTTGCTTTTGATGATACTTTCGCCAGTGATTTAAGTGATCAAACCACTCATTTCCAACACCATTCCTACAAAGGCAGTTCCCAGACAGGGACATTAAATGATTGCTTGTAATCTAATGACTGAACAGTAACTTCTGCAAAGTGAAGGACTTAACACTCCCAAGGAGGCCAAGTTTCTTCTGTCAATCTACCTGCCACTTACTCAAGCGTCAAAAATTAAAAACAACCCTCCCAAAACAAATGGGACTGGCAAAGCCAAAGCCAAGATACATTGTTCCAAAATAGCTGGCGCTCATTACCAATGTAGAATGCAGCTTCTAGACTGTATTAATTCAGTCTATGGCAGTTTCTCCATTATTGTTTACACTGACTACAGAGCTAGATCCAGCTAGTTGTGACAATTAGACACAGATCACCTAAACCCCAATTCATGTATTCAAATGTTATACAAATGACACAGATGACATGTACATACAAATATCACAACCCTGCATATTGGACAACAGTGTTTCAAAAAGATTTTTGCTTCTGAGCTTGAGCCCAGTTTTAATTGAGTGTTAGTTATATTTTGGCATACATACAATTTCGTCCCTTACCTGTGTGGTACATACTTGAAGGACTCAATAATTTGTTATGCGAAGGGTAACAAATTATTGCAGAGAGTTCGTCTTTTGTTTTTTGGGGTTTGGTTTTTTTTCCAGAAGAATGGAGCAAAGCCTTACCACACTGAAGTAGGACCATCTTGAAAATTAAGCCACCAATGAAATCCTTCACTCATTTTACCTCTAGCTCAATAAAACAAACAGCTTTAGCCCTCCTGCCCCTTCAAGGTCCCCTAGCAACTCGGCCTCTCTTTATTAAAGTATTCAGCCTTAAATAGGTACATGTACTCCCCTGTTTTTCATGATTACAAAGAATATAAAAATTGAATCCTTTTCCTGTTCTTCCAGGCCTTTCCACTCTGCCAATTACTCTCTACATAAAGCTACCATTAACAATGGCTTTCAAAAACAAGAGTTAAAATCCTTACTGGCCTTCTACAATTAAGCTTCAGAAAGAGATGCATATGGATTTGTAATGACAATGCTAGTCAGTCACTCCACTGACCCCTCTTGCAGAGCCACTGCAATTAAGGCACTGTGCCACTTATTATTAGTCAATTAGTTCTGACATCTTTCCATCAACAAATGTGCATCAAAAAAGCTCTGCTGATTCCAAGAATCGTGCAACCTATTTAATATTTTTTGAAGGCTAAGTATAAGGACATTTAGCAAGACTCAAATTCCTAGGTGATAAAGTTCATGGAGCACACAGTAGCAAGCACTCTACAAAATGTCCCTGGACCCCTTTCAACAGTAACTCCAACTTCAGTAGATTTGTGGATGATCCTGACACCTAAAACCCTTTTACAGAGAATTTTCTCCAGTGCTTTCAGAGTACCTTTGTACCACAGTATTGTACCTACTGGCGAAAACACAGATGATGAAATAATCCCATAATGAGAAGATCTAAAAACAGGAGAAGAAATTCTCCCTTGAGCCCTGTATTCAACAAGTAAGTGGTGTAAAAAGACATGGGACACTTAAAGATTGTCTGTTCAGAGCAATCTATTCTTGCTTTTTCAGATTTTTAGTTTCACTAAACATCTTACCTAGGTAAAGAAACATAAAAAAATAGTATATTAAATCTAAACAAACTGTGCACTTTGCAACATGTTTTTATATCCTCTCTGGGTTCAACACTAAACCAAACTGACCTAATAAAAAAACCCAAAAAGACCAAACAAACAAAAAACTCCACCCCAAACAAAAAATACAAATGTCCAAAAACTAAACACTCTAAAAAAGCCCATCGCAAAACAAAAAGCAAACTAACTGCCAAAAAATACAAAAGAGAGAAAATGAGAAAGAAACCTTATCTTTCAAAATTCAGGTAAGCACTGTAGGACCATGTGTGAGATACATAAATTTAAGTATGTATTCTGAAAACTACATAACAAAACCCATCATATTGCCCCTGATGGAGGGAGAGGGGAATTCACTAAATAATGACTAAGCGCTGCAGTGAAAAAGTAGCACAATAGCCAAAAATGCTAGCAAACTAGAACTTTTCCACAGTGAGCTGCTGTAGTGAAGGACAAATAGTCTGTACACTGCTCAGCATTTTTCAGTCACTCTTGGACAGAAGTCACGTACACATAATGTAATCTTCCAGGAGCACCAGCACTACCACAGCAAACCACAGCTAACAGCCTCACTGAGAATCTGATCTTCAAAGACACTGAAACCTGACAGCCTATTACTTTATGATTCAAAGACTTGTCCAACCCTGCTTCCTCCTCAAACTCTCTTTTCCTGTTGTTTTAAGATCCTCACTGTCCTTTCATCATATTCAAATGGCTACCATACACTAAAGCAGAAAGTTACTTGCTTTAGGCCTTTCCAGCCCTCTTAATTTCATAAGTTCTCTGACATGTGACTCTGTGAAAAATATAGTATCTGAACAAATTCCCTCACTAGTTCTAATCTGTCAGGTGCTGAATGGTTTCCAAAGGAAAAAAAGATACCTATTGTTACTGATAAAGGTATGTGGAAACTGGCTTTTGGATGTCTCTGGACATCTGACTACCTAAAGATGTTTTCCAAGACATTTACACAAACAAATGTACCAAAAGATTTTTACAGTTCATGCCTGAAATAAAAATAACTACATAATTGCAGAAACAGATGTTTCAGTCACTAGTTGTGACTACATTCCCCACACATGCTGAACATTCAAATCGAAGGGGTCTAGATTGTACCCAGTAACCCAGGAATAACATTTTGGTGGTGGCATTTCTGTGCAACAAGAAACCTGAGCTAGAAAAGTCCTTTAGCAACATGGTTTATACACTGAATAAACGAAGACAAAATATTAGTGGAAGACTGAAAAAAGTGGTCAACTGGTAATTCAAACAGGTGAAAGATTTGCAACAGGGAAAGGGAAAAATAACATGGGCAAACAATAACAATCTAACACAGGTATGGATGTGATTTATGAAGCTGAGGGGCTTTTTTATATTTAACTACATTCCCTAATACAGAATCTAAATAATGACAGTTTTAACACTTTGCAAAGTCACATAGGTTATTACTTTTTAGAGTAACTACTTGCTGTTTTTATAATGAGCAAAATTTGTAGATTACTGCCTCCTAAAGGCCAAATGTGTTTTATCAATACTAAAATGTAGTTATTTAAACATTTGTGGAGATATAAAACAAAGCAGCTGGAAGGTCCTTCATTAAATCAGAAACTCATCAGGGTGCTATTTGCCAAATCATTTGTAACACTGAAAGCTGCTCATCCACTAAAATTCTTGCCACAAATGAAAATCATTTTAATAAAGAAAAACACCTATGCTGAAGTAAACTGTGATGCACTTAGGATTCCTAAGTAAACACCATCCTAGCTCCCTTCCAACAACCCATTAAGACAATTCTTCATACAACCAACAATTCTCAGCACATTTGACTTTGTCATCAGCATCACAAAGTGGTCAACATGGAGCCTTGCTGGGCTTTTTTCCCCTTCTGCTCCCTCCCTCCCTCCCTCCCTCCCTCCCTCCCTCCCTCCCTCCCTCCCTCCCTCCCTCCCTCCCTCCCTCCCTCCCTCCCTCCCTCCCTCCCATGTTCTTCCACTCATAATGTCCCATTCTAACCACTAGTTTAGAAGCACTGACTATATTACCCATCCATATTACTGAAAAAAAGTAACAGCCCACGTGAAGCTAACTGAATTCTGTTGTAGACAGAAAGCAACAGAAGCATCTTCCACTCCCATGATTCATAATAACACGTCAAACATTGGAAATAACGTGCCCCCATAAGTCAATACACTGTTAAAGGAACCATGCAAAACCACTCTTTACCTGGATGAAAACAACACTGGAAGCACCAAAACATCTGTTTGGATCTGAGCCTGTGTGAGGGTGCCACCAAATCACCTATCCCTTTACATATTTTATCACCTCCTTCCCTTACACCTACACACACATATACAAAACATAGTGGCCACTTACTCTATACACCTCCTCAAGCAGCAGCTTAGCACAATTCTGGCCCAGTTCCTCAGGAAGCACAGCTGCCCCCTGGCCCTGAGGGTTTGAGGCTAACTCAGCACTGAGAATAGTGCCATTGATGGTTTCTGCAGTAAGGCACATGCCAAAACCTGGTGATCTGAAAGAAAGGGAAAAACTGCATTTGATTTACGGACAAAATTGGAATAGTGAGCCAAGAACTTCAAGTCATAAACAGCTCCTCCTACAGGAAGACAAACGTCCTGTTTGATACAACAGATTGACACTGAAAAAGAAAGTTAACAACAGTATTTAAAAGTCAAACCCAGTACCACTTGCCATAAAACCCTCTATGCTGGTTTTTCCTGGGCCAAACTCTTTAAACAGGAAAAATGAAAAAGAAAATAAAAAGCCATACAAACCTCAGAAGTGTTTGGTGGTTTTTTTAATAGAAGAGGGTACCTTTCACATTTATTTAATCTGTGTTTGACAAACATTTCAAAGGTATCAGGTGTTTCTTCTCTGCACCACTCAAAACCAAAACTACCTATCTTTGAGGCTTCAGCTCATTCCCCTGATTTAGCAAAATTAGACTAATTAGTTAGCATCAAGGATACTGCTTTCATACTGCATTCATACTTAAAATGAATGTCCCAAAATAATAGCATCAGAAACCCACCCAGCCAAGTTGAAATGGATTCAGTTCCTCTTCCCATGCTATTGTTTATCCCTCTGCATGAGCTACATGTAGTAAAAATAACAGCGCTGTTTCAATTCATTTGACTTTTTAAATTTCATAAACAGATGATAAACAAAATTGAGACCCCAAAACTACAAAGCTCCTAGAAAAATTTTTGCAATTCTGATCCTGTAAACAGTCTGGAGCCATTAAATTTACAAACCTGGTATATTAATGTAGTGGTTTGAAAGCAAAACAAATGAGAGGCTCCAAGTCAGAAATACAATTTAATAGGAAGAAAGGAAAGAAAGTAAAATAAAACAGATGCAATAATACAAAAGACCACTGACAGAGTCAGAATACAACCTGAGCAGAGTGATGGAAGCAGTCCAGATGAGGTGGTCTTCCTGAAGCAGTGATCCTGTAGCAAGGTCTAGTAGCTCGGATCCTCTGGGAATCCAGTGGGTAAGGGCCCCCTGTACTGTCCCAAACCCCAGATTATATCCAGGTGAGAATGGTTGGTTCCTCCCCCTGGGTGGAGCATCTCACAATGGGATGATGAGTCATGCAGGGGGTCCTTGATGGCCCATTAAACAGAGATAGCTCCCGGAGGGAGTTATCTGTGAGTCATGGGCAAGGCATCTGATGGGCCATTAACAGAAGCTAATGGCCCAGAGGGGGTCTGGGAAAACCCAGCCCCACCTGAATTCAACAGTTCATGAAGATGGTGATAGAATACTTTGTGCACATCCTATACTACAACCCAGGACATAATCCACCCCTTATTCTATTACCATCTACATCATACCCAAATTAATACATTCTTACAGAGATTTGCATATATACATACAGAATGAAACCTTACACACTGTTCTCACTTAAAATTAGGTCTCCCTGTGGTACACAACGGGTTTCCCCATCTTTCTGCATTACCCACCAAGTGTAACCAGGTCCTTGAGCAAAGACAGTCCCACAGATGGGTCTGCCTTTGCCTGAGGTGGGATTAATCCAGTCTTTCCTAAAATGCCCTTCATGCGTACCACAGGGACTTTGTTTCCATCCACTGTGTGCAAGGGTTCAGACTGGGCAGGACCACCTCGATTGATGGATCCTCGAGTGTTGACCATCCAGGTGGCTTTGGCTAAGTTTATTTCCCAATTCTTGAAGGTCCCCCCGACAAGTGCCTTCAGGGCAGTCTTTAGTAGTCCGTTGCACGGTTCAACTTTCCCAGCAGCTGGTGCAAGATAAGGAATGTGATATATCCATTCAACACCAGGTTCTCTAGCCCAGGTGTTTATAAGGCCATTCTTGAAATGGGTCCCATTGTTCGACTCAATCCTCTCAGGGGTGCCGTGACTCCACAGGACCTGCTTTTAAAGGCCCAAAATGGTGTTCCAGGCAGTAGCACGAAGCACAAGGTAGGTCTCTAACCATCCAGTGGTAGCTTCCACCATGGTCAGCACATAGCGCTTTCCTTGGCAGGTTTGGGGAAGGGTGATGTAGTCAATTTGCCAGGCTTCCCCATACCTGTACTTCAGCCATCATCCACCATACCACAGAGGCTTCACTCGCTTGGCCTGTTCGATTGCAGCACAGGTCTCACAGTTGTGGATGACCTGTGAGATGCTGTCCATAGTAAGGTCCACCCCTCGGTCATGGGCCCATCGGTATGTCACATCTCTTCCCTGATGACCAGAGGCATCATGGGCCCAATGAGCAAGGAACAATTCTCTCTTGTGCTGCCAGTCTAGATCCACTAGTGATACTTTCACCTTGGCAGCTTTGTCCACTTGCTCGTTGTTGCGATGCTCTTCATTAGCCCGGCTCTTAAGAATGTGTGCATCCATGTGTCGAACTTTCACAGTCAGCCTCTCTACTCGGGTGGCGATGTCCTGCCAAATCTCAGCAGCCCAGATGGGTTTCTTTTTGCGCTGCCAGTTTGCCTTTCTCCAGCAGTCCAGCCATCCCCACAGAGCATTAGCTACCATCCATGAGTCAGTGTAGAGTTAGAGCCTCGGCCACTTCTCTCGTTCAGCAATATCCAAAGCCAGCTGGACAGCTTTAAGCTCTGCAACCTGACTCGATCCACCTTGTCCCTCGGCAGCTTGTGCAGTTTGTCATGTGGGGCTCCACACTGCAGCTTTTCATTTCTGGCTAGCGCCTACAATTCGGCAGGAGCCATCAGTGAACAGATCATATCGGCTTTCAGTCTCTGGTAGCTCATTATATGGTGGGGCCTCCTCGGCACATGTTACTTGCTCTTTTTCTTCTTCAGACGATAATCCAAAAGTCTCATCTTCTGGCCAATTTGTTATAATTTCCAGAATCCCAGGGCAATTTGGGTTTCCAATACGGCACGCTGTGTAATGAGGGCAATCCATTTGCTCCATGTGGTGACAGTGGCGTGATGCGTGGAAGGAACCTTTCCCTAGAACATCCACCCCAGCACCAGTAGTCGGGGTGCCAAGAGAAGTTGTGCTTCCGTGCCAATCACTTTTGAGGCGGCTTGAACTCCTTCATAGGTGGCCAAGATCTCCTTCTCTGTGGGAGCGTAGTTGGCTTTGGAGCCTCTGTAACTTCGACTCCAGAATCCCAGTGGTCGGCCTCCGGTCTCCCCAGGCACCTTCTGCCAAAGACTCCAGGACAAGCCATTGTTCCTGACTGCAGAGTAAAGCACATTCTTCACATCTGGTCTCGTCCTGACGGGGCCAAGGGCTACAGTGTGAGCAGTCTCTTGCTTGATCTGAACAAAGGCTTGTTGCTGTTCAGGGCCCCAGTGGAAATCGTTCTTCTTGCGGGTAACCAGGTAGAGAGGGCTCACAATCTGACTGTACTCAGGAATGTGCATCCTCCAAAAGCCTATGGCACCTAGGAAAGCTTGTGTTTCCTTCTTGTTGGTAGGTGGGGACATGGCAGTGATCTTGTTGATTATCTCTGTGGGGATTTGGCAACGACCATCTTGCCACTTGACTCCCAGGAACTGGATTTCTTGAGCAGGTCCCTAAACCTTACTTCATTTAATGGCAAAACCCAATTTCACCAGAATTTGGATAATCTTCTCTCCTTTCTCAAAGACCTCCCCTGGGGTATTCCCCCATATGATGATGTCATCGATGTATTGCAGATGTTCCGGAGCCTCACCCTTCTCCAGTGCAGCCTGGATCAGTCCATGGCAGATGGTAGGGCTGTGTTTCCACCCCTGGGGCAGTCAGTTCCAGGTGTACTGCATGCCCCTCTAGGTGAAAGCAAACTGAGGCCTGCACTCTGCTGACAAAGGAATGGAGAAGAATGCATTGGCAATATTGATGGTTGCATACCACTTTGCTGCCTTGGACTCCAGCTCGTACTGAAGCTCTAACATGTTTGGCACAGCAGCGCTCAGTGGTGGCGTGACTTCATTCAGGCCAGGGTAATCCGCTGTCAGTCTCTATTCTCCACTGGACTTACACACGGTCCATATAGGGCTGTTGAAAGGTGAATGAGCCTTATTGACCACCCCTTGGCTCTCTAGTTTACGAATCATCTCAAGTATGGGAGTCACAGAGTCTCTGTCAGTCCAGTATTGCCAACGGTGAACTGTTGCTGTGGCAGTTGGTACCTTTTGTTCTTCAACTCTCAGCAGTCCCACAGCAGAGGGGTCATCTGAGAGACCAGGCAAAGTATTCAACTGTCTCGTGTCTTCTTTCTTCACTGCAGCTATCCCAAAAGCCCAGCGATACCCTTTTGGGTCTTCGAAATACCCATTCCTGACATAGTCTATGCTGAGGACGCATGGGGCCTCTGGGCCAGTCGCAATGGGATGTTTTTGCCACCCGTTCCCAGTCAAACTCACTTCAGCCTCTAATACAGTCAGTTGCTGGGAGCCTCCTGTCACCCCAGAAATACAAATGGGTTCTGTTCCTACATACCTTGATGGCATCATGGTACATTGGGCCCCAGTGTCAACCAACGCCGTGTATTTTTGTGGGTCAGATGTTCCAGGCCATCGGATCCACACAGTCCAGTAGATCCGATTGTCCCTTTCCTCTACCTGGCTACAGGCAGGGCCCCCTATTCCTGGTCATGGCATACATTGCTCTCCTCCTGTAAATATGTCTCTGAGGTTCCTTCAAGAGGATCAGTCATATCATCATTCCTGTACCGTCTGGAGTTCTGTGCACGAGAGACCGGAGCAACATTGATTCTAGATGGGCTCTTTGTGGCAGGTGTTTCTCTTTTCAGTTCACGTACCTGGGCTGCTAAGGAGGAGGTGGGTTTTCCATCCCACTTCCTCATGTCTTCTCCATGCTCCCGAAGAAAAGACCAGAGGTTACCTTGTGGTGTGTATCCTTTCTCCCTTGCTGGGGGACGCCTGCTCCTAATGGCAGAGACTCTCATAGGCTCTGGTGGGATATGGTAAATTTCTTCCTTAAGTTCTTTTTTCAGTTTCTGATGGCCTTCTTCAATCAAGCTCTGGACTTGCTCAGCCAGTCTTGTTTCCACAGACGAGACATGGGTACGAACTGGGGCAGTGACAGTGTCCTCGTAAATTCTTAGTTTATTAGCCAAGACACCTACCCTGTCCTCATTTTTCCTCCATTGCAGTGTTGCCAGGTAACGTGAGTACATCTCTGGTCCAAGCCGTGCAAATCTCAACCACATCCGTGATGTGCACTGGACACCATCTGGGTTTTTAGGAAATCTCTCATCTTCTGAAAAAATGATTTCCAACACAGCCAATTCCCTCAGGCATCGGATACCTTGTTCTATTGTGTTCCATTTTCCTTGGTGCACTTGGAGGTCTTCTTTACAAAGGCATCTATCCTTCACACTTGTTAGCAGTCGCTGCCAGAGGCTGAGAGGTTCTTGGGTTCTCCCAATCCCCTGGTCAATGACCACATCCCGGGACAACGATCCCAGTTGCCTGGCCTCACTTCCATCCAGAATGGTGTCATTGGCTGCAGCGTCCCAGATGCGGAGCAGCCAGGTCAGGATGGATTCGTGGGTCTGGCGGTTGAATTCCCTTCGCAGGTCACACAGCTCACCCAGAGATAGAGAGCGAGTGATGATTTCTGGCTCTGTCTCTTCTGCTGATTGTGAAGGTCCTGCTGCACCCTCATCAGTCACTGTGCGGACTGATTTGGTCCTTGATTTCTTCTTCTGAACGGGGGCAACTGCTACTGGTTTAGGCTGTTCCGGTTCGGTGATGGTTTGTGTGGAGATGCTGGTGGCCCCTTTGGTCCCTTTCTCCTCTGTGACAGTCCGCATAGATGTGGACACTGTTGCCTCACTTTTGGCTTCTTTCTCCTCTGTGACGGTCTGTGTAGATGAGGACACTGTTGCCTTGCCTTTGGTTCCTTTCACCTCTGTGACACTCTGTGTAGACACTGATGCTGTTGCTCTGCTTCTTTTTCCCTCTTCCTTTTCCTTCAGAACACGCTGTATCACACCATGTAGTGTTTTGATTCTAAGCATGGTGTGGGCCATGCAGAGAAGACAAAGCAGGACTAACAACAACATCATGCTGTCCTTGGCATCCAGAGGGTACTCCGTATTTTCAAAAACTGCTGTGTCATGCCTGAAAAGCTGGAAAAAATCATTCTTTACCCTCCCCACAGGGGCTGGGTGAGATTGTTGAGGCCCCAGATGTAGCATCCTAGACCAGAACAAGAAAACAAAACTGGGTGTATATTCTGAATGATGTTCATTGCCTTGGAGTTTATCAAGCAATGGACATAATAGACCAATAAAGCAATTTTAGTACCGTATCCTGGTCTACGCAGGAGCATTAAGACTGGCAGAAAGTGCCACAGGTGCGGAAAAATACTGAGAGATAGGTATAAGACACATGTAAGCATGCTCAGCATCATAGCGAACAGGTGTCTTCTTCAACACAAAATTGTAATTCTGACTTTTCTCAGTGCCTCCTGCCCCATGTTGGGCACCAAAAATGTAGTGGTTTGAAAGCAAAACAAATGAGAGGCTCCAAGTCAGAGATACAATTTAATAGGAAGAAAGGAAAGAAAGTAAAATAAAATAGATGCAATAATACAAAAGGCCACTGACAGAGTCAGAATACAACCTGAGCAGAGTGATGGAAGCAGTCCAGATGAGGTGGTCTTCCTGAAGCAGTGATCCTGTAGAAAGGTCTGGTAGCTTGGGTCCTCTGGGAATCCAGTGGGTAAGCGCCCCTCTTGTGTTCAGAGTCTCAGCTTATATCCAGGCTGGAATGCTTGGTTCCTCCCTCTGGGCAGAGCATCTCACAATGGGATGGTGAGTCATGTGATAAGGCCTGATGGGCCCATTAACAGGAGGTAGTCCAGGAGGGGGTTATCTGTGAGTCGTGTGGCAAAGGTGCTGATGGGCCCATTAACAGAAGATAATCCAGAGTGGAGGAGGCAAGGAGCACTGCCTCACCTGGTTTCAAGAGCTCATGAAGATGGTGATAGAATATACTTCAACCCAGGACAGTGACAAATATTTATTTCAAATCAACGAAATTGAAGATTGTGGTCTAAAACTCAGTAAAATTAGATCAGGACATCCTAGCAGATGAACAAATGCAGAATTACATCTTTTTCCTGTAAATTCTGGATACTCACTTTCCAGAGCTGACCCCCTTCATATGATCTGTGTAGATATAGATGTCTGGGAGGAATTTATTCAGGATGCCCCTTGCAGATTCCACCATTCTGTTTGCCATCTGTGGTGACACTCGGACAGAGTATCTACATTTCTGAGCTAAGAAATCAATTGTGGTCACAAGAAAAATTGAAAGCAGACTGACAAAAGTGAAGGGGCCCTGCCCAGTGCATTTTTTCAGAAAACCTGTGCTTTATACATCCATTCATGGCTTTTGTCCATGTTGTCCATGTACCTAGAGAACCACATGCACGTAAGTGCTTTCTACAGTCTTTTCATTGATATACCTTGAAGCGAAGTACACAGAACATGTGTTGAAGAACAGATTATAACTAGGTAAACATCAATCTTGAAAATGCCCTTCATCAAATATAAATTGCTATTCTGTCATCTTGTACTTTCTTATGATGGAGGAAATCCCATGCGCTATTTTCTTCATGTTTTACTAAAACATTATCCGGAGTGAAATTCCTGTGAATTAGCAGCAAAAATATCCTGCCTTTCTGTTTCTGTCATGGAGAAATTGGGACGATGAATAAGAAATTAAAGACAAATGTTCCAACAAAAAAAAATTAAAGGCTCCAGGAAAAATATCTTTGCTATCTCCAACTATTTCGCAGTCTTCTGAGGCTATTAAATTCACTGGTTCTCTAGTCACTCAGCATCTGAAGGTTCCAGGAAAGAAGAACCTACCACCTTCAGACCCATACCAACCCACCTCCTCATAGTACATAAGAGATGAACTGCCTTCCCGCTCTTGTACTCAGGCGCTGCTTCAGAGAAACTCCCAACAGACCTTCAAATGTATAAAGCACATTAGGCTTTAAATTCCAGCCCAACTGTAATGCAGACTCAATGCTCCACACATTCAACCACCCATCTGCACAGACATTCACACAGCAATGCAGAGAAATACATTCTCAAAACTCCCAGCTGGCAGGGAAGAATTTCCTTTTCTACAAATTTCTATAGCATCTCTTGTGGAGTAGACAAAACAAAAACTTTAGGATCTTAGGGCAAAATCATTTAAAAAATCAGAAAATTGGCTGTTCTGCACAGTTGATGCACTCAGTATTTTGGATTTTATAAAAGGTTGCTGTAATATGATCTCCACAGCTGTGAGGAAGAAGATTTACTCAGATGAATCTTGGAGGAACAGAAGTACACATAAAAAGACATAAGGACTTATCCTTAGAGATGTTTTGTTTTCTATTGCCTTGAAGGACGACTTAACAGCTAAACTAAAATGAGACTGCCTGTCACCAGGCTTAAAGGCAAACCTGTATCCCGAGAAATGGCTCAGGAATGCCTACAGCAAGGTAGAAGTTCAGAATTCAATCAGATACATCAATGAAAACCAGCCAAAATGGCCAAGAATGGTGCTGCATAATAATGTCAATTTAGAACAACAGCAGTAAAGTCATGATCATTGCTTCCTCCTCCACATAGCAACATATAGAACTACTTACTACAGAGCAGAATGGAGGCATAAGAAAATTACTTTCTCCAGCAATATACCACAGCAGCTATCATCAAAAGCACAATGAGCTGTCTCCTTTCTGTTCTGCAGCACATGCATTCAGTAAAACTGCTCTTGCTTGACACTACTGCACTTACCTAAATACTGCAATTGGACAAGATACTCAAAACATCCAGTTCTCACACACAGTTGTGACAGCATGCCATAAAGTAAAAGAAGAAATAGGCTGCAAATCTACACCTCTGGCAGAAAACATGACCTCATTCCTGCTTTACTTTTGGGTAATCAATGCCAAATCATGTTTGGGACTCTCAAACACAAATTAAACTACATGTTGGCCACTGCTTAAGACAGTTGCATGTAAGGGATTTCTACCTTCTTCCTACAATGACATCAGATTCATGACATATACCATACAAAGGCCGCAAGAGAAAAATAAAATCCAAAAGAAATAAACAAAACACTGACCAAATTTGCAGTTGTTTGAAAAAGTAAAGAGTTCACAACAGTATTTTGTGCCCTTATCTCTGTGTGGAATAAAACCTAATCTACTTCCACATGCAACAGTACTACCAAAGGTGAAGAGCCAAAGTACTTTCTTTCAAAACCTACCGAAAAGGTCAGTGTGCGCTGCAAGGTGTAAACTCAACTAAGATTTAAGCTCCCACCTAACTTCTGCTAAACTACTAACTGCCAAGACGCATCTACTTAATGCACAACTGAACTACATTGGTTACCACTGAATTTACACATAAAGTAAAATTTCTTTTAGTGCTCCTAGATTATGTGATGGAAAGTATTTTTTCTTGATACTGCAAAGATTTTAAATAGCACTGTTCAGTTTTGAATTTATTCGCTTGCTTACAGATGCTTTTGAACAGCAATGTTTTGAACACAGGAGTTCTGAGACACAGTCCTGAAATCTAGTTGTATGACTCCTCTATGTAATGTTGTGTTATCCAGATACCTGCTCAGAAACATGGATGCACTTCTGTGCCTTCCAAGTTAGGGAACTTTTTTTTTAATAAGCAAACTCTTTTACAAGGAGAAAAACAAACAGAAAAACAAAAAGGATACGCAGTTCCTCTGATGCGCTTGATTTTTCCAGGGTCTGTGAACTGAACAGGCTGCAAGACCTTTCTCACTGGGCAAGCAAACAGTATCTCTCCACCTCCTTTGGGAGGCATTCCTCTTCGGTTGATCTGGAGCAAATAATGAAGGAAAAACGCTGGTTAGTAAATAGTACAAAGAATGTACATACACACCCCCAAATTACACTTTTATTTCACACAGAATAAAATGCTTTAAGTAGGGGCATTATGTGAACACACGCAAGAAACCTACATCCTAAAGGCAGAAATGGATTTTGCATCAAAACTAAAAGCAGGCATTGAATTCTTTGTTCCTCTCAAGTAAAGTAAGGCATGGCTTCTCAACAGGAAACAGAGCAAAACCAAACAAAACCATCTTTACCAAAACAGCCTTGGCTTAAGACTTGTCTCTAGTAGCAGATATGCACCTTGCTGCTGAGGAAACTAGAATTATTTGATTTGAGCTCGGTTAGAGCATGGTGCTGATAACGCCAAGGTTGTGGCTTTGACCCCTGCATAGACCATTCACTTAAGGGTTGGACTTGATGATCCTTACAGGTCCCTTCCAACTCAGAATATTCTGTATGTGAGGGACTAGAATGAACTCACTCCCACTAACAGGTCTGTCTACCTGATCCAGTCCCACCATTCCAAGCCAAGGATGGAGCTGGGACACAGGCCAGTGAGTGTGTCTGGGTTGGGAGCCCACAGCCAGACAGGGCAGGGCTGTGGTGAGCTGAAGGCCAGCCCCGCTGCAGTGTCACAGGAGCAGAGGCTGGCAGTGCCAGGACAATGACATGAGCACCCAGGCTGTGCGCAGGGTAGGGGTGAGGCTTTGCAGAGCAGGCCCCAGCAGCGCAGCCAGACCTAAAAGAAACCCAAACGTTATTTTATATCCAGATTTACTGGGCCTCTGAAGACTGTAGTCTTCAAGAAAAGCTTCTTTCCTCTACTTTTCAAACTGGAAGCAAACCTCAACTACCCAAACCCAGATCCATCTCTTCTACAGGTGGAAAAGGTTAAAGATGCCATTTTCACTTCCTAGCCCCAAGTGTGGGACAGAATGAACATGTAGAAATAAAAAGATAATAAATGAACTGAAAAGCAACAAAAAGCAAGAAAGTTCCTCAGTCTGCTTTGGAGACTAAGAGAAGTCACCACTTTCTCCTTACCCTCTCTATCCTCTCTATCACTGTGTGAACCATAGCCACAACTAATTATCTGTAGAGACAGAAATACACAGCAAACAAATCACCCTGTGAAGTACTGCAGGAACATAATTTCAACACATGTTTGAAAAGAAAGGAACAAACTGTCTTACCTTGATTTCCAGACTTTCACCATCAATTCCAAACTTCTTCAGAAGGGGTAGAGCTGTTGCCTTAAGGACATCAACCTACGGAATACAGAATTTAAAAAAAAGACTCTCTATTGGAAGTTAAGTCAGTCAGTAATTCAAAAATCACTAAATTATGAAGTGACGAACAGAGACAAGTCTTCATAGAAGATATTTTATGGGAAGATATGGGAATGCAGCACAGACAGTTTCATCTAGTTAGACTACCACAGTACATCATTACTAAAAAATTTCCTAGAACAAATTACTGGCAGATAGGATTTCCTATTCTGGCTTTCTTTCTCAGGCTGATTTTGAATGCCATTATGTAAAACAGCTTACTTGTTTCTCTGAACAGTGAAACTTTTCTCTGAACATTTCTCTGTTATTAAGAAAATAATATTCTTCTGTCATTACTAAAAATTTCCTATAGCTAAACAAATTAATGCAAGAACCACTGCATTTTTTCAATCATCAGTACAAGAGCAGGCTGTTGATTTGGCAGAAATATAATTCTTCTATCAACAACTTCTTTTTACCTGTTTCTAAGAAACAGAAGCTCATACGCAGCTTCTACTGAAGCACTTAAAAGAATCTGAAGTGGGCAACACATCATCAGTGTACTCCCTTTTAAACCAGGTGGTCACCAGGTCCAGGTCTGAATAGAATTATCCTTGCCATTGCTCTTCCTAATTCCTAAGACTACAGGGACTGCCCTCTTCTTCCCTCTTCTGAAACTTCAGTATCACTTTGCCAAAAGTGATAAAAATTATTTAGCAGTGCAACAGCACAGGGAGTTACCCAAGACAAACAGCTGTGGATAGACAGGATCAGGACAGCATGACCAAAGAGAAAATAAACAAAGATGAAGGAAATGGTCATGACGTAGACAGCATTTGAGGAGGCAGATAAAAAGCACCCTCTTTCCCATGCCTTCAGCCTTCAGCCAGAATTTACAATCCTTGAATTTTATTTTCTCTGCTTTGAAGAGAGTGCAAGCCACTGACAAAATAGCAGCACATACCTCACCTACATATCTGTGAACATTCTGCTAGTGGCACCTGAGGAGCTATAAGTGTATGTTGTCGCCCTGATTTTCAGCCTTCTGATGACCGTTTACATATTTCTAGTGGAGTTGCTCACAGATGTAACATAAACAAGTAGATTGTTTACACATACCAATATGTGATGAACTTCTAAGATGACCACTGGGGTCAGAGGGGTGTCCCCTTTGTCCTCCAATCCTGGACCTGGCCACAGGGTGGGCAGCGAAAGCCGGGAAATGCTCAGACGAGCAAGAAACAGAGAAAGAAAGCGCAGGAGATGACATTCCCCTTGTTTTTATGTGGTCGGTGTGGAAGGCCAAATCATACCGCGGATGTCTGTAAGATGATGGTTCATGGTTAATGGTCAGCCTTTACTGGTCTCGGGAAACGGGAGGCGAAGCGCAAGGGGGAGATGCGCTCAGACACAAGTCTCTATCCAGGCTCCAGAGCCGATGGAGGTTTGCTTGGCCGGCTTACAGCCAGTACCAGTGGCTCAGCAGGGCTTCACGTCTGTACAGCAGCAACAGTTGTCCTAGACTCTTGCGGAGTGTACAAGATTCTCTTAGACGCCTTTGGTCCCTTGGGTGATGGCATGAGTGCTTTCCTTATGGGGAGATCTAGCGCCACCTCTCAGGGTATCATTGTGCATGGGGGACTTATCAATGCGGATTATACTGGACAAATTCATGCTATGGTTTCCACACCCAACCCTCCCGTCACTATCCCCAAGGGAACCAGAATCGCTCAACTTGTGCCCTTTAAGTCTTCTGTTCATAGGGCAGAAAACTGGCTGCGGGGAAAGGGCGGTTTTGGATCTACGGCGCCACCTCAGGTTTACTGGACTGCTGTCATGACGAAGGACCGTCCTGAGAAGATCTGCACCCTGCCCGTCCCTGGTGCAACGCCGTCTGAGATCTGCCTTCACGGGCTCCTCGATACAGGCGCGGACATCATGATCGTTTCCCTTGCTGCCTGGCCCCCGGAATGGCCTTTGGATCAGGTGCAGACGTCCATCACGGGATTGGCAGGAACGGCGCACTGCTACGTGAGCCAGAGGCCCGTGATGATCACAAACCCAGAGGGACAGACGGCCACGATCTGGCCTCATGTCACAACTGAGGTTTCTACCAATCTCTGGGGGCGGGATGTTCTGGCTACATGGGGGGTGCGTCTGGGGACAGATTTTTGATGGGGGCCACTGCGATGAAGGGCGCAGGGTGTCCCACGCCTCCTACGCGGTGGCTGGTGGACGAACACATTTGGGAGGATCAGTGGCCCCTCCCTCAAGATAAATTAGTCGCCCTTTGTGACTAGGTGCAGGAGCAGTTGGACCAGGGTCATCTGGAGCCTTCTACCAGTCCCTGGAACACTCCTGTTTTCTGTATCAGAAAGAAGTCTGGGAAATGGAGGTTGCTACAAGACCTCCAGAAAGTTAATGCCATGGTGGAAGGCATGGGGGCGTTGCAGGTCAGTATGCCATCGCCCACCATGCTTCCTGCCGATTGGCCAGTCCTCATCGTGGATCTAAAGGATTGTTTTTTCACAATTCCTTTGCATCCTGATGACAAACCAAAATTTGCCTTCACAGTGCCAGCAATAAACAATGCTGAGCCTGCACGGAGATATCAATGGAGGGTGCTTCCCCAGGGGTGTCGCAACTCCCCAGCAATATGTCAATGGTATGTGGCCAGAGCCTTGTCTGGAGTTCACAAGCAGTTTCCTGATGCTCATGTTTATCACTACATGGATGACATACTGGTGGCTGCGCCCACCCAGGATGAACTGCTGAGGACACGGCCTCAATTACTCGCCGCTGTGCATTCTCATGGACTGCAGGTGGCTCCAGAAAAGGTCCAGCAGGAACCTCCCTGGAAATATTTGGGGGTCAAAATTCTGGAACGAACAATCCAACACGAAGAGGTGCAATTTATACATTCGGTGAAAACACTGAATGACGCCCAGAAACTGGTGGGTGTAATCACCTGGCTGCGTCCATATTTGGGGTTCACCACCACACAATTGTCTCCCTTGTTTGATTTGTTAAAGGGAGACTCCAATTTGTGGTTGCCTCGTACATTGACCCCTGAGGCACGTCAGGTGCTGGAGGAGGTTCAGCGAGCTGTTTCTGCTCGTCAAGTTTATTGTATCGATCCCTCCGTTGATGTCACTGTGTTCATTACCATTACGGATTTGCATCCTGCAGGTGTCATTGGCCAATGGAATAATGGATGGTCCGACACCTTGCAGGTCCTGGAATGGGTTTTCCTGCCCCATCAGCCGCAGAAGACGGCAACTACATTGTTTGAGCTAATTGCTCGGTTAATAATCAAATGCAGGCAATGATGCTTGCAATTGATGGGTGCAGATCCTGCAAAGATTGTGCTTCCGGTACTGCGGGATGAATTTGACTGGAGCTTTGCAAACAGTATTTCTCTGCAAAGCGCTCTGGAAAATTTTACAGGGCAGATTACTTATCATCTGCTCAGCCACAAGCTATTGCAAGTGGCAAACTTCACAGAAATCTCCTTGCGGCCAAAAAATAGTCAGGAGCCAGTGCAAGGACCCACTGTCTTTACTGATGGCTCGGGACGGACCGGAAAGGCCATTGTCACTTGGAAGGATGGATCTGAGTGGCAGGTTCTGGAAGGTCATGACGATGGATCAGCCCAGTTGGTTGAATTGAGGGCTGCCGTCATGGCATTTCAAAAGTTTTCCCAGCAACCTTTCAATTTGGTCATGAATTCCACTTATGTGGCCGACACGGCACAGCGTTTGGGCCATTCGATTTTGAAGGAGGTCAGCAATGCTGATCTGTTTTGTTTGCTGAAGGCCCTGTGGTGTGCCATTCGGGCCTGGGTTCATCCATTCTATGTTCTGCATGTTAGAAGCCATACCAATCTGCCAGGATTTATCGTGGAAGGTAATGCAAGAGCTGACAAGTTGGCTAACCCTGCATGCGTAGCACCTCAGCCTGGTACACTCGCACAGGCCAAGGCATCACATGGGTTTTTTCATCAGAATGCTCATACCTTACAAAAGCAGTTTCAGTTGACGTCAGCGGAGGCTCATGACATTGTTGAATCATGCGACGACTGTCATGCACTGGCTGCGCCTTTACCGGCAGGGGTAAACCCCAGAAGCCCTAGGGCCTTAGAGCTTTGGCAGTCGGATGTAACCCAAGTTGACGAGTTTGGCCGGATCGAGTATGTGCATGTCACTGTTGATACTTTCTCCTCTGCAATGTGGGCTTCTGCTCACATGCGAGAAAAGACCCGTGATGTCACTGCTCACTGGAGGCAGGCCTTTGCCGTTTTAGGCATACCTTCTGCGGTGAAGACTGACAATGGTCCTGCTTATGCCTCGCAGAAGGTGCGACAGTTCCTGCAGCTATGGGGAGTGTCACACAAGTTCAGTATCCCTCATTCTCCGACTGGGCAAGCAATTGTAGAACGCGCTCATGGTACTCTGAAGCAGGTTCTTCAAAAACAAAAACGGGGAATGCAGAGTGAGACCCCGCACAGTCGGCTGGCAAAGGCTTTGTACACTATCAATCACCTTACGGTGCCACAGAATTCTAATAACCCTATTATGGTGAACCATCACCTCTTGTTGCAGGCATTGGACGAGACGCATCAGCCTCGGGCGAAAGTTCGGGTGCGAAATTTAGTCACTAAGCAGTGGAAAGGTCCCTATGACCTTATCGCTTCCGGGTGTGGGTATGCGTGTGTATCCACAGATACTGGGTACCTGCGAAGTGTGTTCGTCCTGACCTGCGACCTCAAAGGCAGAATCCGACCGACAGGCAAGCCGGAAACGGTGACCAAATTGAAAGACAGCAAGTGGATGAACCATTGAGTGATGACTCCGATACAGACGATGCGAGTGTTCACTCTGCTGGCCCTTCCAAAGGCAGAGACTGAACATTGTACATTTTTCTTTTCTTTTCTTTTCTTTTCTTCTAACACAAAAAAGGTGAGATGTCACCCTGATTTTCAGCCTTCTGATGACTGTTTACATATTTCTAGTGGAGTTGCTCACAGATGTAACATAAACAAGTAGATTGTTTTCACATACCAATATGTGATGGACTTCTGAGATGACCATTGGAGTCAGAGGGGTGTCCCCTTTGTCCTCCAATCCTGGACCAAACTCCAAATCCTATTTAAACCCAAAAACGACAATAAACGGCCCTTTTTTCTTTCCTCACTTCAACCTGTCGGGTGAGTGTGGTTCTTTTGTGTCCCTACTGGTGACATCATGTTGCAGTTCTCATTTTCAATTCCTGCTGGACAACATATTTCCTTTCTTACAGAGAGGCATTTGGTGTTATTTTTAGTATCAATATTTGAATGTCTTCATTCAAAAAACTAAACCTGTAAGCCAATGCTTAACTTCTTCTAACTTACAAAGTTCATGTTTTTTTTACAGCCAGGCTACCTTGTTTTGGCCCTTCACTAGTATTCATTAACTATACAAATTTGACTTTTGGAGCAAAGCCTTTTCTAACATTCATGTCCACAAGCATGTGAATACCACTGGCAGAAGTTTCAACAAGCTGATCTGGTTCAAATTAAAATTACACAATGTTTCTTCCTCCTTCTCATGAAACTAACATACCAATAAAAAATAAAAGCTTTAGTGTGTAGGTTAAGAACTCAAAAAACTTCAAGACTTGTCACAGTTTTAAGTCCTCAGAAAAGTTCCAGGCATAATACTTAGAGGTACCAGACAGACAAATAATAAGACTGACTCTTCCAATTCTGCTGCCTAAGTAGAGGTGGCCATCAGCAGTATTTGAAGAATGGGAAAAGGCTGTTCTGCTCTGCAGACAAGTGGGGAGCTAGGCAGGATATGAAGCAGTTAACTGAAAATCACAAAACAGCAGCTGAACTAAGTTGTAAACCCATTTTTCTATCCTTTTCCCTATCCACAGCCATAAACCCCATCCCTTAGCTCCTCTTGGAGGGCAGTTATTCCATTTCCAGAACATACAACATAGCACCAAGTTGCACCAAAACAAATGCATCATACAACTGATGGTATACCTCACCACACATGACAACACTCTAAGCCCCACAGATATTGCTTATTAACCAAGTTGTGTAAATGCAAATCACTTCCTTTAAAGGAATCTACAATAGCCAAGAAAAAGGTGGAAAAGTAACTTTAGGAATCCCTTATCCAGGGCAAAGATATTTTAAAAAAACCCAAACAAAAGACTCAGATAGAGACCCTGCAGCACATGGCTACCGAAGAAAGGGAAAAGCACCAGTTGGCCTGTATATCTATTAATATTGCACAGATCATTGAACCTCACCATATATACAGTGTTATGTTTCATGAAAAAGGGCCTAGATTGGGAGAAGGGGAAAGGGAAAAAACAGAGTTTAACAAGGAAAAAAGAAATGTGGGAAGAAAACTCTGTAGGAAAAACTTATTGTTTTCTGCAGACAACTGTTGAATCCTGATTGAGATTGAAGATTACTGCTCCTAAGCTAAAATTTCATATGCTAGTCTCATGTCAGCATGAAAGTCATTTAAACTGAAAGCCCCATGGCATACCTGTAAAAAACCTTCAACATCTGGAAACACAAACATCAAGAATGGTTATTCTAAAACAGGTTACTGCAGCTGTATCTAAATGTCAGAATAACAATACATAGAAAAGGAAAATAGGAGATATCATTTACATGCCACTTCCATTCCCTTCAAAAAGGCACTTTACAAAGGACACCCCCCACATACATAACCACCATACAGAGAGACTTCAAACTGCCTCAGCCGAGTCCCACATGGTTAATCCCACAAGCTACTCAGGGTCAGATCTCACCAGTGACAGCACAGGAAAACATAATGCAAGTGCAGGCTGCCAGTGAACAGTCCAGGCTGGTATTCTAAAGGCTTATCTCCTCCTGACAAGTGAAAGCAAAGTAGCATACCTGTCACCCATTTAGGATGTATCAGTAATAACACTGTGCAGTATTATCACAGAATCATAGAATGTTTTGGAGTTGGCAGGGACTTTAAAGATCATCTAGTTCCACCCGCCTCTGCCATGGGCAAGGACACCTCCCACTAGACCAGGTCCCCATCCAACCTGGCTTTGAACACTGCCAGGGTTGTGGCATCCATAGGCTGATTTGTTCCAGTGTCTAATAATATACCAAATAATATGTATAATATTATTAGTTATAATGTCACCACACTCCCACTTGGAAAAAGTGCATGTTCAGTAGCCAAGGTACTCTTAGGACTGATGTCAGTTGTAAAAGAGCTTTCCATTGCTCCCTAATGGAGGGCTATTCATGTATGTAAACAAACACCACAGTAAACACATGCTCTTATACTCCAGGAACGCAGCCTGACCTGTGCCCCACTGAACTCAGCTAAAGTCTTTCCTTCTAAAAGATGTCCTTTAGAAACTCTTCCTCTCACCTGGATTTCTTCTACTCTCCTCACAGCAAGAGATCCACAATATACCCTTTTATGCACCTGACAAGGAGGTGTCTGGTAAAGAGCAACCTCAAACCACATAGCAACCACATCCCACAAGTACTTTTGAGGCTGTGTAAAAGCCAGGATCTCAGTGCTGAAACTGAATTTCACAAAGCCCAGTGGGTCAGCCTACCTGTTCACTGCCACCATGAGTAAAGGTCACACTCCTCCGGTTGCACACGTATTCCTGCTACTTGTCTCATAAATGCCTCCCACCGGCTACAGCTCATCATAAACTGCTCAAGTGTGGGTTCCCTGTGAGTTGACAAGTCCTGCTAGCAAACCTACTCCAGCATGGGCTCCTCTACCCACAGGCTTGCAGGTCCTGCCAGGACCCTGCCACAGCACAGGCTTCCCATGGGTTCACAGCTGTATTCAGGCATCCACCTGCTCCAGCGTGGGGTCCTGCACTGGTTGCAGGTGGATATATGCCCCGCTGTTGACATTTATGGGTTGCAGGAGGACAGGTGCCTCACCATGGTCTTCATCTTGGGCTACAGAGCAATCTCTGCTCCAATGCATGGAACACCTCCCATTTTCACTGACTCCGCTGTCTGGAGGCCTGTTTCTCTCTCATATTCTCACTTTTCCCTCCAGCTCCAGGTTATTCCACAGTTCCACCCTCCCCCCCCCCCTTCCTCCTTAAGGCTGTTAACCCAGCAGGGCTACCACCATCACTGACAGGCTCAGACCTGGCCAGCAGTGGGTCTTGTCTTGAAGCCAGCCGACATAGCCTCTGTTGGATGAAGGGAAAACTTTTGTCAGCTTCTTGCAGAAGCCACCTCTGTAGCATCTCAGCTCACAAAACTCAGCCAGGCAAACCCAATACAACCCAGTAAATTGAAATACAGAGGTTGTTACATGAAGAGCAGCAGGGAAAACAACTAAACTCCCACACTGTAGTCAAATTGTTTTGCCTTTCCACCTTCTCCTTGGAAAGCAGAAGGCATACAGATGGATAAACAAATTTAAGCACCTCTTCTTGGGCATACATAATAATTGTTCATTGAGTTTATAAAACACCTTCTGTCTACTGAAAAATAAAAAACAAAATCAATTTAAAACCAAGTTTCTGTTTACTTAAGCATACAAACCAATTAGAGTAGCACTTAAATTTGTTCTTTTAGTCTCAGGAACCAGCAGAGCAATATATTATACAAAACAATTTGTAAAAGTCCTTAACATACCTTATTGGTGTGCACCAGGATTAATGTTTACTCAGGCAAGTTAAACAGATATAACCAGGTAAAACCAATTTTAGGAACCCATATTCAGTTACAAGCACTTAAAAAGTTAACATGTATGAGCTAGGTCACAGTAACTGAAGTTGTTACTGTGTTGTCACCAACAATACATAGTTGCTAATACAGCACAATAAACTTAAGATGCAACTCCTCACATGCATTTGATTCCCATGTAGTGTCCCGGGCTTGGAGTCAGCTGAGGTATGCCAACTGACTTGTCTGAGTTTTGGCAAGTGCAAGCACCCTTCAAGCACAGAGCGGCCTTAATTCCTGCACCCATTTGAACTAAAATAGTTTAATCTGAGGCCCATGTGACTGATGCCCTAAAGGAGATAATTTCCAGAATCAAGACTCTGTTGCTTAGAGGAGTGTCCACATTTACTTGAAAACAGTACGAATATTGGACTACTCTTCATCTCCAGATTAAGCAAGAATTTCTCCACTGTGATTAAATAGTCAACAAAAAAGGACTTGTTTGATTCTTACTACTTACCAGTAACAATAAGTACTTTTAGTCACAATGACTGAAACGGTAGCAAAAAATGCTTCCTCTTTTTTCCCTGTAGTGCTGTGTACAACCCACTTTGACCATCCTTTGACTCATGTGGATGTCTCACAGAGCCACAGGTGAGATAATGAGTTTTTTAAATAACCAGAAAAACACAGCTGAAAAGTCATAAATTCTAGCAGGACTCAGGGGCTTGTGTAGTATTTGTAGTTACACTTCACAGGTATTTGTATTCATGTAAACTGGTTTAGTTCTCAGATTACAATGTGTCCTTAATCAACTCAGAGGAAAACAGGCAGCATCCAATCACCACTCAAAAAGTAAAGAGTACTGCTGTTCTCTAAAAGCAAAAGTTTATGTTTGGAGTTCTTGGAGAAAAATAAATAAAGAGCATAACCACTAATCATTACTTCAGCATTCTGACCACGTCTCCCACAGTTCATTTTTGTAACAACACTGATACAAAACAAAGGACTGCAGATAAGTAATAGAAACCAAGGCAAGCATTTCATAGCCGTTTGACCTACCAAACCTTCTGGCATGTTTATGAAGAACCAGAGAGTTACTACATACTTTTGCTATTGTAATTTCCTGATCACCATGTGACTTCTGTTTCTAATAGAAAGCGGGCTTCACAGCAGCAGTGGTATGACTATGTCCAGAATCCAACAGAAGAGAAAGATTCCTTCCTTTTTGCACTCCTACTTTGAATACACTTTCTTCTTTATACAGTAAATACACGTGTGGGGCAAGAGAAATAACCCACTGAAATCCTAAGAGAAGAGAAGAACCAAACCTGTGGCAGGACCTCACACTGCATTTAAAAGGAGTTTGCAGGGGAAAAGACAGAAGCAGTACAGAACTGAACGTCAGAAGGGGGATTACAAACTGAAGTTTAGAGTGTGATACACTCTTGTTTTGCAGGTGGTTCTTTGACTCAGAGAGCTTGCTAATGCAGCAACAATGGATACTTCTGAATGTGAGGGATGATAAAAATGCAATGTGTTTTAGACACTTCTTCCCAATCTTGCTATTTTAGAGGGAAAAAATATCCTTCTCTGATACTTAAACTTTATTACTTACAGAAGGATCTACTTGATCATTTGTTACTCCTCTTAAGACAATCTTCAATGGATGCTTCATGAAAGGTGCCAAGCAGAGCAGACTTTCCAAATAGTAGCCAATACCACGACTGGGGCTGCAGTCGTGTTCCAGTGAGCCTCCATACAGAAGACCAGGCTGATAATACAAGGTAGTACCTGGGGAAGAGGCCAGGGCAGCAAACCAAATGAGAGCACTGTAAAACACTGGCCATTAAAACAGCATAAAAAATACTTTGCAACAGCGTACGTGGGCAAATTGGAGGCAGAAGACTATATGGAAGATTACAGCACTCCTAGCACACTATTTACATGTCTGCAGTTAATAAAAGGGTCAACACATGACTGTCTGTCTGTCCTGCACATAATTTTCCTCCTTTCCCTTCCACCTAAAACCAAGGATCTCTTAACAATTTCCAAAATGCTGATACAAGCAATTATCCTCCACAAAAGCTAAACATTCATCAGTCCATCAGGTCATTGGAATCTTGGCATATCTGATGGTAATTCATTTGCTTTACTTACCAACTGAAAATCATTAGAACTGTTAAAAATAATAGAAAAGGAAAACTCAGTCGAGGTGAGGTTTTCACATGGGATGCTTTCCACTCTAAACAAACCCTTTTCTAAGCATGAATAAGCCAGCAGTCTGGCTAAGAAATTTGCCTCTGTAGACGGTAAATCTTTTTCCTCTACAAAAATCAGTTCTGGTACAGAGGAAGTTTTGTGCACCATGAAATCCTACACACCTAACAAAATACTGATTCTAGTTCTTGAGCAATACAGCTTCCTTAGCTCTCTGCATTATGGTGGAGCATTGAGCTTCTTGCATGTAATCAATTATTACAAAACTTGTCAACTTAGTTACTTCTGATCTTTTCCATCAATCCTATCTGAACACCTACCTCTATCAAGACAAGACTTCTACTCTACAGTAGAAACTGATAAATCCTGGAGACTAGAACAGATGAAGCAGAAGAAACAAGATCTCACCTGTTTGGTTTATCTCAATCCGTGAGCCATTGGTCACTTTGTCAATCAGGCGAATAAAACTTGCTTCAAAATCTAAGGAGTAGAGCACAGACAGAATTATAAAATAGCTTATAAGTTCAACACTTTACTTGTACTTTTACCCTTTCCTGCCTTCCATGACAGTAAGGCTACACTCACACTTCAAGTTGTGGTATAATACCACCACATGTGAAAAGGCAATTCTCTGTAAAAATAGAGATGGTAATGTGAGCCGCCATGCTTACAGGCATATCAAATCAATTGACATGCCCTCAGATGTGGCAGCTAGACTAGTCACACTCCTCTCCCTGGCACACAGTACATAGTACAAGTGGACATTTCTGACCACAGTGGCTTGAGGGATTGCTCTCGTCCGGGATAAAACCTTTGACAATTTACATTTTACTCAATACAAAGCAAAACATATAAATCATAGCAAACAGGACTCCATATATTGAAGTATGACAAGCTAATAACAGCTTCACATTATTCTCTAGAAAAGTTTCAGCTTAAAAGAAGGGGACATTTAGATGTGAAGTGCTGCTGCTGCTCCAAAAACAGAATTAGTTGTCTGCTGACTCTAAAATGTTCCATTTCCAAAACAGTTTTGGACATACTTAGGGCTAGAGAACCACAAGTCTTCCCACTGCCTCTTTTCTTGCTTACTGTGTTCACTACACTATTACAGTTAGCGTGGAAGTAATTCCTCAGTTTCCCTCAATTGTGTGGACTCTCTCTCAGAGACAATGAAAAGGATAAGCAAATTTAACCCAAAACAAAACCAAAAATTCCAACCAACCAACACAAAAAAGGAAATAACACACAAAAAAAAGTTTACATGACTTTATAAGCACTGGGGCATCTTCCCGTGCAAGAGTCCATCCTTGTGACCACAGGTTTCACTTTTGGAGAACACCATCAGCAGGGTTTACAAAAGTTCAGTCACAAAAAGCAAAAAGAACTGCATGTTGAATTATTAACACAAATCAGGATCTATTGTTACTATTTTTCTGTTACAGTCATAGCTCACACTTGAACCCATACTTCAAAAAGGCAATTCAAACACTGTTTTAAAAAACATGGCAATATCTACAAACTTCACCAGCACCAAATGCTCCATGGTGATAATAAATACTTTGGATCATGCTAAATGTTATGTCACGCACACAAGAATGCTTTGGCTGTTTTTGAGTAAAATTTTTAGCTACACACTGAAGGCTCCTCAGGAGGCAGAGAAGCATCTACCCCAGTTCAGAACTTCCTAACAGGGGTCCTTGCCCAAAAAACAGCTGAACACCACAATAACGTTTCTTCCTCAAACATCCTGTTGTTTTCTTACTTATTGTTTCTATCCTATTGCTTTCTTACTTCAGTTTATGATGGAATTCATCCTGGGATGCCAAAGGCTTTGTACAAGAACAAGTACGGTACTCCCTAAGAAAGGTTTCCCTTAAACAAATCTGCAAAAATGAGAATAAATTATTTCACCTCTTTCACCTTTCCTGTTTCAGCAAACCCTGACAAAAATCAAAACATAAACCGTCATCTACTAAAACTGCGTGAAGGTGAGCTCCCACAAACACAAGGAAGCACACAACGCTTGGGCACGGGCAGGCGGGCAGAAACGACGGCCCGAGAGACTGGGAATTAATTCTGCCATCCGGACTGCGAAGCCACCGTCACGGGGTCGAGGACCAGCTCGGGGGCTGTAGAGAGGCTCCCGCACACGCAGCGAGTCGCTCAGAGCCCCTCCGGGCCGCCCCCGCACCGCCTCCCGCCGGGCGCGGCGCGAACAGCGCTGCCCCACGGGGCGGGGGGGGCGGACGGGCAGCGCCACCCCGTCCCACCGGGGCGGCTAGGCAGGGCAGCACCAGCCTCGACCGCCCGCACCGGCCCTTGACGGACCACTCTGGAGAAAAGGCGTGACCCCGCGGAAGGCAGGGCTGCTGAGCCGAGCCGAACCAGCAGGACGGGGATGGTACTGCCCCGACCCCGCCAGGCAGCGAGAGAGGCTGACAGCAGGAACCGGCGGGTGTGTGACAGTCCCCCTGCTCCGGCCTCCTTCACCGCCCTGCCCGCTCCTGCACGTCCTCCTCCTCCCAAAGCCCCGCGACCCACGTGTGACAGCTACACCCGAGATGGATGCGCGGAGCGCTCAGGGGAGAGCGCATCTACGGGGAGACACCGGCACGCTGCTGGGGCCCCCTCCTCGGTGGGGCCCGCCCAGACGGAGCCCGGGCCGTCCCAGCTCCCAATGAGGGTCTGCCCCTGCCCGGCAGCAGGTTCCCGGGCACAGCCGGCACCGGAGCTCCGCCGCCCCCCGACCTCCTGCCCCGCGGCCGCCGGTGCCGCCGCTCACCGCGGAGGCCGGGGTCCTCCTCCTTGGAGCGGATCTTGCGGATCTTCAGCGGGCGCCCGCTGAGCGTGGACAGCACCAGGCGCTGCCGCAGGAAGTTGCACCCCGTGTAGCTGAGGCACTGCGCCTCGCCCGCCGCGCCGCCCGCCATCCCACTGCCCACGTGGTTGGGAACAGGAAGCGCTGGTGGGACACGGGCGGGGGCAAAGGGCAGGGGGCGGGCGGGCTCTGGGCGGGGTCGCGCCGCCCCCGAGCTTCGCATCCGCCGGGAGCGCTCGGCGGCGGGGCCGTGGCGCGGTGGGCTGGGCCGCGTTCCTTGCGGCACGGGTGGCAGCGTCTGGGTTTTCCTATGCTCTCCCAACCTGCGTGTTTTCAGTTGAAACTTAAGGAGTGTGGAAGTGTCGGGAGGTGTGTCTGACCGGAGCCCGCTGCTCCTCCGGGTAATACGGGCTCTCCTTCGACGGGCGAGTAAGGACGGTCCGGAGGGAAACGTGGTGCCTTCACAAGGACACTGCCCCTACATCGAAATGAGTCGATTTCTGGGCACATGTTCCTTCGGCAGTACTTTTCAGTAATTTATCCCTGGCTACCTTAAGGAAAGCTGAGCGGAGGAATGAGTCCTGTTCGCGGTCCTTGGGACAGCCTGTTTGCTTAATGACAGTGACAGAGTCCTGCTGTCGAAGAGGAGCCTGACTAAAGCTTTCAGTCTCTTATTTTAAGAGAAACGTCGATTACAGTGGAGGCGTGACAATGTCAATTGTTAGGCTACATTTGCGTGCCCATGAAAAGAAGTTTCTTAGAATGGAATAGTCTAGTTGAAAGCGATGTACAAGAATCATTTAGCCCAACTGCTTCACTTCAGGGCTGACCCAAAGGTAAAGCAGGTTGTTAAGGGCTCTGTCCAAATGCCCCTTCCACATTGATAGGCTCAGGGCATCATCAGGCATGACCACCCTCTCTATAAAGCAATGCTTCTTAATGGCGAGTCTGGACCTCCCCTGCCACACCTTTGAACCATTCCCACACATCTTATCACTGGATCCCAGGGAGAAGAGACCAGCACCTCCCTCTCCACTTTCCCTCCTCAGGAAGCTGTAGACAGCAAGGAGCTTGCCCCTCAGCCTCCTTTTCTCCAAACTAGACAAGCCCAAAGCCCTTAGCAGCTCCTCACAGGCAATGGTATCCAGTCCAGCTGTCTTGCCCTTCTCCCGACAACTTCCAGGACCTTCCCATCACTCTGAAATTATGGAGCCCAGACTTGCACCCAGCAGTCAAGGAGAGGCCCTGCCCTAATGCTGGACACAGAGGGATGGTCGCCTCTTTTGGACAGCCAGGGATGTCAAGTATGGTGCACCCAGGGTGGGGTTTCCTGCCCCCCTGGCTGCCAGGGCACACTGCTGGCTGCCACAGAGCCTGCTGCCAGCCAGCACCCCCAGAGCCCTCTCTGCAACCCCAGCACTGCCCCTCTCCCAGTTTAGGCTTGTGTCTGGCATTTCTCTAGCCCAGGTGCAGAATATGGCATTTTGACTTGCCATTTTCATGTCACTGGTGATTGCTCAGTGCTGCACTGTATCTAAGATCCCTCTCTCTGCAAGGGCTCTTGTCCTTCAAGAGAGTCAACAGCACCTTACAGTGCTGTACAGCAGAAGTCAGACAATTTTCCACACAAATGATAACCATTTTTTATTTTACTAAATTGTTTTCAGAGACAAAACTTTTCTTTAAACCCATGATAGGCACACTTTACAGAAACTGAAGGAACTAAACCACGTGTTATTAGCTGCTTGCTGACTTTTGTGATAAACATGCGTTAAATTTTTTTTTTTTTTTTGTGTTGATACACTGCTCTGCAAACTTTATAGCACAGAAAAGCAGAATGATTTATTTTGGAAGATCATCACCTTTAAAGATCACCTAAACAACCCTCATGCTATGGGCAGGGACACCTTCCACGGACCAGGTTGCTAAAAGCTCCATCCAGCCTGGCCTTCAACACTTATAGGTCCCCAATGGGCATCCACAACTTCTGTAGGCAACTTGTGCCAGAGCCTCACCACCTCCACTGTAGAAAATTTCTTCCTTATGTCCAGTGTAAATCTACCCACTTTCAGTTTAAAACTCTTGCTCTTTGCCCTGTCACTACTTCTTGGTAAAAATTCTTCCTCTGTCTCTCTGATAAGCCCCTTAAATACTGAAAGACTGCAATACGCTCTCACCAAGACCCTCTTCTTCAGGCTGACCAATCTCAGCTCTTTCAGCTTTTCTTCAAGAAGAAATTATTCCAGCCACTGATCATTTTTGTGGCCCACATTTAGACTGGCTGAATCAGGTCTGTGTTGCAGAATCACAGAATTGATTAGGTTGGAAAAGACTTTAGAGATTATCAAGTCCAACCTATGACCAAATATCGCCTTGTCTACTCAACCATGGCACTGAGTGCCGTGTCCAGTCTTTTCTTAAATACCTCCAGGGAAAGTGACTCCACCACTTCCCTGCACAGCACACTCCAATGCCCAGTCAGCCTTTCTATGAAGAAATTCCTCCTAATGTCCAACCTAAATGTCCCCTGGCACAGCTAAAGACTGTCATCTTGTCTTTCCTGAACTGAGGACTCCACAGCTGGATGCAGAAATCCAGGTGGGGTCTCACAAGCATGGAGTAGAAAAGGGCAGTCATGCCCCTTGACCAGCTGGACACACTGCTCTTTATGCTTAAGACCAGTTTTTCACAGAGTAGTATCCCAAATTTTATCTCCACTTAATTCATTTACCACCCAAACTGTACAGATGCTGCGGATTTCCCAGCCCCAGGTGCTAAGGCAAAAAATCAAACCCAGAAAAATGATGCATCTAAATCAAAAGACCACATCTGTGGAAACAAAGCCTAAGATTTTTTTTTAAAGGAAGCATGTTGAGAATTTTGTGGAAAATGTGGATCAAAATATGACAGCGGTTTAACAGCATTAGTTCACACATGCGATGCCCAAGATTTCTGAGATATGAGCAAAAATATCTAGAATATTCACAGTTCATGTGCAGATGAACCCCTCTGTCTTTTTAGAAAAGGTGAGTTTTGTCATGGACAGTTTTGTGGAATCAAAGAATTGTAGCTTTCTATGTGTAAGAAATTAGGTGCCAGTTGCACCTCTGATCTAGAATATAACAGAAAAGAGGGTGGGACTTGAGCAGTTGAAATTCTTTTCTGTTATGCACTGAGCAAAACTAAGAGAAAACTGAGTGTAAGGAAGGTAAAGAACATATGTATCTTCTCAGAGCTAATAAATCTATGTCCAAACTTCACAAAAATTCTTACAACTTTCTTGATAACTCAGTGGTTTGTTTTCCTGCTTACAAACAAATTCAGGCAAGTCTCTGCATAATTCCTTTGGATTTCAGAGTTTGGAGGTTATTTTGGAATTCCAGAGAAAACAGTGTTAAACTTCATGATCAATGGAGAAGAAGTCTAGCACTTACTGTTTCCTATTTTCAGGGAACAATTTTGTCTTCTTTAACTTCCTTCATTCACAAGCCTTTTAGACATAACTGCAGGGTAGTAGTTAAATAACAGTTTGCTGTGAGGCTGTGGATATGGGATGTGATAGAGGATGACTACTCCCACTGAAATCGAGGGTGTCTTCTTCTGTGAAGACAGCTGTGAAAAAGGCTTTCAGGTACTGCTGCTGGAACTATATTTTTCACTGCATTGTCTGAACTCTGTATCTTTCTTGCATTGAAAATGTCTAGTCAGCTGCATCTACTTTGAATGAAATCTCTGCTGTGGTTCATTTCTCTTCCTTTGTGTACTCCCCTGCTCTCCCACACATGTATTTTTAGTTCTGTCCATCCTGTCCTTCTTCCGTGACTTCCAATTATTTGCTATCATCTGTTAACAATTTGCAAGTATCTGCTTTATGTCAATGCATGGGAAAACAAAATTAGGAAAACAAAACTGGGAGAACAGTCTTCCCCAAAAATTATTCCACTGGCAGCCAGAATTTTCTCATGTTATTGAAATAAGATACTTCCGTAAAAAATCATTGGCAGACAGACTGAAGAACACTACTCTGCTGGTATAATCTAAGTATCCCTGTAATGAAAGCTCCATAAAAATACCCAGTGACAAAAAAGAGGGATTTTGTTTCCCTGGGAATGCTGGTAGCTTGTTATGCTAGAAGTTCAAGGATGTCTG
This sequence comes from Chamaea fasciata, assembly GCF_029207755.1. Lineage (NCBI taxonomy): Eukaryota > Metazoa > Chordata > Aves > Passeriformes > Sylviidae > Chamaea > Chamaea fasciata. The sequence continues at coordinate 12,561,423 of NW_027094089.1, forward strand.
GAGTCTAAAAAATTATTTTTACTAACTGCCTACAGGTGGCACAGAGAGACTGAGTGGCACCTCAGAGATATATACATGTCATGATCTGGGCAGCTGTTACAATTTAACCTCAAAATGTTAAGCTATTACTGGTTTACCTTTAATACTCAGGGAAATGTTAATTTCCAATTAATCAGTGGTTGGAGAACATGACAGTCTACTGATATTTTAATCACTGGAGATAAGTAATACAGAAAAGATCACTACAGAAATTTCCAAAAGAGATCTGCCTTTTGCTAATGTCTGAGGGCTCCAAGTATGCAAAAAGATAACACCCTTTTCTGAATTTCTTTTAGTTTCCGTATCTCCCAAGAGTTTTCACACAGTCTCAGAAACACAGCTATGCAACTTCTCTTCTACTGGAACTTAATCTCTTTTCCTATTTATGTGTATCTTGAGGGATGTTTACAAAATCTGTGATGAGTGCTTTTTATACTATTAAAATTACAAACTCCAAATGAAACATTACAAAGCTCAAACGAACCACTGGGACAACAGAAATATTTTTCAAATAGTTAAAGTTCTATATTTGAATATTATCAACTTGTGACTGCAACAAAGTATTGCCGTTGCTCGTAACAGGACATTAGCCTTTTACTGAGTTTCCAAGGCATCAGAACAGAAGCTTGTCAGATTTGCACTGTCTGAATGTTATTTCATTTGCTTGCAGCTTTGGTTTGTTTCTTTTAATTGTGAGAGCAGTTTTGACAGGCTTTCTATGGCTAATTTATTTTTCTTACATTAACTGTTTCTTTTCTTGGATACAGACCTGGAGGTGGACGCAACTGATTTAGCAGAAAATACAAAGAAACTATCTAATATATATGGAAGGTACTATATATAGTAAAGTCAGATGTAATATAGAGCTGCAGACTACTGAAGAAAAAGCAAGGTGTAAAATTGTGTTAGCAAGCATACAAAAATAACTCCTCGTGAACCCTAGAGGGATGTAGAAGAAGCTGTCAATAGAAGCATGGCATTCTTCCTGGTGAGAGACTCCAGATGCTGATGACTCACCATAACCCCACCCCCCTCACCTGAGTGAGACCATGACCTTGGGGCCTAGGCAAGGAGGGGAGAGGGGTAAACACAGCACTAGGAGAATGCGAAAAACTAAGAAGTGTGTGTGCAGCAATTAATTATTTAAATAATAAATAATAAAACTTAATAATGGTAATTTAGCATAACCTTTCTGTAACAATTACATTTGAATTAATAATTCTTGAATGAGACTGTTAGGATTTCAGCTATGTTAATAGATTTTTCTCTTTATAAATAAGGTGTGTTTCATCTTTGTCGTAAATAAGGTTTTGAGTGTAACAAGCTTGGTGTACAGGCAATAAATTTCTGTCTGAAGAATACACATTTCCTAGGAAACTTAGAGTTTTGGAGCAACCCATGCCATGTGGAAGTGTTAATTTGCTATACTCAGCCATCTGGGAGGAATAATTCATTAGGCTTTCTAATAAAGCCCAATGAGTGACACCACAAAAATGATAGTGTTATAGCCTTCTTTGCAATAAAACACTATTTAAATCTAAATAAAGAATCACAGCTCTATCTTTTTGGTTTGTAAAAAGTTTTGTCTTTGGTACTTTAAAGGAAATGAAACATTAATTTTGAAGAATTAAAGACTTTAGTTAAACTAGATATTGCTGAGGTAAGACAGACTTCCCTTTTGATAAGCAGAAGCTGGATTTAAGGAACTGATAGATCATGAGGCCTGTCAACTTATGTTTGTGTATTCTGACTAATCAATAGGCTTCAAGAAGTACAATGAATTCATAAATCAAATACTCCTGGGAAAACAGGATTCAGTTGTCACGCAACACTAAAAGGTTAAAAGGTCAAAGTGAAGAAGTCTCACTTACTTCATCATTTTGAGACCCCGCCCCATAAAAAGGACCACCGACCCATTTCAAAGAACAAACCACGCATGCTTAATAGCTTTTGGCTAATTACCATGCGAAGTGGAGAATGGGATGTACCAGAGTTATGAATATACATTTGTGTTTTGGGTATTCAATACTCCTGTACATAAAAAGACCCTGTGATCCTCTGTGGGCACGTGTGTGTGTTTGGGAGCTATCCCGCACGCTGCCCGGCGTCGTAATTAAACATACACTTTCTAACTTTAAACTGTTAGAGAGTCTTTGTCCGTCATAGTTGGATATTGGCATTAGATAGATATTCATATTTTTTTAATAATTCAGAAACAGTTCAACAGCAACATTTCATTCTACATACTTCAGCCTATATCTAATAAAAAAATAAAGATCTGCTCCTCAAGTGTTCTTGATGGTATATATATTTTTAATAGAGAATTTTCTGCTGTGTTGTGTATATATGTTAGTCTTTATTTGATAAGTATTTCATGCATTTTTTAAAAAACATGGTTAATGGGGTATCTTGTTTGACAAATACAGCATCACAGCCTTATCCAGGCTGGAATCCAGATCTGTAGCCCAATCTGTGGACCAAAGCAAGGTCAGACTGGGTTGCTCAGGGCTTTATCCAGTTGGGTCTTAAAAACCTCAGGGAGCTGAGTCTATTAATATTTAGATTCCACTGCCTTACTTACTGAGCCCTGCAACTCATCTTAGAAAGCAGCCTGTCCCTGCCTTCTCATTGGTGGTAGAAGGCTGCTGTTAGGTACTCCTGAACCCCTCTTCTCTCCAGCCTGAACAAGCATGGTTCCATCTATCTGTGGCAGTGTCTCTTCTCCATCCCCTGATCATCTTAGTCACTCCCTGCTAAACCTGCCCCATGTGATCAACTGAAGGACCCACTACTGGCCACAGTACACAGATGTGGCCTAAGAAGCGCCTAATACAAAGGGATGACTGTTTTCCCTGAGGTAGTGGCTACGTTCCTGTTAATATGGCTCAGGACGTTATTGGCCACATGCTAGATAGTGCTTAGCTAGCTGTAGACCAGTTCTTCCCAGTCTTCTTCAGCAGAGCTTTTGCCTTGCTGCTTAGTCCCTAGCTGGCACTGTTGGAAGCAGTTAGTGTGTCCTGGGTGCAGGACTTTGTACCTGCCTTTGCTAAATTTTGTACCTGCCTTTGCTGAATTTTGTCAGGGTCCTTCTTGGCCTCTCTCCCCATCTGTTCTTGCAGAACTCCACCTGCTGCCGCTAAGCCCCTGTGCTCGGGACACATGGTTTGGTGTTACTCACAAAATTGATGAGGGTGCACTCTCTCTTCTTCCAGGGTTATTCACAGACACTAGACAAACAAGGCACCAGGAAAAAACACACTCGTTAACAGCTTTTAGTCGGGCACAAGGCACTAAGCACTACACTTCGATTCCAGCCAGATTTTCACTCATCTAATTGTCCACGCCTCCACCAAATGAGGTACAAAAATTATGTGAGAGACTATGTCAGACAGTATACTATGACATAGTATACCTGCCAGTCACTATACTATGAGTTCTTCCTCATGTAAGTAAACACTTCATTTTTATACCAAGTTTTTTGATTCTCACTCTTTTCACAGTTTAAGGTTTAAAGAGCCTCTTCAAAGCATTTATGTTTGAAAAAATGCTGAGTAATATGAAAGATTATTTATTGGTATGAACATTTGGTTTTGTTTGAAACAAGATTTTGGTTACTGTTCAGTCACCATGAGGGTTACTTCTATAGTCACTAAGCAAGAGTTAAGTTTTTAATTTATAACTGTAGGCTACATATGTGGAAAAGATTAATCAGAATACAGTGCAAGTTGTGTTACATAAACATTGGCTACTTTGTTAAGATGTGAATAATTAAATCTGAATGAAGATGATAAAATGTCATTTTCTAAACATCATAATGAGGGCCGCCAAAAAAAACCACTTGCATGTCTTTAAATACAGAATAGCTATGTAAAGATTTGTGTACAAACTAGTGATCCATTGACTGATTTCTCCCATTATTTCTTTTTGCACTTCTGAGTATGTCACAACTAATCACAAAACTACTAGAGTGAGATTTGGACTTCAGGAAACATAGTGAAGGAAAGGGGAACAATAAATTCTTTTACTACCTATTTTCTGTAATCTAAGTTTGCATCTCTGTTCTGCAAAGGCCATAGGTTAGTAAGAACCTGTGCATGTAAGAGAACTGCCTTTCTATCCTTTTCCACCCCCTCCTCATGAATCTGTCATGAAGTTCAGAGAGGTTTCTAAATAGTCTTTAACAAAGGGATTGTCTTAGCATTCCCGTTTGGAGTTTGGAGCTGCTTAATAGGCCTGTAGAGGGGCTGAACCTCACGCTTCTTGTTTAACAGGCAGATAAATTATTGCTGCTTTTTATACATGGTGGCATTGGAGATTAGAGTTAATAACTTCTCTGACAAGTCTAGTTATTTTCTGGATATGTATTTCATGCAATACCTTCCATTTTCCCATACATTTGCTTTAGGAAGATTTATTAACACATTTTGTGGACTTCTGCCATTCAGAAGTCTCTGAAGTGTGAAGCTTAAAACAAACAGTGTAGCTTACAACATTTAAATGGCTTTTGTTGCCAAATTTTGTTTAAGACTGTGGTGCTTTGGCAGACTGAGGTGTTGCCCTGGGAATGCTGCTAAAGCCCTGAGTTTCACTCTTTCTGTCCTAGTACAATCTGGAATAGAGGTATTACTAATTTAGGAAGGTTCACATTTCTCAATGTGATGAGATTAATGCTTAAAGTAAGCTCTGAGCTAAGTCAGTGCCTTCCTCTTAATTGTTAAGGCAATTAATTTTGTTGATTGGAGAGCTTTGGGGCTACACTCCCATTTCCTTACTGTTCCAAAGTATCAAACATCCATTTGAATTTTTTTCTTGTGGCTTTATTTGTTTCAGTGTAAAACTATTGAAATGAAACAATGCTTTAAAACAGGAACCGAGTTTCATTAATGTTTTGACTCTAGCTCTGCTTTCTGCTCACTTTTTCACTGTGACCTTTCTGGTACAGTGGTTGAGATCCATCAGCACCTCCAGAACCTTCAGCAGGAAGACTGACTTCTCCTGCAGTGAACATGACTGTGAACACTCAGGAAATGGGACAATCTAATGTTTTGGCCAAAAACATTGTGTTCTGCTGTAGCTGAGAATCACCAAATCATATTTGTGGGAAAGGACATCTTGATGTTTGGAAGAACACTACTCAGAACACGGACAACCTGCAGCTGTTCACATTCCAGTATCATAAACAAAACTCAGGCATGGCTCATTAAAAACGTAGCTGCCTGCTGCTAGACAGTGCGAGCTTATTTGTGAGAGACCAGCAAGAGCAGGGCTGCTTCATGGGGGTGAATGAGCACAGGAAAGTCACCCACAGCCTCAGGGCACCTGGGCAGGGCAGTGACAGCAGTGGGATGTGTCAGCATCCAAGCAGTCATCAGGTGACAGCCAGGTAAAGGAGCCATGTCCCAGCTCAGTTTGGGAAATCCTCATGATAGTTCAGTGTTATAAATGCATATTATATAGCTGGCTTCTCGCATAACTATTATAATTGTACTGTATTATGTTTTAATTAACAAGAAATTAGAAGGGTAATGAATGTGTATTTTTTGATCATACCAGAGGGGTAAGACTGGGGGTTTTTTTGTTTGTTTGTTTGGGGTTTTTTGTTGGGGTTTTTTTGGGGTTTTTTTGGGGTTTTTTTGTAAAGCTTAAGCCACCAACCCCGAAGTTATGGGAAGGGGGTCACCTTGTGACCCTTTTAAGAAAAAAACCTGTTAACTTTCCGTTTTCTTATCCAACTGAAAAGAACCAGAAAAGCTCAAAAGAAAATTTATACCCATGTTACCAGACTACGTGGAGACACCCACAAAATAAATCCACTAGATAAGATTGTTATAAGTGTATATTATGTAGTTGGCTTTTCGCATAACTATTATAATTGTACTGTATTATGTTTTTATTAATAAGAATTTAGAAAGGTAATGAATGTGTATTTTTTTTTGATTATACCAAAGGGGTAAGAATTTTTTGTAACGCTTAAGCCACCAAGCCTGAAGCTATGGGAAGGGGGTCACCTTGTGACCCTTTTAAGAAAAAACCTGTTAACTTTCTGTTTTCTTATCCAACTGAAAAGAACCAGAAAACCTCAAAAGAAGATTTATAATCATGTTACCAAACTATGTGGAGTCACCCACAAAATAAATCTACTAGATAAGATTATTGGGGATACTTAAAACAGATCAAAAAGGAATGTTTGATTACCATCTATTGAATATTCAATACGGTGCTCCTTAAAAATACCAATCCTAAAAGGTGAGGGGGGCGACAGGCAGACCGGGTGTCAAGTCCCCCCTCGGCCGAGAAGCTTGGTTTATTCTGTCTCCTACTTTGTCTATTTTTTTTAATTTATTTATTTTAAACTTATAAAATTTTAAAAGAGAGTGGAACTTGTTTTTCACATTCAGGGAAGGGGTGGAGTCACCATTTCTGGGGATATTTAAAAGGTGGACTTGTGTCAGTTTGGGGCATGGCTTAGCGATGTACTGGCAAAGCTGGCTTACTTGTTGGGCTCCGTGACCCTTAAGGTCCTTTCCAAACCAAACGACTCTTCGATTCTATGACTGAGAGGGGGCAGGGGCTGACGGCTTAAGGAGCAGCCAGAATGGGCCTCCTGAGCAGAGGGGTGCGGGGAAGCTGCTCAAGGGCAAGTTTGAACAGTGATGCCTAAATACGGTCTGATGCGACGTTCTGAGATGCAATTTGCTTTAGTTATCTTTTTATTATGGTTATCCATTTATCCCTCCCTTCCCCCCATGCACTTACGTAAAGGATCTTTCCTTCCTGCCCCTGATTGACAGCCGGAGAAGCTGCCGCTGCCTTTCCCTGGGAGGACCGGCCCGGGCTGCCCGGGGAGGCGGCGCTCCCGCCGCGCCCCTGCGCGCCCGCGGAAGGCGGGGCAGGAGCGGCGGAGCGCCGGGAGCAGCATGGTGGTGCCGCCGCTGCTGCGCGCCGTCATCATGGGTCCGCCGGGCTCCGGGAAGGGCACTGTCTCCGCTCGGATTATCAAGCACTTCGGCGTGAAGCACCTCTCCAGCGGCGACCTGCTGAGGGACAACATGCAGAAGAAGACAGGTGAGAATGGGAGGGGGGTGGGAGTGTGTGCGCGGCGGCGACGATCCGTCTTCTTGTCTCCGTCCGGCGAGAACGGTCCCCACGCAACCCTGCGGGAGGTCCCGAGTGACACAGCTCCGCTCCGGGGAAGGGAGACACGCTGAGAACACACATTCCTGCCCCCAGCCCCGCTCCTTCCCTCCCTTTCTCTCCCAGCACGGAGGACGCTTCTTTAAGGGGGTTTTGCTGTTCCCCAGTCCCACCTCTGTGTGCCCCCACCCAGGCAGAGGTTGTGTGATTGATTCACTGAGCTCATCTGGAGGCTAGAGGCCACTGAAGTGGGCCTCGTATCTGCAGCCATGGCTCCTCCACACCCTGTCACTTGCCAGCCTCTTCATGAACCTGAACAGGGTTTTCTGGGGTTATCCCGTTTTCCTTCTTTTGTTACACCTCATTGTTTCTTTGTCTTGGGTGCTTTTTGTACGTGTTTCTAATAGCTCTGATAGTTTCTCATGGTTTCTCCAGCTGGAAGCATCTTAAAAGAGAAAAATATTCACATCTTTTAACAGGCAGGGTAAGAGGAGGGGTTTTGGGAAATCAGACTTTTTTGGAGGTTCATTTGATGGCTAGTAGAGGTAACTAGAATTGTTACACAGCTGTTCCAAAATTAGGCCTAGTTCTGAGCTGGCACACATAACATAGTGGTGCTTAAAAAAAAAAAGGCAAAAATTTCAAACTGCATAGCTTTTAAAATTATTATTGTCTTATGAGTTCATATCATGCTTAGGTTTCAGCATGGTCTGTGTTTACATACAATGGTGCTTATACTAAGATACTAAAGATACTAATTATTCTTGCTGTATAGTCCTAGCTTGACTTCTGCCTCAGTTGAGATACATCAGTCCCTGCCTCTGGTGGATTTTTGCAATGATGGAAGATTCCCTCCTGACTTCCACATCTGCTTTTCTGTATGATGGGGGGGGAAAACCTTGTAAGAACCATCTCAGACTGCATGTGATAAAGTGAGAATATTATTATTTCTAGCAAATTCAAGGTGTAGAGTATTGCATTCACTTGTGAGTGTTGCTGTATTATTATGCCTAGGTAATTGGCAGTCTGAGTTTTGGAATACTTAAAGCATGTTTGAAGATGAAGCAGTTGTGATGTGATTTCCATATCTTCACACAAATCTTGTTTACTCAGTAAGGATAATGACTTCAGTACAGTAACTGACTTTACTATAGTTGAAATTGTAGATATTCTAAGTTAAGAATTTGCTAGGAGCACACCTATGTAGACATACCTGATCATACTAATGCTATTTCTGTTTGGTTGCACAATCATAAGCTTATATTTAGAGGGTCACAAAACTGTTCTATTATGAATTTTCAGTGTAAGACCTGGTGGGTAGCCACTCCAAGAATACAAAGGAAATGCTATTTTACCGAGTGTTTTGAGGCTTACAATGTTTACTAAATACTTTAGGTTTTGTTTGAGACCATAGAGCACCAGAATCATGCTGAAGGTTGTGTGAGAAGAGGAAATTGCAAGTGGAAATATTATATTGAGGTGGGAGCCTGAAGTGATGCAGAGAGAAGTGATTACACAAATAATTCTAGGTGGGTTGGACAGATGAAAGACTGTGAAGGAGAGCAATCATGTGAAATGGAAGTTTAGCAGACACATTACAATCTAAAACATGAGTAAAGAAGTCAGTGGACAGGTTAAGAGGTGAAGTTTGCTCTAAATTAGCTACAGCAGAATATATCAGAATCTGCTACGGAGTTTCTCATTGACTAGTAAACACAAAGGAAACTCCATTGCAATTTCGTTGAAAGTCAGTCGCTAGTTGCAGAAATGGTTCCCAGATGGGTTTAGATGAAGTATGAGGTAGCAGGACTAGGTAGTACACTGAAAATAGGAGAACAACTGAGAGGCAACTCAGAGAGCCTTGACAAGTTTAGTCAAGGGCAAAGACCAATGAGTTTTGATTCTAATAGAAGACTCCTGCAATTTCCAGTTCTTCGGTAAATGAGTTACACTGAGATGGACAGTTAAAGCCCTTGAAAAATTAGCTATAGTTAACAGTAGTTATATGGTGCAGATTTTGCATTTGCTGTCTTGTGAAAATGGACGCTGTTGAAAAGTCTTGTTGAAGATGAGTGTCTTTATCATTCTGCAGTTATTATCCAGTTCTTCTGGTCAGTGGAGAGTCTGTGACCACCCCTCTAATGCTAAGGTAGTTATTGTCTGATTATGGCTAGAGCCTGATTGCTGTAATGTGGTTAGAACAAGCCATTCCTTTGTAAAACCATGGAACATGGATACCTGTCATCACCTACAAAGGAGAGAAACCTGTGTTACCTGTTATTCTGAAGATTGCCATGCCTGTAGTGGTTTCAGACCCAATCTGAAAAAAGACAGAACTAAACTCCACGACAGTGGGTGGGGGGAAGCTGTGAGCTAGTGCACTGACTTTTTGTCCTAATATAAGACTATTTGGGTATGGTTGTGCCTATTTTTTTCCTTCTGTAATAGTGACTTTCTAAATGACCTGAGCTCTGTAGGGAGGGGCAAAAGGCAACGTTTTTCAGACTCTATGGGTCTAATAATAGCTTGCCATATTCTAAATCTTTCTGGGCTCAAAATCTCACGAATCTTTCCAAAGTAAGTTAGAATTGTTCCCTGTGAACCTTGCCTTGTGCATATTTTTAGGTCATTGTGGTAAGAGCAATGCTGCAACACAAATCAGTAGCAGAGCCAAGCATCAAGTACACATTAAACTACCTAGACATGATTTATTCCTTCTTCCAACCTTTTTTTTGCAGGGTACATGGTTCAAAGCACACTAGAATAATAAAAGTGGTATGAAGAAGGGAGGTAGGGAAAAGAAGAGACACTTTGTACCGAGGCAGACAGTCACATTCTTTCTAGACTGTGATGTACTGGAGGACTCAGGCACCACAGTCTGACTCTTTTCCATATAGTGAGCATGTTTTGAAGTCTGGCCAAGGTGCACAGTGCCTATTTCTAAATGGTCTTTGTACTTTTCAAAGCCTGATTAAAGATGTGAGCAGGCAGTAAGGGGAAATGGTTCCTTTATTTTTTTTTTTTCCCTCATCACCAAAGCTACTATTTGCATTATTTTGGGGCATGTGCTGCTTTTCAGTTGCCTCATCTGAAGAAGGGCCTCTGTCCTGTTGCACATTCTATGCACTGAGTGATGGGACTGGTGTTTTTCATTGCTTTCTGCTGGAAGTGGTCATATCTTGTGTGGGTATGTCAGTCCATCCCATTTTCTCTTCTTTAGTTTTCTGTAACTAGATCTTAACTGGCTGCAAGTAAAGGCTTCTGCAGATCCACAATAAAACCAGTATATAGCTGCTATTCTGGGTTACTTAACATAATTGGGTAATTGTTTTATAAATGAAAGATGCAGAGGCTGTGCCTAGGACACAACCCAGGTGACTGAATTTCTTCCTGGCTATACCCATGATTTGGGTGAACTACAGCATGCTACTGCCTGCCATGTAGGAGCATGGTGTGATAGCTGTAACTCTGATGCATGGATGGAGTTTTAGTGAGCCTGTGGGATAAATGGTACTAAAGGTTAGTCAGTTCCATGGGAAAATACTAATGTCTGTGTACTCCCATAAATAGTGTACAATATCTATAAACATCCTCTTGCAACTCTAGTAATCAAAAAATAACATATCTGGCAAGCCTATCCCACTGCAGACTGCTTTCTGAAATGCCAGAGGCATTTATGTTTGTAATGAAGCCTAAGTGTAAGTTAGTAACTAACCACTAAGCTGAGAAAATAACTTTCTTTTCAGGAAGTCTGAGGGCTGTTACCTTAATAAACTTGTATCCTTTCTATTTCTTTTTTTTTTTTTTTTTTTTTTTTTGAAGACTCTTGGCAAATGGCCTCTCCTCATTTTAGTTTTTGGAACTTCGTATTTCAAATACATACTAGTAAATTTATTCAGAGGATGTGAGGATAGAGGTATGTTTTGCCCTACGGCTGTATCTAATTAATCTGATACATATTTGCATGGTCAGATCCTAGTTGATCATCTGGATGTTTTTTAATTTTGGCAAGCATGCTGTCTGTCTTGTTTACAATTTTCCTGTGTCATCCCGATCAAAACAATTTTTGGCAGGCCTGTGGGCTTTTTCTTTCACTTGCTGGAGGCCAGAGCTAGTGTAATGCAACTTTTGCTTTTGCAGAGGTGGGAATCCTTGCCAAGTCCTACATTGATCAAGGGCAGCTTATTCCAGATGATATAATGACACAACTAATGCTGAATGAGATAAAAGGTCTAGACCGGTACAACTGGCTATTGGATGGTAAGTTCTCATGTTGGATATCACTGTAAATGGAGAGAAAATCTGCTCTGGAAAACTTGGGACTGCTTTGGTTGCTGTTTGCCAGCTTGTTGTGAAACTTTCAGCAGATAGTCTGCCCCAGTTTCTTTGTCTGACAAATGCTTTGGGTGTATCCTGCCATCAGAACATTACAGGGATATTTAACTCATGTTGAAAAGCATAGTTCAGTATTGCAGCAAAATTGTGAAACTGGCAATTCTAGTATTTTTTAATGATAATTTATATGATATTTCCCTGTTAAAATAGGTATTGAGAAGTTTCTTTTTTAAAGTCTTTTTAAAATAAAATCCTTGGGGAATGGAAAACTTTTGAAGGATGGGGCCTTGGAATTATTTAAATAGGAAGGTAGGGATGTGATGCAGTAACAAGGTAAGTATGGAAAAGTACTGCAGCAGTGTGGAGTGTAATAAAAACCATTGCTCAATTGCCCTAAAAGGTCTCCTTCATTTGCTGTGTGGTTCTGTTCTCCAGAGTGAACTATTTTGCAGTTCTGCAGAGTAAGCTCATTGCTTCAGCATTCGCACTAGAGAGAAAATATTTTTGCTGCTCTCTTAATGAACTGGATGGCTCTTGTTATTCCAGCCCATGGGAGTACAGCTGGATGCCCAGCAGAAAAATAGCATCTAGCCTGGATGTGTGTTTTTTCAGACTGTAGTCACAACCCGTCTCAGTAGATAAAACAAAAAAGTAATTGGTGTAGCTTTCTATTTAGCGGAAGTGAAAAATCCACTGATCTCTGTCCCTGGGTGCTTTATTATAGTTTTTTATATATGTGTGTATATATCTATATATAGTTATATATTTACATATATAGTAGCTCCTACGTACAGTAGGATATGTTCTGGTGGCTTTAGTCACAGTTGGGTTCCTCCCTGAGATAAAGTCTTCATTCCCACAGTGAACAGTACAATGAAACCTAAACAATAAAGCAAAGAACAGATATTGGGTTTTTTCCTTTAGTTCCAGATCCCATGTACACGCAGTTCTAGTCTTGTGGATCTGGATGTGTACCAGTATAGCTGTGCCCACTGGCAGCTCTCAGCAGGAGGATTGTGTTGAGATCATAAGCCTTTAAACTTTCGGAGCAGAAATTTTGTCTGCATCAGCATTTGTAATGAGACTCAGTGAATTACACTAGGAATAGCTCTGCCATAATGGGCTTTGCAGGAACAACACTGTTCTGTTGAAATAAGTTAATCCAAAATCTCTAGTTTGGTAACTGCAATGCAGAACAAACAGACAGGGTCAGTTAGCTCAAACCAGAGTTGCTGAACTGCTTGTTACACTCACTTAGCCAAACACCCACTTGCTACCTTACAATAGGTTGGTGGCTTCTAGAGTCATAGCAGATGTAGCAGTCTGAGTTGTATGTGTCTGTGGGTATAATCAATTTAGATTTATGTGCTGTATAATCTGGAGCATTTTTCTCTGTGTTCCTGGAATCTTCCTAATTCATCACATGTTGCAGATCTTGTTCTGTATAGAGAAAACACTATGTAGAAAATGCCAGTTCAGTTTCAATTAAATGCTTTTGTAGAGGCACTTCAATTTGTTGAGGAATTTTCTCATTACTCAGTCCCAAGAAAACTCATTTTCCAGTTGCATAACTTAGAAGCATGGTGGCTGCTAATAGTAAGAAAGAACAGCAGTTTTTGAACAGTGTTCAACAGCAGTGTTGAAGACCTGGCTCTTCCTCTGCTCTTAACATTTAGAAGCACTTCCATGAGATAATGTGAGTGTGAAGAAATAGGATGAGGGCAGCTCATGACTGTGATACAAACTCGGTGCAGAGACTTAATGCACAAGCAAGCACTTGATCTGAGTTAATCTGCTCTGTCTATTTGTAATGTTTTTCCCTACTCGTGCAATGGACAGATCAACGTTATGCAAGAGTTTCTTAAGTTTGTACCTATCAGTACTTTATGGAGAAGTTTACTTGTACAGTATGATGCAAATTACAAGCTACTCAAGAACATGAGACTATGCTAGAGCTTTTTGAGGACAGGAATTTTTCCAGTGAATATAGGATGCAATAGCATGTTCTGCAGTAGCTTTGACCACTGAAGGTCTTGTGCTCAATTTTTCATTTCAAATTCTTTGTGGAGACCTTAGCTTTCTTGTTCTTCGTTCCCACTGCACCCCTCTTAAGTTCCACTTGATTTATCTAATAGTTTCAGGCATAGAGTAGGGAGCCACAGAGTTCATGGGGCAAAATGCAGCATCTTTGAAGTGAAGAGAGGTTCCTTCCTGATCAGTCTGAGTGTTCTCACAGTCATCACTAAAACTTTTAGGACCCTTCTAAATCTTGGACTGCCTCTGGTAAATATTTTTGGCTTACTGCAACTGATTAAAACAGGTTTGTAATGGCCACCACCTTAAGTCAGACTTACACAGCTGTGAAAGTAAGAGATGTCACAAATGTTTCTAGGTTGTCCTGACTTCTGAGAGAAACTTTTCACTGGAACTTTTATTATTCCAAATGTGTATACAGTGCTTTTATGGAGTGTAGTGGTATATATGAATATGGGGTCTTTTTGCACTTGTTTGTTGCACTTTTGGGAAGATGATTAGCTAAAATGAAGAAATTAAAGCTGGGAGGCATTTAAAAAGTTAAAATTATAGATATTGGAAAATCTGATGCCTCTTCCATCTTTATGGAATATGACAATGCTTTTTGGTTTTATTGCTATGTAACAATTATTTTCTCTAATGACTCAATCCATGTAATTTTTTGCTATAACTCTGCTTTTGGAATTTTATGAGGTTGTTTCCTTTAAAAAGGTTTCCCCAGAACAGTTGCTCAGGCAGAAGCCCTTGATAAAGAATGTGACATAGACACCGTGATTGACCTAGATGTGCCATTTGAGACCATAAAGTGTCGACTTACAGCACGCTGGATCCACCCTGCCAGTGGCAGAGTCTACAATCTTGAATTCAATCCTCCCAAAGTACAGGTAAGCAATATACATTGGTGTTGGCACTAAATAAGTGCTGCATTGTGTTTGCTAGCTGCAGTAAAATATTGTTTGCACGTTGTTTCAAAACACAGCAGCTCAGAAGAAAAAGGCTCATTTCATTTCTTAGGAGCATAGAATCTTTCCAGTAACACTGTGCTGGTATGAGGGTACGTTAGTGACCTGGTAGAACCTCAAGCTGGTGGACAACGTCCCTGCAGAGCAGAACACTATGGTGTTTTATAAGCTCTTGTTAAAACTGTTCACTGATCTGGGATACTCTCTGCCTTGCACAACGGCACAGGATCTGGGCATGGTCTTAGCCTGTTTGCAGCCTGTACAGTCCAAAATGTAGCCTTCTTTTCCTTCCTCCAGAGCAGGAAACACCAATAGGAATGTTCCTGTATTTATATATAAGAAACACCAAACCACCAGTCAGAGGAATCCACTTAATGCTTTCCCTGTGTTTATATTTAACCAGGATGGGTATTTTCAAGGGAAGAGCTGCTGTACTGCAAAACTAGATGTAGAAACTTTCAAAGTAAGGGAAGCTTTTCAACAGATGTAAGAACTTTTGAGTTGAGATATCCTAAAGAGAAGCTTGAAGATAAAGACTGTACATTGTTACCTTAAATTTTTTAAGAACAAGGATTTGCTTTAGTGCAACTCAGCTAAAACTGTATTTCATCCTTAACTCTAAATAACTTACCTGTTGTGGCATCACATTTCATGTGGAAGTTCTATTAATTTACATCAGAAGCACAGCAGGCCCTGTAGTTTTTGGATTTCAGTGTTGCAGGAAAAGAGGCCAGCTTGAAACACCAGGTAAGCATTGAAGTGAGCAACTGAAAATATTGCCTTTGTTTTGTTTAAAACAAGGTGTTTAAAATCATGGTTATTTTCAGTTGCAGAAGAGCACAGGCAAGATGGAACAGAGAATTATCAGACTTACCAGAGTAGGCTTCAACTGCCAGAGCTTTGCTATTAGGAACTAGTTTACCTTTCACTAAATAGCAGACTTATCACAACACAGTGGACTGCAATACTTAAAGCGAAAACATGAAATAGAGCTAAAAAGGTGAAATACAGTTGTCTCTATTATCTTAATAGACCTGCAAAATGCTTACTTATTTAGTAGGAACAGAAGTTCACACATTATGTCCCTGCCTCTGTAGCGAAAGCTTCAGCTGACTCTTATGCCATTTTTTTGTACAGCTGTTGCTAAATGGCTACTTTTCCATGTTGCAACTTAAAATCAAAGGGTCATTAACTCCTTTGCCCATTTTAGTATGTCAAATGCAAGTCCACTTGGTGTCTTGATTCATGTTATACAGGAATGTATTACCAACAATATTGTTTTCACTTGTTCATGAAGGTTTTGACTTCATACTCCCCATATTCTACAAATGCTCCAGAGGACAAATTAATCAAGTTACTATGAACTAATATTCATTGACAATACTGAGAAAATATTTTTAACAAGCAGACTGTTTTACTGGAAAGTCAACAACTTACATTCCAGATAAGAACACATGCAGCAGACTCTCTCTTTATAAGCAGAAATCTACACCCTGATAAAATAGAAACTAATCATAATTAAAATAGAAAGTCACACAAACCATGCTTAAACAGAAGTAAGAAGTATACTCCGGTGTTTGCTTTTAACCATGATTAGGGCATTGATGACATCACTGGCGAGCCACTTGTTCAGCGCGATGATGACAAGCCAGAGACTGTCAGCAAGAGGCTGCAGGCTTATGATGCACAAACAAAACCTGTTCTAGAATATTATCGGTAAGTAGTAAAATCTGTTCTTTCATATTCCAAAATCTTATTGTGCGTCAGCATAAGGACAGATCTCTCCAGTTACAGAATATATTATACCACAACAGCGAGTGCAGTGTGAATAGCTGTGTAACTTTCAGGAACTCAGTAAGAAATCAACCCTGTAGAATGAGTATGGTTTTCCAATGTTGTATGACACCTGGAACCTGTGTGGTAAAAGAGCCTGTCACAGCAGCCAGGCACATTTAGCTTTATAAAGAATGCTATGCATTATTCAATACATCATAGTACTGTTCTGAGCAACAACAGCTCTGGTGGGTGAGGTAACAGAGACAGTTCCTTTTTTTCCCAAGAATTTACAGTATTTTGTTTTCTGGATGTATAAGTAGAAGCTCTTCAACAAGTGCAAGGGGTTAAGAAGTGATACACAAATAGAGAAACTGTAATGAGGATTTAAATGTGGTTGTTCTAAGAACAGGACCATGATTGGACCCAGCTAGCAAGACTCTCTGGGAATAAATAGCTAATTCAGAATTGTCATTTGCATTGCAGAGTAGAAACAAATTACCAGTTCTTTTAAGAGTAAAACTTGTACACAATGTTTCTCTTAATGGAAAGCTGCAAGTATTATACTGCTAATATATAGATATATAGTAGGTCACCATGTAGAGTTCACCACCCTTCATTGTATTCTTCCAGGACTGTTGAGCAGAAAACTAGAAGCTCCATCTTTGGTCTGGTTAGGTTTTGAAGTTGTTTTTCTAGATTGGCAATGATATTCCCAATTTTGTTAGATTTCTGAAGTGTAAATGCCTCAGAGCACCAGAGTAAGACATGCCTAAACTGTTATTACTGGTAATAGCATACTTGACAGATAAAAACTAGCTCCTACAACTAATTCAGAATAACTTACTTGTGCCTGGCTATTTTCCTTGTCCTAATGCACATTCTTTGATCCATGAGGTGCAGCCTTATAATACTTCAGTTAGTTAGAGTCATCTGGACAACAGCAGTACAGCACGTGCTTTGGGACAACATTGCTACCTTACCCTGCTTGTGATTAAGTGCTCTGCTGACAGCCATCAGTTTTATGAACTGACATGGT
This sequence comes from Chamaea fasciata, assembly GCF_029207755.1. NCBI lineage: Eukaryota > Metazoa > Chordata > Aves > Passeriformes > Sylviidae > Chamaea > Chamaea fasciata. Next base: position 12,578,739 of record NW_027094089.1, read on the forward strand.
CAATAGCTAACTGTTTGAGGAACAGAGTAATGAATGTCACGCCTGCATTTCCAATGCTACAGCTCTTCTGATGAGTCACATCACATGCATATTTTCACACTCCTGCCAGGGTAATCTTCAAGTGAGGTGAAGATTTTTGAACAATTAAACAATTTGACATCTGTAATGATTTCTTCTTTTTCTTTAGGAAAAAAGGGTTATTGAAATCCTTTTCTGGAACAGAAACCAATAAGATCTGGCCACATATCTATGCTTTCCTTCAAACCAAGTTGCCAGATGGGAGCCAGAAAGATGCTGCCAACCCCAGGTGAAAATAGGTCAAACTTCTGCTCATCTGTCATAGCTCACTCCTGACAACATGAGAATCTGCAATCAAGGATTTGTCCAAGTAATCTACCAGACTCATCAATAATAAAGTCCAATGCTGTCCTTAACTTACATTATGGTAAAATTTTGTTGCCTGTGGTTATCACTTTATTGCTCTATTTTTTTATACTAAATATAAATAATTTAATAAATACAGTAAGTGTCTTTAACAAAAGCAGGTACTCCTGTGTCTTTTATTTGGAAAATATGTTTGCAGTACTGATTGGTGAAGGAAACACATTTCAGAATACAGCTTAATTAGAAAGCACATTGACTGATTTACTCACTCAGTAAATGAAGCAATGACAAGGACATGAAAGCACATTTCTTGAACATGTGCGTAGCTGGAGCTAGCCAGAAGCTGTGAAGAACAATGTCTACTGGTCTGCAAAAAGCCATTTCAGACCAGAGCTGGTGTGTATGGAAATTGATCTTACGGAAAGGTTAGCTTCTTTGCTTGCAGAGATGTTGATTTTGCTCATCATACATTACACTTAGTACCAGGGGAAATTATCTAAGCAAGTATTATGTTTGTATTTTGGCCCTCAGAACAACAATTTTGCAGGCATGGGAAATGGAGTTCCAATTTGGTAAAGCCTCTGTCTTTGCGTGACCCTGTAAGACTTTATCAGTAAAAAGACAGCAGATACTGAACAGATTAAGTCTAACCTGGTAAACTTGTAGCTAGATGATCTTGACCAGTGAATATGTCTTTTCTATCTTTGAAAACCAGTGCTCACTGATGCCAGTGACATGATTTCCAGTGGTCAAAATATTAACTTTGACATTACTGTAGCAACTGGACTGGTTTTCATGAGATTCTGGTCTCTGACCAGCTCTTGTGTTTATTCACTAGATAACTGGAAATACAAACCTCCAGTCCACACTTTTTAACAGCCCAGGGAATGCAGCCTTTGCTATTTTTCAGTGAATGCTCCCAGCACTTTTTTGATGCTTATCAGAGTTGGAGTTACAAGAGTCAGCAAAAGCTGAGGAACAAACAACTCTAAGTAATGTCTGAAGTAGCAGTGTTTTAGTAATGCAGGTTTCAATCTCCTTTAGCAGTGACTGTAAACAGCTACAGAGTTGGGGTGTTGACACACCTTGGACTGCATCTGCACATCCAGTTTTAGTATTATGAATATTGAGACACATTTGAGTCTAAAAAGAGATGGTCATTGTAGAATTTGTGAAGTTTTCCCCTTACTATAAATGAACAATATAAGCAGCAGTTATGACTACAATCAGTTTTCCTTTCAATTGAAGAAAGCTTGCCAAGAAGGTTGAGCACTTGTACTGTTGTCTTGAGGAAATGTCTACATCTAGAAGTGAGAAACCCTGATCAGCTGCTTGTATTTTTACATTTTGATTTCAGTTTTAAAAAATTATTTTTTTTGCCAGCATACATAAATTTCAGTGAGCCAGAAGGAGCAGGGGGAGACAATCTCCTTATTGACACATTTCTGCACCATCCAGTTTAATCCCCTTAGAAACTTAAAAAATAACTTCTACTGTGTAACAAGTTGCTAGGTTAACAGGTCTACTCCTAAGGGTGGCAGTTGCAAGTCACTGTGCTATATTGCCCTTACTACCCTTGCATACAACATTCAGTTAAAAAATAACCTGAAGTTACTTGTTTTCCTTTAAGTTTTCCTTAATAATTAACTAATTATTAAGGAAGAGGCAGTGTTTACTTATCCTTTCCTGGAGTATCTGTCAAACAACCAGATACAAATTTCTATTGCATTTTTTCTCTCCAATTTACATGTAAGACAGAACTGCTTCTTGCTCTTTTATCTTCAGTCTGTTTGCAAAAGAAGACTAGAGAGCAGAAGTCATATGGAAAGCTACTTCTATGAGTGGATCTGCTATTGCATCAGTACTAATATTCTGGTATATTCTGCAGACTTAGACTTCTCTGTATCTTGGCTGTAGGTGAAACTGAAAATTACTGGATTCTATTTCACAGAATCATAGAATCATTACGGTTGGAAAAGACTTCCAAAATCATTGAGTTCAACCTCTGACTGTCACCACCCTGCCAAATAACTTACAGCACTAGGTGCCATGTCCAGTCATTTCTTTAACACTTCCAGGGGTGGTGACTCCAACACTTCGGTGGGCAGTCCATCCCAATGCTTGACAAACCTTTCAGTGAAGAAAGTCCTCCTGATGTCCAACCTGAACCTCCCCTGAAACAGCTTGAGGCCATTTCCTCCTCCTGTCACTTCCTAGCTGGGAGGCCAAACCCCACCTGGCTACACTCTCCTTTCAGGCAGTTGTAGAGAGCGATAATGTGCCACAGAGCCTCCTCTTCTCCAGCCCTCTCAGCTCTTCTCACAGGACTTGTGCTCCAGACCTTCATGAGCTCCACTACCCTTCTCTGGTCATGCTCCAGCAGCTCCATGTCCTTCTTGGAGTGAGGGGCCCAGAACAGAACACAGGATTTGAGGTGTGGCCTTACCAGTGATGAGTACAGGAGAACAATCCCTGCTCTGGTCCTGCTGGCCACACTATTGCTGCTACAGGCCAGGATGCCATTGCCCATCTTGGCCACCTGGGCACACCCTGGCTCATGTTCAGTCACTGTCACAGCACCCCCAGGTGCTTTTCCTGTGGGCAGCTTTCCAGCCACTCTGCCACAGCCTGTGGAGCTGCCTGGGGTTGTTGTGCCTGAACTAAAAACTGGAGGTAGGCTATGATCACTAAACATGAAATCAACATGCCTTCCAGACCTTACATACAATCAGAACAATTCAGCAATGAATGCAGAGTGTGTGCTGATACCATTATCCGAGGAATAAGCTGTCTTTGCTAGTCTTCCAACTGCAGTATACATTTTTACAGACAGACCTGCTGTAACAGCAGCAAGTAAGAAAAGCACAGCAGAGTTTTGGAGTGCAAGATTCTGTGGAACGCCTGGTCTAGAAAATGTATTTGGATTTCCAGCTTCTTAAAAAAGAAGCTTTTGATGGTTTTCCACCTAATGTTTGAGTTGACAATGTCAGAAACCCACTTTGGTTGAGTAGCATATGAAGTATCTTTCAAACACTGCATGACACCTCACCCTATATGACCTGTAACAAAGCTTATTGTTTAAACTGAGGTCTTCACCTAATCCTTGCACAACTTCCCTTCACCAACTACTTCTACCATAGCAAGACTTGGTTTTAAAAAAATATTCTGAAGTTAGCCTGATGAACAAGAAGAGAATCAGACTCCCAGAAATCATACAACCCAGCACTCATTTGTAGACAAGTGTTGCTTATGTCTTAGGATTAAACCAAGTTATGTTTAATGAAAGTACAATATAACATTTATATCCCCTTAGTAGAGGTAGAAAGCCAGTGTTTTAATCCAATCCATTCAGATCAGAAATACTGATACCAGATACTGATTTATTGCTATTAGTGATAACCAAATTTGAGAGCTTGTACTGTCAGCAAGTAGCATGAATACAGTTGCAATCTCCAATATTCAGAGTAAAACATATCCACATCTGTAGTAAGACAATAGCAGATTCTACCAAGAATCTGCTGCTTCTTGTAAACATTGTATTTGTGCAGATGTTTAATTCCTAAAGTCATGAAAGGCAAGGTTAGTAGCAGAAAACACATCCAGTTTCACATTCGGCAATAAAAGAACCCTGCTCTTCAAGGACAACTAAAAACCTAGCAGCACATTTCAAACAATATTACAAGTCTTTTTCTTAATTATCCACCCTGCAAAGTCCCTCCCCCTGCAATCAAACAAAAACAACAAAAACCTGACATGAAAAATAAAGTGCAGTACCCAGAAAAATAAGTGTCAAGAAAATAGCCATGTTTGTTTCTTTGGGGAAAAAAAAAAACAACAAAGGGGAAAATAAAAGAGTACTTGGCCTCAGTCTTAAAAGTACTATAATGTGTCCATCATTTTGGATTCTTCTTCATCTCTTTGTATCACAGAGTTGAAACTGCAGACATCTGTGTTTATGGAACCTTGTAGATCTCCTGTGTTCTGGAACAGATGAAAAATTGACAGCTTAATGCTCCATAATTGTATACATGGAGGGAGAAACAGAGAGAGAGGAACAAAGAAGACTGTTCGTGTTGTCTATCTTATGACAAGACAAATTTACAATAGAAAGGAAATAAGGCCTAAAAACACCTTCAACCAGTATTATGTCACTGTGTCAAGGAGTTTTAAAATTTGCTAGCATAGCTTGTATTTGGTCTTCGTATTTCTAGCACCTAACTGCACATTTACATAAAATTCAGCTGTTTGATCTACCTCTGAGTTATTTTAATCAAATTATTTCAAATAAGTACTTTCAATTGTGACTCCTTTCCTAATACATAGTTTTTTACAATCTTCTAAGTTGTTTCTTCATTCCAGAATGTGGCCATAACTGAAAAGCAAGACACCTAAGTGTCCTCAATTTCCTTTAATCACAAAGGGAGAGTTTCCTTAGGTTTGACTTCTTTTGCCCAGAGAAGCTGTGGGGTCCCTAGCAGTGTTGATGGCCAGGCTGCATGGGGCTGTGAGCAGTCTGGTCTGTGAAAGGTGTCCCTGCCATGGCAGGGAGTTTGTAACTAGATGATCTTTAAGGTCCACTCGAAATCAAATCATTCTATGGTTCTGTGACTTACTTGACTGATCCCATGATTTTACACTGCTCATGCTGATGACTGGGAATACAGTTCTAGGATCTGATCAGTTTTATCATGCAGTGTTTATTTTAGGCATGAAAATGTAAAGGCACTGAACAAACGTATACTTTTGACCATATGCTGATGCTGTGTGAATCCCAGCAAGTAAAAAGAAAGCCCATATATGCTTTGTGTATTAATAACACTGCATGATATATCCCAAGCACTAGCAATTCAAGAAATAATCCTCTTTATATCTCAGAAAGGTATAGCTTCTCTAGGCAGGACATAATCCTGCTTTACTTAAATTAAATTTTAGAAATAATAAACTTACCTGTAAAAAAGACGTCCACTCTCCCACACAACCTGGACTGACATTGAGATCACGGAGTAACATAGTTTGAAAGCCATGTGATTGTGACCAGATTCTCACTCTTGTCTTGAATGCCTCAAGTTCATTTTTAAAGGCCTCAAAGTAGCCTTCTCCTGACTGCAAAGAGAAAAATGAAATATTTGTTCTTCAGACAGATTTACTTTTGAATTGTGAGGATACACAGTGCTGAAAAAAATCCATGCAGTAATGGCATGTTTTACCTTTTGTGGAATAACAACTGTGAACAACTCAGGTATAACATTAGTCAATTTAAAATTACATTTCAGGTAGATTTCTTTTTAAGACAATCTGTCGCGCCCTAACTTTGCCTGCTTTTCAGTGTTTGCATTTTGTTCTCACACAGCTTCAAGAAAACAATGTATATTTTTAGAATTATCTATTTTGTTTACATATTTCTCCTCTGGGAGGAGAAATGTGATTGATGGTGGTTTTAACCAATGAGGTCAAAGAGGTGGCAACCTATGTAGCTAATCTTTTGTCTTCTGAAAGAACTGTATAGAAGATGGAGTCAGAAAATTAAAGTTAGAACTTTCCTGCTGACCTTCTTGCTGCCTGCCTCATTCTTTCGTGTCCCAAAGTGTGACATTTATATGCACTAGTAAAGTAACTGGTTTATCTGAGAACATTTAATTTAATTTTAGCCTTTCATTTATTCCAACTCAGAAGGTATCCTTACAACTGGTTCTTGTTGAAGTCCTTTGCTCAAAAGTAAAGCACAAACTAACTCACATTTTAACTCCACTCATTTAGGCAATATTAAGATCCATTAGAGTCTTGAACAACTGAACACAGTCTAGAGTAAATCACAGTTTGTTTTCCCACCTTTTTCCTGAGCAGCTCTGGATTGCCCTATTTCAGTTATGAGAAAGGGACACTATTTATATATCCGCTCCACTGTAAAGGGCAGATGGAATGGAAAAGTTGTGACAATATATAACTACACTTTGAAAATGTGTAATTAGTCAAAAGTCAGACCAGTTTAAGACTAGTCCGTGTTTGCTGTTGTTACTTAGTTATTACTTGTCTGTAACACACCTGCTGTCACCTTGCTGCACCTTGCTTTTCCACCTGCAACGAGCAAAATCTACTAAGCTTTTATTTTCAGAACTGGAATTATAATGAAGTATTCTGTCTAGAAAATAATTGCTAACAAAACACTTTCCCATAAACCTAAATCAATCAACAAATTATTTAGCTTCACACTGTTAAGAAGAAACCCTCTCTAAAACACTGTTCTCTTGTCAAGAAACTATATCAAGAGTTTCTTACAATACTACCCAAGCTTACTTTGGCTTTTTGGAAAAAGAGACGAAAACATCCTCTTGGATCCACATTGCAGCTTCTGGCAATTTCTATAATAAACTGCATTACAACTGCTTGGTGTGCTACTTGCTCCATTAGAGCTCTTTTCTGAAAAAAAGAAAAAAAAAGGTTGAAATTCTGATTTAAAGAAATTTCCTTTGATTGTATTTCTAAAATTCAGCAGAATTTCCTTTTGCCTCAGTTCCTAAGCAGATGTGAGCTGATGCTGACAAAAGCAAGAGGACTCATAATTAGCTATAACTAGACATAAATATGACAATGTACTATCAATGAAGTAGAGACGGTCAGAAGAACAGTTAAAGAGATAATGAAGTTGATCAACTTTCTACTGTGCAAATGGGAAAATGTGTGCATTCAAAGATTTAAACATCTTCATACCTGTTCAGCTTCTAGATGAAAACACCATAACATGAGATATCTAGATGTTTCTTCACATACAAGGTATGGGTGATCAGACAAAAACCTTTGACTATCATCCCATCTGCTCAGCATACCTAATAAGAAAACCACAGTTAAGATATTCTAAACAGATAAATGATTTAATGCAGCAAGGAAGTTACTTGCATTGATACCCAGTATACATAACAACTTGGCAATTTACTAACCTCAGAATGACACTCTGCAGCTAAATTTGGGGGTTTTATTTATACATCTAACCAATGCTGAAAGAGCGTTACCGGAAGGCATAATTAGACTTTGAAGATACTAAAAGTAAATTATAGCAGTCATGCATTTTACTAATGCTGATAATTTACTTTTAATCAGTTCTCATATGCTAACAAAATGGTGCAGACAATACATTAGTTAAAGCACCAAATAGCTTATAAAGTTTATGGACAGTAATTTACAGTAAGTGATTCTAACAAACACAAATCCTCTAAATGTTTGCAAATAAAAACACAAAGAACAGAACCTGTAATCCGTCAAAAATTAAAGTGCTTCTAAAACATAGTTTGCTAGATTTTTAGAAAAAATCAAATTAATTATACAGACAACTTGATCTCAAAAAACAAAGCCACACCTGTAGTGGAAAGTTAAACAGAATGCTGAATTGTGGTATCATGTCACTACCTTCAGGTAACAAGGTGAATTTAAAAATCCAAACGCAATACTCAGAGCACTTCTTAAAACTGTCCTTCAAGTATCTCTGACAGTCATTACTGGTAACAGGTACCAGATGCACAGCTTCACCCGTCGATCAGCATGTAATTATGACCGGGCTAAAGATAATTCAATGGTAATGACCTAAGTTAATTCTAGCAAACAAATGCTGACACAGAAAGCAACAGCTTACATTTCTTTTCACTGTTTCCAAGTTATTCTGTGTAAGTTCTTTATTGCTTTGAAGCCAGAGCAGGATCCAGAAGCAGGACTCATGCAATATAGCAAAGTCCACACTGCCCCTTGGCAGCAGCTAGCACGGAACAAGTGACTTTAGAAAGCATTAATGTACTGCGGCTTTCTACAATGGACTTACATATCACAAATTAAAATAATAACATGGCTTTGAACTCAGGATGTATTAAAAAAATTACCTTCTGTAATAAGGTTGCTTCTGTAACAGTCAAACAAATTTAGACAAAGAGTAATTCTGCCCAACTCTCAGCTAGGAAGCCTACAAGATAGCCTCTTCTTTTTCTAGCTGCTGAAATGCACAGCAGGGGAGATGTTTTCTAATTCCAATATCATTACACTGAACAGTTAAGGTACTTGAGAGAACCTGTGCCTATTACTGCTATTTGCATACTCTGACAGTGTTGTGCATTAACTTGATACTTGAAAGCTTGCTAAGGCTAACAGGGCTCAAAGCCCTTTCTTTAAAACAGCTTTAAGCTCTTCAGAAGCTAAAAAACTTAGTAAAAACATGTTTGTAAGAACAACTGAATTTTGCCAATCTAGTCTTATTATTGATTGTTCCAGAATTCCAAATATGGCTATACTATAATGTGAAACCAGACTGAATGGCAAGCACTTCAGAGAACCACAAAAATTTCAGATTATGTTACAAGATCAGCTCTGTGCTCAGTCAGGTTTAACAATTTCGACTGAGCTAAACTGACACCTAGTGGATAATTAAATATAGTTTTAAACACACAATTCTGAGCACACATACTCTCAATGTAGGTGTTAACAAACATGTCCATTTAATCAGCCATTACCCTTAAAGATTAACAGATGACAGAAAAACATTTAATAAAGCATTTAATTTAATCTCCTTTGAAAAAGGAGAGAGCCATGGACAACCCATGCGTTTTTATATACACGACTTGTATTTCCAGGAATGCCTCTGCCTTATCCCACTGGTGTGGAATATCCCTTTAGTCCTGATACAACAAAATTGAACAGTCTGTCATTTAGGTCTTTCATTTATTAGCATTCATTCTGTATAAGAAGGAGCAAACCAACACAAATTCTGAGGAACCACAAGATATTGGAAAAACAGACTCACCGAAGTGTCTAATCTTTTGTTCATGTTTTTGCATAAGTGGTTCAGACACAGCTTCATCTTCAATTTCTTTTCTTTTTTGATTAATAAAACTCTGAGGAAGAGAAAAATTGTACTATCACATGAACTCCACACATACTGTTTAGCGATATAAAGTTAATATATTTTAATATGTTACTGTTTAGTTTAAATGGCTATGTTCTAATTTTATTTATATCATATTTGAGAAGGTATTTTTTTAAGAAAGTGCATTACCTAGTAATAGAATTTTAAAGTCTCCTTATAGTCTCTGAAAAATTTCTGTATTCAGATAGGAACTTACTGATCTGTCATGAGAATCATGTACATTGCAGGCTGGATCAGACAAATCAATGAAACTAGGAGATGTGATAGTGATGCCAAACTGATTTTTGCTTTTATATATTCTTCATGTGTATTTGTAGCTCTGTAGCCTATTATTGTATAACTATACAGATTCATAGCTAGAATTTTACCTACTCAGTTAGCAAGAAAGACAAAACACATTCCTAAAGGCCCAGTCCTCATCTTGGTTCTTCTAAGACCAAGGACATCACTCTCATAAAGAACTAGAGAGGAAGGGGGGCTTCAGAAGAAAGTCAAACCAAGAGGTGGAATTACCTCCGCATCTGTGTTTCTAACTGGGCATTCTTGTCAATTATGCTAATTTGCCACATTTACAAAACTGTAGTTGCTCTGTCACATGTGCACCAGACGGGACTCTTCATAAAAATTTAACTGCATTTATCACCTGACTCTGTCTGGCTTGTGACTTTAGGGCTCAGAAAAAGGCAAAGACAGCTGTTGAAAATAAATAGTGAAATCAAAACTGAGATTCTACTATTAAAAAAAATCATGCTAAATAACTGGTATTACAGTAGACAGTATTAGAGGCAAACTAAGTTTCATATTCAGGGTCTAATGGGACATTTAAAGATGACAGAGTTTCAACCCTCCCTGCCCAGGAAAGAACATCTTCCACTGGATTAGGTTGTTCCAAGACCAGTCCAATCTGACCTCTGTTGCTTCTAGGGATGGGGGAACTACAGCTTCCCTGAGCAACCTGTTCCAGTGTCTTGACACCCAAATAATAAAAAAAGTCTTCCTTATGTCCAATCTAAACCCACCAACCCTCATTTTAAAGCCATTCCTTCTTGTCCTGTCACTACAGGCTGTGATAAAAAATGTTACTCTCCATCTTTCTTATAAGGCTCCTTTAAGTATTAAAAGATCACATGAAGATAAATAAGGGCTCCCTGGAGCATTTTCTTCTTCAAGCTCAACAACCTCAGCTCTCCCAGCCTCTCCTCATAGGAAAGATGCTCCAGCCCTCTTACCACCTTTGTGGTGCTCCTCTGGAGCTGCTCCAACAGTCGTCCTTGTGGTGGGGACACCAGAACAGGGTGCATTACTTTGGGAGCGGGTCTCAGGAGAGAAGAGGGGCAGAATCCCCTCCCTGGCCCTGCTGCTCACACTGCTTTGGATGCAGCCCAGGACACGCTTGGCCTTCTGGGCTGTGAGTGCCCATGGCTGGGTCATGTCTACCGTGTAAGCCACCAGCATCCCCAAGTTCTTCTCAGCAGGGCTGCTCTGGTCTATTCATCCCCAGCCTGTGTTTATAGCATGAATTACCCCATTGAAGTGCAGCACCCTGCACTTGACCTTGTTTAAACACATGAGATCCCCACGGACCCACTTCTCCATCTTGTCCAGGTTCCTCTGGAAGGCTTCCTTCAGGTCTGATAACTGCACCACTCAGCTTCGTCTCATCTGCAAACTTGCTGAGAGTGCACTCGATCCCTCTGTTTAATTTTAATGAAGATATTAAATAACACTGGTCCCAGTACAGAGCCCTGAAGGACACCATTGGCCCCTGATGTCCATTGGGACTCTGAGCCATTGACCACTACCCTTTGCATGCCACGAACAAACCACTTTCTTACTCATCTAACAGTCCACTCATCAAATCCATCTCTTGCCAGCTTAGGAGAGAGGATGTTGTAGGAGACCACATCAAAGGCCTTGCAGAAGGCATAATGACATCTGTAACCCTTCCCCTGTCCACTGATGCTGTCACCTCGCCATAGGTCACTGATGAGGCCACTGAATTGGTCTGGCAGGGCCTGGCCTTGCTGCAGCTGTCCCGAACCACCTTCCTGTCCTCCATGTGCCTTAGCACAGCTTCTATAAGGGTCTATTCCATGATCTTCCCAGGCACAGAGGTGAGGGACATGTTGTGTTTTTGTGGTGTACAAGACATAGAAGACACTGAGAGACTAGTAACAACTGGAATGAACAACAGAGGCCAGCAATTGTTTCTATGTGCAATGATGTGGGTCATACCTTGTTAAAAACTTCTTTACTAACAGGATCTGTGTTCCATAGATTCTGTCGTTCCCTCTGGTTTAATGCTTCTTCTTTTCTTCTCCACTCTTCCTCTCTCCATCTCAACTCAGCAGCTTCTGTCCTTGCTTGAGCAGATTCCTGATCACAGGATTCTGAATTATGCAGTGCTAAACTACCAAATTTTTGCTGGGCTTCTGCTAGGTTCCATGTGCATTCTACAGAGTGCTTCACAAACTCTCTTTCTTTTTGGCAGGCTAATTCAATCCCTTGGCTGTATGTCTGTAAGGAAAATTAAGACATGCTACTTATGAAGAGAAAATTGTTGGTTTACAGTTTCTATAGAAGCAGACTGGCCTAAATCCCAAAAGTAGTAATAATGCACCTGGAAGGCACCTTAGATATGCAGCGTTATAACAGCAGAAGTGATGAAACATGGCAGTGTACAGTTATGTCTTCTAGAAAGAGATTTCCAATTCAAGCCACCTTAATACACTTTATTAAGTGTATTTGCAAAATCATGGATCATGTGCTGCTATCAGTAATAGTCTCCAGATCATGAGAATACTTTTGAGACTGCTGAAATCCCTCTGGCTATCTTAGGACTGGAATATTAGCAGTAGCCAAGTGTGAGAGGACTCTGAATACACTTCTAATAAGGAAGTACTGGGTTTATTATGTTAGATCACAACAGTAAAGTAACTGCTGCCGCCTGCATTCCAGTATTAGTACCTACAGATAGCAAACATCTCCTCTTGAACTGACGCTAGAACTGGTACTTAAGTTATAAAGTGGCCAAGGCTCAGCACAAACACGTGCTCCTTTTGGTCAAATCTGTTGAGGATGTCACCGCTCATAGCTGAGAGAGAAAGGGGACATCTTCAGCAGCTGTTTATATTACTTCCAGGTGTGCTCACAATTCACACGCAGTAATTCATGAAATTATCCTCTACAGCATATGCCATGCCTTTCCCACCAAGAGGGAAGAAAAAAAATGCATCCGTATGCATTAGTTCCTCAGCCTTCCACTGCCACGTTATGAAATCTGCAGTGCTGATAACCTCTGGCAGGGGCACACGAAGGACAATTTGTGAAAGATTATCTGAAGGAAACTTTAACGCAAGTAAATCAAACTTATTGTCCCAACTTTGGGAATTACAGCATTTTTATTTCTGCAGTAACAAGAAGAAAATTCCACCGTTGGAAAAGTAACGTAATGGCAGCTACTTGCGAGAACATACAATTCCTTAACAACGCGTTTATAAATCGCCGCCTCGCCCTGGCCAACAGAGAAACACACCGCCTACCTATCCGCTCCTTAGGCACGGGGACGCCGGGATAACTCCAACCCAGATCCTTCCGCAACCTGCCCACGGAGGACCTGTTACCCAGGGCGGGCGGCGCCAGACCCCACCTGTACCCGCCGGCCCTCAGAGCCCCGGCGGGCGCTCCCGCACGGCCCCGTCCCGACACGGTGACCCCTGTCCCGCCGCCGCCCCTCGGCGGGCCGCGCCGCCGGGCACCGACCCGCACCGCGCCCCCGGGCGCCAGACGAGGTGCGAGGAGCCGGGGCAGCGGGGCCGGAGCACGGGGGTACCTGCACCTCCGGCAACCGCTGGCGGAAGGCGGCAGCCTGTGCCCGCTCCTCGTCCTCCTCCTCCGGGGCGCCGCCGTCCCGGGAGCGCGGCAGCCACAGCGCCATGCCCGGTGCCGTCCCGGCGGCGCGAGCCGTTCGCCGGAACTGGGGCAGCGGCACTTCCGCCGATCGGAGCGCGGCCCGGAGCGCCCGCCTTCGGCGCGCCGGGAGGAGCGAGTGGTGGGCGCGCCTCTGGGCGGTAATGAAGGCAGCGGGGCGGGCGGGGGCGGTGGCACTGCCGCGGCTCTGCCTCCGCCCCGACTCCTCCCCTGCCGCTGCCCCTGCCGCTGTCCTTGTCCTGTGCCGTTAGCTGTCCCAGTGTCTTTCCCTGCCCCTCGCTCTTCCGTGCCTCTGGGAGGGCGGTCGGCTTCCTGCAGGCTGCCGAGCGGCGCCGGCAAACTAACGCCCGTGTGTGTGTGTACGTGTGTATACGATCCTACTGTCCTAAGAGCTCCTGGAGTGCTGTCTAGGGTGTTTTAATAGCTTGTCTCTCATCTGGGAATGGAAGTTCGTGTGACAGGAGGCCATACCTTTGTGATTACACCCCTGAAAAGATTAAAATGTGCCCTTGTTGTAGTCCTACTTTTTTACCCATGGATTGACTATTTAGGTGTTCCTCCGAACAGGAGGCGCTGACTGATTCTTTGCGGGGGTCACAGGTGTAAAGTCTGTTAGAAAAACATGCCAGGAAAACTTCAGGTTAAATTGGGAAGATTGGGGACCTGTTGCTGTGTGTTGTTTATTTAATGCAGAGATTACAGCTGTGGCCAAAGGCATAATACTAGTATGTTGCTCACAAGAGCTCTCACCGGATAGAAGGAAAAAAAAAAATAGTTTTCACTCATTTTCTTGTAATCATATGTTTCTGTGTAATGTTAACGCCTATGAAATTTAGTCTCTGTTACACAGGATGATAAAAGCCAAAAATACAAAGTGAGAAAACTCCAATGATAGCTATTAACCTGGCACAATTTTGAGGTTATCAGCAATAAAGCCAAGGGCCATTGAGTCCCTTTTGAGATAGGGTCCAGCAGACTTGGACTGATGCACATGCCTAAGACTGGACCAAGGAGTTTCATGTGAAAGTATCCTTTTCTTTCATAAGATTATGTCTCCTGGTGTGTTTCTGGTTGAGAAACCAACATATTTCTCACTTGGTGCATCTTGGATCAACACAAAAAGGCAGAATGAATGCCTTCCTCCTGTTTCTCCTCTCATGTTTCATGAGTTGTGCTTTGAAAAGGTGACTTTGTTTTGTTGCATGCCTTGGGCTAGAAACTGATGTCTCAAGTCTTATACAAGATAAAATTCAGGTGTAATCTTATTTTTCTTTACAAGTGGTAAGTTATTCCTGTTTCACATGTATCTCAACATAATAAGATGAATTATTAGGCCCACTCCTCAAACAGAACTTCACGTCTTTAAGATTTTATGATCTGGAACTTTGATGTAAGTGGTAATGAGAAGTCATCTCCCACATGGATAGTTCTTACCTTATCTCAGTAATAGCAAGAGTCTATGTGAGGGTAATTGAAGTTATTTTGATTCAGATATGATTGATCTGGGATCAGTATGACACCCTAATTATAATATGGTATCATCTGTTAAGATTTCTGTCTGTATAGGAGACATAAGATGTAAATGAAGATCTAAATAAATGATAGACAAGTGGTTTTGGTGCCATTTTACATGTCCCTTAAACACCTGGAACTGATGATAAGAGGAGCCTTTAGTGTTTTTCCTCTACCTTACTGTATTTTGATGTATGTTGTGTTTGAAGATTGTTTTTTAAAAAATTATGTAAGACAGGATGGCTTTGTCTACTGACAAGCAAGCCCATGCTGAAGCCATTGCAAAACAGGAATGCAAGAAGTTTACAGGAACAGTATATTTCTTATCTATTTGATCCACAGGCTTCTTGATTGTTTTTCAAATTACTCTCACTACTTGTGTGTTTCTCTAAAGTTGACATCTGGCTCACAAGGGGCCTTTCTTTGAGTAGCATGGTGGCTTTTCCTTTCCCCTGTGGTTGTCCTTGACACAAGTGGAAAACTACACATGGGAGCTAAGTATAATTCTCATTAAGGCCTTTTCTCTGTCTCAAGGCAAAGGCAACTCTGAACACAATGACTCTTCAATCTCTATGCAATAAAACCCCACAGCCATGTTATGACCAGAAGTGGGAAATATAACCCCCTTCCACAGGAGAGTAGTTTCTCATATTTCTCATCACTCTTTACTTATGCTAAAAGTAAAGTAATTCGCATGAAGTAGATGTTGTTATATAAGTTCATCTTTTGTCTTACCACATATTAGGGTTTTTTGTTCCTGTGACCTTCATTAGTAGGTGTTGACGAACCGTGAAGCAGTGCATTTTCTTGGAGAAAACATGGCTTAGATCAGCCCTCTTTAAAAAAGACAGTTGCTGAAATACTGTCTGCAAACACTGCTGTCATTTGAAGAAGGATGTGGATGCATTCTAAAACAAAAAAAGGAAAAAGAAAAAAAGAAGTAGCAAATATTAATAAAACAAGAGGAATGCAGCTGAATGCAGCTTCTTTAAATAGGTAGAATGTCCAACATTAATGCCCAAATAAAATCAGTGCTAAAGTTCCCATTTACTTAAAGGGGTCAGAATTTCACTCCAAGGTGTTCAAAGAGTATTTAAATAAGACATAATTCATTGCAGTAAAATAGACAAGAGCTAAAGGCAGACAAATGCATTTGAATTTGTTTCTTTAAAGGCATCTCACAGGTGATAACTGATTTTATTTTTATAAGATACTCAGACAAGCTTTACATAATACACCGAAACATAAAGGAAAACTTCCTTACATTTTCTCATTTGCCCATAATCTCTGTGGAAAATTACTGTTTTTTAAGAGTTACAGCCTTTAATCTTTTGAGATGTGTCCTATAGTATTGGCCAAGAATTCAAGTGTTTTTCAAACGTATGTTTCCTAATTGTACTTGTGGTTCTGATGGTTTAGGGTTCAAAGAATTGCACTTAGGATACTGTAGACTTGATATTTTTTCCCTACAAAGTACAGGGTGTTCTGAAGTTGATGCTGATATGAATGAATATGAAATTTCAGCTGTGGTTTTTTTCCAAAACATTGCATAACTTTAAAAATGTAAATCTCATCCTAAAGTACACAATAATATATGATATTTGCTAAGATATTTGCTCAGTGGCAGCTTGGCAAAAAATATGGGAATTGTTTGGAATAGGTATCGAAGTGTTCCTGTGAATGCTGGTTTGTTTAATTAGTGTTATAATGAACTTCTGTACTTCTTACTGTTTTCCCAAAGGTGTTTAAAAGTGCCTTAGATCCTGCTGCAGAAAGCAAAATACAGAAAATAAGTATGATTTTTAAAACACTTGAATAGGTGATAATTAAAATTGAAAAAGTAGATCCATGTATTCACATAGTGAGTCTGTTTCTCTGACTGTCTTTCCAGAGTACATGACCTGGTACATGTTGGTCCCCGTTTATGTTGCTCTTATTTGAGCCGTTTGAATGTCAGCCTTTATAAGCAAGCTGCCCTCAAATCAATTACATGATTTTTCCATTCTTAAGGCAGGCTGTGGTCTGACACCTAGTGTGATATACTAGGCTAACCTGACCCTGTGCTTTTTATTTTTCTATCAGCAATTTTGCATTTTGAAATCTGTGACAAGTCATGTCACATTTAATGGTTAGACAGTCTTTTAAAAGCCAAAATCTATTGCTTGTAGGGGAACAGGGGAGAGAAAATAAATATTTATAACAGTGGCCTGTCTACATTCTGTTTTGCCATTGCTAGTAAACTTTCAACACTCAGTCATACCTACAGAAGCACAAATTTTATTAAAATATTTTCATCCCTAAGCTTTAATTCATTTGGAATTTCTTTGTTAGCTGAGTTTCAGATTTTTGTCCTTCTGGAGCAAGCCATTCCTGTAAAATCAGGACATGTCCCATTGTCCTGATGGATTGTAAATCCATCAGGTGTCAATCACAGAGACTGACTGTCCTGATATTACTTTTATGTCTGTTTCTATTCTAAAAATAGTGAAAATAATAGAACAAAGACTCAAGAAACCAAAGCAGAAAGTAGCTCTGCATCTATCTCCTTTCTCATCTATTATTTGTCCGCTCTTCTGATTCCTTTGCTGTCCTTCCTCCATTCCTTTCTGTAAGGGTAGTTTTTGATTACTGTCCCAGGTGTAAACAGTAAATTTATTCTATTATTCAGCCACTCAATTATAGTTAATTTTTCATTCCCCACTTAATGTAATAAAATTTGGATTAACTCAACTTGTGTCTTCAGGTAATAAGCAAGTAAATATTTTTCCATATGCTAATTGATTTGATACTGTAAAGAATATTAATATGTGTTACTTTTATGTCACAACCCCTGGCTTTCTCTCCCTCATAAATTTGAGGACCTCCTCTTTCTATTCCATCATTTCTTGCATATTGTGGGTACACACTTGAGTAGAAAATTTTTTTTTCTGATTCTACTCATTGAATAATTTGTTAGGATCAGTCGTGATGCTTTAGTTTCTTCACCCTAATTTTCTTCTTTCTGACAGCGGTCTAGTTTGCTGATTACATTCAACCAGAATACAATAATGTAGAGTTCATCTTGTTAGATAGTAATCTTCAGTCTTCATATTGTGTGTTCTTCTAAGACGGGAAAAAAGCAAATGGACACTGGGTGGCAGATGAGTGCTATTGTTGAGGTCACTGATTATGAAGCATTCATGTATGTTCTAAATCTCCAGGCAATTTGCTAAAATTGGTTATTATTCTGTTACAGCAAATTAAGAATATACTCTATGTTCCCCATGTAACAAATATTTCTTGTACATTTGTTATTTATTTTTCAATATATTTTGCTTCAGATAGTCATCTTTCCCTTTCTTTTTTGCTTTATGCTTTTAAGAGTTACTGATATATTAAAAGGTAATTTGTCATATTATTCCTGGTTCAAAAACATCAGTGATACTGGAAAAGGAGGATGCAAAGAATAAATTGAGAGAGACTATTATTATCTCTA
This sequence comes from Chamaea fasciata, assembly GCF_029207755.1. Taxonomy (NCBI): domain Eukaryota; kingdom Metazoa; phylum Chordata; class Aves; order Passeriformes; family Sylviidae; genus Chamaea; species Chamaea fasciata. The sequence goes on from NW_027094089.1 coordinate 12,596,942, forward strand.
TATAAAAGCCTAAAAAAGGCAACAAAAAAGGTGATCTGGCTTAGTACAGAGAGTGCTTATTTTCTTGTATGATTACTTTCATGCATGCTTTGTGGGTATCACACTGTCAGGTAACTAGGTGTAGTGTTTAAAGCTTGTTTGTCCCCTGGGCACTGCAGATTTTTTTTCTGTGTGTCAGGACGGAAAATACTGGTCAGTAGTAACTTGAAATGGGATGAGACTCTTTTAAGTAATGCCAAAGGATTTAATAATCTCATCAGCATATTCTGGCCCTATAGAATATCCATTCTGTATTCTGCATGGTACTGACATATCCTTCGTCCCTCAAATTTCATCTGTTTTTGTTCTTGTTGTTGTTTGGCTCTGCAAAAATATGCAGGTTTGAGATTTGGCTTACTTATTGTACTGTGGGGTGTATAATCTTCTTTCAACTTTTTAAATTTAAACGATATTGATAAAATCAAAGTATATTCCTCACAAGAGGACCTAGTGCCTACCTATGTCCTTGGTACACCAGAAGTCAGACCTCAAATGGCAAAACTGAGTATTGCCTTCTTTTCAGTGTCAAAAGCTCACAGAAGTTTTTCTTGGTTGTTTTAAATCTGGGATCCATTAGAAAGGCACAAAAGCAGTATGACTAAAAAAGATGAAACTTTGAATACAATCAAACTTGGCAGTCTCAATATTAACTTCTTCTGAAAATTGTCAATCTTGTAGCATGGTTTGTAGGGTTTGTTTTTCCTCTGATTAGAGGTGAACATGTCCCTGCTTCTGTAAAGACACAGAGCCTGTCCAAGTGAAGGCAGCAGCAGCTTTTATAGTGGAATATTCATTGTGGCCATCTTAGTGTCACACCTCAGGAAGGCAAAACCCCTGCTATAGTTTCTAAGCCAGATACTTGACAGTGTTCCGGCCTCCTGTGCTGGGAGCTTATGAAGGTAGTTTCTCTCCCTGGCTGTGCCGCCTGTATGGAGCAGGACTGACCTCCTTCACTCAGAACACAGTTAATAGGTTTCTGAAGAAAAGAACTGAAGACAAGTGTGGTGTAGGGCTTGACAAGACTTTGCTATGTAACCCAGGATAGTTCATCTCCCTCATCTAAGTATGTATAGTCCCAAGCACATAATATCTGGTCATGGTAGCCTGGGGTACCTTACTTCTTTCCCATCTGCATATGCAGAGTCCCAAGTGTGTTTTATCTTGTGCAAGTGACCAGGATAGCTTGCTTCCTCCATCATCTGCACTCAACTTTGCACAGGTACCAGTGTGATGGCCAGTTGCCAGTCTTGGAATTCAGAAAAAGGCAGTGAGATCCCTAGGAACAAAACAGAACTTTGCGCATAGATGTACAGCAAGCCAGTTAAGCAGTGCAACTTTTATTATCCACCCCTGCAGTACTATCCTTTGATCTGTACTCTCATGCAGTTCTACTGGTCTCCCCATTTGATTAGAGTTGGTGAACTGGTCATGCCATGCTTTCATCAAAGCCCAAGTTATTGAGTGTTGTGCCTTGTCTCTGAGAAACTGGCATCACCTTTTTGCTTGTAATACATGGATAGTTTCAAACACCCTCAGTTTGTAGGACACTGCTTGTATGCTGTATGGTTTGTTGGCCAAATTACACAACCTTCATTTATTACATGCTGGCTCTATGGAGGAAATACATTTTGAAAATTATGGTGATTGTCTTTCAACACTATTTTATGATGACACATCTGCTGAATAAACATTGGAATGTTGTAATTTCATATCCAAATTTTTTATTTCTGCAGGAGGCTGATTAGAATATTTAATTCTTTTCACTGTGTGAGGCAACTCCTAATTGTACTGAAAACACCGAGAAATCTACTTGATCAAAATTTAGTAATCTGTGTCAAACACATGCCTTATACTATAACGCTATACTATGTATCCTCTATCACAGCTCTGGACATTCTCTACAACCTAAATAAGTAGTCTGCCTTCAAGACTTGTCGTTGTGTCCATCCCCAACATACTTTGACTCCTCTGTGATGCTTGGAAGGTTAATGACATCAAACTCCAAGACTGGTCTGCTAAACCAAATCTTCCAAAATGGTGCAAACATAAGTAGTTTCCCAACCTTTTACCGTCATCATTTCCTGTTCAGAAAACAAAGTAATCAGCTGCAGCAAAGGAAGAGCTCTGGGAATATAGTGAATATGCAATTTTCTGAAGAAGTAGTTGTTCTTTTAGTCAAACAGGCAAAAAGCTCCCTGATGTTGTTGTGTTCTTTCATCTATACAAACGCAGGACCAAATGGTTTGGGCTTGCTGTATTTCTGTGGTTTTGTTTGCTGTGGCTCTCAGGAATGCAAACTGAAATGTTCCCTGAGAGCAGAGGAGGACAATATACTAAAAAGTAGCTGCTGTCTTAAAATTTCCAACATCAAATAATTCTAAATCCTGCTGAACATGTGCCATTCCTCTATCATGCTTCCTAGACCTACTACTGTTCCAACTACCACCTGCTTCTGAAAGCATCATTATGCATGAGACGAGCAGCATTCTGTCAAGAACATTCACTCATTCATTCACATTTGTAAATTATGAAGTTTTCATTGCACAGCAATGACAATTCCATATAACAACCCTGACAGCTATTTTAATGGGTGTCTCTTTCTTCTTTCAGTAGGGGATGACTGTGCATTTTATGAAGGAAGTGCAGGAGACTTTCTGTTCCCAGAACGCAAGCTGACTCCTGCCTGTTGTGGTATGGATAGAGAATTAATGATGACAATTTCTTCTCAATTTCCAGTACGTTGCCTGAAACTAGTGCTTATCATCCCTGTCTAAAGAAGGAAGGAATTCAACCACTTAGTGGCAATTTTATGTGGACTGGCATTCGACTATCTCTTTGATCCTCATGAGCAGAGGAGAATACTCCTGTGCACTTTTGAATATAGAAGTGCTGAGAGAATGTACCAAGTACAGGCTAGCCTAACAATTAAATTTGCTTGTCACAGGCTGTAGGCCAGTAGAAGATCTAATAACAAAACCTTATGTTTAGCTATATACCTTCATCCACAGATTGTGTGAAAGGTCCAATCACTTCAAAGATTTTCAAGATTCTTTGTACCAGTGGCCTTTGGGGATTGACCTTTGGCCAGATTTCTGTCCATTTTCTTTATCTCGTGTACGCACCTTGTTTTTTTCACTTTGCCTGTTCTCACTCTTCTCTTGAGGATCTTTTATTTTTGTATTTTTATAAAGCCTCCCACTGCCTGTTCTTTCTAGGGTTCATTGTTTCCAGAAGGAGCAACAGCAGCCTAGAATGATTATATTTTCATTCCTCTCACTGCATTATGGATTAGATTATGCAAAAGAAGCAATGAAACTGACTTTAGGTTTATTAATATGAGTCTATTTCAGCATACAATAGGTTTGAACAGGGAGGGTCATCTTTCCTGTGGACTCAGTTTTGCACTGATTCATTCAGAAGGTTCTTGTGCTTACTCTACAAACTAGTAATGGTATTATTTCACATGTCAAAATCAGCTATTATGTATAAATTGCAATTATAGAAATAATAGATTTAAAAATTCCAACTGTTGAAGTTCTGCCTAATAAGGAATACTTTCCATACATTTGGAATAGAAATTTAGAAATACACACTCAGGTTAACTAAACATTGCATTATATAATGCTTTAACTCGGTCCTTAAGAGCCTGATGAAGACAAAAAAGGTGATGACATATTGGTAAAGGAACAGGTGATTTGGGGGTACCCTCAGACTAGCTCAGATCCAGAGGGAAAAATGGCAGCATCACCTCATTTCTGTGCCTGGATCTGGACCAGCCAGATCTTGCACTCAAATTGCCAATATGTCATCATCATATTTCCTTCCACTTGTACCTCATTTCTTTCCTTCTTTATCACTATTTATGTTTTATCCTCTTTCAATAAGGGGAGGGGCAAATGTAGTTTGAAAGTACTGTACCATGATTTCTCTGTCATTCTTGTAGAAGAAAGAGAGGAACTGCTAGAAATGCACAATTCAAAATCTAAGATAACTGTTGTTGTTGTTGTTGTTGTTGTTGTTGTTGTTGTTGTTTTGTCAGGAATCATTAGTGTCTTTACAGTATTTTTCATGACATTACCTGCCTTGAAAGGCAAATTTGAATTCCTTTTTCACGTTACTTTAGAAAGTGTCCTTTGGGTTAGCATGATGCTTCACTGTACAAAAGGAGCTGCTAATTACACAGTATATTGAATTGTATATCTTTTTTGTTAAGGGTTTCTTCTCACCTTTCTTCACAATAATGGCTTTATGAGGAACTGTCAAAGTCAGTACCAAGTGTCTGGGTCAGTGCCTCAAGCATACATTATGAACATGCTGGCCTTGTGCATCATGTTCCCCTTCTGGCACAGTTTATACCAATTAAGAGAGCAGACTGAAATCAGAGTGCTGCTTTTCATAGGAAAACTCCTTTGCCACTGTTATTTGCTGGTGAATTTCCTGCAAGGCTTCTTTAACTAAAGTGCCTCCTTTAGTCACTTCTGATTCTGCAGTTTCAATGGAGGACTTGAAGTGTTCTGATTATAAGACTGATACACATGCAGTGATTAACTGTTATTATCAAGGGTTTAGCACCAACAACAGACTTCTGCACAAAGACAACTATTAGAAAGCTTCCAGCGCAGCACAGAAGGAAAAATTAGGTAAGCGTTTATGGTAAGGATGATGATCTGGTTACAGTTTTTACAACCTTTTACTGAGTCTATTTGAGTCTACTTTTGCTATTGCATTTGTATCTAAATATCTTAGACAAATTTCTGGTGGAAATCAGGTTAGTGAGTTAGGAATATTCAGGAAAGGAAAAGATATTCCTGAATATCAAATTCAAAAGACACTTTCAGATACAACAAAAAGATTTTTCTTTTTAACATTCTCCTTTTATTTTGGACATAAATCAATCTGTACATTTCAATATTTAGTAAGGATTTAATGGACAGGGTTTTTTCATATTGTTGAGCTGGGCCTTCTGCTTCCTTCTGAAATCTCTGGGGCTGTTTGTACTTACTGACAGGCCAAGTAGGCTGAGGCACCTGGCAGAATTTGTCAGTCCCCCTGGTTCTACTAGGATCAATCAAATTCTTTTTTTAGTCACTGAAGTTAGTGGAAAGTGTTTCTGGGGCTTCATCTGTAAGCCTTTGAGTTAAGCCAGAGGGGTGTTCCATCTGAATGTTTCAAAGCACTAAAAATTACTAGGACAGTGTTCTTCTGGCTATTTACCTGATATATATATAGAGGGAGGGGAACATCTCTCAGGTGATCATTATTTCCAATATCTATCTAGAGTAACTTGGCTTTGCCTAGTTCCTGGTCTTGTATTTCATGGTATGCATGTTTTACTAACCCTATATTTAAGAGTTATGTGTTTTAAGTGCTACCACAAATATGTTAAGCTGCTATAAGTTACATTCTTTAAATCCAGCCATGGAGAATCATGAAGTTATTCAACTTGAGATGGACCTGTGGAGGCCACCTAGTCCAAAGCCCCCTTTAAAGCAGGTCCAGTTAGATTAAGCTGCTTGAGGCCTTTTGTGGTTGAATTTTGAATATTTCCAAGGACAGAGAATTCATAGCCACTCTGGGCTGACCACCACCATGGTAAAAAAAGTTTTCCCTCCATCTAATTAAAAGTTACACCATTTATTCTTGCTCTTCCTCTAAATATCTCTGAAAAAAAAGCGTGGCTTAATCTTCCCTATATCCTCACATTAGATAGTCATAGTCAACCACCCAATCTCCAAATAACAGAATTGTTTCTGTTGGAAAACATTTAATGAAAACATCCTAATCCAACCCCCTTCCTCAGACAGGGTCAGCTAGAACTTGTTGCTCAGGATCATGCCCAGTTGGTCATTGAATGTCTTAACCTTTCTGGGCAACAAGTTTGACCAGCCTCACAGCAGAACAGTATTTTCTTGTGTTCCGATGGAATTTCACTGTTTTCAATTTGTGCTCATTGCCTCTTGTCTCTCAGCACCACTGAAAAGAGCCTGGCATTGTACCCTTCATTCCAACCCATCAGGTATTTAAACATCTGGGTGCCTGCAGTAAAATCTGCAAGGAGCATGTGTGGAGCATGAAAAGCCATGTTATTGCGTGGGCCTGGTGGGAGTTGTGACATTACTGTGCTCCAGTACAGGTCCCCAACCTTTGGTTTACAGAGCTTTGCTGGGGGGAATACGAGACTCTTGCGTAAACTGCAACATCTTGGAGAGATGGGTCAGGGCATGAACTAGGTCTGAAACGGAGCAAAGCTGCTGTTTACAGCAACAGACTGTGGATACACTCACATTTTGGGGTTGGAAGGTGTGTTGTCCACCCATCTCTACACCTTCTGATGTGACCTTAATCCAATCCATACTGGTGGTAGGCTTTTGCCTGTAACACTCTTGATGTGCTCCTGGAAAATAGAACTTACCAGTTGCTCCCAAAATCTGTCTGTGGAGGGCTTCATGGCAATCAAATTGTGGCCTATACTTTGAATGCTTCCCCAAAACCCTGCTCTTGCAAGTCAGTTTTTTCTTCCCTGCCCATCTAAAAATCAGGACTTTCATATCCTTTTAAAGCCTTTTTTTCCCTATTTACCTTTTCTTTCTTGTCCTGGAGCACCATCAGCTGGGAGTTCTGATTTTCACAACTTTTCATGCCTTGAGTCCAGTTTCCCAATTCTTCAGAAATCCAGTAGCATCGTTCCCCATGGAGCTGCCAGTCCTGGGGACACAGCTTGCAGCCAGCATAGGCTGAGGAGGAGAAAAAGCCATGAGACACTCCAAAGGGTTTTTTAGGTTATTCCCCAGCCACCAGTTGACAGTATTGAGGGATTCCCCATCCCACACCCTGGTTCTTTCCCCATTGCTGAGTTTTTCACATAAATGTGTTTTGTTCCAGCCATTGGGGAGTAGGGGGGTTACTGAGGCTGCGTGACCACAAGGACATTGGTGGCTGGTGGAGGTGAAGGAAGAGTGCCAAGGAACCTCCTCCCTGGGGCTGATGATGCTCGTCCATGGAGGAGGGATCTGCAAAAATTGCATGGAAAAGAGGATTCTTCCTTGCAACACTCCTCTTTGCCAAATAATCCATGTGGCCTCACAACCCCAAGTGTCTAAAAGTCTCTCTCCTTGCAGTAGAAGACCCCCACAAATGTCTCACCTGAGCATGTCCCAGCAGAGTCAGATGGGAAGGGGGATTACCTGTGGTGCTGTCCCCTTGGGGCTTGCAGAAATACTGCACCAGGCATGAAAACTTGCACTGCTCCACCTGGTTCCTTCCCTGGATCCCACTGCATAGCTGTGGAATGCTTGTCACCACTGGCTGTGGGCAGCCCTGAAAAACTTGGAGCAGTAATCTGGGGTGAGAAGCTGAAGCCATTTAGGGATAAAAAACACAAAGCCCACAAAATGGGGTTTTATTTTCTCCTATAGTTGCTTAAGCAAGCCTGAAAAACATGGTTTGTATTATCCACCATTGTTTGATAGCTATGGGAATAACCTGGGTTTACTCAAAACGGGTTTATTCTTGATGGGATGGTACTGCATCTTTAAAGAACAACCCTGCCTCCTCCAAAGATTGAAATGCTGAAATAAACCACAATTTCCCCTCCCTGGCTGCTCACTGGAATGTAAGATGTAGATAAGAGCTTGTTACTCACCCCGCACACTCAGCACCGCCACCAGGACCAGCAGAATGAGTTGCCCCAGCCCCCCGGCTATGGAAAGGACACTGTGCCACCATGGACAAAAGGCAGGTGCTGAAAGAGGCCACATTTGCTTTAGAAAATGAAAGATGAAAAAGCTGGGGGTTTAGAGGGAGGGAAAAAAGTGCCCCTCTGTCAAGCTGGTGAGTTTGAGTAGAAGTTTACTTTTTTTGAAGCAGAAGCTTCTTTGCTTCCTCCAAAAAAGTAAATCACCATAGATGAGGTCTAGGGTGAGGGGATTTCTCAGGTGGAGGAGGGTCTGCAGGAGCCTCAGGAAGGCCCTTGGGCACCCTATAATGGAGCATGGGGGATCAGAAACCTTTTGAAATTGGCTTAATTTAGAGCTCCTGGTAGAGCTGGGAGTTGGTAAGAAAAAGGTCACTCCAGCTCTCATCTCCACCAGGATTCCAGGCAGGATCACAGCAGCTTTCCTTCCCATTCAGGTGTGTTGGTTCATTTGGGGTTTCTTGGCACCTATTTTTCCCCCATGGATGATGAGTCTTGGAAGCAAAACGACTTCCAGATATTTGTCACCCTCTCCTATCACTTCCTTTCTCTTTTTCCTCCTCTTTTCAAGCCAGGATCCCACCTTAGAAGACATTTAACTCACAACAATGTTCTCCATGATCTTGGAAACCTCAACATGGAGATGAAGAAGCAAGCAAACCTAAAAGTAAACAAATACAAAAGTCTTCCTAAAATTTGAAACAAGCATTTTCCCCAAAAATAGGACTTACAACGATGCTTCTCACCAGGAGAACCATCCCCAAGATGCCTTAAATCAGCATAACTTATTTCCTCAGTAATGGGTGCTCAGGAGGTCCCAGGAGCAGCCCAAAAATGACACTGTCCTTGGACAACCCCTTGTCTTGTGAACTATGTGTTCATGTCTGCATCTGGCTCCAGGAAATGGTATTAGCTGGGGCTTTTATCTGCTTTTTGTTTATATATATATATATATAAACAACTATAAAATGGGCTGAAGGGAACTGTACTTCATCCTTGTAGAATCCCTGAGGGCTGTTCTGGGGTGCCCTGACATCCTGGAACAGAGTGATGTCCATCAGTGTTTCCTCCAACTGCACAATGAAAAAAGCATTTTTGGACAATCCATCTCCCTAGCTGAGAAAAAAATCTGGAAATGCTGTAGAAGAGGGTGAAGTGATGCCAGGTGGAGCTGGAGGGGAACCCCTGGTTCAGTGCATGGGCAGGTGGCCTTGGGCAGGCAGCCCCTTCTTCGCTGCCCTTGAGGAGGCACAGGAAAATCCCTCAGAAAACGGTAAAATAAACCAAACCAACAGTTTTTTAAAAATACTTTGTTTCTCTTCACAGGAGCAGTTTGTGCCTCAGCTCCCCAAGGGCTTGTTACCACAGAGGAGACACAGGTGACAGGGTTTGGGATGGGCCTGGGGGCTGAGGGGAGGTGGTCTTAAATTTTGATTGGAGGAGACAATTTCAGTTGCAGGGAGAAGGTTTTAATTGCAGGAGAAAATTTTAATTGAGAGGCTTTTAATAGGGGGAAATTATTTTAAGTGGGGGGAGAAACCTTTAATTTTGGAGAGAAAGAATTGAAAAGAAAATATTAATTGAGGGGAGAAGATATTAATTGGAGGGAAAACTTTAATGGGGAGAAAGTTTGCAGAGAGGAAACTTTAATTATAGCAGAAATTTTTAATTGCAGGGAGAAAATGTTACCTGAAGAGACTTTAATAGGGGAAGATGTTAATTGGTGGAGAAAACTAATTTGGGGTAGAAGTTTGATTGTGGGGAGAAAACTTGACTTACAGGGAGAAAATTTTAACTGGGGGGAGAAAAGTATAATTAGAGGGATAAAACTGATTGGGGAGAGAGGAAATTTTAATTGCAGGGAGAAGATTTTAATTGTGTGAGAAAACTTCAGCTGGGCAGAAAAGTATAAATATGGTGCAGGCAGAAAATTTTAAATGGTGAGAATATTTTAATTGAGGACTGAGAATCTTCATGACACCTCTGATAGATGGAACTTTGCTTGGCAGGTGAGGCAAGTTTTGGTGGAACCTCCAAAATGGAGGAAGTGAGAGTTTATTCCGGATTGTTGGGCATGGGAAGGAGCAAGCCGGCAGGTAACTGTAGGGCAGTGAACTGTAGAATCAGTGGGTTTGGGTTTTATTTTCATACTTCTGTAATTTGAGAACAAAACCCAGCTGAAGTGAGGTTGTAGAGGGGAAAAAGCTTTTTCTGGCATTTCCCTTGAGGGAAAATTTTTGTCACTCAGCAGATAGAATTTTTGCTCTAAACAGACCAATTTCAGACACGATGAATTATTATAATTTAGTATTAACCCTTCCGGAGGCTCTTGAGTAACTGATTATTTTAAACATATTTTTCCCCCCACAAATATTCCAATTTTTTTGACTTATTCTGGATTAGAATAAAGAGTTGAACTGTAGAAGATCCCAAAAAGAAATTTGGTGTTTAAATCCAGTTTGGACACATCAGAAAGTATTTATTATTGTCTTATTTCTGTGGAGAAATCAGCTTTCCCTTTTGCCCTGTTTCAGCTCTCCTGATTTTGCTCCCATCTCTGTCATGCCCTTGGCACTCAATAAGGTAAAAAAGGGGATTTTTCCATCATCTTTTTCTACCCAATAGGGGACTAAGATTTTTGAAGAATGTGGTTTTTTGTTTTTATTTTTATTTACCACATTTGTGACTTCTTCAAAATCGAAATTTTTTAAAAATTTTAAATTTATTTGTTGATTTTTCATTTGTTGATTTCAAGTTTGCTTGGTTTTTTTGTTTGTGGGTTTTTTTTTAATAGAACTTAAAAAAAAAGAATTGGCATATTTGGCTTCTGACTTACTTTTCCAGGAAGAAGAGAGGAGAGGAGGGTTTTTCCCATGAAATTTGGTTAGTATGATGGGGAGAAAAAGGGGAAGTCTTAAACAAAAAATGGAGGAAGTCCTACTGGATGAAAACACTAAGACTTTTGGATAAAACCCCTAGGAAACAGAATTTTCTTTGCTCATGGTGAAGGGAAAGGGCATATTCTGGATCACAAGATACAGAAATGGAGGCACCATGACCCAAAGTGTCCTAGTTTAGGCGGAGGAAAAAAACTCCACTGAACTTTAATAATGAGGTGAACCCCATAAATTAAAGCAAAATTTTAATTATGGTACATTTCAGGAGTTTGCATCTGGAGCTGGAGAGGAAGCTGTGCCCCAAAGAGCTCCCATAAATAAAAACCAAAATAATTTTGTTCCACCTGAAGAAGATTTTTTGGTATTTCTCACCCAAAATGACACCAAGTCCACTGGCATTGGCATGAGACCAACCTTTCCTCATCTTGGCATGACGTGTAGTGTGTTGCTGCCCTGGGAGCCCTTGCAGAGGCACTGAAGGTCTGTTCTCCTGCAGGTCCCAGCATGGATGTGAAGCCAGAGGCACGTGTCGCCTGCCAGGTGATGCTGGCAGTGCTTTTCACAGCTCTGCTCATCACAGCCATTACTTTTGCAGGTGAATGTTGAAGTTTTAGTCTCATGGGTAATGTCTCTGAGATGCTTTGGGTTGTTGCATTTGTGACAGATCTACTTCCATGTTCCTGAGGAAGACAAAGCCCAGCCAAGCTGCTGTTCCTCTGGGAGAAGGATGTTTCAGAGAGGACTTCCTACAGAAGTCCAAACCCGTCCCCTTGGTGTGGGAGCTGATGTCATCTAGAAACCCTTAGAAAATCAACAGGAAGAGCCATTTCAGGAGTACAGTCATACAAAAGTATTGTTTTCGGAGAAGGGGAATGGAGATGTTGGCATGAGTTCCACCAAGTCAAGATGTCTGTGGGAATAAGAGGAGTTTTTCCCTGTCATTTTCTCTACTTTTGCATTAATGATAGAGAGCAACACCCAAGGGCATGTTTAGGGATAGGGTTACTCTGAAATTCCTCTTTAAAATGTGTTTTTTTAAAGTCTACCACCCTGTTGCCTTCTTCAAAGCAGCTGCACCTGTGTTTCTTGTCCAGCATCACAAGCTTGGTCATGATTTGAGCTTATTTTCTCACAGGATTTCTCCTGGTATCTTAATTTTTCTCTTTGCCCACAGTTGAGGTAGATGCAAGACTTTTGGAAGCCATGGGGTAGAGGATGACCTCTCCACCCCAGAGAGGAAAGGGGAAGGTGCTGCTCGTTAATGCTGTTCTATTTTTAATGACAGTGCAGGCTTTTCAGCCTCATGCCCAGCCCTGCTCTCAGTGTCCCTTCAACTGGATCTGGTACAGAGGAAAATGCTACTATTTTTCTGAGGTTGAGGGGAACTGGACATCCAGCCAGAACAACTGCTCGGCACTTGGTGCTTCCTTGGCCATGCTGGACAGCTTGGAGGACTTGGTAAGGAGACATGAGGACCTGCTCAGCACAGGGAAAAAAACCCAAAGTAATGTATTTGAAACCTTTTGGTTTCTTTGACTACTCTTCCAAGATCTTTTTTGAAGATCTGGGGTGAGAAGTTGGGGAAAAGGCCTTGAGGGTATGACATCATGTGTGTCTTCAAATTCCTCACCAAAGCCAACTGGAGCAAGAACTGTAGGAATAAATCCCTGTTTCTAGATGACGCTTTTTGGTAGCAGATTGAAAAGTTCAATCCTCAAAGAAGCCCTAAGGCAGCACGAGCAACTCATAAAATTGAGATTTTTGGTTGAAAGAAGGTAAAAACCTTTCCTTTTCCTCTGTTTCAGAGTTTTGTGATGAGATACAAAGGCATCTCGGAGCATTGGATTGGCCTTTTGCGGGAGGATGAGGAGCAGCCATGGCAGTGGGTAAACCGCTCACCTCTGTCTCACCTGTGCGTCCATGTTTTTCATTATTACATTGCTGCTTGGTGTTTCCTCAGCCATAAAATGTGCATTTCTTCTTGGACCTGAGGTACATCTGGGGGATAGCAATGGGACAATGTTTGGGAAGGGCAACATTCCATATGGAACTGGTCTTTGTTTTCCCCTTTGACCTAAAAGATGGGAGTAGTGCAATTGGTGAGAAAATCCTAAGTTTAGATTTTTTATTTTAAGTTTGTTCTTTTTCTTACAAAGCTTTGGGGTTTATATTAGAAATAGATCAGTGTCAGTGTTGGCATATTGATATTGAATTAGTTCTATTCCTATAAAAGAAATATGTATAGATGTTTTGGCATGTTGGTGCCCATGAGGATGCCTGAGAACTGAAGCTGGGGGAAGCCTATGTGTGACTTTTCTCCTTTTTCCTGCCACCCCATCTGAAATAGGTTATGTCCTCTGTACTTCCAGGTTTCAGATCCGTGGTGGTGGGCTCTGTGCTTACCTGGATGACAATGGGCTCAGCTCTTCTCACTGCAGCACTGAGAGGAGCTGGATTTGTAATAAACATGAGGTGCAAAGCTCAAGCAAGGGCAACAGGATGAGATGGCCTCCAAACCTCTGTGTCAGCTCCTTGGGTGCTGCAGAGAGGCCTTCTCACTCCCAGGTATCTGGTGCACCGTAGCGACATGAAAGAAAATCTCAAAAAAATGTTTTGAACTCCCTGTGCAAGGGTTTATTGGGCATTCCAGGGGACCAACAAAGTGTTTATGGGACAAAGCAGCCTTTGGGGATCCACATGAGATTGTTTTTGAGAACCCAGGGGGGCGGGGGTTGGGGGGGGAGGTGGGGGCAGGGCAGCCCTGGGGGCTTCTTTTGGGTTTGGGGCAACTTGGTGATGGCACAAATGCAGATACCTTCCATGTCTTAGAAAAAAAGAAATTTATTCCATTCTGAGCATATTTACATGATAAGTACTTGGAAATACATCTCGAGTGTGGGGAACAGCACAGGAAAAGAGTGAGGGCAGTGGGTGTGAGCACATCCTTGTGATAAAAAAAATCAGTTTTAATATGAGGTGTAGGGGCTGGTATTAATGCAAAGCCTGCAAAATTTAAGATTTTTAATTTGTGCTGGAAGCCCAGCCAATCATAGGCAGGGAAGTCAGCAAAAGGAACCTTCAGAGGAAGCTGAATTTGGGAGAAAAAAGTGAAGTTTTTTTAGCTCAAAACAAGCTCAGGGAAGCCCAGCTCCTATTAACAAGCTTTGGAAGAATTTAACAGCTTGAGATGAGCTGTGCTGAGTTCACACCCAAAATCCCCTGGACATAACCCAAAAGAGAAACATCTAAGATGGAGGCAGAACCATGAACTGAATTAGATATTACTCCAAGACTTGGAAAATAAAAGTTGAGGAGCATCAACAAGCATTTCCAACAACCATGATGCAACCAGCTTTTGAGAGGATCCTTCCAGGGCATCATCCCTTGGGGGACAGTTTAATGGTTGAGAGGAGCACGCAAAAGTAGGGGAAGACCCTCTCTCCGCTGAAGGAGGCCACAGGAAAAGTGAAGATGCGTTCGTGGCTGCTGACAGCGTAGAAAGAGACGTGTCCTACCTCGTAGTCCAGGTAGACCCCAATCTCCCCATTGAGGAGTGGGACAGAGGTGTTGGATGGAGTTGTGAGTGCAACGCAGAGCTCATCATACTTCTGCAAGCCCCAGATTTCAGTGTTGGGCTTGAAGAGGACCCGGCCTTTCCTCTGAACTGATTCACGGGCCACTCCCACGGCCCAGAAGCGCCCATTGGCCTCCACCTCCCAGTAGTGACGGCCCGAGGTGAAGCCCTTGCTGCCCAGCATGCATGGATCTGTGTCAAACCGGCCTGGACCCTCAGGCCACTGGCATCGAGGTCTGCCCCAGGTGGCTTCTTTGAGGTCCTCAGAGAGGATCACCTCTGGACCCACTGTGGCTGGATCCAGGGTTATGTCCACTGAAAAGCAAAACAGAGAATGAATCACAAGCCAGATTTACACCTAGAGAACACGCACCCCCGAAACACTTTCACTGGTGACTTTCCAAAGAGAAAAGCTGAAGAAAGGTGAGGCTGGAGAAGGTGTGAAGAGGTGAAAGTTGGAGATGGAGGATATATATCCAGCTGAGGTAGGAAATGGAAGAGCAAAAGAGATAGAGGTTGGAGATGGAGGCCCTAGGGAGACAGTAGGTGGAGACTCTCCAATGCCATTGAACATCTCAGCCCAGAGAACACAAGGAACAGGTACTTTGCTCCTCTCTAGCCACCTCTGATTACCTTCAAACTCTTTGGCGGTGTGGTAGTCCAGGGCAAGGTCCCATGTGCATGGCCGTGGTTTGAGGAAAAAAGCCATTGCAACCTCAGTGTCCTCTCTTCCTGACTGGAGGCACAGAAAAGGAAAGAAAGGATAAAATCTAATTATTATCCCTCAAGCAGTCACATCTCAGTCTCTGCCCCTTTCTATGTCAAAGAAAGTGTTTAACCACCTCATTTAATCAAAGTACTTCAAGAAAATAACATTCTTTTTCTTCAACAGTTGCAACAGAGCTTGGTTCATTTATGGGAAGACTCTTGGAGATGGGTTAAAAAAATTAATTCCCTGATAACTATGAAGGGAACAGGAGGAGCACATTGGAAAGAACCCATCTCCATTGCAGATATTATTATACCCCCAATTCTCCATTCCTTGTGCTAGCTGAAGGCTGAATCTATCCATCTTAAATCCGTCTCTGCCTCTCCACCATTCATCAATTAAATCTGACAAAGTTTATTTGAGTGAGGAAAGTCCCTAAAATTGAGATAAGCCCCATTCACCTCTCACGTCCAGAGAAATCTCGTGAGAGGGGAAGAAATTTTCTCTTGACCTTGGAGAAAAGGTGTATGAGGGAGATAAGAGCTGGTACCAAATGGCCTCAAATTCATCCTCTGGAAGTCAGTAGGGGGTTTTGCATGAAAATAAGGGATTACCAATGCTAAAGGGCTCTGGGAATGGGAGTAATAAAGCCCCAAAATTATTGAATAAACCATGCTGTGACAGTTGAAAACAAACAGGTTGCTTCTTTTCCATGTGTTTTCCTCAGCAAATCTGCAGATAAGGGGACTAAAGCAGCAGGGCAATGAGTAGAAGTGGGAAAAAGATGAGAAAATCACCCAAATGGAGATAAAAGAAGGAGCCATGCAGTTTCTCACCCAAATTCCCTGGCTGGATTGTTACAGGTAGATAAGAAGCAAATAATCACCATGACCCTCCATTGCAAAACAGCTTTAAATCCAAAACAAAGATCCTGACACCAAGGCAAGGGTAAATCTCTTCTCGAGTTCATGGCATGGGAAGGGGGCTCAAAATCCCCTTTTCTCCCCCTTACAGACATCAGGGTGATGTAACCCCCCATCAGCACTGGGATTTTCCCCCTCATTCAAACCTTCTTGGTGTTTTCCTTGCTGTTGCTGGTGCTGTTTTGCAGTTCCTCCAGATGGTTTTCTTCCACTGGCTGCCTCTCCACTGGGTTTTTTTCCTCTTGGGATTTTTTTTCTTCTGCTCTCTGGCACAGGCTCAGGGAAGGCTCAGTCCTGACTCAGCCTCTGCCAACTTTTATCAGCCAAGAAGGGAGGAGCCCTCTAATCTCTCGCCTGCAGATGGGGCCATGACGTGCTTGGACACCTTCTGCACCATCTGATTGTCTGATTGCCCCCTTTCCCCCATTTCACGGCCATTTATTTTCTCAGCACAGCCACTGTGGAGGGAAGGCAGGAAAATTAAGGCACTGGAAAACAAAACAAAACAAATCACACAAACAAACTGTAGTGGTTTGAAAGCAAAACAAATGAGAGGCTCCAAGTCAGAGATACAATTTAATAGGAAAAAAAGGAAAGAAAGTAAAATAAAATAGATGCAATAATACAAAAGACCACTGACAGAGTCAGAATACAACCTGAGCAGAGTGATGGAAGCAGTCCAGATGAGGTGGTCTTCCTGCAGCAGTGATCCTGTAGAAAGGTCTGGTAGCTCGGATCCTCTGGGAATCCAGTGGGTAAATGCCCCTCTGGTGTTCAGAGTCTCAGCTTATATCCAGGCTGGAATGCTTGGTTCCTCCCTCTGGGCAGAGCATCTCACAATGGGATGGTGAGTCATGTGATAAGGCCTGATGGGCCCATTAACAGGAGATAGTCCAGGAGGGGGTTATCTGTGAGTCATGTGGCAAAGGTGCTGATGGGCCCGTTAACAGAAGATAAGCCAGAGTGGAGGAGGCAGGGAGCACTGCCTCACCTGGTTTCAACAGTTCATGAAGATGGTGATAGAATATACTTCAACCCAGGACACAAACAAACAAACAAAAAAACCCCACCATTATTGCTTGGTACCACAAGGGAGAAATTGGTTACATTTCCCCCCCTAGTTCCCCAAATCTGATTCTGGCCCCTTACACATGATGGAGGTGAACAAGGCAAAGCTGGGAGCAGCTTCCAGGTGGGGGCTGTGACAGCAATGCCTGGAAATAAGACAACTTTGTGGATATAATATATGTTTAAAGACTACTTGTGGGTGATGACATTTGCCTTTCCAGCTGGGGCAGCTTCTGCAACTGAGCACAGGAACACCCAGGGGCGGTTCAAGGGCAGGCAGCTTCATCCTGTGCCACGGCCAACCCCCAGCACTCCTTTCTCCTCGCCAGGAGGGCAGCATGGCCACAGCAGCTGCACAAAACCCCTGTGCTGACACTGGCCAGAGCTTCATCTCTTGGTGTTGAAGAGACAAAAAACCCTAAGGAGGCGATGGGTGAGCCACCACAGGCTGTGGTCATGAAGACTTTTAGAGAACTGGATGAGACCTGCGAGGTGAGATCACCTTCCTCTGACCCATCAGGCCTTCCTCTTCTCCCTCCCCCTGAAAAAAAAAGCTACAAAGTGAAAATATTTTAATTTCTTCATGGGAAAGCAAACCAGTGCCTGCTTGTAGTTGTGGGAAAAACATAAAGTGAGTTGATCTCTGCTTTCCAGGGAAGGCAGTGAGGGAGCTTTTTTAGGGGGATTATTTGCTTTCCTCCCACAAATAATGTAAGATTTTGAAGGCAGGATTACACAATCAATCTTGGCTGATTAATTTTTTTTTCTGTGTCTGTGTATGTATTCAGGAGAAAATCTCACCTGCAATCCCTAATGAAGGTGTTGGCAGAGTTTCTGGACTGGAGAGTGAGTGAAGTGAAGAGACAAAGGACTACCTGGTACAGGGGGTTCCTGTTCTTCAACAGTCTGAATGGGTCTTTGGGTATTGATTTTTCCCCAAGCCCCTCTTGAAAAAACATGTGGGATCATATCCAATAGGCATCCTGGCGCCCTGCAAAGCCCTGCACCCAGTTGGAGTGGTTGGTGCAGATCCTGGGCAGGTTTGGCAAGCTACATGTGCAGCTGCTTATTATCCACACTTTAAATCAATGTCATGGCACTGCTCATTTTCATCCCTGTCTGAGTCATAAAGGGACATTTGTTAACATGGAATTAACACTTCCCCTGGCTTCTCAGGGCCTGGATTGGTTTTTGACAGAATATAGAGAGAAGTGGTAACTGGGGAAGGGAAAGGAGAACCCCGGGGTGAAGTACTTAATTACCTTGCAGTCGCTAATTAGCTGCATCCCCAGCCCTGCCCCAGTGTAACAGCCCCCCTGGCTACAGCGTAAATACTTTTGTCCTTTAATTCAAAGGAGAAAATTCAGGTCTGGGGGTTGTATATGGATTTTGTGTCTCCTGTAGAAGATGAGTGAAGCCGAGTGGCGCCGCATTCAGGCTGAACTCGAGCGGCTGTGCTGGCTGCTGGCAGAGCAGGAGCGCACGGTGCTGGGGCGGTTGGCTGAGCTGGACCACACCTTCGCAGCCACCCACGCCGAAAAATCATTGCGGGTGGCCGAGGGGGTTGCACAGCTTCACAGACTCATCGGGCAGCTGGAGGCCAGGTGCTTGCCCCAGGTGAGTGCCCGCCTTACCCGAAAGCTCTCCCAAAGTGCTGCCTATGGGATCTTGAACTGCTTTTTTCTCCCCTTTTCCTTTTAGGATGTTGGGAGCATCCTCAGTAGGTATGTGGCAACTGGTTGCTTCACGTCCCTGTCACTCCAGCTGCGGAGAGGGGCTTGGCTGATACATCCGTCGCATAACACCTGTCCCTGTCCTTTCTTTTCCCCGCTGAAGTGAAATGAGGATCCATCTCCCCTCGGGGCTCCCCAAGGAGCTGGAAAAGAGCCTGAGCTCCTGCTGCCGCCAAAGCGATGCTCTGTGGGAGGCCCTGGAGAAGTTCAGAGGTATTTGGGTAGAAATGGGATATTTTAGGATCATTTGGCAGTATTTTATGAAAATTTGGAGGCTTTGGGGAGGAATGCAGAAGTATTTGGGATAATTCAAATATTTGGCGGAGGAATTCAGTTGCATTTTGGGATAATTCCGTTATCTGGGGAGAAGTCAGAGGCATTTCAGGAGGAAGAGGAGTTTGTCCAAGGGAAAGGCAGCAGCAGGCTCTGCACCTGCTCATTCCCCACTTTCTTCCCTCCTCCCAGACACGGATTCCCCCATAGGTCTCCCCACTGCAAAGATGATGCTGGAGACTGGCACAACTCCTCTCCCACAGCTTTTGGCAGAGAGAAAACCTGTGCGGTGGGATGAGGAGGAGGAGCAGGACGAGGCCAGAGAGCCCCGTTAAGGCCAGGAGCTGGCTGGTAGATGTCATGGAGGTCATTGCCAGGAGATGCAGGACATGGACATAATAGCTGGACTCTGCAAGATGCTGCCTGTGCATCCTTATCCTAGGTTCTGCCCATATTCCTAGGGACAGAAATGGTTTTATGACAAGCTTCCCTCCAAGCTGCTTTAGTTAGTAACCAATCTCGTACTGCTGCTCACCATGTAGGTCATGAATTAAAGAAGAAAAAATTAGAAACCACCCCCGATTTTCCTTTTGTGTGCGTGTGTGTGTGTGTGTGTATGCATAGGCTAGATTTTAAGGCATTAGTTCCGCCGGGCAAGGGAGGAGGGAGCAGGCGAGCGAGGGCCAACAAGATACACGGGTTCCGGTTCTCGGGTGCAGAGTAGCGGACCTGTCCCGGGGACTAAACTACGCGGCCTTGATTGAGAACAGCACGTCCCGTTCCTCCCCGCCGCTGGAAGCGGCTGCCTCGGCTCTGGCTGCCGTCCCTTCGCTGCTCCCTAGCCCCCACACGATAAGCAGCGCGATAAGCGGCGACTCCCCGCGGGACCGCGCCTGTCCCGTCCCGCGGGGCAGCTCTCAGCAGCCATCCCCCGCTGCAGCTCTTTAATTCGATTTATTTTATTCCGCTCCATACATTCTATTCACATCTCGCCCCCCTTTCGGTGCAGCCCTTATGGCGACATCTGTTAGAGGCGACAGGCACGCCCGGCGCGGCTTCTAGCGACTGGCGACGGGGGCCACCCCTCGGTGCCGCCCGTCTGTGCCTCCCGTCCGTCCCGCTTGCCCGCACCGCGGGGCAGCTTCTAGAGCCTGGGCAGCGACCAGGGCGGCTCGCACCGCACCAGCCACTCGGTGCGGCTCTTCCAGCGCCGTCTCGCCCTCGGGGCAGCTTTTCTGGTGACTCCGGCACCAGGCACGGTTCAGTTTGGCTCTTGTATCGCTGCCTCGGCCGTCCCGCGGCGCAGCTCTTTGAGACGTGGGCAGCGGCCACCCCGCGGGGCGGCTGAGGCCACACAGCACCGCCACGGACACCCAAGGCTAAGGCCACCCCGAGGGGCAGCTTTTTTTCGCCGCCTCGCCTACCCTCGCCCGCCCCCTTCGTGTAGACTCTTCACCGCCACCTCACCCCGGGGAGAAAATTTCTGGGAAAATATTAATACCCAGTATACCCCCGACTTCCCTTGCTGCTGCAGAATCCTTATGTGGGCTGAGATTCTTCTTCGGAAAGAATAAGTGCCTGAAATAATTAAGAATTAATTAAGCATGAAGTTGGTCTGCTGTTAACTGAAGCAATCTTCCTTTCTTAGAAGAAAGTATAATTTTTTTAAAAAAGGATCTTAGTTTGTTTTTTATGTCTTGTTTTGTGGGGCTTTTGTTTGTTTGGGGTTTTCCCTGTATTTTTTTTTTCCTCCCTTCCTTTTTTTTTGCCCCGAGACATCAAACTTTGGGTTTGTTTGTGCTCAGTTTCGCGGTCCCGCCCTGTCTCGCTCCACACCTCGAGGAGTCGAGGAGTCAGGGCGGGACCGCAGAGCGCCACGGTGAGAAGGGCATTATCCATGCGCACCCGCCCCCATCACCCTGGGCAGAGGCAAATCTGGGGCTATAAACGGCGCTTTTGTTTTGGGAATTACGGATGCCCAGTGCGGTTTTTTACCCAAAATTTCTCCCCGAGTTTTTTTTTTTTTTTCGAAAAAGCCAAGCCTGATCAATTTTGCGGCACAGCGGATATTATACCTGTTTGTGAACATCGAACTTTTTACTCTTTTATCTACCTTATTCATAACTATAATACCTGAATAGTATTTTAAACATAATTTAAGTGGCTTTTATTATTTTTATAGCTCTATAATAAAATTTGCAATTATACTTAAACATATGTATGTCTTAGATTAAATGAGATATATACTGAGACTCCGTTAACGTTATTGTAGTTAAAAAACACACAACGCTGTGCTTTTATTTCACTTTAACCCTCCCGCTCCAAGCTGGAATCCACGTGAGCTCCAGGGAACTTTGCTCACTTGCCACATTCTTGCTGTGATCCTTGTCTCCTGGAGCTCCCTTCTGGTCGCACTCTGCCTTCCCCGGGGCAGCCGGAGGGATGAGAACTCGCCTGGCAAATAGCTCCTCCCTCCTGGGCCCCAGCTGCCACTGCCCGCCTTCCCGCTGTCCGTAAATCCCCGCCGGCGCTGGCCCGGAGGGCTGTTCCATGACTGGGGCGGTGGGAATGTGACACCCGCCTGGGATAGCCTTTGCTCGGCAGGTCCCGGATCCCGACACCAGCATCCCGCCCCGCCGCCGCTTCCAGGCATTCGCCGGCCAGACCCCTTCCGGTGCGCGCCTCCCCGAGTGCGTACTGTAAACAACCATGGCCGCGGGGAGACGCCGTTACGTACCTCCAACAGGAAACCACCTGCTCTGTCTGCTTGGATTCCTTCCAGGATCCTGTCATGATCCTGCGCTGCGGCAACAGTTACTGCCGGCGCCGCCCGTGACGGTGCGCGGCGGCCGGCGCTCCGTGCCCGCAGTGCCGGGAGCCGTGCCCGCAGTGCCGGGAGCCGTGCCCGCAGTGCCGGGAGCCGTTCCCGCACGGGCGGTCCGCCCAGCCGGCCGCTGGCCGACGTGGTGGCGGCGGTGCAGGAGCCGCCATTCAGCACCTCTCACCCTGGTCTGTCACCATGATGAAGCTCCCGTCTGCGCCGCCTGCGCCGAGCACCGTGCCGGCCCCGCCTTGCCGCTCGAAGAGGCCGCTCGCTGGTGCAGGGCAAGCGGATCCCCGTTTCAGACACTCTCCTCCTGCCTGAGCGACGCTAATTTCCCTTAAAACCCAGCCCCCAGAACATGTATTTTCAGAAGGGGCAAAGCTTTTCCCCGTCTTTCTCGGCGCAAAAAAAGCAAGGCAAGCATCTAGAAGCTAAACTGAACTGAAATGCTGCAATTTCGTGAGGGTTAAGTATGAAACACATAGCGGGTGGTAGTTTTGGGACCAAAACTATTGGGGATTTCAAAGTCAGGTTCTCGCCCAGCGCTTGTGCTGTGGACAGTTTCTATTGTAATAAATGCAGTGTATAAATCCGCGTATTAAAATTGTACGTGGTAAAATTATACATTGTAACTAAAACCTGGATTCTCGGAAGCAATCCGAGGGCGTCTCCAAAATTCCAAAGTCCATTGTCCAGCTGTGAAACCACAAAATTTGCAACAGAAACAGTGAAGCTAAGCTGGAGATGGCCCATTAATCAAGGGTGGACCACACTTTCACAGCTACACAAGAATCTGATACCGATCTTGGTGGAAGATCTAGGAGATGAGTTCATCAAGTGCCCCAAAAGAAGATGTGGGAGATCTTTTGGGAGGTCTTTTCAATTTACCAGGAAATCCTTTCAAAACCTCACTGGAGAGAAGAGAATACATGAATATTGGGACTTTTCAATGGACGTTGCCTCCGGGCAGAAAAACTGTATAAGAACCTTGCACTGAGATCCAGCATTTGTGGGCAAGATTGGAAGGCACCCTTGCTGCCGTCCCACTGCCCATCCAACATTCAGTCCATGTTGTCCTGGTTTATTGTGGCATTTCAAAATTGATCTCGGAAATCGCTAATTAAATTATTTGATTTTTGGATTGGCTCTTAATCATTTATAACACTATTCCGCTTCCGGGTGCAGGGGGTCCCTAAAGGGGGTTTGGACCTGGCTGGGGGTGCAAGGAGTGGGGCAAAGGAGACAGAAACTGAAGGGTGGTGGGAACTTTTTAAGGTCTGGTGGCAACTTTTCTACAGGAGACCTTGGAGAGATGGGCTATCCCAGCCTGTCTGGGGGACCTGTAGTGCCCACTTTTCACTGTGTGATTACATAACTGTACGGATACGGGGAGGGTATGCATGCAGCAAAACTATGAAGTTAATTATAGCATGGATATGCATGTACATACCTGTTTCGGTGCAGCTGCGGTGGAGGGTGAAGATGGGGCCATCTGTGCAGGCCATATCCCTGGTTCTTTAGGGATCCCAGCCCCTTCTCCTCCTTTTCTTCCCTTCTGCAGGAGTATAAACCACTTTTTCCTGCAGAAGCAGTTTGAAGCTTCCCTAAGAACCCTGCAAGAGGAGGATGAGCGATGTGCTGGGCTGACTGAGCCAGCACAGGAGACGAGACAGGAGGTGCTGGTGGGTGGTGCTGCCATCTGGGTGCACCATGGGGGCCAGACTGCTCCATTCCCCCTCCAGCATCCTCCTCCTTCTTCATCCCCCAGACTCGAGTCAGTGCTGAGAAGCAGAAGCTGTGGGTGATGCTGAAAGGACTTTGTTGGTGCTGAGTGACCAGGAATCATAGTTTCTTTCCCGGTTCCATCACCTGTGCTGGAGGTTGGAGGAACAGCAACATGGTGAAGCTGCCGAAATGTCATGGATCCAGCAATGCGGCGCAGAGCTCCAGGCCAAGTGCCAGCACCAGATGGTGACCTGCTATGGGTGAGTCAAAACTTTGCCCCAGAATCTGTTTTCCTCCTTTTGGCTTTTATTCACAGGAAGGCAGCCCTAAGCATCTTTCTCCCTTCCTCTCCAGGATGCTTAAACCATCTTGAGCAGGTATTGGAGCCAATAAGCGTCACTGGGAACACCGCTTTTGGCCCCCAGTCCTCCGTTTTTTGGATCTTCTTCTAATCCAGTTTTTCTTTCCTCTGGGATTTTTGCTTTAGAGCTGGAGGGGTTGATGGTTAATCCAAAACTTGGTGATGATGAGAGAATCTTCCATCATATCTTGCAGGAGTGAAAGCCTTGCCCAGGGAAGTAAAGATGTCCCAGTGGTTTTCTAGGAATGGGGAAAGGAAATTTGGGAATTTCTTGACATTAAACACCCCAATTTGCATCCCTTGAGGTGCACAGAGAGGAAGCTGCTGTTGATGTCAGAGCTGGAAACAGAGCTTGAGGATTTTACGTGAAAAACCAACACGCTGGCAGAGGCAGTGACACAGGGGTGCTTGGAGGGTAGAAATCGGCAAAACCAGGGAATTTATTAAGCAGGAATGGGAAATTGGGGTGGTTCTGGGAGGGCACAGAACCTCAGGGTTGGCAGATTTGGCTGGAAAGTGAAAGCATCACAAATGCTCATCTAATTAAAAGAAGATCAGGGATTTATTCCTGATTAGCCTTAAGGGATAGAAAACTGAAGGTGGGAAGTGCAGAATGCTGTGAAGGTTCATCCCAGTCCCAGCTGGGCACTGGGAGTGGCTCAGGAATTTGTGTCGTGTCTCTTAAGGGCTGCTTCAGTCTCAGCCCCAAGTGTAGGGTTCGGGCTGTGGGGCAGTGGCTGGGGCAGCTGCAGTCTCTCACCTGGCCCAGCCCCACGTCTCTGCCCCACAACCACCCTCTCTGACACATTGAGGTGGCTCTGGATTACACTGGTGGGCGAGTGGCTTTCCATGATGCTGATAGCCAGACTGAAATCTGCCTTTCCCCAGCTGCTTTCACAGGTGAATGGCTCTGGCTACTGGTCTGGCTGGGCAAGGGATCAACTCTGCTCACCCTCTGTCCCTGAGTCCCCCAAAAATCCCACTATGAACCTCCCAAGTGCAGACACTTTCATCACCCCAACAAACACTCCACTCAAAAACAAACAGCCCCATTCCCCCCACCAGCCCCATGTCATTTTCCTTATAACATCTAATTTAACAATCACATTTCACTCTTTTGCTCCTCAGTGTGAGAACAGAAGTATTTTTAATTCCTGAGCTGTTTGTCAGTGGAAGCATGGACCAGAAAAACAGGGAGAACGTCCCTAAAAGATTTTTAAAAATTCATCTTGAGGAAAAAAATGGACTTTGCTGCTGCTGCTAGATGTCTCCTAAGGTTTTGCAAGTGGAAACTTTTCTTAGGATTTGTAGAGAATTTAGGGGAAGTGGGCTAAAACCATGTTTGATGTGTCCCAGGACCACTCAGGCTGGGGCCTTTTCAGGGTTTTGTATTCACTGCCAGGATGTAAGCAGGGAGAGAGGCCACAGACAGGATTTCATCCCCCATTTCACTGCCTACAAGTGAATACAATGGGGAAAAAATGAAATGAACCAATATCTTGAAGAAGAAGAAAGTTTTTATTAGGGTTCAGCCATGTAATAAAGTGCTGTTATCAGCAAGCACAGGCAGGACTGGGCACGTCTCTGCCTCTTGCAGTCCCAGTCACTCCTTTGCTGCCAGACTTGCCCCCTCTTCCCCAAGCAGTTCTCACACTGGTCTGAGGAAGAAGAGGAGCTACCAGGAAAGGCAGCAACTTTTATCTTCAGGACTTTAATTTTAGACAAGGGCCCTGACAAAACACAGGTCACAGCTAAACCCACATTACAGCCCTGCTCATTTGTGTAATTAGTTGTTTCCCGGTTTGGCTCATGTTGAGGTTGGTCTTTCCTTAAAAGACAAGGTCCAATGATGTGTAAAGCAAAGGACTTTGCAGCATCCTGCTCCAACACGTGAGTTTCCAACACTCCATCCACTTTCCATCTGAAAAGCTTTATGGATATTTAATTTGCAAGTCCATGCAAAAAATAAACAACATAAACCCCTGCCTTTGTAACTCAATAGCCCCACAGCTGGCTCTCCAGCATTGGGATGAGGGGGAAATCAGTCTCTTTTTGGTCAAGTGCAGCTCAACAGCATCCTATCAGCAGCTGTGAGGGCAGATGTTTGGGCGTGGAGGGTGCACAGCCCCCACTTCTTGAGCAGAGCCAGCAGATGCTCCTTGCAGCCCTCCCACAGGGACCTGTGGGCCTTGAAACCCTCCTGAGTGACAGGCACACCTCATACCAACACATGAAAGAGGTGTGGGGGAGTAGGTTGAAGGGGTTTTTTCCCACAAGAGCTGAGCTTTTTTCCACAAAGCTGGAGCCTAGGGTGCATTTTGTGGGGGGTTTGCAGCTTGAGGATGAGTATTCCCAGGGGGGCATTTTAGCCATTGCCTCCTGCTTCTCCCCATGCTGCCCCTCTTCCACTAACACCTCAGGATCAGACTGAGTGGGAATTGTGCATCCAAGGGAAGTGCAGCAGGCATGGAGGGGCAAACCTGAGTGAGGACTGCAGGCCCTCCACAATGGTGGGTTTGTTAGACCTGTCCTGCTCCTCATTGAGGTCCACTGTAAGTGAAAAGAGGTGGATTTTGGGGATGAGTTTACAGCTGTTCAGGTTAATGATTTGTTGGTCTTGGTAGGTGCTTATAAAAATGGAGCTCAAAAGTCACTTTTTAAAATCAGCAGCTTGTTACATCCAGAAGACAGAAAATACAGCACCAGTGCAAACCAGGGCAGTGTCTGTGTTTTAGTCCTCTGGTTTGGGGTATGCTCACTCCATTTTGGGCCTTCTCTCCAAGGGAACAGCTAGCACAGTGGAAAACGGGGGTTTTCCACTTATAAACAGTGCCCACAGGGAAGAAATCCCCAAATTAGGGAAAAACGTCTTAAATAAATGGTGACCTCTGCACTGCTGCCTTGAGGAGAAAGTGCTGATAAGCCCCCCAACTCCTTTGTTTTTAAGAAGACTGTCACCTTTTAAGTGAAAATAAGATTTGTTGTTTTCAGCACTAGCAGCGGATATGGGGAAGAAGCAGCTCCAAAAATGTCCCTAAACCCTCCCAGAATTAACCCATATCCTGCTTGAGGGGCGAGAGGGAGGCTTAAGTTCTTCAGGTGTCACCAGTCTGCCCAGTTCCCCCCTCCAAGGGCCTTTTCCTCTCTTCTTACCCAGTTTATTGGGATAAAATTTCATCATTTCATTTTTTTTCAATTTTATAATTTCTTCTGTTCTGAGAAGAGGCCTTTTCTCCCCAAAATTAAGCCAAGCAGGACATTTCTCCCTCCACGCCCCTTCATTATCGATCCCCCCCCCCCCCCCCCCCCCCCAAGCCACATCTGAGGGTTTCTTTAAGCTAAAAGGGGCCTTTTTAAACATAGGATGAAACACTATAGTGCATTACCGGGCCTTAGTGGCATGAATTGAGCTGATAACTGGGTTGAGCAAAAGAGATGTGAATTTTGGGTAATTTTTACTTTTTGCCTTTTATTCTGTAAAATAGTTACTCATGCTTTAGACCTGAATTTCCCACATGGAGGAATTTCCCCCTGGAGCTACGGTGAACCAGCTGTACTTTGCTGCTCACCCAAATCCTCCACACAGAAACTCACCAAACTCCAGAAAAATGATGAACTGAACTTTGTCTTTAAATAAATTGGTTGAGCTCAGCAAATTATTGTGTCACTCATACCCTGGGACTGGTGTCTTAAACAAGGTGTTTTTGAGCCACACTGCAGTGCTGCCCCAGGGGGGACTCTCCAGAGGATGGGGACAGCCAGAGGTGAGGATATTCAGGGAGAAATTGATATGTGAGAACAAAGACACCTAGGGTTGAGGACTTTAGGGGGAAAGGGATCTCTGGGGCTGGTTGGGGACCCAGGGAGGTTAGGGACCTCTAGGGCACGCAGATGACATGCAGTGTTGCAGGTCAGGGGTGGGTGACATAGCCATATTGAGGTGGGCATGACCCTCTGCTCCCCCTGCACATGTTTGCTGGATGAGGGCCAGAGTTCACCACTCTGGTGTGTCTGTCCTCAACAGCCAGCCACGGGGAAGAAGGAACTTCTTTATGCTGGCACTTTTGTTTGACCAGCAGTGATTGATGCGACTGGCCATTAAATAATGGTGCCAAGAAGCAGGAGGACACTGACAGTTTAAAGCAGGTCCAAGCCCACTGTAAAGACCAGGTAAATGCTGTAAATGCAGTGTCCTGGGAGGTCAGGAAGGACCCTCTGGTTCACAGGCCACAGGGAGGTGCTCCAGCTCACTCCTCACCCAGAGTGTAAATCATGGACCCCATGGGGGCCACAGGACCATGTCTTACCCTGTTCCCACATCTCTCCAGCTCCTGCTGTGGCCCCCACCTCTGTAGCTCTCTGCCCACAGGTTTCCAGCCAGCCTCACATCCACCAGTGCAACCCTCCCAAGGGATCTACGATTCTGCCAGGGGCCCAGCAAAGGCCATGTTGCCATGCTTACAGATGCTGCAGTAGCCTTCACACAGGACAGAACTAGTGCATGAGTTCTGGCAAGTCTGTCCTCCCTCCTGGAGTTGCCCCATAGCCAGCACTACATGGGGAGGAAATGTCATCCCATCCAGAGCCCCTGGCTCCTCAGGGCTCATCCACGGAAAGGAGAACTGTTAAGTGTGAAAGCGAAGAGGTTTTGATGACTAATATTTTGGCTGATGAAAATTTGGTAAATGATGTTAATGAAGTTTTCAGAGTTCTGGAGGCAATAGGTTTAAATGAAATTGGGGAAAAAGAACATTGCTGCAAAACTGGCTGCATCTGATACAGGAGGAGCCAGACAGAGAAAGAACCAGAATGGTGCTAGAAATGCTGCTGCCCCACAAATGTCCCTCCAGTGACAAGGTGAAGTTCTGGAATAAAAGCAGGTGTGGACCTGCCAGATTGTCTTGGACCCAGCCCCAGCAGCTGGCACCAGGTATCCAGCCGTGGGCTCTCAGGTGCCTCAAATGCCAAGCTATCTTCACCCCTCCACATTCTGACCCCCTGCAGCCAGGGTGAGATGTCCCCAACCTTCTCCAGCACTTTCAGCTCCCCAGCACCCCTCGTCCTGCCCCTCTTCACCATGGCCTCCCAGCATGCTGTCCTGATGGTGTTGGGGTGTATGGTGCCTGCAGTAGTCACGGCCTGGATCAAAGTCCAGGGATACCTGACCAGCACCACATGGAAAAAGACGCCCTGCAGGGCATCTTTTGGTTCTTGAAGACCCGTCACGTATCCATCAGCACCTGGTGCTCACCAGGCTGGGTGGTCACCAGCATGCAGGGCTGTGAGAAGACAGGCATGGTCCCTTCCCCTGTGGGTACCCACAACTGAACCTGGTGGGTGCTGAGCACCACAGGCTTGGTGGGACAGTCAGGATCCTGTGCACCCAAACGCCCACCCCTGACCTGCATCCCTGCATGTACCCTTGATGCCCTCATGTTTCTCAGACTCTTAAACTAGCCCCAGAGGTCCCTGTCCCCATAAGTTGTCTCCAAAACCCTATGGTTGTCCCCAGCCTTCTAAAATCCCCAATGCCCCTGACATCCTTGTCCCTAAAGATCAGTCACCCTTAATGTCCCTACCTCTGGCAGTCCCTGTCCCCCTAGAGGGTCCCACCTGGGAGCAGCACCCCAGGGTGAGATTGGGGCCTCCACATAGGGCTGGGGAATGTGAAGCAGGAGAGGGTGATGTCACTGGACACCTTGAGGGCCTCGCCCTTGGGAGAGACAGGTGGTGTAGGAACTGCACCTGCTGCATGGTCACTGTCACTTATGGGACACCAGGGACCTATAGGACACCACTGTCACCTAACAGACACCAGGGACAGTGGTGGATGGCATGGATGGTGAACACAGCAGTGACAGTGGCATCACTGCTGCACATTCCACAGGGAGCTGAGCATCCCGTGCAAGACTCCCACAGGTTTGCAACGCTTCCAGGGCCTGATGATGATGATGATATTAAACCCTGCCCTGAGCCTGATGTGGGAGAGGTAGCAGTGCTGTTCTGGCTCACCTCAAGTTCCTCCAAGATGCATGGTGCTGCTGCAGCCTTCCCAAAGAGCAGTTCAGTTCAGGGGCACCAGCAG
Source organism: Chamaea fasciata (assembly GCF_029207755.1). Taxonomy (NCBI): domain Eukaryota; kingdom Metazoa; phylum Chordata; class Aves; order Passeriformes; family Sylviidae; genus Chamaea; species Chamaea fasciata. Next base: position 12,626,846 of record NW_027094089.1, read on the forward strand.
TATGGGTGGGGACAACCCAGGGACTACACCTCTTGCACCTCCACAACCCATGGGTTGGGGGGCAACCCCGGCCCCTCCACCTGGCTCAGGGACCCCCCTGCATACCCACATGACTCAGTCTGGGGGCTCACCCCGACCTCTCCTGTACCTGTTCCCACCAAAACTTTGCCCTTCCCTGTGGCACCTGTCCAGCTCTAGGGTGGCAGCTCTGAAGCAAGGGGTTAGTTTTGAAATCAGTCTTGCTTAGAATATCTCAAACACAGCATGTTATAATTATTTTATTAACTTGAAAAGAAATCCCTTTGGGCACCTGTCCCAGTCTTTTCTTCCTGCAGGGCTCCGAGCATCCAGTCCCAGCCAGCTGCCTGCTTGCTGGTTCCATCCAGGGGGACTGGATTTGCAGCAAATGCTGCAGTTTCCAGAATCAGTGGTTGAGGTCTGAGGCTGGCTGGTGCCCTTCTAAGGTGGTGGGGCCTGGGAGTGAAGGACAGAGCTAAGTGCCCTGAAGCCCAGGGGCATCTGCATGGCCAGAGACCCTCAGCGACAGGGTATTGGTCTCTGCCCTCCAACATATGGGCTGTTTTCCCACCCTGGTCAGGACCATCTCCACACTGCACTCCATGTTGAACATATTCAAGGACCAGTTGTCCCATCTCCCAGTCACCCCCCTTCATCCTGCTTCCACCCCTCCTCAGCCTGCCCCAGACCCCAGACCCTCCCTGCACCTGCCCAGGTGTGCAGAGCCCTGCTCCCCCACCACCAGCAAACAGCTGGTGCTCTCTCCCCCCACCACTGGTGTCCTGACAGGCCATACCCAGCTTATCCTGTGCTCCCTTTGCCACCTCAGGCCTGTGCTCCTGACCCCAGTCCATGTGGTCATCCGTGCTCAGCAACTCTGTCACGTCAGGCTGGGAAGGAGAGAATGGCTGACTGAATGTGGGGCCAAATTCAGCATCCCCAAGCAACCCTCCCCACCCATCTCTCCTTGAGAAAACTGAGGCAGGATTCCCTCCAGGTGCTCAGCATCTCTCTCCCAGCCTTGTTCCTCCCTCATGTTCTTTCCTTCACCATCCCTACCTTTTTGGAGAGGTGTAGGATATCCTTGAGCAGCGCACTGGATGTGTCCTGACCCCTGCAGCTCTGTGACTTTCTTTTGACCAGCTTCCTGAGGGATGGGGCACAGAGATGCTCATTGTCCAGCACTGTGGTACCCTGGGCTTCATCCCACTGTGCCAGGGAGGAGGGCAGAGGCTCCTCCCTACCGACACATATCCCTGCTGACTCCCTTACAACTGCTGCAGGAAACCCATGCCTGTCCCACTGGTGAATCCCCACCAAGCCTGAGGTCAGGCTGAGACCAGATACAACTGACAACACATGGCTTCAGTGCTGCTGAGATCAGGGCTTGATGGAGCAGTGCCATAGGGGTTTTAAAAGCCCAGAGACCTGGGGCAACTACAGCTGACCCTCTGCTCCCCCTGCCCTGCCCAGGTTGCCTAGCCCTCTCTGTCCCAATTCAGGGAAGAGATCTCCGTTTTCCAAGGCAGAACTATCCAGCATCCCAGAGGTCAGTGATGGGTCCCCTTGTCCCCTACCTGTGACCGTGCTGTTGTGCTTGCTCCTCTGTGGTGATGGCACAGGAGTGTGCAGCATGGCAGCTGGGCAGTGGTGGGAAAAATGGCAGTATGTCAATGTGCCTGGGGAGAGCAGGAGCTGTGGGTGGGTGACAAGGGCCAAACGAGCCACCCCAGCTTGGGACAGAGCACCAAAACCCATAGGCTTGTACCCCACAGCATCCCTCCTCCTGCTGCCCTCAGGGAGGTGTTCCCGGCGGGGCTCCCACTCCACATCTGAAAGACATGACTTCAGAGGGGGCTCAACAGAGTCAGACCCTCTAGTCAAACACGCTAACCCCTGTGCCTGAGCTAGCAGGACATCACCAGTACCCATCTCCCCGCCCCACTCACGCAGCCCCCAATACACCAGTGCTGAGTGCTACTCACGCGCCAGGAACCTGCATGTTGAGGTGCCGGTCACAGGACAGGCACTTGTAAGGGACCAGCAGCTGCCTAAGGGAGAAATGGCTGGGTGAGCTCCTGACAGGGCTGCAGTGCACACAGCCAGCAGCTCACAGGCAGCAACAGGTGCCAGGCATGTCACTGCAGAGAGCCTCAATGTTTGCAAAGGGAACTGTGGCATGTTGAGCCTGGTTTTCCTTCCACCCAAGGGGACTAGGAGACAAGCTTGCCTTGGCAGCACTGGCACCACTGAACTGTGGCTGTGGCCCAAGGCTGCCCAGAGCAGGCAGGCATTTGAGGGGAATGGAGCAGGCACCCACACATCCAGCCCTTCCCCCGGTGTCATCGCCTTGTCCATGCCCACAACTCCCCTGTGCTTTGCCAAGAAGGGCAGGTTCTGAGGCCTGTGGCACCATGTGTTGCACCCCTGCCCAGGGGAATGACCCTCTGCCCTCAACCCTTGAAACTGTGCACCCACAGCCCAGTTCTGGTTTGGACAGCTCTGTTCTGCAGATCCCCATTCTTGTGCCACTTTTGATATGGGGAACCTGATAGTGATGGATGAAGAAGGTGTAGCTGCTTTGTAAGCAACCCTGCAGTTTGTTGTGCTATATTGTTCTGATGGCAGGGTACCATCCAGGAAGGATTGAGGCCAGTGCTCTTCCCAAAGCCAATATCATCCCATTGCACTCACTGCTTAATTCCAGCAGCATTGTCAATCTCTACCGACAGCTTATCCTTGAGATCCTTGATGATCCTTGCCCAGGTTTCCTCTAGCTTTTTCTGGAAAGGTCCCAGCTCCAGGCGATCCAGCTATGGACAAATGGCACACTCTCAACCAGCTGCTCCAGGATGGAACACGGTAATCCCCAGGGAAAAGCCAGCAGAGGGAGAAACCTCAGAGGGATGCTACCTCAGGCTGCAAAGCCCCCAGGGAGCCAGTTTTGTACCGTGAGGATAAGGCACCCCTCACCTTGGTGTCCAGGGCTTCACTGAACCACTGCTGGGCCTCCTGCCAGCGCTGCTCCTGGCCTAACACCCGTCTCAGCAACTCTCGTATTCTGTCCTCCAGACGCTCCATGCTCGCATCAAAATGGGCGCAACTGACTTTGCTGCCCAGGGCAGCCTTGTCCACTTTCTAGCAGAGAGGAAAGGCAGGAGAGCAGTGGGGACAGGGCAGAGGTACAGGAGGCAGGGCCAGCACGTGTTGGGGACAGAGGTAGAAACATTCCTGTGGAGCCATTGTGCCCTTTTCAGGGCTCTGTGGCCTGCTTACCCTGTCAGCCCCCTGGGGTCCAAGGAACTTAGAGATGGAGACAGAGGGACCTGGCAAGGGATCTGCAGCCGGTGTGGAAGTATTCACACCCTCCCCCTTCCACATCCAGGCCACTTTTGTCCCTGAGCACCCAAAGGGCATTTATCACCCTGCCCAAGATCCCTTGGGCTGAAGAATAGCCTCTCAAGACCATACCAGCAGCAGCAGGTCCTCCTTGTCTGCTTTCTTCTCAAGACCCTCCAGGGACTGGAACAGAGCCTTCCAATACAGAAAGCATCTCATGACACCACAGCAGGGTCAAAGCTGTGTTCTGGCCAGCCAATGCTCCCTGCTCTTTGGGAAAGGCCCTTTGAACCAACAAAGGGCTATGAGCAGGTGGGCAGGGGATCAGACCTCTGGCAGTCACCAGCCCCGGTGTGCCTGGCGGAAGTCTGACCCTGTGGGGGTTCAGACACCAACCTCGATATCTTTCTGATGCTGGTGATGGTCATCCCGGAGGCTTCCTGTGACATAGCTGAGCTGCTCACAGTCCCCTTCCACCCGCACAACGGTAGCCAGGATGCTCTTTAGCAGCTCCTCATCCTGCTCCAGGGAGAAAGACAGCAAGATAGGGTCATGCAAGGGGTGTCTGGCTGCCATCAGGGACAGTTACTCAGCAATCAGCCATGAGACCTCAGTGCCAGCTGGACATTTGTATTAAGGCTTTGATTTCCTGCCATACTGCCAAGCCGTCCAAATCAAACTGGGGGGTAGCAAGGGGCTGCTCTACATTACAGTGAGCACAAACAGACAGAGGGTCCTGACACAGTCTCTCAAGCCCCCCATGTTGCCAGCTGCCCACCTGTGTCTTCTGTGGCCTGTGCATCAGCTGTGGCACCAGGGAGTCCACCTGTTCCTGGAGCCTTTCACAGTGGTGTTTGAGCTTCCTCACAAGCTTGGTGTTCGAGCTGCCGTCGGGGCACACTGCCTGTTGCCCCACACTCCCCATCATTGCTCTCAGCTCAGTCAGCTGCAGAAAGGGGAGAAGGGATCGATTTTGAGATAGAATGGATGCAACCAACAGAACCTGGTGCCCAGATGGCTCTGACCAGGCAGGGAATGTTGCCAGGAAGTCCAAAAGGAGCAGCCTGCCATTCAGAACAACAGCTGGAGTGCTGCCTCCAAACCTCACCTGCTCCTGAAGCTGGTCAGCTGTGACCAGCTGCTCCAGTGTGGCACTGGTAATCTTCTGCTCCTCTCTCAGCTCCTTCTGCTCCTGCTTAATCTCCTGCAGTGCAGACCTAGCCAGCAAGATGAGGCAGGCTGAGCCTCCACGAGGCCACTTGGGAGGTGAGCTTTGCTCCCCAAACCTGATGCTCCTGGACTGCCACCCCCCATACCTCTTGACTCCCCTACAGTGCTGTAGAATACAAAATCCTCTCCCCATCCTCTTACTCCAGCTGTAGAGGGATCTGGTCGATGCCATCCACTTCACATGTGGCTAGAGTCACACTCAGCTTTCCAAGGGCATCCTCCAGCTGTCTGATCTGGGAAGGGTGGTAGTGGCAGAGTCAGGGCATGGACCCCATGCTCTCCTTTACCTGCCTCCTCCCTGCCAACTCCATCTAGCATCCTTGCAGCCCCCTTAGGGACTGTTATGGGCTTACCTTCTCCTTTTCACCCTGCAGCTCTCTGGCCAGGCTCTGCAGGGAGGACATCTGGCCCTGGAGCTCAGATGGGTCTCTAGTGATGCTCTCCATAGCTGGATGGCCTGCTTGGGAACAAAACTGTGTCCCAGTGGTGCCACTTTGGGCACTGGGAGTCCCTGTCTGTATCCCTGGGGTGGTGCTCTGTGTACCAGGGCTCTGCCCCAGCTTGTCCATGTCCGAAGTGTGGGGCTGGTCACGGAGGACCAGTGGCTGGCTGGCAGCATCCTGGAGGTTCCCCTGGAGTGGGATGAGAAGAGGAACTGCAGTCAGGACCCAGTAACATCCATAACTGAGCTTGGGCGCAAGCCAGAGAGACCCTGGGTGGGCTGTGGCTGCCAAGTACAGGTGGGTCTTTACCTTCTTTTATTCCCAACACACATGTTCCCTTTTTTCAGGACTGTTTAGTTCAAAGTGCCTCAGCACCCCTTTGGCTGAGGCAGGCAGTGACCTCGACTACCAGGTTGATCTGCAGGCAGAGGTGGGGGCCCCCTAGTGGACATGGCTGGGTTCCTATGCTTCCCTCACGGGACATCCTTCCCACTCTTCCCTCCCAGTGCCCTTCACACTGGGTGAAACCTGCAGTCACCGGGCAGGTGTGGCAGGGCAAGGTCTTGAGAGGCGGGGAGGGCCCAATTCTCTCCCAAAGACAGCAGCTCACCTCACCAAGTGCTTCCTGGATAATCCGGATGTCTTCTCCCATGCGGGACTGTGTGACTTTCATCTCACTGATCTCCTTATGGAGATCCCTGCAGAGACGTGTGGTCTAGGAGAGGGAGGTGGGGGGGGATGCACCTTAGGGAAGGGTCCCTGGGGACCTGCAGTCCCTTTGCCTGCACCATGGTCTGTGGGGCACAGCCAGATAGCTGGGCACTCTCCATTCATCTGGCACGGCCGGATACAGCTGAACCCCCAGCACACAGGGAGATCACTGGCTGCTGTCTCAGACCAGCAACATGATTATGGTGGCAGCTCACCTGGCCAAGTGCCTCCTTGATCCTCTGGATTTCCTCTCCCATGTTGGACTGCATGGCCTTAGTCCCAGCCATCTCCTTGTGGGGCTCCTAGGAGAGAGCCGTTGCCCAGGAGAGATGGGTGGTGGGGGTGAGGTCCAGGCAAGCAGCTCCGCAGAGACTCCCACCCCCTATCCTGGGAAGCCTATGGCACACCCTGGGCCAGCAGGAAAAGACCCAACATGGGAAGGACCCAAAATACCCCGAGCAGTGTTTCAGCCCCAGATTTTCTCTCCAGATCCCCGTCCCTTTCCCACAATGAAACTCAGCATGCTGCTCGGAGCTTGGGCTACAACCAACCGTTGGTATAAGAGCATAGATCCCAGAAGAGGGGGTGTCTTGGGGTGTCTTGCAGCGGGAGTGGGAAAAGCCTCTACCTTGGAGATGCCACTTTCTTCGGCTTCAGCCTTCTCCATCTGTCCCATGTTGGCAGCCACGGAGGTGATGGGAGCCTGCAGCTCGTCCTTCCCGGGCGGCTGCTCCCCTGGCTGCCTTGTTCCCCCTGCCTCGGTGCCGGTCCCGCCTTTCCCCTCCTGCGGGCTGGGGCGTGATCCGGCCTCCTGGCCCCCATCCTGGGGCATCATGTCCTCCAGGCCCAGCAGGTTCAGGTGTCCCAATATGATCTTCAGCAGTTTGCGGAGCGCCTCTAAGTTGACATTGACCTCGGGCGTCCCGATGGCGTCATCCAGCAGCTGGAACAGGCTGACTGAGGACATGGCTGCTGCCCTGCCCGAAAACATAGCACCTGTCCTGAGAGATGGGAGCCTTCGTTCTTGGAAGGAAGCTGCAGCTAGGAATGTGGGCAGCTAGCAGCCTCCTTCCTCCTCTTTCTCTGCCTTCCTGAGCCCCGGTCGCACATGCCTGTGTTTGTGGTGTCTTGTTGCCAGGTAACACCTGGCCCTGGCAGCTGGTTGTCGAGGAGTCATGGAAGAGGCCGGATTGGAAGGACTTTTTACTCATCGAGTCCCACGTTTGCAGCTGCGGTGGGGCAGGGACCCCTGGCTGAAGGGGTCCTCCTTGTTGGCCCCCTTATTCTTCAGCCACCCCACCTTGGATTGGGGGAACATGTGGTTAGGAACCCCAAAATTCCCTTGCTCCCCTTGATCTTCATTCACAGTCCACCTTGTGCTGGGGCGGGGTGGGGACAGCATTAGGGATGCCCCAACCGCCTCCGTTGCCCTCGTGTCACCCCCGCTTGGGCTGCCCCGGTGCAGCACAGCTGAGGGCAGTGATACAACTTGCTGCCACGGTGTTTGAGCCACAAACCAGCAGGGGTCCTGCTGGAGCTCAAGTGGCTTCAGTGACAGGCCTGGACACACACACACTGATACATGGCCTGAATTAGGGACCCTCTGGACAGTCTTAAAATCCTGGAAAGACCGACCCAGGCAGCTGGATGTGGGGGCAGCAAAGAGAGCTGGTGTTGTCCACACCTGCTCCCCCTTTCAGGATTCTCAGAGGACAGGTAGCACCCCAAAACACAAAACCCCCAGGTGTTTGGGGTGCCCACCACAACCAGGAGGGGACATGTATCTGGGCAGCTCCCCAAAAAGATCCAGATTTTGGTGTGCCCTCCCTGAGGCCTCCAGATATCCAGAAGGCCTCCAGAGGGGACCCAGATGCCCAGATGGCCCCCCAAAAGCAGGATGGGATGCAGATGTCTTGATGGCCCCCCTCCCCACCCCAACCAGGAGGAGACCCACGAGTCTGGGGTTCCCCTCAAGGCCAGGAGTGGAATAGTGGCATCCAGGCTGTCCCCTGGTGGGTGGGAGTTTCCCCATCATCTTCTGCACAGTATGGTGGGTGCCTTTGGAGTTGCTGTCATCCTGAGGGCACTCCCACTCCAGCAGCACGTTGAACTCCCAAACCTTCTTCACCTCCACTGCTCAGACATGGAGGGGGCCAGCCACTCTGTGGCTTTGCCTTTGCCCCATGACCTTTAACCTCCCCAAATAGTCCCCAAAAACAGTCCATGGCTCACAAACATCTACCATGGAACCAAAATACTCCCCCAAAAATGCCTGCCCTAGCACATCCAATCCCCAACCAATCCCCCAAAACACGCTGCTCCTATTGCCCCCAGTGCCTCCCATCCCAGTATGGCCCAGTGGTCCCAGTACCCTCAGCCTAGCGCTGCCAGTACTCCTACACTAGGACTCCCAGTATAGCCTATCTCAGCACTACCAGTGCCCACTGACAACATGTAATGAGAATGCCCTCCCAGGCTGCCAGTAAGCATGCCCTACCAAGCACGGCCAGCCCAGCTTGCCCATCCTAGTGCTTCCAGTACATTCACTCCCAGAGCTCCCACTAGTCCCTGTGCCATTGGTGACATGCAGTGGGAAGGCAGCTGTGCCTACGATCTGCTTTGATGTAACCAGGATTTACAGCTCAAATTTTAAATAAATCACCTCTCATCTGGTGAAAAACCTGTGAGTGATTCTAACACCCTGGCCCTGACCCTGATACAGCATTTGGGGTGAGTAGAGGGTCATGGAGCTGGGAACAGGGCCACCTCGGTGTGCAGATGTCACCCACCCATGGCCCTCAATGGCATGTCCCCTGAGAGTGTGAAGGTCCCTGACCTCACAGGAGCCTATACCAACACCCAGAGCACCTTGTCCCCAGGAAGGCCCCCAGAAGTCCCCATGTTCACTAGAGGTCTCCAGCTAGGAGCAGCACCCTGAGGTGGGGCTAAGGGTCCCCATGGGTCTGGGGCAGGTCATATGGGTCGCTGGCCACTTAGAGGACCTTGACCCTGTGAGGGGCAAGAGATGCAGAAGGGGTTTGCGTGATGATGGCAGGATAAAGGCATAGATCCCGTGGTGTCCCATGGGAGTCCACTGGCTGCCTCCTCCCTGCCCATGCACCACTGGTCAGTTTCTGTTCATATCAGGGAATGTTAAAGAACAAGTGAGTTGCATGTGTCATTATGGTTTTTATGCAATTTTAAATGTTGTGGAGCTGACACAGCTGACCTGTGCATGTTGACAGACTGGTGTATGTTTATGTGCAAGTGCTTTCTTTGTTCAGACTTAAGACTCAACTTAAAGTCCCTGAGTATTTCAGCAGGAATGGGTGCGTGGGTAACCTGGTCCTCCTGGTCAAATTAAATTAAAGTCATAAATGCAGAATCCAATCCTGTGATAGCTTCTGCAGCCCCCAAACCCCTACAAGAACACAACAACATGGTGTAAAGGGCCAAAATATGCAGAAGCCTTTCTAACAATGATTCTCCACCACTCTCCAAATCTTCCAGACCAGGAGACTATGGAAAAGAGGAGACATGGCTCAAGCAGAGTGTTTCCACATATATAAAAGGTGCATATTTGCAATACTGTGTCAAGAAAATCATCCTTGGTTTTAAGAGGATCTTCAGCATATGGTTTGGTCTCTTGGTTGGGAGTAGATGGCAAAAAAATACCATCAATGCCTGCTCAGTTGAATCTCATCCAGATAAGTAAGTTATAGGTAAACAATCCCCTGCTAGCATGTGTTTAATAATAGCACACTCCGAATCCAGATCATCTGTAGTTAGAGGGGGTTCTTGCAATCTCAGCACTCTGCTCTTAGGCATCTATTTTATTGGAGGAAGAGTGTAATTCTTGTCAAAACTACAGCTAAATCACTAGACACAATAACATAAATCCTGAATTCGATGGGGTTTGGTTTTCTTGTTACAGCTAAAGGAACTCTTAAGGAGAAGACAGTAGGCTAAAACAAGAGTAAAGAGAGAAATTATTTATTTATAACACATTAGGAACACAGTTCATGGTACATCATTAACAGGGTGACTACATAATACAGTGATCATAAAAGGGTACCTAAAAAGCTAGTTAAAGACAAGGCATAGATTATAGGCTAGTGATGGAAACTGGTAGGCTTTTTCCTCCCATAAGCAAAGCTGCACAAATAAAGACTGTCTCATACTGTTTATGCAAAGGTAGAAGATTGATTTACTCAATTTGTAAATTTTCTTTATATTGTATAAATTTACTGATACTTAGATTAACATTTTCATATAGTTTATGATGTTAAATTTAAATACAGTATTATGTCTCATTAATTTAAGGTGCAATTTATCAAAATCTACAGTAAATATTTTCTTCTTAATCAGTTCTCTTTGGCACACTTCTGGTCTGTTTAAATACAAAAGTGTAGGATTGAACTGAGTATATAACACTGCAGGTACTTGGAGGGTTTTTTGTTAGTATATGAATGTGATTTTATGCTTACCACAAGCTTATTCACAAAGAAATAACTGTATATGAATTTCAGTTTAATTTATATATAAAATGGCTAACTACTTCAATGTGCAAGGCAGAAAAAAATTGTTACAGCAACTCCTCCCTTGAGAGAGTGATTTTTGCACCATGGAAATCTTGTATAAAATGTTATAGAAAATGGAGATTTTTAATGAGGAAGTTCTCGGTGCTTCTTATCTTACAGCAAGCCACCTGAGGACATGATTTTCTAGGTCCAGAAATGGTTCATAAGATACAGTTTAGCAGATAGGTTGGCACTGTAGTGGTGTTGCAGCTATAAACTTGCATGTTCCACTGACAAACTAAACCAAGGAGCCAAAAAAACAACCAGTCTGTGTAAGAAGTTTAGTGAAAGTGGCTTCTTTCCATGAGAAAAGTCTCATTCCTGAATTCCTGATATGTGTGTGTGTGTGTGTGTGTGTATACACATATATGCTTTTATTGCAAGGAAGAAGCATTTAGATTTTGCACTCTGCACTTTTGTCTTTATGACCTCTGCTTACTTTTGAGTTAGTATTTTGTTAAAATCTAAGGTGGATAACAGAAAATGGGCTTATTTCTGTTTCTGATGGAAATATACAAGGAGGCCATCAAAGTTGACCTAAATAGGTAAAGTATAATTTTACAAAAGCTCTTCAAATTTCAGAAGCGCAAGCTCAGGGCAATTTAGTTCACATCTGAAGGCCAATACCAGCAGCTGGCATTCACATTAAAGGTATGGAGAAACTTAGCTACATAAATACTGGACATCTTTCAGTGACTAATTATTACAGTTGAGGTAAAACTAAACTCTATTCACAGTAAAATGTACTTATTACAAGGCTCTTCTGGTCTCTTTTATCCTGAATCATGCAAGTAGTATCCCCTCAGCTGCAGAAATTAGCATTTTGGCAAATGATCAAGTTACAGGAGTTGTCAAGTACCGTGCAACCTGTTTAGAAGGCAAGGATATAAAAAGGGATTTCATACAGGTGCTTTGTGATGTGGTAATGTGTGAAATGCTGGGCTACTCCTGAGTAAAACACATTTGGCTCTCCCAGCTAGTAACCCATTTATGAGCATGGTGATTACAGAGGCATCTCAAAGCCTCAGGAATTGTATATATTCAAAAAAAAAAAAAAAAAGTATTTTACAACTGTCTTTTTCTTCAACCTGTCAGTAAGGACTAACAATGGTGAGTTCAAACATTGAAGGAGATGATGAGAAGGGGCAGAACTGGTAAGGAGAATCAGTCTGTGTGGTAAATCAAATGTAAGTGAGATGTAATTAAGTCTAAATTTCCTTTAAGCTTTTTGAGATATTGCATATGACCATGTCCCTTAGTGCTCCTTTTTTATCTGAAAGCTACTGGCTTTAAAACTGGGATGTCTGTGTGAAGGATATGGTGTCAGATTTATCTATAGCAAAGCCTCCATTGATGTAAGATTTCTTGGCCTGTGTTTCATCATTATCAAGTATTTCTGTTTCCAATGCAAAAGGATTGACTATGTTGACTTCAGAAGTGACATCCATCTGCTCCAGCTCCCTTTTTGAGAGCTTCTCCACTACTCCTGTACCAAAGGCGTCTCCCAAGACATTCACCATTGTTCTGAATCGATCTCTGTGGAAGAAAAATGTTGTCAGAAAAAACATTCAGTTGTTTAGAAAATCCTTTTAGTAAAAGTAGGGTACTTTACCTTATGCAGTGCTGTTTTCTTCCCAGTGCAGATCTGGGTAATTATTCAATTAAAAGAAAATAGTCTTGTAAAACAAAAAACAATTTTACCCACGCGTATTTGAAGAAGCCTGAAGTAATTTTCATGAGAAATTACTTTGTACAGGACATGCAAAACTGCAAGTCATGTCACTTGTCTGTTAGAGCAGTTATTCCACTGCTGTGGTATAGCCATACAGAATGTTAGAAGGATCATCTCTCAGGCCCCTGAAATATGCTACAGAGCTAGTTCCCTTTGTAATGACAGACTGTGGGGTACAGGAGCAGAGTATGTATTGTGCCTTTTGTCATTCTAACAGTCATGTCCTCAGCCAGAAGAGCACCTAGCCCAGTATCTTCAGTATTCTGGCCCAAACCTGGAAAAGGGAAAGGCATGTCTTCTGCTGGTTTCTTCTTGTTAAAGAGCTGAAGTACAAACTTGTACTAAACAAGTCACTTAAAGGAATATGATACTCTTGCACTAATAATTTTTCTCCAGACAGAAATGCGACATGCAGACCTTAAAACCTGCTGCTACAGCAGAGGAACAACAAACTCTTGCAAGATAACAAAGTTTGAAAATTGACCTGGAAGTTTGGTTTGGACAGCGGAAGGCCATGATTCTTTATTTTTCTTTTCAGCTACAGAGCACTACAAAGGCTCTGTGGCTGAACAAGTTTCTCTTTCTGTGCAGAGATATTGAGGTGGATATATTCACAATATTTCGCAATACTTCAACAACTGCTGAATTCCAGTGCTAAAAAAGTTTTCCATGTGTAACAAAAATATATGGTAGGGAAAGGAAGACAGAACAGTAAAGATTCTAGTAGGATCAGTGTGACAGGTGAGGAAATCAACAGCACTGGAAACTCATCTGTTATAACAGGACTATTCTATTAATTCTTCTATTTGTCATTCGACATATGGAAGTACTAGTCAAGCCTATGTAATATAACCTCGGTAAGTTCAGAATTAAGTAGTGGGTTGTTAATGAGCCACTTCTAGCAACCACTTTGCAAAATTATACATTTTAGGTAATAAGAACAAAAAGTGAAAGTTAATAATCTATGTGTCATCAAAATGTGCATTCCATCTCCTGAGGTGCAAAATGCGCTAGCAATGATCCCTGGTATATTAAATTAATCTTTGATTTAATTTACACAGTAAAACACGTCTTAGTCTGAAAAAATGCCTCAATTAGAAGCAGAAACCTCTTGAATTATTTGTATGTTTCATGGTGGAACAAGTACCTTCCATGTACTAATACTGTGCCTAAAACACACAAAAGCTATGGACTTTTAAAGTGGAGTGAAGATCAGATCCATAAAGTCATGATTGCTCTAGGAAATAGGGTATTGTTCTCTTTCTTTCTCACTCCCATAAGATAAGTAGAGGGCATCAAATTAAATTATTAGGGTGTAGACAAAGCCAAACAAAATTCAACTATGTCTTGGCACAACACATCATTAGGATGTGGAATTCATCTCCATAGGACTTGTGGAAACATGGGTCCCAAAGCAATGAGGCATTCATAGAAGATGATGACAAAAATCACCTCTAACTCAGGAACTCCCTGTGCTGTAGTTTGCAGGAGGCTGGGCAAATATTTTGCAAAAAGAACCAATATATGTTTGTTCTATTCTTAGACTCTTTAGATACCTGCTCTGAGCTAGTGGTTTGTACTGATCTGCACTACCCTTAAAAACACTAAATGCCCACTAGGAATAGAAGAGAGCTGGAGAAAACAAAATGACTGTGGAGCACAGCAAACAAAATTATTAGACACAGTTGCCAACAGCTGATTGGGAGAATGTACTTGTGGATAGAACTGGTTCATTTGGAGGAATTATGCTTATACATAAATTGAATTGATTCTTAGATCCATACAACAGCCCTGATTTTCTGGAGACTGGCATTTCTATTTGCAAAATTGAGTTATATAATCAAATAAATTAAATATATTTGTGAAATACATAGGTTGCTGCCAGAAATCCTTCAGGAAAATTATTGGAAAGTGTGGAGGAAGAACAGCTAGACATTTGCCTTGAGCGTAAATAAACCTGAAGAAGACATGCAAATATTATGAAATTATTAAGATCACTGGATTGATATCAGTGAAATGTCATCCATGCAAACTCCAGGTGAAAAAGACCTTGAGCTAACCACTAAAGCTCACACAGTTTAGGAGGCAAAAGAACTAAAATTATATTCCTTAACTTGTGAATCCTGTTACCCTATGTATCATGGGACAAAACTGAGTATTGATGTCCTTCTCACCTCCAGAATACAATGTGATTCTTTGGGCTTTTGCAAACGTAGCAGAGATACACACTGGTGTAACTTAAACAGTAAAGATTTTTGGTGAAAAGGCTTCTCTCCAGAAAGAGCAGATGAATGGGACTGAGAGGTTTTGAAGTGCTCTGATATGGTTGGGATTAAGCATAAGGATAACTTTCTGAATTTACATGTGTGCTTGTTGATTGAGGGCTGGACCATTGAAGAACAGCCCTAGCAAAGGAGTGCTGGCAGCATAGATGTGTACAGCTGGCTATATTGTTTGCATGAGGAATCCTGGGTCAGTTTTGCTTTTTTCATGTTGTGCTCCACTGCCAGTGTATGGATATTATGCACTATGCAGCTTGTGGCTACATTTGATTTTTATGAATGATGTATGTGTTTAGCATAATGTGGTGGCATCTCTGACACTTTAGAATTTCTTGGTACTGTCAAATTTGTCTGTCTTGAGGATGATGCTCATGATTTGTTAGTGCTGTGACCACTACTTTAAAGCAGAAAGCATCTCTGAATATGAGGTTATTTACTGCCATCCCATGCAGTACGACTTCTCTCAAAATCAAAGCCATTACCACATTCAACTCTGAACAAGCCTGACCATAAGAATAATCTTTGTCCATTTTCTGCAACAGCCCTAAATGATTTTATTGTTTTCTTTCTCAGACTCACACATTTCCAGGCAACTTATGCAAACATTAAAAAAAAAGATAAAGAAAAAAGAAAAAGGAAAAATCATTAAATAGAAGGTGCCTTTAACTTACAGAAGCCAATCAACTGCAATGATCAGAGTAACATCCTCGGCAGGCAGGCCAACAGCACTCAGCACAATCACCATGGTGACAAGTCCGGCTTGGGGCACGCCCGCAGCCCCGATGCTGGCTGCTGTAGCTGTTACACTAAATCCCAAATAAAACCCAGAAAAGACATTCAGAATACATGTTAATCACAGAAACTCTGTTTTATGGCTCAAATAGTTTTATTTCACTGCAAGAAAGACGCCTAGATATTTCAGTTTTCCTCTTGAATAGTATTTACTCAAAGTCGGGTGCCAAGCTTATAGGACAAGCCATGTTCTGATGCACTGTTATGGTTACACTGCAGGATAACAGGCAAGCAAAGCGGACAGATCAAAGATAGAGGCTGAGTTAGGTTTGCAAGTGTTTGCAGGGAAGAATAATGGCAATTTTCATAACTGTGCTGTATACCAGCTGCATATCCTGGCCCATCCTACCTCCTCATCAGGTTGCCCTGACTAGGCCTCAGATCAAGAAGTGAGAATGTTTGTTATTTCTTGTGCTGTGAATGATAGTTTAACCTTTCTCATGGGGTATCCAAAGTTAATGTACCATTCACACAAAAGCTCACTTCCCACAAAATGCATGTGACAGCTTTAGTCTTACCTAATTGTAATTATCTGGCCAATATCCAATTCTAAGTCATTCAGCTGTGCAATAAATACTGCTGCTACTGCTTCATAAAGAGCTGTGCCATCCATGTTGATGGTAGCTCCAACTGGAAGAACGAACCTTGTGATTCTTTTGTCAATCAAGTTATTTTCTTCTGCACAGCGGAAGGTGACAGGCAAAGTTGCTGAACTGGCACATAACGAAACACATAAAGTAAGTGCAGGCAACAACACACCATTTCCATTATATTTCCTTTTGCTCAGAGCATGATCTGCTTTATAACTCAAACGGAGATCTAAGGCAGGAAGGAAGGCTGCACCGTGAAAAAGCAAAGCAATTTCTGTTATACCTTCCAATATAGCTAAGAAATGGAAAGGAAGAAATAGCTAAGTCTTAGTTGTTCTCAAAATTACATGGTAAATTGCCATGGTTTATGTAGTCACAAAAAATGTGCAACAGCTTAAATGCTGTCAAGTCTGTGGCCAACGAACGGAATGGCAAAGAACTGCCTCCTCCTGGGAGAGGCAGACTCTCATTCGTTTAAGGCTAGCACACCCTGTAGTGCCCTTTGGGTACTGACAGAAATAATGATGAAAACATTATTTCAGCCTCCAGGGGACTGAGAACTGTCCAGTTCATACCAGGGCTTTTAAAACAGTAGCAACAGAATCAGAGCACAGACCATGCAATTGCTACTGGGTACATTATAGAAAAGATGTTTCTTTACCTGGAAGAGATCATGAGGGCTGTCAGAAGTGCCTGAGCCATCCCCATGGCAAACCGTAAAGGATTTTTCCTTACTATTATTAAGTAGATAAGTGGCAGAATTATACTGGAATGGATTGCAAGTCTGCAAAATAAAATCAACTAGTTAAGCAAACAGATCCATCTCATTGTCTTTCTTTACTAAGGTGGTGATAATAGGTACCCAGCTCTATCCTCAAGTATACTTATGAAACACTGAAGGTGACTTTAGTGACACCTTGGTGCAAAATTTAGAGAGAATGCCATGTTAATAAAAAGCAGACTAATGCTGTTCTACACTTCTTTTTGGAAAGGAGAGTGAGACCATATATGATAAGCTGAACAAGAATTGACTTGGAAATAATTTTAAACTGATAAAAATGAGAAGCCTAAAGTAATACGTAATACTTAAACTCGTGTGCAGAGGGTGACCTGAAATAACACTAAAAACACTTCACTCTTCTGCCAAATCCTTACAATGCAAACCAGAGACAAATCAGGAATCCAAATCAATTTATTATTCTCAGTTTGTCTGCCCTTATTACAGAACATGTTTTGGAAATAAAGCTAAACATGCTTTCCAGTCAGGGACAGCTGAAATGCACATCTTCCTGCAGAAACTTCAAATATGGACCTTCAAAAAAATCCACTGGGGAAAACTGTGTAAGCTCAGGTCTACAATTAAAATGTGGTGAGGTGTTTCAGACTGTTTAAATAAGATATATGTAGTCTAAGCATTTTTAATGTTGTAAGATGCTAAAATACTATATTTTGAAACCATTAATTTTTAAAAGTAAGACGGTTGACTCACAGAAGATCAACTTGCTCTTTTGACTTTAGCAGATCAGATGTATTTGCCTAGGTATTTGTATAGATCTCAGGGACAAAATCATCCATCACCTTATACATTAATTTTGAACCCTGTGCAGTAATCCTGAACGCACATGAATGCAGAGCTTGTGGGCACTAATATAAGAGGTAAACTGACTGCTGTAAGTATGTGTGAAATGCAATGTATTTGAAGAGTTTGTAAATATCCCCTGTGTTTGAAGGTTGCAATTATAGCAACATCAGCTTTTCATGGAAGGAAATTATCACATAGCCTGGAAACATAAACCCAAAACCTGCTGTCACTTTGGAATTTTTTTTTCTGTCCTCACAAAATGTTCATGTGCACATTCCTGGGTTGTAGTAGTGCTTTTTGGTTTCAGAGCAGTTGATAAAGCAATAAATCATGGTACCATTTGCTCTGCCAAAAACAGACATTTAAGAGACCAGTAGTCACTGTACAGAAATCCACAACAGCATGAAAAATCATCCATAAAACCTACATATTTGTTTCCTTGGAAAAATTGTCTTTTTAAAAGGAACAGGCATTGAAGTTTTCATTCTGTATGGCAACATATGACATATTTAGTGCAATGTAAATAATAGCATGCAA
The DNA here is from genome assembly GCF_029207755.1 of Chamaea fasciata. Classification (NCBI taxonomy): domain Eukaryota; kingdom Metazoa; phylum Chordata; class Aves; order Passeriformes; family Sylviidae; genus Chamaea; species Chamaea fasciata. The sequence continues at coordinate 12,644,682 of NW_027094089.1, forward strand.
CATGTCATGATAAAATTTTGTAAATAACTCTAGAAAGAAATCTAGCAATTTATACATGCGCCACCACAAGACACCATTGTATAAACTGACATGCCTGAGAACAAACTGAATTCTGCAGAATATATAGGAAAAAAAAGAAGTGGTGCGGGTACCATTTGCTGTCCTAATAAAATGTTAATGAGAGTAAGCATTTCAAGTATGTCTAAGTCTAAAAGCATATGGACTTAGTTTTTCGAAAAATTTAGAACTGCACCTTTTTAGTAGCAGAATGAACATGACATTATTCAAAATAAAGTATTTTTGTGTATCTACTTTGCTACTGCTGGTTTTCCTGAAACAACTTTGAGGTAATATTTATTTTTCTTCCTAAAATGCAATTCTCAGCAAGTAGCAGAAATTTTTATACCAAAAATCAAAATCAGTAATTGAAAACAGAAATTCTAATAGCATTCATTTTTAAGTTAGGAAGACTCTTGTCCCTCAGAATCTCAAGCTGCCATTTGATATAGGAATATTTCTTACAGGGATGTAGCTGCCTTGTTGCTTTCAGAAGAGACAAAGAGCCAGGTAAGGAGAGTCTACTTGCTGCAGTTTCTTTTTCTTTTTTCTTTTTCTTTTTTTTTTTTTCCCTTGAGAGACTTAAGATACTCAGTAACAAATTGCACCAAAGACACTGGGGAAATCTGTTCCCTTGTGGCCACCCGAATGAGACATACAGACTGAGATGAGTTGCAGACAATGGTGGATGAGTGCTGGTAGGGCTGAGGCTATGAAAGGTCATGAATAATTAAGTTGGGAAGAAGGTGAGCTGGTTAGAGAGGTTAAAGGAAAGAAAGCAGAGGATAAGACAATTATCTTGATAAGGAATACAAGAAATGTTTAAGATAACCTGTTATTTTTGGGTTCAAACTTAAAGAGAAGATGATAACCAGTTACAGAAGAACACCAGTGAACAGAATACACTGCAAACAGACAGAGACAAACATAAGAATGAAAACCAAAATGATGGTGGGGACATCAGTTTTTAAGAACCCGAAGAGATAGCAACATTTCTCATCTTTCCTGAGAAGTGAGAGAAAAGGATATTCTTGTATCCTGAAAAATGTAGAAAAAGCACCTTTCCCCTGCAGACTATAGCCTATGTACATGTCCATTTCTGCTCCTGTGATCTGATTACAACACGCTCTCCCTGATGGTCAGTTTTGCAGAGAATGCACTGCTGTTAGCCCTTATCCACAGGGCCTTGAGCAGCACTCATGGGAGCCTACTCTGCAGGAGACAGAAATGCTGCAGAGATCTACCTGAGCACCCATCAGGGAAAATGGTGTCATGTTTGCAGGAACAGAGACTTTTTCTCTCCAGGAATGCAAAGGTGCTCACTACATATAATGTTTTTGATGGCACCTGGGGTTCTACTTAAAATCGTTGTGCCTGTCAAACCAATCAGCTAAACAGGAGACTATACAATGGCAGTTTACTTTGCAATCAGAGTACTTTGGAGAAGGCACTGAGTCTTCACTCACATCTTAAGAATCTTGACTTGCCTTGTAACAGTAATCTGTATCCAGTAACCGATAGGTAAATAAAGTCATAAAACTTTATGGGTAAATAAGTCATAAAACTTGCTATCTGATGTAAAACTGAAGACAAAAGGCAGTAGTAATCCATTCAACATATTCCTCCTCTAAATTAACTGGAGTTAATAACATAGAAAATGTGCAGAAGTGATACACTGTCATTCTGTCAATGATTTCTATCCAGCTTGTGATTGGGGTGTCATTTATAATTTGTACAGAAAATATCAGAGTCTTGATTTACCATCTCTTGGTAAATATCAGCTTTTGAACCTGTAAAAATCTGACTTATTTTCCAAGTGCAAACAAATACTCACACAAAACTGCATAATGCATTAGATGAACATAACTTGCATTCACCTCTGTAACATTTTGAAAAGTAATGAATCGTTGCTATTTCTGGAGCAGTAATTCTTACTTAGAAAGAAATTTTATCTTTGATTTTCAATCAGCTAGTCCAAACATGGCTTATGAATACAACAAAACAACAACCTTGAAATAAATGTGCTTATCTAGCACAGATTAATGCAAAAGCCCCAGAGATCCTTCCTGACTATTTATAAAGTAGTTTGCATTTAAGACTAATATATTACCATTGTCTTTGCTTGGCTGTTAAAAAGTGTGTGAATGACATTTGAAGAATAGCGTGCAAATGCATAAAGTGTGGGGAAAGAAACTCTTGAACAACTTTGGACCTAGCCTCCAGACAAGTCATATATAAATCCTTAGTATACTGAAGGAATTATAGGAGTGGATGCTAAGGTAATGGACCAAGACTGCCTAGAAGGCTGTGCTTCACTGAATTGGAAGTAGAAATTTAACTGCATTTATCTTACTGGGACTGTAATATCCATTTTTCTGACAAAAGAGCCCTTTCAGAGATGTACAATAATCTGATATTATAACCTATCATTTGGAGCAGTTAAGTTATTCTAAAGTTCCACTGCTGAAAGGCTCCACATTGTGCAGGTGTAACCTCCTCCACCCAGACTGTTCTACACAGACAACGGCTAAGAAAAGAAGAGTAGAAAAAAAGTTCTGATGCTTGGCTGTGTTATTCAGATTGCAACTTCTCTTTTTGCAGTCTCACCATCTACCCTAACTCTGAAGGAAGAATTAGCAAACAGTGCAATCCCCAGGGCTTCTCTTGATGTCAGCTGTCTGCTCAGCACTGAAGAGGGAAGGGATCAGTCTCTCTGGCATCCTTTATTGTGCACTGCTTTTACTAAACATCTGTATTCAGCAGGAAAAGTTTGGTCTGTGCTGCTACACCTTGGGCCCAAAAATTCCACGGAGGTTCCCAACATAATCCACTTATTTGTGTATGTTTGATAGGGTGGCAAGCCCTAATAAGACGTAATTCATAACCTCACCTTTAATACAACAATATTTTCCGCTTCAGCACAAGTTGTGAAGATGAAACAATGAATACAAGAAAAGAATTTGCATTTGGGTTTTGGTTTTTTTAGAATGCAAGGCAGTGACTTTTTAAAACAAAACATGCACGCGGCAAAACGTGGATTCAAACCATCCTCTCACATGCTCACATAAGTTTCACTGATGAGAGTTTTTGTCTCTGACCTAGAAGACTGGGTGTGGTGGATAACTGAGTGGTAATCAACTGAGCTCCAAAACTGCATACATACAATTCCATCTCTAAGAAATGACATACCCACTTATTACTGTAGCCATATAAAGACCCAATTTACGAAAGATTTCCCAGTCCTCAACTTCTATTATCTTCCCAGCAATTAAAAAAAGGATACCAATTGGCATATACCTGGAAAGCAAAAATAAAACTATCAAAAATGCATTCTAGAAATACTGCATGCTCACCATGAAATAATATCTTTCCCATAGTAATTTTTAAAACAGACAGAAAATGTGTTTTTATAGCCTGTTTCACAACAACAGATTTTTTGTCTTATGTTTCACATTGGACTTTATTCATTTGCAGCAAAGTTACAACAGAGGTGATGAAAAAAGAAGGTAAAAGTAAATGTAACCCTACATATAGTCCAGCTAGTATTACATAAAGTCTAGCTAGTACTGTATAACTTGTATCTCTTGTCACAGAATACACAGAAGCTGGGAAGGGGTATGGGCATTTGTTACAGCAAATGTTTGTGTATAGCCGCAGGCTCCACTAGGGGTGGAAGTTTGCAGGGTTGAGACCAGTGTCTGTCTAGTCTGTAATGACACAGAGATGGGAAAGGTGTCCTGTAGTTACAGGAGCTGCCCTGCAGCACTGGGGGCTATATCTGTATCACCTGCACAGAATAAAGTAAACCTGCACAAGGCCATGCCTTATGGATCTGAACAGCTGCATAGGCTACTGCCTACAGAAAATTAAAGGGAAATACCAGGAATTATGTTAGCACCAGCTCCACTGCAATTTTTCTTTTGGTTCCAGAAGCTCCAGAGAGCAGCTGTCACAGAGACAAGTTACTATTTCGGAGCTTTGAGCAGTATAAATTAATCTAGAAATGTGTGAATATATAAAATGCATAATTTAAAAATAGAAATTATAAATTTATAAAATGTATGCTATCTCATAAACAAAATTGTATCTTATCCCTGTAGAAAGCAGGGATACCTAGGTCCTCTAAACACTGATGAAAACAGAACTAATTCCTCATACTTTCAGCACAAATTTCTACCTTGTTTCAAACAACAGCTCCCACATCTGTAGAAACTCAGGGAACCTGTAGCCACAGTTTCTGGCACATACAAGAAAAATGGATAATCAATTTATGAGTAAATTCCTGTATGGCATACGCTAAGTCTGGAGTCTTGTTGTTGGTAATTTTCTGCAGAGGGGGGCAGCCTATCTCACAGGGCTTTAACTTAGCCTGGGACAAAACTAGCTGCTTAGCACAGGACCAGTTGCAGAAATTAATTTGCCTTTCTTTAAGGAAGCAAGGAGTGTGTAACTAAACTCTGGACAGGTTTGCTGTCTTACAAACATCTCAGTGTGCTGGGATGTAAAAAAAAACCCATGGAAGGGTCAGATCTGACAAGGTACTGATATGAAACATGTGCATATGAACAGAATATTGTAGTAAGTGACACAAGGCACTCCACACGTAGGATCAAACTCTGGAAAGAATTGTGTATTTATAACCCTGATCCTGTACTTGTGATTTGCACAGACAAAATTCTGTGAATAGCTGTGAAGTCCAACCAAACACTATCAGACGAGTTTCTATATTTTAAATTTTTTCTTGTCTGAGAGTATTATGAGAATGGGGTCTCACAAAATGTATTAGCAGGAGGTAAATGATGCTAAATTTTATTCTGCATACCATTTTGAATTTCGCTCTGTGCTGTGGCTTGCATATTAATTCAGATTTCTGAAGGAACTTAGTTACAAGGTAAGCTATCCTGTGAACATGTCAGGGAATAATACTCAAAACTCACAAGGGCATACGAGTGGTAATGCTTATCCTCAAAAGAGTCCTCAAATGAATAGTGCACTAGTTTTTTTATGAACATCTAGCAAGAATGTTTAAAAAACTCATGTTTCTTGGGAACCAATAGGACTGTTTCTTTAGTATATATTAAGTGGAAGCCCTGTCTCCAGTTTCCTCAAAAGAATCAAATTCTGTAGAGAGGAAAATTTTTACCAATCTTTCTTTGAAGGTAGCCTTCTGTAAAGCACTGGGAAAAGCAAACATGAAGTCTGATGTAGGAGTCTGCTCCTACCTCTTCAATGACAAAATCCACTTAAAGAAATTGCTGGAAAATGCCAGTATTATCCTTGGACTTACCACATAATTATCTGAACTATTCTCATTGTAGCTTCATTCAGTGCATTGAAGAAATCCAACAGCACTTGTCCCTTCTCTCCCATTTTCCCAATAACCATTCCAAAAACAAGACAAAAGACAATCAACCCCAGCGCATTGATGCCGTTGGAATATGTCCCCACGATTTTATATTCTTGGGTTTTGTTCTATAAATTGGAAGCAAGAGAAAAAAATACTATCTGAAAATAATGAATTTACTTTGAAAAGTTCTAAAATGAAAACACATGTAGATTTTTTTGAAAGACATGAAGCTCTTTCCAAGCCTCTCTATTGGCTTTCTGAAAGTGCCAAGTGGGCAAGTTCAGGAATACACTAAACTGAAATTGAACACATTGTATTTTAAAGCAAGGATCTGCCCAGACCTTAGCAGGGAGTAAAGCACTCCTAAATTTGTGTTGTCCTTTCTATAGACTTCTGACATGAGGTATGGCAAAGTCTAAGTATCCACAGTCATACTTTTAGGATATACTCCCCTACACTCAAGATTTAGTCCCCACTGGAAAGCAGAACACAAATGTAGAATCCTTGTGTTTGTTTCTGAGCAACTCAAGGGTTTGTATCTGGATTTAAGATAAATTCACCATTGCGTTACAACTAGGACATCAGTGTAATTGCATAATTTATAGGAGAATTGTATGCATATAACATAAAAATCCTACTAAAGGGGTATTAATACATTCTTCTGTGCAGCATGAAGGAAAGGGTGCAATTCTTCACTACATTCTGGTCCAGGAATTAATTATTGTCTCTTCATATAGCTCATCTTCCCATGCTATTATTACTTTGAGATGAAATTTGGAAGGAGTATAACAAAATGTATATTGATTTGGTATTGTTTATAGTTCTGTGTTCACATTCTATTGAATTCCTTTCTCCCTCTTCTCCAGAATAAGTCTAGACTTAATACACCATTAACACTCGTAAGCTTTCCACGCCTCTAATGAAAGGCTTGTTAAATCTCTTCACTTTTGTCTCTGTACATTTGTTTTCAGAGTAACAGACTATTAATTAACAAAAGTTTATATTGGTTTTTTTTCTATTAAAAAAATTCTATTATTATTTTCAACTAATTTTCTTCTTTAGAGCTTATAGTTACAGTCATTGCTACTCAAACATCTCATGGTGATATACATCTAGTCTTTCCACAGTGAGTGTTGAATTTCTCAGAAAATTGACAATTCATAAGAAGATAAATATAATCAATCTTCATCTATTATCTTTGCACTAGTCAATCACCCATGGGCTCCTTGATGTTCTTAAACCTACTGGAAGATACTTCCAATGACCTCTAAGCACCTAGTTATTAACTTCTGTGCTCTTGCTAAAATTTATCTATGTGCTATTTCCATTCATTTCTTCATCACTAACCACATGAACTAAACCAAATTTAGTCTATATTCTTTCTCCCTGCTTGATATATTATGAAGGAATAAATGGATAAAGGTTGCACCTCTGAAGCCTTTGCTGTCGTAGCCGTTGTAGTGGGTTCTTCTCGAAATAGGGAGCTATTTTTATCCACAGCAATTGTAGCTTTAACTTTTTCACGTTTGGTTTTATACTGGAAAAGATTTTTTTAAAAAACAGAATAAATTATTTAGAAACATGAGAAAACTGAAGAACAGACAAAGGCATAGCCTCTGCCCAGTAAACATAAGAGAAAAATTAACCAATCTGACTTGAAGGTAGCAAACATAGACAAAAATTTTTTTTCCCAATTCATCTGAGCCATCAGGGTTCTGTACCTCAGAAGCTGTAGATCAAACAAGAGATTCACAAATAACATGCTATGAATTCTGCTCGCCAGGATCTTGAATACCCTGTGGATGTGCTGCAGTCTTTCAGGGCATGAGCTAGAGCTCCTGACAACAGCAAGAATTGCTGACAGCCATGTCAGGAGAGGTCTGTAGGGCAGATGCACCAGATGCAACCAGGCCCTTGGTGATGTGGTCAGCGTAACTAATGCCATTGTGCTAGGCAAACAGCCTTTCTTTGTGGTCAAATGGGTTTTATATTTCTGTTTATATTTCTGTTTCCCCACACTGCCAGGTCTTCAAGGTCCTGTGTACCAAGCAGACAAACTGAACAGACTTCCTCCCACTACTAGCCTCCAGATTCCTGGCACTAGGCTGACTATGCCTCTCCTTATTTTTCTTAAATGTTCCAAGCACTCAGCCAGACAAGTGGTGTTGACACAGTCACAGAACAAGGAATTCTAACAGCATTCTTACACTGTCCATAAAACCAAGCAGGTGCAAGTCCTCATGAGTAACTTCGACCAAAACTGCTACAGGACAGTGAGACCTGGTAGTCAGGGATGCCTCCATCATTGTCTTCTTCCTCTGAGGACTGAGTGACCAATCTGTATTCTTTTATATGTTTTTCAAGCCTAGATGATAACTGATAAAGCAAAGTACTTGATACACCAAGTATTAAGATTTGACCATATATGCACTGGCTCCAGGTGATTAGAAAACTTAAGCTGAATGGTGCTAGGATAAAACTGTACTACACTGATTCTGCTCATAGAAATCCTGTTGTTATTCTGATTGTAAGTTCTGTGCAATACTAATCATAATATTCCATTAAGAAAATAAGACTTTAATAGTAACTACAGTTTAGTGCCATCATCATTCTATAAAGGATCCCTAAAAGAGCCTGCCTTGTCCCCTTAGTGTTGGGTGGCCAGTATTGATGAGAAAAACTACATGGAGAAGTTTTATAAAGTGAGTTGTGCATAGCAGCATATCTGATATCAATTTCTGGGGAGGGTTGACTGGTAAATCTAATATATAGACAGAAGTTTCCTCTTTCATCTTCCAACATTCACTCTTCCTGTAAGATGTCTTGAATAGACTACTTGAATAGTTATCAGCCTTTTCCTTCAAAGGATTTGGTCTGGAAATCGACATTAGATGTGAGACACTTCAGGGTGAGGGCTAACTTACACAGACTTCATGAGACACAGAGGGACCTTAGGAACAAGGAAACAGATCCTCATAAGATGGTTCTTCTAACTCGTGTTGTCCCAAAAGGAAAAATCTTGTCTTACACACTGCTTGGTTTCTGCATCCAGCTTCTAAACAGTGTCTTTCCACCTCTTAATAGCTGATAGCAGAGTGTTTATCATAATTGCAATGGAACCAAGATGCCTTAAACTCCCACCTTTTTATAGAGATGAAGGTATTCCTGGACTTCTCATAAATAAGTTTCGCCTGACAACTTTTTTTGTGACAGAAGAAAACAATTTGTGGTTAACAGTGAAAACTACAGAACAGGAATGTTCAAACTTACCTGCTGGAAACAGGCCTGAACAAGGTTCTCTGGGAACATATTCCTGTTAACAGGCATAGAAGCATTTCAATACTACAGCATACTAAGGAAAAGTTGTTTGCTATAAACAAAAGGATAACATTTGATGCTTATAAACAGATCATGTTGTGGTTTTTTTTAGCAGAAAGGAGTATATTTAGCATCAGCAGATATAGATATATAGATATATTTCTTTCTTCCAAAGAATTAAGGGTTTAAGAGTCCCAGTGACTATTTTTCTCCTTGCACCTGTTGAACTTTTGGGCTTTTTTTTAGTATTTGACATTTCTATTGGTAAGCTACTAAACCCCATGGTTTTTCCCTGCTACATTATCTCCTTGACCTGCAAAAAGAATACAGGACACACTATAGGATATGTCAAATACAGGCAGAAGAGAAAAATAAAAAACCTCTTGCAAAGGCTGTGCTGTAAGAATAAGATATTTGGTGTGCTCTATTGTAGTTTTGAATTCAGAAAAAAAATCTTGGTTAATGGTAAATTCTCCTGTGTTAGTCTGGCGTCAAGGACCATTTTCACACACTGAAAAAAAAAAAGAGATTTAATGCAATGCGGTTTTATGGCTCCTTTTCCAAATGCCAATTTCAGATTCAAACAATTGCAAAAAGAAAGCATTAATGGGGTATTTGGTAAATATCCAATCTTGAGCAGAAAAATGCATTTTTATACTGAAGCAGAAGCTTTTATCTCCCCTACAGATCTTTCACAAGCTCCTGCCTTTAGTTTTCAAGTTTTTAAAGCAAAATCTATTCAAAAGCAAAATCAGTTTGTGCAAGTGTGGGTTTTTTCTTCATCTTTACAAGACTGTCTGGATTTGAATCCTAAATCCATTATTTTTATTTATATTTTTGAATATAAATATGTAGGGAAATTAATTCTAATTTCTTTAAAAGAGAATTTCAGATCCTTTAACTGCTAATTTGCAGTCTTAAATTTGTTTGCAAGAAGTTGAGCTATCATCTGTAGCAAATCCCTAAACTACTAGGTATGTGGCAGTTGATTCTTCCATGACAGATTAAGTAAAAATTCTATGAAAACAAAATGGTGGGCAGGAATTGTGACCCAGAACAGAGACTAAATACATGAGAAGAAAAAAAATCAACAGAAATATTTCTGAAGGTACTACGTAGCCTCTATTGAAAATGCAGCTTTTTTGGGGTGTTATTTTTCTTCAAATTCTTTAAACATGGTAGCTCTGAAAACCTGCACATGTCTTCTGCAGGCTTTTCTACGGGTTTCCTTCTTCTAACCTCTTTAAAGTATCTATCATTGTCCATGATGCTAATGGGGAAAGGCACAATATAAGGTTGCCTTAGACACTGGTGATGCAGCAAACTTCTTGACTGTGGAACCCTTGCTGCCTTGAGGAGGGGAACCATAGCTCTACAATTTCAGCTGGTTGTCTGTGCTGGATGACATAGAAGCTGCCAGTCAGTAATCCACCAGTAATCCATCAATCCTTTATGGATCTTTTCCTCATAGTAGACAAATCTAGCATGTCAAGTTCTGTGAAGGAGGGATTTTTTTTGTCACTGGTTTATTATCCGAAGTCTATGGTGTATAGTTTTTTTTAAACAAACTGCTTTGAGTATATTTTAAAATGTCTAATTTGATGAAATACAACTTATTCTCCCCTTATTCGTCCAAACATCATCAGAAATCATTTTATTACATTACATATCACAACTTTATTTGTGTTTGTTTGGACTTCTGCAAAGGGGATATGGAAACTAAAAATTAAAATCTCACCTGAGCAGATCCAGCATGGCATCAACAGTATTGACTTCTGGGGTACTGCCCACTCTGTGAATCTCACTTGCTCTTTGAGTCACTCCAGGTTTAATGGTCACAACAAGGATAATCCCTGCAGCAGGAGGAGCAGAGAGCTCACAGTGTAAGCAGAGGCATTGGTGCATTCTTCCTCAGTATATCCTGTGTAGCCAAACTCTTTGTGAACTCAACTAAATAAACACTTTCCCTGGGTACTTCTGCTGGTATGTGCAGAAAAGAAAAGTCTGCAGATGGTGTCCTTAAATGTGTGGGTTCCCCTAGTACAGGAGGTACTTGCAGACGTGCCCCTAGACTTCATCACTTCAGCTTTTTTTTTTTTTTTTAATGTATTGTACTAGATCACTACTGCTCACCAAGTGGGTAAATTACTTTAGCTGGGCTTCAGATTAGTATGCTGCAACTTTTGCAGAGCGAATGTATTTAATTGCTCTTTACCTTTTCCTTTGTGTAGTTCTTCTTGTTACTAGCTTTCAGATTTGAATACAAGTGTGCACTGTCCAGTGACCCCAAAGTCACACGGTGTTTTATTAAAGTTAGGTAGTAATAAAGTTATGTAAGAGAAGGGCTTCAGAAAAAGAAAGAAATAAAAAATTGTAGGTTAAGAAATACTAGATTTGGCTTTGTAAATACTGAAATCAATGACAAATTTTTCATTTACTTTAGTGGCTTCATTTTAAGCATTTTTACAATTGTTATTCTTCAAATGCATATTATTTTCTCTCTCTCTTTTTTCTTTTTTTTTTTTTTTTTCTTTTTTTTTTTTTTCTTTTTTTTTTCTATACAAGTCCAAAGAAAGTCAAAGCAAATGAAACTACAAAATTCCAGTGAAGGAAGAAAGAGGCATTTGGATGATCTTTCAATCAGGCAGGAACAAGTCTTTCTAATGAATAAAAGCAGTACTGCATTTGCCCAGCTCTGCATTATGAAACAAGTAATGTCACAATGCTATGGAACAACTTAGGATAGCAATGACCGTGGGAGATTGTCTGGTTTAACAGATTACCCAGGGTTGGGACAATTTCAAGGTTAGATACATACTAATGTTAGTCTTTAAAAATATTCCTTCTTATGTATTGACGGAAATTTCCCAGACATTAGATAGATTGGTTTATTTTGTTTGTTATTTAAGAAGGCTGGCTGAGGATGTTTCTTTAAGCAAATATGGAAGGTGTCAATGTTGCTTGTCAGGAATGAACTTCCTGTAAGAGGAGATGTGAATTTCAGAGATGTAGGATTGGAGCCTGGCAGTGACAGAGGGGAAAAAAACCTTTGAGGCAAGAAACAAGATAACAAGGGAACCAGTATTTTCTGTCATTCTTTCAGGTGTGACACACTACATATTTTTCAGTCTGAGAATCAGGAACAAGCTGTCAGTTTTGCTATTGAGGAAATTAATTTTGTATTTAAGGCTGGTCTTTGACATTCATTTGGCTTTCTCACTGCTGGTCACCTTTCACCTCAGCAGATAGCTCCTAATCTTCCCTGAGCTGAAATCTGAAGTATATGGTGAAATTGCCTGTGGCTTCACTTTGGATATGAACACAGCCCAACCGTAGACAGCAGAACTAACTTCTCTATTTATCTGTCTATAGGTAATGTCAGGTTACCTGAACCTGGTATGATCCCCCATCTCGTCTCCACATCCTGTCTTGGGAAATTAGTAATGTCACAGTACAGTATATTTGTAATTAGGCAATGCTATGATTAAAAAAGTTACAGAATCACAAAGTACCTAGTATTACAGCAATGACTGTAGTGGAGACATAATATACAACTGCTCGCAAACCAATCTTCCCAGAAATGTTGGAATCCAAAGCAGCAACACCTGCAAAAAACAGCCACAAAAACAAAACAATAAAAACTAGTCTTACAAGAATGTTGTCATTTTTGTAGAAAGAAGTAGTTATTGTCTCTTATTTCTATGCAGGAATTTTTTCCTTATTCAAGATGTTTCTAAATACTTAATTGGCATTTGCACTTCTGAAAAATATCTGTAGCTGACCAGCATATTTGCTTCTTCTTCTTTGCAAAAATCTGTTGGGGTTTTTTTCCCTTTTTTTTCTCGGACAAAATTGTCACAATTTATTTCCTAATTCGCTTAACTAATAGCTTCAGTTTTTCCAGATCTGTAACATTGTGGCTTTAAAGCTAAAACCCATGTGAAGGGAGTTACTCAGGTCTGTTACCCCAGGTTATTCAAAGGCACAGCAGAAAAGTAAGGATCATTTCTGGTAATTAACAATCATTTCTGCATTAACAGGTTTACTGTTTTTAAATTTTTGGCTAAAGCTTTTTTCTGAAGCTTGGGTGGTTCACACTTCTCCACCTGTATATGTCATTGTCATGAACAGGGGGTGGATTTACTAATGAAGGTAGGGAAAGTGCTGAAACAGGTTTCATACGGAGGTCAACTTAGCTTCTGGCAACAATATTAGATGAAATTTCTCGTGAAGTATTTCTTAATTGTTTAAAAGATTTATAAAAGCTGTATGTGTAAAATCAGTAACCAGGGAAAAATGAGCATTGTCACTCCAAAACTTGTCTGTTTTTAACAACATTAGTTAATAATTCACTGCTATCTCTTTATTATACATTTGTGATCCATTTATATTTGTATGTTTATGGAGTCAGTTTATAAAAGACTGGCTAGATTCCTTCATACACAAAAGCAAAACCACCGGGAGGATATTTAGCCTCAGAGAAGTGTGATTTTGTAGGGAAAAAATAGTTTCAAAAGTGAAGGAAGAAAAACCAAGAGATCTGACATACATGTAACTTACTGATCTTTGAGCTCAAGAAGGATCTTAGCAAGCACAGTTTAACCATGTGTTGATGTCTCTTTCAGAAGGTATATTAACAGCCCTGACAACTTGTACCTGGAGGCATATAATGTCTTACTAGTTCTGTTAATTGTTATTCAAAATGCAAACAATACCCAGAGGGGAAAATGAAGGTTACTTTATTTCATAATCTGATTATCTTGTGGTTTTCCATGGGATAGTGTATCATCAGACTGAGTACAGAAGAACTACACATATATACAGGAATCATAACACAAAGATTATCTCACTTGTAGAGCAAGTAAGGATAACTAAGGAACTATTCATATGGCAGAAGAATACAGATCAATGCAGAGAAAAACAATGCCACAGCTATTACAGGAAGCTGTCAGCAGCACGGATATTGTTTGAGGCACGAATAACAGAATGGACACAGAGTCTGGGACATGATTTCTATTTCTCACCTTGGGAACTGGGGGGGAAAAAGGTAGAAAGGAGGACTTTTCCATTGCTGTGGGCTCAGCTGTGGAAATCATAGCAGCAAGAACTCCTGAGAATGGATAGTTTTGGGAGGAAATGGTTAAAACTGGAAGATCTGGGGAGGAGGAGGGAATAGTTTAGACCAAAGTGACTTTGCAGCTGGGAATGCTAAAAATGTCAGTGTGGGAAAACTCCATTTATTATATCTAGTGTGTGGTTCACCCAGTGCCTGTTTCGAGAAGTGGAATTCCTGTGGAGAGATAACACACCCTCACAGACATGCAGGAAGCCTTCTGTTACAGAGAGGCAGGCCGCAAGCACTTCCCCCGGGCTGGCCACTAGGATGAGCTAAGCCTAAGGGAGCCTGTGTCCATGTGTCTCTGCCACCTGGCATTGCTGGTGAGGTAATGGAATAAATCTACTCTTCGCATTTCATCTGTAGCTCGGCAATTCCCTTGGTTACCTGATTGTGTCAATTCACACCAATAGTAATAAATAATGCTTTCCGTGGACAGGCCTGTTTTCAAAGGCTGTCAATGTTGAAACTTCTGCACCGGATAAATTAACTTGGAAGGATTCACATAACTTTTTGAAAGAGAGCAAACAGGTATTGTCACTGTTTCGTATCTTTTAACGAAAAGTTCATAAAACCTGGAAATACTTGGAATTTTATTCTAAAACTTGTGCCTTGTTTTTTTGTTGTTGTTGTTGTGGTTTGGGTTTTTTTTGTTTTGGTTTGGTTTTTTTGTTAGGGTTTGGGGTTTTTTGTGGGGTTTTTTGTTGTTGTTTTTGTTGGGCTTTTTGTCTTGTTTTCTTTGGTTGGTTTTTTGTTTTTTTGGTTTTTGCCTGACAGTCTTGTTGACTTAGTCAAGAGTCTAATAATCATGAAAGGTTATTTCCTGGAGTAGTCAGTTATAAAGATCCAACAGTTAATATAAAAGGAGATTCCTGTGACAGGCATTGTTCTGGCTCCAAATGAAATCCCTTTGCAAACTGTTATGCTCAGTAGAGTTATAGAGGTATAGTAAAGGTAAACTTGCCCCTGCCTTTTTAAACTGGATAATGATCCTCTTAGTGAGAAAGCTGTGCTAGGAACCAGCCTATCCTTCCATTGTCATGTTGGTGCTGCTTTTCTGGTAACCATAAAACCACACAAATCATTCAGACAGACATGGTTGAACAAGTACAAGTATGGTCTGAGAATGATTGGCAGGGGGCTTGCAATTTTTGGAAAGCTGCTGTACTCTGAAACCTGCATTCAGAATGATGTTTCCATTTAGAGACTGAAATAGCATTCACTACAAGTGCCACAGACACAGGTTTGCACTGGGTGATGTATACTGCTAAGCTCCTTTTTTTTTTCCATGTTAGCTTGTTACCCATAAGAAAATATGATATATAATAATAGAGCTCTATCCAGATATGTCCTACTGTCATGACTGAGCAATTAATAACATGATTGATAGCTACTAGCCTTTTTCTCAATATAACTGAAAATTGAGATTCCCTTTGTAGTTACATCATGGCTTTACAGATTTTTGGACATAACTGAAAGAGTTAATGGAAGATGTATTGAACAAAGCACTAACACAATTACTCCTACAAAGTTAATAATACTAAACTACTACACAACACTGATTTCAGTTCAGAAGAAAACTAAGATGCCACATACACTGCTCCAAAAGGAAAGCCTGCAGTGTTATTCAAAATTAGATCACAAAAGCAGTGTAATTAGGTTTGGTTATCTACTTTGGATTACCACTAAACTTTTTCAACTAATTTATTTGTTCTTTCTTCCCTCAATCTATCCCCGAATTTAAACATGTTTGAACAGATAAACTGGCAATATAATTTACTGTATAGAGTTTGAACAGGCATGATGGATTCTCCTCCATCCCTGGGCATTTCAAAACTGCAGTATTTCTGATTACTCCCTTAAATTTTCCTACAAAATATTTCCTAATTCAGCTGTAGCATAAAATGCTGTTCTGTTGTTATGATACAAAAAGGCTTAAGTAAGATCATCACGAAAGACACCAACTGATGTTGAAATCTGTTAATCTCTCTGCCCATATCATTTTAGCAGAACAGAGTTAGGGTTTTAATAACTGAAGTCAAATTTTGGAATCAATTGTCTAGTCTTCTGCAATTCACCTTCCATGTTTTCTATGTTAGTCTCCGTTTTAACGCTCTTGGTACTCTTCTCTTTTTTTTCCCCAGTTTTCTCTATTTTGCATCACATACACTTGCAAAAGAATAAACCCCAAAACAGTCAGTGAAATCAAGTCTCTCCCTTCTATTTTTTTTTGTACTAAGACCTCAAAACCCTACTAAAGTGAAATGCTGCACTGCAGCAATTTTTTTTATTGTTCAAATTTAAAACTACTTCCCTGAAATACTACTGGATAAAGCTACCTAAGGGAATAGTCTGATTCAAACAAAACTAAGCTTAAATATGAAGCATGGTCTTCCAGAATTTTTTACTAGTAGCCACTGCACATAAAATGTGTTCACTTTAGAGGCCTGTAAAAATGCATATGTACAAATGGCCAAATGGCTTTGGCCTGAGGTATAGTACTGTAATTCCAGAGTTGTTCACTATGCTCTTGTGAGACCAGTGCTATGGTCCTGTGAGATCTGGTAGTGAAAAGGGTTGTGTGAAGGACTGGAAACACTCTCAAGGATCTTCTGACTTTCAGAAATTATCATCTTCTAAGTTCCCTAGGGGTAACACCCACATCCTTAGAAATTGTCACACCATTCTACAGATTGGAATACATGCAACTGAGCACTCAGACCTATGCTTCCAGGCACTCTTTTTCACTACATTATGAGAGACTTAATCTACAATTTTGTTCAGTGGTTGACTCTGTTCAACAGCAACAATCATACCTAGACCCCCTGGAATTTTTTATTTCTGCTTTACAAATTTCAGTGTCATCATCAAGTCCATCTCTTGCAGTACTTCTTAGGTGTTCTCAAGCTTGCGAAGACTGGTGGAAGCTGACAAGATCATCACTTTATTCGCATGACACATTTATCATTATGTATAATCCGTAAGAGGCCAGGCTGTTTAACTCCTTTGCCAACACAGCTACACTTGAGGATCAATACGTGAGCTTTCTTGATGACACTTGGCCAGCTCCTAGCACTGACAGTTGTTCTCCTTAAGTGATCCAGGGCCCAAAGGAAGAGTCTGACTCAAGGTCCAAGTTCACACTACTGCCAGCCACATGCTATATTTCTTTATTAATTTTAGACGCTAATTAAATTCTGATGAAAAACAACTCAAGTATGGTGCACATCAACTGTACACAATTCTCTCAGGGTTCTGATATCTAATTCCCTATCAAATTCTCAACTGTAACAAAAATATAACAAGAAAAGTTCCTGAAGAATAGAACTGCTTTTAGATAGTATGCTTTTAGATCTTTTCAGCTATTACCACAATATTGATTCAAAGGCAAAACACAGTACTGAAACTGCCCCAAACTGCCAGCAGCCTTATTGATTTAATTGAGGAATTTCTGTGGTCACTAGATAAATCACAGGTGTTCACACTTTATTTCTTCATGTCCATTTTGGCTCTTCCGGCTGCAATATGCAGTCACTACATCATAGAAACGACACGACTGGTGAATATCTTGGAGAACAAAATTTTTTTACACAATGTTGCGTAAGATATATAAAAATAGAAAACCATATCTGGCTCTTAAAATGCATATAGAGAATTTCAGTAGGCAATCCTGTTAATGGAACCACAATGTCTTATATGAAAGAAGTAATGTTATTTTATGGCTGAGGTGAACTGTGTTATGTGTTGTTGCAAAAAGGTAATATTTATTCTTTAAAAAATACTAAGAAAAAAACTCCCAAACCAGTGCTGACATTCTGCCTTTGATAAATGGCTGCCTGAAATACATGAAGTTTCTTGGCTTTAAAAGATGGAGCTGGGATTGTTTCTAATTTAAGACATGAGCAGTATTAAAATTTCAGCTACATGCGACTGGTATGACCTCTCTGTTCCAAAGTGGTTTTGAAATATCATTTACCTAGTACGGAGAGTTCTTATTTAATCCACTGGTCATCACAGAGCTGGTAGTTAGGCCATAAAATGAACCTTTCTTAGGTGTAAGTGAAAATTTTAAATTAGTTGCCATACTTTTCTTCTACTTGCAATGGGAAACACTACCAATACTAAAACAGCATTTGGCATGTTCAGAAGACAGACATGCTTTTTATCTGAGGAGTGAACACTAAATTCTAGCTCCAGTGCTGAGCAAGCTTATTGCTTGCACAAGCAGTGTGTAGCAAGCTTATAGCTTATTTTCTTATTTCTCTATGTATCTAAGAGAATCCAAATCTGTATTCTTGTTCTATGAGCTATACCAGCTCTAATCAGTTACTGCTAGGAAAGGAAGGCATCTTACACATGTAAGACTAGATTTCATCATCATATTTCCATGTAAATTTTGTCATTATTTAATAGTTGGGTCATAGACACGAACAAGAAAATTTCCTTTACACTCCAGGAAAAGGCCCTTTCTGCTGCCCCATAGCTTGGGACAGTTCAAACATAAATTCAGAAGAATGTTTTTCTCAGGGCTTCTGAAAAGAAAGGATTCCAAAGCCAGTTGTCCTCTGTCCTTTTGTTCTTGGCCCAGTATTTCCTTTTGTCCTTCATCTATGCTCACTTTTTGAAGGTAAAATCCTTCCATATACAATTCAGAAAATAAGTGCAACGAGGGAATCACTGTGGTGAATTCAGAGCCTATCCTTTACTGAAGACATTTTTGAGTCATCCATCATTTTTCCCTCTTCCCATTTCAGACTCTGAGCTCTTTCTCTCCTATTTTTCCCTTTTATTTGCATGATTTAGTAGTACAAGTTTGCCCTGACTGTCATTAATCTCCTGAAAGGTAATTTTCTTCATATTCTCCCTGCAATTTCAGTTTCTAAACTAGGTTCAACAGCAGTTTGTGCTGCTTCTTCCAAAAGCTGAATGGTGAATCTTTTCCTCTTTTTTTTTTTTTTTTTTTTTTTTTTTTTTTTTTTTTTTTTTTGGTGCTCTGTGGAACTCTCTGGGAAATGCAATACCATGTTCCTTGTGTATGAACAAGACTATCAGGACCGAATACATAATTCACCACTGTCTACCGAAATACCACTCACATGCAGGACTTCAGGCAGCATGATGTTATGTACGAGTCCACTGCTCATCTGAGACAAAGGACTCATTACTATTGCCTGTAGATCATTCTCAAACATCTTTCACTTGTTGTGCATCTCATATTTTATTTTTTCCTCGTGTTTACTGTCATGGGGTTTGGAAGGATTTTTTGCAACTAGACTTTCCCCAGCTAACTGAATGATCACTTTAGCCTCTCATTAGGTTAGTTCCAAGTCAGATGTTGGCTGAGAAGATCAGGTAATGAAAAAGCTATGGCAAATGGAAGCTCCAAACACACAATAATATGCAGTCTCTCAAATGAGATTTTTCATGATCTATTGTCTTTAATGTTTTTACTAGAAGTTTTCTGTTCCTATTCTGACAGTTCTTCTACAACAGCAGTTATCCTCTTTTCAAATGTCATTGTTACTTACTGTAAAGGAAAAGGATTTCTATGGCAGCTTGTAGCAATTACCTTTTCAATAGACTTGATAAAAATTTCATTAATTGCTCTTCTTTGGAACAAATGATTGTTACTCCACTAGTAGGTTGTGTAAATGCAACAGGAGAATGTCTTATAAATGAAATGAAAAAAACAAGCATATGACAGGGGGGCAGTGTGAGCGAAAGAGTGGGAAAGGGAGATAGATGCATGCAGGTAATGCGTTAGCATCTGTTTGTGCTATTTAAATATCACCAAAAATTCAAGTCAGAAAATTCTCAGTTTTTAATTAAGTGATCTAATGACACTTGGATTAGCATGTCAAATATCGCTCTTTTAACTTTTGAGAGGCATTGAAAAAAGATTACTTGGAAAAAAACCCCAACAAACAGACTAAAGTGTGGAATGCAACCAGAGTTACAACAGTCCAAATAGTGAGAGATGTTTAGGATCATTTAGGATGGGGCTGGAAAAGTAGTTGTAATGAATCTTTCTAAATGCCAGATAAGGTGGAATGGGAGACAACAGTTTATAGCAATGAAAGGGTGAAGATCATTATAAAACAGAGGGAAATTCAGGTAAGATTTGAAGAAAAATTTATGACCCTGGATATCAGTTTGCTAAGGGACTGTTGTGCTGTATTTTTGGCAGTTGGCACAATCCTTGTATTATGGTATTTCCCTACAGAGCTTATTGGAGACATGCAGAGAAAGAGGGTATTAGTATTGCCTTCTATTCATCATTTCTAGGAACATTTTTTCTCTAGAAAGCTCTTAGAGGTTATATAATCTTTTTATATAATCCTTTTCAGGACAGATGATGTTCCTTGGTTGGAATATAAGAAAAACTTAAAAGGAGGGAAGATGACACATCTATCTGCCAAGATGGACAGGCTAACAAAATTCATTACAGAAATCAGATTCAGTTCAAGGATGTGGCAGAAATATAGCCCCTGCACTGTTGCTGGTGATACATGTATGGAGTGTATACAGAAAACCTGTAGTTTTGAAAGTACTTGAATTCTCTTGAAATTACTGGTGGCAAAATGTATAGGTGGACAAGGTTTAACTTCCAAGCTATTAAAAAAAGCCCTTTAACATGACACTGCATTTTTAATCGATTGTGATATCTACTCACAGAGGAATGGAGGTGAATGAAAAAGGTGAATGAAATCTGGTTTACCTAGTGAAACAGTTGTTTATGTCCTGAACTCCACAAGTGAACAGCAGAAGCCACCAAGTGACTTTAGACCCATCTACAGTGGTGCCACCAGCAGTGCCCACAGTGATATGGCTAGGACAGGAGGCAGAAACAGCTGGTGCCACAAAATGGCTCTTGTATTGGAGCTCTTTGCCCTTGAGAGCTGGTGGTAGTCATGCTCCATGAAGCAGAAGTGCACTTCAAAGTCTTATTACTATAATTTAACCTTAAATAATGTAGGGCCTGTCTCAGTTGTATGAGGTCAACTGATATTGATGGGAAAGGAGTAGATGACTATGACAGAAGTAATCTGAAGAAGAAGGGCACAAAGTCTTGTCCATTAATAACCCATGACTCTGCCATCCTGCCTGCCTCAATGACTGTACATGGACAGCAGGGACAGAACTTCCAGCATCCCTCAGTACAACTGAAGGCAGAACTAATCAACAGTACTGTAATGTTTTCTGACCTTCACACAATTAATGATACAGAGAGAAGAGGTGAGCCTCCTGTCTGAGCCCAGATAACTACTTTACTAATACTATCTAATGGATCTGATTTTCTTGGAAGTTCTTTTGGCTTAAGAAACAGCAAAGCATACAGAGAACATGCAGGTATTTCAGAAGACAGTCCCTGAGTATGTTAAGCTAGACCAGTAATTTCCCAAGGACTGTGCTGGTAATGTACACAGCCTGTTAAGGATGCCTCAGTAATGGAGCATCTCCCAATAGCTGCACTTCTTGGACTTGTAAAAATGGAAACTGCTGAGGCAGCTGCCATTCCAGGAATGATGACACCAGAGAAAAATGGATTTGGGTGCCCTGCATAATAGGAAAAACCCACATTTGACCTCCTGCCATTTTCTTATCTGTACTATTTTACAGTACTGTAAATATATGTATATACAATGTATATATGAAATGCAACTAGCAGGTCTATTCCTGGGCATTACCACAGTCTTAGTATATTCCAACTTAAATTACAAATAGAGTGAGTAAAATAAATAAAAAAGTGGTTGTTTAAAATCTGAACTGTTCTGATTTTCAAAAATAAACATGAGAAATAAAAACAATCTGATTAATTCAATTTTTTTTTTCTCATTGCATTCTAGCTCTTTTGTATCCCATTTTGTATATTTTGTTTTCATTCTCCAAATCCTTTGGCACTGTGATAAAACAAACTAGTATCCTTCCAGACACAGATCCAACACAGATCCAAGGTAAGAAGCTCACCCTTTAATTTTGAACAACTGAAAAGGACAAATAACCAAGTCAACACATCCATTCATCAGTCACAATCTAACATACTCTTTACACAGGGAAAATAGCAGACTCTGCAAATGCAAAAAGTCACATGGCTTTGGTAATTCACTGGGATATTTTTCTCTCTCAAGCCGTTGTAAGAAGAAGCCAGATTTGCAGTGAAATCATTACTTTTGTACTATTAGTAGCAAGTGCAAGTAAGAGTGTTTATTTGGCAGTGGGAAAACTGGAATGGCCATGATGCTTCAGACTGCAGTGGACCAGTAGTCAAAGCAGGCCCTGGAGTAAAGCAAGAGTTTATTTCTATAGTCATGGAAGCTTGATAGTTTTGCCAGACCCACAGCTCGGGAGATGTATTTATAGCTCACATAAAGCTGCCCTGAGAGAGGTAATTGATACTGTCTCTTTTTCCACTGTTCCTGAAGTATGCTATGAGTGCCTGCAAATGCCTCATCAATTGCTTTAAGAAATTTTGGTGGTCCCCATAGCTGAGCCTGCACAAATTCACAATGCAGGAAACTCTCATGTATCTCTTCTAGTCTCTTTGAAGTTGTCTGTGAAGGCCGAAAGTGCAGGGAAGGTCAGAAACATAAGAAAAAGCTGTATTAATATTTTGTCAGGGAGGAAAGATAAGAAATGAGGGAGAGATTATTGCAGAACTTGAAACAGACGTTGAATAGCTGATAAAATCATGTCATTAATATTGAGATCTGAGATATGGACCTGCTGTGCTCTGTAACATCTTTTAACACAAAGCTAAAATTTTTGGCATTTATGGGTAGCTCTGGAAACATCATCAAAGAAAGGTCATTTATCATATATGTGATGTGAGTTTTTTGACAGAACACATTTTAGCCCTGAAGAAGAAAGACCACCACATCAGGATCCATGGCTTATAGTTAGAAAATCAATGTTGCAGGCAGCGTGATATAACCCCATCAGAGAGGGACCGATTGAAGAGAGATGGGAAGAAGACCCATGGCTTCTCGATGTCTGGGGGTGTTGCATTAAGATCCAGATCTCCTGACACTAGGTACTAACAAGGAACTTAGATGCAGGAAATAAGGCCAGACACTTTATGTGGATTGGTAAGCTTCAAACTGGGCATGTAAGTTTCCTCAGCTTGTAAACAAGTACCAAGGAACAACTGTTGTGGAAACTTGACAGTTGTCTCCAACCTAAGCTCTGCTGTGATCCTGACAGAAAACAGATTTGCAAACATTTCCTGCTGTTGCATACTGTGTGAATTTCACTTCATGAGAAAAAAAGCTAAAAGTGATTAAAGGGGACTAATCTGCTCAGTATGCACCCTTGATGAAACACATTGCACGACTCCAGGGAATTTTCATTCTCAGAATGAAATTAGAGTTGTGAATTTCCAAGACTTTCAAAGATATTTTATATGTTGTAAGTATTCCCAAAATGATTAGATTTAAGTCTCAAAACTCCCATGAAGCATAAAAGACATTTCTCTCAATTCTCCCTACAGGGCACCTAAAAATAACATATTTTTTGTAGTTGTCTAATATTTCTTCTATTAGAGCATTACTTCAAAAAAAGTGGATTTGAGGTGTGGAGTATTACACTCAGTACAGCTGTGGTTCTGGTATCATAGCAATGATCATGAGTAACACTCTAGGCTTTTGATATTCATTTTCCATTTTTCCATGTCACTACCGCAGGATACAGAAAACACAAATCATTTCTTGACATGAATGATGCATTAGTGTGCTATTAACTAATTTGAGGTATAGCAATCTCATGGGTAGACAAAAGAGCTCTATATTTTGAACTGAATTATCATGGGTAGACTTTTGGGTCAGAGTAAATAAGTTTACATCTGAATCCATTAAAATGATTACGAGAAGAAGAGAACAATTAATATTTGTCTCTGAAGCGGAGTACTACTCAGACTATTTCATCCCCAAAGCAAGGTCCTGCTAACCAAAATTCTCAAAACAAATACATGCTTAGTGCTTATGTCAGTTTTCTACTAGGCTATGGTTATGCTTCCAGGCAGGTTAGTGGAAAAATTCCACAATTTGCAACTTGTACACTAAATCAGTGTGTAAACAATGCTTTTCTTCTCTTTCATTCAGAAGAGCTGGATTTGTGAATTAAAACCACATTCTACAAAGCCCTCCACGTGACCAGAGGGAGAATTTTGCCTTTTGAATTTGAAAATAGAGGTAAAGATTTTTCTGCTCTAATTAGAGCTCCAAGGAGAAAGAAGAGGCATGTTCCTGATTTAATTGAGGAAGTCAGTGAAGGTTTTTTCACTAAGATGGAATTTATTCCAACAAAATAAAATTACTAATACTTTAAGTTTTGCAGAAAATTCTGAAATCTCAATGAGTGATTCCAACCTCCACTCTCTTTGGAGGATTGGGATCTGGTCCTGGGACACGCATTTATGGACAGCTCCACATCTCTAAAGCATAAGCTGATTCTTTTCAGGATGGGACACTACCTTTTAAGACATTATAATCCTAAAAAAGAAAACCACAGACAACATGTTCTAAACTGTCTTGGTGACATACTTTGTATCATAGAATCATAGAATGGTTTGGGTTGGAAGGGATCTTAAAGATCCTACAGTTCCAACACATCTGCAAATGGCAGGGACACCCTTCATGAGACAGGTTGCTCAGATCTCCATCCATCATGACTTTAGACATTTCCAAGGATGAGGCAAACACAACTTCATGGGTTAACCTGTTCAAGTGCCTCAAAAACCTCAGGGTAAAGAATTTCTTTTCACTATCTAATCTAACCTAAACCTACTTGTTTTCAGTTTAAGGCCATCGTCCCTTGTCTTAGCTCTAAATGCCCGTGCAAAAAGACCCTGTCCAGCTCTCTTGCAGGTCACTTCAAGTGTTGGAAAGCTGGAACAAGGTCTCCCTGTAACCTTCTCTTCTGCATACTGAACAAGCCTGTGAACTTGCTGAAGAAGCACTCAGCTCCATCATCAACCACTGATAAAATGTTAAACAGGATTGGTCCCAGTATTGAACCCTGGGCTACATCACTACTGACTTGTCTCCAGCCAGATTTGTGCAGGTGATTGCAACCTTCTGGGTCTGCCCATTCAGACAGGTTTCAGTTTGCCTCACTGTGCAATTATCTAATCTGTATTGTATCAGTTGTTCTGTAGGATGTTATGGGAGACTGTCAAAAACCTTACAAAAGTCAAGTTAGACCACATGACCTCTTTGAAATTCTGAGTTTTCAGATCAAAAACAAAAGTCACGCTCTCAAAAATTATTGTAAAGAAGTGAACAAAGAGGGGAATGAAAAATGTATGGAAGATCCAGGATTTGTCTTCAGCTATGATTGTAAACAAGACAGCTCACTGTTTGCCTCACTGATAGTGGCAAGACCATGTATTTCTGCATTTGGCAGTATCTTTTCTAGAACGAGACCCAAAAGTATTTTCTTCCAAAGAAAATCATCATTCTTGATTAAATGTAGAACATGCAAGGAAAGGACCACAATCTGCATGCTGGGTGGTTGTCTTTGGTGGGACCAGATGCGTTTTGAGGATTTCCACCTCCTTGGAATATATGTATTATGCAGACCCCTACAGGGCCTGTATCCAATCATCACAGCTGTTGGACCTGTGTATGTGTTCACACCCTTAGTGGCAGACACTTGAGGCCACAATATATTCAAAGTTACTGCAGTAAAAGCAGCAACAACGCTTCAGCTGGTCCAGAATTAAAGTCTTTTTAGTCTTTTAAAGTTTACAAGTTCAGTTTTAGTTTACAAGTTTAGTTTACAAGTTAAAGAACATTTTTGTGTTATTGTGCCTTTGCTGCAGGTTCAGTGTGTGCACCAGAGACAACTGAAATGGCTTATCTGGTACATAACTGTAACCACAGTGTGATGCTGAGTCCAAAGATGTCTAGGAAGTTTTGATGCCTTTTGTAAATTTATGTCATGTCAAAATACTAGATTTGGTTACAGGTAACAGCTTTGTGCATGAATCACCAAGACAAAACTGGGAGGAGTGGCTGATGTATGAGATGGTTTTATGGTCACTCAAAGGTACCTGGATGTGCTGGAGAACTAGTCTCAGACAAATCTTGTGGAGTTCAACAAGAAGAAATGCAGAGCTCTACATTTGGGCAAGAATAATGCAGGGCACCAGTATGTGCTGGAGGCTGACTGGCTGCAACAGCTCAGCAGAGAAGGATCTTTGAGTCCTGGCAGACAACAAGCTGACTGTGAGACAGTAAGATCTCGCAGCAAAGGTGGCCAATAGACTCCTGGGCAACACTATGACAAGCACTGTCAGCATGTGTGTGAGGGGGTGATCTCTCTAAACACAACACCTGTGAGGTCGCACGTGGAGTACTGGGTCTCTTTCTGGGTTCCCCAGTACAAGAATGGGATAGACTTACTGGACTTAATCCAGCAAAGGGCCACAACTATGATGAGGGCTTTGGAGCATCTCTCACATTAGGACAGGTGGGAGAGCAGTTCAGACTGTTCAGTCTGGAGGACAGAATGCCCAGAATGACCTTTGTCATGTGTATAAATTGCTAATGGGTGGGAATGAGTACAGAGCCAGACTCTTACCAGTGGTGCCCAGAAACAAGACATGAGACGATAGTCAAAAATTTAAAAACTCATGAGATTTAATCTGAACACAGAGAAACTGCTTTAGCTGACCCTGTGGGTTGATTTGACAAAGCCTGAGTTTTTTTTGTGGGGGGGAGGGCCACAGAAGTAGCTTCTGTGAGAAGCTGCTAGAAGCTTCCACCATGTCCAAGAGAGCCAATCTCTGATGGCTCTGAACATGGACATGCTGCTGGCCTGATTAGAGAGGGCAGTAATCCCTCTGTGATGACATATTTAAGAAGAAAATCAAAACAGTGCAAGCAGTTTTTTTTTCTGGGGTAGTGATGAGCTGTAGCCACTGCCATCTCGATGGGTCCTGCAGTGAGCCTTGCCTGCCTGGCTGCCCCTAACCAGCTGTGCCATGGGCAGAAGGACAGGGCCAGCAGTGGTTTTCCCTTCCTGGTGCTCTGCATGAAGAGAGACATTAAATAGCACCAGCGCCATGGTGGCCACCACTGGCTATGCAATGGCAGTGGGGTCACCTGGCCAGCAGTGGAAACATGATGAGCAATTCCCCAACACTGAACCTAGACAAGATCAACCTCTTGGTACTGTGGGATCCTGCAGGAATTGGTAGAACTTGTTGACAATGGTACCTAGAAGCAGCAGTTTTTCTTCTAGTCAGAGAAGAAGAGGAAGAGAGAACATGTGGGAGAAAACAGCATGGCGACACCAAGGTCAGGGGAAAAGAAAGAGGGGAAGGAGGTGATCCAAGAATCAGAGCTGTGATGAGGACTGCGGTGAAACAAACTGTCCCCTGGTAATGCATGAAGTCCATGGGGGATGCAGAGATCCACTTGCAGCCCATGTGGAAAGGGCTCACGCTGGAGCTGGGGGATGGTGGAGGGGGCTGTGTGAGGAGTGGAGACCTGAATAAAGAGAGAGGGCCCCTGCTTACAGAGATTGAGAGAGAGAGGGCCCTTGCTTCCAAACTAGAGCAGTCTATCCTTAGAGGACTGCACCCTGTGAACAAACGACCCATTGCACAGCAGTTTTGGGAAGACTGTTTGTGGGAGGGAACCCCCTGGCAAGGCAGAGAAAAGATTCCTCTCCCTGAGCAAACAGAAAATCTTAAGTGATGAACTGACCAAAACCCCTATGCCATCTTCCTGCACTGTTGGGAAGGAGGGAGGGGCTGGCAGGGAAAAAGGTGTTTTAAAAGCTTATTTTACTGCTCATTATCCTCCTCTGACTGTTAATGATAAATTCATCTTATACCTTTAAATTTGAACCTGGTTTGCCCTTGGAGTATTTTTCTCCCAGTCGTTATCTCAACTCATGAGCCCTTCTTTAATTTTTTTTCCCTCTCCTCTGCCTAACTATAATAGAAGAGGGTGAGTGAAAGACTTTCGTGGCTGTCTGGTATTTTGCCAGTATCAAACCATGACACCCTGCATGGGCTTTGGATAAGATTATTTCAAGAGATCCCTTCCAACCTCAATCATTCTGTATGACTCTGTGTAAAAGAATAAAAATTACTAGTATGCTTCATAATCATTCACAGGTTTACTTACTCAATTCAAATGTGTATTTCTGATGCATGGAAGATTAACATACCTATTTTAAAAGAGACAATATCTTATCAACACCCTGAGGACGGATACAGGTGAATAGAGAAAACCATCACATACAGACGTTTGTGGTTCATTTGCAAAGCCCTACAAATTCTATCAAAGTAGCTTCTGTTTTTATCTATATTGTTTCCTTTCCCTTGCCTAAAATCCTAATATACAAGTGTAGAAAAAATATGCCCTTACTTTCTATGGAAATTGGATATGCCAAGGTCAGAATCAGAGCATCTCATTCTCACCATGAGATGCTCTGATTCTGACCTTGGCATATCCAATTATACAGTCATTTCTGCATTTGGCTGTAATCTGCAATCTGTAAAATCCAAGATTGTGTTAGTAGTTACAAATGCAGTTTACTCATACTGGAACATTATACATTAAGTAAGCACAATATTTTTAACAGGATGATTCTTGCTTCCCCTGCACATGCTAGACAGGGATAGATTTAATAAATAATTCATTTAATGATTATTCTAATAGTCTAACTTATTTCTGAAGACATGGGCCCAACTTCACTCACAAATAAAAGCTTGTTCAAAAAAAGAAATGTCTTAGTCTTATCTTGGCAGTTTTTCCTGGGTATCCTCTCCTCTCCTCTCCTCTCCTTTACACACCAACATTTTTTTAACCTCCCTTCATTCCTTTGGATACAACCCCTGACTATTTTGTGTCATTATTTCTCACTCCGGCAGCTTTCCATTCTGGATCTTGCAGCTCTTGATATTCTCCTTTTCAATTCTAACATTGGGTTCCTCCCACCCTAAATTACAGATATGCTCAAAAGCCCTTGGCAGCTTCCTTTAAGAACTCTCCTTCATAGACTCATTTTGGAATGTGCTGCTGTGAAACTAGTGATATCTTTAACTATGAACTCTGGGGAAATTGAAAGTTTGTATTTAATATCCTATTCTTGAATGCACTTTCATAACATGATGAAAATTCTGCTTTCATTTTCTGATCACAACATGCTCTCCTTTGCCTTAGGCAAATGTCTGATGCATTTTCATTAACATCTAACCAATCAACAAACATCTGGACATGAATATGTTGTCAAAACAGATGTTTTGTGGAGACAAAAAGGGACAGTATAGTGACCAATGTGTCTTGATTCACTGCAAGAAGCTGAAAAAAAATAGTCACAATCCTTACATCCTCAGCAAGGACGTAAAGAATAAAGAGGAGTTTGCTTGGCTTTCCCTTATTTGAAAAAAGTTATTTCTAAGGGAAGGCTATTTGACATTCAGTTCTGTCTCTTTGCCTTGGGCTTTCTCCACCAAATCTTTCTAAAGTTTTCCCTGTGGGTGACCTGTTAGCAAATTGTAGCATTCAGGGCAGGGTTCCAGCCAACACCTTGCTTGCTTTTCCCAGAAGATGGAAGCTTTGCTTTTTCTTCCATTTCCCCTTCCTGGCCACATAGTCTCCCAAGCACTTGCTTGGTTCAAAGGAGTCTTCAGTTTTGGGGAAGTACAAGTGGACTCACAGAAGGATTCAGTGAATGCTAGAGTTCATGCAAGGTACCTTATGGAAGTTTGCTGAGACCAAAAAGTGCAGGTCAGGAATGTCCTCTTTGTGTGACAGTAGGCTATGAGATCAGCTCTCCCTTGCTTGTGAAATGGCATCATGAGACTACTTATAGCAGTTAACTCTGTAACTCAGAATATGCAGTTGCAGCTTTGGGCTTGCAATTTGCAACTGCTTAACCCACTTCTGAAAACAGGGAGGGAAAGATACAAGAATCTATAGATTTGCAAATTAGCTCACAGCTCTATACATGACATTATATATATTATTAGCTAACAGCTCTGTATAATGACTAAGATAATAGTGCTAATCCTTCCAAATCCTTTCTCATTCTCGTAATATAAAGAAATAATTTAATCTAAAGGTAGGAAATCTGTATTTCTCAGGATAGAGTTCCATCAAGTTTCTTCTTTCCTTTAGAAAGGAATTTAACCCACAATGATAATCCCATAAGCTAACAGTACATTTTCAGTCGTACCTGTGACCATACTTGATATGATTAATGGCAGAATGATAAGTTTGAGCATTCTCATCAGCAGTTCCCCGGGAAATGCAAAGTAGAACTTATCCAAGTTAGACAGTTTGCCATATTCCCGTACCAGCATGCCAATTCCAATACCTAAAAGGGACATAAAAAATGTTACACAAATTAGATGTAATATATACATGTGAGACAAAGAGAAAAAAATAGCAGAAGACAAAAAGACCAAGCAATAAATGTATTTTCACAGCTATGACAGAACTTCTAAAGCAAATCAGATAAGAGATATTTTCTTTTCTGATAATAAGCAAAGTAATAAACTGTAACAAGCTTCAGGATGTTCTTTTAGGTATGTCTTTGGAAAAATCTGATTAGGTGCTCTGATTATCAGTCCAGTCCAGTACTGACTTTTTACCCACCTTCGCTAGTTCTAGAAGACCCATAGCTGGCATTAAAAAAATCTATAGACTATATAAACACTACCAAACACTAAAGAGAGATGGTGACATAAATACTTCAGATGATTTCTATTGGAGAAAATAAGCCTACCCAGCAGCAATACTTCCAGTAATTGCTACTCTACATAATTAAGAAAGAGCATGCCTGTAATCACTGAATTAATTTAATAACTTTCAGGAAATAGATCAACAAAAATACACTCTGCTCATTTCACACTCATTTCACAACACAAATGGCCTACAAATACCCAACTATTAATTCAACCAGTGAACCAGTGATTGTACCATGGCGCAAGACACCCTTATACATCCTCTTATTTTTGGATTACATTATCAGATAGTTCTCACTTCTGAGACAAATCAAGGATAGGAGTTTTACCAAAAGAAAAAAATCACAGGCCAAAAGACAAAATTCTTCAGTTTGACAGGCAATACCTTTATTTTCTATTCCAACATGATTTTTGAATTTAAATGACTGTAATAGAAAATATGTTCATCAGCGTCTAAAAAGCACTAGAACTGTTGTTTCACATAGGAGCTTTGTAATGGTTCAGTCCTGCATGAACTGAACATCAAGAGATCCAGTTTCTCAATGAAAGAACAAGTCAGAACACTTCAGCACCAAAATTAATCTAAATGAAAATTAAGGCAGGTTAAAAACCAAGTCTTTCCTGTTAATAGAGATGGAAAATGAACCAGGTAACCTTCCAAGAAAATGAGCTGCTCTAGTCAACTATTAAGATTTCTGATCAAGGTGTAATCTCTGCCAGTGAATATAGACAGCTTAAATTCCTTGGAGCAATCTTGAATCTTAACAGCCTTGAAGATATTATGCAAATGACCTTGATTAATGAATGATAAGACACAATGATCTCTATTGCTAAACTAGGGACTGAATTAGATGGGTTGAAAATATTTACTCTGCACTTTTAGATAAGCCCAAGCAAGATAAAATTCCATTTGTAAAATGGTTACATGAATTGAAGTTAGTTGCTAAGGCTTTGATCCTGAAAGCACTAGAGTAAACAGCTGAATCTAACCATACAGGTAATTATACAGGTAATCTCCATGTCTTCAGATGATTCGTGCAACTTAGGGTAGCAAGACTAAACTGCATGTTTATGGCAAGTTGTGTAATGCCACTTTACTTTCAGCAGGTATGACCAGGACTAACCATCTGCTTGTCATTCTACATGGTGACTATCATATTTGACCAGATGGAATTCTGATCACTGTATATTCAGCAGGATTGCTAGCAGGTATAAAAATTCACCCTTGTTTTCATTCTTGAGGGTTCTGTTTTCTCCTTCTTTAGATTTCACTACAAAAAGTTCCCACATGGTCTCAAAATTATAGCAGGGTTTCCTTAAGATTTTCTATCCATATACTTATACCTGTTCTCTTAGGGGTGTTTTTTTTTGTGTTTTTTTTTTTTTTTTTTTTTTTTTTTTTTTTTTTTTTTTGTTAAGGATATTATTTATCTAATGACAGTGGCTGAGAATAGGGTTCCAACAACCACTTGAAACTATATTATTGCTCTCAATTCCTTATTCATGTAATTTCTTTACCAGACAGAGCACTTATATTTGTATTAACTTGTGTAGCATGCCAAACTACAGTAAAATGCATCTATCTTTTAACTGCACTTAGCATCTAGCATATGCTGCTTGAATATATCATAGGAATACAAAAATTTTTATTTTGTAACAGTAACAAGATTAGAAATTTAGCAGAATAAACTTGCTTTTATACTGGAAATAGACATATATAAGAACATTTGATCCTCAACTCAATAAGCAAGTTCAACCTGGAAATTTCTTCTGGGAATTATAACACACAAAAAGAGGTGTGCTCCAGAACATATTTCACATGGTAACCACTGCTTTTAACATCACATTGATTACAGCAGCCCTAAGCAGAGACAAAGTCTTATAAAAATCTCAATTTCTCTAGATGAGTGCTACTGATAATTCCATTATTTCTGAAATAAATATGGACAATTACTTTTAACAACCTTAAAAATCAGCATAGTCTGCAAAGCTGCTTCTATATATTAGGATTCCTCTTTCTACTTTTTTTTTTCTTCTTCTTTTTTTTTATGGAATAATTTTCTTCTACTTTTAAAGAGCAAAACATCAAAACTTCACTTTTTCTACTTGCCGTCTTCATCTTTCCTGTTTAAACCACTCCACCTTTCTTCTTGTCCATGATAAATTGGTTTTATTTCTTTTCCATCTCTTCTCTTTGCTTTTTCTTGTCCACGTAGCCAAGTTAGGTTATGATTAGGTTGTGGTTAGGTTATGATTTTTAGCACAAGACCAATCCCTTACTTACAGCTCAGTGATACATACTGATTAAGCTCCAGATTTCTGCAATATTGGGCAGATGTGAAGAACAATGGTGGAATAAACTGTACAATGCCATATCTTTAATTTAATTTTTTAGGGAAAATATATGCTTATAACTGTGCATAGTACGGCATATGCTGTATAGTATGGTGTCTACATTTCCTCTCCCAGCAGTCACCAAGACAGCAAGTGAAAGGTGCAGTCTGGGTCCCTGGGATTGAGATGCACAATGAAGGCCACAGGACAATTCTCCTGTCTGAACCCATGTGAAACAACACATGCCCTAACTCCTTGTTACTATTCTCCCAGGTAGCACATAAGGCTTTTTATAAGCTTGGTAACAGACAGAAAATCCTTCAAAGAAAGGCTGTAAATACAGATGAAGTGGAGTGAGGATGAGAAGAACAAGATAAGAAAAACACAGCAGAAGGAAATCACTGAATATAAGCACACCAAGTGAAACCCATTGGCACTCATATTTCAGGGAATCCCAGCTTAAAAAACTAGAGGGAATATATGTTTCCTCTCTATAGGATGAGCCATTTTTCAATGTGTTACCCAGAAAAAGGGGAGCAGAGAGTGCTGCAAGGGGTTAGCTAGCACCTGCTACTGGCTCCACTGTATGTAGCACTAGATCCATCACATCTACCAAGCCTGAGGCTTTACAGGACCTAGAAGATGATGGCTGTGGGTATTAAGGTGGCAGAATCAGTCTGGCCTGTGTATGTATGTTCAATGAGTCCACCACAGAAATTAGGCAAAATGTGTCTTGGGAGTCTATTATGTTAAGGTGTCTGTCTATCTGCAAAATGACTTCTGTGACATCTGGGTATCCAGTGAAGGGTAATTTATTGCCATCTGATCTTCATCTAGAGTTTGCTATTCTATTTTTGCATATTGCTATTCCTTCTGAAATGTTGTCTAAAGAAAAAGGTAAATTCTTTGTATGGGAACAATTATAGGGCTACCGCATTTTTCTTCAAGTACCTTGCTGCAGTTTCATGACACAGATTTGGAAATGAGTAAAAAAAACCCCTCCCCACACTCTGTTCCAAAAATTCCCATAAACTCCAGGCTCAGTTATACTAGCATACATGGTATGTGTCATAGATTGTCCTACAGCTACTGGAAACCTGTAAAAATGTGCTAGCCATTTAGCACCCCCCTAAGCAACCCATTGTGGAGACCATTTACGATTTTTCAGAAAGTGATACCTAAACCCTCAGGTCCTTTTTGTATAATCTGTGAGGTCAACAGAAGACAGATTTTGAATTTGAAAACTCAGAAACCCTGAGTATCTGAATCTGTTCAGGACATGCAGTATGACATTACTGTATTATTTGCTTTACATCATTACCATTGTGGGTTAGTTGCTCTTCAGAACCTGATTACATCCCTGGTAAGAAGATGGCATGATAGCATGCCCCTTTGCTTTCTTTACCTTCATAGGTAGAACAACTCAAAATTTAGAAACAGATAACTGAAGTCCACACATAGACATGCCTGCTTTTATTTCTCACCGAAAGAGAATATAAAACAGAAAAAACCTGTTATGTAACATGTAGGACTCCCTCATGTTATTTACATTCATGGATGAGAACAACGGTTTGGGAGGCACTGTTTTACTTGACAGGGAGTTCCCCATCAGTGTGCATGACACTGAAGAAACAGCATATCACCTTCAACTCCCACTGACTTTATTATGTGAATGATCCTTAGGAATGAACCATAAAGACAATGAGAAAAGGAATCCAGCATATATTTTTGTATAACTAATAATCTATTTTGTAAAATGATCTGTTCTGTAGTACATGTATCACTCTGAAAAAAATTATTTTTCCTGTTCTCTTAAAATTTCATAATATGGAAACTAATCTTCACTGAAGCAGAGTTAGTGACCCTGTCTGATGCTGATAAGCAGTGTGGGAATTACAGGAATTTTGCTTTGACACAGCACTGAAAGAAGAAAAAAAAAGTCACATTCTTCAAACTGGTATTTAATTGTACTGTAGCAATATCTATTGCGCTATTAACAAAGTGATTAAGCTGGTCATAATTTCACATTATATACTGCACACATGTGGCAGACTAATTCTATCATTTTGGTGGGTCTTAACTGGACTAACTTCACAATAGATGATTCATGGAACTGAAAAGGCTAGCAAAAAAAGTTCACCGACTTGATTTCAAACACAATACAAAATATTCTATATAAACACGTCAAATTGCAGCACAGGCAGGAAAGATTTTTGCAGCATGATACATTTGCAGTCCCTTAGTAGTATTTTATAAATAAATTGTCTGATCTCTCCATAGAGTTTCTGTTATCACTGGCTTTCTCTTAGTGCAAAGAAATACAGTGCCAACTATAGAACACTAAAAGAGAGGGTGTGGAAGAATATATTACTAATGCTTATAAATGTATTATTTCAGCTTTTTTTGCATTATTTTCAATACTTTCTAATGTTACACATTTTACTGTTTTACACTCTACTTGACAATGTACCTTCCAATAAACATACTGACGTTGATCAAAAAAAAAAAAAAGATTCTTAAAAACTGCAGGCAATCACTAAGGTATAGAGTTTCAGGGGTGTAATTACATAGTAACTAATATCAATTCTCTGGTTGCTTGTGTTAGCCAAACTACTAGCTTGCTTACAAAGACATATGAAGAAAAGTTTTCTCAGAAATCTTCCAGAAGAAAGTTCCCATATCACCTCTTGGTTTACTGAGGAACATTTAGTAGCAATGTTTAAGAGAATATGTGCTTGTTCTCTGTCATGGTGAGACCCCTGATACTCTCTGATTATCCTGTTGAGGGTGCAGTGACTGTAAATTCCTTCACACAAAGTAACACATTGTCATCTGACTGCAGTGTGAGGGAAGTTCAGGTAGACAGTTGATTCCAGTGATGGACCTTCAGGAATGAAGGCAAGATGGAGTGCTAGCCAGAGGGGAAAAATCAGTTTCTCCAGTGTGGGTGTAATCCCTTTACTCACAGTAGGTTTGAAGGCTACTGCAAACAGCAAACCCACATAACTCCTGCTACTTTCTGTGCTGTGGGAGCCTGGAACAGGGCTAATAACATGGGGCAGCCTGTAGCAGTCACCACTAACACAAGGCTGCCTCTCTGCTATGCAGCCCTGCACAAGGCACACCTTGCACACCTCAGTCAAACCAAGGGCAGTTAGTTCACTCAGCCAGGAAATGGTGGCTGTTTTCCTGTGACTTTGTGACCACAGTTCTGCTCAATGTGAACTAGTACTCCCTCCAAACATGCAGAGGGGTAACCAATTTGATTATATAACAATGTCTCCTATTGGACTTTGGCTTTCCTCTCCTTTATCCAGATAGTAGATAAATCCCACCTGTACATATCTTCCAAATATTTCCCATGTGCAGATCCAATATCTTTCAGAGAAAGCCAAGAAAAAATATACAGCTGAAGGAAGAAGAAAAACCTTACCATTGTTCTTCATCTAGCCAGAGCTCTTAATTTAGAATCTACCACTCTAAAATTAAACTAAGTTTTACCAGAGATAATTTTTTTTCTTTCACAGTTTTTCAACAAACTTTTTGACTTACTATGTTTGTGAAGTACTGTGCTTACAACCTTAATATAAAAAATTTATTTATTTATTTATTTAATAAACAAGGTTGTGTCATAAATTAAACAATCTGGGGAAAATGACAATTCTTTCCCAGCAGCTATGCAACCTACATTTCTTCATGAATTTGGATGTGTCCTAGTGAAAGCACCCGTTCCATTGGGAAATTCTGTGTAAAACTCATTAAGGTTCAGAAAAAGCAAATTCAGTGTTGAACGCACACAAAGGAGAACTACAGGGTAATTAAAAAGAATGAAGAGCATATCGTTTGAAAGGAGATGAAAGAGCTTAGTCCACCAGGGATGAGTGACATAGAAATACAGAAAACGGTTGAATACTAGCGATGGAGCAATATTTTCATTACTGGATGCACAGTGAAACTGAATACATTTATAGTGAAAATCGTAAGGCTTTAAACAATCAGATTGAAGAATACAGGTTCCTAGAAGGATATACAGCATCAAATAGCCTATCCAGCTTTAAGGTGGAGCATGATATGTAACAGAATTCTATCTGTGATGGTGCAACCCGAAGCAGCCGAGGCTAAAATAACCCAGGGGGTATCCTTCTATCTCATATTCCTGTGTTTTACAGTAAAACTGAAAAGTAAGCTGACAACAGTAACTTGTCTTACTTCTTTTGCAGACTGTCCTTATGAGCCCTTTTAAATATCACTTCTAAAATTTCTAAAATATCACTTCTCCTTCATCTCATTGATCTATGACGTGTGAGTCTTCTTTAATTATGCAGTCATCCAGACATGTACAGGTCATACTGCTTCCATAATGTCTCCAAATGCACTACATTTTATAAAGCAGTGCTTTTGTTTAGACCCCTTTTCTCAGTTGTTTCAGAAATTCATGTCCCCTAGTTGTAGCTTCTAATGTTTTGCTTATATGGCCTAACATACTACAGCACAATGCCACACACAAAACTAAAAATTTCACACATTTCCTTGTAAAAGCCCACTGATCTTCTGGTCTCTTTCCACAATGTTTGCTTGCTATCTCAAAGCTGTATAAGCACCTTTGTACATGGATAGCCCAAGAGATACTAGCTTAGTAGAGCACATCAGGAAAAATGCATCTTCATTTAAGATCCCTAAAACACACAAGAAACTAAATGGTTGGCAGTGGTATAAGAAAGGTGAAAGGCTAGTAACTGGAAATATCTGCCAGATTCTGACCCTTGTTATTGCTTCTTTGATGAGAGAAATGGACAGTAAGCAGGACATTCTGTTCTAGCTCAGCTCCCCTTGCTGGAAGAGCAATGGAATGATTGTGACTGAGATAAGGAACTGGAAAGGCAATTTAGTGGACACTAAAGATAGACAGATAGTAACATGCAGAAACATTGTTATTCTGAAACTAATGAAGACATCAAAGCATTGAGAAATCAGATATGACCCAGAAAATTAGCTCAGATTAAGCAATGCCCGGTTGTTTTCCATTCCAAAAGCATGAAAAGACTGTGAAATTTGAAACACTAACTCAAATACAGCCCTGATCTTCAGATGTGATACAGATGTGTTCTCACTGCACAAAATAATGTTATGGGACTATAAGTACAAATGCCTTGCACAAATCCTATGGGGCATTTGTGGAAAAAAAAGATTTCCGAACAGTGCAACTGTTGTTTGTGAGTAGTCTCAACCTGGACATTATCTTTTTTGATATGGTATATAAGATGAAAGTGTCTTTATGCTTTGTTTCTAAAATGAAATAGTAATAAAAAAAAGCAATTACATTGTCGTATCTTCCCTCAAATAATATTGTGAAACTGGACAGAGTAAATATTTTGCTGAGATTAGTATTGGTGTTTTTGCTTCAAATGTAAAAATAATACTGGTAGACTTTGGTAGTTTGGGGACTTTGCAGAGTGTAAATTGACATTACACTCACCCTTTCCAAAGATTTAAAAATTCAGATTTAGTGATAGTTTCACTTCACTCACATGAAGTGAAACCCAGAGACTGTGGCAAAACAAATAATAAAATAAGAAAACTTCATATGCCAGAAATAAAAGATGGATTTTCTTCACTTCAAAACAGTTCAAGACCAAAAGAGGCATCATGTGTAACTTCCAACCACCTTTGAAGTCTTCCATTGGCTGATTTCCTGGCTTAGAGCATTTTTGATCCTCAGTGGTATGTGAAACTCTCAGATGAAATTATTTGTCATTCTGCATTTTACTTTCCATTGTTAAAATTAAATTCAGACATTTTCTCAGAATCTGCTGTTTCATACATTTCTGAAGAGATCCCATCCGGTATTAAACTGTTGGCAAGCGTTACAGAGAAACACAGATATAAGAATCATCACGGTCTAGAGAGGCATAAAAAGTCACAAGTATCATGTATGCTGTTCTGAGGAACAGCAAGAAGAAAACAGTCTTCTTTTCAATTTCCATGCTATTACAGTTGATTCAAAATATCTGGTCTTCATTTTTTATAAATTGTAAATTAATGAAATGCTATGCTTCAGAATTCAAGAAAGGAATTGAATGCTTGGCTTACAACTATACTTGTCAAAAACAAAGCAATAATTCTTTTCTTTTATTATATTTCCCTGAACTTCTTTCCTGATGGTTTTGCTAGTGTATTTCAAGAGACTATAAATCTGCTTCATTGTTTGGAACCTTACCACTGTATTTTGTAAGCAAGAAATGGTACTGAAGACAGCCTAAAGTAAGCTAATGGGCTATTTTTTGATAAAGGTACGAGGAGGGAGAAATGGAAAATAGTGAAACCTTACTTCATATCAAGAATAGGCTTTTGCTATTTAAATTGCATTTGACAGTGACAGAAGCAACTTAGTGTCATAAAGACTTTATAGGTCTTTATGGGTTTAGAGGCTGCAGTCTGTAATTGCAAAAGAAACTGAGGAGTATGGAGAGCTCCCTGGATTCAGGCAGCCTTCTGCATAGGGAAAGGCCACCAACAGAGTGATAGGTTACTGATTGTTCTGTTGCTGTCTTCACCCCATGAGACATTCATTCTTGTAAGAAGGCACTGGTGGGCTTCCAGGAATGGGGAACTACTGTTGTTAAAACCAGCTGTCAAGTCCCCCCCTGTCTGATAACAGAGGGAGCCATAGCCTTTCAATTAGCATGTGTGAATACACCTCACTTGTCTAGAAACAAAGAAATATTCTTATAGTTACTTATAATATTACTACTTAATATTATAATATAAAATAATAACTTCCATTAACATTATAGAGAATAAAGGCATATAAACTGCTAGGGGGATATCATAGAACACAAAACAGAAGATTCAGTGGCTACTGGAGTTAACAAATCCTGGCTAATCAGTACAGTCACAACACTCAAAGTGTCTACAGTGCTGGTGTTACAACAGGAACTATGCATACTTTAATCTCACTCTGAAATCCAGGGAGGAGATCTGATGCCTGCCTGAATCTTTCAACAAAGGAATGCACAAGCAAAACATCGATCCTGCGGAGACTGAATAAATTCACTTCAGAGGTGGAAATGTCAGGTATTTAGGCATGCTCCAGGCTCAATACCTGAACCCCGCCCTCTCTGTTACTCCATCCCTGCCTTGCATCATCGCCGGCTGCAGGTAGAGTTATTCCGCGATCTCCCGCCGGCCGCTCCCGGCTCTCCCTGAGCCACCTCGGACAGCTCCCGCAGCCCCTGCACCGCCCACCACGGCTCCTGGGATGGCACCAAGATTCCTTTCTCGTGGTGTATGAGATGAACAGCGTAAGGACCTTGTACATTTGTGGAGGACGATGGAGGAAGGTAATGACAGAGCACAAAAGTGTTTATCGCTGCCTCACGCTGAGACTGCACAGGCACACCCCGACGAACAAGGGGATGAAGAAAGAACACCTGCCATTCAGAGTCCGCCTTGCCATTTGCTTCCTCTGTCTTTATCAGTCTCAGTATTGCATTTCTCACACTTCTGCACGAATACCTGAACCATTTCAGTGTCGCACACATGTGCTGTTGAGAAAAGCCCAATCCCAAGTTACAGACAGGCTCAGAGTTATCTGAAGTTCTGAGACTGTTGAAGAAGCGACAGACACTCCATTCAGCAATAAAAATAAAAAGATTTTTTTTTAAAAAAAAGCTGATAGATTTCAAAATTACCAGTATAAAAAAATTTCTTTGTGTATAATTTTCTGACTCTGTAAAACGATCTTGGCTCTAGTATAGCATGCTACTTACTGCAACTCAGTGCCTTGGACCATATGTACGCAAATCACCTACACTTTCATTCCCATGATAAGAAAAAAAGCTGTTTTGCTGAAGAACTGCACAGTATTACAGGCTATCAGGCTAAGACACACAGACTAATGAGCAAATATTTACACATAATGAGCCTTTTACTTTCATGACTGGTTTGTCTGCATTGCAGAAATGACCTTTTGGAAATAAAGTGATGACAAGAAATACTTTAAGAGAAACCCGTGAAGTGTGACTTCAACTCTCCGCATGCAATTGCCCTTTGGACACCTGTTTCAGGGTGAGTAATTTTCAGGGATATTTCTGGTTTCTTTTGCTTGATTGTATCATCTGGAAACAATGTAACTTTCTATATAAAGGGCTGAAGAAGCACTTGAAGCCTGTTCACTTTTAAACTGCTTTCCTTAGCTCAGTGTCTCTGGGCTCAGTAAGGCCAGCAGAATAAAAAGATGCAAGATACACCTCCTTCTGCAGGTATTTGTGTGAGGCTGATGCTCTCCTGGTTACATCTCTCTCCACATCAGCTTGGTGGCCTAAAGTTGACTTTCTTCTAAGACAAAGAAAATGACCACTTCAGCCTCAAATTTCGTTTTATTTGAATATACATTCAGGTGTTTTCACCCAAAAGACACTACACTCAAGATGTTTTGTGTACAGATTTTAACACACACTGCTAAGAAAGAAATTCTGGTATTTTTGAAAATGGAAAGGACAGGAAAAAGAGTGAATGCTTAAGATTTCGCATAAAATAATTACTCTTGAAGGAAGAAATGTTCAGAATTCTGAGGGATTTCTGTCTGTTTCTGTCTCTTTTCAGAGACACACACACAAATAATGAGGAAAACTTTTCAGCTCAGTAAGGGTAAGCATTAAAAGATAAGCATATTTCAATTGGATGCTGAACATGGTTCTGATAATGATAAGCAAAAATCATGATTCCACATGATAGCGTAGGAATATCAGGTACTCTGCAAGACAGCTGGACAGCTTTCACAGCATATTTTCACAGCTTGATTATTTCCATACGTTTCTGAAAAGCCTATTTTCTTCTTTCAAAATGATGTGCCACTCTTGTGCTCATAAATGTTAAATTGTTCTTCCAAACTAAGTAGATTAACAAACCTCAGACCAGTTTCCCAGGGTATATTAAAAAAGAATGAATATGTAAATTTAATTATGAAAGGTTTGTGGACTCTAGGTATATTACAAACTTTCCTCAGGCTGTAGTAAAACAATAATCTATAATTTAATGCCATCTTTACAAGCGTTTCACTGTCCTTCTTACTTCACCTTTGAGAAATACTGGAAATGCTACAGATACACAGTTCCTTGCAAAAGGTAATTTGGTCCAAGGCTCACAGAATTACTATGAAGACTCTCTTTGACAGTACTGTAGAGCTCCCCTGAGTTAGGGACTCTTAATTACAGTTTAGCAAGCAGAGAGCTGGAAGGACACAGCAGGTGTTGGGAGCCTGTTCTCTCACTGGGAATTCCTATTGGGCATTAGGGGAATTGGGGTCAATTGTCCCCACAGCTCCAGCATAGTCATACTTTGTGGCTCTCAGAGAAATTTAATTTCAGAATGTTGCACATGTAGAAACACATCACACTCTTCAATTCTAACTACAGTCACTGAAGATAATGAGAGGGGAATATTTCTTAAGCACTTCTGTAAATTGGAAGTAAGTATATCAACTCCTGGTAGAGTACTTGACAGCAGTACGCAAAAAAGCAACTGTACACACGCAAACACGGACACATAATAACACTCCTCCAGTTGTACAGTCAGATTTTCAAAGCAAGGCCCCTAGCACACGGTATGAAAACTCACAAAAATCTTTCCCTTTTGAACAGGGTGAGAAAAACACAGAAATCTTTCAAATACTGAATGCATTGAGGAAAACACACATGTATATGTAAGCACAGTTCTGATCACAGTTTATAAATAACTGGGTAGAATTCCAAAATAATAATTCTCTTCTGAACAAATCTCCACCAAAATAGGCATGGTCCAGCCAAAGTTCAAATTAGCAGAAAAGTCATCTGAAGGAGACCCGAACAGCAGCTTAAGGAAGTATTTACAGCACCACTTCTCCACAAGACAATATGAACAAGGCTCTCCAAATAACCAGGAGAAAATGAAATAAGGTGTGCAGTTAAGGCCAAAATTATGCCCTACGGAAAAGCCTCTTCATCTAAGTAAATTGCATTTTCTTTCCCCTCTGCCCACTTAACCTTAGTAAGATGGCGTTCAACTCTTTTCCCCTTCAGAAACTTGTTGACGTACAGGGGAGATACCCTGCTATATTTACAATGATGGCCCTGAAAATCTATCTGAAAGCCGGGTGGCACAGCCAGACGTTTCACCTCTGAAAACCCCTCCGAGAGCTGGGCGGCATTGCCAAACTCTTCCAGTTGCACCACTCGCTTGGGCCATGGGAAGCTCCACAAAGCCACCGCTTTTTTTCTCCGGCTCTACAGCCTCCTTCGGCGGGGCTGCCGCCGGCAGACCAGCGGCAGGCAGGGGCCGCGTCCCCCGCAGGGGCTGCAGAGGCCAGCCGAGGCGCAGCGCGCAGTGGAAACCCGCAGTACGGAGAGCTCACAGTCCCCGGCGCCCGTGCGCCCTCTCCACACGGCGGTCTCACCCCGCCGATCACCGACCTTTGCCACACGGCCCGGCGGGACGCGCACCGGGGCCGGGCCGGCCGCGAGGGCCCCGGGACCCGCTGCCGACCCGGCCGCCCGGGGCTCCGAGCGCCGCGTCCCGCCGCGCCCAGCCCCGCTCTCGCCCGGCCCCCGCGGCACCGCGACACTGCGGGACTGCTCTCCGCGACCGCGGCGATGCCGGGGAAGAAAGGCCGGCCGCCCTCGCCCGCCTTTCGGGTGGGTGGTTAGCGCGGCCCCGCGCCGCCCCGCCCGGCCCTGCGGCCGCGCATCACCCCCGGCCCCGACGCACCGCCCTGGCACCCGGCAAGGCCGGACCGTGCCGGCAAGGCCGGGCGGGGGGCGGAGGCGCCGCGCTCCCTGCCTGCCACCGCGCTCACCCGCCAGTACGGCAGCCACCGTGCTCAGCAGCAGCCAGTTCTTCCTCACGGCGCTGGGGCACAAGAATCCCTTCTTGATCGCCTTCGCCATGGCGGGGATCGGCGGGGCTGGGGCGGTGCGCGCCGCGTGGAGCCGAGCCTTGTCGGGCCGATGCGGGCCGGACCGAGCCGCCTGCGTGCGCTCCGCGGGGCTGCGCGCTCACCGCGGGGAGGCGGAGACGTTGCGCTTCACCTGGCAACCGGAGAGCCCGGCCCCCGGCCGGCCCGCCTGCCGGCCGGCACACCCAGCTCCAGCGCCAGAATACTGCAGGCGGCAGGTACACACGTGTCTTTTGGGATTTCTCCCCAGGACTTGACCCTGATGGGCTTAAGTACCAAAATAGCGAAGAAGGGTTTATTTCTTGTGCAATTCACTGGCAATGGTCTCCTTCTCCCTCCCCACCGTAAGCTTGATTAAAGTATACATATAATATTTGGACCCAGTTCCCTGTGGGGCTGTGGTTTTCAATATATCTATAAACGTGTTGATTTTGATTGTCAAACCTGTAGCTCAATGGTAAATGCAGAAAACAGGCAAGCCCAACCAAAATCTGCCATTGTCTTGCTGTATGACACAGAGAGAGCAGAGTGAAAGTTTATCTTATTTAATTGCACTTGGTGTCATCCATTTCAAAGCACACTCTAGTGAGGTTTACCTGATTTCTGTCTATAACGGCTGGGTAACTAAGGCCTCTAGGAGACCAGCAAAAACTG
Organism: Chamaea fasciata; assembly: GCF_029207755.1. Classification (NCBI taxonomy): domain Eukaryota; kingdom Metazoa; phylum Chordata; class Aves; order Passeriformes; family Sylviidae; genus Chamaea; species Chamaea fasciata. The sequence goes on from NW_027094089.1 coordinate 12,689,140, forward strand.
CAATTGAAACCTTGTCACTTTTGCACTTCACATGAATCAGGCTGTTCCGTGTGACCGCTTGGAGAAAGAGACAAGTATGTACCTTGCTGAGTCAGGTAAGAGCACTGAAATCCACCTGGATGAGAAGCAAGAGCTGTCATCAATCTCAAGTGTTAAAACCTTGGCCTAGCTGCATAAAATCATATAGAGACTTCTAAAATTGTCCGTATTTTTCAGATGTGTAGAACAACTGCAGTAATTTGTTTGCATCTGTCATCAGGAGAATTTAATTTAAAAAATAAGAGGAAACCTAGTGGTGGAAAGGAAGCAGATGAGTAGTTATCATATTAGTTCAATTAAGTCGTAAAATGTTTCAGACCACTTAAAAGCCAGGCTGCCATACTACCACATTACAAACTACAGCAAAGCAAAACAGAAATAATTAAGGTGAAAAAATGGTAAGAAACACCATGACTATGCCTAGACTTTGGTATGGAAATGTCACAAAGTGTCAGTAGCACTAAAGAGATACAGAAAGAAAAAGGCACACTGGGTTTCAAGGTGGGCAAGATCAGGCATACCTTGTGCAGAAGAGCTCTGACTTTGGATCTCATTGCCATAGGGTGTAATTTTTTTTTTTTTATTTCCTCTAATATATACTTGGAATCCCAGGGTTTGCTTTCAGTAAGTCAAATGTCGGATCTGCCCTAGGAGGTGGTGAATTGGTGCCTCTCTAGACAGTAGAAACAAAATGATTTGCAAGGCATCTTCAGAATTTAGGCCTTCCATTAATTTTCTCCCTACTGACCTTCTCATCTACCCCTTCGTACAACTTACTCTGCTTCTCTTTTGAGCTGTTTCGGTGAGCTAGGGGAAATTATTCCAATTCAGTTCCTGAAGACTAGCTAACATAAGATTAGGGGAAAAAAAAAAAAAAAGAAAAAAGAAAAAAGAAAAAAGAAAAAAGAAAAAAAAATTTGGTAACACAATATCCATAGAAAATTAAAGAAGAGTTTGAAAAATTTTTAAGCTGTTGAAATAGGGATGTTTTAAACATCCTGATGAGCAAGCTGTTTTAATTTTCACTTTCCTATTATAGAATGATGGACATTGGCTTTGATCCTGGATGTGGAGTCAAGTTGGCAGTTTCTGTAAAGGGAACTATAAATTAAAAAATGCAACATCACAAAAAAAGTATAATAAAGTGGAAAAGAAATGTAGCACAAGCCCATGGATCACTCTGAAATGTTAAAATTTTTCTAAAAATTAATTCATCTATAAAAAAGACTAAATGACACAATGCTTTGCAAGACTACCTGTTTGTACACCTAGTAAGTGCAGCTACTGAGCAAACATAAATTTAAATTCTATTTAAAACATTTTTGTCATTGTCTGATTTTGAGACATCTTGGAATCATTATGAAATTAATAGAATGCATTTGTGAAAAACTGTCAATACACTTAGTCTGTAAAGATGATAATAATACATTTTGTAGCTATATTTGATCACGGTTACAAAGTTGTCAGAGTAGATCATGGTTAAGATGATATGCATGAAAAAATGCTTTAATTTTTTGCATTTAGTTTTTTTTAATGTTAATGAAACCTATGGAGGAATCAGTCTTGTAAAGTGAACACTGTAATGGGAAACAATGGCATACATTGACCATGTTTGGGTTGTTGTTGTTCCTGAAGGCTAAAATAATTCAGATTACTTTGCTGTAGAATTAGGAGTGTATATAAATGCATAAATACATAAATAACCCTTCTATTGACAAATTATTACCACACGGTGACCTGATACTTATACAGCTGTGTCTCAACAATAACTTTCAATCTGTAGAACTGTCTTAACTACATTTTAAGTTAATTACTTAAGACCAGGCTAGGAATATTTTCAACAGTTTGAGGCATATGATTGTTTCAGTGCTGGGAGTTGCAGAACAGTCCTACTAGAGCATGTACAGTACAGTGCAGTACAGAGTGTAGCAAGTGGAAGCTTGCGCTTTCATACATCTTTAAAAAGATCTTCAGTGATTCTAGTTAAGACAAGAAAAAAAATCACTTCAGTTTTACTTATTTAGACCTTCAAGTTTTTCTGCTTAGGTTAACTTATTAATATAATTTGTGTAAGTTTTGGTGACAGTTGATTTGTTCCATAGAAAACTAATGAAGTGCCTTTTTCTCATAGTTTATGATGAGCATAGAAAAGAAACTGCATCAACAGGCAATTAATGAAACTTTTAGAATTGTATTTTTTAAAATGCTTTGATAAAACAGAAGTATTTTAAAAATATTTTTTTAATTTGTGCTAATAAACGACATAAAATACAGATAGAATAACTGAAGGTTTTAATTTTTTTTTAATAACGAAAAGCCATGGGTACATACAAAATTTGAAAATACAAAGTGATCAGTTCCTAATATCTTTTTGCTTAATAAGAAAATTATCCAATAAAAATTGTATCATTTCTAAGTTCAGTGAAGTACCAAAGCATGTGGAAGAAAATGCACAAAGCTGTGCCTTATGTCTGTAAATACTTTAGTTACCAAGCACCCAAAATCGCAGAAATTTTCCTTATAGACTGGAACATGTGCCTCCTGACATCTGACCTCAAAGTTTAACTTCCATATATGCTATATAATATAGCATATGTGATAAGAAAAAATATATGATAAGAAAAAAATTCCTCCACTGAGCTTTATTTGACAGATGCTCTTATTGTCCTCAAGGGCAGAGCTGATGGGGTGCTGATTTACATCTGAGGCCATACTTGTTTAATAGCAGTAATGCCTTTTCTTTCAAAAATGCTGTTTAATCCAGTGTAGGTTTAAACTACCAGAATCTTTATTGGTATATTTAATTATTCCAACCCTTTCTTATAATTTTAAAGTCGTATATATTTCTATTTCAGTAGCTGATTCTGAATGCACAGAGGAATCCATCTTAACTACTGAGAACTTCCAGAATATTAACAATAGGATCTTCTGTCCTCACAGGTTTTTCAACTCTTACCAAAGATACCCTAAACCTTATCAAATTAGTCATTCCTCATGCTTTCTTCAACTGAGCTTTTTTAGAATTGTTAAATTATGCATTAAAACACATTAATAGTAGATAAAAAGGTCTGGATTTGGTCTAATATTAACAAAGAGAGGACATTGGAGGGTTTTGTTTGTTTGGGTTTTGGTTTTTTGTTTGCTTCTTTTGGGAAGGTATCACTGGGTTGGAGTTTTGTCAGTTGGGGTTTTGTTTTAGTTTTTTCCCTTAATTTAATGAAATCCTGTGCCAGATCAATGGGATTGATTTTCATCTTTGTTGGAGTCAATGGGACCACAACTGGGAGGAAGACAACAGCTGCAGATGGGATTTTTGTTTGCTAGCTTATAGCTGTCTAATACTGAAATTTTTTTTCCTACCAAAACCCAGTTTTGCTCCATCTCAACTAAATGTTATTTTATCAGCCATTTTTCACTGCTGGTATCAAAACTCATCTGTGTCAAACTAACACAAAAGAATAATTATGAAAACATGATAATGATTTACCTGTTATGCTTTTAAAACCTTGGATGTGGAGCCCTACATTCTAGATCACTTCTGGAGTTTTTTTCTAAATTGTGTTCCTGGCCCCAGTAAAACTACTACGTATATTGTCACTTACTTTAATGAAATTTGGAAGATGTTGTGTCCATGTCTTACTTGGAGGAATTTCTATCAGTGAGAAAGCATTTGATTATTTTTTCTTGTTTCAAGTAGTGTAAATATTTCATACTATGCTTGTACGTTTTCTTGGCTGCAGAGATTTTAAGTTGTAAGAAGGTGGCCAAGCAGAGTGGGAAGGTGGCATGAAATGTGTTTCACAGATTGAGATTTAACTGGTAGTTATGTACCATTCACAGAAGGCTGAAGGAAAGACAAGCTCTGAAAATCATCACAGGCAGATACATTTTACAAAGTCCAAAATTTTTCATTTGCCTACAAAGTATGATGGCGTATCTGTGAAGTGATCATGAACCAGCAACTGTGTAAATCCATGTGTATACTTGTGGTAATGATTTTAAAAACGGTTCTTCCTTTTCTTAATGATTCAGCCACTTAGGAGTCTATAAAAAAAGCTAGAACAACATGCCTGCAAATAGTTTTCCTTCCTAATTACACAAAATGGATAAGTATGAGCAACAAGGACAAGTATGAAGAACACATATTTCTCTCAACACCCTTCTTTAGCCTCATGTGCGAAGGAGTTCTGGTAGTAATAAAAAAATGAATTAAATTTGCACAAACACTAAAAATGTCTGAGTTTCTGCAAGCATTTAAAAATCTCTGTCAGAAAGTATCAGTATAGCAGGGATGAGGTTTGTGTTAAAGGATGATGTCTTTATGTGCTAAATTGTATTCGGTAACCAACTTTTAAATCTTTGTAGAGAAGATAAATACATCTACTATCTGGAGTGGAGGCTTACCATTTCACTTTTCATTTCTGTAATAGCTTCCCACCTGCTGACTCAGAAATGAGCACTGCTTAAGGCAAGTGTGGGGCCACAGAGTAGCAAAACCCCCCAAAGCAGAGCCAGAGAAACGGCGGCGGCGGGACAGGGCCGGCCCAGCTCCAGCAGGGCAGGGGAAGGTGGGCTCAGAATTCCGGGATGGAAGGTGATGGCAGATTTCACAGGACCGGACCTGGTGGTGACAGTGAACTCCTCCCGCAGCAAGCAGTCGCCTGGCCATCCTCTCTCCAATGCCGAGAGCAAGAGAGAGAAGCTGCCCCCAGCCCTGTCCTTTACCTGCCCCCAAAACTCTCGGTATCTCCCCATCTGCGAGAAACTGCTCAGAGACCCAAAGAAGGCAGGTGCTACAACTCCTCTCCTTTGGCCCCTTTGTTCTGCCTGAGTACCTACAAGTACCCAGTAGTTAGTTGCCTAGCAACTTAGGGAAAACTTCTATAAGTAAAACAGAAACAAATCTAACCCTCAACAACTACACAAAGTGTGTATGTATTAATACAAGGTGATTAAACAAAGCAAAGCAAAATTATAGGATAACATTCTACTGCTGCTCCAGCAACTCTCCAGGATGCCTCATTATGTGATGTATTATATAAGTAGCTGCACTAATACATATGTAATTATAAAATTATTGATTCTAGCAGACAGTTGCTCTTTATCAGTCTTCACAAATGACATAAATGAAATTGAAGGGCAGTGTTCACCCACACTCCATTTGGAGATTTATTTTAATGAAGATGTAAGGAAGCAGAACGTCTTCTTGATAGAAGATAATGATAGCAAATGACAAAATTATTTTGGAACTCAAATCTCTTGGTAACACATTGAAATGGATGAGCAGGCGAACACTAATTTAGAAGATGTTCAGGAAGTTTGAGGTAATATGTTAACTTAGATAGCCAAAGGTCTGAAGAGTGAAGTTGAGAAAGTCATTCAGAATTATTGGCTATGCAACTCAAAAATGAATTGTAGGCACATGATCTGACCTCCTGGGACATTTCAAGAGCTTGAAAATGCTCAAAGCCCTTGGTGTCATTTTTAGGCACAACTAAACAATCATTGTATTTATTCCCATTTTGTTCTGAGGAGTTTAATCACAAGATTTGGAGCTTTAGCATGGTCTGTGTCTAAGCCTCAGCTTTTTTAGATACCTGCATACATTAGAATAAAAGCATCCAATTGTGAACTAGGATTCTACTCCAAAAGAATTTGGAAGAAAGTGGAAAAAGACAATGGTAATGCACTATAAATGGTTCAAAGAAAGAACTCATCTTTTAAAGTATTTTAAAATCTCATTGTATCTGATACTTTACCTTCTTTCCAGTACTTGAAGGGACCCTACACAAAAGATGGAGATAGACATTTTACAAGAGCATGTAGTGCCAGGACAGGGGGGAATGACTTCAAACTTCAAGAGAGTACATTTACGTTAGACATTAGTGTTCTTTACTGTGAGGGTGGGAAGACTCTGGCACAGGTTGTCTAGAGAAACAGTTTATGCCGTATCCGTTGAGGTGTTCAAGGCCAGGTTGGATGGACTTCTGAGTGACCTGGTCCACTGGAAAATTTCCCTGTCCACGGCAGAGGAATTGGAATTAGATGATCTTTAAGCTCCCTGTCAAGCAAAACCATTCTATGATTCTAAATCTAGTCTCTTCAACCATTCACCCTTATCCTTTCACCACATGCCATGTAAAAAGTCCTTCTCTACCTTTTTTGGAGATCTCTTTTAGGCACTGTAAGGCTGCTTGAGGGTCTTTCTTGAGCCTTTTCCAGGCTGGAAAACTCAGACTGTCTCAGCATGTCTTCAAAGAAGAGCTGCTCCAGGCCTCTGGTCACCCATGTGGCCACTCACTCTAACAGGTCCATGTCCTTCTTATATTGAGGACCCCAGAGCTGAATCCAGTACTGTAGACTGTGTCTCACAAGAGTGGAATAGAGGGGCAGAATTACCTCCCTCAACCTGCTGGTCACGCGTCTTGTGATGCAGCGCATGCAGGGACATGGTTGACTTTCTTTGCTGCAAGCTCACTTTGCCAGGTCATGTCAGCTTCTTATCAAACAACAGCCCTTGTCCTCACGCCTGTCTCCATCCACTCATTACTCAGCCTGTACCCATGTTTGAGATGACCCAACACAGAGGGAGGCGCTTGTATCTGACCTTGTTGAACTTCCAGAGGTTTGCACAGGCCCACCTTTCCAGCCTCTCCAGGTCCCTCTGGATGGCATCCTTGTCCTTCAGTGCATTGACCACCCATAGACTGGTGTCCTCAGCAAACTTGCTGAGGGTGCTTCTACTGTCTGTGTCACTGACGTGGATACTATATAGCACTGGTCCCCTGAGGGACACCGCTCACTGGTCTCCACTTCGACACCAAGCTGTTCTCACAACTCTCTGAGGGCTAGCATCCAGCTAATTCCTTATCCACATAGTGTTCCACCCACCAAATTTGTGTCTCTCCAGTTTAGAGACAAGGATGTTGTGTGGGACAGTGTCAAATGCTTTGCACAAGTCCAGGTAAATGATGTCAATTGTTCCTCCGTCATCCACCAATGCTATAATCCTGTCATAGAAAGCCTCCAAACTTCTCACGCCTTAGTGAGAATTTGCCCTTAGTGAAGCCATGCTGGCTGTCATCAATCACCTCCCTGCCCTCCGTTCCAGAAGGATAGGCTACATGACCTTACCAAGCACTGAGATGAGATGATGGGCCTATAGTTCCCTTGGTCTTCCTTATTTTCCTTTTTAAAAATGGGTATTATATTTCTGCTTTACCAGTCAGTGGATTCCCACAACTTCTGAAATATGACAAATAACTTTCTCCATTAATTTCCTCAGGATCTGCAGCTGTATCTCATCAGGTTTATCTCAAAATACACCTGACCCTTGGAGCTTTCATTCTGTGTATCCTCTCTCCATGCTTTGAAATGTCTTCTGAGAGACACAGAATTTCTGCAAGTGGTGAGGAAGGAAAGCTGTCAAAAGGGTATATTAACCCAGGAAGAACAGGGTGAACACCATGGGTTACCATATCTCCATAGAATTAGATGAAGTGCTGGCTGACAAATTACAACCCTCCCTGAACTGCAATGAAATGTATGCCCAATTTTTAGCTGCAAGAACAAAAGCTGGTGTTATAAAATAAGCCCATGATTTGGAGGCAATATTATTTTGAGACTTGCAGCTTGGCCTTTGGGCTTTGGTTCAAGCTGCACTGGAAGCCATAGGCCAAATTTTCATGGTTGTAGGAAAGCCTTAGATAGCCAAGCATCTTTCTCAGTGCATTAACTGCAGGAAATGCCTGCTAGGAACAAGGAAGGAAGTGCAGAGGAGCCAGGTGAATGCTCAGTTAGTGTAGTAAGTAAATCTCATACACAGCTGTTAGTATACAAGAGACAATATTTTAGTGCGAATTATGCAAGCAGTTTGAACAGTTATATGGTCAATATTTCAATATATCATGTGAGGGATGTTGTTGATAGCAGTTCATAGAAGACACGGCACTTACTGTCATTCTGAGTGTCTTCTTTTCTACCTTTTCACTAATTTAGTCCTATTTATGCTTTTCAGTTCTTCAGCTTGTGCTAGTTTAAACCCAGAAAAATGAAATCCCATGCAACTGTCCCACTTTCCCCTTGCCCCTCCTGATAATGGGGGAAACTAGAAGAGATTATAAATTGGAATCACAACTTACTGAAAAGATTGTAATAATCACAATATTAATAACAAAGAGTATACAAGAGGGAGAGAGAGAAGGGAGAGAGTTTTACCCCAAAAGGTTGTTCACCACCGAACATCCACCTGGGCAACAATCAGCACGATCTCTGAACAAGGCAAAATAGAGACCCTCACTGCATGGCACCCAGCAAAACAGAGGCAGCATGCCAGGGAGGCTCCTGTGGCTCAACCTCCTCCTCCCCAGCCCAGAAACAATGGAAAACAGGGACAAAACAAAACCTGGAAAACGACTTTTTCCAAATAAGGAGCTGTGGTGCAGAGATGCTCACTCTGGTGGGGGCAGCAGTACCAATGCAGGCTCTCTCACTCTCTGCCACCACAGCTGCAGCAGTGCTGTGGGTGCAGGGCTCTCTCTCTGCAGCAGTGGTGGCAGCAGCAGAGTGGCAGCCAGCAGCTCCAGCGTGGTGGCCCCGATGGCTACAAAAGCTGTGATGACAACTCTATCCTGGTGCCCAGTGGCAGCGCAGTCCTGGCTCTGGTCTGGCACACACCCTTCTGTGCGCCCTGGCTAAAGGTGGTGCCACTTCTGTTTATGGCCGTAGCGTTTCCCCTGTTGAGGCTACACTGCTCCAGTGGTGACTTGGAAGGTGTGGAAGTGACAGCACCCAAAGCTCCATCCATCCCCTTGTCCCTGTACCCAGGACAAAGTTCTTAGGCCTTAGGATGATCATGCTTACTTCTCACCAGGGGTGTATCTAAGGGAACACTGGTAAGGGAACAGTGCTGTAGAGGAGGTAAGCATTTCTAGTTTATTAATTGCAGTAGCCAAAGGAGAAGGCTTGAGGCTTTGCTTCAGTCTTCTCGGTAATTAGCTCCTTAGAAATCCTTTAGCTGCAGATCGGTAAACTGAATAGTTGGAAATAGAATTAAAACCATAAGAAATGGCCTTATATATATATATTTTTTTTAAGGTTTTAAAATTAGTTTTAAACACAATGTTGTCATGGAAATGCTGCTGGGCTTGAAGCAGCTGACTTTTCCAGCCTTGTGGTCACCAGCGGTAAGCAGAACTTCAACCTATGCTTCTAGCAAATTTTATAATTAAGTTTCTGCAGGGAAGTTTAAGCATAATTTCAATGTTCTGATAGAAATGGCCTGTAAGAACAAAAAAATCTTTCTAAAAATAGCCTTTGGAGAGGCCAAATCTCCTGAGAAATTGCAGTGGAAACTCTTTGTCATTCAAGAGGACATAAAGTCTCTCCACGCATCAAGACGTAACTGCAGGACAGCAAATGTGCATGGTAAGGTTTTTGACTGATGAAATATAAAAGTATTTTAATGAGTGAGCAGGTTATTTTGCCCTGTGTTAGCAAAAGGACTGCATGAAAATGACCCCACACTGCTGGTCAGTATCAGAAACCTGCAGAAGGCACCTCTTTCCTATGGCAGCAGTAGAAAGTATTCAAGAAGCAATCTGTACATAAATTCGGATAGATCAGTGCAGATGTGGGGTATACATCCCCTTATTTGTGTCCTCTTTTCACCTGCTAAAGAACAGAGAAGATCTGGGGCTAAATGTGTAGCAGAATATTGTATTTCAAGTTAGTTGATTCAATTGTATGTTCACTTCAGAATTTCCAGAGATGTTTCTAGCTCCCCAGGTTCTCTCTATCTGGACACCATACAAAGATATGAATATGGTGGTTCTCATGCAATCAAACAGCAGCAAGGAGTCAAACATGTTCTTTGTCAAAGCAGCAGGAATTCACATAAATCATGTTGTATAATCCTCACAATATCAACTGGTAGTGGGGCATTTTTCATCTAATGTGTCTGTGCTGTATTCCATATGTGTCATCTGTAGTCTAAAGAAATTCTGATTACATTTAAATTCTGCCACTTTCAGATTGTGACCACATGCTTTCATGAAAATTAAGGTACATTCTACATTAAAAATGAAAATTTAATGGCAGGGATAGAGTCTGCTGTGGCACTGATTTTCCTAGTCTCAAATTTTGTGAATGTAAAAGTCAGCAGTAGTTTACTGTGACACCACCCCAATCCAGTGAATAATGTAAGACATTTTTTTTGGTAGAGTCTGTATGTTGAAAATAACCATCTAAAAATTTCTTCCTTTGAGGTGAAAGAGTATGTGGATAATTTGGGGCTGATAATCCTTTCTACCAGCTTGTTATGTTGCCTTTACTGGAAGGTAAGAAGATACAAACAGGGAGATATTTGCCCAGTAAAATTATTTTCAGAGGTGTGTTGGTCACTCAGTTTTCAGATCTAATGGCATTACACATCTTCATGAGTTGCAGGAAACAGCAGAGAATTCAACCTGAGCACATCAAGGCAAAAAATCTCAGAACATGGGATTTCTGAGTGTATGTGCTAGGAAATACAAAATCATAGAATCAGCTAATTTGGAAAAGATCTTCGAGATCATCCAGACCAACCTATGACCGAACACCATCTTGTCAACCAGACCATGTTACTGAGTGCCACATTTCTTTCCTTAACCATCTCCAGGAACAGTGAAACCACCATGTCCCTGGGTAGCCCATTCCAATGTCTATCTCCCTTTGTGCAATGAAATGACTCCTAATGTCCAACCTAAATCTCCCTTCGAGAAGCTTAAGACTATGTCCTCTTCTAATATTCACAGCTGCCTGGGAGAAAAGTCTGACTCCCACCTGGCTACAACCTCCTTTCAGGGAGTTGTAGAGAGTGATAAAATCACCCCTAATCCGTCTCCTCTCCAGGCTAAACTATCTTAGCTTCCTCAGGCATTCCTTACAGGACTAGCATTCCAGACTCCTCACCAACTTCACTGCCCTTCTCTGGACTTATTCCACCATCCCAGTGTCCTTCCTGAATTGAAGGACCCAGAACAGAACACAGGATTTGAAGTGTGGCCTCATCAGTGCCAAGTACAGGGGAACAATCCCTGCCCTGGTCCTGCTGGCCACACTATTGCTGCTACAGGCCAGGATGCCATTGCCCTTCTTGGCCACCTGGGCAACCCTGACTCATGTTCAGTCACTGTCACAGCACCCCCAGCTCCTTTTCCTGTGCGCAGCTTTCCAGCCACTCTGCCCCAGCCTGTGGCACTGCCTGGGGTTGTTGTGACCCAAGGGCAGGACCCAGCACTGGGCCTTGTTGAACCTCACACCATTGGCCTTGGCCCTTCATCCAGCCTGTCCAGATCTCTCTGCAGAGCCTTCCTGCCCTCCAGCAGAGCAACACTCCCACCCAGCTTGGTGCCATCTGTAATAAACTAAGATTACACAACTCTGAGTAAAGGAAGTTACTAGTTGTATGTTATGAGGTTCCATAACATTAAAGGTTAAAACGTCTTTTATAAAAGCTGTAAAATCCCCATTCTGTACCCCAAATCCTGTCCCCTCCCTTCTCCCTTAGAAACCCCACTTACCTGTCTCATTGTCCTAGGCTACTGACCCCATGCTGAACGTTCAGGTTGAAAAGTTACTAATTATACCCCATTAGTGGTTACGTGCTATATTTATCCCAGTTGTGCCCATGAATTGTTACACGTTACATGTATCCCAGCCCCAGTTTTTTTCTTCCTGGAGTTGTAAGCTTTGTACCCCTTTTGAAACCCCTTAGAATGCCTTAGCAATTCTCCCAAGTTGGACTGCTGCTGCTGCCCTGCTGGCTTCCTGTCAGCCATCTTTCTGTTTCCTGCTAGCAATCTTCCTACATCCCGTCAGTCCCAGCCTGCCTATCAAGTTGCAGTTGCCACCCCTATGGAAATTATGGAGCCCCACTGCAAACTGGGACAGAACTGACCCAAACAATCCCCAGCCGAGTCGAATCTACAAAGAATTCAACCTCCCGGAGAACAGCAATGGACTGTGGACACCTTGAAGTGTTGGCTGACTGATCCTGGTATCTGGCCATGACCTCAAAGACACTCCAAAGGAAAGACATCCCTAGAATCGACAATCCCTATTGAGTTTCTGAGGCCTCCTGTGTGGTGAGTGAATTGCTGGGTTTGTAGTAGTCTCTACAGCACCGACTCAGCACCACCTTTTCTGTGGTAAAAGCCACACTCCCCAACAGCATAGGACGTTCCTTTGAGCCAACTTTTTTCTAAGAAAGGCAATTGAGGAGGAAACATTGTTTCCTGCCCGTTCTTAACACCATCCATGAACTTGCTAATGGTAGACTCAAGCTTCTAATCCATATCGCTGAATATCATTATCAGATAAAGACAGTAGAAAGGACTGGCTCCAACACTGTTTCCTAGGGTGACTGCACCGGAGTCCTTTAGCCAGCTCATCCACCGTGGCACTGTGCCGTGAGTGGGATGCGTCTCCCAAGCGGATGATGAGAGATGCAGCTTGGAGCACTTTGCTCTACAGAATGGAGGTCTTTAGATCAGCACAGGCTGGGGACAAGGAATGAGAGGGAGGTCCTCTGTGATCCAGAAGGGTTTATTCACCTCAACAGTCAGTGACCCAGAATACGTATATATATGAATACCCGCAGAATACATACATATAAGTCTGAAGCAGTTTATACACGAGGGAGGTCTCAGGGGCGGGTACCGAATTCTAACCAATAGGGAGAGGATGTGGGAGGAGAATAAGGAGGAGTTTCATACTTCAGGAACCAATGGGAAAGCATTGGGAGGAGAACAGGTCACTTGGGCCAATGGAGTGTCAAGGATTAGGGAAATCCCCGGGATGGGTTTCGACAGGGATTGGTCCAGGGAAAGACTGACTTAAAACATTTGGGAAAAAGGAGTTGGGTTAGGTGCTACTGATAGCTCACGGGGTGGAAACAACTTTCTGGATAAAACCATTACTTCAGGGAAACAGGGGGATACAGAACAGTCCATTAACAATGAAACTCAAACAAACTAGAACACTAGGGGACACCACTAGTGATGAGACTGAATATGCTTGACTGAAGGAATCAGTTAAATTCTGAGCGTATGTATAGTGAAATTACCCTAACTGGGCAGTTTGCAAGAGCACTTTTTCTAATGCAACATTTACTGAATGGAGTAAACAGTCACACTTTTCTTCTTTGCTATTTTTTCTTTTTTCTTTTAATTTCTTTTTCTTTTTTTGCTTATATTTTTCTCAGTTTGAAAAAAACCCAACCAACCAACCAAACCAACATGTAAATTATCCTGTGGAAGCCATTTCTTGGCAATGTGGTTTGCAATTTGTAGTTTGAAGTGTTTTTCCAATTACCATTATATGTAACCTAGGCTATGAGTTTGATGCTGAAAGTCTGAAGTTTTCCTGAATTCTGCAAAATATAATATGATATGATTAATATAATTAACATAATTAATATGATATAATTACATATGTGTATATTAGGCCACTTTTTTTGGTTCAAATTTATGGACAAAAAAGTCACTATAATAACAGCAAGAATAGTCCTTAAATACTTGTATTTTTCTAAAATTTAAGCATTTAATTAATGTTAATTTATTTGTTGCTATTTCCCTAAAATCACTTTGCTTGTATGATTTATTTTGCTGAATAAAAATAATCAATAAGCAGTAAAATAATTTCAGTGGTTTTGTGCAAGCATGAGAATTATCTTTTTTTGGGAGTTGTCAAGTTAAAATAAGGTGACTTCTTCTGATTGTTTGACTCCATATCATTTAACAGACTCCTTATTGCTGAGTGGGACTCTAATAATTCAGTTTCTTGGAATTGTAAGTAGTTGGAAAATAGGCACCCAAGTGGAAATAGTTCAAAATAGCTTAGGTTTTGTGCTCTCAGCAGTAAGTAGATTGATTTGTTTTTTGTCATGCTATGGTTGCTTTTGACTTGCTCATCTTTAGCACTTTGAAAACTCAGCTTCAGTATCTCCAAATGGATGCTCCACATCACACTTTGAAAATGTTAGCCCAATAATTATGTCTTGATCCATTTCTGAAAGCAGTGAGGATCATCTTTAATGCTGTATTTTTCTCCTTTCATCCACCCGTGCCTATCCATTGTGCTTTCATTTGTTGCTTTTATTTGCATCTGTGGTAGTTTTCCAGCATGCTTAGCTTTGTGCACTTGGATCTGAAGGCTAAGCATGATGTATTTGTCTGTCATACTCTCTCTTTGTGCCCAGTGGAAGTGTCCTATCATCAAGCAGTCGTTTCACCTTGCTGCATTGCAACAGAGCTTACACAAGCAGTGGTAATACTAATGCTGTTCTAAGAAGTAATTGTTGAGGCATTCATCTTTAAAAGGAGATATTTTCATCCAAAAGTCTTAGAGATAAGGTAGTCCTGCTCTTAATTATGTCAAGGACCCTTTGAAGTCTCTGACTTCAGCAAGCTGGATTGTGCTCTACTATTACTATTATTCTGATCTCCTTTTGTGCCTGAGTAAGACACTTAACTTTTCAAAGGTCTAAAAAGCCTTCAATGACCCAGTTGACCCAGTGTGAAATTCTTTATTCAGGGAGACACAAGAAAGATCTTGAATATTCATCTATATTATAAGCCATGCCTAAATTTATATAAGGTGATATTGGGTACCTTGCTTTTGGCAATGTAGGAACATTACAGAGAAATTGAATTATGGAGGAGTTTATTTTCACAGAATGGTGCTTTCTTGCTCTTTTCATTTATTTTTGATCCATGTTGTTTTGGAAGGAGAGAGAATCTAACCATGAATTATCTGTGGGTTCAGTTACAAGTGCTTGAACATGGCATCTGATTTTGGTAGAAGATCTGATGTTGTTTATACATGCTCCAGACTTGAAAAAAGAGGACTAGTGAGAGGAAATTATGTTGTGACTAATGAGTAAGTCATCCTGCTCTTGTCAGATATGTCAACTGTCAACCTTCTTACAAGACCTTGGCAATCAGGCTGACATTAACTGTGAAATCATTACTATGTCTGTAATCCGTATGTATTTCAAATGAACTCATTGCACAATCTACATACCATCCATAAGAAATACTCTTCCATATTTTCCATGTATGGGAATGTTCCCAGATTTCAGAAATAGATCTCTTTGTAGAAATACACAGTCCATACCTAAGAGAAAAAAAAAACTCCCTCTGTCTCATTCAGATTTTCCTTCCCACATTCCTCCACACAGTGAATAAACATCATGTTCAGTCTAAACTGGCTATTTTCCAGGTAAGTGCAAGTTATCCTATGCTATCCTGAACCACGTTTTTCCTTGAAACTCTGTAAGGGAAGAGTGATCCTGAAGGTGTGCCCAGAGGCCATGATCAATATGCACAGGGTAAGGTGTAGGTTGTGAGCAAGTGGGCAGTTATTGCACTTCAAACTTCCATGGAATTCTAAATGATACCCCTTAAAAAAAGGCAAATTTTATGTGTGTGTGCAATCAGCATAAGTAAATACAACGTTAGAAAAGCAGTGAAAAGGACTCTGATGTTGGTTTTTTTTCAGCTAACTCACCAATTCCCTATCATGGTTTAGTCAAAAGACTAAAAAGACTATAAAGACTGTAAAGTCTATAAAGACTGGATGTAGCACTCAGTGCTGTGGTTTAGTTGATGAGGAAGTGTTAGGTCATAGGTAGGACTTGATGATCTCAAAATGTCTTTTCCAGCCTAGTTCATTGTGTCATTCTGTGGTTCTGTGAAGAGTCCACATCTACCTTTATATATTAATGTGTCTCTTTTTTAAGATGCAAGCAGACAAGGAGAAAAGATATTATGAGCTCCTAGTACACTTGTACTGAATGCTTTTATTTGTTTGAAAAAAAAGTCAAAGACTTGCTATTCATTACTTAGAGAAATCAACAACACTCCAAACAAGGGTGAAAGAGGTATAATGAAAGGTAGGTTATGATTAACAGAGTTGTCTTTAATCAAAGTGTGTTATGTTTTCTCTTGGACATAGAATACAGAATAACACTGACAGATTTTATAGCAACTGGACAACATTATTTGGTGGAGATGGTGGGAAAGGAAAAGGAAGAGAACAATCACTAAGGAAACTTTTGAGAGTTTTCCTCATGCATCTTCTTAATATAAATGAACTGTAATATATATCATTTTCTGACTATATCGAATGCTTGCTGTGGAGAAAATTAACTGTTGAAAAGGCAGATTGCCATTGCCTGTCTTGGCCACCTGGGCACACCCTGGCTAATGTTCAGTCACTGTCACAGCACCCCCAGCTCCTTTTCCTGTGCGCAGCTTTCCAGCCACTCTGCCCCAGCCTGTGGCTCTGCCTGGGGTTGTTGTGACCCAAGGGCAGGACCCAGCACTGGGCTTTGCTGAACCTCACACCATTGGCCTTGGCCCATGATCCAGCCAGTCCAGATCCCTCTGCAGAGCCTTCCTGCTCTCCAGCAGATCAACAGTCCCACCCAGCTTGCCTGCAAATTGCCTGAGGTAGCACTCGATCTCTTTGTCCAGGTTGTCAAGAAAGAAATTAAACAGAACTGGCCCCAATAAACTGCACTGCAGCCCTTCCAGCAGCCCCAGTTGCCTCAGGCAGCTGCCCCTGTGGCCCCCGGCCCTGCCGCAGTTGTCCCGGGCATTTCACGGGGCTCAGCCCTCCCTACTGTTGCTTTGCATCCGCACACACGTTCCCTCCCTTCCCGGGACACCCGATCACCCGGTGGCGCTCCGCGCGTCTCCGGAGATGCCACAGGCACAGGTTGCTGTTAAAATTAGCCCCTGGCTCCCTCCCGCCGGCGTGGTGCCCGCTGATGAACCCCAGCACAGCTTTTGGGGTCCAGCACCCCCCGTCTGGGGCATGGTCCAGGTTTTGCCCCAGGCTCTCCTTGAAAAATGATCGCCGCAAAATTCTGCTCTCCTGGGATGCTCTCCGGCCTCGTGGGTGTTGCATGTGGCACGGGTGTCCCCCTGGGTGGGTGTTTTGGGGGTTGCTGCAGACACTGGCCTCGAGGCACCGGGGATATCTCACCCCTCGATACCATGGGGGAAGATTCTCCCCTTATCCAGGAGGAAGGATGTCCAGAAATTAAAATGTGATACAGGGCAGCTGGGAAGACCTGGGCCACACAGGGCACATCAGCAGCATCCTGGGGCAGGTCTGAGGTACACCACAATTCCCAGACCTGCAGTATCTGTCCCCCACCCTCTGCCCACCCCTAAGCCCTCAGTAATTCGGCCTGATTCGGGACTTTTCACCACCTCTGCAAAACCAAGCTGGATGAAACCTTTTGGGAAGTCAGGATGGTCTCAACTGACTCAAAAAACAATGGCTCAGTTTTCTTCAGATTTAGGGGATTTTTTGGCTGGCTTCAGGCAGGGCAGTGGAACAGCCCCCAGTGAAGGGCTTTATCCAGCAGTTTTGAAGCCCCTGGTTTGCTCCAGAGGGACATTTCACACCCCACAGAAGCCTTTTTATGGAATCCTAGAATGGCTTGGGCTGGGGCTCTGAAGGTCTCAAGTCTCAGGTGGGGGAGACGCAAAGCCTGTTGGGCTTGGGGGAACAAATCTGGAGAACCTCCAGGGAAAAGTGATGGTGAAAAAACTTAAGGCAACATGGATATAGAAAGGGCAAAAAGGAGCGGGAATCTCTCCAGCAAATACCATTGCTCCATGCCTGGTAGCAACAGCAACCCAAACCCAAGTGGGGACTCAGAAACTGGAAGGGCTTTATTTGAGATTTTTTACACTGACATTTAATCTCGGGTTATTTTGCTGCTTTATTTTCTGCCTCCCAGTATTTTTTTCTCTTCTGCTTCTCACCTTGTTTCTTTACTTAAAAATAAAAAAAGAGAGGCAAATTGGAGGAAATCATTATGCATTTGATTGAAGTGTAATATTTCAGCGCTTCAATTTTCCAGCTGTATGGAGATAAAATAAGAAAATAGGTGAAAATCTCAGATCCAAAGAGCAACCATTTGAGAGGAGAAAAAGGGAGCGAAGGAAAACACTTTGCAATTATTTTGCCTTAGCCCATTTCAGGTATGTGGCCCAGAAAGTAGTTTTTCCCTTTTCCCTGAAAGGAGGATTTTTGGGAGCTCACAGCAGCTCAGAGGAACCCAGCAAACATCCAGAGCCATCCCTAGCTCATTTCATGAGGGAGCACAATTTATAGTAGCAAAGGGGATGAGTATCACATGTCCAGGGAAGGGAACAGAGCTGGGGAAGAGGCTGGAGCCCCAGGAGCGGCTGAGGGAGCTGGGAAAGGGGCTCAGCCTGGAGAAAAGGAGGCTCAGGGGGAACCTTCTGGCTCTGCACAACTCCCTGACAGGAGGGGACAGCCGGGGCGGTCAGGCTCTGCTCCCAGGGAACAGGGACAGGACGAGAGGGAATGGCCTCAAGGAGTGACAAGAGTATGAGAAGGTGGATATTAGGGAAAAAGATTTTGACAGAAAGGGTGGTCAGGCATCAGAACAGGCTGTCCAGAGGGCAGTGTTGGAGACCCCATCCCTATAGGGATTTAAAAGCCACCAGGATGTGGATGCGTGGCCACATGGGTCAGTGGTGGCCTTGGCAGTGCTGGGGAAATGGTTGAACTTGTGGGCTTTTCCAACTAAAGCAATTCAATACGACTATGATGCCCCATTTGTATCTTAACATTTTGCCAAAAATGAATTATTTTTCTTCCAGGAATTTCATTCTCCATTTGTATGGATCTGGTAGATAACAAAACAAATCTAGGGTTTTTCTGGCTTGTGGTGGTTGTTGCAAAATGGGAGCTGGTGAAGATTCACTACATCGAGTCCAAAGTGAGATATTGGGGCTGATTGAATTCTTCCTTTCAATTAGAGTTTTAAGCTCATAATACTCATTATTGCCTGTGTGCCTCCACAAGGCAAGGGTGGGGATGGGATTTAGGATGCATCACATCACCCTGTTTCA
This sequence comes from Chamaea fasciata, assembly GCF_029207755.1. Classification (NCBI taxonomy): domain Eukaryota; kingdom Metazoa; phylum Chordata; class Aves; order Passeriformes; family Sylviidae; genus Chamaea; species Chamaea fasciata. The sequence continues at coordinate 12,708,120 of NW_027094089.1, forward strand.
GGCAGAATGACCCCAAATTCATCCTTTCTCCTCCATCCTGCCCCTATTTTTAGGGGGCAGAAGTTTTGGTGCGTTTTCCTTGTTAGGCCCCCAATGCTGTCACTATCCAAGTGTGTTACCAGCTCCCTGCAGCAGCAGCTTTGGGATGCAACCATGACCACTGCAGGAACTGTAGAGAAAGGAAAGCCCCCTCCTGGAAACATGCTTTGCTGCAAAATCCCACAGATTCTGCTACTAATCAAGGACATTGTACTATTTTATTTATGAAATCAGCTCCTTGGTTTGCAATACCCAAAAATAAGGCAAGGTCAGCAACCCCTGTCCACATTCCCAGATCCTGGGCTTAATATCTTGAGAAATGACTCATCCGTGTTTAATTACCTCAAAATCACAGCTGGTTAATTTAATTTCAGTATTCCATCCAGATGATTTGTTTTCTTTTGCCCTTCCTTTTGCCCTTCCTTTTGCCCTTCCTTTTGCCCTTTTCCCTGCCTTGGGATGGATGCTGGCTGTATGGACGGGGTCTGACTAAGGCAACTGGGTCCAGCAGTATTGGGGGGAAAAAAAAAAAAAAATTGGCCTTTTCACATCCAGAAGCCTTTTTGCCTGTTTTTGAGGGCTCTTTCCCCGTTCTGGGTATGCAGAGGGTGAGACAGCAGCCCAGATCCCGTATCCTCTGGCTCTAGTGCCATCTAGTGCCTTCCCAGGGGCTGCTTCCAGCCAGGGCTTCCTGAGAGAAAGTATCAGTGGCGAAACCGCCGTAAAAATCATTGTTATTGCCTCCCTTCCAAAAGGGTGCTGCTGAGACCCCCCACCTCCACCCACCTCTCCCCTCCCCAGCCTTTCTGTGGGGTTGGGAGCAGGCTGAGCCGAGCCTAGAGCTCCAGAAATTAAAGGAATTTCTCCCTGGGGCACAGAGAAGGAGAGGATGCTGGTTTAAAGCTAATTTTGGAGCATTTTGGATGACCTTAAAATCATTTTAAAGTTTTTCTATACCCCTGAACAAGCTGGGAATGCTGGTCCAGGGCAAGACCTTACACTGGCCATTGAAGGATGGGGGAGCACTGCACCACTCCTCCAAAAACTTGGCTGTAGTATGCAATCCTACTGCTCACTGGGAAAATAGAGCATTGACTTTTTTGGCTGTCAGGGAGCTCAGCCCCTCAAGGAAATCTCAGTCCCTGTGCTATGCCCAGGTGGGACTGCTTTAAATATTGTCCTAATTCCTCCTTTTGACAAGCAGGTGGAGGATAGAGAGATTGTCCAAGGGGTCAAGGATTCATCAGCTTCAAATGGGATGGTGTTTTTAATGGCCTGATACTTTGTTTTCACAGCATCCTAACCACAGAAAATGTTTGGGAGGTGTGAAGGTCTCCTAGGTGGGCACCAGAGGCTCATTCTCCTTTTGCTGTGAGGGGGTTGAACTGAACAGCATTTTCAACTTGCCAGGCCTTGTCCGAGACATGTTGTGAGGTTATTTTTGAAATTACCCCCCCTTTTATTAGGATTTCCTTCACTGTGGTTTTGTATTCTGGTCTTGGCATGTTAACCTAGAGAAGAGAAGCCTTCAGGCAGACCTCGGAGCCCCTGCCAGTGCCTAAAGGGGCTCCAGGAGAGCTGGAGAGGGATTTGGGACAGGTGATGGAGGGACAGCACAAGGGGAAATGGCTTTAAATGGACAGAAGACAGGGTTGGATGGGATACTGGGGGGAAATTGCTCTCTCTGAGGGTGGCGAGGCCCTGGCACAGGTTGCCTAGAGCAGCTGCGGTGGTCCCATCCCTGGAAGTGTCCAAGGCCAGGTTGGACATGGTTTGGAGTAACCTGGGAAAGGTGTCCCTGCCCATGGGAGAGAGTTGGAATTAGATGGTCTTTAAATTCCCTTCTAACTGAAATAATTCTGTAACCCTGTGATTGGCCTGACATTGGGGTTTACTGGAGTTCAGCAACTCCAAGTTTAAAGTGGACACACAAGGATCTAGAAGAAACAAAACTGGAGGTTTGGGTGTCACTGGTCACTGGCCAGCCAGGGACAAAGCAGATGCACTCAGCTGTAGATGGCATTTCATCGGAGGCACCAGTCAGGCTCCAGGAGCTGTGTTCAATTCACAGCACCTACAGAAATGGAAAATGAATTTGACAGAGGACTCCTGTTTTTCCAGCTCTGATGTGGTTGCCCTGGATTCACCCACAGCTGCTGATGCAGCAAGTAAGTGTAGAAAATTATCTGAAATTAAATTTCCAGACAGCTTTCCCCCTGCCCACTCTAGCTTTGCCCTGAGACTGTCTGCAAGATGTTTCCTTCCCAGTGGCTGGCACTCAATTCTAATTTTAAACTGAATTGCAAATCCAGATGACTAATCAGATCCATGAGAAAACTTCCAAGGGGCATTTGTGAATCAGCAGTTGTCAGGACTCTTGGGTTTGCATTTGCTTTTCAAAACCTCAAGATATAGACTGGGGGTCATGGGTTGGATCCTTGTCTGCCCTTTAGTATCAATAACAAGAGGATTTCACCTTATTTGCACCAAAGTTCTCAGTAAATGCAGGGTCTGTCCATCCCAAGTTTGCATTTTGCAGGCATTCTGCTCCTTCCCTGTGCAAACAGAAGGGAAACTGCATCCCTGGGGTGCTCTGGAGAGAGCTGACATTCAGAGATGAGAGCCCCAAAAAGGAGAGGCAAAGCTGGGAGTATTTCAGCCAAGGAAGGTGATGCCTTCAGCAAAGAACACCATTTACAGATTCTCCAGGGAATTGGGGAAATAATCCACTTAGCACAACCCTTTCAGTCCTCATTTCAAGGCAGGCAAACTAAACTTTCAGCCACAAAATCTATCTACATTGCAACTAATTCACTGGGAAAAACACAATACAAAATCTAACTTGGTTTTGGGTACTTTTGATTAGGTTTTGTGTTACCCCAGAAATAACAATTCCCACAAAGTCAAGTGACTCCTACATAAAAAAGTGCCAAGGGCCACAGTAGAAATTTTAAGCTTTCTATTCAGTGTACCCTAAAGCCTATAGACTCTGGGTATCTCTTTGTTATAGAGAAGAAAAGATTCAGGAGATATTTTATCTGTCCTCTTGCCGTATCTCCACTGAACTCCACGGCTCTGTTCTCCCTCAGCTGCTGATAAACACAAAATAAAGCATGAGACTGGTGCCCACCTCTGCAGTGACCACCAGGCCCAGAATTTGGCTCCACATATGCCAAGGACTCGGTGAGGCTGAAAACCTACTTATTTTACCTTCATTATCCATATTGGTACTTAGAATACATGGATAAATGGCCTTCCTGATTTGCACAGGGATCTTTCTCATCTGATAAATACATGTAAAACACTGGTATGTACTGAATAATAATAATAATAATAATAATAATAATAATAATAATAATGATTATTATTATTCCTATTCCTGTTCCCATTTCCATTTTGCCTGTGAGAGGGCTGACAGGCAGCAGGACCCCAAGTTCAGCACAGTGCAGTTGTACTTTACCATCCTCCTCTTTACTTGTGACTCCAAATTTCCCAATACAATTTTGTGGTTCTCTGAACAGTTCACCCTGGCACCACCACCCTGGTCAGAGAAGACCTGCCCTGTAGCACCAGCTTGAGTCAGTCTCACTGACCAGCAGAAGATGTCTGGGAGGATGGGAGAGAGGGATGCAGTCAGAGAAATAATGGTGGGAAGGTTGCTCAAGCACCTGAAGGACTCAGGTGTGTGGGGAGGCTGTGCTGAAATTGCATCCCTGGAAAGGATTCTGCAGGGCACAAAGAGCCCCAAAATGGAAGACAGGGAGCTGCTGGAGCCAGAGGAGACAACAGAGATATTCCCATGACTGGAGCCCCTCTGCTGTGGAGCCAGGCTGGGAGAGCTGGGGGTGTTCAGCTGCACAAGAGAAGGCTCCAGGGAGATCTCAGAGCCCCTGTCAGGGCCTAAAGGGGCTCCAGGAGAGCTGGAGAGGGACTTGGGAAAAGGCATGGAGGGACAGGACACAGGGAATGGCTTCCCACTGCCAGAGGGCAGGGTTAGATGGGATACTGGGAGGGAGTTCCTGGCTGTGAAGGTGGTGAGGTCCTTGCACTGGTTTCTCAAAGAAGCTGTGGCTGTCCCTGGATCCCTGAAAGTGTCCCAGGCCAGGCTGGACAGGGTTTGGAGCAACCTGGGACAGGGGAAGGTGTCCCTGCCCATGGCAGGGGGTGGAATGAGACGATCTTTAAGGTCCTTTCCAACCCAACCCAAACTGTCCTGGGATTCTGTGATGGGCAGCAGCCATTTGTCACTGGTACCTGCACATCCCGGGGCACTAACATTACAGGGAGAAGTGATGATCCTGCCCCGGTCCAAGATAAAAGGAAGGTCTCTCAGCCAGGAAATCACTTCAGCATTCTGGATATGCAAAATTAAATGTGTTACAGCAAGAAACAGTGGTGAATTTCTGCAACTGTAACCGAGAATTTATGGATTTAATTGGGAGATGTGACAAACAGCAGCATATTTGATGGAAGTGGAAGAAAAAAAGCCCCAGCAAACTGATATTGTTTAAATAATACACTTTATTTAATCTTAAAATAGTTTAACCTTTATGCTACAGACTTGTTTCAAAAACCAGAAGGTCTCATCTTGCACCAAAAATATATATATTTATATATATATATATAACATTCTGTTTTATTATTATTTCTCTCCAAAGACCATTAAATATTAGATGGAAAATGAGAACTAAATAGTGAGTGTCAAGAAGAATCAAATTTTATTTTTAACTAGAGATGCATGTTATAAACATTTATATTCTGAGCAATGATTTGTCTTCACTATAGAAGATTCCAAGTTCACACTCCAGCAATTCAGGAGAACTGCTAAACCCTGAAGGTCTCGAGCCAATGCACACTGAGGTTGATGGGGAGCCCCAAACCGACCCCAGTGGGTTCTGGACCAGGCCCCAAGTGCATTGGTTCTCAGCCACACAATGGCTAACTTTTCTCTTTCCTGCTGAGAAGAGCAAAAACCAACCAGGCACATTTTTGCTCTTTTTAAAAAACAGACGTTAAAAAAAAACCCAAAAAAACAAAACCAAAACAAAACAAAAAACCCCCACCAAACCATTTCCCACCCATATCCAGTGATTGCATTTTTCAGATCACTAGCCTTGAAATTTGTTAAGAGAAAATACATAGTGTTTTAAATAAAAGAAAACCTGCATTGGACTACCATACATGAGCTGTTTAAACAAACACAGTGCACAGTTGGAGGAAATTTGGTTAGGAGGCAGTAGTTTTTATGTACACATGGAAGTCACATCATATACAAACCGAACAACAAGGAGAGTTAGTTTGTATTTTTTCACGGAAGGACTGCAAACAGGGTCTCTGCAGCTTTCTTCACAACCAATCTTCAGGAGACTCTGTGAAACGGTAAGAAACAGCAACAAGAGCTGGCTGTTCCAAGGTTACTTTTACAGCAGGTGTGTGAGCCCATGGCTGATGGAAACACAAGGAGAAAGGATGGGCAGAGTAGTATGGGGCCTTTCTGGGCTGCAGGGCCAACAGGCTCCATCCATGCTCCCCTCCCACCCTCCCTCCCTCCCTTCCTCCCTCCCTCCCTCCCACAGAAAAGAATTGGTCACTAAAAACATCACAGATATTTTTCTGGCTGTGCAAGACACTTATGTTCAATGTTCCAGAAAGCTGGAAATGGGAATATTAATCCTTACCTAGCTGTTCTGTAAAGTGCAGTATGAACTGTTCTGCTTATGGAAGAAACAGATGTTTGTTATTAACTATCCCCCCCTGCTGGGCTGTTTTTCCTTTATGTGACAACACAGGTAAATGTATTTTAATTTTTTATTTTGCCCACAGATAAAATTATGGGAAGCCAAATAAATTTTGAAACCAGCAAACATGAAAGGAAAGCAGAACTTCCTATGTCCTGACCACTCCTGTTCAGCCCTAAATAGTAAAAAATCTAATGGCAGAGCTGTACCAAATTCCCAATAGAAACACCTGGAATATGAAAGAATGTTTCAATTGCACAGCAGACATTTAAAGTGAATAATACCATCTCGTTAAAGTCTGATCTTTGGTTTTTGCCTTGGGAAAGGCTCAAAATGACAGATGAGGGGCAGGAATTTCCATATATGCCACAGAAAGTGCAGCCTGCTAAAGTTCCACTGATTTTGGTAAATATTCTAGTAGAAAGTGTTTCCTGAATCTTGGCATTTCCAAAACTAGTATGAGAGACATGATTGAAAGCCAGAGAAATGGTGCAGATTAGTAAAAAAAAAAAAAAAAAAAAAAAAAAAAAAAAAAAAAAAAAAATTAATACCACAACCTTAGTTGCTGACCCTGATCCTGCAAACCTTTGTTTCTGACCCTGATCCTGCAACATCTTTTAGGACAGAGTTTTAAGCATTTGAGTGGCCCCACAAATTCCAGGAACAGGTCCCAGCTGAACATCCTTTTGCCAGGCTGGAGCTTTGGAATTTGCTTTGGATTTGTTTTTTATTTTGTGAGATGGTGAATGACGCAAACAAGCAGCAATAGAGATGGGGACTATGAGTAAAACATTTCATTCCTCTCCTTCCTCTACTCCAGGCAAGACTTAGATAAAGGAACAAAAGTTCAGCTATAATGACAAAGGAAAGGGATTCTGGGCCTTTTTACCTTTTCCTGTGCTTTTGCCATGTTCAGCTGTTTTCAGGTCACTACTATTACTATTTTAGCCATTCCAAGCCATGGGAATTGACCAGTGAAATACAGTAGTCAAGGAGACAGAAGACTCAGCACTGACAAGTATAAACTATAAATTACATTGAAAATAAAAATGTTTTAATTGAAAGCTGTTCAGTGCATTTGTTATGGGCCGTTTGCTTTAAAGACAATCCCTCCTGCTGGTAACAACCAAATCAACTTGGGTAAAAATACTCCTGGCCCAAATTCTGGAAGTGTTATAATATCCCCCAGCTCCGATGAAATCAGTGAGGACACAGCATTTTTCAAAACCACTGATGCTCACACAGCAACACACTACTACTAACAAACTCAAGATACTGATAAATTAAAAATGTCCTGGAGTCGGGAGGTGGGGAGGGTGGGAGGACGTACATTTGCACGCAGTTATTTTGTTAGATATACACACATACATTAGTAACTGCAGATATGTTTTAAATTCGGTGCTGTTAATTCTGGGCACGAATCCTCCTTGGAGAAGGCAAAACCATTTGAAGTGATACTGAACTCAGACTACATTCCTGTGGACGTGGAGAAATGCCACGGGTTTGTGTTTCATGGTGCCAAGGACGGGGTCTCTGGAGGCGATGGTTTAGCCAGTGAACTTGTGTGCCAGGGAGGGCGGGAGGGGAGGGGGCAGAGCACAGTGACAAGGTGTTGTTACAGGAGGTATTTGCGCCTGGTGTCCTCGTCCAGAGTGAGGTCCACCACTTCTGGGGGCAAGGACCAGTTCTGCTGGGGAGCCCCTGCTGTCCATGGCTGCGTGGGCTGGGCGCTCCCAAACGGCGAGCTATGCTTCCAGGAGGACACGCTCTGGATCACCCCTCCCCTGGGATGCACACACCTGCAGTGAGGAGAGGGACACACACAGCATCAGGGACACTGCTCAGCTCAGCCACGACATCCCCACCTTCAGTGTTTCATCATTACCTGGTTACCACTTCCCTCTCCAAACTGGATTCTCCGATTTGTAGAGTCTGTGGCATCTCACACATCCAGTGAATAAAGCTAAATTTAAATTTGGGGGATTTGGTGGGGATTAAATTATTCTAAAGGAATGCCAGTGGGTGTAATGTAATCTTTCTCAAAAAATATGTGCATGGATCCCAAGGATCTTGAGGAAGCCTGCCCCACCATGTGTAGTACAATGGAGAGTATCCTGATGCAACTTAACCCATTGGACTTTTTAAAAAGAGAAAAACTTTAAGTGAGGCTGCCTAAGAGAAAAAGAAAAGCTATACTGCAATATTAAATCAAAGCCATATTAAAACATGGAGGTAATGATACTTTCATTACAATAATTGCAGAAGAGATCTTGCTAATCAAGTTATTACACCCGTTAGGTCTGGGGTTTTTTTGTTTTGGTCTTTGTAACTGAAAATTATAAACATGCTGGGAAATGCTCACTGGCAACAGCTCAGCCCCACTTCAGCAAAACATTTAAGTTTTAAGTGACTACAGACAACAAGACTAAAAGGTGTATTTGAAGATAAGGCTCCAGTGCCCTGCTGAAGCACAATACACAGGTAGCTATTCACACGGCATTTTAACCTATTATATCCATAGTAGATACATGACAAATGAAGCACAAGTTAAGAGCATTTAGAAAAAGAGAAATGCAAAATGAAAGGCAGAATAATTTTGTGTATGATGAAGTGATGACAGGAATTTACTGGAGGCTTTAGGATGATCACTCCATTTCCAGCTGCAAATCCTAAACAGGCACTAATAAAATTTGATACCTAGTGTTCCAAAAATTGTTTTGCTCCTGTAAGCACCGGTAGTGGCAGTAGCTGCTCCTGGATGCATGGATAAACATCAGGTGTTCTGGCTGCTGGGGTAACCTTTTCTCACTTCTTTGTGAAGACATGTATTTCAGGAACTCAAATTTCCTGCACTGATCAAATATCCCTGAAATTTATATTATATTTATTCCAATTTAAGTCTGTGCTATTTATTTTCTCCAAAACTACTTAGGTTATGCTCAGCTGTCTTGGTTCTGGCTGGAGTTTCATGAAATAAAATGAAAAATCTCATTCTCTGAGCTGTAACTTCTCTGAATATAAATGTCTCATTGCCTTCTCAGACACGCTGCTTAGGTTTAGCTGTGATGTTCGGAATGGTTCTTTTATTACTTCTTCAGTCATAAAAACACACACTTAAAGTATATATCTACAAAGAATTAGCAATAAGACCCTGTAACTCTAACAAATGTCTGGATTTCTTTCTTTAAAAGCTTTCTTTTAAGGAGAAATATTTTTAAGCATAACTGGCAAGAAAAGCTTGTAGGCAAAGCAAATTAAATATGATGTTTGATCTCAGGGGCTGTAGTACACCATTCTGAGAACAGTTCACAGTGTTTAGGCAAAGCTAAGAATAACTTTTCTTCCTGAAGATGTTGAAAACCGAGCCATAAATTATCTCAAAGAAAAGATATCTCAGAAAAATCGAAGTGTCTGTCCTTAAACTAGTCACACAAGGCACCAACAGCAAAACATTCAGTCAAACATGAGCTCAGGGAACATGCTTCCAATGTGCAGCTAAAGCAGGATACCAAGTAAAGGCAATAAAAAAACCTTTTCCTTTCCTAGGAAAAACTAGAGGAAAACCAGTTTATATGCATGCATGATTGAAAAAAAATTCTGCCGGTGAAAAATGAAACAAACTGAAAAATATGACTTGGTGTCCTAAGTAGATGCCAAGGAATATCCCAGTGATGAGGAACAGCACCAATTCACTAAGAATCTGAAGAACTACAAACTATGAACAAACTCCAGGGTGTCACAACTCACACCAGCCCAACGATGACATGGAATAGGGAGCATGATAAAAACCAGGATCCAAACACCACACTAACTAAGCATGCAGAAAATACTGATCAAAAACCTAACCTTTGCCCAAATCACAACCCTGCCAGAAGCCCATCAATACTTCATAACTGCAAGCCTAGACCTACAAGAGAAATAAAACTCTAAGTAGGATTCAAACAACTGAAATGTGTGAGTGAGTATTCAAGGGAGGCAGTAAACACTGGTCTATGGGAGATGCGTACAGGAAAAAAGTAAAGCACAGAAGAGTGATTTTAGTCTCATTTGCTGTAATTATTTCAGTCCATATCTACTAAAACTCATTTTAAACAGCAACTCTGCTTATAGGTCATGTTTCTATTCCCATAGAGGGTGACTATTATTGAGGCAGCAGCATGGAAAGCTTTCAAAGAGGGGACAGAAGAACAAGGGTCCTGTGTGCAGTGCTGCACAGATTTACATCAGCCAGTGCTGGAGGGTGAATCCACATCCTTTACCGTCAGCACAAAGATCCTCCAAGCCCTGAGTTCTGATGCATAAACAGCCAGGAGAGCTGCTTCCTAAGGAATTGCCATCTTCCAACAGAGTTGTCCATGCAAGGACTTTCTCACTGTTCTAAAAGCTAAGACTAAATCCCTCTTCTGGAACTGAGTATTTCCTTTTTTTCACATCCAACGACACTGGGCTGTGCCCACATTATCCATGAAGTTTCCTGCCTGTGAATTTGGGTCCCGCACATCTTCCTTCTTCCTTCTCCAAGAAAGATGCAATGAAGGGACAAGGAACTCTGCTCCGTGTTCCTCACACCTCTTTTCTGCCTCCAAACACCCACTAGGAAACAGAAAATTTTGAAGGAGCTTGTCTATGTACTGTTTTAACTTGGTTTCACTCCACCAAATTCCCACTCCATACTATTAGAAAACGTCAGTTTTGTTCAACTGCTTCATAATATTTTAAGCCAAGGAAAGACCACAGACTAAAGATGAAGACTAACATCAAAAAATGCCTACCAAGAGGAACAGCTCCACAGATTCCTGACTGAGAGAGAAACCGCTGGCACCCTTACCCTCATCTACTTTGACCTCTCTTGAATCTTGAAATAAACCCAAGATTCAAAGTCATCTGATTTCTAACCTAAAGGGAATATCTTATAATATTAGCTGTTAAAAAATGATAGTATTTTTACCCCTACTGATTAAATAAAGTGGAAGCTGATAAAAAAACTTAAGTTAATATTTTGAAAGGAAACAAGAACCCACATAAAGATTTTCACTTAGTTATTTACATATTCACATATTCCTTTAAAATTGGAATTTTTGATATTGAATTGTAGCAATATATCTGTGTAACAGGCCATTCTGATGTACCAGCCAAACTGGTTGTGAGTAATATTACCAAACCACCTTCAGTTCTGTTTTTAGAGCTCTCAGGAATTCATCAAGGTTACTGAGAAAACAGGATCAAAAATAAGAAGAGAGCCTGAGAAATTGTCTGCAAAAAATGTAAACTCTAGATAGGGGAAGCACAGCGTGATGATGGACACTTGACCAATTGGTGTCCTGAAGGATGTGTGCCTGCTTCAGGAGGAAGCAGCTTAGCCAGCCCAGAGATGCATGCCCACGTGGACAGTACACTTAGAATCTCTATCTGACATGTAATGTAAACAATTAACGGCTTCTGTTGGAATCATTTTGGTTTGGTTATTTAGTGGCCCATTTTCCCCCTTCACTAAATCACAATTTTAATCTGAGTAACTATCAAGTTGGTCACTTTCTAAAGAATAATACATTCTGACATCACCATGACCAGCAAAACAGAAAAAAACAAGTGCAACATTTGCTGCTTTTTGGGCATCACTCATGGATGGGTAACTACAGAAGTGAAGGCCAGTACTTTCTTTACTGATTTTGGTAAAGCAGACATTCTGATAAAATGAAAGTAACATTAGAGCAAGAAAAAATAATTCATACCTGGCATGTTCCTGAACTCCAACAATCTCTACTTCGCTGTCAGAAGAGGCAATGTTAATTTCGTCATTGGCCTGGGCATTGCCACCAGAGATTTTGTCACCTGCAAGGAAGCCTTGATCCAAATGACCTACAGATGGAGAAAATGAGAATAGAGACAGTGTTTAACAGCTTACATGACTCAGAAATCAGCTGGAAAACGAGTTTCCCAACCTTAAAAACCAAAACAACACTGAGATTAGAAAATCTCCTTAGACCAAGTTTTTCAACTCACAAATCATCACCTGATACAGGAAAACCACTGGATTTAGCTGGCATCAGTAGCTCTGGTGATGGTGCTGTCACACAAATGTGAACAAAGCCTGACTGTTGCACCAAGAACAACTAGAATTTCCAGCTGAAATGTTATGACAGTGCTAAGAGTCAAACTGTCCCTAATGTATAAACATTAAGAAACAAAACAATCTAAGAAATGCAATGATACTATAGCCAAAAAAAAAAAAAAAAAAAAAAAAAGCCTATAGGCTGGACAGGAACATCCCACACATCAAGGAAAATTAATTTAAATTCTTCAAATAAAAAAAACTAGGGGAAGCTGGTCCGCGAAAAAACACAGCAAACCTCTCAGTTTCTGGCAGTGCTGCTTCATACATCTGCTCTACATTATTACAAATACTTGAAAAGAAAAAGTGGTTTTCTTAAGTCCCATATGCAGCAGGGCTGTTTTTTTATTACAGTTCCTCAATGACATCCAGTTTGTCAGTCAGTCAAACCAGAAGCTCTCTCTAAATACTCACAGCAAGTGTGGTGCATTTTTGCCTTTTCTGCCAAGTGCTGCTAAGTAGGTTCTTCATCCCAGTTAGTGAATCTGTATTGAGTCATACAGGATAATACTTGCATGGGAAATGCAAAGCAGTCGGAATTATTATTTCTCTCACAGGAAACAGATTTCTTGAAAAATCAATTAATTAAAATATATAACTTCTACTCTTTTTTTTTTCCCCCCCAGGAAAAAGAGAAGATAATTAATTCCACTGTCTCTCTTTATCATTGGCCTGAGGGATGCTGGGCAGCCATGAAGTAGCTGATACTACCTACTTCTGAAAAACCACTTGCTCAGCTGTACTACACAGGGGAAGAGTCATTTGTTGAGCAGGAAATTTGAGAGTAGGTGAATATTTTATGTGTATCTAGTTTGAGTGGACACCTCCTCAAAGATGAGAGGAGGAGAAGCAATAATTATCCACAGGATTTCAAAGGTGTGTGAACACGCAGAACTGATTATACCCCCAGGGAGATTAAAAGGAAACAGAAGAAATTAAACTTGAAACAAGTGCCAGGGAAACTTTCTAATGGCTTTAAGCACGCAGGAAAGATGAAAGCAAATAGAATCATAGAATGGTTTGAGTTGAAAGGCACCTTAAAGTTCATCCAGTCCCACCCCCTGTCATGGGCAGGGACACCTTCCACTATCCCAGGTTGCTCCAAGCCCTGTTTAGCCTGGCCTTGAACATTCCCAGGAATCCAGGGGCAGCCACAGCTTCTCTGGGCAACCTGTGCCAGGACCTCACTGTCATCACAGCCAGGAATTCCTTCCCAATATCCCATCTAGCCCTACCCTCTGGCAGTGGGAAGCCATTCCCTGTGTCCTGTCTCACCATGCCTTGTCGCAAATCCCTCTCCAGCTCTTGTGTAGGAGCAGAGATCATGTTTTATGTTCAGTTTTTGAAAAGCCAAGACCCTTGGTGATTGGATCAGGGTTAGCAAGGGAATGAAACACATATGTTGCCAGGTGCCTAAAGGATGAGTTTCCACCTCACAAGACTAAAAAATATTTGTAGCTGAACTTAAAAACAAATTAATAGCCCAGTCAGTCTCTTCCTAGCATTGCAGTTAAGCTGAACATTTCTTGGCAAACATCACTGACTGCCAGGGAGCCCAAATATGGGTAAGGGGTATTTCTTGAATAGAAGTGGATGGGCAGACTGTGAAACATGAAATGAAAGTGCTCAGAGGCTTTGATTCACTTGCCAGGGGCTTCACATTGCCAAAGGGCAGGGTTGGATTGGACTCTGGGGAGAAATTCTTCCCTGTGAGGGAGGTGAAGCCCTGGCACAGGTGGCCCAGAGAAGCTGTGGCTGTCCCATCCCTGGAAGGCCAGGTTGGATGGTGCTTGGAGGATAGTGGAGGGTGTCCCTGCAGGACATGCCATCCCATGGCAGGGAGTGGAATGGGATGGGCCTAATATCTTGTTTTAATGCCTAACCACCCTTCATTTTCTTGACAGGGTAACATCTGGCAAAGGACCAAAGCAGACCAGCTCCTAAAAAGCCTCAAAAAGTATTCCTAGAGTATAAACTGGAGTCCCAAAAGAGCTTCCACATGTTACCATAGCTTAAAGTTCAGGCAACAAAAAGACAATTAGCAGTAGTGAAACCATGATTAGCAGAGTAAATACTGCAAGAGTAGCTGAGTGTTAATCAGGATTATAGCACAGACAGACAGATTTACAGCCTCTGGCCATAAAAATTTCATGCTTAATAACACGCCTATGCTGTTAATTTCTTTGCGCAAACATTAGGATGATGCCCAAGTGATGTTTTGTTTGCCCTACACCACCAGGGCTTGCAAAGCAGCTGCAAATATTTGCCCATGCACAAAGATGTGACAGTGTAATAAGAATTTTCACTTTGATAGAGCTGCCTATGTTGTTTTTTTCCCATGGGAAAACATTCTTTAAAGTCTGCTAAACTAGATACTGGCTGAAGGTTACACTTGTGAACTAGACCCAAGATTTGAAAATTCTGCTTTCCCAATATGCAACCCTAGACCTGGCAGGAAAAGACCAGCACTGGCTAAGGTGCAGTCAGATGTGTACTGAGGCTGCAGGGTAAAGTGTGTGCACAAGCAAAAAGAAATTTAGCGGCTGACATGGCCATAGCACCAGGACCAAATCCATATGCACATTCCTAGGGATGAAGAAATCTCTTGATGTTTCCTGTTTTCTTTTGCCTGCAAGTCCCCTTGGATATATGTAGAGGAAAAAAAAATTCTGCCTGCACTGCAGCATTTTAAGGGAAAAGTGGAAGAAAGCTTGGTAAGAAATGTTACTTTTTATTTCCTTACATTCATTTGGTGTACTGATCCATTAGTGCTATGTAATACAGGTGATTTCAGCTGTTCTAATTGTCTAATAAATCCCTTAATAAGGGACTGGGATTGCTAGGGGTCAAATAGCTATCAGTCAGCTGCTGTCACGCAAAAAATACCAGTGAGCTTGGAAAACAAAGGCAAGCTTCAAAAAGGCTGGAACAACATCCAGCCACAGACCACAGTGAAAATAATGCACAGAGATTCTCATACTCAAATCGTGGACTTGTAGACTCCATAGTAATGGAACATCTCTTTACAAAGCACCACCTAATTGTGTTTCTTTAAGCCTTTTAGACAGTGAAAAGCAGCTCAGAGCCACCACAACAGTCCCCATGGTGGGAGCCCTGTGGCAGGAAACCTTTGGGAAACACAGCACAAAATACAAACCTATTGTGCTCCACCACAGCTGGCAAGACTTACGTGTCTTATGCAGCCTGAAGTCATAACATGGGAGTTAAGAAAATGAGTAGAAAGCAAGTAAAACGTTGGCATAAAAAGCTGTGAGATGAAGCTGATAGAAAATAAACCCTGCTAACATCCAAAATAATTTTCTAAGGGATGCTGGAAATGCAGATGGAATATGGGAAGAATTAATGCTTGTATTTTAGAGATATAAAGAGACAAAAAAAACCACCAAACAAACAAAAACAAAAACAAACAAAAAAAAACCAAAAAACAAAACAAAACAAAACAAAAACCAAACAAAAAAAACACCAAAAAACCCCCCCAGAGACCCCCCAAAAAACCATACACAGGCAATCCCAATACTGAAAATGAGATTAGGACCAGCTGACTAGCTGGTGGCATGGGTTGTCATAATCAATCATTCAGTAACAAGATTAGGTCACTTTCATTTAAAAAATACCCACCACCAGAACCCCAGACCTAAGTTCCCTGTAGTAATTAGAAGGAAAAGAAGAAGAGTAGTTAAGAAAATTAGTGTCAAAAATATATTGCAGGAATATTTGTCAATTTTTATCACTTGTATTTTGGACTAAATGTCAGACCTTTTTAATAAGGTCCTGTTCTCTCACAAAATCCACATAGGGAGCTTTAACAGCTGTATAAACTATAAAAATGCTGAAAGCAAGAAAGGGAGAGACACCAACTGCAATGCTGGCACAAATGTCAGAGAATTTAAACAAACCTGTATTAGCACTCATTTCATTCAGCAGCCCTCTGGTTCTCCAGGCAGACCCTGAGTCTTGATTTCCTAAGGAATTACTGTGCTCTTGAACTACTGCAGCCGCCAACAGATTGTCCACATTTACCACTTCTGGGTCTGAGTTTGTGTCTGATATATCATAGTGAGCCACAACAGGGGGTCCATCTGCAGAGGAGAAAAGCAACATGGATTAGAAATCAGCACAGACTGAAAGACACCTCAAAAAGTACAAATAATTTGTTTAAGGATTAATGCAACATCCTACACGACGCCCTTAAAGGTATATAGTGGTAAATTGTATGAATTATTAAACTTCAGTTAATGAACACAGCCTGAGATTGCAGAGACATTTTGACCTTTGCATACACAGAAAACACAAGTGTCAGAAACACATGTTTATCAGAGTATCAGTTTTTTGTGTACTGTCTTTTACATTAACACATAAACATCTCCATATCCGACAATGTTACATTTACAATCTTTAAGGATAAGACCTCCAGTTTAAAATAAAAAAAAAAAAAAAATTACAGGACATTAAATTGGGCAGACAATATTTATCTAGAGAATTTTGCAGAAGTCAAATGACAGCTTACATTATTATAGGGATGATTGACTAAAACTAATTTTTTCATAAAACTGATCCAGTGACAATGAATTTAACATTAGGCAACTTTCCTTTCATAACATTCACCTGTCAACGGCAGGGGGATTTTTCAAAATTGCAATTTTTTTGGTTGTGTTTATTTTTTTTTTTTTAAGATCAACAGTAACAAGAAACAAAATTATATTGTGCAGCGATAAATATGCTTTTCATTCTACATGATTGTCAGATGAATTTTTGGCCACCATAATAAAGGAGGAAAGAGGGAGATAAAATTGCTTACATGATTCTGAAATCTGTCCTTGAGGAATAACAAAAAGCTATTTTTGATCTGTTTTGTTAGGACCAACTAAATTCTTTGTGATGAATGAAAATCACTTGTAATTGGAAAACGTGCTAGAAATAGAAGAGGGTCAGAAAAAAACCAAGCAAATTCAAGGCCAAGATTGATGTGGAAGCAGAGAGAAAGGATAAATTATGCAATTCTGAGAGAACGTGAGTGTTTTAGCTCAATGACTTGCCCCATCTGCAGCTCACTGACTCAGCATGGATGAGAGTGGTTTGGAGCCTCCCCCTTCCCCAAATAAGAGGATCAAAACTTTCTTTGGACCAAGGCTTCATCCACACAAATGAGGATGAGACAGAAACACAGGCAGGGCCAAAGCTCAGCATCTTTGCAATTCTTTAACTCCAAGGTTCTTGGAGCTCTGCAGCTGAGCATCTGCAGGACCTTTTGTTATGGGTGTGATACATGGAGGGTACAACTTGTATGAGATAATGTAAAATAATCATAAACTAAGAATGTGTTCAGGAAGTCAGGACTTTCAGAGTTACAAAATGACTAATGAAATCTTTTAAAGTGATAAAGAATACAATTAAAAGCCTTCGGAAAAACTGGTTCTTTTCGGAGTTTTAAGTGGCTGTTGAAGACAGAAACAACACAATGAACTAGAAGTTTCAAATTTGCTCTCCCAAAAAGCTGTTTTTCTGAGGTTTTTGGATCAGATTTTGGTTTAAGGGGCTTTTTCTGAGGGGGTGTTTTTTAGTAACTTGGTGCCTGAAATAAAATTCAACTGACTATTTTCGGAAACCCCTGTTTTGTGATTAGCAACACAGTTCATCAGAGAGTGACATTTTGCCTAACGAGTCCTGAAGATCAGTTTTGCAACAAGGTATGAAGAAATTTGCAAAATATTTCGGATCAGACCTGCCTCCAAAACAAAAATCCCATGAAACAATGTTACATTACAAACTTAAAACAGACCCAACAAAAATAAATGAATAGTTAAATACCAATGTATTAAAGACCAAACTGTTCGCAACATGAAACGCTGATGATTATGACTGGAACAGAATTCCTGATAATTAACTGGAAGGCAATCTTTTTTAAAAGGCAATTACAAAATAATGGAATACAGAGTTCAGAATTAAGCTGGCTGTTGTTCAGTTAATTATTTGTGACAGCTGATGATTAAATTACACATAGAAGTTAGGGATGGACTGAATAATGGGAGACATGTTTTCTTTCAGTCTTATCATCAGAGTTCAGTGTGAACATACGTAATGTGAGCTGTAAAAATAAACAGTTGAGTGCAGAAGATACGAGGGTCAAGTACAATATTGACTATTTGACCATTTTTTCAACAGGTTATCTAAGATTTCAGGAGCTCTGGACTGTTCCTTCAGGCCTTTGTTTTTCTCACTTCTGACTCAGACCTCCAAAAGCAGAAGCAAAACTTGATTTTCAGATAGACATCTCTACATGAGTAAAATTGTATTTGGACAAAAAGCAACAATAGTCTCAAGTCAAAATTGTACCACTCCTACATGTATAATCATGCAAAAATGTATAATAAATGTATATACATGCAGAGTGATATTCTCATCACCTACCCATAGAAATAACTTGTGTGAAAGTCTTCATCAGTAGGAAATACAAGCATAAACTTGTTATCTGTAGCTCCACTCTTGTATCTTCCACACTTCCAAAGAGCACACCTTATAACTTAGCTTAAATTCAGTATACATCAAACAGACAAAAATACTTTCAATATAATTTACACACTATAATTATATTTGTCAGGGTAACAGCCACCAATTTAACAATCTGGAAAAAAAGAACCCCGAACAAGCTGCCTACTTACAAAGCAATCACAGCAGAGATCTATTTTTGCATTTCTCAGCCTTGCCTTTCAGGTGCAGATCTGGAAATTTGGAAAGGCCCCCAACACCAGGTTTATCCACAGATATCACCAGTAAATGACTAACAAAGCCAAGATAATGTTCACCAAACTGCAACCCATCCTCAGACTCCCCATACTTACAATAAAAGAAATAAGCATAAATGCTTATGCGTGTTACAAAAACCACACAAAACCAGACAATAAAGAAGTTGCAGGCAAAAACTACCAGATGAAAGGTGCAGTGAAGGCATATTAAAAAAATAATCTTAGAAAAATCCTTTGTTCCCAAAAGCCTGTTTCCTTTTCAGTGCTGCATGGATGGGACAGGAGTGGAAATCTGGAAATAAATAATACTTCCCTAGCCAAGTACGTGATCATCTGGTGATATGATGCAAAGTGAACACATGGTACCAAGAAATAAGCACAACTGGCTTCAGCTAGGAAATAAAGTGAAAAAATGCTTTCAGGTTGAAAAGGTAAAAAGGATTATCTACAACCATAGATGTAATTCATTATCTTTTCTTTATAATAGAGACAGTACACGTAATTATTGACTCTAACAGGATTTCAACAGATTAAGAAACAGACCTCAAGACAAACCATGCCAGAACCCAGTCTTAATATAGAACAGTTAGGAGGTTCCCTGGTCAGTAATTTCAACTATCAACTTCAGAAAAATTACATCTTTTGAGAATCCAAGGTAGCCAGGAGAAGTACATTTCCCTGGTGACAAGCACTAATTAATTTCTAAAGCAATAAATGCTTGACAAAGGCAAGGCTGTAAGTTAATAAGTACCAGCAGCAAAATAGAGCTGTTGACATTTAATGCTATAAAGGGGGGAGGGAAAGCCTGCTTTCTTTTTCTCTTCCCCAAAGAATTTAGAGGCAGAGGTCATCACGGGGACAGGATTTCCAAGTGTCCAATTCTCCCTTAATTTACACAGCTCATCAGAACTAATTCCATTCCAAACAACTGAATGAAAAGTCACATGCACAAAAATCCAGTTCTACACATACCAATTCTCATTTTAAACTTGCAATACAGAAAATTAAATCACTTCTCATCTGCTACCTGCTCCCTTGCTTTTCTTAGAGCCACATCTCAACACTCAGAAGCCTAACCCATGCTGTAAGATCCACACTCCTATTATCCCTTACTTCATTATAATAGCAGCACAAGCGAAAAGGGGAACTCAAGCGTAAAATTTCAGCTGTAGGTTAAAAGCAGCCATTCCATAAGAAGCACTGTCCCTCTGCACTGCACAGACAGTTCATCATTGCAAAGGAATCACAAGATATTAGCTGGCAGAACCTGAGTGAGAAATTTAAGTCCTTGAAATCTGTGGGGACAGGCTGAGAGCTGCGGGAGTTTGGACTGCAGGGAGACCTCAGAGTCCCTGTGCCTAAAGGGGCTCCAGAAAAGCTGGAGAGTAACTTAGGACAAGGCATGGAGGGACAGGACACAGGGAATGGCTTCCCACTGACAGAGGGCAGGGATGGATGGGATATTGGGAAGGAATTCCTGGTTGTGAGGGTGGGGAGGGGATGGGCAGGAATTCCCAGAGAAGCAGTGGCTGCCCCTGGATCCCTGGCAGTGTCCAAGGTCAGGCTGGATGGGGCTTGGAGCAACCTGGGATAGTGGAAAGTGTCCCTGCCCATGGCAGGGGCTGGAATAGGATAAGCCTTAAGGTCTCTTTCCACCTAAACCATTCTATGATTACAAGTCATTATTTCTCTTCATCTTTCTTACATTTAGACATCCTGAGCAGAGCTCATCACCTAAACTCCTTACCATTGCAGCCAGAGAAAGGAAGTTCAGAGTCAGATCATCCTAGCCTGGAAATTCCAGTTTGGAGGATCAAGAGCACCATCTCCCCTTCTTCCCCAGCAAACAGAAAAAGCTTAGACACCACCTTAGCTCAGGCACCTCAATTTTACAGTACTCAAATTCCACAAGACGAATTACAGACTCAGGGATGGGATTTAAAATTTGCTATGTTTCCTCTACAAGTAGAAGAAAAAAAGACTGAAATCTCCAGAGGACTATCCCGATTAAAATAAATCCAAAATTAAAAGCCTAATTTTGGTGGTCTGAATTGCCCTCTGGAGCCATCAGTGCCTCTGCAAGGAAGAGACATGAAGCCATATTTAGGTGTGAATATCACCCCAAGTTTTAAGACACAGAGAACAATAGAATAATAAGAGCAACGACAATTACAACACTTTGTTCTTACAAAAAGCTCTCCATTAGTGGATCCAGGAGAGCTCCGAGGTGGTTATTAACCTCCTTTGTCCATGGGGGAAACTGAGGCAGGCAGCAGCCTGCAGTTTGCTCAAGGCTTATGAGCAGAGGAGTTCAGCCTGGCTGAAAACAACATTCCCCTCCAAATACTGGGCTGTTTTAAACTTGTGAATGTTTGAGGAGTTTAGAAGCTTTTGGGAAAGGTGCAAATGCTAAAAAGACTACACACACAGAGTCCAGGGAGACACAGCCTCCGCCAGCCTCACCCCCACCTCTTGGCTGTGAACATGGGCACTGATGGTCTCAGCCTCACTACGCTAATTGAATTTATTTCTATGGAACAAGTGAGAACACCAAGACATTTTAAAATACTGAAATACCTAAAAACGCCCTCATTTACACTTGATGCTTAAATTTAAGAGGTAAGTCCCATTACTTCCAGATTCCACAAGATATAGAATGGACTTTATTACCTATATAAATTTTAAGGTCAGATGATCATAATTGAAATAAATGTATTTTGTGTGCCAAAACCTAAAAGACTTATCCTAAGTGACTTGCCAAAATAATTTTATAGTGGACACATCAGTTACTGAACCAAACAGTTACTGAAACCAAACTGATACACAAAACTACAGGGGGAAGTGACAGCCTTTTTCTTTCAGATAAGCAATACAAACCTGGTATTAATTAAAACATGACCCAGATCTGCCATTTCAAAAGTACGTGCAGCTCAAATGGCACAAACTACCTGAACCCTCAGACAATTCCCAGAGGGGAGTGGGGCTGGAGATTGGTGCTTTTTTGTGCTGTTTAGCAACATGAAACACTTCATTGCTATTTAGATTTGTTTATTCATTCCAGGTTACAGTAGTTACATTTCAAAATTTACAGGGTTAAGCAAACAATACATTGTAAATACAATAAAAAACAATAGCAGTGTAACAACATTCTCTCTAAAATCATAACGTGAATTTTATCAGTGAGTCCACTTTCCTGACATTTCCCTTCATTTCACACAGTAAAGCTTTTCTGTTTGGTGGGGGTTTTTTTAACCATAATAATAAAATAAAATCAAAACAAACAATGATCAAATTATTATCTGTTCCCAGACTGGATATTTTTTAATATATCACATGAAAAGAAATCTCAAAAATTCAAGTCTTGTTGAACAGCATTCATACTTTCAGGCTTTTTGATGACTAGATGGAAAATACCTTGGATTTAATTTACCAAATGATGAATGAAGATAATAAAGCATTTTTCATTGTGCGTTAAGCAAAGGCACATGGAATATGGCTATAGATTGAGAATACTGGGAAGCGGCATCCACTTTGTATCTCATTACAGGAGTTATTTTCTGTGATGCTGCCTAACAGTGCAATACTTATGGAAGCAGGTATATCAACCAGATCTCTTCACCAGTTTTACTTGGAGAAGTGTATCAGGAGGGTTTTGAAAACTGCCACACCCTTACATAGCCATGGCAGTTAAAAAAAGTAAATATTTCCCTGTGTTAACACAATTTCCACTAAGAAAAGGCAGCAAACGTGTACCCCTGCAGAATATATCCCACTTTCTCAAGCACAAACTGCACCTTTCCATGGAAGGACTCATACAGCCTCTGATGATTCAGACTAATTCCCTGCTTCATCACTCTGCATTTGAAATCCCTCCTAACTCAATGAGCCTATTTTTCCATGTGCCTTCATTTTGCTGATCTAACACCAAGAGACTAATGAAATTTGTGAGAAAGACTGATTTCTGGCTTTGTGTTTTGCAAGGTACTGTCCATCTCTAACAATCAGCCTGATTATTTGGGGTTCTACTGTACAAATCACACAGTGCACTTGGTCTAACACATGTAACTGCAGTGGTCACAGTGTAGACCCCCATTACTTTAAAAACATCTACTCAACTGGCCTGAATTATACACCCTCATCAGGCAAAGACTCCCCTCAAGGTCATCTGGAGGATTCTCTGGACAAAGAAATGCAGAATAAGTTCAATTTTTAATGAGATGAAATACTAGTCCCATTAAAACCAGTAGAAAATTTTTACTACTATTAATGGGGCTAGGGTTTAATTTCTTAATGCCCCTGAAATATTATTTATAAATTTATCCACATACACTATGTGGATACAGAAAGAGACAAAATATATTAAAAGAGAAAACAGTGATAATAAATATGTTCCAATTTGTAACGTAACTGCCATATATAATCCTGTTTCACTGAAGTTAATATTGGTTTTCCAGTCTTTACCCTAGCAGCTCAGATAAAATAACCCAAAAATCTTGCACAAAAAGACACTGAGCTTAAAAAATTAGATGTGTATATCTGCCTGAATTATTTTGTCCTAGTACTGTAAAAATGGCACTGCAAGTTTCACATTTTGACTTTTTTTTTCCCTGCACTGTTATTTTTGCAATAGAAAATCTGAAAAAAGTTTCATTTCCTTGAGTTTGTTTCATGTTGTATGTTAATCTTTTTTTCTAAATAAAATCTGACAATTCAGATATTTATTCCTAAAGACCTTCCTTACCAAACCCCACTGAAAGGAGCATGAATGCCTTGGGAAGAACCTGCAGGCAAGCCTGCAAAAACACCACACACTGAAGCCCCTAGACTTGGAGGGACTCCTAAAAAGGGACTGATTCTAGAAGGAAATCCTCTTACTGCAATGCCAGTTTGACATTTAGTGAAACCTAAACTGAGCCTTTATACAAAGGCTTACTTCTTTTGCACTTACACAAAAAATGTGAAACCAAAACTGCTGTGTTTCACCTGCTGCTAAATCCCAACTCCAGGGTTGTACAGGTGTTCCACTGCTCCTAAGGTGGAACAGTTGCCATATTGAAAACGCATAATTCAATATTTAAAGTGATGGTATAGGAGCCTGAAGCAGATGAGCTCGGGCTGCCCCACCCCTGGAAGTGTCCCAGACCACGTTGGATAGGGCTTGGAGCAACCAGGGATAGTGGAAGGTGTCCCTGCCCACGGCAGGGGGTGGCACTGGATGAGCTTTAAGGTCCCCTCCAAACCAAACCATTTCATGATTCTCTGAACAGGCCAGTTAGGTTTAAACTGGTACCATCATCCCTGGAATTAAACCAGTCTACACCAGCTCACCTGACTCAATGCATATGACATTTTCAAATGATAAGTAAAATTCCTTAAAGGAATTAAAATGTTTCTTTACACCATTCTGAAGTATAAATCTTGGGGCAATTAGAGAAACTCTAAATTATCTGTGTTTCTCCATGTCTGTGCAAAACTCCTACTGATTTCTCCCCTACTTGTTAAATTTGGTGGTTTTGAAGTACTTTGATGAGATGTGAGCATAAGCACACATTCAAAATGTAACTCAGGATTGAAAAGTAGATGAGTTTTCTTCTGACAGTCCTAAAGTAGTCAGACTGTTAGATAAGTCAGACTGTTTCCATAAGATACAGAATGGGTAAGATAAAAATTTATGTTAAAATTTCATCTGAAGAAATTTTAACTCCCTGAGAGTTTGTAGCTGAAGCCCTTTGAAAATAAGAGCTTATAATGGAATTCATGACAAACTCAACTGTAGCCATGTTGTAAAAATAGTGAAAATATTCCCAGGAGGCAAAAAAAAAAAAAAAAAAGAAATCTGAAACTATGTGTTGGGAACCTGTTTTCTCAAATAGATGCCAAAGACTGTCACACATAGTTAAAACCCAGACTCATCACTAGTATCTAGAGGTTGGGTCCTTCAGAGCTCTGAACCTCCTGGATTCAGAATACAGAGCAAGAGAAATGCTCCTGTTTCTGGGCAAATCCTTCATCAGGCAGGCTACGCTACACCCGAACAGAAAGGTGGGGTTCTCCTCTCAGGCCAAACATACTTCCCCACGTGGAAATCCAGCTCATGGAGCAGATACCTAGCTGTGCACATCAGTGCACACTTTTCATTTCAAAGGGGAGATTTTGTGACAAAGCTGAAGATTGGCTCTGGTTTTGAGCCAAGTGGAAAGGGTGACCAAAGGAAACATGATTTGCCATTTACAAAACAATTTACAGTCACTGATCTTGCACAAATGTTTTTAGCTTTCAACTAGGTAGCTTTCATGGAGAAATTAGGTTAAAATTATATCTAATAGGAACTATTCCCTCATTCTTCTAGGAGCCTTGAGATAATTTTATCCTAATAAGAGTAGAGCTTTAAAGTCTCTATCCTCAACTTCTGTCACCCTCTGCTTGTTCTTTTAGGTTCACAGCTGCTTGCATTGAATATAACAGTTTGCATTGATGGAAAAAATAAAAGGTTTAAATTTTTGCCTCCAGTAACCAAACAAAATTTTTTATCTATTCATACACTGAATTATTCCAATTCTTTTTTTTTTTTTTTTTTTAAGACTACCTGGCCAATACATTGAAAATTTGCAGAAACTTCACTGGCTACATACCTAATCAAGTTATTATCTATTAATTTAGGTATTAATTGAGTTAATTATTAAGTTATTATACATTTATGATTAAGTTATTATCCATTATTATGTTATTATCCATTTATGACATACATATGTAAAGGTGTTTCAGTCTGAGAGATAAGTAAGTTCAACTGAACTCCTTACACAATTTGTTCTGAAATACCTAATTGTTCCACTTATACTATTTTACAAAAAAGATTATGGGCATGCTTACAGACATACACATTAAAATAAACCAGTCACTGCAAAAAGCTGCTTCTGCATGCAGGGAAAGATTTGTAAAGTTGTCATGCTTTAAAAATTCTGCTTTTATCATCATCATAAAGAGATTTTTATATATATATATATATATGTGTAATCTATGAACACCAGAAGGATTGATTCATTTTGGTGGGGGTTGTTTTATCAGCAAATACTCTTCCCTGAAAGATCTTTTTAAACAGATGAGGATAAGCTTTTAAATTGCAATCAAATGTAGAACAACTTGTTTAACTTTTACCTGAAATACACACAATTTCAGACAAGGGTTTTTCTAACAAGTTCGTATCAAAATCTTTGTATCAAAATTATGCACAAGGGTGACCTGAAAAGACTTTATCCCAGTACTTAAAAATCGTCTCCTGCATAGTCTTTCAAACAGTTACTCCGAAAATAATGCAGGTCTCTAACCCAATTTCTTTATAATGAAGGCATCATATACTTAAAAAAAAAAGTCAGTCTAGGACAAGAATAATGTTAAAATATCAGTGTTGATATTATACTGATAACAAAAAGTATTTCTCGAGTTCCTTTTACAGGTTGGACCCAAACTGTCACATAAATTGATGGAAAAACTCCCACTGATTTCAGGGAGGGTAAAAAAAAAGCCTGACCTACAGATGATACTGTAGTTACTCCCAACAGGAGGAAAAGAAAGTAAAATAAAATAATTAGGAAAAAAGTGACTGGGGTTTAAAAAGCAGGGTAACTGAGCTAAAGGAGACCCAAAAGTTTTCTTTACTTAAACTGCAGACATTCATTTTCCATTGTAAAAATTTTGATTTAATTTTCAATAGAAATTTTTATCAGTTCTACCTGGTGATATATATATATATACACATTTTTTTGGTAGCTACAGAGAAATTACTTCACATGAAGGAAGGCCGTATTGGAGAGGTGATCAAAAAATCCCCATGTATAGAATAATAGTAAGAATTAAATATTTTAATACATAGTTTAAATTAATCCTACTTTAAACATCACAGTTTCAAGCCTGCCTATTCAGGATAACTATTAGTACAAAAAAAGAACCCACAAACCAGCAAATTCTTGCCCTACTTAAAAAGAATCTGATGCTGTGGCATTCCCCATCACAAGAAAAGAATGATATCAGTGGCGTCCACACGTGGTCCGGTCTGACCCAGGCCAGCAGCTATCAGACCACCATGGTGCTCGCTTATCAAGCCATCCTTTAAAACCCTGTGCCAAGGCTCAACCCATCCCCTCATGGGGATGCTGCTTATCTGAGGGCAGACAGGATTGTTTTTATTCCAGTGTGAAGGATGTGGCTGAGCTGTATTGACAGGAGGAAGCAGCGGCCACTCTGTGTGCACAGGCTGGGGCGACTCATCTCACCCCACAGTTACCTCTTAGAGACCACTGATAAGCAAGGTTAGGAACAACCCCCGGGAGAGAAAGACACAGCCAAGAGGCATCCTCAGTGACGGCTTACTTCTTCCCACTGAGACCCAGGCAACAGCAGAGCAGACACCTGGAACTGGTGGAGATGACCTGCACCTGCGCCCAAACCAAGCACATGGAGATGTGCATGCATGTGCCTGTGTGCGCACACAGGGTACGGCAGCTGCCTCCATAAATGTGCCTTGTGCAACACAGCAGTGACACTGAGAAAAACCCTGGAAAGGGAATGAGCTGCTGAATGGGAGACAAAAAAGAATTAAATCTGCTGTGCACGCTTGTTATAGACAGCTAAATTTTTAGGGTAAGCTTTAGTTATTAGTTCTGCCTAAAAATGAAGAAGCTAATGTGTAGCATGTTCAAGCTGCAAAACTTGAGAGTAAACAGTGAGTTAAGGAAATGTCATGGGTATCTAGTCTGGATCTCTAGGGTGCTTTACCTCTTAAAATATAACACTTATTTCCTTATATAAATGTTTTAACATGCAAAAAGGGCATCTGGATGAATACCCTGAATGTTCCTGTTGCAGCAAACACAGCCCTACTGCTTTTGGGGTATCTAGACAAGGATTCTAAGTCATATTTTCCCAAGTTTGGTGATGAAAGCTTAGGGTGGCTCCCCCCATGCACCTTTAAACGTGTTTATATGTGTGTACTGGCACATGCAGGTGGGTATACTGTGATTTTTTTAAACTACATATATTCACTATAAATTAAAAAAAACCCAAACAATATCATGGTAATAAAACCCAAAAGAGAAAATAAAACAAACACATACGAAGAGAGAACAAACCTCATTTTTAGCAGAATCCAAAATAACATCAAGATTGCAAAGATCAGATTTTTTTTTTTTTTAAGTTTATGATTGATTCAGATCAGGCTCTGCCATATTCCTGTTCTCTGGAAAGATAGGTGGAAAATTGTTATTAAAAGTCGCTGGAAACTCTAGCATGGCACTGGCATTTTGATAGCCCACGTACGAATTAAACAGCTGCTGAGGAAGTACTTGGCTATCAGGCATCTGCACAAAAGCCCCTGACTGTGTGGTAGGGGGGATTCTTTGGCCAACTAGTTGGATTTTAGGTTCCCTGGGCTCCAGTTGTTGCTTGCTTTCTTCGTCCGTGTCAAGATGGGTTAGCTTTTCTATCCACATGCGGAATTTCTCCTCTGTCTGCCTCTGCATCTCGGCAAAGCAGTTCATGGCCTCTTCCAGGACATTGCCTATGCAGTTCCTATCCCACATGGTGCCCCTGTCAAGCAATCCTGGAATTTCCCTGGTCGCTCCTCCAGATCCCCCAGCACGACTGAAGCCAGCTTTAAAGACATTGAGGCCATTTGATAAGACATCATTAAATAAGAACATAATATTGTTTATTAAGGCATGTTAACTGAGGAAAACAACTTTTCTAATTCTGCCTCTTGGATATGACAACAAGAGAGGAATGAGCATATATTAACCAACAGTATTACTCTTACAATAAAATTTTACACCCACTGAGGTTTTAATAGAAATTTTAGCATCAAAATTATTTTTATTCTTGAAGTCTCAGACAATTCTGTCACAAAGGTCTCTTTTACTATCAAATTACTCCAGTTCCCTTGCAATTTCCTTTGATTTCAGTTGAAGATGTCAAAAACATTATACAATAACATGTTTAGTTCTATTAAGCTGCAATCCAAAATGCTATTTTTTAACTGAAAAACCTGAATCATTATGTGTATTTTACTTACTCACTTGGACCCTTTTATAAACGGGCTGTTAAACACAGGTGGAATTGACCCAAAGCTCTTGGCTTTATTTTGGGAAGCACATAGAACACACGACACAAAACACAAAAACACGGGGGGTTATGTGAATACTATGCCAACACAGGAGGGGAGAGCATCCTCTGCCAGGCATGACAGACACAGCTCCATCACAGGGCTAACCTGCATGCCACAGAGCCCTGACCAGCCTCACACCAGACAGGACCCTGCCCTGAGCTACCATTCCTACAGCCAGTCCCAGGCAAGGCAGAAAACAGGGAATGGTTGGAAGCAAACTGTTCTGCTTCTAGCTATCCATCAAAATGTATGGTGGAAATGACTGGCTTTGGGATTATCAGGAAGAACTGCAGCAGCCAGAAGAGAAGGACAATCCTCATGGCCTTACTCTACATATCAATAACAAAAGGCAGTGAAATCTGTATTTTCAAGTCTAGAGTTCACTCAGGAATCACCTAGGAAGCAATAAACCCCCAAGAAAATGAGGCTCAGTACCCATTTGAGGAATCATAAACAGTATGTGCATGCCACCCAAACACACAAATGTTACCAAAGGTAATTCCAAAACAAGACAAGCATCAAATTACACTACACAATGGTACAGAAGATGGTAATTTAGTATCTAAATATGAAACTTGTGGCACCCTCTAGCTTAAGAATGAGCGGAATCATTGCACAGCCTAAGTAAATACTTACCAAAAAGAACCTAAGGCACTAAATCTTTATTGGGATTTCACTGAGTACATGAAATTACGGTATCACTTAAACACTGCATTCTTTTTAGGAGCTGTTTAAGTGAGGTATACACAGATCCTTCAGTAACAGCTAAACAAAGCCCAGGGTTATTGTCTTATTTCTGAAGAGCATTTTTTAAGTCTTTCTTGTCCATCTGTTTGCCTATCAGATATTCTGGAAATTCAGCATTCAGGTCCTCTGCTAAAAATAATTACTTTATAGCAACTAATTTGCATCCCTCCAACTGCATTTTAATTAAAATCAATTAAATAAAATGGTACCTTTTTTTCTAAAACATGGCTTCTTCTGTATTATCAATAATTTTTTCCTCCCTAAAAGAAGTATTTTTTCCGTTCATTTAGTTCTAGTACTGAACATCCAATATGATTCTGTTTATTTGTCTTTAGTCTGGATCTTAGCTTAAACTCAAGGAACTAACTTACAATCTTTCTGATTTCCACAGACATATTAATATGTAATTTTTAATTGCAATTTAAATAAAAACTATTGATGGTGATAAGTGAGACAATCTTCTCAGGTTTTTAAAGGTAAGAATGAACTAGAATGGTCAAAGTAGACAAAATTGTTTCATAAACTGAATGAAGTATGTATTGAAATATACATAACCCTGCAATACAAATTTTAAAAGGCATTCACCACAGAGTATCTATGAATGCTACAGCTATTTTGCTGCAGCAGCAGCAAAACAATGTTTTAAATGCTTCCCATGCAGTTACTACAACAAGCCGTATTCAATCTTCTATTTTAGGGTTAAACCCCCCCCAAGCCTAAAAATGCATTTTTACATATCAAAAGTGCTAGCATTTATTTAATTGGTCCCTCTTCTGTCTATAAACTTTAAGCGATAGGGTTTTTTTAATTATGCCAAGTTTAAAGGAGAAGAAATTTGAGGTCACAAAAGGATCAGAATCAAAGATTTCTCTGTCATTTTTAAGACAACACCTCCTGCAAAACAGCACCTAAGAAACGCCCCAATGCTGTCTTTTTATGGTATTTCTTAAGTACAATCTAAGTTATAATCAAATCCAAAGTAATTTAATTTAGGAAGTCTGGCAACATAACAATGTAAGATATGCTTCAACTTCATTCTAACTAGCAATGGTTGGTTCCTCTGTGTTATTCTGCTGCAGACTTCCAAATTAGTATCTTAGAGCAAATCATTCTTAACAGACTACTTCTTTTTCCTACCTATTATCTATAATTGTCATTCTGAGTTACTTGAACCAAATTCATCCCTTGCAGATGTTTCATCCAAGATCAATGCATAGTTATTAGGAGGCAGGAATCTGTGCCCATCTCCTTGGGTTCGCTGCATATTTTAAAAGTCTTCTCTTTTTTTTTTTTTTTTTTTTTTAAAACAAAGTGAGATGCAGCTTTTTCAACATTAACACATATTTTTGTGATAGCCTAAAAACATGAGTCATCCCCATTTCAATGATTTTTCTCAGTTGTAGAAAACACAATGGTGGTAAAACGCAAAATATTTTTGTGTATTATTTTTGTTTCTAAAAATCCCTTACTTCTTCCAAAAGAGAAGTGTTTACACAGCAACAAATACTGACTGACTCCCAGACCTGCTCTCATGCCAATTTCATTCAGAGTTAAAACACAGTATCATATGTCAAACTGTTTAAAGAAAAAACTTCATATTACAGCAGGAAGTCTAGCAGAATCTATTTCAGGACTACTATGCCATGTTTATGTGATGTTTAAGAACAGCAAAATCTTAAATGCCAACAGAGAGACTCAGTCATTAAAAGATAAAAAATTGTTCCTCACCTGCAATAATCCAAAAATCACAGCATTTCCTGAAATAAGGAGCCAAAGATTATGACTGCTCACATCAGTAAAAAGGTTCTCAGGAGCACCCCTGAAGTTCAGACTGAACCTGTATTTTCAGGTGTAAATTAACACCACAGGATGCATTGAGAATACTGTAAATTACATTGTGCTGAGCTTCTTTGCAGCTCTCAGTACCTGTATTGAAGTACCACCAGTAAAATCTTGACTCTTCAATCTTTCTTGAGCAGAAAAACAAGCCTGACACTATTTTGATCCACAGTACATTTAAGTTCAGCAGAGAGACCTGACTATCTATTGTACAGCTGCTCTGTTCGTAACTTCGTGGCATCATCATCACGTATTTCACTGAACATTTTCTTTACCTTACAAATTTAGCCAAGCATATTTCAGAGCCAGTGACATGGACAGTTTAAAAAAAGGTTTATTTAAACTATTGCAGTATTTAAATGGAAGCGTTTTAATGACACAACATGAAGGACTACTGTATTCTCAAAATGTGGCGATTCAATTTTTCAGATCACGCAGAAGCAAACTGCCTGCTGTAACACTACCTGTGTTGACAGCTTAAGAGTCTGTAACTTTTGTCACGACAGCCAAATTAGCTGGCACTAAAAATTTTAAAGTATCTCTGTTGGCAAAGCTGTTTTTCAGGCAACAGAAGGCTAAAAATGAAAATTATATGAAAATAAGTGATGTTGAGTAAGTAACCAAGACTGCAGGTGAATGTCCAAACACAGACTAAGGGAAACACATGCTGCCTGTAAAAAACTCTTCTGCATCAATATGTACAGGCAACTCTTTTAAAAGTAAAGGCAAAAGTTTTTCATGCTTATGTACTGACACTGAAGTCAAAGCCTTTAGTTTTCTACTGTGTGCAGAGAATGCTGGGGGCCTGAAATTCCAACAATGCTTTTTGATACCCTGTATTGTTTTCTACCTACACGTTAGCTCCCTCAATTTTGAGGCTATTCACAGTGTTTTGGTAAGTGCACTAAAATGGCTTTCTAGCCAGAAGAAGGAACTGAGTCCTTTGCCAGCTCCAGGCAGAGGGATGGCAGATGGCTTGGGAACCCACCACTGCGAAGGAGCGCTGGGAGTCCGACCAGACTCGCAGCTCTACCACAGCTCTGAAAACCACAACGTCTCCTTCACCCACAAGCAGCACAGGATGCGTTTTTTGTACAAACGACATCCTTATCTCCACAGAGGGTGTTTTTCTCTCACACTTGGAAGGCATTTCCCACAAAGCAAAGCCGTTTCTATTTAAAGGAAAACTGCAATGTGGCAGGTACGTATCGCACCCTGTTTCACTGAGAGGACAGTGCAAACCTTTTAATGTCTTAAACAGAGCTCACCACCGAGCAGACAACACGTACTGTGAAATAAGAAAAAATGTTAACGTCCCTCGCTTGGGATGGTTTGTGCACTCTTGTACTGCAGGTAAAGTGGGCCTTGGTGTAATCGTCACTAATAGTCAAGCTCTTCATGTGATGGGATCCTTTCACCAAAAGCCTCTCATGGTCAGGAATGAGAGTCAAATACAGAAGCGCACAGGCATACACAAAAAATACCCTGGAATGGCTTCAGGTCCCCAGTAATGGCCCTCAGAAACCTAAGCAGACCTGAAAATACCATTTGGTGCCATTCTGGGTCACAAGGTACTTTCAAGGCTTAAAAAAAGAATGTGACCTGAGGGACTTATTCTGTGTGTTTTGTGGTTTTTTGAGAGGTGGGGAAGAACCTGTCCCAAAAATCAATTAAATAGTCTTCTTCAACAGGCTTTAAATTTGGCTTAAATTGCCCGAAGTGTAAATATTATAAATAAAAAGGCTAAAACTGTGAAAGCTACAAGACTGACTAACTACTAAATTGGTAAAAAAAAA
This sequence comes from Chamaea fasciata, assembly GCF_029207755.1. Taxonomy (NCBI): domain Eukaryota; kingdom Metazoa; phylum Chordata; class Aves; order Passeriformes; family Sylviidae; genus Chamaea; species Chamaea fasciata. Next base: position 12,741,311 of record NW_027094089.1, read on the forward strand.
TCTATATCTCTATTAAAAGTTTACTACACAGTAATTAGAGGAAGATATTATGCCTTTTCCAGACATTCTAATAATAAACATTTACTTCCTTTGTGCAACCTGCTTCCTAGCAGGTGTGGGAAAAATGCCGATTTTCATGGTGACAGCACCATCCATAATCAACTCAGTTAAATCTGTTATTTGTAAAATCTAATGCAGTATTTTAATAATTCATCTAGAAAGCATTAGTTCAGTAACTTAATATTGCCGTTTTCCTTTAAATGTTCTTGCCCTATGTAAGATGCCATTTTTCCCAAAAAGAAAAAACTTCTAGCGCAACAGGCAAAAAGGCATGTAACCCAGTAAAAATTGGCAAGCAAAAAAGTTTATTTTTATGGATTTTATTTCTGATTGCCATATGATGGTTCTATGGTATAATATGCTGCAAGAATAATTCACACAAAATCCTATCCACAGCACTTGGACTAATAAAACAATAAAGACTCAGCAGACAAAAACCTTGAAGATTCAACTTTCTTTTGCTAATAAAATGACGCTGATAAAATGACAAGAAGGCCCCTATAATTTGCTGCCTCCCTTCTTTACACAGATGTGTCAGGAAGTTTAAAGCGTAGAAATTATTGATCCTAACAACATAGGAAAATGGTAACAATTTTGTCTAAAATGTTGAAAATTTAGATGTGAATACAGCTTGGGCACCTGTGTAATCATACCTGTATCCTAAAATAGGTGACCAGCTGCAATCTGAAAGAACTTAGAATAAGGCTAAGCAGGTTTGTCATGCACTGACATGTCGAGCTGAAAGCACAGAGTAAGTGCAATAATGGCCAGGGCCTTACTGTTACACAGGCAAGAGGTGCACCGTGCCATTTCTAACACAGCTGCCAAGCTGTGGGCTTTATATATTAAAGCAAAGCTGGCCACTTATCTTAAGAATTAGATTATCACCATCTAAGGGGATTTGACAGCACTGATGTGAGTTCATATAGGCTTACAAAGATCTGAAAAATCCAGAATTCAAAGGTAGTCCTTCCTCCCATTTACCATTTCTATGCTTTGCTGGTGTGCAAAAGTGCACAGGAACCTCAGAAGAGATTTTTAAAATTTGCCCACATCTTGTTATTACACTGCAGTCTTCAAATTTACACAGAGCTGCAGTTCTCCTGGGTTTTTCTCAAGTGTCAGTCATCTAACTTAGCATGACAGCTGAGAAACGATGTCAGGCGTGTTACAGTTCAGTTTAAAAAACATCCTCTACCTGGTATCTCTGCAGTGATTGTCTTGCTGCTCCCTGAAACCTCTTCGTCGTCGTCTGACGAGCTCGTGCTGGAGTCACAGGTCAGGTCACTGTCGCTGGTACTGCTGTCCTGCAGCAGGCTGTACTTCTTGCGAGCAGCAGCCTCCCGCTTCTGCCTCAGGAGCCGGATCCTCTCTTTGTGCTTTTGGCTCCGATGACCCTTTACCTTGGTAACTCGGCCGTTCTGCTTATCGCTAGACTGTCGGTTTTTCTTGGCAGCCATTGTGGAAGTCTCACTTTCAGACCTGGATCTCCTGGATTTCCTCCCGACCGCAGCCCCGGACACCGCAGAAGGGTCTCCCTCCACAGCGGCTTCAGACTGGCAGGGCTCATTCTCCTCTGCAGAAGACAACGTGTCTGAGTCAGCCAAATGCCCACTGGAGGAAGGGGAAAGCATGCAGTGGTTAGAAGAGTCACTCTCATAAACTCGGCCACCCGCTGGCTTGTCACTCTCCGTAGATGCCAGCTGAGACTCCGAGGAGTCCCGCCTCAGTTCCATCAGCAAGCAAGGCATGGAAGAGAGCACTGCAGAGTCTGCTGCAGTGGGCACACTGTCTTTCTGACATTGTGTTTCAAGTTCTATAGGCCTGTCTTCCTCGGGAGCAGTCTCTTGCTTTTCAGAAATCTTTGGTGGAATTTCTGAATCAACAAGTTCTTCTGCCTTTCCTACTGCCTCCATCTTCATTGCAGAGCAAGGTCTGTCCAGACTCAAAGCATTGAGCACGTTGTCCAGGAGGCTGGGTAAGCTAGACGTGGTCTCCAGCAATGCAGCAGCCTGCACAGGAACAGAACAGTAGGAAAGAATTACACAAGTAACTCAGTCTGCTCTTCACAGTGTTACCTTAAACAAGTCACTGCTTTCTGTTGCAGACAGAATGGGTTTACAGAACCCCAGAGTGGTTTGGGAGGAAGCTTTAAGCTCATCCAGTGCCACCTCCTGCCATGGGCAGGGACACATTTCACTATCCCAGGCAGCTCCAAGCCCCATCCAGCCTGGCTTTGGACACTCCCAGTGATCCAGGGGCAGTCACAGCTACTCAGGACAACCTGTGCCAGGACCACCCCACCCTCACAGCCAGGAATTCCTTCCCAATATCCCATCTCTACCTGTTCTCTGGCAGTGAGAAGCCATCCCCCCTTGTCTTGCTCCACCATCTGTGTATCAAATCCCCCCCTCCAGCTCTCCTGGAACTCCTTCAGGCCCTGTCAGGGGCTCTGAGGTCTCCCTGGAGCCTTCTCTTGTCGAGGTGAACAGCCCCAGCTCTCCCAGCCTGGCACTACAGAATAGCATCTTATTGCTCAGCATCATGTTCTTAATTGACCTTTTCCTAGTGAACTCATCCTGTTACACTAAATTATTCCTTCATTTACACACCCATGAAAAATGGTACTGGAGTCACATTGAATGGGGTTCCCAGAAGAACCATTATGCATGGGAACCTACCTACCAAAGACTTATTAAATAAAGAAGTGCTACTGAATTATCAGAGACATAGGTAAAGCCTCTGGCTCCAGAGGCGTTAGCCACATGTCACACAGATTACTCTCACCAGAGAACCACCATGCTGGTGAGTCATGTAAAGATGTTTTAGGAATATCTAATACACCATTCAGGAAGTCCTTGAGTGTCTCCCATGCAAGCCCTGGTTATATGAGAACCTCAAGGCTGACTTAGTTTCTCTCAAATCTGCCAGGAAAGAAGCATTAAATAGTAGGGGCTGCAAGCAAGAAATATTATCTACCCACACCAATATCCTACATTTTACTTCAAGTTATAATTCAGTAAATTGCATTGCTTCAGTGCAAAGACAAAGACAAAGCTGTTTATCTGATTGATAACTTGAACATTATCTACCCAAAAGTACCTGAAGCAACTTCAAGGAAATTTTCTCGGAGATATCAATAGTTACCATTTTGTCTTCATTATTCACACTTTGCCTTTTACCTGAATTTTCTCTTGGAATACAACACAGAATAAAGATCTTTCAATTACCACATCCACTTAGAGATGAACAGCATGGAACAAATCCTTTACAGCTTCAGAAGTACAGTAAATGATAAATTTATGGCACTTCAAAAAACAAAGTATAGGCAAGAAAACACAGCAGTGAGATCTAATCTGAAAAACTGCATTTCTGCAGAGAAGGCCAATCAGCACTTGAGCACTCTGAGGAAGCATGGATGGTTCAGAGAGATTTTTCTGTACCCTGAGAATCCTTCTTCAGTTTCCTGATCTATCCCAAGCTGCCTGTAAGCATGTAATTGTATATATGCATGTAATACACAATATAAGGGTACTTCCCTGCTTCTGAAAGGTGCTGTGCAAGGCTCAGCACTGTCTGGTGTGCCCTAACCCACTCTGAAATTTCATTTTTGAGAATAAGAAAATAAGAGTTCATGCTTCCTTCAGGCTAATGAATGAACTGCTGTATAGTGCAAGGAAATGAGGAAAATACTTATGGAGGAGAAACACCAGCTAAGGAAAGAAAGGTTGGTTAATATAAGACATCACAAGAAAGATGGAGACAACAAAACCCGGCCTGCTATATATGGGGGAAAAAAATCCCAAAACCCAAATCCCAAACAATAAATCAGCATTTCCCTACCAAAAACCAGAATAAAATGCATATTGTGGAATAGAGGAATATGTCTATCAGGAAAAATATTTGTGCATACCTGCGCTGAGTAACCCTCTCTTGAAAGCAACTTCAAAGAAGACTTTTTGGAGACAGTAATTTCATGTAAGCAGTGAATATCACGAAGGAACAATCTATTTCCAAGGCTACAGTAGAGCACAAACAAACCCAAATGAAGAATACACACGTTCTGAGACATAAATGCATGTCAATAAAATCTTTATTTCTATGTAATTACCTCACAAACCTCTATTATCAAATAATTCTCCTACTATACAGGTAAGTAAAACAGATTTGATGATAAAACAAGTAGAATTTGTATTCTCCCTGCTAGTGCAGTGCCCAGCTTTCCTCTGGCTTTCATTTTAAAATGAAAAATATCTTCTCTAAGAGTTTTGAAATGTACAGACAGGGAAAATATTGGTTGCTCAGACACAAACCGAAAGAGTATTAGCGGGCCAAACGAAAACATACTTAAATATTCATATTAATAACTGCAGAACAGTTTCTGCACTGTTCAACCTTTTAGCCTAGGGAGCAAAAAGAACAGAGCTTGACAAGAAGCTAAAGGGCAGCCAATGACAGCTGTGGACTTTTTTCCACAAATCTCCTACTTGGAAACATCATTTACCTCACAGCTCCCAAAGGGGCTGTAACAACACCCTTCCTTCATTGCACTTGCCTTCCCACCTCTTTGGTCTATCAGCAAGAAAAAAATATGTTTCATCTGCACATTGACACCTTGCTAACAGCTCAATTACAATGATTTTACTGGATTTTTAAAATATTAAATGGGATCTTTAACTACTCCAACCACACTGGTTCGATCCCTCACACAGTGATTGTCAGTGAGTTGGCAGTAGAGGAGTGAATAGTAATTTCATGACACTGATGTGTTTCCACGTATATAGAAAAAATCCCACTTTTTTTTTCCTGGTAAGGTTTGTACTCTACAGGTCCATTGAACTGGCTCTTTAGACATCACCAATTCCATTATTTATATATATATTGTCTTAGGTTGAAGTATATTCTATCACCATCTTCATGAACTGTTGAAACCAGGTGAGGCAGTGCTCCCTGCCTCCTCCACTCTGGATTATCTTCTGTTAATGGGCCCATCAGCACCTTTGCTACGCAGCTCACAGATAACCCCTTCCTGCACTACCTCCTGTTAATGGGCCCATCAGGCCTTGTCACATGACTCACCATCCCATTGTGAGATGCTCTGCCCAGAGGGAGGAACCAAGCATTCCAGCCTGGATATAAGCTGAAACTCTGAACACCAGAGGGCGCTTACCCACTGGATTCCCAGAGGACCCGAGCTACCAGACCTTTCTACAGGATCACTGCTTCAGGAAGACCACCTCATCTGGACTGCTTCCCTCACTACGCTCAGGTTGTATTCTGACTCTGTCAGTGGTCTTTTGTATTATTGCATCTATTTTATTTTACTTTCTTTCCTTTTTTTCCTATTAAATTGTATCTCTGACTTGGAGCCTCTCATTGGTTTTGCTTTCAAACCACTACAACATACATACATATATATTTAAACCAGAGCTTTGCCTTTCTCTCAGTGGGAAAAAAAAAACCAAAAACAAAACCCACCCAACCATGACTCGAACAGGCTTTGCTGCAGGGAAGAACACAGTCAGTTTGGCAGAGAATATCTATGCCAAGGAAATCCTGATCTCAAAGAAAGAAAAAAAAGTCCCAATTTAGTCCTTCATGACAAAACGTACAGAACAGCAAGAAAAGATTTTACTGAAAAACTCCCATTCCTTTCTTACCACTCGCCTGTCTAGTAACAGTACTAGAAGAGGAAATCTCATGGTGGTACTACTTTTTCTACTGAAATGAGAACACAGCACTGAAAAATACGTTGTGATGCTTACAGACACAGATGGATACCTAATTAGACATTGATCAGAAATGGCATTCTGCTTTTACTGATGAACAGATACCACAATGACAATTTTAAAAGGCAATTTTGTAAAAACCTATGTGCTGGATTTTTCCAACAGAAAATGTTATTTTCCAAGTCACACATTGAACATACCAGTGTGCAGAAACCATTAAATTATCCTGGGAAATATTTTTCAAATCATGGATTCATTTGTAAAGGCACACAATTTGTACACTAGGAAATCTGCACATCAGGGAAGAAATCCAGAAGGATTTTGAAGGTCAGATTTACAGAGAGAGCCCAGCCTCTCTGGGTTTTGTCCCCATTCTTTTCCCACATAACTGTGACTGCACGATCATTCTCCCTCCTGTGCACAGAACAGGCTCATTCTTCTGTGGGCAGACTCCTTTCAATAAGCCAGCAGAAATCAAATGAGAAAGTAAGTGACATTTTCTGCCAGAGCTTGCAGGAAGGACAGAAGGGAGAGCAAGCACAAATCATCCCTGTAGAAAAAACCCACATCGGATTAAAAGCTGCCTGCTGTTTTGTATCATCACACCTTGAACTCACCAGTTCTGCCTAGACAGAGTGTCCTGAGTGTTCCTTCACGGCACTGTTTGCTCTGGGAAGAAACTTTTGTAAATTAAAAAAAAAAAAAAAAAAAAAAAAGATTAAGAGCAAAAAGCCTCAGAGGCGATAGTAGCTTCCTAAAGAACAATTTTTCATGTAATATATACTATGGCACAAAGACATATTAAAGATAGCAGGTTTCCCAGAGCAGAGTCTCAGGCATCAGATTATAAAAATAAATAATTTAACAGAGTGTTAGAGCAGCAGATCAGCTGTGTGTCTCTGGAGAGGGACCCTGAACAAAGAAATAAATCCCCAGGAAATTACACAATTTAGGCACTCACACATCTTGCCTGCACCTCTTAGTTCACTGCTGATTTTTGGGGCCTTGCAACACTTTATTGGGTTGTTTCTCCATGTTCAGCTCCTGTGGAGATGCAGCTTCTGCTGGTGGTTGTTGCCTGCTGATCTCTGGTTTTAACTCCAGGTGCCTCTGCTCCCTGGCAGAGCAGACGGGACTAAAACAGCCCCCACACAGGTAAACAGTACTCAGTAGCAACTAAAACATCCGTTTGTTATTGATGTCCTTCCCACAGCACAGACAAAACACAGCTCTGTATCAGCTATAGGGAAGATTACTAAGGAAGTGAATGCCATTCAAGAAACACATTTCTACCTGTAAGTTCACAGTTTAAGGTTGAAGGCTTCATCAAATCCAGCTACTCAGGCCAAGCCATCAACATACTAAATAACGTATCATATTTCAGCAGCTAGGATGTTACTCATTCTACTTACAACTCACTTAATTAAGCTGAACAAGGAGTATCTCACAACAGCCTGAAATACTTAATAAACCCCATGACACCCTAACCTTAATTGTACATTGTAATTTTAGGTGTTATTGAACTGACTAATGAAAACGAATGCCTAGCTTGTATGAAGCAAACCAGCTCTTCTTTTTCTGAACCTATGGACAGGACAGATTCTTCTTTTGGAGGTACTAGTGTTCTCACAGCACCTTGCTGGAAAACTCGCTTTAACTTATTACTAACACATTTCCTCTTAATCACAGTCCAACAGACCACTTCTTTTTCCTGCTTATGGTCATATCACCTTCTTATGCCAATCCTAGCAACTGCTGAAATGAAAAAAATTATCTAGCAGAACACTGCCTTTTAATGCCTTTCAGTTAGCGCTGAAACAAAACAATTTGAACATCCCACCTCCTCTCACCACTTACCATTCATCTGGAAGCCACAATTTTCTTTAAAAATGAGAAACTGTACTTATGTTATTGCAGCAAGTAACATTGTGTACATTCTTGAGGCTTTTGTGACTACAGAAATGAAAAGCACTGCAGTGCTGCATACAAGCTGTTCAGAATACACAGTTAACTACAGATTGTTCCGTATCTTTCCAACCTCATAGTTTCAGGGCCACAGAAGTCACTTTCATCTAAATCTGAGTACGTTTTGATATTTATGAGGAACAAAACACTATAATGGCTCATTTTTACACAAACAATTATTTCCATCGCCAGTGGATTACATTATCTCCCATTTACCCAACAGAGATGGAATAAATCAGAGGTGTGAGAGTGGTAATGACAAACACATAAACCAGAGGCCAATAAAATTATGTAAAGCAGCTGACTATTTTAAAAAATGTAAACACAGAGACAAGCTCATTAAGAACTCTGACTCAAACACTTGACAGACTGTATGTCTGAGGAGGATAGGTTGGGAAAGGAGAGAAGCTGCACACAGCCTGAGTACTGAAGAGTTGACTGTAATGCACATGTCTGCACATAACACAGGATAAATTTTTGGCAAAACACAAAGTTAGGCCCTCTTCTGACAAAAGGATGGGTAACTCTGAAGATGTGAAGTGCTAATGAACCTGTCCACCTCTGAAGCTTCACCAAAACCCTTTACAGGTGTAGCTGTGTCTCAATCACGCTTTTTTCCTTCTCAAATCACCTTCCTTTCCATTGAAAAGAAACGCAATTAATTTGGTGAACTCATCAGTGACATTTTAGTACAAAAAACCACAGAGATATCAGTGAATCACAGAATGGTTTGGGTTGGAAGGTACCTCAAAGATGATCCAGCTCCAATCCCCTGCCAAGAGCAAGGACACCATCCACTAGATCAGACTGTTCCAACCCCCATCCAGCCTTGCCTTGGACACTTCCTGGGACAGGGCATCCAGTGCCAGGGCCTCACCACCCTCACAACCAAGAATTTCTTCTTAATATCTCATCTAAACCTACTCGCTGTCAGTTTAAAGCCATTACCTTACACCAGACAGAAGAATGCTTAATTAACTAAAAATTAATCAATTCAAATAATCAGACATCAGGAAAGACTCATCTGCACCCAGATAAATGTAGAAATACCAATGCTTTCTGGACTTCCCAGCTTGTTCAGCTCCTCCCGAAGATACCACACATTCCTTTTTAAGTGTCACACAAAACGGTGCACTTAAAACAACAGAAATGAGACCAGCACTCAGTCAATTTAACTCAACACAGTTGACTCAGCTCTGTGTGGATGTGTGTGCATGATGCTCCACAGCAGATTTTTCATAACACTGAGCCACCCCCACAGGGATACTGTGTAATTTATATAGCGTTCCTTTGAAAATGCTGCCCTAAAGCTGACTCACTGGCATGCGACTCTACCTAGGGCACATTTCTGGGAGTGGAGCTGGATCTTTATCAGATGATTCACAAATCAGGCCTGGTAGCAACCCCAAAGAATACTACCCTTCAGAACTGACAAAACAAAAGAAAGGATTAAACTGATTCTGTGTTTCAACCGGTTTTGCATAAATAAATGAAGGTTAAAAACAGGTTGCTCCTACTGAGCGCTCAACAGGCTGCATATACAAATTACCGAAGACCAAATACAAATTACAAGTGTATGTGCTAATACAAAGCTTTGCAGAGCATCCTTTGTGATCTTGAAAAGCAGTATTTTTTAATCCTACATAAGAAGCAAGACTGCACATTTAAATACAAGTTTTTGCATTGTAATGCTTAATGCACATATTCTGCCTCTTTCAAAGGACACTCAAGTACCAGCTAAGGTTTATTTCACAACTCCACGCATAGACTTCCGTAAACACTCACCAGCTGCACTTGGAATGCCACAATAAAAAAATCACTGCCCTTGCACACAGATAAAAGCATGCAGGATTGGCTGCACTTAGCCTTCTAAGAATCTCTTCTCATAATGAAACCATTTCTCTCAAGGACACAACAATTTAAAGTCTAGAAAGTTCTCTACTCTAAAAATAGAGGGGGCATATCTTTGTTACTACCTGTTCCTAAAACTTTATGTCACTTACTTTTACTTTTTTTTTTCCAATTAAAAAAGTGGAAGAAATCAATACAATCAAAGTTCCCTTTTCTCTTTGCTACACCAGATTTTGCCGATCACCCTACAGAGGATCTTCACAGGGATGGACCATCTTTTTCTAAGATACCGAGTTTAACAGATTTTCCCACTTTACCTATCCATTTCTGTTTCTTGAACAAAATGGGTTCTGTGCTTCCCCATTATATATAAACAGATCTCCTCAAGAAACTCTGGTCTATTCTTCTACCACAATCAAAGCAATGCTCACATAAAAGCCACATTTTTAATTGCTTGAGCACCACGTAACAAATTATTTCTAATTTTCAGAGCAGAAGTTAGGAACATTTACCTGAGCTATCCTGAAAGTAATCAACATTGTGTCATTTGCCAACAGCTCCAGCTGGTAGATCAGGACAATTGCAATGCAACTTCAAAGTAGCAAATCCATCTCAGCAGTGCCATATTCACAGAATCATAAAGGTTAAAAAATACCTCTGAAATCAAGTCCAGCCTTCAACCCAGCACTGCCACCATGTTCACCATTAAACCATGTCCTGAAGTCCCACATTCCACAGCAATTTTCCAGCATCTCCACACCTCTCACAGCTACCCAAAAGCTCAAGGCACTGAACTAGACTTGCTCTGGGTTTATGACAACCATTTAAAGAAGACAAGTTATGAGACACTAAGTAACTCTACAGTTTGTAAATACTTTATGGTCAGACGTTTTTTACACATCTTTGCCATTGGAACCAAACAAAACCGACACTCAGGTATTTTAAAGTTTCAAATGCTTTAATTCAACACCAATGGATGTTTCTGCCATAAGGTATAGGGCATTAAGATACCCATTCTATGGTCTGACCATCAGGTGACACATTCAAATTCTACAGAAGGCCTGAAAAGGAGCTGCAAGCTCAACAAGCCCTGATCTCAAATAATTTTCTTATCCACACAGCCACTCATATTTTCACTTGCTTCTTTAATTCTTAAGCTAGTAGCGTCAAATCTAAATATTGCAATACAGATTTACAGGAGGTATACCACTGAAAAATAAATGGTATCAGTACACTAAAGGCAAAGTCATGCAGCATTCAAATGATGAAATTTAACAACTGTTGGGCTGCTCTTGACACCAAATGACCAGCATTAAGACGTGCCCATTGATTTCAGCATCCACCAGATTGTTAACGATCAACAGTGCAGTCTTTCCATGTCCAAAGTGCTCCTAAAAGAACAAAGGATTCATGTCACAGGTCTCAGTAGGAAGCAAACACAGGTTGGTTCTACAAATGAACAAAAGCTACCTTGGGTATTTAAAAAAGAAGAACAGACTGGGTCAAAAGCCAGTCACATGTGTGACTGGCAAAAATGCCTCTAACATGGGCTTTACTATCACATACTTTCTACAGTATTTACTTCCAGTTGGCAGAGGAGAAGAAATTTGAGCTCTACTTCAAGACAACAACAGACAGGCCAAAAACCAGACGTTTCTTTCCCACAACACATAAAAGACTTTGCATGTATTTGACTGCAGAAATTAAATAACAGTATGTAAGAAGATACCAAGTTACTAGCTACAAAAAGAGAAAAAGAAAATTAAAAGGCAGTTTTCAGAAGTACCATGCAAGCACGTACTGACAGGAGAAAAAAAAAACCCTAAAACCAAAACAAACAAACAAAAATAATAACCCCCTCTTTCCCCTCCTCCCAAAAAACCCAAAAAACCCCAAAAAAACAAAACCAAAACAAAACAAAACAAACCCAAACAAAAAAACCCACACCAAACAAGCCTTAAAATGCATCTTTTACCCCAAGATGTCTTACATTATTATTCCTGTTTGGGAAAAAGTGGCTCAGCTGGCAGAACTAACGTTTGCAACAGGAGACATAAACTATATAAACAGCTTTCCCAGTAAATGGGGAGATGGGAGAAAAGAAACGAAAGAGCATGGAGCCTGGGTTATCAATTCAACCACATTCCATTAATTCAACACAGCCTTATCTCTGCTGGCGCTTTGAGAGTTCCATATAGACAAACAATGAAATCCACTACAAGTTTTAAACAGTAAAAAAACCCATTCTGATCTTGTAAAACAAACAAGGGAAACGGGGTGTCTGTTATCAAACTCACTTTAAGTTGGGGTGAAGTTTATAACTAATTATTGAGGGCTTATGAAGGTAACCCTGGCAAGATATTCAATGAACTTCCTTAGCTTGGTTTTATTCAGCAATTCCTGCATTTTCTTTATTACACTGAGTGGGTCCAAAGTCTGTATTTTGCATTTAATAAGATGACTTGCTAACAACAGTAAGTGGAACCATGAAAAATAGAACTTCACCTTGAATGCTTTCTAAACCCAATAATCAAAGAAATACTTGGTTCTTTGTATAGATTCTGCACAATGCTACCAAAAGGTGGTACCTCCTCTGGAGGAACCGTAGTTACTCACAACAGAAATTGCACTTATCAGTAATGGGCTCATGTGCACTGCTACCCAAAAGACCATTCTTTCCCATAAGGGCAACTTCATTTCCAAAAAACCTCTAACCAAACATGATGAGGACCCCACAACCATCATTTCACTCAACTTCCTTCACTACAAGACAGCCTTTAAATCATTGCATTTCCAACCACAGGATTAGTAGAGAGCTTCACTGATCTATTCTTTACCAAGATTTTCCCCCTAAATTGCCAGATTACTTAGAAATGTCCTTCTGGAATGATCTGGCATTCCAAGAGAACATGAACCAGGAGAATGAGCTGAGGAGCCAGGAGAATTACCAGCTGATGAGAAAGACAAAGTACAAGAGAACAGCACTGGTTCAGCCCCACCTTGCTATCAGGACAACCTGATTCTTTTTTTCTTCAAATGTTTGACAGTGCTATTGGAGCACCAGCCTCACACTGGAACCACGGAAATGCAATAGTCCCATGGAAAAAAAAGCTACTGAAATGGTAATTGTTTCATCATGCAGACAACTGGTATTACAAAGTCTGGTTCTTAGTTATTCCCAGCTCTGCTACTCTGAGTCACTTGGCCTGTGCCCATGTTGGATGAATGGAACTGAAATCTGCCTTCTCTAAAAAAAGTTGTGAAATGCTAAAGATCAAACATCATGAAACAAGACAGTACAGCAGAGAGGTACCATGAGGAACACTTATTCAATCAAAGTCTGGCTCTTCCTCCTCATTTTCAGGAAATTTTGAAGCATCACACAGAAGAGCATCTTGCAGGACACTGTAGAATCCTCACTATAATGTCAAATCCATGATCCACACACACTGAAACAAAAATGTTAGCTTGAAGGAGTCTTCAAATACTTGCATTTAATTAAAAAGTGACCACCTGCTACACTTATGATTCAAAAGTTGTCAGATTGAGTATTTACAGCTTCTAAGCTGTTTTCTCAGAGACCAAATATCACAAGGCATGGTAAGGCTGAAGCCTATATGCCATTCTGCTACTTAGATCAATTTCTGAGCATTGGAGAGAGACTACATGGTCAAATTGATACAAAACCCCTGAACACCTTCTTAAATAAAAAGGGATATTGGGTGGAATCATTCTGAACCTAAAGCTGACACACCTCAAGACCATGGGCAAGTTACTGGACCTCCTGGAGCAGTCAGTAATGCATCTGACACAGTGTCACTGCAACACCTGCACTGCTGAGCTGCATCTCATTTCCAGCCCTGCATGAGTAACCCGTGTGTGCCCCAGCCGCAGGAAGCCAGTCACATCCACGGAGAAACTGCTACAGGCTCCATTCACGCCGATCAGACATGGGGAGAGGCAACACTAACAAGTGGGAAGGGGGCAAACACAGATTTAAATTTGAGCCCTTAAACAGTAACACTGAGTAAGTGATGAGGTATCAGTCACTCAGCTTAGCTCAGAGACATACTACATCAGAGAAAGCAACAGCACAGGCTAATGTTTACACCATATGCACATTTTGATTTACAATCCCTTTCATCCAGTTCTCTTTTTGCTCAAAATCGCACATTTGTGGATACTGTGTTCCAAATCTCAAGTCACAGACTCAGAACTGCATTATGTATTAAAAACCTGGAATAAAGATGTGACAGAAAGTACAATTTTTGTGGTGATTTGTGTTGTTCAAGCTCCCTGCAATTAATATCTGCTGCCACAGATTCCAGGATCGTAAGTTTGGCTGCTCCTGAATTACAGTGATAAAGTTAAAGGCTGAACTCCCATTCATGTGCCGAACACTTATTTTAGTTCTGGAAAAACAAAAGTTGTTTCCTTTCCGCATAAGGTCATCTCAGACCATCAACACACACTGTACCACACTTTATCTCAGAGCTCTTTCCCAGCACTATGCCTGTTCCCCTCTCCCAGTGCTGCTTAATTTTCAGTTCTCGTTGCCACCAGTAATGTACAAGCCAGCAAAAGTTTTAGTAACTCTTTTCCAGAGTACAAGTTACACGCTGGCAATTGTGGTATTTAAATCTTTTACTTTGATCTAATAAATGTGTTATTAAATCCAGTGCTCAGTTTCTGTCAATGGTTGCATTTTTCTAAGCCATTCTGTCAACTGCAGATAAAAACACAGAAGCTGAGATTGACACAGACCCAATTCTTTCAAAAAGTACCATCAACACAAGTTTGAAATGTTAATGGACAAGAATGTGGCAGTTGCTTGGAACTATTTACTTGTTTGAAAAACTTTCCAAAGCTTTCATATTGCTAGATAGTTGGTGGTGTTTTGGTCAGAGGGTAACCAGAGAGCTGGATCACTCAGTGTGCAGCCCCTTCACTGTGTGTATGTACAGACCCCCCATCTCATTAACAGATGTTTCAGTGAGACGTTGATACATAGGCAGGTCAAAGATGGCACATACATCCTTGGTGGTGGAGGGAGTTGATGTGATAATACACAAGAGAAACGGAAGAAAATAAACAGGATCCAGGCAAAGAATCCTGCATTTTAAAGGGAAATATACAGCAAGAAGAAGGAGGTCAGGACAGCCAAGGCAATTATATCTTGTTGCTCTGATTTATACCAACTTATCTCCCTAATGTTTGATGTCCAAAGCCCCATATGATACTTACTCTTTGTTCACTCAACCTTAACATACCCCATTAATTCCACCCCCTTCACAGTGCCCACTTGTCAAAGGCACCCAAACATCCTTCCTACCTCCACTTTATCAGCTAGAGCAGGGCAACATCTTCTGTGCGCGGTGACCGTTCTCAACTGCCTTGTGGGTAGCTTCAGGTTCCTTCCTGTTTCCCCTCCCTCCAGCTTAAGGCACACACTCCTGGTTTGTGCTCTGTGATTCCTTCTAAGAAGGTAGAGATGACCAGGCTGCACCGTCACACAAATCACACGCCTGGATGCGCAAGGCCACAGTCCTCCCTTCTCCCTGACTTCTCACTGCACCTCCTCCACCACTCCAGCAACTGAGCTGGAGAGCAAACAGAAATAGTCCACGCAGTGCAATTAAAAAATGTGAGTGTTTCAAAATGAGTCAGAACTGTTACCTTCATGTACTCAAGCAGAAATACCAGCTGCCCAGACTCAGACACCACCTTCCACCACCCTCTGCGTCCCTGCCCTTGGTTCCCCAGACAGAGCACCAATGTCCCTGGTAAGCCAGAACCACAGAAAACTGCTTTTATTGGCTTTCAGTAGCCACATAACCACCCCCTTTGGAGCGTGCCTGGAAAGAGCCAGCCTTCTCTAGATCACCAGAGGTGAGGAATACTCAGGAAATGACTCTTAAGAATCACTGCTGCTGGACAGATGAGTTCCCCACACTTCCTCTCAGTGCTTTGCTACCATGTGTATATATATATATATACACACATATATATACACATATATATACATATATATATATACATATATGTGTGTGTGTGTGTGTGTGTGTATCGGGGGACATCTGGGTTTAGCAAACACATGACAAGCAACTCACTGTTCTCCTGAGAGTTTGTTACAGACCCGTTTCCTCCGCAGAGGCCACATTACCCTTCTCCAGGGCAGCAGGAAAAGCTGCGCTGCCCTGACACCCTGGCTCCCAGCACTTGTACCAAAGGAACAGCAATTACATGTGGTAACTGGGGCAGGAGAACCACATGGTGGGTAGCTCAAAAGAGCACCATGCTCAGTTTCCACCTCAAGGTCAAACATTACGTTTTTAATAGACTTAAGCAATGTTACTTGCTTTAAGAGACACATTTCAAATGTAGCATTTGTTTGCTGTTCCAAGGGGAGAGGCATTACTGTTTGTATTTAAATTTTTAGCTTGAAAAGTGGAAATAGTTTAGCCCTTACCTATAAGTGAAACTATTATTTGGTCTGATGCTTGACAAGTATCAGAGAAGATCTAAAACCAAATAAAATCTCTGGGAGGTGGAATTAAAAGAAATTTTACATTTTTAAAGAGATGCTCAAGGGTTCAAAGATTTACTTATTCATTCACTTTTAAAAGCTAGAATCACTTGTCAGGGGGAAAAAAAATCAAACAGGACTGACTTCTGCCACCTTGCCACACAAGTTTTTTTCAGCTTTTGAAGTGTTGTTAGGTACTTTGTGCTGGTTTAAAGTGCATAACTAGTTACAACCACGACCTTGTTTAACTAAGTTATTGCAGTTATAGTTTCACCAGGGTACCTACAAACTTTAAGGCCAGTTGCCTTGTTCCACGGTTAAGAAACTAAGACATAAATACACTTTGATGCTACTTAACAAGGGTGGAAACAAAGTAAACCTAAAAATAACCCCAACACACTAACTAACAAAACCCTCCGTTCGTTCAGAAAGTGGCCTTTGTTGTCCAATAACCTCCAGGCAAAGAAAGTTACAGTACTGGAACTGGGGAAATAACTAAAATATTACAAGTTTTAACAATAGTTAAAATATTACAAGTCCGCTCAGTCCCCCGTTTTTTTCGCTTTTAAAAAGGAACAAGTAGCACAGTAAAATTTTATATTCCCCTCGGATGGCTGTGTGGCTCGGAGCCACATCTGCAACCCATTAGATGTCAGGAGATCAAGGGGAACCCGGGCTAGATACGCAACGAACAACTTGAGCGTCCTTCCCATACAAAACACATTTTCCCAGCAGAGAAACACAAAATCCAAGGTAAACCAAGATGCAAAGAAACCCCTACAGAAGTAAACAACCGGAGCCCTTGCACCCCTTGTTTTTCCAAGGAGTAACTTCCAATAGCTCACACTTCAAAAGTCGTTACAGGAAGAAGAAGAAGAAAAAGAAAAAAAAAAAAAAAAAAAAAAGGGGGGGGGGGGGGGAAAGGAAAAAAGAAAAGAAAAAGGCACATTACAAAAGTCCCGGGAAAGACAAAGAGGCTCCCGAGTTGCTGCAGGGATCTGTGGGGAGTTTCGACCGGCGAGGCCAGGGCAGAGGAGGGCGGCGGGGCCGGGGCAGGGACTTTAGGACCACCCCCGAGGACGCCGCGGGGCCGCTCCCGCCTGGGACAGCCAGGCCGGTACCGCCCCGACCCGCAGCGCCGGGCCGCCCCCGCCCGCACGGCACCGCGCTCACCTGTGCGAGGCTGGGCCCCTCGCGGCCTCCCCGGCGGTGGCAGCGGCCGGGGCATGGGCGGCCGGAGGAGCCGGAGCCGCGGGAGCAGCGGGAGCGGCCGGGAAGAGCCGGGAATGTCACCGGGGCCGCCGTGCCGTCACTTCCGCCCGCCGCGCCGCCCGCGCCCCACAGCGATCCCTCGCGGCCGGCGCGGGAAGGGCGGGAGCGCCGCCACCCGGGGGGCTGCGACGACCCTGGCCCTGTCCCCCTGTCCTTGTCCCGGTGTCCCCGTGTCCCTGTATCCCTGCGTCCCTATATCCCTGCGTCGCTCTATCCCCGTCCCTGTGTACCTATCCGTGTCCCTGTGTCCCTGTGTTCCCGTGTCCCTCGCCCGTTTTGTCCCTGCGTCCGTTTTGTCCCTGCGTCCCAGTGTCCCTGTCCCCGTGTCCCTGTGTCCCCGTCCCCGTGCACCCATGTCCCGGTGTCCCTGCGTCCCTGTGTCCTCGTGTCCCTGTATCGTGTCCCTGTGTCCCTGTTTGCTTATGTGCCTGTGTCCCTAGGACTCTTATGTCCCTGTATACCTGTGTCGTCCCTCTGTGCCTTTATCCCCATGCCACAGTGTCCCTTATGTCCCGGTCTGTATATCCTTGTGTTCGTGTGTCCCTGTCCCTGTCGTTATATCCACCACTGTGTCCCTGTCCTGTGCCACTGTCTCTGTGTTACTGCGCCACCATCACCATCCCTATGTCCCTGTGTCCCTGAGTCCCTAGCCACTGCCCCTGTGTCCCTGCGTCACCAGCCCTGTCACTGCCCCTGTGTCACGGTGTCACTGTCAGTGTCCCTGTCACTCTGTAACAGTCACTGTGTCCCTGTCCCCATCAATGTTCCTTGTCACTGACTGTCCCTGTGACACACACCCCCCAGCACCCCTCACACACTCCGAGCACGTTCTCCCTTCGACACCGATCCTGGCGATCCTGCGCTCCCTGAGGCCACAGAATCCGGGGATCTTTGGGTTTGGAAAGCACCTCTGGAGACCCCAGCCCTGGAGGCTGCGTGGGGGAAGCGTGCTGCTTCAGCGACACCATAATTCCCTCTTTAATGATTGTAATGCACACTTTAAACACTGTAATGTACATTTTAATCATTGTAATGCACACTTTAAACGTTGTAATGCCCTCGTTAAAGACCGTCCTGGCGTTTCTTCACCCCGGGAGTTGTCCTGCACAGCTGCAGGTGTCGTCCCTGAGACTCGGAAGTGTGGCAGGAAATCATTTCAGCATAGTCCATAAGTCCTGATCAGGGCTACGAACACCTGGGAAATTCAAGCGTTAAGCATTCACCGTAGAACTGCTCGTGGCACAGACTCAGTCCTAGGGCTGGTAGCACGGAACTGTGCGGGAAATCTATCCGCACCACCACTCAAATCGTGTGCTGGATTCGGGAAAAACAGACAGACATCTTGCCACCTCCGAAGTATTTGTCATATTATGAGAGATTAAGAGATTCAGCTAGAAGCAAAACCACGCCTTCAGGAATCCACAATTATTTTTTAAGCCGGTACTTTGCGAGGTACTTCGCGAGGTACTTCCCACCAAATATGTAAAAAAATTTCTTGCCAAGAAAGGTGAATTCATTATTCGTGGTGTCAGCATGAAGGAAAGCACTAGCAAAGTCTGTACTTGAGCAAAGACAAAGCCTTCCCCGTGCTGGGCTGCGGGCAGAATCCAGAGGCCACTCCGATTTCCTACGCGCCTTTGACCATCAACCTTCATCACCCAGCTGGCTCTTCTGGGGGAGAGAGTGGGGGGAAACATCCAGAACCTGTATTTCTAGGGAGAAACGTGCTTTGGAGGCACAGCCCCTGAAAGACACCCGGAGGACAGCACGCAGCTCACAAGCGTTGGGACACGGCAGTCAGGAACAGGCAGTGCAGTTTTGGATGGACTACAGGAGAGCATGAGAACACGGAGGAGGGCGGTGAGCATCTGCCTTAGGTTTGCAGAAAGAGTGATACACGGGAAGGAGCTCCAAGACTCCATGGCTGAAAGAATCGGCAGGCTGGAGGCTTTACAAAAGAGAGGAAAAGAAATTCTTACTGTCTTAAGTACAGCGGAATTAGTAAACTCAGTGGGGAGACACCAGTGATCCGTAAATGTCTGAATGAGGCAAGCAGCATCAAGGGAGAAAGAAGGCTGGGGCTACATTAATGAATTTAATGGGGTGAAATTACAGAAGGGTATATCTAAGCTGAGAATCCATGTGGAAGGCTTTTGAATGGAGAACCACAGGCTGGAAGATTGTCTCCCTAAGGGAAATGGTGAAAGCTTTATTACCTGAGATTTTAAGTGCCAGATTAGGGGGAATACCAGGGGACTCATTCTGAAACATCAGAGACATTGGGCTGAAAGATTAGGAAGGTAAGAGGAAAGGCTGGAGGTGGTGCTTGCTCCAGGAATTTTGGGAGTAGAGCTCAGCACATCTAGGCTCCTCTGGCTCCATGTTATCATTCTTTGACTGTGTCTGCCAAGAGTGCAATGATTTCAGCATTCCTTTCACCCAAGGACATGATAAGAACTCCTCCACTGGGAAGAAAAGTGGTTGAACAAGTGAATCTCTTCGCTTCCCCAAGGACAATTGGAGGAAATCAGCTCAGTGCTGGAGCACAGCTCTGAGTCACATTCTCTTGTCAAAGTAAAAGTTGGTTCTGAGTGCATTTTGGCTCATAAGGGCATCCAGGATGGCTGCTTTCAGCTAGCTCCTGGCAGGGGGACACTCCTCTGTCCCTGCTCCCTTCTCTTTCCCAGCTCCAGGCCAAATGTTTCCCTCCAGCTCCAGACTGAAGAATGACTTTTTAAGAGCTCATATTGGAGGCTCTTGAAGAGCTTATCCATAGGCACATTACTAAGCATCCTCTGCAAAGGAGGCTTTGCCTCCTAAGCAACATTTAAACAACACCCATTTTCCAAGTCTCTGAAATCACAAACGTGCTGCTGATACCGAGCCAAGCCATCCTCCTGCTGCTCTTGAGGTCACTCAGGCTCCCCTGCAGTCACAGCAGTCGCTAAACAGGGGTCACGGAAAAGGTGTCCAGAACACCATAGTGTTCATCCATCCCCGAGGTACAGGCAGTGTCTCTTTGGGAAGGAAAAGAAATAAAACATTTCCTTCCTGCTAGGTTTTATCAGCCAACATAATCTAATTAACTAGCACAGCTGCTTCATTAGCATTAGAGGTATATTTATCAAGGAGCTAGAGGAAGCATTTATTAGATTAGTTAGTAATTTTGGAGTTGCTGGATGTGTTTTTACTTGAGTTTACACAGTTCAGGATGGTGCAATACTGAAGGACTTCAAGGCAGTGGGAGGCAGCACCATGTCCTCCCATGTAGATGGTACCTGGCACAGACAGAAGGAACCACAAGTCTTACTTTAAACGCACTCTCATTGGTAAAGCCTCTGCTTACTCATGTGGTGAGTTCTGCAGGAGAAATATTTGTGAATTGGAGAAGCAGAAACACAGCCCAGTACTGAAATTCTTTGGAAAAGTGAGTATTTAACAAAATAAGAAATGCTTTTAAAGTTGCTTGAAGTTACTAACAGTGACTATCAGCTTGGAGGCAAAGTGAAGGATTTCCTGCAAGGTCACGCAGACCAGGATCACTATTGTTTCACTGCTGACCCTGTACTTAAAAATTTCAAAGAACAGCTTATAAATACAAAACATTTCCCAGACCTCTAAGACCCATTCAAGTCTAAATGTAATTTGAAAGATCTTTTACACACTTACCATTGGATATTAAATTTTGCTTATAAGTGCCCAAACCAGTATTGAGTATCAAGATACTTGGAGTGTTCTACTGAAGATGGTACCAAATGCAACTAACTTACTTTTAAAATAAATCTTGAAACTTTCAATATTTTTAGCTATCTTTAATTAAAGTCCCATCTTAATATCCTGCATCTAGCAAAGGATTTATACAAATGAAAAAAGGTTTTTGAATACTTTCAGTCAAAGGAAGACTGGAAAGGAACCACAATGAAATGTTTGCAACAGATGGAGTATTTCTGTAGTACTAGCTAAAAGATACAGCCAAAAGAGATTCCATACATGTCTTTCGATTCAATGCATTTTAAGTAAAATATATATTGATGTCACCTTAGAAACCTTAAATTTGCTTGATGGATTCTGCATTTCTCTAGTATTTTACTTTAATTATTCTGGGTTTATTATCTAAATTTTTTTTAAATAGATCCACAATACTTTGCTAATTTGCAGATGATTTTTTTTTCCTAAAGCAGTTATTATTTTGCATATCGGCCCGATAAGAACAGTGTGTCAATTTGTGGTAAAATGTGTTTGAGTTTTCCCTTGAGGCTGACCCCTATTTTTCATAATTTTTATTTTTCATGTAGTTCGTAATTTTAATTCCTTTTTTTGTTTTGCTTTTTTGTTGTTGGTTGTTTGTTTTTGTTTTTGTTTTGTGTTTTCTTGTTAATTTCCTCATGTTTTCCAGGAGGAGGAATTGAGCACACAGCAATAAAACATGAACACCTTTTGCATGTTGTTGGGAAAATGGAATGTCTGCAGCTCAGTCTGGCCCTGCACCTGCTCTCATCTTTGCAGGTGTTAACACAGGGGTCTCCAAAACTCCATCTGGGAGCTCAGAGTGGAGCAGCTGATGTACACTGTAGGGACAGTGAAGCAGTGGAGGCCTCCCTAGCCTCACGTCCCTCTCAGTCGGATGATTATTCCATCTTATCCAACAGCCAAGGGTCCAGCTGGCAGCCACACGCTGTGACCTACATGGAAACACGCAACAGCTGCCAGGGCAGATGGAGAAGCCCAGAATCAGGGGTTTTCTCAGTCAGTCTGGTGTGCTCCTGTCTCAGCAGGACTTCAGGGAGCTGTTCCTCCTCCAGCATCCCATCCCCATGTGGGAAAAGCTGGTCTGTCCCAAAACACCAGAAAGAAAGGGTTCCTGCAAGGCACTCTGTCCAGGCAAGACCAAAGAGCTGAGAAACCTTCCCAAAGGGCTCCACAAACCTTGTTTATTTGACTTTTCCCGATTTCCAACAAGAGCTGAGCAGTCGGACATGACACCTGTCCACTGATTTACACTGCGTGCACTGGGGATGCCTCAGCTGTGACACACAGCTCGGATGCAGCTGCTGGGGTTTTTTTTTCCTCCTTGAGTTTCCAGTGCTAGGAAGCAACATGTGGATGTATTCAGGCAGCTCTCCAGACAGTCTAGTCTGGCCCTGCTGCTCTCCAGATTCAGGCTCTTCACATTCTGTGAAATAGTGGTGCAGCTGCTCAGTGGGTGTGGAGAGGGGGGAACAGCCCCAGGCTTCACAACTGGCGCAGCACTTCATGACAAGGTGGAGCTATGGAACCGCCACTGCCCCAGGAAATCCTCCCAAGCCTGGGGTCATGGTTACATGTGTGAGATAAAAAGTTTTCTCCCAATCTTAGCCAAGTAAGTCTTGAGTCTCTCAATAAGAAGCAGGGCTGGTAGCACCCTCAAGCCCTCATCTATCCTGTCTTTGTATCCCAAAGTGTGATCAACACTCCCTCACATTTTAAACACTCAAGCAAATAATTTCTAATCTGCTTTTAAGGTATTCCAGGGATTAAGATTCCTTAATTGCCAGGCTATGACCTCCAGTGCCTTACACTGGGGCTTTCTCGTTACATCATTCTTTGGTGCCTACCCAGCCATGTTCTGATGTCTTCCAAGACTACTGCTTCTTTTCCCTACCACTACAGGAAAACCAGATTATATTCTTGTTCTTTCCAAGTTCAAATACCATTCCCATGGCTTTTGGGTGCATTTCATTTGTAAGCAGTAGCTGTAGCTGTAACCATCCCTGTGCTGCAGTGCCTGCTCCAAATTTCACATCAGGTACCACTGAGATAATTTCTCCTGAGCCAGTTTAGCCCATGAATTTTTCACTTGATTTTGCCCTTGCTTCCTACCCCAGGAGTGAAGATAAATATCCCCAAAACTAAGGCAACTCACCCTTTCCTCACAGCTTGATTTAAACACTTGGAAGTAAACTGCAATTCTATTGCTATTTCTCATACGTGGGAAGATCGCACATAATCAATATGATTTATAAGCAAGCTTCACTTTATCGATCAAAAGGCACACATTATATTGAGGCTACTTATTATTATGCACACTTGTTAACATTTGATTGGTTACAGTAAAAGAAAACTATATACTTGTTTTCACTAAGCTTCTGCCTCAAACTTCTCAACCCCAGCGCTTTGTTAGGGTAACACAGCTGCATTCAAGTTCATGCTGACCTCACCGGCTCCTGTGCAAGTGATTTTAGCAAAGTTCTCTCATGTCTATGTGGCCTTGGTCACGTAGCCATTCCTCAACACAATTCCTTCTGTGTATGAAAGAGTTTGGAGATTCCCATGGGCAGTGGCTTTCTGGGAATCCCTCAATTCTTCCCCATCACAGCAAAAAACGAGAGGACAGACATCACACTTGTGGTATTTTATTAACACCAGTGTAATTTTGAATCACTCTTCCTGCAGATCAGTGGAAAATCAACTTTTGCAGTGAAGCAACAGCTCTCATGACCATAATCTCTTGCAACTCCAATTGCAAACATATTGTCACTGAGAACACCACGATTTGCCTGGATGCTTCTCAGAACAAACAGGCCCATGCTCAACGTCCTCAGGTGCTATCACTGTTCCTAGATTTTGTTTTTTTCCTGTCCACAGGAGATTTTCTGATTTGGTATCAAATGGGTTCTAAAAGCTGGAGTGTGCAAAACACTTCTGAAATTGTGGCAAGCTGGTGTGGTGATGGCACGGAAGTAACACAGCTCAGGGAACCCTCATGGAAAATGACATTTCAGGTAGAATTGTTAAGGGCAATCGGACTTCAAAATCACGTTCCACAGTGGTTTTGCAGAAATACTTTTTTCAGATCTAGAAAGGTCCGTGCGTTTTTAATTGTTTTAAAACTATGTCCGCACTATCCACAGAGCTGCTTTACAGGCATGTATCACAGAGGGAAAAAGAACTCATAAAGACAACAGTAAGGAGGTTATTTAATGAAAAATATGTGAAGTTTACAAACACAAGGCCAACAGAAAGAAGAACACAGCAGGAAGGTGCCAAGGTACAGTAAGAATTCTGAAATGCATTGCTAGTGCAAGTAAGTACGCAACAGAAGGGAAATCATGTTCCACGTAGGCCACTTCAGGTAACCTGGGGTTTGCTGGGCTATGTCAGCTCGAAAGGCAGAGCCTCAATCTCCATTGCGAGCTCTTCGTCCAAGGCTTTCTACCAGGAGAGAAAACCAAGAGGAATCAGGGACCACAGGAAAGCTTCCACACACTGCTGGTAAACAAACACATCTGCAGTGACCAACTGGGAGGTTGTCAGCAGTGATGGGTTAACCCCAGTGCTGAGCTGGATGGACTTGTCACTGCAAAAGGCAGCCAGCCACAAGGAAACCTCCAAATGAAGAGCTGGACAAGCTCAGCTGCCTTTACTCTGTGCCCCAATGTGATTTTGGACACCTCCCAGCTCACAGGTCCTTCCCAGAGGTGAGCATTCTGACCTCAGAACAGCCTCAGGCTGGTAAGGGGAATTTGTACTCCTGAATCAAAAACAAGTGGCGTACCAACCTGGGCAGTCTCACGTGAAAACGTGCAAAATGCTCTCATCTCACTGTGATTTTTGATCACAGGTTTAAGGCTTACCACTTGTGCTTTACAAGCAAGCAGGCAGTAGCCCAAAGGAAAAACCCCAAGTTTTATAGGGCTCAAACGTGGCCCTGCTCACTCAGGAAAGCTATGTATGAACTTCCCAAACAGCTTTTACGGTGTTTAGCGCAACAGCCACACCTGCAGATTACACAATGGAGAAAATGCGCACTATGTTTTACAGGGGAAGGTCCCCATTGCAGTCTACAAGGCAGCTATTGACTAAAATAGAGCCTGGAGCCCTCGGAGAGCCCAGAAGGAGCAAGGAAGCTTCCGTAATCTACACTGAGTGAATAAACATTCCAATAGGTAAAATTCAGGGGGATATAGCTACCTAATCTACACTGTGCCCAACTGCCTTTGCAGGTCAGACATCACTCCCCACCAGTTCCCCTGATCAGTATCTACAACTTACACCTCACCAAATTTCCCCATGAGAACATTAAGACTCATGGAGGTGGGTAAATGTGTAATCAATTAATACATGTGACTCCTGGAAATATAAAAAACTCTTACAAGTTCTTTTCTCGCTTCTTCAACCTTCACTCTTGCCAGGGGAATGCTCTAATGAGAAAACAGCATAAAAATCAGTATTTCATCAGGAAACAAGAGTCCCTGCACCTTTACAAGAGTGTAACGATGAGCCTCAAGTGAATTAGTGGACAATTAATGGACATGCAGTTTTGTGTATGCACTTCACATGCAGAAGGTATTGCCACTAAAAGCTTAGTATTGGTTTGGGCAATCATGTATTTTTCAAAAGTCCGGTATGGCCTAAAGTCTAAAAAAACTCCTTCATTTTAAGTGATTTTTCCAAACCTACCAATCAAGAGACTTGATTCCAAACATATTTGTGGAATTTTCCAAAGCACAGTAAGTTCGCAAGGATAAACCTCCCTCCCCTCCTTCTGCCTGCACCAGAAGTGAGGCACTGGGCCTCTCCCTGTCTCTACTGACAGCAAGGCTGGAGGAGGGAACTGGAGAACCTAATCCCATTTGAATGTCCTGATCCACTTGAGAGGAGGAGGAAGCTGCCTTTTTGAGGAAGATGGATTAAAGAGAGCAGCAGTCCCACTTTTCTACCCACAGCTTTTTCTTTTTTTTTTCTTCCCCTAGGGGCAAGACAGCAGTGTTTGTATGAGGGAGATGAGAAACTTGCATTTTCATAGAGCCAAGTACCCAGCACCCTAAAGAGAAATCAAGGAAAATGATGGAGCAGCCAGTTTAGGGGACAAAACCTACATTTGGCCATTTCTTCATGATCCTCAAGATCCTGTTCAGAGTTCAAACTCTGCACTATGCGTTGTGTCCACCATATTGACAGCCCAATGACAGTTACAGCTAAAGTACTGGTAAATCCCAAGAAGTTGATTATACTAGGAGATTCCTTGTCTTCTGTATTTCTTTGTTAAATTTCTAGCTAATTCACCTGAATACTAACTTACCCAGCCAATCTGTCTACTTTGTTAGAACAAAGTTTGCTTGACAAGGAAATCTAATTTCTTGGCTCTGATTAATAAATAGAGATTAAACCTTTGCTTTGCATCATTAACAGACCTGTAGCACATCTACCTGTCCACCAAAGCCATCACAATGATATCCCTTACATTCTGATGTCCACTAAAATTAACCTGATGGCAAATACAATGTAACAGTGGAATAAATAGTTACAAGAGGTAAATCATGGTAGGATGCCCGTTCCTCCTTCAATGGCTCAATTTCTTTCAGGAGTGCAGACAGTTCCTGCAGAGAGAGCAAGGCAGGTGATATTCTAGGGAATTATTTGTAGAATTGATGGAAATGAGTGAGATAGATCCACAGTTGTCTACAACATTTCAGAATTTGAGAGCTTTCATCCTCTATAAAACACATGGAAAACTGAAGTTTTCCACATGCAGCAGCAAAAAGACTCTCCTTTATGCTTATCAAGGGGAAGTAATTTCTCTTTGGGGGTTGCAAATTGAGTAGCTTCCACCATCCTGAACTCTTTTCAAACAACAAGTTAAATAAAAAAGATAAAATCATTAGTGCTATCTGTTTCACTGATGTCTTGGCAAAGCAGTTCTATAAATGTCAAGGAGTCAAACCTTATCTTATGCTTGGGCTCTAGAAGATGAAAAGCCTAGAAAATTTGCTTGTGGCTTTTTGGATGCAAAATTCCAACAAAAATTAATTCTGGTCAGTACCCTCCTGTAACACTGGGCAATGTGAGCACTGCCACCCAGTGCTGGTTGGTGAGAACCACAACAGAGAAACCAGGAAACCTATTTTCACTGCTCCACTCGAAAACATACAGGAAAAGATAGCAAAAGTAATGAGGAGAAAGACTGAGTTCCCAAAACAATAACAGCAAAAAAATATGAAGATGTATTGAGTGCACAGCAGAAAGCTGTAAAATCTGTAGTTACTAACTCAAGAAATGTGCTTTTTCTTTAACATATGATCCACTAGGTTTACAATACAGCTGAAAAATGTTATATATTAAAAATAGCACAGTGGTTCAGAATTTGTGTTTCACTTGACCTTATCCCCTTGTTTTGAAGTGTTTGGAAGAGATTTATTTTGCACAAAGTATAAAGAATCACATGGGTAATACTTTCAAGAAACTGCAATACACAGGTATTGGCATATAGTCCACAGAATATCCACTCTGTTTATACCAGAATACCCACACTTCGGATAACACAGATCACAAATAGAGGAGGCAGATCTGTTTTCAGTGGCAGGGAATTTATCCTGTGGAAATTCTCCAGTAGATGCCTCTAGGAAAGACAAACCCACCCAAAAGAGCCCAGTTCATGGAAATCCACCTGCAGGATTTTTATTTGTGCTTCCTTTGGCCATTAAAATTTGTTCAGGCAACCAAACAGCAAACTACAATTCCTGAAAGCACCCAACAAGCAAGCCTGGCCTGCCCCACTGTAGAAACATCCCTCTTGTACCCAAAAAGCCTACCTCAGATGATTCCACGAGTGCGTCATGCACCAGGGAATGGTCCAACTCCATGGCAACAAGCTTATCCTGCAAACAGGAGAGGGCACAAAATGCAACGAGGAGAAAGATTTCACCATTTCCTTCTGTTTTTATCTAAATAGGCAGAGAAGAACGCAGACTGTCCACAGAAGAAACTGCTATTTGAGCCACAGCTATAGTTGGTGTACCAAATGAGGTGCTGCTAAAATTTGTATTAAGAATAACAAGTCTTTCCAGAAAAGCAGTGGGAGAAGAGCACATGCCAACGCTGAAGAAAGGCTTCTCAGGAAAATGCCAGTTGTAATACAACACTTTCCATCTTGTATTTGTCAAGGTAACAAACAGCATTCATTCACATGTCCTTCATCATTTAGGAAAGGTGAAGGAGCAGGCAGTACAACTTCCGCTTTCTGCATTTAGTCATCCACTCTTTTCAAAAAATGGGTTATTTCCATTATTCTGAGACACAATTTACCTCAGTGAATCAGCTGCTGTAGTGGTAGCTGTCTGTGTTCTCTTGTATGACAGTAACTCACAAGAACCACCAGGTAATCCCAGCTAAAGAAGTTTCTCAGGGAATGAGGAGAGAGCGCTGTACTGATCACAGATTGTGCAGAGGAGAGATCAGCAGGGACAAATGAACTATATTTACATGTTGTCCTGTTAGGTCAAGAGTCCCCAGTTCTGGAGTTTAGGAAGCTTATGGAATGTCTCTGTAACTACAATTTGGGCTGCAACTACAAATTTGGGCTCAACCAACCATGGCTGTGACATCCCATCACAGTGTCTGGCAGGAAAATTCCTTCCACCTACCTCAGCATCACTGATGTTTAGTTTTAGATCCTTAGATTTATCTTCCAGGAACTTCAGGTCCTTGGATTGAATCTCAACTTCGGCCTTTTCTGCTTCCTGAGATTCCTTTAATTTTTTAATATCCCTTAAAAATAGCATTAAAAACCCCGTTACAGTCAAAAGATAAATCAGTATACAAATACTGTAACTTATCTATGCTCAAGCTAAATCCTGCAATACAACCAACACAAGAAGGAAGAAAATGGAGAAAATCTCGTATTTCCCTGTGAGATTTTCCACCAGAACCCCAGAACCCCACAGGCCAGAGAAAGCAGTGGCAAAGGGGAAGCCATATGCCTAAAGGCAAAGGGTAATAGTCTTGTGCATAATACCCTAACTCACTTACAGACCTGTAACACAAGCTAAACCTCAGACCAAGAGGAGGCAAACCTGCACAAAGAACACAGGAATCTCTTCTACAAGCCAAATTACCACTTTAAAAGACCAAAACAACACCCGACAAATACCTAGACTGGAAGGGAGCTATGAAGAGCATCTGGGACAACCCCCACTCAAGGCTGGGTTTGATCCTGCTGTCCCTGGAAAAGCACTTCAGATTACATCCCCCAGGGAATGGACTTGACACTGATTATTTTTTTTTTTTGAGTTATTACTATCATTATGTCTTCTACACACTGGTTAAGGGATCTTCTTAACTGAGAATAGTTTTTGTTTTGACTCACTCAGTCTTACTACAGAGCACATGCTAAACGCGCTAAGAAAATCAGATGGCCTCAAACAAAAGCAACTGGTGGAAGCTGCAAACTTCTATCTGGAAACTGCTTGTAGATCACTTTTGCTTTAAAATAATGGGTTTGATGCTTTCCCAGACCTCTTTCAATTACTGAAAGTATCCATAACACATGGGTTTTGATAGACACTTCCAAATACTTTGAATTGGAGATGTCGCAAACCCCTAAAAATTCAGTTATCCTTGTTAGTTACCACAACTCCTGTTGCCCAAGACAGGGATCACTGGTATTACTTTTATCTTTCCCTCTTCCTCATCTGTTACTCACTCCTCGAACTGCTTTTCCAGCGTCAGTGCTGAAGTTAGCTTTTTCCTGAGAGTCTTCAATTTAAGTTCCATTTCTTCGTTTTTTGATTTCGTTTTATACAGTTCTGAGGTCTGGTGATTGATGGCACTGTAGAAGCTAGTGAAGAGAGAATCAGTGGAAATGTTTAGGAGTCAACTCTACTGACTTCTGAAAGTCAGAGTTATTGTTATTCTTCTCTCCACACTTTACACTAATGACTTAGTTTCCTCCTGATGTTATGGCAAGAGTAAATTAAAATAAGACACTGAGGGAATCTGCTTTCCAGCACTAACACAGATTTCCACATGGAAGGGAAAACAGCCCAGCAACCTGAGCAAGAGAAAGTGAACAACAACTAGCACTCTGGTGAATAAAACCACTGGGTTTGAAACCACCACGTGCTCCACTCCTGGCTTGCCTTACTGCCTTTGACAGAAACTGTATTCAGTCCCTGGAAATGCATGGACACAAGATGTGCCCAGCAGCATCTGAGTCTCCGCCTCTTCCCAAGTGGCCCAAAGTTCTTCCCCCACCAGCTCAGGAAAAGAGCTGTAAGAGCCAAGATCCTAAATACCACATAAAAATTGGACTCCAAGGCAGATTTTGCCCCTTCTTTAGTGCAAGGGCTGCAGTGTCATGGGCCAAAGCCATGCTAGGGAGGGAGGCCCAAGGAGACCAGACTAACAGATGCCATTTCTCCACGGCAGAGGGAATCTCCTTGCATTATTGAGACCAGATGAGACAAACAAAGATGAGGAGCTGAGGCTGGAAGATCAGTCACAGTTCCCCAGTCTTTGCTAAGCAGTAGGAAACTGCTGTAGCTTAGGATACCTGGCACAACAACAGTCCAACTGGCAGCAGCCTGCAGCCACTGAACACAAAAGCATGAGGAAAAGGAGGGATTTAACTACATCCCAGACCCTTCCTATGCTGGGATAACCCAGAGCTAGCACTTTGTGTTCAGTTCCCATATACTCCAAAGCTGCCCAAGGGGTGAAAAATAAGCCTGACAAATAAGATTCCTAGTGTCAAGTTTGAAGCTGCTGATGTGAAAAAACGGAGAAAAACAGCACACACCATCACCATGAATGCAGAGTGTGAAGAATTACCTGATAAGAGATGTGTTCTCCACTTCGAGTTCCAATGCACTTTCTACCAGGTCAATGAGATCTGTAGTGGCTTCTCTGGACAGAATGCCTGCAGTAAGACCAAGGCATTCTCCAAGAATATCCTGCCAGTAATCAGCTGGAAAATATATACAACCGAAAGTAGTGATTTTTAAAATATAACTGTCCTTCTATGGAACTCTTCAAAGCTCAAACCCAATCCCACACCGAGAACTTGGCTACCTGCTTGTTTTTGGGAGGAAAAGACACTTTTAAAAAAGGCTTAAACATGCCGAACTGCTGCCACATCTCTATTTGTCAAATGAAATTAATATACAAAGGGAGAAAGCACTGCTCCACTCCCTCCCTGACCAGCCTGACTGACATCAGACAAACAAGAGCTCACCCTCGTGCTACAGCAATGAGCACATGCAGGTCATCTCCCCACAAAGCTCAGTCTGAGCCTTGTTCATGGCAGACCCAGGAAGTCTGTCTCCATCATTTTTTGTTTGGTGGCAAGGCACTTGAAGGAACAAAAACCAAACACGTTTTCTTACAAGAACATCTTCACGTGTACTATGCCAGCCTTTGCACAGAAAAGTAAAATTCCTTCCTGAGGAAAGCCTTTTAAGGGACAGTCCTTTATTATGTGTGTTAAAAGCATACTATGGTCCCACAAACCACTCAAAAAACCCCAAAGAAATTATAAAATAGTCACTCTAGGCAGCTCCAGCAACTTAATCACCCCGATGTTATTTTAGACTCCTCCACGGCTTTCCTTAACAGTGGCTGAGCACCAGCTCAGGCTCTTGAATGACCAGCAGGGACACTTCCCTCTCTATCCAGGCAGTATATCCATGGTGTGCTATCCAGCCCAGCAGACTAGGAGGTTTTAGCAAATAACTTGCTTGTCCACATTTATGGCCCACTCAAGATGGCTTAAAAAATTGTCCTTGACCATTCTTTTATCACTGCAAATTTAGCTGAAAGGAAGACGTGTGATGCATTGTAGTAAAAACTGCATCCAAAAAAAGCTGAGTTGTTTCAATTACACATATTTATTTATGTTCCTAAGTTTTTAACAAATACAGTCTTCAGGATCACTAAGAAAAGCCTGACTCTGATGGAACTGAGAAATGGAGCTTCAAACTCACCTTCCGCTTCATACTTGGTTACCCAGTCCTTCATGTCCTCTATCAGCAACCTTACGTCCTTGTCTCTCTCTTCACTGCACTCCATAACTTCATGCAAAATATCCACTGTCCTTTCATTCACCTCATACCCTGGAATAGTCACATCCCCATATATTTTCTTCAGCCATAAAGTAACCTGCCAGAGAAAGGAGACAGAAGAGCAAGTAATCATGTGAAATGACAAAAAACAGATGACAGACGTAAAAAAATGTGAACTACGGCAAATTCTGCATTCCTGAAGAGTAACTCCTAGATCAGTCCAGGAGACATTGGTGGGAAAAGGGGAGAAAAAATCATTTTCTTCTTTAAATGCTCTCTGTGGTCTGCATTATATCCCTTGCAGTCTCCCTCATTTCTTTGGACACCTGCTTATCTCCATGTGATAAAATGTTATCTTTTTATTCACATGAAATGTTGGCTACAGACACTGTAATGACCCAAGAGACACTAAATGGGTGTTTGGAAAACTGGTGAACACTGTGTTAAAGCCTGTGTGATAAAACTGCCCGGGCCATCATTGGGAACAGTCTCTGCAGAAGAGTGGGAGAGAGTCACCACAATGTGCAGGCAAAAGCCCTGCATAGCAGTTGTACCATCGGAGACAAGGACAGAATTAAGAGCTGAACACAGTGCTCTCAGGTAGGGCTCTGATTGTGGAATTGTTTGGGCCGGAAAGGCCCTCCAGGATCATCAAGTCCAACCATTCCCCCAGCACTGCCAAGACCTCCACTGACCCATGTCCCCAAGTGCCACATCCTCCCGGCTTTTAAACCCCTCCAGGGATGGGGACTCCAGCACTGCCCTGGGCAGCTCTGCCAGGCCTGGGCAAACCATTGAGTGAAGAAATCTTCCCTAATATCCAACCTAGTAAGATTAAAAAGATTAGATTAAGATCAGTAATAACTGAAGAATACGGAAGTTCTACACTATGTAAGGAACATAAACACTTGCACAAGCCTGCCTAAAAAACCTGACGGAGAATGGACGCAGCCGTATAATTTTAAAAGCCTTTTTTTTTTTCCCTAGCACCTGCTTCCTCATCCTGCAGTCGTACCTCAGCGACCTAAGCAAGCAACAATGGAGAAAACCACCGCACCCTTCGGCGCAAACAGCACGAACGATGGGGGCGGGGGAGAACTGTGATGAGAAGAGAAAGCGAAGCCCGCCGGGCGCCGTTACCTGTACGAGCTTCTTCTCGAAGGGATGGCCGGCCTCTACCTCTGCCTCTGCCTCTGCCTCTGCCTCTGCCTCTGCCTCTGCCTCTGCCTCTGCCGCCGCCGCTGCCTCTGCCTCTGCCGCCGCCGCCGCTGCCGCCGCCGCCGCCGCCTCTGCCGCCATCCCGCCCGGAGCCTGATGGGAGTGGGCGGCGGCGCCGCG
Organism: Chamaea fasciata; assembly: GCF_029207755.1. Lineage (NCBI taxonomy): Eukaryota > Metazoa > Chordata > Aves > Passeriformes > Sylviidae > Chamaea > Chamaea fasciata. The sequence goes on from NW_027094089.1 coordinate 12,774,868, forward strand.
GGGAGTCGCCGAGCGTGGGTTACACCAGAGGGGGAGAAATGGTAATGAAAAGGTGCTTAACAGTGAATCAGAATGTTAAACGCTCTGAATCAGGTCGTATTTAGTTAAGGGAAGATGTTAAAAAACGCCAAGAGAACCCCAGCAACAGCAAAACGAAACAAAAGAGATGTAAGGGGAACACATCGAGAAGTACAGCAGAAAGCTGCCTGGAGGTGCTGGTGCCAGCGGCTGGACAGGAGCCCGGGAGTGCCCAGGTGGACAAGAGGCCGATGGCCCCTGGGCTGTCCCAGCCATGGTGTGACACAGCCCCAGGGCAGGGCCCGTCCCCTGGGCTGGCACTGCTGAGGCACCTCCAGTGCTGGGGACAGCTCGGGGCCTCTCAGGACAAGACAGACACTGAGGGGCTGGAGCGTGTCCAGGGAAGGGAGCGGAGCTGGGGAAGAGGCTGGAGCCCCAGGAGCGGCTGAGGGAGCTGGGAAAGGGGCTCAGCCTGGAGTAAAGGAGGCTCAGGGGGAACCTTCTGGCTCTGCACAACTCCCTGACAGGAGGGGACGGCCGGGGGGTCAGGCTCTGCTCCCAGGGAACAGGGACAGGAGGACAGGAAACGGCCTCACGTTGTGACGGGGGCGGGGGGCGGGGGGTTTATAGATCAGATACTTGGAAAATTGTCTTCACAAAAAGGGGTGTCAAGCCCTGGCCTAGATTACCAGAGTGACCGATCACACTGCGCCTGAGTTTCAGTACTTTCTCACTGGCAGACCAAATCCTGTCTCAGATATGGGACATAAAATCATCCCCAGCTGCAGATTGAGGGGAGGGAGGACTCTACCCCACTCAGATGAGACTCCACTTGCAGAGCTGCCTCCAGTCCTGGGCTCCATAAGCATAAGGATGTGGAGCTGCTGGAGCCAGAAGAGGCCACAGGGATGCTCCCAGGGCTGGAGCCCTCTGCTCCGGAGCCAGGCTGGGAGAGCTGGGGGTGTTCAGCTGCACAAGAGAAGGCTCCAGGGAGATCTCAGAGCCCCTGCCAGAGCCTAAAGGGGCTCCAGGAGAGCTGGAGAGGGACTCGGGACAAGGCACGGAGGGACAGGACACAGGGAATGGCTTCCCACTGGTAGAGGGCATGTTAGATGGGATATTGGGAAGGAATTCCTGGCTGTGAGGGTGGGGATGCCCTGGCACAGGTTTCCCAGAGAAGCTGTGGATACTCCAGCCTTGTAAGTGTTCTAGCCCAGGTTGGACAAGGCTTGATGTGTTGTCCAGCCCTTTAGGGGAACGTTGCATCTAAGATTCATAGATGTTCATGGTCAAGAGGAACTACAAAAGTCAGAGCATTCACAAAAGTTTCCTAAGTGAAATTACACACTTGGCATGGAAATTAATGTTAGTCTCTGACCTCCTCGTACAAGCCCATGGCAGTGGGTTTTGAATAAGTGGGTAGTGTGAAAGGGAAGAAAGCAGGATTAAAGAGGGGGAGAGAGGAAGAAAGAGATCACCAGGCTTGGCTCCACTGGTGATCCAGCTGGTGGACTGTCTAGGGTCCTGGGGTGCCTGCACATATGGTCTTGGTGGTGGGACCTTTTATAGATGAGTTTACCTGCCCTGGAGGTAACGTTCTCTCTTTCTATGCAAATTTATCATCTGCAGTTCATTCTTCTAGAACTTTCTGGAAAAGGGTTGGAGGACTGATGCTGTTGTACACTACAATGACACAAATACTCCGACTTCAGAAGGGTGAAAATGACTTTTTTCTTGAGATGTGTCTCCCTTATATACTATTCTACACAAACCAATTTGATTGGTGAAACAAACCTCTTCAATCACATTGGTCAGACCAGAGGGACATCAAGAAGAAGTCCCTCCTAGGGAAAAAATGTAAACAGGAATGCAGTTACAAAAACATGTCTCTTGTTTACAGGAAATTCCCTGGGAAAGGAATTTCAAAAAACCAAAACATGTCAGGCACGAACCAGGGCTACAGAGGACTTCACGGGCCTCTGGTGGTCTTGATTGCCTTTACAGTCCTAGACGGCTTCTTGCCTTCATACCTGTGCTGTGCTGTGTTTGTCTCCAGGAACTAGAACAAGGATGTTTGCCCCAGAAAAATGCTGCCCTGTCTCTGAATGGCCTCTTCTCCAACCCCATCCTGTTCTTCCTTATAGCTGTGTTTTTATCAACAAACCGTGATTGTTGTTTTCAACAATGCTTGGTTGGCTCCACAGTTATCCAGCTGTTGGGTGTTTGAGGCACACAACCTCTTATCTTCTGGGCTTCTATACTTGGGGCAACCAGATTTAGTCTATTAAACAGATAGCAGCTAACAAGCAAGCTCTGAGTGATGTTCATGTATTACGAGAAAACAAATTATTGTTGCTGGAATTTCCTTGTCAAGGTTTAGGGCTTGATATGCTTCAACGATCTCAGACATGTGGGAAGGTTAACAAAGCTTGGAAAGGAAGGATGTACCACTGATAGTGGGCATAGAGAATGCAGAGTTTACAAGGCACAGGGATATCTGCTTGAACTTCCGAGATGGGGAAGAAACTAATAAAGTGAACCCAGCATCTGTGCTGAAATCAGCTCTGACTGGGAAAACAGTAATTCTGGCAGGGGGAATCTGTGACAACTGACCCAAGAATCTCACCAACCCAAGACAAGAGAAAGACTGGGGATGAGAAACAACAGAATCATTAACCAGTAGAATACTACTTGATAAAAGAACTATGTAACACATAGCCAGTGAACACCACTTCCTTTGTATACTAAAATGTATAAATTGTAAAGTGTTTTCATAGTTCTGGAATACCACTGAGCACCCAGGCTTGCACAACCGTGCAATAAATAATCAGAATCTCTTTTGTGTGTCCAATTATTGGCTTATTACACAACAGGTAAGGAATCAAGTTTTTGCAGACAGCACTGTCACTGCCCCATCCTTTCCCTACCCCTGATACTGAGCCCCACCAGATTTGCACGCCTCAGTGGCTGTAGCAGGACAGCTATGATTAAGCAGCTGCATATTGTGAGCATTGTGTGCTTGGCTGACTTTTTTAAGGAAATCAAGACGATTCCAAGGGGAATGGGCTGTTTGGATAAGAGGCACGAGGACTGAAGTCAGCAGGACTGAGCAGTACCTGGGAGAAAAGTAATTTTGGGAGTGGGAGATTGTGGCCAGCATCTCATTGATCACCAACTCAAAACAGACTGAGAAGCGAGAGCTCGAACTAGCAAAGACGGGTCTGAGTTGAAGTGGTAGTTAATAGATTGGTACTAACTAACAGAAGTTATGTCATTTGTAACCAATGAATGCTGATGCCTTTGGTTCTTGAAATGTATAAAGAGTACCGTTTTGATGATGGATATGCTAGACACCCAGCAACCTGCTTTGTGCTAACTAGAAAAAGAGACAGAAATACCTCGCCTCGGTGTGTGAAATGGTGCTGCACACCGGGGAACGAGCGCGCCGGGTAACACTTCTGTCCCTGATTCTCTGTCTCTGCCCCGTCCTTATCCCCGTTCTCTTTCGTGCCCCTGTCCCTACCATTATCCCTGTTCCTTTCCCTGCTCCTGCCCTTGACCCTACCCATGTCGCCGTCCCTGTTCCTTTCCATGGCCCTTTACTTGTCCCAACTCCTTTCGCCACTCCTGCCCTTGGCCGTGTCCCTGCCTCAGGTCCTGTCAGTACTGCTTCCCGTGTCCCTGCCCGTGTGCCACCTACGATCCTCCCTCATTCCCCGCCCCTTTCCGCCCGCTCAGGGCCATTTCAAGGACATAATCCCTGCGGGATTTTTTTTCTAAAAGCCTCATTTAGGTTTCTTTAATTATTTGTATTATTTTTATTACATATTCTAAATATTTGCGTGTAGATAGATAGACACACACACACATGCAAATCAGGGGCACGGGAAGCAGTTCCGTCGGGGGCCCCGCCCCCTGGGCGCGGCCGAGGCGCCAAAAGGGGCGTGAGGTGCCGCCGCCATTTTGTGTGCAGAGCGCGCGGGCAGCCGTCCCCAGCGTCCCGCCAGCCTCAGCCTCCCCCGGGACCCGCCGCCGCCGCGATGCTCTCCGCCCGCGTGGCCGCCGCCCTCTCCCGCTCCCTGCCCCGGCAGGCCGGCCTGGTGAGCGCCATTCCCACCGCGGAGCCGGTGGGGCCGGGGCGGCGCGGCGCGTCCGCCATGTTGGGGGCTGCGGTGACATTGAGGGTGTGAGGGGGTGACTGCGGGGTGTGGGGAGGGAAGCACGGGGTGTACCGTCAGCGCTGTGGGACAGACCCCGCTTAGGAACGTGGTGTCCTTGCCCGGGCTCGGGGTAGTGTTTTAAAGTTGGTAGGACAAGGTCAGGGTTGTAGGTGTGAGGTGCGAGGAGGGTGAGGGGTTTATCCTATGCTTGTGAGGAAGCGGAGGGTGGGAAGAGCGGTGAAGAACCATCCTGCCAGTGTTTCCAATGAATATGAATGGGGGAGAGAGCTGCTTGGGGTGCAGGGCATTAAATGGCGTCAGCGTTGCTGCATGGTGGTGCACTGGGAGCCTTGCTTAGGGTGCGAAAGCATGATCTTATGATGCAGTCATTATCACAGATTTTTTTTTTCTTTCATATTCAAAGCTGACCATGAGAAAAGTTCCTTTACAGGAAGGGTGAATGAAGGAGATTGTCCTAAATATGTGTGATTTAAGGTGACATTAGACATTGCAAGGGGCTCCCCAGGGGGGTGGTGGAGTCGTCAGCCTTAGAGGTGTTTAAGGATATAATGCAGTTAGTGCCATAGTCTAGTTGACAAGGTGGTATTTGGTAATAGGTTGGACTCAGTGACCTCAGAGCTCTTTTTCAAAGTAATTGTGATTCTGAGGTGTTTTTGTTACAGCGCTTTATGGGTTTTTTTTCTGTGTTTGGTAGCAATACCAAAACCACTGCAGTTACATTTTGTGTTAGAAAACAGAACCTTCTCCCTGTTCAGAACTTTGAGTGGTACAGTGATTTCTTTATGCCCCAAGGTTCTCATGTTCAGCACAGAAATGACAAATGTGAGGAGGTTTCTGTTTGGGAGCTGCTGCAGTGGTTGATGGTTACATCAGTGTACTGCAGAAAATGCAGTGAGGGATTTGGAGCAATCTCCTTCATTGTCTGTCCTTTCTTAGTGGTGCTGGACTTGGTTCCAGAACTCCATAGCTGTGAATGGGGTGCTGTGGAGCATAACTCAAAGCTGAAATGCATAATAAGCAGCTCAAGGTCAAAGGTGTTAATCTCTCAGCATTTTTTTTTTTTGCACGATAAAAGAAATCTTGCTGAAACAATGACTTATTTTAGGTTTCCAGAAACACCCTCAGTGCAGCATTTGTTGCTACCAGAAACCTCCATGCCTCCAAACCATGCTTTCAGAAGACGGGTGAGTCTGAGAAAGGTCCTGAGTGTGGTTAAGAATTTGGTCTGTCAGACAAAAAGGAATTTGTTTATAGTGAGTGTTAGTTGACAGCATCGAGGACATTTATGTTCTGGGAGTGTTTAGGTGAGCTGTTACCTGGTCACATCCAGCAAACTGCACTTGAATAACTTGACAGTGCTGGCAGAGGAGGGAGTGACCATGTTAGCTGGTTACATAGCATACCTGCTTCACTAGGATTCCACTCCCCTTCAGCATTATTTGAAAAAAAAAAATGGCCCCAAATTGGAGTTGCCTGTAACAAAATAAAGGAGTGGATGACTTCCTCAGGCCTGCCTGGGTTTGACCTTGTGTTCTTGGACGCAACTTTATTTTGCTGCCAGCAGTTCGCTGTTTAGAGAAGACAGCTGCACTGCGTAGCAGTGTGTTTGGCAGTGCTTCATGCATATTTTTTAAAGTGGTTTAAGGTGATTAAGGGCATTACTAGGAAATAAGTTTTGCAGTGTTATTTACTGTTTCTTAGCTGAGGAGGTAACAAGCTGTTGGAAGTAAATTGGAGAAGTATGGAGAAAATATTTTTATATCTTGTATCTAACAATTTGCTTCTGAAACATAATGAAGTTCCTTGATATCAGTGTGGATCTTGGATGACAAATCATTCGGCAGGGCATGCTCATGCATCCAAGGCTAAGTAACTGCACTGCAAGCAGGCCTGTTCTGCCTGGGCTAAGGCTGATTAATTAATCTAATTGCTTTCTAGAAAGAGAGAGAGTGTGAGACATAATCAGGAGAGTGGATAACCTCACAGCCAGGCCTGTTTTGTTTGAAGCTGGCTGGTAATGATGAACTGAAGCTGCTCTTATTAGCTGTGAATACACAGGCTGGTATTTATCTTACCCTAAGTAAATGTGTTGCTAGCTAGACTTTATGGCACAGCTGAGAAAGGGCACCTTGTGAATTTGAGGCGAGCTTACTTGCATGTTGTACCTTAACGTGCTAATCTGATTTCAGTCATCTCCCTCCAGGTACTGCCGAGGTATCCTCTATTCTCGAGGAGCGCATCCTGGGAGCTGACACCTCGGCTGAACTGGAGGAGACAGGCCGCGTGCTCTCCATTGGTGACGGTATTGCCCGCGTGTACGGCCTGAGAAATGTCCAGGCAGAAGAGATGGTTGAGTTCTCTTCTGGGCTGAAGGTAAGCTGTCACTTAAGGTGTTCCTTTAGCACGGAGATGTTAAAGACAGTTTGTTAAGAAGAACATGAGACTGTGCTTGAAGCTACCCCTATGAACATTGCATTAGTTTCATTGCAACTTTACTATGTATTAACTGGTGATTTTTAAAAAAAAATTTGTAACACTGCCTTCAGTATCAGTGTCTGATTCTCAGCCAACATTTGAACTGTCTTTGTCTTCATTTAGAAAGGAAAAGGACTAATCTGGCACTGGAATTTTTCTTTGTTTTCAGGGTGTCTTTTCTGTTTGCTGTTTAATAATGACCTCTGCTTCAATACATTATGCAGCTTGCTGGTTTTTTAAGTACTGTAACAGCTCTTTGAGCATTTTTAATGAACCATTTCACCTTGGGCAGAGAAGGAGCCAGTCCTTTTCCCTTGTCCAGCTTCTAGGAATGGGAGTAATGTTGTACTTGAACCTTGCTGACCCTTTCTCTTCTTTTTAGAGAAACAGTTGACTTGAGTGCTAGGCTGTTGGGGTATAACTACCTGGTAAGTTGAAAACTTAGGCAGGTTCTCTAGGCCACATGGAAGGAAATAAGACACTTTATACATAAGAACAGAACCTTGACTATTGTCACAAGGTTGAAATAGATCATGAAGGATTTTGTACACACTGAAATAATCATGTCACTATTACAGTTTTTATGCGTGTCAGTATGAATTTTCTGAGGGTGATGTGATCTCTATTGCAGGGCATGTCCTTGAATTTGGAACCTGACAATGTTGGTGTTGTCGTGTTTGGTAACGACAGACTGATCAAGGAGGGGGACGTTGTGAAGCGAACTGGTGCCATTGTGGATGTTCCAGTGGGGGAGGAGCTGCTGGGCCGTGTTGTGGATGCCCTGGGCAATCCAATTGATGGAAAGGTAAGTGTAGCTGAGTGCTAATGACCTCTGCTTATATCTGTGTGATACAGACCTCAGCAGTTCTTTCCTCTCTTTTAGGGTGCTATTGCATCTAAGACACGTAGGAGAGTTGGGTTGAAAGCCCCTGGGATCATTCCCAGGATCTCTGTGCGTGAGCCCATGCAGACTGGGATTAAGGCTGTGGACAGCTTGGTGCCCATTGGTCGTGGTCAGCGTGAGCTGATCATTGGTGACAGGCAGACTGGGTGAGTTAAATACTCAAGCCTAAAATATTCCATAAACAGAGATTCAGGTACAGCAGAGCTGGACATAAGGTTGTGTAGGGGCTGGGAGAAACTTGGGCAACTTGAATTACCAACCTCTCTGTTCCTCAGGAAAACTTCAATTGCAATTGACACAATAATCAACCAGAAGCGATTCAATGATGGCACAGATGAGAAGAAGAAGCTGTACTGTATCTATGTTGCTATTGGCCAGAAGAGATCCACTGTTGCTCAGCTGGTGAAGAGGCTCACTGATGCAGGTATGGATTTTGGGAGATGGTTGAGCCTGGCAGCTAATGACATTCTGTTCTCATTGTAATGCTGGGTACTGCTGTGACCTCTCTGCAAGGCTAGACAGAATTTATATTACATGTGTGAATTACTTAATTTTGTGAACAAAAAATCTCTATAGCAATCTGGGGGAAAAAGATGTAATTTTTGCTGTATCACAATTAAGATTATTTTGAGGCCCTCAAACTGCTGAATTGTTTCTGTAAAAGTCACCCTGTAGTTTTAGGGTTTTTTGTTAGCAGAATTGAAAGCTTCATCTTGACAGTCAGGCAGGCCTGGTGACAAGCTGTGGCCTTCAAGCTCTCATGGTCTTGGCATTTGTCCCATGTGTTCCATGTGCCAGTCAGTGTGAATGGCAGCTGAAAATGTGGTGAAGAGCTTTCACTGCCCAAACACAAGACATTAAATGATAGCATTTCTTCAGAGTCAGTAATCTCCATGACCCACGCTCCACATTTAGCAGAGCTAGCAGGAGATCAGGCGCTTTGACCTCATGCTTGGTGTTCCTGGCATCTGTCATGGAAAAACCCACATTTTAAGGACAGTAATTTGTTTAAAACTGTGTCACAGAGCATTGTACTTTCTTGTAGCAGCCAGGAAACCATGGGCTTTCAGTGTGAGTTTTTTCTAGAACAGAAGCTTGTCTTAGTTTTAAGCTTTGTTTTAAATGGGAAAAAAGTCTGCAAGTGTTAGATGTTAGCTGCCACAAACTTGGTCTTGAGACTTCCTGAGTGACATTTGCTAGCAGACACGTTCAGCTGCTGTACCGGCCTTTCCTTGTTAGTGTAGTGACACTGCTGGGGCTTGTTTCAGCACTCGTACTTTACACGCTTGTTGTTTTTGCTGATTTTGGACACGATGACATAATGCACTCAGAGGTGTTGCCAATCCTTTCCAGATGCCATGAAGTACACTATTGTGGTGTCTGCCACAGCATCCGATGCAGCACCCCTGCAGTATCTGGCTCCCTATTCAGGCTGCTCCATGGGGGAGTACTTCAGAGACAATGGGAAACACGCATTAATCATCTATGATGACTTGTCGAAACAGGTCAGGAAATTTTGGGTTTAGGCCTTTTGGGGTGGCATTGGTAGCTGTAAGAACATCTGTTTAGAAATCAAGAATGTTAAGTGAGGTGCTGAGCTCTGAGGGCTGTCTTTGCTCCCCGCAGGCCGTTGCGTACCGTCAGATGTCCCTGCTGCTGCGCCGCCCCCCTGGCCGTGAGGCCTACCCGGGTGATGTGTTCTACCTGCACTCTCGGCTGCTGGAGAGAGCAGCCAAAATGAACGACTCCTTTGGGGGTGGCTCTCTGACCGCCTTGCCTGTCATTGAGACTCAGGCTGGGGACGTGTCTGCTTACATTCCAACCAATGTCATCTCCATCACCGATGGACAGGTAGGGCTTCCTCACAGCCCAGCATCTCCATGGAACTTAGTGGTCAGTCTCTGAGGAGGCCTCCAGGCTTCTGAACAAGACAATGATACAATTCTATCTTGCAGATTTTCTTGGAAACTGAGTTGTTCTACAAAGGTATCCGTCCAGCCATCAACGTTGGTCTGTCTGTATCCCGTGTGGGTTCTGCTGCTCAGACTAGGGCTATGAAGCAGGTAATTGAGAAATTGCTGTTCCTAGTCATGCTGGATGAGTAGGCCTTCCAAGCCATTTCACTCTGATGAGCTGTGAGCAGAGCGTGAATAAAGCTTTTGATCTCTTAGTGTTATGAAATTTTAAAAGAACAGGCTTTATAGTTCTCTTTAATGCTTTCGTTGCCTGCTGAGAAAGGCATGGGGGAAAGGGAAATAGTATCAGCATAAAGATGTAGGATTAAGTTTTGATGTGTGGGTACTGATGATGTAGAAATAGAGAATGCTTTCTTATTTGCAGGCTTATAGTCCAGTCACAGAATTAGATTTAATACCAATAACTGTTGTTTTAGGGGAGATACAGCATGCTTATGGTAAAGTGTGGGATTTTTGTAATGTTTATAATCATCTGTCAGTTTTTAGATTGCTTTGTCTGGAATGCAAGGCAGAGCTGACAGGTGACAACTCTCAGCTGTCAGATAACCGTCAGACATGCTCTAGGGTGATGACAGTGGCTCTGGCTTTACCCTGCAGGTGGCAGGTACCATGAAGCTGGAGCTGGCTCAGTACCGGGAGGTGGCTGCCTTCGCCCAGTTCGGCTCTGACTTGGATGCTGCCACGCAGCAGCTGCTGAACCGTGGGGTGCGCCTGACAGAGCTGCTCAAGCAGGGCCAGTACGGTGAGTGCCCTGGGCTTGGCAGCTCTGGGTGCCCATCAGTGCCTTGTGCTATCGAGGTTGGGCTTGGTTAGCATTTATCTTGTCTGTTCTGTGAATGTGGTAAATGTGGATTTGCTTGAACCAAGCTGTCCATGTGCACTTGGTCTTCCAAGGACCCTGTAGTCTGTTGTGTCCTGAGGGAAGAGTTCCAGTGGTGTGAGTGCTGTGTTTTCCTGCAGTTCCCATGGCTATCGAGGAGCAGGTGGCAGTCATCTATGCTGGTGTGAGAGGTCACTTGGACAAGCTGGAGCCCAGCAAGATCACAAAATTTGAGAGTGCTTTCCTAGCTCATGTACTGAGCCAGCACCAGGCACTCCTCTCCACAATCAGGTATGCTTTATCCCAAGGATATTGATGTCTGGATAATGGTCCCCAAACTGTTAATTTAGTTTTTCTTAGAACACCAGGTGTTCAGCTGGCTGTATCAAAACTGGGGGTTAAATCAGCCTTCCTACCATCTGCCTTCCTCAGCTTCACTCTTAGGAAATGCAGCTGATGCTTAAAGTGAACTTTCTTGCAATGTGTCTGCTCTGACTTTTTCCTGAATTCACTTGATTGAATCAGTTTCCATATTGTGGACAGCTTTGAGCTGTTGGGAGTGCTGTGGGTTAAGTGCTGTAGAGTGAACTGTTGGGGATTGAGTATTTCCACAGTCCTGTCCTGGAATCTGGTCCTGGCTTTGTCATCAAGAAAATCATACGCCTTCTGTCTCTGGGGCACAGCTCTGTAGGTTGGGCCTTGTTGGAATACATATGGCCGTTCTGAAAGAATTTGTGAACAAACTTCAGTTCTTAAACAGGACTGGCTCTTTTAGGAGGAGGGGTGTTCTGTCAGTGGGATGGCTTCATGCACCAAACGAATGTGTTTGTTTATCTACTGAATTTGTTGGAAATGGGGAGGTTTGTTGTAAAGCTTCTGTGTTTGTCTCGGGGTTGACCCTGTTCTGATTGCTGTGTCAGAATTTAACTGAACTCTTCCCACAGGACCGAAGGGAAGATCTCTGACCAGACAGAAGCAAAGTTGAAGGAAATAGTCACAAATTTCCTGGCTACTTTCGAGGCATAAACTCTTAAAACTGTTCTAACAGACCAGGCTGTTGTGATCCAGTGTTCCAGTTCCATTGGAGATGAAAGCATGTGCGACTTGAATGTACAGATCTCGATGAGAATAAAGGTTCCCATGTAAAAAGGCTCTGTTCTGAATGTAAAAATACCGTGTTCTGAATGATTGCCTTTTGTCTGTACTTCCGGCTCGCTCTTACACCTGTATAACCACGGAACTGAGATTCCCTGGACACAGCACTGCTAGAGTAACTCTGGAAATCAGGGGTATCTTTAGTGGTTGAGTGGACAAACTCCCCTGACACAAACCAGGAAAGTGACAGAGCTGAGGGACCTTCTCAGTGTTTGCTATTTGTGCCAGGCAGGTTATCCTGCAGAAAGGCAGTGCAGCTGGGGAGGCAGCTTGGGCTGTGTCTTGTCGCAGGAATAACCCCCACTGGAGTTCACAGCAATCTGTAACTGCCTGATACTGACAGCATTTCTTGGAATTCCTGTCTGACCCATTGTGGTGCCCGGCCTTTGGAATACTGGTCCTTGTGTCTCAGGACAACTGCAGATGTCGCTGTTGGAGTACTAATAGCTAGAGATTTAAATCTGAGAATCCCACAATGGTTTTGGAGAGGACCTTGAAGATCGTCTCATTCCACCTTTCTGTCATGGGCAGGGACATCTTGCACTATCCCAGGTTGCTCCAAACCCTGTCCAGCCTGGCCTTGAACTCTTCCAGGGGTGGGAGAGCCACAGCTGCTCTGGGCAACCTCTGCCAGAGGCTCCTCACTCTCACAGCCAATAATTTCTTTCCAATATTCCATCTAACCTTGGCCTCTGTCACTATTAAGCCATTGCTCATTGTCACTTCAGGCCCATGTAATGAGTCTCTATCTTTCTTGTCAGCTTCCTTCAGGTACTGGAAGGCTGCAGTTGGGTCACTCCAGAGCTGCTGCTGCTAGGCTGAACAATCCTAATTTCTCTTAGCAGAGGTGTTCCATCCCTCTGATCATCTTGGTGCCTGCTCTGGATTCACCCCAGCAGTTCCACATCATCCTGCTGTTGGAGCCAGGGCAGGAGGCTTATGGGGTCTCACCTAAACAGAGGGGCAGAATCCCCTCTTGCCCCCCTGCCCATGCTGTGGGATCAGCCCAGGGCACTGGGGGGAAATTTCAGGACCAGGGCAGGACTGCTCTTGATGTATGCACTGTACCCAGTTAACTTCCTGTACAGGAGCAGGCTGCCTCCCAGTCCAAATCCGTGGAGTTCCAGGCAGCTGGAAACATTCTCATGCAGTTCAGGCCAACCAGCTTCTCTCGTTAATGGCCTGAAGTGCTTTGAGAGAGTGAGCTCTGCAGTACTGGGTGAAAATAAACACACATTTGCAATCCATAAATGGTAGATACCTTTTTGGGAACAGTGCTGTGCTCCAGGAGGAAGGACTCCTGTGCAGATTTATCTTTGTCTTTAAGCATCTTGTTTCTTTCACCCCACAGCCCCAGAAGAGGTGGCTGGAGGGCCTCATAGGTGTGAGGGAATACTGCTATGGAACATTTCTGATTTTTTGTGCCCAACGTAATTTGTTCCTTCCAGGACAGCTTTTACAGCTTGTGGCTCTGTTTCTGCCCAGTGACTGAACCCTGGTTACTGCTTGATACTGCTGTACCATGTTTTACTAATGTGCTGCTGTAGTTGGAAAGCCCTGAGCTCAGAGGTGTCTTAGTCCAAAACTACAGAGAGATGTATTTTTTTTCTAGTAACACAAGATGAATGTTCCAAGGTTCTGGTTTTTGCCCTCTTGCTGCTGTGATGGTAACACCATGAGCTAAATGCATCCAGTCAGGTCAGAGTGCAGGTCAGTCCATGAAGGTTTTGAAGGATGTGTCACAGGTTCTGAGTGGTGCTATGGGATGCCCTGAAGGGATGGGGCTGGGGATCTGGGAAATGGTGAGTGGATCACAGAATCACAGTGGTCTGGTTTGAAAGGGACCTTAAAGATCATCTGTGTCCACCCCCTCCCACTGGCAGGATTCCTGGTCCCAAATTGCTCCAAACCCCATCCAATCTGGCCTTGGACATTGCCACAGGTGAGGAGCCACAGCTGCTGTGGGCAACCTGTACCCTGCCCTCACCATCCTCCCTGGGAAGAGTCTCTTCCCAATATCCCATCTATCCCTGCCGTCTCTCAGTGGGAAGACATTCCCCCTTGTTCTGTTAGTCTGTGCCCATGTCCGAAATCCCTCTCCAGCTCTCTTGGAGCCCATTTAGGTGCTTAGTGGTGTGGATTCATGGCAGCGGTTTGTGCTCGTGTCAGGAGGCAACGCACAGGCTTAGTCTGCCTAAATCAGCATCAGGTTTCAATTGAGCAGACTTATTTCAGTAAGTTGAAAATGCCTTTTTTTTACACCACTAGAGTGTTTTAGCTGTCCTTGTGTTCAAGCAGAGGCAGCAGTGTGGTGGGTTGATTGGGGCATTTCAGTACACAGTGTCCGATCTCCACTTTCATATTTTTCAAGCATTGCTCAGAGGTCCCTCATTGACATTGCCTTATGTCAGGCAATGGCCCCTAATAAACAGTGTGTGACATGGGTTGTGTGTGGTGAAGGAGGATGGTGTGCGTTCAGGAGCGACTGGGGGAGCTCAGCCTGGAGAAAAGGAGGCTCAGGGGGGACCTTCTGGCTCTGACAGGGGACAGCTGGGGGGGTCGGGCTCTGCTCCCAGGGAACAGGGACAGGACAAGCAACATTCTGCAGCTGCAGCACCTTCCGCTCCTCGTCCCGCTCCTCGGGGTCCTGGGGCGGGAGCAGCCGTGCGTGGGAGGAGACTCCGCGGGGCGGTCCGGGCCGCGCCGGGCAGGGAGCGGTGGAGCGCGGCGGTGGCGGCAGCAGGATGCGGGAGGCGCGGTTCAAGGACCACTTCTGGGTGAGTGGGAGCACGGCGGGACAGCGGGGACAGAACCAGCCGGAGCCGAGGGGACACAGCTGGAGGTGGAGGGATCACTGCTGTCTGGTTAGAGTTGGTTCCAAAGTCAGCGATCGTGATCGTGGGGTGACTTTGCAGAATGCTCTGGGTCGATAAAACACTGGCACAGGTTGCCCAGAGAAGCTGTGGCTGCCTCATCTCTGGAAGTGTCCAAGGGCAGGTTGGACGAAGCTTGGAGCAACCTAGGACAGTAGAAGGTGTCTGCGCCCATGGCAGGGGGTGGAATGAAGTGGGTTTTAAGGTCCCTTCCAACCCAAACCATTCTGGGATTCTGTAATCCCCAGCAGGGACGGTCCACCATGCATGCCTTGAGAGTTGTGGCTTTACAGCCTGCTCCATGCAGCCAGAATAATCCCAGCAAGTTGCTGCTGCCCTGCTGGAGGAAGTTAGTGCCAGGCTGAAGGGTTAGATGTCATTAATTTGCCATCCGTGAGCTACTTGGAGACACCATGGCAAAAAATGCTCTCTTGATGTGGAGCTAATCCTGGACTAGGAGCAAGTCACTCAGTGTGGTGCTGCCGCTGGCTGTTCAGCCAGGGAGGAAAACCCACAGTTTGGGGAAAACCACAATTTATTCTTTTCAGTCTGAATTATGCTTTTATAAAAGGAGAAGTGCAGGAAACCCACATATCTGCTGCAAAGCTTCAGCTTTGTGGCTACTTGGTTCCTCTTGTGGTGGACCTTCATTCTAGGTATTGATAACCAGGAAGTAAATTACCTAATTTGGTCTTTGGGGGCTGAAAATCTTCATCTGTGAATGATGCTTAGTGTTTCCCAGATGTTGCCTGGAAGCAGCTCCCATCTTGTAGGATGTGGGAGAGAAGCACAGGCCCCAGGAAGGGCTGGCACCAGATTTGGGGCTCCTGAGTACTGAGGAATAAGTGTAGAGCACCAGCATCACCCAGCATCATTAGTAAGTTAACATTGTCAAATATGTAAATCCCACACAGGTTTCAAAGGTGTTGTGGAGAATAAAGCCAGCTTTGCATCTGGCAGCTGCTTCCTGGCTGTTTGTTATACAAAAGTTTTCCACAGTGCTCCCTTTGCATTGCAACTGGGCAGATGGGAGGTTTTGAGGGTGCTGGCAGCACCCCCTGGGCTGGGGGAATAACTGTGATGCCAGAAAAGCTGAGTAGACAGGCTTTGTCATGCCTCAGTGGCACATTGGATTGAAGAAGAGCTTCTTACCACAGGGCTGACTTCAGCTATTTCTGCCCAGTTTGTTCCTCTCCAGCAGTAATGTGGTGCTTTTTGGAGGAGGATCCTGGAGGAGAGGGCTCAGTGGGAGAAAACACCAGTACAAGAGCAACCTCCAGCTTCCAAGACAAGGAGGATCTGGGATGTTGCATGGGGTGCTCACCCCTGCTTGGTGACTTTTACTGCAAACACAACTATTTCCTGAATAATCCCTGGTTCTTGCAGAGTCCCAAACCACTGGTGCTGCTAGGGATTTTTCCTGGGTTTTGTCCTCTCTGAAGACTGTGTTCTCCAAGCCCCCTGACTGAGGAAACGTGTCTGGGGCAGGGAGCTGGGGTGGAGGTTGGACAGGAACGTGATGGATGTGAGTCAGTGGAGAGACTGAGGCCCTTTTGTGGTCATTGGGCCCATGGAAAAGGCAGATACCACCCCAAGCAGCTGCCACACCATGTACTGGTGACTGTGCATCAGCTGTGAGGGCTGGGGAGGAGGGGTGAATAAGGGTAGGAAGGAAAAAAAAACAATCAAGATGAGGGGTGGAGGGCTGCACATCCAGCTTCCACCTGCTTCTGAGTGCTGTGAGTGGGTACACACTTCCTCCTGCAATTTTCCTCTTAGATTGCGTTGTGTAAGGCAAAAACACGGGAAGTCTTTGCTGAAGCAAGTGATTTCTTAGAATCATAGAAGCACAGAGCATTTTGGGTTGGGAAAGACCTTAAAAACCATCTAGTTCAGCAGCCTCCCTGTAAGGGATAGCTTTCATGAGACAAGGTTGCTCTATGCTCTGTCCAACCTGACCTGGAACACTTCCAGGGATGGTGTAGCCACAGCTTGTGTGGGAAACCTGTTGCCAGTGTTTTAATACCCTCAATCATAAAGAATCCTAACAATTCCTTCCTTATATTTAATATGAATCTCTTCCTTATATTTAATATTTAATATTTAATATTTAATATTTAATATTTAATATTTAATATTTAATATTTAATGTTCCTTGGCCTATCATTACAAAGAGGTTGGTGAGGCACAACTTTCATCTTCTGTAGGTTCATCATTTGTCAGACAAGGTGAGACCAGGAGGACCATTGCTGCATGATCCTGAGCAGGTGGCAGATTCTGCCATGCATTGTTCTTTAGTGGTGATGCTGGCTCAGCTTCAGATCTGCTAGTCCAACAAAATGTCCATCTCTTTTTTTTTCCCCCCAAATTAACTCATCATCACACTCTACCTGCAGAATTCCTAAATACTGGGAAAACTGTATGTTTTTCTGGTGGGAGCAATTTTCTCAGTAGTTAGGACAGCCTGATGAGAAAGAGGAGACTTTGGGAGTGCTCCAGGGGAGTATCGTCCGACTGATGGGACAAAGACTAAAAAATGTCTCAAAACCTAGGCCAGTTTTGGTATTGGATCTTCCAGCTTTGAAATGTGACTGGTTGTGCGTGATGACCTCCAAATTTGTGAAGATAGGATGGTAAGGATGTGAGGATAGGTGAGGGTATTGAGGCCCTGATACAGGTTTCTCAGAGAAGTTGTGGCTGCCCCTGGATTCCTGGGAGTGTCCAAGGCCAGGCTGGACGGGGCTTGGAGTAACCTGGGATAGTGGAAGGTGTCCCTGCCCATGGCAGGGGGTGGAATGGGATGAGGTTTAAGGTCCTTTCCAACCCGAACCATTCTGGGATTCTGTGATTGTAGGCTAAGCTGCAGCCCACCCTTTGCTTTGTTGGGGTAGCAGAACTGTGCTTCCAGCCTCACCTGGGGACTGATTTAGTTTTAAACAGTTCTGGTTCCTTCCCTTTTGGTGGGTGCTGTGTGTGCTTCTGCACTGGCTCCTGTTCCCTGCTGGGGCTGACGGTGTGATATTCCTGATGTGCTCTGTTGGGAAAACACAGAGCCACTTGGCTTTCTGCACTGAAGTTTACTCATGCTCTTGGGTCTCAATACAAGATGATGGATTTTCTTAAATAAACATGTTTGCTTTCTGGCACCCCACGGCAGCTCCTGCTTGCTCAGGGACTGAAGTTCAGACATGCCTGAAGCTGAACATTTTTTGCCCTCCATGCTCTGACTCCTTTGTCACTCACTCCCACAGGTGAGTGACAGTATCCTGCCTGCCTGTGAGGGAGCTGTGCAAAAACAAAAATATTCCAAAGCTCATGTTTGTTTGCTCTTGCCCTGCCTGTAGTGATTGCCATGAATTGGGCAGCAAGTGTGACGTTTTGTTTTCATTTGTTTTTCTTTTTTCACTATGTGAGTTCTTTTCTTTCACATTTTTTCACTTTCTTAGTACATGCCTTGTTGTCTGCAAGCCTGTTCTTGCACATATTTCAGGTAACCCAACAGCCTTGGGTCTCATCAGCACACTTCGTTGCTGTAAAACCATACGGTAAAAATAGAAATGACAGTAATGCTAAGAACCACTCTAATTCTAGTCTATGGGCTAACAGGTTTCAACTTGGAGAGTGGAATTTTGGTAATTTTGCCTTTAATGAGGCAATGCTCTCCTCCCTGCAGTGTGTTTTGTCACACTGCTAAAACAAGCTGTGGCTGGGGGGATGCAGCCCTGGGTTCCTGGATTTATTCCCCGGCTGCTGACTGATGGTGGCTGTTTCACTTCCCCTTTCCCCTGCTCGCCCTTTTCTAAACAGGGACTGGCCTGGTGGAACTTAGCAGCAGCATTGAGAAATATCCAGGTCGTTGTTTCAAAGGAACAAGGTGGGGTTTGTGGGAAGAAGTCATTGCATCAAAGCAGAATGGTCCATTGCTTTTGGTGCCTCTGGGATGAGCAGGGAAGGTGTTGGCATAGGGGAAGGATACTTCAAATGGAAAATTCCTAATCAAAAACCTGCATTTTTTTGGGGTGCTGGACCCAGGTGGGTGGATTTGCAGCAAAGCCTTTTCCTCCCTGCAATGAATTTTGTCTCATTGAGTTGTGTACCCTTCTGGTAATGGGGTGGGGAGGAACTGCAACCTCGTGCAGCCTCTCCTCACCCTGCTCCCTGCAGGCACCAGCATAAGCACTTCTCTTTGTCTCAGCAACATATGTAGGACACTGACTGATTTTGAGGCTGCACTGGCTGTGAGCAAGGACAGCATGGCCAGCTACAGTTGCACAGTGTTTCTGACTACTTAAATAGTCACCAGCTTCTGGTGTGTTTCTCTAAGCGCAGGAAAGGCTGAGGAAACATACTGAGACCTTGGAATAAATATAGACCTTTCAAGAGATGGTTCATGAACAAGTGCAGTGCCCCAAACCTTTCAATTTGGGAAGGTTGGGACAGACTGATGGAGGGCAGGAAGGCTCTCCAAGTGGATCTGGACAGGCTGGATCCATGGGCTGAGGCCAGTGGTGTGAGGTTCAACAATAACAGATCGCAACAAGTTCCAGATCTTGCACTTGGGTCACCTAACATCTGCAGCTCCAGGCTGGGGCAGAGGGGCTGGAAAAGGCCCTTTGGGAAAGGCCCTGGGGGTGCTGATGCCAGCGGCTGGACAGGAGCCCAGGAGTGCCCAGGTGGACAAGGGACTGATGGCCCCTGGGCTGTACCAGCCATGGTGTGACACAGCCCCAGGGCAGGGCCCGTCCCCTGGGCTGGCACTGCTGAGGCACCTCCAGTGCTGGGGACAGCTCGGGGCCTCTCAGGACAAGACAGACACTGAGGGGCTGGAGCGTGTCCAGGGAAGGGAGCGGAGCTGGGGAAGAGGCTGGAGCCCCAGGAGCGGCTGAGGGAGCTGGGAAAGGGGCTCAGCCTGGAGAAAAGGAGGCTCAGGGGGAACCTTCTGGCTCTGCACAACTCCCTGACAGGAGGGGACAGCTGGGGGGGATTGGGCTCTGTTCCCAGGGAACAGGGACAAGATGAGAGGGAATGGCTTCAGGTTGTGTCAAGTGATGTTTGGATGGGATATTAGGGAAAATTTCTTCATGCTGAGGATTATTAATCCTAGAAACAAGCTGCCCAGGATGGTGGTGGAGTCCCCATCCCCAGAGTGATATAAAATCCATGTGGATGTGGGACTTGGGGAGATGGGTTAGTGGTGGGCAGGGCAATGCTGGGGAGTGGTTGAAGTTAACTGTTTTAGAGGGCTTTTCTAATTTAAAAATTTCTGTTTCTGTGTTTCTCCAATGCCATTTGCTTCACAGGGTGTGTTGTCTGTAGGGGTTTTCCATGTAAAGTGGGGTAGAATATAGAAGTGTCAAGCTCAGCAGCTTGCTGTGACTCAGATAGGATCATGACGTGCTTTCACATCCCAAGCAGAGCATTTTAGGCCCTCTTTTGGCTGAAAGTGTAACCAAACCCCAAAACATCACAAGCACCACACTAATTCCTTGTTGTAATTGAGTCTATTGGATGCAAATCCAGGCAGCAGATCAGGAAGGAGGGGCTGCATGTCCTGTGAGCTCAGGAAACATCAGGTGCTGCTTTGTCACCTTGAAATCATCTGTTTGCAGTTTCCATGGGCTGTCCTCTAAATAGCACTTGGGCTCAGAGCTCTGCCCAGCAGGGACGACCATGACAGATGTGAGCTGTAGAGTGGCAGGAGAGGTCCTCATGCTCTGTTTCAGCAGGGCTTGGTACAACTCCCCATCCTTCACAATTGCCTTTGTGTTAGTTTATTTTGGTTTTAAATCTTCTTCTCTGTGCCCATGGCTCTCTGCTTGCCATGTTGCACTTCCTCTTCCATTGCTGTTGCCAGCCCTGCCTTTGCAGTCACAGACTCTTAGAATGGTTTGGGTTGAATTGGACCTTCAAGACAATCCAATTCCACCTCCTGCCATGGGCAGGGACACCTTCCACTATCCCAGGTTGCTCCAAGCCCTGTCCAGCCTGGCCTTGGACACTTCCAGGGATGGGACAGCCACAGCTTCTCTGGGCAGCTTGTGCCAGGACCTCACCATTTTCACAGCCAAGAAATCCTTCCCAATATCCCATTTAACCCTGGCCTCTAGCAGTGGAAAGCCATTCCCCCTTGTGCTGTCCCTCCATTTCTTGTCCCAAGTCCCTCTCCAGCTCTCCTGGAGCCCCTCTAGGCACCAGACAGGGCTCTGAGCTCTGAAGGCTCCCTGGAGCTTTCTCCAGGCTGAACACCCCAGTCATGCTGGTCCTTTTGACTCTTTCTGTGCCAAACCTGCCCAGAAGGTTTCTGAAAAGGCCGATTTGACACCATACAACCCTGCCTGGCTCCATCTGGGCCGGGAACTCCTCCCATGGAAAACTCACATGGAGGAATTTAAAAGCCATATAAATGTGGCACTTGGGGACCTGGGTAGGTGAACGGCTTTGCAGTTCTGGGGAACGTTTAGGATATCAGAGGGCTTTTCCAACTTAATTGTGTGATTCTATGTTTCACGTAACACCTTCCACCCTGAGGTCTGGTCTAGCCTTGGGTGCTTAGGAAACACATGTGCTGGAATTAAATCCTTCTACTGTGGGAGGAAGAGTGATAAAACCAGGAGCTTAGTGCACATTATTGATGTATACTCCCGGTTTTCCCCTTGACCTTTCTGCCTGGCACAGAGAGCCCAAGAGTGCCAGGTAGCAGAAGAAGATGCAGGAGCCTCCTGGTGCTCCTGGACATGCAGTGATGGAGCTCTGATCCTCCCTCCTGCCTGGGCTTGCTGTGACCAAGCAGTTGTGCTTTGCATCCATTTTGCTTCCTTTGAAAGTGGGGATAGGAATTCAAGTTAGGCTGTTCCTGTGTTTTGCAAATGTAATGATGCCGGACTCCAGTGCAGTGTTTCCTTTTCATGGACCTGACTAGTGAAGATGTGGAGCAACCTGAGAGCTGGTTGAGGTTTATCAGTACAAACCTCATTCTGAAGGGACATTTGTACTTTGTAAATGAAGTTTGGTTTCTGCTTAGGTTCTGCTCCACAGTCCTGTCTTCCCATGCAAACCTGATCTGGGATACCTGTGGGTTTTCTGCTAGTCCCGTTCCACCACACCTCCCTTTCACTTCTTGCTTTCTGGTCACTGACAGTCAAGTACTTGAATAGGGAATTCCCCTTAATTAAACTCTTCCTTTATCACAAATACCAGCCCTGTTTCTCCTCCTTTATTGCACCAGGAATAAATTCCTGAGAAATCCCCTCTTCTGCTGCCCACACTTCCGTGCCAGATCTCTGCATAGTCTCATCCTGGCTTTGAACCATTTTGCGGATCTCTCCATCCTGCCACTGTCCCCTTCAGGTTTCTTGATAATGTTTCGTGGCTTTTCTTTCCTATCGCTGAGCTTCATACCTGCTCCTACTATTGCTCCCTTTCCTGCAGCCATGCGTAGGAATGGGGAAAGAATGGGATAGAGTAAGTCAGCCTCTGTCATTGCTGCACCTCTTCCTCTTCCCCTTCCCCTTCCCCTTCTCCTTCCCCTTCCCCTTCCCCTTCCCCTTCCTCTCTTTTTCTTCATGTATCAGTGCAATTTATGTTTTTAAGGAATAATTTGGAAGAAAACACTGACCCTTCAGAAGTCTATGGCAAGTGTGAGTAGCACAGATGTATCTTGTCTCAAATTGCCACCATGGTTCTCATTCTGGAGTCTCTCCTACAAAGTAAAAGAAAAGATTTTATTTCAGTGAAGAGGCACTTGCATGTTTGCTCCCAGTGAGCCATGGCCTGTGCAAATGCTTCAGGAGGTAGAAGTGGTCATGGACTGCACAAGGACATGACTCCTGTTCCTGTGTTTTCAGAGCATGGATCTGACCAGCACAGTTGGCTATGACAGCATCATTCAGCATCTGAATGATGGCAGGAAGAACTGCAAAGAGTTTGAAGACTTTCTGAAGGAAAGGTAGGGAGCTGCCTCTGACAATGGATTGGGTTGAGCCTGAAACTCATGCTGTGGCTACTCCTGGTATTCCTAGTTTGATTTCTGCCATGTTTAACTGATGTTAAAATGCTGTCCCATGAAGTTCACCTTGCTGTTTACCTTTCAGAAGATCATGGTAGAAGATCTTGGCCTAGGAGAGCCATGGCTTTGTCCTTTCTTTGTCTCTGTACATTATGAACACCCCACAGATTCAGCATTAAAAAGTGGTAGGACTAGGTACTGCCATTATTAATTAATCTCAGAGGAGATCACCACAGAGGTTCTGTTGCTGCAAAAACAGCTGCGATGATCCGACCATGTATTTTGCCTTTATAGTTCATCTGGTTAGCAGTGGCAAAATATGAAGAGCATATTCGAACACTGTACATTGAATTAATGTCATTTTGATAATGACAACTGGACAAAACCAACCCCTGACTCCACGTCTCGGTACAGAGCATCCTGGAACAAACAAAATGGGGATGAACAGGAGGAGAACTGCACTTAAAAGTGTCTAATGCACCTACATCTGTTCAGGCTGTAATCCCGTGTTCCAGGAAAATTTGGGCCTTCCACTTGAGGAAGTGGACCCTAAAAAACAAGTTTCACTCAATCGTGACAATGCAGAGAGTGCCAAAAGCCTCCTTTATATCCTGTGCCCTCTTTGGTCTTGAAGGAGGTTGTCACTGAAGTGTCTAGCCAGGAGGAGATCAGAGGCTGGACCTGGATTTGCCACTCTCTGGACTTGGCCCAGTTGTCCAACAGCTGTTACACAGTTCCAGCTATGGAGAATGTGCCTGCTGGATGTTTTGTCTCAAACAAAGTTCATGGGAATGTTGTTAGGTAGAAAAAAAATCAACCTATAATACATATTTTTTTCAATTTCCATGTTAGCTTCTGGAGTTTTTGGAGTTAAGGTAGGTGAATTCCATTGCCAAACTCCAGAAATCAACCACACTGGGGTCTCCATCTGTGTTAGTAGTTAAGGTATTTAAGGTGTTATTTGTTTTATGCAGTAGATGTTCCAATGGCAGCCTCTAGCAGTACTTGTTCCTTTCCACTGGCCACAAACAGCAAGGGTTGCCCACATGGAGAGAGCTACATTTGACCAAGCAAGTTGTCTGTAGTGATTTCAAAGCAGCTGCAAAGAACTGGTTGTCCTTACACTGAAACACATGGACTCTCTTTTCCTCTTTCATTTCTTTCAAGAGGGGAAGTTAATATGGTCTCTCAAAGGTGTTATTTATCCCACCTCACAAGATTTGTTCTCTTCTTCACGTGCTCTCCCTAAGGATTAGTGCACGTACAGAGAATACTTATTGCCACACATTGACAGAGAGCAGGGTTGAATGGGATATTGGGAAGGAATTCTTGGCTGTGAGGGTGGTGGGACCCTCTCTGACACAGGTTGCCCAGAGAAGCTGTGGCTGCCCTGTCCTGGAATTGTCCAAAGCCAGGTTGGACAGGGCTTGGAGCAACCTGGGATAGTGGAAGGTGTCCCTGCCCATAGCAGTGGGTAGCACTGGATGAGCTTTCAGGTCCCTTCCAACCCAAACCAATCGATGATTTCTCTCTTTGTTTTCTCTCTTTCCTCACCAGAGCAATTATAGAAGAAAAATATGGCAAGGAGCTCATAAACTTGTCGAAGAAGAAGCCCTGTGGGCAGATGGAGCTGAAGTAAGTTCACAGTTGTTTTTATGGGTGTCCCTGAAGCAGTGAAGGAGGAAGAGAAGGAAGGAAGCTGTGGGACAAAACAGAACTGAAATGTGATCAGGATGTTCAAAAGATGGGCTGAAATCATTCTCATGAATGAGCAGCGCCCAGTTGGGTTCTAATTTGCTTTGAGTTGGAGCCCACCAAGTTCTCCTTAGCCACAGATTAACCAAAGCACTCTAGATGTTCAGGGGGAATGTGAGCTGCTGGGTCTGCAGAAAACTGAGGATCATGAGACCTTAGGTTACCTCCGGACAGGTTTTGTAGCCAGAGGGAAGTACAGGTACTTCCTTGACTCAAACCACGCAAATCTTTAGAGCCCAAAATGCTGTGGCCTTCATGGTTTGCTCCATTTCCCAAATGACCCTCAGTGTCTTCTGCTTTCTCCTTTGTTTCTATGCTTTATACATGTCCTGGTCATTTACTTACAGTTTCATACTGAGGTGTCACTTCAAATGTTTCTGACATCTTTACTGTGAATAATAATAGGGAGAAAAGCTCCCTACTTTCCCAACTGCTGGCAAACGCACCATGTTGAAATTGTTCATCTGTTCCAAATGTTGGTTTTAGGAGGTTGCTGGAAACATTTGTCATGAAACTTTGAACTATTAATAACATCCAGTGTTCAAAAAGATGTAAAGTAAGTGTCAAACCAAGTGAACTGTGTTATATCTGCTGAGAGGGGAAAAAGCTGGAGGTACTAAGAGCGTAAATAAATGTGGTTTGAGGTACTTTGGCCATTGTTGAGTGAGCTCTGTTTTGGAAGAGGTGCTCTGCTGGTGCATGTGCCTGACTGTGCTTTTCCACCTTTTTTAATGCCCTGGCTTTGTTTTTCAGCACGTTGAAGAGATCCCTTGATGTTTTCAAACAACGTAAGTAATTCTTTGTGTTTGCCAGGACACTTGGCAGCGTAAAAGCCTGAAGGCAACTGCTTGGGAAGACAAAATCAGAGAAATCTCTAAAGCTTCCGTGCTGAGGCCTGGCATAGGCTGTACTGCTGGCCTGGTTCATCCCTGTGTGGGGGGGTTTGTGTCAAAGTGAGCCAGGATGTGTGAGACGGGAGACCCACAGGGCATCATTTTGTGATCTCTTGGGCTTCTAGGTCTGGCTAGAGCTCAGAGGTCATGTTTATGTAGTACATAGGAAGCTGTGCATGGGAAGCTCCTCTGGAGTTTGTTGGACAGGCTTGTCCTCTTCACAAACACACTGTAACTTGTACCTCAGACCTGGAGACAGCTCTGGGCCCCTTGGGACAAGAGAGACACTGAGGGGCTGGAGCGTGTCCAGGGAAGGGAAGGGAGCTGGGGAAGGGGCTGGAGCCTCAGGAGCAGCTGAGGAAGCTGGGAAAGGGGCTCAGCCTGGAAAAAAAGGAGGCCCAGGGGGAACCTTCTGGCTCTGCACAATTCCCTGACAGGAGGGGACAGCTGGGGCGGGGTCGGGCTCTGCTCCCAGGGAACAGGGACAGGACAAAAGGGAACAGCCTCAGGCTGTGCTGGCACAGGTTTAGATTGGATACTAGGGAAACTTTTTCATGGAAAGTGTTGTCCAGCCCTGGCACAGGCTCTCCAGGGCAGTGGTGGTGTCCTTGTCCCTGGAGAGATTTAAAATCCATGTGGATGTAGCACTTGGGGACATGGGTCAATGGTGGCCTTGGCAGTGTTGGAATGATTAAACTTGAGGATCTTAAGAGGGCTTTTCCAACCTAAATGACTGTGTCATTCCAAATGGTGCATCTAAAAGATGGTGGTTTGGTCAGTGTACGTTGTCATGTGCCACATCCTGTCATGGTACCATCAGACAGCACCTTGAGGGTGAGCACTCTGCTATCGTGTGCCCAGTCCATCCCTTACCCGATCCAGGTTTCTTTGCTGCCCCTGTGGATCTCCCTGGCATGGCTCTGCCCTCACCACTGCTGACAGTTCACAGCTGTGGGTTCAGAGCAGCTTTGGGAGTAGAGTCAGGAGATGGCATTTGGCTCGGCTCCCTTGGTGGACTTGCTGGGGTGGTGTTTCACATTGTGGCTGCTTGCCTTGAGCAAGAGGAGCCTGAGATTGTTTTAGCCTTCATTTTTCTGTGCCCCAAGTTGTTGTGTGCTGGCCTGGGGCAATGCAGTGTATTGAAACATGCCTAGATTTACTTGCATGAGGGGGAGTTTTCTCAAACTGGGGACTAGGTCCCAGCAGGACTGATCCTTACATTGGTGAGCACTGCTTGGAGGCTGCTTCAAACAAGCTGGAGCTTTTTCACTTTTCTGAAAGGGGATGTGTGGTGTGTTCTAAATTGACTTGAGAAACAGTCTCTTTAGGAAAATATATCTATATCTATCTATCTATCTATCTATCTATCTACACACAAATACATATAAATATTGAATTTATTTTCTCTTTGCAGAGATAGACAATGTGGGACAAGGTCACATCCAGCTGGCACAAACCCTTCGGGAGGAAGCAAAGAAGATGGAGGACTTCAGGGAAAAGCAAAAGCTGCATCGGAAAAAGGTCAGACACCACAGGCACCCTGCTGGGTGTTGATCCTACCCCCGCAAAGGGCTGATCCTGGCGCTGTCTCATGCCCTGTCCCAGCGCCTGCCACACCCCTACTGATCATGCTGCTGGGGAAGTACTGAGCTCCTTCCTATGTGTTGTAACTGTGTTGAACTGTGTAGCAACCTCCAAGTTCCTTCTTCTCACTTCCTTGTCTTCTCTGTGTGCTTTTTGGGGCCAGCCACAGCATTGGAATGTTTTTAAGGCATTCGTTTATAGTGCTGTATGATCTCCATAGGAGCTGCTAAAATGGCCAAGCCTTTTAACTTCTTCTGACTTGGGATTCCTTTGTCTGGAAAACCAGGGAAAACTGGTAGAACCAGGGACTGGTTTGGATATAGAAGAGGAGAGTGGGCTTCTCAGTTTTGCCAGAGTCTATGGAGGTGATACAGTACTATATATTGTTAGGATTCAGTTTGTAGAGCTCCTTTGCATACACAATTCAAGGCTTAGGCAAAAGTACAAAAGATGAGTTTTGTGAAGATGATTTGGGTACTTGAAGGTCTTTAAACACATCTCATTGTGATCGGTGGCTCATCTCTTGTAAGCCACACAGTGTGTTCTGGAGCTTTGATAGTCAGTGATGTGCTGACCCCAGGTCCGTTGTCTTCACAGATAGAGCTGATGATGGAGGCGATTCACAAAAACAGGAATCTTCAGTACAAGAAAACCATGGAGGTAACACAAATGTGCTGCTGTTTCTTGCCATGTAGGTTAATGCTGCTATCACACGCACGCACACACACACGTGCGCGCGCGCGCGCACACACACACACACACATGCACAGAGCACTGGGACAGGCTTAAATGAGAAGGGTTTCCTCCTCTCCTGTGACTCTTGATGCTGTGTCAGTGCAAGTGGTGTGCAGGGTGTGCTCAGAAACAGTCAAGAGCATGCCAAAGACACGGCTAGTGGTAGCCTTGCAGGGTTGGATACAAATGGTTTAGAATCAGAGAATTATTCAGGC
Source organism: Chamaea fasciata (assembly GCF_029207755.1). NCBI lineage: Eukaryota > Metazoa > Chordata > Aves > Passeriformes > Sylviidae > Chamaea > Chamaea fasciata. The sequence continues at coordinate 12,802,457 of NW_027094089.1, forward strand.
TGGAAAAGCCCTCTAAGATGCGTGAATCCAACCATTTGCCAACACTTCCAAGCCCCCCACTAACCATCTTCCCAAGTGCCACATCACACCTTTTTTGAACACTTCCATGGATTGTGACTGTACCAGTGCCCTGGGTAGCCTGTTCCAAGGCATGAAAACCCTTTCTACGAAGAAGTTTTTCTGAATATCTACTCTAAACCTCCTCTGATGCAACTTGAGGCCAGTTCCTCTTGTCATGTCCCTTGTTCCCTGGGAGCGGAGCCTGACCCCCACCTGGCTGTCTGCTCCTGTCAGGGAGTTGTGCAGAGCCAGAAGGACCCCCCTGAGCCTCCTTTTCTCCAGGCTGAGCCCCTTTCCCACCTTCCTCAGCTGCTTCTTATCAAACTTGTGCTCCTGCCCGTTCCCCAGCCCTTCTCTACACATGCCTATGGCCTTGATTGCCAGGAGCTTTTCACCCCAATCCAAGAGCAGCCTGCCTTGCAAGGCTTTTCCCAAGCTGCAGGGCACCTTTTGTGCCATTCCCTGCTCTGCAGGCAGCCTGTTTGCTTGCAGGCTGAGCTTTTCCCCAAGGTCTCCCCTCGAGATGTGTCTGCATCTAGCTGTTGTGGTGTCTGTCCTAGGCTAAGCGTCTGTATGAGCAGCGCTGCCGGGACAAGGATGAGGCAGAGCAGGCTGTGCACCGCAACGCCAACCTGGTCACGCAAAAGCAGCAGGAGAAGGTATGGGAAGTGGGTAGCCATGGTGTTGGCAGGGAAAGGAATGTCTTTTCTTGCAGCTCTCATGCCCCACGGCTCTTCTCCCAGCTCTGGGTTTTGGAGTGAGATGGGGTGGCTGGTGATGCTCCCCAGTGGGGCTGCAGTGCCACTGGTGATGCCACCCAGCCTCTTCTCCACCTTCCTTGTCTCTCCTGTTTTTGGCAGCTGTTCCTGAAGCTGGCTCAGACGAAATCAGCACTGGAGGACACTGGTGAGTTTGGAAATACCATGTTGGGAGGGTGAGGGGAGTGTTTCCAGGGGCAGGAGGTTGTGAAGCTGTGGCATGGCTTGTGGGTGAGCTCCAGCTCTTGTGTCACGGAACTCCTTGGAAACACATGCCCAAGACACCAGCAGTGGGCAACTTCCCTGGAGAAGACTGCATGGCCCTACCAAAGCCACGTCCTTCTGCTTTATCCCTGATCTCCCAGCCTTTTCAGCCTTTCTCCCAGCCCTAGAATTACCTTCTAGTGAAGGGATTTTTTTAAATGAATGTCAGTCATGGAGTCACAGAATCATAAAATGATTTGGGTTGGAGGGGACCTTAAAGGTCATCTCGTTCCAACCCCACTGCCATGGACAGAGACACCTTCAGCCAAAATATGATTTGTCTTACAGACAGGAGTTACCAGCAGAGCGTGACCACAATGGAGAAGATCCGGGAAGAGTGGCAGAATGAGCACATAAAAGCTTGCGAGGTAAATGCTCCTAAACACCTCCACATGGCAGTGTGGTCCTCTGGCTTTGCAATCCTGGCTGCAGGACTCAGAGGCAATGCAGATTTGCTGTCTGTGTATTCCCCTGGCAGTGAAGCAGCAGGATGTATTGCAGCTGACTCCGTGTGTCTCAAGCATGGCTTCTGGATTCAAGGCTCCTCTGCTTCAAGGTTTCTGGGTATATCAGCCTGAAGCAGACTGCCTCACAGGGAAGTGGTCCAGCTGGGATTTCTAGCACGTGCTGGGGAATTCCAGACTGATAGCAGGAGGGCTGAGCAGGTGCTCTGCTGCTGACCTGTGATCTGTGACTGAGGGATGGACAGGGACTGAAAAGACAGATTTTATTCCAGATCTGCTTCAGGCTTGATGAAAGCAACCAGCTTTCCCATTCCCAGCTGATCCCTTCCAAGCTGCTTCTCTTCAGGCTGCTATTCTACTTTTCCCTTTTGAACTGGAATTTGCTGTCTGTTTTGTGTGGTGTGCATGGGTGTCTCTGTGCTGGTGTGCTTTTGGTGTCTTCTCTGGAAGCCTCTAGAATGGGGACAGTTTAGTGGTGGCCTGGCAGTGCTGGGTTAGTGGATGGACTCGATGTTCTTAGCTTTTCCAACCCTAATGATTCTGGGGTAGGGAGTGGAAAGCAGCAGTTTCATTTTTACAGATGGATGATGTGGAAGCTTTCCTCTCCATGTGTTGCAAAGGTCATAAGTGGTAACAAGTGTGGATGTTCATGGAAATATGTAAAAGCATGTGAAATTGAGGCATGCTAGACAGCAGATTTCAAAAGGGTTTAAAGCTGCTTGGAAAAGGGCAGGGCAGGAAACAGCCAGAAGACCAACTAATCAATACACCTCTGTTTTCATACATCCCCAGTGCTTTTCATCATTGCGCCATACTGGAACATGGAAATGTTAAAAAAACCCATGTACATGTGGCATTCAGAGAAATGCATTAGTGGTGTCCTTGGCAGCGCAGCAGTAATGGTGGGATTTGATGATCTTAGAGGCCTTTTCCAACCTAAATGATTCTGTGATTTAAGGGCACCTGTGTAAGGGAAGTAGGCTGGGACCACAGGAGCACAGAGTACCTTGGGAACCTGTACTGCCTGTAGGAAGCTGGCTTCATCTCCCCAGAGGTAGAGATGTGCTGGGTGATCCCCTCCCCATTAGTCTTGCAGATTTTCCAAGATTAGTACTCACTTTTGAATTACCTGGTTGCACAGAGGAATTATTTCTCTTCTGTACGATTTGGAGGACTCATGGCTTCCTTGTTTCCTGCAGAAGACCAACACCAACTGCTCCTGGCAGTTAGCTTTGTTTTGGCACGTGGGGATGAGAAGCAATCAGGACAAAAGAGAATTACCCTCTTTAAATCTCTTTAAAGATGTTATGGTCAGTTTTGTCTGTGTTGTTTCAGTTCTTTGAGACTCAGGAGTGTGAGCGGATCAACTATTTCCGTAATGCCCTCTGGCTCCATGTCAACCAGCTCTCCCTGGGCTGTGTCCAAAATGATGAGGTACCTCAACTGAAAATCTTCATTTTTCTGCATAGAAAACAAAGCCCAATTTGCTTTCCTGGGCACTAAGCTGTGTTACATCTGAATTGGGCTGTGGCTCTTGATTGACCACAGAGACTGGCAAGAGTGGGAAAGCAGAAGGATTGGCCAAAACTCTTGCAAATGAGGTTTTCTCTGGGATTCCCACATTTTTTAAGGGTGGTGAGGACCTGGCACAGGTTGCGCTGAGAAACTGTGGTTGCCCCATTCCTGGAAATGTCCAAGACCAGGATGGACAGGGCTTGGAGGGACTTGGTCTAGTGGAAGTTGTCCCTGCCAATAGCAGAGGGTGGAATGGGATGGGCTTTAAAGTTCCTTTCCAACCCAAACTATTCTGGGATTCTGTGATTCCCCTGACACTGAAGCATGTGTGAGTACTGGGCATAGTTTCACCCTGTGTGTGGTAAGCAATAGGGAAAAAGCTTTGTTTTTTGACCTGATATATACAAACACACTTTATTTCCCTTTTTGCAGAAATATGAGGAAATCCGCAAGAGTTTAGAAATGTGCAGCATTGAGAAGGATGTTGATTTTTTCGTAAATTTACGCAAAACTGGAAGTTTGGCTCCTGGTAAGAGCTTAGTAGAATCTCAGAAAGCAGTGCTGACTGCCCTGCACGCCTCATGGAGCAGGCTGCTCTTGTCAGCATCATTTTGTGTGCAGAAAACACTCATTTTGTGTTTCATTCATTGCCATGCAGCACTAGTCTCTGCCACTTTCGACAGCCCCTGGAGATTATAGATCCTGTTTTTTAGTTTCCTGATCAGGCGTTTTCTCAGAGTGGAAAAACTTAGCAGCTGAATGTTGGTATAGCAAGTATTTTCTGTCTGTAGTAGGCTTGTACTTTATTACTGTCAACTTTTCGTAGCTCCTGTTGTTTATGAAAACTACTATAATGCCCAGAGAAATGTGACTCCTGCGAAAAGTCCAGTTCCTGTACCTATATCAAGGTAAGATGTGTAACATATACAACTGCGATTGTTATTGCAAATGATGCTCGTACCCTCAAAACAGGCATCTTTCAATCTATTGGAAGCTTGACTTAAGGGTATTAGAGGAAGATATTTGCTTGCATGGGTATTGTGTGATCTGTCTGTCTGAGGAGAGTTAAAAGCATTTGAGGGTGGAGGGAGGAACTGCAGAGCTGTATTCACTCTCATGGGAGAGAAGCTGGGCAGGGAGGACATGGTGAAGGGTTTTCCTGTCGGGGCAAGGTGATGACTGGGGCCAAGACTCACACTAAGGATGAACTGCCGCTCTGGCTGCCACACTGAGAGAGGAGTCATGTCCAATTATGGCTTCCCAATGTCTCACTCTGGGCTAAGGCATGTACAAAGACATGCTCTGAGGCTCACTTGTGAATTTTTTCCGAAGTCAGTGCTTTCCGGTTATTATTTTCCTCTTCCCCACTGTGTCAGGTTCAATTACTGTGTTTGCCAAGTGGGCTGTGGGTGATGAGCCCACCATGACTTGCCTTGTCATGTCTCTACAAAGCCCAGGGCGGCCAAACCTCTTGCCCTCCCCCCAGCTCTGGGGTGGGGCAGCTGGGGCATGCAGAACAGGGGCAAAGGGAGTCCCTTAGCCATTCAGATCCTCAGCTCTGTGTTTCCTTCTGTGCAGGAGGGGACCGCTGCCCACCCCGACCAGTGCACCAGGTGAGTTACTGCTTTGTGGGCTTTCTGGCCACACAGGGGAGCTGTCACTTCAGCCTTTGCCCAAAGTCCCTTTCCAGCTCCCTTGGATCCCCTTAGGTACCAGAAGGAACTCGGAGGTCTCCTTGGAGCCTTCTCTTCAAGTGAACACCTGCAGCTCTCCCATCCTGGCTTGAGCCTCATTCACTCTTGCATCCCATCCCTTTAACATGGCCAGTGATTGGTGCTTCTGCTCTGTTTAAAGTCACATAATAAGCACTTCTCATGGGAAACCTGTGGGGATTTTTTGTGCTCTGTGTTTCAGGGGAGCCTGATTATGCCACAGTTGATGGCTACAGCTTGGTACATTTCTAGCAGTCACAGTAAGTACCCACTTTTGATGAAGAGATTAGGCTTAAAAGAAAGAGGAAGAGGAAGAGGAATTTTTTACCTGGGCAGATAGTAATATGACAAGGGGGAATGGTTTATACTAAAAGAGGGTAGATCTGGATCTGCTAGAAGGGAAAAATTCTTCCCTGTGAGGGTGGTGAGGCCCTGGCACAGGCTGTCCAGACAAGCTGCGACTGCCCCATCCCTGGAGGTGTTCTGGGCCAAGTTGGACAGGGCTTGGAGCAACCTGGAATAGTGGAAGGTGTCCCTGCCCATGGCAGGGGTGTTGGAATTAGATGGTCCTGACTGTCCATTCCAGCCTAAACCATTTTGGGATTCTGCAAGAAAGGATTTAATGTGAAATGACGCTACACAGAGGAGAGACAGTGGAGAAAGAAAGGCCATTGGTTAAGGAATGAGATTTTGAGGTGACTGACTGGAAGTGACACGCATGTTAGCCCTCCCATTGCTTGTCTGAGCTGTAGCTGTGGTTTAAACACTGTTGATCCTGTTCTCTAGGTTTTCCAAAAGGCAGGAGACACTGTTGGTCTGACCAGTGCGGCAGAGATGGTGTTTTCAGTTATTCCCAGACACAGAGAGCTGAAATGCTTCTGCTTTTCAAGAGGATATTTGAGGACTCCAGTAATTATTTGTACATTCAGAAAGTGCTTACTAAAAATCTATGCCTTTGATCAGCAAACTCCTTGGATGGACCATCACACTCAGAGGAAGAAAAGGACCAGACACAGAGATGATGTGTTGGAAGAAGTTTTTGATTTGAAGTTCCTCTAAAGTGTAGTCATCTAGAAGGTCTGGAGTCTCCCACTCTCTAGATGACTAAGAAGTTGTATGTGCTGAGAGGAGTGCTGCACTATGCTTTGGGCATGCTGGCTTGTATTCAGGGAATGTGCATTCCTCTCAGATCTCAGGTTTTCCCTGTTCCTAAGGGCTTTTGCCTGTTCCTAAAGTCTTTCATTAGTAGAGATGAAACTTGTCATTTAGGCAAAATTTTACTTATATCTCTCAGAAATCTTGCTTAGAGGGACACCAGCAGTTGCAGTGCACATCTGGCTTAGCTGTAGCTGTGCTCCTGGCTCAAGTGCTGACACTGGAAGCTGGTTTACATCTACCCAGGGAGGGGCTGTGTCACATCCAGCCTACTTGGAGGTCCCAGGAAGGATCTGATGGAATTCGTTCAACTCTTCCAACCACCTCTCCGATGAGGGTCCTGTGAGTTTTAGGTTTATCAGGTTATTCCCAGTAAGCTCTGGAGACCAGGCTGGATGGGGCTTGGAGCAACCTGGTCCAGTGGAAGGTGTACCTCTCCATAGCCGGAAGTTGGAACTGGTCCCTTTTTGGGACTACCTAAAAACAGAGGCCAGAGAAAATTAAGAGAATAAAAAGCAGTTATAATTATTGAAGGGCCTTCAGGTACATTTGGGGCAGACAAAGCCCACCCAGGGGCTACACCCAAAATGGACCACGGGTCATGGGTTTTCATATTTTTGAAAGTTTGGTCCGTTTGCATATTGGGGGTTAATCTTTCATTTACAGCTTCAAGTAAGGAAATAATTTACCTCCAGTTTGCTCCCCCAACTCACTTTTGTTTACATTTCTCAGGGCCTGAGACAGTGAGGTGTCCTTGATTCCCAGGCCTAGAGAGGAATTATTTTGTCTGACCAAAATGGGAAAGCAGTAGCTAACACTGTATATGGAGTTTAGAGTTACACACTAAAGAACTGCAGGATTACAAATATATGAAAAATACAAAAGCTACAATCCTAAGGCATCTGAACTAGGTGGTCTTTAAGGTCCCTTCCAACCCAAACCATCCTGGGATTCTCTGATTCTATGATTTAGTTAACTTCCGTGATTCTCTAAACTTTGGACTTGTTCTGACTATGCACCACTGGAAACAAACTGTTGGAACCATGAAACTTGTTTTCTGACCACATCTCCTGAAAGTTCCTGCCCTTGTTGTTACCACATATATAGATATGATTATGGCTTTGATTCAGAAGCTTATGTGCCTCAGAGAGACCTTATTGGTCTCTCTGATGTCCCTGTGTGCAGTGCTGCTTCACTGCTCCTCGCTGCCTTATGACACTGGATACAGGGACAATGGATATGGGGATAAACACACAATTTACCTGTCTAAACCTGGTGCCAGGTTGCTAACTTGGAGCAACAGGATTTGCTGTTTTTATGATGTTTTTTCAATTTGAATCTGCATGGCTTCAGCATGTGCCTCAGCCCACCAGTCCTTAGAGTTTTTACTGGATTTATTTGTGCTGTGAAGATGACACTGAGCTCTAAGATCTGCCCTGCTTCCTCACAGTGAGCTGTGCAGAGTGCACATGTCAAGGAATCCTATTTATTTCTGAAAGACCAAGGATACAAATACTCTTCTGAAGGAGCCTGCTGTAGTCTTAGTTTTATAAATATATATTTTAAAAAATAAGTTTTGAGTCTTGTGTTGTGGTTGTGTTCTTTTTTAAAGTTGTCATGTTCACTTTCTGTTGGGGATGGGTTTGGGATCCATGCAAAGCATCCAGTCTCTCCTGGATGGAAACCTACAAGATCACATCCTTGATCAGCCTTTATTTCCTTCCTGAGTCCTTGCTCAGTACCAACACAGTAGTAGGAGAAAACACCCCAAAAGAGAATGGCATGAGAAGTGCTTATGATTAGCCATGAGCTGCAGACCATGCAGGGCTGTTTGCCCTGAAAGTGTCTGCTCTGCAAAAACTTGCGTGTTTTCTTTTCTGGGACTGAGCACAATAGTTGCTGTTTGGCTTTTCTGGATGTAGAGGTCCCCAGTGAGGCTAAATCTTGGCTTGCACATTTACTGAAAGCACAGAAGTAATCCCAAAATCATGGTGCTGGGGAAGGTTTCCCCCTATACCCACATACAGTTTACCTTTCCCATAGATACAACAAATTCCAGGTTACACTAGCAACACAAAGACTTCTCAAGCCCTAAGTACAAGGTCCCATGGAGGGAGCAGTGCTTGTTCAAGGCCATTGACTGAACTGTGATGTGTTCTGCAAAGTGTCACTGAGCTCTGGGAAGGCTCATCCTCCTGGGCATTGGGAGAAGTCACTCCTGCTCCCAGTGGGGCTTGGGCCCTGCTGCAGCTCCCTGGGGTTGGCTGGGTGCCAGGACAGGGCTCTGAGCGACAGCAGGTGCTGGTCTGGGGCTGAGCCAGCATTCCTGCTGTGCTGGGGTGTCTCAGGCCCTGGGGCAGACAGAAGTGACCTCACACTCCCCATCGTTGCTAGTGAGGGCTTGGCTTCTCATCCCACATTTCCTGTGGCAGAAGCTTGGGTGGGCCCCATGGACAGTCTTTGAGTCCCTATAGGAGTCTCTGGTTCACTATAGACTGTGAGTCCCTCTGGACAGTCTGTGGGTCCCTATAGCAGTCTGTGTCACCCCACAGAGGGTCTGTTTGTCCTGATGGACAATATGTCAGTCCCTATGGATGGTCTGTATGTCCCTGTGGATGATTTCTGGGTCCCTAATAGTGGACCTTGGTCATCCATGGAGTCTCTGTCAGTCCCTATGGACAATCTGTGGGTCCTTATGGCTGTTTCTGCATCCCTACAGCAGACCCAACTCACCTAGAGATGGTCTGTGGGGTGCACATGGACACTCTGACGGTCCATATGGATGGTCTGTGGGTCCCTATGGAGTGTCTGTATGTCTGCATGGATGGCCTGACCCCACGGACAGTCTAGTCTAAGTGTCTCCACAGATGCTCTGTGTGTCCCTATGGACGGTCTCTTGAGTTGCCAAGGATAGTCTGTGGGTCCCTATGGATGTTTTGTGTGTCCCCCTGCATGCTCTCTGTGTCCCAATGGATGGTCTGTGTGTCCCTATGGGAACATCTGTGTATCCCCATGGATTTTCATGGAGTGTTTGTGTGTCCCTATGGATTATCCATGGCTCCCTATGGACGGTCTAAGTGTCCCCATGGACGGTCTGTGTGTCCCCATGAATGGCCTGTGTGACCCCGTGGATAGTCTAAGTGTCCCCACGGACACTGTGTATTGCCAAGGGTGGTCTTTATGTCCCTGTGAAGTGTCTGTGTGTCCCTACGAAATGTCTGTGTCCCCATGGACCCTCTGTGTCCCTGCGGAGACAGCAGGGAGAGAGAGAGTCTGTCTGTACCTACGGAATGTCTGGGCGTATCCATGGAGCGTCTCCCCCCGCCAAGGCCACTTCCTACTTCCTCTGGGCCCGCCGCTCCCCTCAGCTCCTCACCCCGCCCCGCTCCCTGGGCCTCGGCCCCGCCCCACCCGAGTCGCGCCCTGTGATTGGCCGGTGCCGCGGGGGCGTGTCTCACTCAGTCTCTCCCTGTGATTGGCCGCTGCCCCGGGGGCGTGTCCCGCCGCCCGTCCCTGCCCGGCCGGTGCGGCCTGAGCGCGGGCAGGGGGGCTATGGCCGAGGCCGTGCGACCCCCGCGCCGGGCCCGCGCCCGCCCCAAGGTGACGCGGCGGCCAGGGGGGCGAGGGGTGTCCCCCTCGGGCGATGGGGACGATGGGGACGATGGGGCGATGGAAGGTCCCGCGTGTGGGGGTGGCCGCGTCAGGCCGTGTTTACATCCGTGTTTGTGCGGCCTCTAATGGTGGAGGGTGGAGAGTGGGGGAGCGTGTGTGGGTGATGTTGTTGTGGGTCTTCTTTTTGTTTCGTAAAAAGATTCCTGCTTCTTCCTGCCGTTCTTCATTTCGTATGCATGGATTTGTCGTGTTTGCCAGGCGGGTGAGGATCGTGATAGGCCTTGTGCTGTAGCAGGATGTAAACAAGGTTTTTATTACGTTGTCCTCGTGCCTCCTCAGGGTCCTGTGGGGGAGCTGGAGGAATGTGTAGCAGTGGAACTTACCTGTATTTACAGTTTTTTAGTGTGGTGTGGGGAGACAGACCTACAGACAGAGCTGGGGGTGTTCAGCTGCACAAGAGAAGGCTCCAGGGAGATCTCAGAGCCCCTGCCAGAGCCTAAGGGGCTCCAGGAGAGCTGGAGAGGGACTTGGGAAAAGGCATGGAGGGACAGGACACAGGGAATGGCTTCCCACTGCCAGAGGGCAGGGATGGATGGGATATTGGGAAGGAATTCCTGGCTGTGAGGATGGAAAGGCCCTGGCACAGGTTTCCCAGTGAAGCTGTGGATGCCCCTGGATCCCTGGAAGTGTCCAAGGCCAGGCTGAACAGGGCTTGGAGCAATCTGGGATAATGGAAAGTGTCTCTGCCCATGGCAGGAGGGTGGAACGAGATGTTCTTTAAGTTCCCTTCTAACCCAAGTTATTCAGTGATTCTGTGATATTCCATTTTGTCTGTGTTTGGCTTTGAAATGCTGAGAACATGATGCTGTGTGTAACACATGATAGTGCTTCTTCTTCATAAGTTGGTGCTGCAGTTTATAAGTATCACTCTTCCTAGGTTTTTATCCTGTTTTGAGTGTGTTCCTTGTTCGTGATATTAGTACTGACAGCTTTCTGAAAGCTTTATTTTCTTTACAGAGAATGTTTGTGGGAATGATCTGAACTACCTAACAAGGTGGAAATGTTGTCCTTGGTTTCTTAACCTCTTTCTTGTTGTCCCTGTGGACAACCATATAGAGCAAGGATATTGAAGTCATGACTGTCTGAGCTCCTTGAAAACGCTGAATTAATTGACCAGTGCTCTGTAAAACCAGGATTAAATCTAGTGTCAAGTGTGGGTGTGCGTCCTGAATGGAAGGGAAGTAAATATTGACGGGAAAAACAACCCCAGAAGAGTTACTGTGTCATTGTTTCGGTTTTGATTCAGCCCCCTGGTGTGTGCAAGGCAGTCAAATCTTCAAACTGCTGCTTAAGAGAATTGGTTCCCTGCAGGAAGGTGGTGAGTCATGGGTGACGCTGCTGTTCATTAAGGACATGTGTGTGGTGACTCTAGTCTTTAGCCATCCCTTCCAGGTGAAATTCACTGTGCAACAATTCACTGGAGGTGTCACATGTGAGAACCCTGAATTCTCCACTGCTACACATGACCCATTTCTGGTATTTCTGTTGCTATTACTGTGCTTGCCTCTGTTAATACCCGGGCGTGCCTGAGGATGCAGTTTGCAGGTCAGTCACGTTAGGGACTTTTCCATTCCCATGCCACAGAAAAAGCTGTAATCCTTTGAAAAGCTGGAATTCTTGTGAGCTGAGAGAAAGGCTGGCTCAGCTGCAGAGCTGCCAAGTGGTGGAATGGAGCCCAGGGCTTTTGGAAAATAGTAGCCCAAAAGTTAAACTTGTGCAGCACCAGACTGATTCAAACACAGCGAGGTGGCAAAACCAGTGCACTTGTAAGTGGTGAAGAGGTGCCCCTGTGTCTGCTTCTTTTGTGTATGGCACTCAGGTTGATGCCTTAGGATTGTAGCTTTTGTATTTTTCATATATTTTTAATCCTGCAGTTCTTTAGTGTGTAACTCTAAACTCCATATACAGTGTTAGCTACTGCTTTCCCATTTTGGTCAGACAAAACAATTCCTCTCTAGGCCTGGGAATCAAGGACACCTCACTGTCTCAGGCCCTGAGAAATGTAAACAAAAGTGAGTTGGGGGAGCAAACTGGAGGTAAATTATTTCCTTACTTGAAGCTGTAAATGAAAGATTAACCCCCAATATGCAAACGGACCAAACTTTCAAATAATATGAAAACCCATGACCCGTGGTCCATTTTGGGTGTAGCCCCTGGGTGGGCTTTGTCTGCCCCAAATGTACCTGAAGGCCCTTCAATAATTATAACTGCTTTTTATTCTCCTAATTTTCTCTGGCCTCTGTTTTTAGGTAGTCCCAAAAAGGCATCAGGGTTGTTCCAGAGATATTTTTCCTGAAAAGTTTGAAGTGCCCTTGGAATTTGAGGGTCATTGATGATGTGCAAGGAAAAGAGAGTGGTCAGGCATGGCGCAAAACTAATGAGCAGGTGCCATTTGCCCGTCCCAGAGAGTGTTCCCAGCCAGGTTGGATAGGGTTTGGAGCAACCTGCTCTAGTAGGAGGTGTCCCTGCCTTTGGAAGGGGGTGGAATTAATGGTCTTTAATGTCTCTTACAACCCAAACCATTCTGGGATTCTTTGATAAGTGGCTTCAGCAGAATTTTCCTCCATGTTCAGAACTTGATTTCTCTGATTCTTTCTCAGATGAAATCTCTTTTAATGATTATGCTTTTTTTTTTTTTTTTTTTTTTTTCCCCCTAGGAAAGTGAGAACTGAAAGGCATGTCATAAATTTTAAAAACAGCTGTGTCTGGGAGAGATGCAGGCTGATACTGAGATATAAAGGGAATTTACTCTGTATGAAGACTGCAAGAGTAAACATTGGGGTTGTAGTGGGTAGAGGATGAGCATGTGTTTGTGAAGTATGTGGATCAATACAGTGTATAAATATGATTTAGTGATAAGGTATCCGGTGTAAATTATTGACTTTGAAGTAATTTTCAGGAGATGCTTATTAGCATCCCACAAGTCCTACCTTAGAGAAGTGCACTGATGTATTTTTAGCCTCTCACCTGGAGCTTCAGCTAGTGAGTCAGAGCTGTTTTGTGATCAGAAGTGTTTACAGGTTTTAATACACCAGAAACCAGTGTGAAAGCAAAGGCAGAGTAATTAGGTTTTTCTTTTGTAAAGGACCTGCAACCATATATTCAGAGTAAAATTAGCTCTGAGGTCAAGGTGGGCTAGTGCCTTGATTTGAGCCGTTTTCATTTATGCCTTCTCTTAAGGCAAAAACATTCAGATGTTTAATAAAAATATATGTGAAACTGTGGACAAGTTTCCAAACCTGTTGTAGTTTCCCTATTATTTCCCTATAGTAAAAGCTGGTACTCATTTCACCTGTGTTCATTGTTACATTGTCTGGGTCATCCAAAACTGGAGCACTGTGACCTAACTCCTCAGTTTTGCTTCTAATAAAGTGCTAGGTCTACACAATTTACAGATTGGCTAACCACTTTGCCAATTTTTTGTTTTACAAGTTGGCCAATGATTTACAGGTTATCAAAATTCTCAGTTAATTTCCTATGTGTGCATTTTGGAAGGAAGCTAATCTGCACCTTAGATTAGGTTTATAGGAATTACTTACCCTCAAACTAATTCTAATTTTAAATTGATTTACCGTTTAATGGCACTGTTTTTCTACATCTCCAGTGTGTATTGCCTGCTGAAAAAGGTATTTCAGTAATTGTTCAGATGTTACCATGGTTTTAGAATGTAGCTGAGGGTTACATTCCAGACTTGCTTTGCTTTGAAATTACTGTTTTGAAAATGTTTTTCCTGTCACTAAAATATTCTGTAAAATTTAAGATGGATCTGGATCACATAGTAACTTTTTTTTTTTTTTTTGTCAATATGGTGAAATTGAGTAACTCTTTTTAGGTGTCAGGGTCCTGTTATGTATAGTATTTTCTGTGTTAATGAAACAGTCTGTCCTGTGATATTTATAGATTTTTACTTAGAAATGTTGAAGCCTTGTGCAAGAGCTGACCAAGAAAACACACACTGGTATACAGTCTTCATAGGGCAGCTAAAGATTAGTTTGATATATTTGTTTTTATCTTTAGTATTATGAAAATTAATATCTTCAAAAGGGCTTTTGGAGTCATACTGCGGACAAATACTATTTTTGGTGTTGGTGGGATTTGGGATGCAAGATGGAGAGATTCACTTCGCAGTGACGTGGTTAATTTTTTGTTTTCTTAGGAAAAAAAGAAAAGAAGTAGTGAGGAGCCCCAGGTACAAGAGCCTGATGATGTTTTCCTGCTTCCTGTGGCAGAAGGGTCTTCTCAAGCCGGGAGAGTGCATGTGGAGCATCCTGGAGAATTTACAGAAATTCAGCTCAGAGATGAAGTAGACAATAGGAAAACTATAAATGACGTTTCTGACATTCCCCAAAGTCATTCATCTTCAGCAAATGAAGGGGCTCTGGAAGTGACTCTAGAGCCTCCCAAAGATGCAGAAGAGGTCAAAGGTGATCCTTCCCAGGAGGAATGTGTGGGGGATGTTGAGAAGAGTGAGAAGAATGAGTTGGACAAACCTCAGAGCCCTGTGGAGGCTGTTGCTAGTGGATCTAGAAATTCTAATGTATTGTGTAGTACCTTTCAGTCGAGTGCTGCTCCCCCTCTGTTAGTGATGGGCTTTGTGCAGGGCAGAAGAGCTGAAAACCGACAAGACTTTAGAGATCCTCTTGCCTGCTCTTCAGAGAGGCTTCCTCTCTGCGCCTCACAGCGCTCTGAGAAATCCAAGTCACGTGTTCCGCGGCCGATGTATCCAGACCTGTCCTTGGAGCTGTCCTATGAGAAACCCACCATCATGGCAGTAAAGCCCCTGCTGCACCAAGAGAGGCTGTACCCAGAGCTCCCCTCCGAGCCAGAGCTGGTTCCATTCACCAGGGAGCAGCTGAAAATCTTCGAGCCCTGTTCCTGGCTGGAGAACGTTGACTCCTATGCTGAAGAATTCGAGAGTGTGGCTCACCAGGACAGGCACGAGTTCTACGAGCTGCTCCTGAACTACATGCGCTGCAGGAAGCAGCTGCTGTTGGCTGAGGCAGAGCTGCAGGCCATGACAACAGATTGCCAAAACGTGAAGGGGAGATTATGGACTTTCAAGGAACAACAGAAAACCGTGCAGGTGCTGTTGCTGAAGCTACTTTTGAACCTAAACTATTCGGAAATTAATTATACTTGCTGCCAGGTTTATTGTAGTTAAGCTGTTTTGTTGTAAAAGAATCACAGAGTGTTAAGGGTTGGAGGGGGCCTTAAAAATCCTCTAATCCCAACCCTGCCTTCCATGGACAGGGACATCTCCCACTGGATCAGGTTGTTCAAGGTCTTATCCAACCTGGCTCTGAGCACTGCCAGGATTGGGGCAACCTTCCTGGGCAACCTGTGTCAGTGTCTCACCACACTCACAGTAAAGATTTCTTTTTCCTAATATCTAACCTAAATTTCCCCTTTTTTCAGTTTGATCTCTTTAGTCATTGTCCTGTTGCTATAGTTTCTGATGGAGAATCCCTGTCCCGCTTCCCTGTAGGCCCCTTCTAGATACTGGAAGGTGCTGTGAGGTCTCTACACTCCTGCAGGCTGAACTTTGTGAGGTCTTTACACCCCTCCAGGCTGAAGCCCCAGCTTTCTCAACCTGTCTTTGTAGGGAAGGTGTTCCAGTCTTCTTACCAACGTTTTTGCTTCCTCTGGACTTTCTCTGGCTTTAACAGTTCCATGTCCAGAGATTACCACCTTTGCTTTCTATTTCTCCACTGACCCCCTGTGCTTCAGAATATCATCATCTTGAGACTTAAACAGTTGCTTGATTTTTAACCTCTGATGTGTGCAGGGCAGTGGGTTATATGTTGGTGATTTCTTCTGGGGTCAGAAATGATGAGCTGTGTACACCCAGTTCTGTCCGTGGTGTCAGGTGAAGTTTGTACCGCAGCACTCCAAGCAGACATGGGGTACCTGCGGTGGAGTGACTGTAGCAGTGATGTCCCAGCTGGCCAGCTGACGGTTTCCGTTGATGTCATTGCTGCTGTCAGAGTAGCAGCTGCTGCAGGGGAGCTTGAAATGTGCTCAGGAGCAGCCCCATAGCTCAAAGGAAATGTTAGGGCCATCTACTTGCACTAACTTGTTCTGTAAGTGTAGCTGTGGTTTTTCTTAATTCCAGAGTGGGCATGGTACTCTGTAACATTCTTGTCTGCAAACCAGAGGGGTTTATGGAGCTCTTTGGGGCACACATCAGATAAGGTTTCCCACAGACTCCTTCTGTGACACTTGCCTTTGGAGTTCACTGTTACAGCGGGAGTGAATGAAACTGTTCTAATGCTGTTTACAGCCCACACATCATCAAAATTGTCCAAAGATGGTGAACTCCTATGCGTAGGGTAGATTTTACTGTTTCTGCGAGTGCAGTTCATCAGGGTTGGGGAACTGAACACATCTGAATTCTTTCCTTTTTCTTGGCGAATAACACTGGGCCTCACTGGATCCTAAGGGTTGCACTGATTATTTTCTGTACCAAAAGCAATTTTGGCTTCACTCGTGCATCCTCTAAGGTCATCATAGGGTTGTCTAAGATTGCTACTTGCTTTATTTCATCCCAATTCACTATTTCTTTTATGTACAGAATTATTTGTGTCTTTATACCAATTAAAAATTCTTATTCTAGTAATTTAGGAAATGCAGGGCTGCTTTCAAGGTAAGGTTTCAACGTGTTGGTTTTTGGGAATGTTTCCTGATTACATAGAAGATTATCAGGAATGTTACTTATTTTAAGAGTAACAAGAATGTTATTTATTGTATTTTTCTTGTGTTGAAGAAGTAGAGATGAGGCAGAGGAAAACTGGTCTGAGCTTTTAATTTCAGTTTGGGAAAAGGTCAGAGTACAGGTAATTTCTGAACATTTTAAACATGCAGTGGGGAATTGCTGCAGATCATCAGTCCTGGGAGTTTGGGAACTGTTTATCTTGCTCCAGTGAATCTTTCAGCTTTAAAATAGTGGATCCAAATATATTTGGAAATCTGTAAACTAAGAAGCAAGTGCACTCACTGGTAGTGAGACACCTTGTTTTGTTCCCATCTCTCAGTGCTGCAGGCAAGTAACTTCTGGCTGTTTCTAAACCTGAGTTACTGAGAGTTTATAAATTTGTTTTTCTTCAGGAGTAAAGGATATGAATCTTCAGTAGCTCTGAAAAGCACATAGGATATTGCCAAATGTTTGTCTTTCCCATTTATGAAATGCCTCCTTTTATGAAAGCCTTGAAATCTGTTTAGGAGAGGGTTATATCATGGTTGATTTCTGTTAGAGTGACCCAACAAAATGTCAGAACTGCTGACATAAAATATTTGCTCTCTTTTCAGGGTGTGTGTGCAGATCAGTGCAAGGTGACAGGTCATCACCGCTACCAGACAGTGAAGCTGAACGAGGGCATGCTGGGGGAGCTGAAGAAGCTGTTTGAGGCCAAAGCAGAGCATGTGCACCAGACCCTGGCCCTGCACTCCTACACTTCGGTGCTGTCCCGCTTGCAAGTGGAGTCCTATGTTTACAGGTTGCTCAGCAGCTCGTCCCTGCTGAGATCTGTGGCTCTGCAGCAGCAAGAACAAGGTATGTTTGCTGGTCTGAGCTGCCCCCAGTCCTGGTAAGGGTGCCCAGCACCATGTGCAGCTGCAATTTTGGAGCCTTGTGGTGGAATTTGTAAACTGGAGTGTTTCTTTGTTACAAAAAACTGTTGATCTTATGTAGGAATCAGTGAAACTCTTTTTCTCACAGGAAAATGTCCAGTTCCCTTGACTTTATCACCTGGGCAGTAAAAGCAGGAGTGACTTCTGCTGTCTGAGCTGCAGACTCACACTGATAACTGTACAGAAACACTGTGTGGATGGGACACCCAAATCCCCAATCTTTTGTTGTCCAAGGCAATATCTACTACAGTTCTTTTTCCCAAGTCCAAATAAGTCCAAAATAAGCTGGATATTTTTCCTGCTTTACTTCCTCTTGGAAGGCCATTTGAAATCTTAGGCTCTTAGTATTTAGAATTATCTTTTTAGTTTTCATCCTAAGTGCTTTGTTTGAGTTCATGCCAACATAGTCTTCTGACTAAAGTATTTTTCTTCCTCCTGCCCCAGATATTTTTCTTTCTTATTACTCCTCCCTTAGCACTCCACCTCCCAGATAGTTCATATGCATAGTAAATGGTGGTTCTTACAAAGCTGATGTTGAGAGAAAGCCTTTTGTGAGAGTAACTGTATTATATTCTTTTTATAATTAGTGTCCAGAGTTAATTATAAAATTAAACAAAGTACTCTAATTATTCTTTTCTGACAGATTTATCAGGCAGCTGTGTTGAAGTATCTTGGTGTCTGCAGATGCAGAGAGCAGTTTTATATGCAGCCCCAAACCCATTGTTCCTGCTGCTACTTCTTGTCAAAACTTCATTAATTCTGTTTTTAATTTACAGTTTCAAAGCAGTCAGAAAATCTCTCTTCAGATTTGAGCCACTTGAAGGAATGTATCAGTGTCCTTTTCAGCTTCACTCGCAGGGTTATTGAAGATCCTCAGTTTCACAGTGACCTTCTCATGTGGCTGCAGAGACTGGTGAGGGAGTAGACATGGATATATCTGATCCAACACATAGGATGAATTTGGGAATAATTTCTGGAAGTGTTTCTGTTTCACTCCCTGTCTGATGGGCAGCGTTTTTTTTGGTGGGGTTTGTCCTACTTGAGGAACAGAATCTCTTAGCAGAGCTTAAGAATTGATTCCCTTTTCTGATGAAGTCTAGCAGCATTAGTGAGGACTGGCACCTGAGCAGCTAACACTGCTCACAGTGAACTTCATAATACTCGTTTTGCTTTTACTTATTTTGAAATTAGAACTGTTCAGATATGTCATGTTGGAGAAACTTTTGTTTTGCCAATTTCTAAATAAATTAGATTCTAGTGCAGTTGTAGAAAAAGTAATTATGCCGAAGCAAATGGTTTGTGGCTGATAAGGCAAGCAAACAGATTTTAAATATTGTTCTCCTGTAACATGCTCTCAAAATTCAGGTTTGTTGGAAAGTGTTAGAAAAGAAACGAACAGTGTTACTCTAGTTACCAAGACTGTAAGGAAATGAACTTCAAAATTATTTACTCGATTTCAATATACTTCCCTCTAGGTATCTGTGCTGCAGAGAATTGGCTGTCCTGGTGACCATCTCTTCCTCTTCAACCACATCCTTCGGTGTCCAGCTGGCGTCAGCGAGTGGGCTTGTCCATTCATTCAGGTGCCAATGTTTAACTCTTCACTCTCAGCAGGTCAGAGTGGGAGTGGCGTGGATAGGAGAGGAGAGTGTCTTGGGCCTGCTTAGTCTCTTGTGACCCAAACTGCCTTTCCAGGTGCGTGGAATCATGGTGGCAGTGAGGGGTTTGTCAGGGAATACATTTATCCATGTTAGGCCAACCATGTGCAGGTTAACACACTCCACTCTTGACTGGAGAGATTCCATGAAAAGGAGTTAAGGCCTTATGCATCAGGTTTTGGGAGTGTTCT
The DNA here is from genome assembly GCF_029207755.1 of Chamaea fasciata. Classification (NCBI taxonomy): domain Eukaryota; kingdom Metazoa; phylum Chordata; class Aves; order Passeriformes; family Sylviidae; genus Chamaea; species Chamaea fasciata. The sequence continues at coordinate 12,821,532 of NW_027094089.1, forward strand.
CCAAAAAGTGGAAAGCATATTTAGACTTGAAGCAGCTGCTGTATATAAAAAGTGAGATTGGAGTCAGCTCTGTGATGTGTAAGGGACCAGGAGGAACAGATTTTTTATATCCTATTGATTGAAGTGAGGCTGGTTTCCCTAGAAAGTTAAGGGACAACGGAAAGAGTTCACTTTGTTTAGGTCAGAGGGAGTGCAGTTATCGAAAGGCACCAGGTTGTTCTCTCAAAGAGCATACTTGCTCTTTTAAGAAGAGAAAACGTTGGAAATCTAGTTTCAGGAAAAAGACTTCAATTACACTAACAGGAAAGGTAAACAATGCAATAAAAGTATAGAATAGAATAAATTAACTTGGGAAAGACCCTTAATATCATGGAGTTCAATTAACCTAGTGTGGTAGGATTTCATCTTACCCTGTGCTCAGTGTCTCAATTACTCCTGGTGCTCAGACGTACATATAGCACAAAGAGAGAGGTTGTCTTTTTTAATGTAGCTTTTGATCTTCTTTCCCCCCCTCCTTTAATTTTTCTAAGTAATTCGTTTGGGCAAGTCTCAATATTTTGTCATGGCAATATTCTGTCCAGGGTGTGGGTGCTGTCTTTTATGGATTCTTTTAAGTCTTAACAAAAAGCTAGGGAGAAACGTGAATTTCTCTGCTAAGAGTAATTTGCCCTTTGCTTATTTAGATTTACTTAGATTTTTGCATTTAATTTCAGATCAGAGTCTTGGGTAACCCATCGGGTGTCTTTCATTTCATGCAATCTCTTGCCTTGCTTATGTCTCCTGTCAAGTAAGTATGAACATGCTTCTATAAATATTTATAATTATTTGAGAGTAGAAAACACAACACACAATTTACTTGTAAAACTCTGAAAGTTCATTGCAGGTAAAGTCATATGAGTGGGCACAAATTATTTCACAGTTTAATTCAAACCCTTTTTACTTATTATTTCAAAATTTGGCCTCGGTTGTACCTTCTTGTGCTGTACACAGTATGATGCAACTTTCTTTCAGCTGTGAAATAGCTTGTGGAGACTGACAGACCCACAGGTTTTGTTACTGTGCTTCTGAAGTATCTCTTGCTTTGCACCATGGCCTGTTTTTCATACTGTCTCTGCAACAGCATCCCCTGAGTAAAAGATGTTTAGCTGGTGTACACATTGTTTGGACTTCTTGATATGTTTTTCATCCTTTTTTAAAAAAAATATTTTTAAAATCCAGTAGGAATGTGGTGCTTGCAGAAGCTAGTTAATGAAATTAATCACGAGTGAAAGTGATTATGTTCTCCAGATAAAATACCTAACTTGCCTCTCCCTCTGCCCAAATCTTGAGGTCAGAGAATCGAACTCCTGGTATTTAGGGTTGTCACTGTGATCTTGGTAGTTTAGGTCAGACTTAAGTGAGTGTTTACTTGTTTATTGAAAGCTGTTATTTTAAAGGGTTTTAGTTTTACATTTCCTTTCTAGAACTGCCTGGGGAAACCAGTGTATCCTGAGGGAATGTGTGTTGCCAGTGCCTTTTGATACTTGGGTTTGGAACAAGGGCTAACTTAATGTGTCTGGGGTGCTGCTCTAAATGTTGATACCAGAAGTCTGAGCCTCCACAGAGTCTGCTCTTATTGGTAAAAGAGCTGAGGCTTGTCTGTTACAGCTCCTGCGTGTCAGGAACCAGGTTATCCTAGAGTAATTTACAATCACAGGATTGTTTAGGTTGGGAAACGCCTTTAAGGTTGTTGAGTCCAACTTTTAATCCAGAGCCTCTGTTTCCACTGCTGAATCATGTCCTCTGGTGCCACATCCACAAGCCTTCTGAACGCTTCCAGAGATGTTGACTCCACCACTGCCCTAAACAATCTGTTGCACTGCCTGACCAAGTTCCATTAAAAGCTTTTTCCTAGTATCTAACCCAAACCTCCTCTAGTGCAACTTGAAGCTGTTTTTAATCCTATCACTCATAACCTGAGAGCAGAGCCCTATCCCCCCCAGCTGTCCCCTCCTGTCAGGGAGTTGTGCAGAGCCAGAAGGTTCCCCCTGAGCCTCCTTTACTCCAGGCTGAGCCCCTTTCCCAGCTCCCTCAGCCGCTCCTGGGGCTCCAGCCTCTTCCCCAGCTCCCTTCCCTTCCCTGGACACGCTCCAGCCCCTCAGTGTCTGTCTTGTCCTGAGAGGCCCCGAGCTGTCCCCAGCACTGGAGGTACCTCAGCAGTGCCAGCCCAGGGGACGGGCCCTGCCCTGGGGCTGTGTCACACCACGGCTGGGACAGCCCAGGGGCCATCGGCCTCTTGTCCACCTGGGCACTCCTGGGCTCCTGTCCAGCTGCTGACACCAGCACCTCCAGGGCCCTTCTTGCCAGGCATATTTCTGCTTTACTTGCTAATTTCTTCCTCTTGTGTCTGGGTTTTTTAACATCTTCCCTTAACTGAAAGATTAAATTCAGAAAGATAAAAAATCAGAAATTTTTATTTCCTAATTTTTTACACTTGATTTTTCACTCTAAACCAGAAATCGTGTGGACTTCATGTGCCATATGAAACCAAGTGAAAGGAAAAGTTCCTCTTCTTCTGGGAAGGAGTCTGGGAACTGGACTCTGGTAGATGAAGGAGGAGAAGAGGTACAACAGATGACTTTTTTTGTTTCTCTTTGTTTTGTCCTCTATGCTTTTGTTTAAGCTCATTCATCTTTGTGAAATGGATGAAGAAAATCTGACTTGTTAAGTCAAAAAGCATGATTTGAATTAACTTCTATTTTACTCTCATTTTATCTCTGTTGAATAACTGTAGAGAGTGGAGCTTCCAGTAGTGATTATTAGCAGAGAGAATTCAAATATTTCAGTTACTGCTAACAAAACTGTAATTAGTACAATAATGAAGCCCTTTACTCTTGGTTTTACTGTAAAGCTACTGACAGCACCTGTATTTGTCTATAGGACGAGGATCCTGAAACAAGCTGGATTCTACTGTCGGAAGATGACTTGATTGCTCTGTTGTCACAGTTCCCATTTCATGAGCTGTTTCAGCAGTTCCTCGGGTTTACGTCTGAAGGTAAATTAGTTGCTAGAGAGTTATTCTTCATTTTGTTTATGCTAATCATATTGACTGTCACTGCCAAGAGTGCTACTGTATTATGAAGCTCTTGGAGAAGAACAATAATGCACCTGTGCATCAACTTGCAGGCTAAAGAGATGAGACGGAACTATATGCCATGTGTATGGGATAAATAAAAACCTCATAGCAATATGCATGCAAAACATTAGTCTTTTCCCTTAGTTTGGATTTGGTTGTCAATTAACTCCCAAAAGTGGTTTTAGAACTATTTTTCCCCCTTGCCTCTTAATTGTAATGTTACTGATGTTCTCTGATTTTTTTTTTTTCCCCAAAATCTCTGGACACATACATGAAGGTAATTGCTTGCCAGAGGTCTTTACTACCTGCATAGTTTATTTGTACTTTCATACTTAGCAAGTATTTATTGTTCATTTCATAAACAGAGCATACATTTCAGTTCACAAGATGATGAATTATTACTTTGAGTGCTTGTTAAGTTACTTAAAAATCCAGAATTCACACCTTTTTTTTTTTTTACTCTTATTTTTTGTGTCTCTGTCTTAGGTGCTTATTTTCCTGAAAAAACATCTCCCCAGAAGATGATGAAGATTTTTGCCTTTGCAAACTCCTTAGTGGAACTTCTGTCTGTGGGATTAGAAACGTTTAACAGAGCACGGTACCGACAGTTTGTGAAGAGAATTGGTCAGCTCATCAAGTAAGAGAATTTTTTTCTCTGTGGTGTGATTGAATCTGTTTTGTACGTATATTTGATGTTCAGAGCTACTAAAAAATCCCCAGAACCAGCCATCAAACAACCAAAAAAACCCCAACCCCATCCAAACAGTTCTCAGGTAGGTTTTGCTCTGACATTTGATCAGTTCCATCTGGGAATCTGAAATGGAGAATTGCAAAATCTAAATGCTGTGGGTACAAAGGAGCCAGGTGAGCTGTGGAACACCAGGCTGACTTCCATTATTGATGTTGTTAGGCTTGTCTTGGGTAGTCCCTAAAACCCAACAAGCAGCAAATTCCTTGAATTTCCCCTATCTAAAACCGATGTTACTGCTTTATTTCCGTTGTTACCAACGGAATTGTTTTGGGATATTTAATTTTCTCCCTGAAAATTGCCCTATTGTTGCAGTAAGTAAATGTAATTGAAGCCTAAAAGCTGCTCTTTATTTTTAAATCTCTAGCATTCATTCTATATGGCTTCTATGAGTGTGTTCTCAAGGGGGAATGCAGTCAAATCAGAAACAAAATCCATCTTTTTCTTTGTATTACGGAGGCAGTAACTTTCTCAGTGTAATCACTCCTGTATGAGCTTGCTTTATGTACTGCCATTTCATGCTGTACAGTTACCTTAAGGCTCCAGAGGTCACACACAAACTAATTTGGAATAACAGAATATTTTATGCTTCCTTTGCTTGTAAAACTAAGGAAGGAGAACACAGAAATTTGACTGATAAAATGTATATAGAAACCTCTGGAACCCAGAGGGCAAAATGTTGATCATGTCTCTTGCAGCTAGACTCTGATCTCATTGCCCTTGTCTGTGTTTTCCTGTGGTGCTGGCATACTTAATGGTTCTTCTTTGGCTTGTTTGCTCTGCTGTGTAGGATGACTCTGTGTCATGTGAGTGACCACTGGGCCCAGTATGTTAGTGGCAATAAACAATATGGATCAGTAGAACACCCCTACTCTGTGGAAAAATTGCAACTGGAGTTTGATGAGCTGTTTTTTAGAGCTGTTCTGCATGTTCTGAAGGCAAAAAGGTGGGTAATCCCTTCACTGGCTTAGTTTTGGAGGAGTTGAATACTTGAAACTGGGATTTGGAGTAGCTTTAAATACTTAAAGGTTTAAACAAGACTAAAATAAGTTGGATTTTTCAGTGCATTGGCAGCATCAAAGTAGGGAGGAATTAGGCCATGAATTTGTTACAACTGACAGAAGCTCTGAAATCTTGGTCAGTTCAGATGGAGGTTGGCTCAGAATTTGAGGAGCTAATACACATCCTCACATTGCTAACTCTATTATGTGTGGGCCAGAGATGTCTCCTTTCCAAATGTCAGGATTTATCAGGGTGGAACTGTTCCTAACTGCCTCTTCAAATCCAGCAGGCTGGGAGTCTGGCTGTTCATGTCTGAGATGCCTTATGGAACTTTGTCCAGCAACATGCTTTGGAGGCTCTTCTTTGTCATGCACTGTGCTGAGAACGAGCACCTGGAGCAGCTCTGTTCTACTCTTCAACCTGCTGACTACAAGCAAAGACTCAAAGGTAAAATTCCCCCACACAGAACCAATTTCTAATCCATTCAGCTGCTGCTGCATCAGCTGTGGGTTTAACTCTATGCAGGTTTTGTTGTTAAATGCATCCTTGAGAGCATGACTGGTCCAGTGGCCGCAGAAATGTCTTGGGCAGTTCATGGTTTTCCAGTACCTGTTTGCCTAAATTGCCATTTTAACAGCAATTGATAGATTTACTGTCCTGGTTTTCTCTGTGGCTGCCCTCAGAGCTGTAAGAGTGACATGCAGTTGGTACCTCTTGCGTATTCTTCTATGACTTCTCATCTTGACCTTCAAAACTATTTGGAGAGTGAGGTTTAAATCCTTAAGTACAGACTTCCATATCACTTAGGGTTGGTGTGGCAATTTTTTTGGTTGTTGTTGTTGTTTTTGTTTGTTTTTGTTTTTGGTGACTGGTTGACTGTTGAGCTACTATTGTTTATATTTTTATAGTTATAGGAAAACTATAAATATATATATTTATAGCTCTTATATATAAATATACAAATATGTCTGTATATGAATATGTATAAAAATACAAACATTTATATTTGTAGTATTTATAGTTCTATAAATAATGTATTTTTAGAGTCCTCCTTTTTTTCCCACTGAACTTGCTAATTTTGGCTTTAGTAACTCACATTGTGGGAGACTGCTTATCATCCGCAGCTATGTTTCCTTTATCTCAAGCCTTCTGTTCATTAATTTCTTGTCCTAAGTGGCACGTTTTATTTTTATTTCTTCTTGACTTTTGTCTCATGTTGATCTCCACAGTGAATGTGGTGTCTTCAGCTATAGCAGAGCTATTTTAGAGGCCAGCTGGAATGCTAGTTTCCCTCTGCTGCTGCATTCATGGATAGTATTTCAGGACTTGGTTGATGGGGGGGCAGGTAAACAGTTTACTTCTCCCTACTTTACAGCTTTTTTGCTGTCTTCAGGGAGAGGAAATCTTGTTTTTGTCAGTTCTACTTCTCAGCTGGCTGGTATCCCAGGTAGCTGTTACGCCATCTACCAAATCTGAATGGAGAAGCAGGAGAAAATGATGATTCTGGGAGGTTACTGAGTATCTTGGCTCTGTGCAAGCTCAGCTAACATTCCAGGCAATTTACACAGAAAAGGAGAGAGATACCAAGATTGTTGATACCAAGATAGTTGAGTGCACTTGATGAAATGCTGGTATGATAACCACTTGCCAGCCAAAACAGTAACTATTACACTGTTTCAGTAGAATATCTTTATTTTTGGTTTTGCTAGAAAATTTTTACTGCATCTATTAAGGGTTGCAGTAAGAAATACAGGTGGGTTTTTTTTTTTTTTGTTTTGTTTTGTTTTTGTTTTTGTTTAAATATAATTATCTTTTTCAGGCATTGTTTTGATTCTAGCTAACTTATGTTTTAAAGTCCCTGGTATGCTGATGCTGGATTTCTTTATCCTCTTCATTCTCGTCAATGAATTCTGTCAGCATAATACTGTTTTTCACCAGTGTCTAGACAGGGAAAATCAACCGTTCTTTCAGTGAAATCCATCTAATCTTCTGAAATAATTTTTTAACTAGCACTTCACAAATTAATGCTTAATTTCCTGTAATTCGTACCCTGGAAGACCATGACATTAATGTTCTCTTGGAAGAGAACCTGTTTTTGTGATTTCCTCTCCCAAATTAAGCATGAGAAAAGGGTGGTAAATCTACAGGTAAAAGCAAGCCTTGTTAATTGATGGAAGCTTTAGTAAATCCATAGGGGTGGGAGTAGTGCCTTTTTGGGACTACCTAAAAACAGAGGCCAGAAAAATTAAGGGAATAAAATGCAGTTGTATTTATTGAAGGGCCTTCAGGTACATTTGGGACAGACAAAGCCACCCAGGGTTTACACCCAAAATAGACAATGGGTCACAGGTTTACAGACTTTTATAAGTTTGGTCCATTTGCATATTGGGGGTCAATCTTCCAATTACAGCTTCAGGTAAAGAAGTCATTTACCCCAAGTTTGCTCCCCCAGCTCACTTTTGTTTACATTTCTCAGGGCCTGAGACAGTGAGGTTGATTCCCATATTCCCTTGTTTCCCAGGCCTTGAGAGGAATTGTTTTGTCTGACCAAAATGGGAAAGCAGTTGCTAACACTGTATATGGAGTTTAGAGTTATACACTAAAGAACTGGAGGATTACAAATATATGAAAAATATAAAAGTTAAAATCCTAAGGCATCAGGAGCATAGTTGCTGTTCTAGTGAGTGGCATCCCTGCCCATGGGAGGGATTTGAAACTAGATAACATTTAATATCCCTTTAATGCAAGGATGCTATAATTTTATTTGTGGTCCCAGTTTCCTTGCTGCCAGTATCAAGATTTGAGAAATCACTGATTTTTAGTGTGCCCTGAACTTGAACTGTAGTGTGGTTAGAGGTAGGGAATAGGGTCAACTAGCAAGTGGATGGTGAAGATGATGTTTCTCCACTATGAGACAACAGGATTTAGGTGGAGTCTCTCTGCTTCCCTATTCCTTGTCCCTATCTCCAGTCCCAGGCTATAGCTTGGTGCAGGTTTGAGGTTGGTGGGGAGCCCACAGTTGACCCCTCACTGTGGGTCACTCTGCTGTGCCTTTAGATACAATACTGATGTGGTCATTTTTAATGTCCTTCTGCATCATCTTAAAAAAAACTCAGAGTATAAGGGGAAACACAGTTGTCGGTAACTTCTGCCGTAAGAATAAAAAAGAATAGCATTATCAAATGGAGGTGAGTGGATGAGGCAACCCATTTGCCTGCTGTATCTATCAGCAGTGAGTTTCTCTTACTGTTTGGAAGAAACTGTTTTCTTAAATTGCACAATCCTCTAGCATGCTATTCCATGGGCTGTTTTGCCTGTACAAGCCTGACCTTCTCAGGTTGGAGTGGAGTTGCAAAATTCTTGAAAGCCCTTAAAGTAGAATGTAACCTAAGTGCAAGTGTTTGATCAGAACCATGCTGAGCATATGCGTGTTCAGGTTAGGTAGCTGAGTGCACAATGGGTGCTTTTTCTGTATATTCAGCTGCTATGATGGAGTCACTGTAAACAGTGTTTGCTGGCATGTTGTGGTTTGGAGAAGGCAGATCACTCTCCAGAACTTTCTACAGCTCAAATGCTGCTTTCAGTGCTTGTTTTGCCGCACAGACTCTATTTAAAGTTATTTGGAAGAAAAAAAGAAAAAAAAAAATTTAAAACCTTTTACAGGTTTCCTTTGTATCCTTACCTTCCTGTTGTCCCACGACATGAGGAGTGGAATATTTATTTGCTTTTGGCAATATCTCTTTTGGGTTTAAAGAGGAAACTTACCTTGAATTTGAGTGAAAGCATCTCTTAGCCTTCCCACTTGTGCAGGTTCAATTCTCTGTCTTCAGAGATGGATTCCAAACACGTGCATGTAGTTTGTTTTCTTGTATTGTATTCAGGAAACTAAAACCAGCCTTTCTTAGGAGCTCTTGGGCATAATCAAGACCTGGGCCTAGATACATGCAGAATTTTTATTTGTAGTTGGCATGGAATGATCTCTACAGATAACTTTTCTGGAATTTGAGTGAATAACTATAAAAATGCTGCTGATGTGTGTCCCATTGCACTTTTATCATGTTTCTTTCACTTGACTTTTTTTTTCTAGATCCAGAGCACCTTGCACAGTTTGAAAAGTATCTTCAATCAATGAACTGCTCAGAAGAAATCTGTCTGCTCACCACATTTGCTCAGATGGCACACACCAAACAGCCTGATGTTGATGAGGATTTTATCAAAATTGTTGTTTTGGAGATATTTGAGGTGAGTAATATTACTTGTCCATTCAGGAAAAGAATGAAAATGCTCTTTTTATTTGTAACAGTGGAAGATGTGAAACTTTGGTGGCTTCTGTAGTTTGTTCTACCATGGAATTTAAAAAGTGTTACTTTTTAAAAAAGTACTGAATTAAAATTGCCTGAAGTCCTTGTTATTTTCTGGGAAAAAAGAGCAGCTTTTCTGCAGCCAAAGCCAGAATGAAACAAATAAACAAAAATACATGTATTTTGTTTTATTTTTCTCATGTAGGCCTAACTTGCAGCTCTAGAATTCCTTGTGTGGTGTTTTTTCTGTTTTTTTGGGGGGGATTTTTTAGTGCGGCTGTGTTGTTGCGGTGTTTAGTTTTGGAATTTTTTTTGGCACTGTGACACAGAATTTTCTTGGTCTCTTGGGGCAATCTATTTCACTTTTCACATGGTCATTTATCAACTTTGCCTACAATAACCAAGAGCAATTCAGTCCTGTATTTTCTAAAGGACATTTCTTTTCTGTGTTAGTGGAGGTCAGCCAGAAGCAGTAACTTCTCCCTGCTCATCTTCTCAGGTGTCCTATGTTAGTCTTTCCACAAGAGAGACGTTTTCCAAGGTTGGTCGAGAACTCTTGGGAGCCATTGCCAGCATCCACACACAGATTATTTCTGTACTGCTGGATCGGATTAGAGAGACCATTGAGAAAGTGGGGATGGTAAGTGCTGATGTCTATAATTTAAATAATTTAAATCAGACACCCAGTTAAACCTAGAGGCTATACCAGGTTGTGTGATAAGACATGGCTTGGTATGAATAGATGTGTTAAAGACCTATCTGTGGGGTTTTTGGTCATACCTCCCTTTCAGATAGCAGGGCACAGGGCTGATTATTGTTATGTGCTGAGTACTGATGTGCACTTTTTGCTCTCTCTCCTCAAAGGTTTCTTTATATCTGTTCAAAGAACTGCCCCTGTACCTGTGGAAGCCTTCTTCATCCGAGATAGCCCTGATCCGTGACTGGTTGTTAAATTACAGCCTGACAACAGTGGAGAATAAACTGGCTTGCATTATCTTGGAAGGGCTGAACTGGGGATTTGGTGAGCATGTAGGTATTGAAAACAGGGGACTTGAACCTCCTCTCTTTTTCAGAGAAAAAGTTTAACTCAACCTGGGAGTAGAGCAGAATTTGAAAACTGTTAATTGCATGCTTTTATATTATGGCTGTACACCTAATTGGAGTTTCATACTAATTTTACAACACTCTGCCTGAGGACTTTCTTGTGTTGCTTTCTTATAGTGCTGTAGCTGAGTTTAAAAGAGATATTTAAGCAGGGATTTTTTTCCTCTCTAAACAAGGAAATAGCTGACAGGACAATTTTTTATGACTCACATAATTAAAATGCTTTTGGCTGCAGAAATAGAGGAATCTTCCCCAAAAAGTGTAGGGAGACTGGTGTGACTGTAGTTTGCATGCTGGTATTTAGGTATGTTTTTCACAGGGAAAGAAAAGTAATGATTGAAATTACACATTTCAAAACCCTAAGCATCATTTAAATGGTCAGGAATTATTCCATAATACTGGGTTGTTTCAGGAGCTCCATGAGTTCAGGATATAATTGAGGGTGAATTCTGTTTCAGAGAAAAAGAGAAATAGACTGGGGGAATAGTGTTACCTGAGTTCAGTGATTTAGTTTAGCATTGCATTCTGTGCATTTGGTCATCCTGAACTCTTCTTTGCCATGCTGATGATTGTACATGAATATTGGCCTACTTTTTCTCCCTGTTTCTCGTGGATGTGCAAAGTAAAATGAATGTTAGGGAAAATTAACAGAATTCTTTTCTGTGCAATAGCAATGCCATGTCTGTACCCTTTGATATGGGGAAAAAATGGCTCTTTAATGTGGCAATTGATAGAGGAATTGCTGTGTTTTCTTACAAAAACATGGTGATGGGATTTGGTTTGGTTTTTAAAGGCAAGAGTTCAAGTGTCTGTATTACGTAATTTAAAATGTCATCTATGGATTTTTGGGTTAATTATCATATGTTCATAAAATGCACGTGGAAAGGGAATATTATGATGCCTTTAAAAAAATAATCTAGTTGTTGGGCTTTGTATTGCCCAGTGTGAGCCTGGTACTCTAACACTGAGCTGAATTTTTTTCACTGGGCAAGATTTTTGCCTAGGTATTGCAATAATTAATTTGAACAGCCAGAAAAAGATTAGGATTTATTTCTCTGTTGTGCAGCTGAATGTACAATTGTAGAGACCTCTTAAATGACTCAAAGTTTTGTGTTCTGACACTATTTTTAGCAGAATACTCTTCACCTGGATCCAGCTGTCCATTCTGAAGTTGCATTGATGGTCCTGGAAGCATATCAGAAAAATCTCTCCCAAAAACCATATGCAGGGCTGCTTTCTGAAAGCATAAAACAGGTATCCTTTCTTCTTACTTACAAGGAATAACTTAGGGATGGCTATAAATGGGAAAAGCTGCAGGGCAAGACCTTGTTTTCTTTTTTTTTCTTCTTTTTAAAGCTGTTCATTGTCCCAACTAAAATTTAATAACATACCAACACTTAGTGTTGTCTGCATCCAGAGAGCTATTTGAAAATACTGTTAGGCTTCTGTTGAACATCTGTGTGAGAATTACAGAGTCATAGAATGGTTTGGGTAGAAGGGGCCTTAAAGGTCATCCAGTCCCACCCCCTGCCATGGGCAAGGACACCTTCCACAATCCCAGGTTGCTCCAAGCCCTTTCCAACCTGGCCTTGGACACTTCCAGGGGATCCAGGGGCAGCCACAGCTACTCCGGACAGCCTGTGCCAGGGCTTCACCATCCTCATAGAGAAGAATTTCTTCCTAATATCTCATCTAAATCTACTCTCTCTGTTTGAAGCCATTCCCCCTTGTCCTGTCACTCCATGCTTTTAGTAACGGTCTCTCTCCATCTTTGAGACAGACATTTTAGATAGATGAACTAATGACAAATAGTGACAAACTGGTCTTCCTTCACTCATGCAGAGGTAGACAGTACTTGCTAATGCAAGGCTATTTCTCATTGCTGGTGTGCATAAGACTCACTGCAGCTCTTATTTTATTTGAAGACTCAAGTGTTAAACCCTTTTGGAGCTTTTCAGCGATGTGCACTGTTGTGTGACCTGAACACACAACAGACATTTATCAAATTGATTTTACAGCACACTGGACTCAGGAAAGGATAGCTCTAAGTTACAGAATGCAAATGGAAGGATAGAAAGGTAAAGGTCTAAGAAATCCCTATTTTGGATATTTAGTCCAAGATGTTTATTTATTTAGCGGTTTAACATTGTGCTGTGCTTTGTCTTCTCAGTATTTTTTGTACAATGTTCTCTCCTCCTCTCTACTTTTTTCCCCGAACCTTTTCTTCCCGTACTCTGAATGTTCCTTGTTGTCTCTGCTCTGTTCTGACTTGCTCCTCTGTACTACTTAACCATGTTTTGTTGTCCTGTGCCAGCCAGATGAGTCTGTTTTTTAAGCCAGTGTTAGCCCTAGTTGCCACCTGTGCTGGTGAATCTGTCCTGACATGCATGAGCCTATAAATAGAATTTGAGAGAAAATAGTGCTTAGGTTCTTGTACCCCTACTCAGGGAGGATGAAATATCTGCATTGCCCGCCAGCTCTGCAGTTTACACTGTTCTGTCAGAACATGTACAGTTTTTCCCCAGAGATTTATAATTCCTTGTGATCTAGACAGGGTCTTTGTGACAGTGGTCACATACACATGTGACTCTGCCTGTCCACATACAGGCTTTTTTCTAAGGAGAGACTGCCAGGTTTTAGGCTTTTTGTTGACGGATAATATTTTTGCATAGATTCTTCTGTTTCCTTTCACTAGCAGTCTTAGATGTTTTAAACATTATTAAAGGTTGTGTGTGGCTCTTTTTTTCCAGTATTAAAATTTAATTCAAGGTCAGTATCTAGCTTGGAAAAATTTAAGCAGACAATGTAAGTTGATAGCCGTTACCTAAAGGGGTGGGGTGAAGGAGAGGGAAGTAAAAATTGAGGCCATAGGAAGAGAGTGTTTAGATAAACTACATGGTACGTCTAAAAAATAATTGCTGTTGGTCTAATCCTAGAGGGTTTGGGTTGGAAGGGACCCCAAAGATCATCCAGTTCCCCTTCCATGAACCAAGTCCCAGACCAGTGTCACATGTACTGTGTCAGGGCTGTGCTTCCTCTCTTGCTCCTGCTGCTCTGTTCCAGGTCTCCTACCTGGCCAGCATCGTTCGCTATGGGGAAACACCAGAGACTTCCTTCAATCAGTGGGCCTGGAGTTTGATTTTGAGGCTGAAGCTGCACAGGAATGACTGTGGGGTGCAGCAGAGCAGACTGGTGGTCCCCGTGTGCGACAGTGTGCTGGACATGGCTGAGTCGGTCACGCTGCACCCCCTGCTCAAGGCTGTGAAGGCAAACATCCCCATCGGCTGCTACCTGGCACTGGCAATGACCACCCTGGGCCACAGGTGAGGGCTTTTTGGGTGTTTTTCTTGCGTGGATGGCCTCAGGGGCTGAGCATCCTCCCTAATGCTGAGCTGAGGGTTGTTAACAGCTTTTGTGCCTGTTTAAGGAGTAAAGCGCTTGTGATGCAAGGGATCAAGCAGCTTGTCATCTCTCTTATGAGGAGCTGGGCCTGGTTGGTCTGGAGAAGACAGAGGGGATCTTGTTAATGCAGAAAAACATCTCAAACATCAGAGGATGGTGCTGGACTCTTCAGTGGTGTCCAGTAAGCAGATGAGCAATGGCTGCAGCTAAGACACAGGAAGTTTCACCTCAGTGTGGGAAAGAACTTTTTTATGCTGGGGATAGCAGAGCCCTGGAACAGCTACCCAGGGAGGTCATGGATTCTCCTTCTCTGGAGACATTCCAAACCCACCTGGACTTGTTCCTTTGTCTCCAGCACTGGGTGACCCTGCGTTGGAGGGGTTTGAACTGGATAATCTCAAGGTCTTTTCCAACCCCAGGTTTCTATGATTCTGGGACTGTTGTTTCACAGAATACCAGAATAATTTAAGTTGGAAAAGACCTCCAAGGTCATCAAGTTCAACCTGTGACCAATACCAACCTTTTCATCCAACCCAGAGCACTGAGTGCCACATCATTCATTGGACATCTCCAGGGATGGGGAGTCCACTGCCTCCCTGGACAGCCTGTTCCAGTGCTTAATAATCCTTTTTGTGAAGAAATAATTCCTGAATTCTTTCAAACAGCATGCTATTTCCTTTATTTTGCTAGTATTATTTTTTTTTCCTTCTGCACTTTAGGGTCCAGTCATAAGAAATAGTACTGAAAGTAGGGGTTAACAATAATTTCTCTGGGCAGGAGTAACTTTGAACCACACTTACTGAAAGGGTTGTTCTAGATAATTTCTAGATACTTTCTTTTATCAGGGTAGCACCGCATTCAGAAAATAGTGTGGAGAGAAAACCCACTCACTCTGGGAATGGTAAATAAAGAGCATTATAAGGGCAGTGAACCTCTTAGCTATGGCTGTGTTCCAGCACAGTATTTTCCAGTGCTTTTAGCTGGTTTGTAGGTAAGGCTTTTGGACATAATCAGATGTTCCTTTTTGAGGTACAGAGCCACAAAAATTTGATCAGTTCTCACTAGAACTGTTTTCTCTGAGTCTGTGATGCCTTTGGTTATGTGCTACGCTATTCAAAAATTTCACTAGCTTGTTTTCTAGGTATAATATTATGTTACTCTTTTAAGGAAAAAATATCTGGGCTTTCTTTTCCTTCCCCAAAGAAGCCATTGCTTCATGGTAAGATTGTGCCATGGATACTTTAAAGCAGTGGAATAGTTGGAGACTGATATTAAGATATTTTGGATTGAGAGTGGAAACTTTTCCATTACTTTGAGCATGGAATAAAAAACCAAAGAACCTCTTTAGTCTGTTCCCCTGCACCTTCTCTGTTTGGCCTTTGGCTCTTCTTTTCTTTGGAGAGGGAGGCAAGTTGTCCAAGTTAGGCAAGAACAGTGAGCATTAAAGTGATAGAAACTTGATGAAGACGTGAATCTCCAGTGATTTTTGGAAGATGGGACACTGATTCCCAGAAAGGAATTTGTGGTGGAAGGAGATAATTAGCAAATATTTGAGAAAGAAATACTTAGCAAATCTGTCAGTAAGTGAATGCCTCCTACAGCTGAAGAAAAAACCTCTGTATTTAGCAGCTTAGATTTTCAAAGATAAAATGTACAGTTACGAATGCGTTTACATCTCAGTTAATAAAAATTAAATCAACACCTTGTCTCCCTTTCTGCTGATACTAAATGTGTTTTTCTTTTTTGTTTGTCTTGTTTTGTTTTGTTTTCTGACAGCATCGAGAAATTCTGTGCTGAAGGGATCCCTCTTTTGGGTGTACTAGTCCAGTCTAGACATCTGAGAACAGTAGTCCATGTGCTGGATAAAATTTTACTATTGTTTTACTCTTGTCAGTATTACCTCCTGAAGAATGAACAGTAAGCATTATATGTTCATAATATGTTCATTTTTAAAATTTTATACATTTGTTTACCTAATTTATTCGTAGTTGCAGTGAAAGTTAATAATTGTCTTTTGGTTTAGACACCTGACAGTCTCCCAAATAAATCCTGAGTTAGATGTGGGTGCTGATGTAGATCAGGACCTGTATTTAGTTCTGAAGAGCTGCCTTGAGTTACAGGCTGGTGTGAAGTGTTCATACTGTGCCCAATGTATGTCTGAACTGGTTAAATCTGCATTGTGGTTGTGAATCAAAGCCTTTCTGTATATGTCTCATTGGTGCTGTTGAGCTGGTTTTAAGTCCTCTAGAAGCAGGCTTTCTACTTTATATGCAGTTGGAGTTATTTTAATTTCATTTGTTGACATCCCTAGGTTTCTATCTTATGTGGAACTGTTCCTTCATCTGGATAGTGGAGTCCCTCAAGGAGTGACCCAGCAGGTTACCCATAAAGTGACACAGCACTTGACAGGAGCAAACTACGGAGAAAATGTTAAGCTGCTCAGTAGTATGATACAGGTAAGAAGATTATTTAAAAAAGAAAAAGTGGAGAGAGTGTTTAAAACCAAGCTTATTTGACTGAGTTAGTGTTAAAGGTTAGAAAGGATACTGAACCTGGCCCTTCAGTCACAGGGTACTCTGTATCAAGCATTAGTAGTTGGGTTTGGTTTCCTGAAATGCTCCTGCTGAAACTTGCCTAAATCTGGCAATGTGTGTGACATAAACAACAGTATTTAGCTTTCAGACTTCTTGGAAAATTCATTTTCCTTTACCAGGTCAAAACTGTTTAAAAGAGGAAATGTAATATGCAGCACTGCTTTCTTGTTTGTGTTATTTGAGGAATGCAGCAGAGATATTAATGTTTGCAAGCTCTGATTTTTGCCATTAATTTAGTGCTCTGGAATAGAAAAATGTTCTTAAGTTAGGGAACAGTAGTATTTTTTTTAAGTGCAGAGAGGTCAAAACCCAAGGCCCTCTACATTAGAGAGGCATAATGGACACAGACCTGGAAGCAGACCAGGAAGGCCTTTTGCAGGAACAGCAGCCTGGTCTTTGGAAATGGATGCTGTTTATGCCTGCAGGGGTCCTGCTTAAGGCCTCTGTGTCTGTTTTTGCTGATTGCACAAGGTGCTCTGCTCTCTAGGCTTCAGAATCTGCAGAAGTTTGAAGGCTGAAGATTACAAAGCTGTCCTTATTTGGGTATAGATAGTGTTATTGTAAATTATCTAATTTAGGATTGCCCCACAGGCTCAAGCAAGTCAACCAGTTTTCCAATAAATTCTTAAGCTTTACTCAAAGCTGCAATCTGTTGACCACTTATACCCTTTAATTTGTCAGACTCACATTTTTCTAAGCGACCATCCAAATGGAGTAGGGCCAGCTGCAGTCCTGGAGTTCTGGGTGCAGGTCCTCACCAGCCAGCAGCTGTGGCACAGGGACCGGGCCACGCTCTGCCTGCTGGATGACTTGTGCAAAGCTGCTTTTCAGTACAGCCAAGAGGACTGTGTGCAAAAGCTGCTTTACCAGCAGCACAAGGTAAATAGCTGTGGTGTTTTGGTGTGGCTGTTGAGTAAATGGTCAGCTTGTGTGTCACACAGTTGGATTTTGATGTGAATGTATTTTCCTGAAGTGTAATAAGAACAACTGTGAAATCCTAGGATGGTTTGGTTTGGGAGGGACCTTTACAGCCCATCCAGTTCCACCCCTGCCATGTGCAGGGATACCTTCCACTATTCCAGGTTGCTCCAAGCCCTGTCCAAACTGTTCTTCAGCACTTCAGGGATGAGGCAGCTACAGCTTCACTGTACAGCGAGTCATGATGATGAGTGATGATGACACTGTCTGATTTTTGTTTTTTTTGAGTTGGTCAAGAAAATATTTTCTGAGTGGGCAAAGATTAATAAAATGTCTGATATTTTAATAATGATGATAATAATTACTACTAAAACCAGTTTGGAACACAGTTTTCATTCATGTGAGTTCTATTGTGGTTTGTCTTCTTCGCATTTCAAATATTTGTTGAAGTGTGTAGAACAAAAATGGAGCTTCCTCTCCTGAAAAAAACAGACACAGTCGCTGCAACAGGATGTTTTCACTGAAATAGAAAGTCTAAGCAGGCATTTCAGTGGTGCCTGGCTGAGCTGAAGTTGGAAAGTAGCAACAGGAGGTGGAAAGAACCCTGAATGACGGTTGAGAGATGCACCTGTAGCTTCTAAATCACCTGGTCATGAAAAAAAACCCCAAATGTTTTCTGTTTCTGTGCAGAATGCTTTGGGCTATCACTGTGACAAGGGTATGTTGTCTTCACTGGTCAGTTGGATCGTGGCAGGCAATGTCACACCATCCTTTGTGGAGAGCAGTGCCAACTCCTCTCAGGTGAGTGGTGTTTTGTAATGGGAAAAGCAGCATACTGGTCTGGGGTCTTTATTTTTTTTGCAGATTTCTCTCTTGGTCACATTTTCTTCCTGTCCCAGAGTTTTCTTGCGATAAAACCCCAGTTTAGCATAAGAAAATGCTGTGGGTTTATTGCACTAAAAGGAACATGGATATTTTGCACAGGGGGAATTTGTCTAATCTGTGCTCAAGAATTCATATAACAGGAATTATTAGTTAAATTTGCTTCTCATCTACTATTGTTCTTGATCTGTTTAACAAGACAAAATCTGTAAAGCCTGAGTTTTCTATTAGATCAGTCTTTATCTGATAAATATTTTGAATTTGAGTTACTTTCTTTCTGCTTAAGTGAGCTCCTTCAATTAAAAAAGAAACCTTGCAGTACCCCAGACAGAGATGCGTAGTGCAGGTGGAAGAGAGAAGATTTTACTTTACTGAGTTTGAGAAGGTTGTTTCCTCCAGAGCTCTCTGGTTAAGTCTGTCAGTTGTGTCTGTTTTCCCCTCTTCTTTCCCAAGTTTGTATAAAGGGGAAGTTTGAATTTAGGGATAAAGAGGTTTTGTTGTTGAGATATGATACTGCTTTTTGCAACTCTGCAGTGAGAATACGTCAAACATATTCCTCTTAAGAAATAATCAAGCTTCTGGATCCTGCCCCTGCCATTTTTTAATCAGTATTTGTGTCGTTTTTGTGTTGTCCAGGTCTGGTTTGCATGGACGGTGTTAAATATGGAGTCAATATTTGAAGAGGATTCACAACTTCGCAGAGTTGTGGAGGGGGAGCTGGTTATCAATGCTTTAACTCCTGATCAGGCTTTGAAGGTGAGAGAACTGGTCATCCCTTTTTATTAATTAGGGCTGCTGGAGGGAAGTGTTCCCTTGCATCATTTAGTTTTTCTCTTACGTACTACTTTCTTACTAGGATAAATGCATAAATAATGCTTACCTGACTGTGCAGGAGAAAATATACTGCAGGGAAATTTTCTTTTACATTTTGAGTGTATTTGAGTTTTTTTACATTTAAAAGCTACTATGGAAATACCTGATTTTACTATATCAATATTTACAGAAAACTAATATGTGCTTTTGCATGATTTTCTGGGTCATATAAAAGCCTCACAACGTCCAGTGGATTTATTCTATACCCCTGACATGGAGAGTGCTTATTTTTCAGGTGGGAAGGTGTGTCTGTATTTCGAACAGACGATTCCTCAGATGATCTGTATTGTGCAGAAGACTGGCCTTTACTTCTCTCTGTTTTCTGAATTATTTTCCAAGGCTTTCAAAACTATTTAGGCATCTCCTTTAACAAGGCACTTAATCAACTGTACTTCAGGCCACATTGCAGCATTTTCCAGCTTCTTTGCCCAAATTCAGTTAGAAATTCTACAGTGAAGCAAGTGGAAACCAAAGCTGCCCATTCTCAAAGTGTAACTTTTGGCCCGTCCTTCATCTCAGTGTATTTCACTGTTTTTCAGTGAAGGTGGTGGCTCTGTGAAAATAGGTTTGCTTGGACTGCGTCAAGTACATTTTGCATCCTTGGAGCTGGTCTGGAGAACATTTGTTCTTTGGCTTGCACATCTTGATTTAGCTGGAAAACAAAAAGAGTGTGAGCAGTGTGTGGAAAAGGATGCCAGAGGTCTGGTGGAGGGGATGAGGGAGTGCCATGGTCTGCTCCCAGTCTTGGGAACTCAGGAAAGCCTCCCATTCCCCAGCTTCAGGCACAGTCCAGGGGAGCTTGGAGTGGGACTGTTTAACCATTTAGTGGGTTTGTGATGTTGCTAAAATGGGATGCTGCTACTCATAGGTTGCTTTGTTCTTGTTCTGCTTTTGCCTCTGTGTTCTTTCTTCCCATTAGTTATACTTTGCAAATATGCTATTTCGAATTTTCACTAGAGCTGGTATTAAACATAATCTAGAGAAAGCTAAAAGTAGCATGCTGGAGATCTAAACCAGGGACATCTGCTTCTCTGGGGAAGAACAGTAATTAACTGTAATTAACACCAGTGGCCCATATATTGGCCTTGCGTCAGAGGCATCATGCTGGGGTTTTGTAAGCATCAGAGATGTAGGTCTGCTCTCCAACGTGAGACGGGCAGCTCATCCGTCAAGGCCTGTAACAGGTGTGTGACTGCTTCCAAAGTTTTCTTCTCTGTAATTACCAAGTGTTCACGCTGTGTTAATCTGCTCAGTTAACCTGTGACAGCCTGTTACAGCACCACACTTGTCTGGAAATGTTTCTGCAGAAAGCCCAGACTCAGCTGAAGCTGCCCATTGTCCCTTCCCTTCAGAGGCTCATGATTTACCGCTGGGCTCACCAGGCCCTTGCTACCCCTGCAGATCACCCTCTCATGCCGCTGATCTGGCAGAAATTCTTCCTTCTGTACCTTCACCGACCAGGACCACAGTATGGGTGAGTCTGACCTCCTCCAGCAGATTAGTAAACACTAATTAAGTGCACAGCAAGTGAGAGTCAGCGCATTACATTGACTGGTCCCAAAAGCAATGGGTACCAGCAGCTTCTCTGGTGAGCCAGTTTATCTGCAGAGATTCCGATTTGACATTTGTAACAAGACCTAGTCATGCTTTCTTGTTAATTTTTAGATTACCTGTAGATGGCTGTATTGGAAGACGTTTTTTTCAGAGTGCAGCTCATGTTAACTTGCTAAATGAGATGAAGAAGCGGCTGACAGAGGTGGCAGACTTCCACCATGCTGCCAGTAAAGCACTGAGAGTGGAGAGTCCTGAGGGCAGTGACAGGTCGCCAAAGAAGGCCAACTGCTCACCTGATTACCTGACTTCACCTGAGCTGCATAAGGAACTCGTCAGGTAAAAAAAGCCTGCCCAGTTCCACATTAATCAATGCAACTGCCTGCAGCACAGTTGTCGCTGTGTAAAGAATGAAGGGATGTGACCTTAGATGTACTACAGGCACTTATTAAAAGCATAAAATCATAGAACCATTCAGGTTCAAAAAGCCTTCCAAGATCATCAAGTCCAGCACTTAACCCAGCACTGTCAAGGCCACCACTAACCCATGTCCCCAAGTGCATAGTTGGGCTCAAATCCATTCCTCTGTTTGCATAACTTGTTTAGTTTGAGAGGGGGCTGGTTTTACTGCTAAAAATAAAGTATTGTTGATAGGTTTGTCACACCCTTCAGGGGAAAAGCTTTGTTTTTTAATGAATAGTAGCCCCATGTTGGCAAAATATTCGTTATTTAGGCATATCTGCTACTTGTATGTACATCACTAACATTAAATGTAAAATGCTACTTGGTTGTGTGTATGTTTGCCACATACCAGGGCCTGAATTTATGTCTGAGTAAAATTACTTTTTCAGGAAATTTACTGGGGACTTCAGCACGTGGTTCAGAGCAGTTTGTTTGGTTAGCAGCCTAAAGGTGAGCTCTGCCTTTAGGTGAGCTAAAGTGTGTTCTGTGCCACCTGAAAAATGGTAAATCTGCTTACCAGAACCTTGCCACAGGACTCCCTTTTTGTCTTGTGGTAGGCTAAGGGGGGGGACACAGTAACTCAGTGCTACTCAGCTGGTGAATGCCCACTTTTATGACAGATAGTAGCTCCTTGGAGATATCTCTACCTCATGTGTACTAAACCTGAGGAAGTATGTGAAGATTGCAAGGAAATATTTGAAAGGACTATTTGAAATATTTGAAAAGAGTCACCTGTTCAGGGGCCCTGGATGTGTGGAATCTGAGCTCCTGCTCTCCTCAGCAGTCAGTAGGTACTGTACAAACAAACAAGGGAGATGATAAATCCCACTTGGCTGTCTGTGAAAAATAATCCAGAGTTGCTCACCAGATGAACTTGATTAATATTTTCAGTATTTCATTTCAAATAAGTTCCCCACTCCAACAGGAAACAGGACTGCTCTGTGCCCAAATAAATCTTATGCTCAGGAAGTGAAAATGTAATGTCATTCTAGTGCTTCCTTGTCAGGAAGGCTTGGATGGCATGATTGTGAAAATGGTAGCAGTCAGTGGAATGATGTCAGCTGAAAAAAAGGTGTATTGATGTTAAAGTTTTAACATAGAAAGAAATGGGAATGGATGAGAGACCCTGGAAAGAAATATAAGGATGTGACTTAACTCAGGCGTGACATTTTGGAGCAGGCACTGCAGAGAGGTTGCGGGGTGAGAAGCCAAACTTGCTCATGTGTACTCTCCTTATTTCTTTTGAATGGGATTGTGATACTTTCTGACATAAGAGACTATTCCAGTCTTGGGTCTTATGCTAGTTCACATAAATGTTTTTCTTTTCAGAATTTGTCCTCTTATTCTTTGTTGCTGTCCTTCATATTTTCAAAGTAACTTCTTTCCACTGCTGGTCTTTAACTTGACAGTAAACAAGTGAAAAAGCACCTGAAATATCTTTTTTAAACCATACCACCTCATAGTATTATTTGTTGCCCTAATTCTAACCTTAGAACAATCAAATTCACACTGATTTTTTTTTCCTTTTTATCTTCTTTTTCCCCTCAGGCTTTGTAATGTTTTAATTTTGTGGTTGGAAGAGGAGAGTTTCCAGAAAGGAGACACATACATTCCCTCTTTACCAAAGCAGTATGATGCACATAGACTTGCTAAGGTCATGCAGAATCAACAGGTGAGTTGCTAAAAACACTGACAATCTGAAATCTAAAGTCCATTTGCTAAAATGAGTTTTTGAAATCAGTGAGAGAGTTGTGTTACTGGTCTGTAGTACAAATACAGCATGTATGATACCTTAATGGCTCTAACCTTTTTCCTAAAATCCTGTGCTATCTCAAACTGCCTTCCTTAATGTTAGAAAGAGGACTCGGATGTAGGTTACGTTATCTTTCAATTCTTGCGACACAATCCTTTTTCTGTACCACTCTGTAATTCTTTTTATGTTTCAAGTTAGTATTAGGAGCTATAAATAACAAATAGCTGGAAGCCAAAACCTGCTTGTCTTGGTAGTCTGAAAAATGTCAGGTTCAAATACAAGTTAGTGAGTGTGTATTATTCTATTCTTCAAGCCTGAAGACTTAGTAGAAGCGAAACCCTGCAAGAGGAGAGATTTTGAAAGAGCATTTACTTACGCTTGCTTTGTTTTCACTCCTCCAGTGTATATGACTACTGGAAATGCAGCCTGCTTTAGCCTGGCTGCAGTTAATCATCCCATGATGTTTTAGGCTTGGTCTCTTGTATTCCCTTTTTAGGAGCAGACTTTTAATAATCTATCTTTCTCTTTTTCTCTTATGTGTTGGGAATTATACCGTGTGTCAGATTTCGTCTCTAAGTGTGACAAATACTTTTCATTAGATATATATATATATATAATAAAATACTTCAGTATTTTTCTTCAATTTAGATTTTTTGCCCTTAATGATAAATTTTCTATGAGTTAAAACTGCAGGGTATATTTTTTTATGTACTTACTTGAGTTCCCCACCTACTAGATGGGTGGACAGCACATGGTGCTGACCAAAATGGAGATGATAATTTAACTTTTCTGTGCTCCAGGATCTGTGGATGGAGTATGTCAATGTGGAACTCATACATCATGAGTTTCAGGAAGCTCTGAACCTTTGGCTGCAGGTTCAGCTTGAATCACATCCAACCTATGCTTCTGCAGGGGAAGCAGATTTCACCAACCCTTTGTCAGGTAAGAGATAAAAATACCTTAAGGAAATTGCGCCTTAAAGAATTACTGGGATGTCAAAGCCCTGGTTTCTTCAGGAGCTTGATGATGCCTGCCAATAAAGATATTATTACTGTTTGTTTTCTGTGGGTACAATATTTTCCATGAAGTTGTCACAGTTTTCTCACTAATATTTTCATGTGAGGGGCTAACACTGATGCTTTTTGGCTTCAAGTTTGCCATGTTACAGAGCAGAGGTAGGACATCATGAGTGAGTTCCCCAAAAGTTCCTCTGCGCAGAGCATGCTCCAGACATTCATTTTCCCAAAATTTAGAGAGACAGGTGCAAGCAAAGGTAGAATCAACTGTACCTGAAAACATATTGTCCCTCAGATGTTTTTTAAGTTTAGTTTTGTGTGTTTGTTTTTTGTTTTGTGTTGTTTTTCCTCGTATGTTTCCCTGGAATTTTGGCATAATGAAAGGGTTGTTCTAGCACAGAAGGGATGATAGTCATAGCTGCTACTCTAAGGATACGGTGAAATTGGATTTGGGGCTGATCCAAAGAAGAGGAAGAAGTGAGGGAATAGAAGGGAACTGGAATAGTTTCTTAGGTGAATTTACACTGTTTGGACAAAGAAACTGAATGGAAATCAGCAGGAGGAGAGGGCTGACCCAGAGAATGGCTGTGCTCTGTGAAGGAATTGACACTGACAAGACTAGAGGTGAGGATGAGTTGTAGGGAAAGGAAGATGAATTTTGCTTAGAATTTTGTCAGGGTGCCTGTGTCAGATAAGTAAAATACATGAAATAAACGGAATGACGGGAAAACTGAAGATAGGAGTGTTTGGGGAAAACAAGGAAACAAGTGGGTCTTTTGATCCTAATCTTTGTGTGATGGAAGTGCTGGCCATGAAAATTAGCTGTGTGAAATAAAGTTTGGCAAAAATAAGATTAGTTGAGTACTTTTTTTTTTAAAAAAGGGGGAAACCTGAGAAATATTTGCTGCAGTTAAAAATGCTTCATGCAAAAAAATTAATGTTTTTGTTCAGTTTCCCCTAAACTTTTCTTACTGACCAAACTTGCTTCTGCTTTTTAAAATTTTTATGTAGCCAAAGTGAGGATCATGAATAACTTGAAGAAGCTTGACACTCCCAAGCCCCCTCTGCCACTGCAGACAATGAAAGCACCCGTGCCAGTGATTTCCTCTGCCACTCTCGTGAGCCAGAAAGACGCGATCCAGCTCATGCGCAAGGACCTGAACATCTTGCAGCAACATGCCAAGTGAGTCATGTCTGTGCTCCTTGTGCCTCACCAGTGCCTTGAAATGATCATGGAGTCACAGAATGGTTTGGGTTGGAAAGGACCTTAAAGCTCACCCCATCCTACCCCTTGCATTGAGCAGGGACACCTTCCACTATCCCAGGTTGCTCCAAACCCCATCCAACCTGGCCTTGAACACTTCCAGGCAGGGCAGCCACAGCTGCTCTGGGCGCCCTGTGCCAGGGCCTCCCCACCCTCACAGGGAGCAATTTCTTCCTGAAGATGTCCTTCACTGCAGCCTCATTTGTGGTGTTATCACAAGACTGTCAGCACTTGATTTCTGCTTCTTGTACCATTTGTTTTCTCTTTATTCTGGTCTGTCAGGTTATTATTCTACTTCTTCAACTGACATAAAAGTGCACAAGTCTTATCTAATGACTGAGATTTCATCAGAGGGCATCTAACTTACTTTCTCATTTGGCATATTTCCTGAAATAAAGCCTTTTTAGGCTAGATTTGTTGACAATGAGTTATTTAACCCTTTTGCTCCTAGGCAGTCGTTGCAATATGAAGCACCCAGGAGAGAAATCTGATTTCTGATTCTGCTAGCTTTGTGAATGAAAGAGACTTTCTGTTTTTAATATTCCAACTCAGATAATACAGCTGAATTGTTTTCAGTCACAACTGGTCAATCTGTGGCTGTTCTTACCCAATGTAGTCATTTAATAACAAAATTATGAACCAGAACAAAAAGTACTAAGCCCATGAGAGGCTGTGTCTAAACAATTCCAGTATCAGTTTTAGGTGGGTTCTCTTCTTTCTCTTCTGGGTGTGTGTTTTTTTTTTTTTTTTTTTTTTTTTTTTTTTGTTGTTTTTGTTTGTTTGTTTGTTTGTTTGTTTGTTTTTCTCCCCACTTTCAACTGAATCATCACTCTCTGGTCTTTTTTTCTTTTGTTCTGGTGGAAAATTGCATTTTCTACAGGGATTATTCTGTTTAGTTTCCTTCCAGGCCGTCGTATCAAGTCATTCAAAAGAACTCACACATACTTGAGTAGTTTTGTTCTTATGAACCTGGTTTTTTATTACTTTGAAGTGCTATTACTTTGAAGATTTAGCTCAATTTAATTTAATAACCTTTCATGTTTTCCAGGAAAGTGTCGTGAGTCTTTGTACAACACATTAAATTGAAGTCTCCTTTCTTATATATTCTTAGCATTGGTGTTTTCAGGAAAGATTTTGGTAATTTTATTAATAAATGCCTTTCAGAACTGCAGCTCTCTGGGAGTCTCAGCATGTTGCTCTGAACAGTGAGATCCTGGACACAGTGCCTAAGCTGTATGTCAACAGGGAGGAGCAAATCACCCTCCACCTAGAGTGCCGGGGAACTTCAAATAAAGACTGCCAGGGAGCAGCTCGGCTCACCATACAGGTTAGAGGCATGGCATCACCTCTCTTTTGGGGCTGTTGAACATAGAGGATGAATGTGAAATGGCTGAATTATTATAAAAGTGACCAAATAAATCCACACACATATTAGTGGTCTGAAACACCTCGTGTAATGCTCAAAAGGAGAAGCAGATCAACAGCTGAAAAATAAGTTGTTGCATAATGTGTTTCGCTTGTGGCAGCTATTCTAAACTGCTTCCCAGTGTATGGGTTGTGGGAATTTGTTTGCTGATAGGAATAACAGGAATGAAAATGTTTATGGAAATACTTCAGTGTTGCTTAGTAAATTAATTTTTTTGATCCCCTCTAAGTTTCAGTCCCTGTGGATTAAAAGGCTTAGATAAAAGACATGAATTCTATTAGTGTGTGTGATAATTAATTAGGAACACGACCAAGGATGTATGCTTGGGCACGATGCACTAAATCTCATCAAAGCTCTCAGGGGGAAAGCCATCCAAATTCAGAGTTCTTTGACTGGACTCTGTTTCTTTTTTAGAAAAAGCTGCAACATGGAAGAGTTTTAGCAAAACTGTGTTAATTCTGAAATGAATGTGGTTTTTTGTCGTTTAGTTTGAAGGGAAGCACAGAGATGAAGCAGTGAGCCAGCAGCTTCATGCTTTGCGTAAAGAAGTGAGACAGCTGCAGGCAGAAGCCATGAAGCCACCTTCCCCGGGTGTTGTGGAAGCAGCTGTACACGTGGAGAATTTCATAACGTAGGTTGCTCAGATGCTGCTCTGGGTAGTGGTTGTGTTTCCATTTTGGCATGTTAGAGTCAAAATGTGGAACCTGTTTATGTGTTTTTCTTTGTGCTCATCAGCTTGGGCCAACAGCAGAGCTTGAATCCTGAAACCTGTGTGTTTTGACGCAGTAATTCTTATTATCAGAGGGTTGTTCAGGCTCAGAAGGGCACACAATAGTGTGTTGTACTTCTGTTTATTGTTTTCAACTTCTTTTTATTGTTCTGTGCATTATAATAGCCCTCCTAATCCTGTAAAATGACACTCATTGATGACACATGGATGCTGTGCTAAGCTTTAGGAAGTAGCAAACTTCTACCATAGCTGTCTCAGCCACAGGCTAAATTACATTATTTGTATATGACTTTGGGTTTTTCTCTGTTATAGTGCAGGACATAAATCTTTAATAGAATGCTATAATTTGAATTTTTCAATAAGTGAAACAAAATGGTACAGTGGAAGTGAGCTAGATAATACTACTTTTTTTGAGGGGGTGTGAATAAAATTGAGTTGTCCAAGGCCCTTTTCCTCACTTAAAGACGTTTTACAGTTCATCCCAGAGGTCCACTTTTGCAACTTCATCCTCAATCTTCCAGATTCATGCTGGGATTCTCTTAGAGTAGCTGGTTTACTATAGAATGTAATGATTGTACAAGTAAAAGGATTTATATACTACTCCTGCTTGTTCATTCTTGATCATTAATCTTACAAATTCTGTGGATAAGCTAGTTCTTGGGATTTACATCTGTGGAATTGCATCTTCATCTGTTTTAATTCAGACTTAGTGAAGACAGGGATTTGATCTCAATGAAACATTTACTTGGCATTACACAAGAAAAGATTGATTCTGTTTTAATTCTTTTATTGTTGAGCCTGTGAAATAAAATGGGGTAGTTTTTCTTGCAATACAAAGGCAGTTGAGATGCCATCAGAATATGAGGAGTATGTGATTAAAGGGAGAAATAATCCATTGGAATTATGCTTTGGAAATCTTTCAGTGTTCACTTTCTCACTCTGATTATGAAGACTTTCTAAGGTTTGTAAGTATCCACTTCAGGCAGCAAAATTACATGAGCTAAATCTGTGACTTTTCAGTCTGGATATGAGAAGGAGGGATACTCAGGGAGTATCACGAATACTCACCTCAAGGCTATGTATTGGCAAGAAACCTCTCTTTATTGTTACATTCTCTGCATGGAAATTTAATTTGCCTTTTTAACTTAATTTTTTTAGGGCCCTGATAAATATCTACAAGGTGCAGCCTATGCCCATGATCAAGAAAGTTGGAATTGGTTTGTTTTTTACATTGGTAGAATATGTGTGTGATGAAACTCAACGTAATCCTCCCACAAGACAGTTCTTCACATCCTGCATTGAGATTCTGGGCCAAGTGAGTTTATTTCTTGAATATGAAAATACTTTTTAAATTTTTAAAGTTTAATTTTTGGTGCTAATTCGTATTCCAGTTTCACTACTGTTAATGGGGGGGACAGTCCTAAACACGTTCAGAAGGCTTAAAGTTAGTTTCTAAACTTCTATCCCATTTTGTTTGAAACTAATTGTGTAATATGCACAGTCTTTAGGAGAGGTGAAGCTTGCATTTAAGCAAAGTAAGAACTGTTCCTCTGAGGTGCCTCTGCTTAAATTTTCATTGTGTTAGTTAAATGCTGGAATTTTGGGCAGGTAACTAAGGTTTGAATACTTTCAGTTCGTAAGAGTGTGACTCAGCATAGACTTTGCTGTTACCTGTCAATTTCTGGTTGATGCATATCTTGTCAATGTCTGTATTTAGACACCTTTCTTCTACAGCCTTGTAGTGTTACACCTTTCTTCTGCAGCCTTGTAGTGTTCTCCTGTGTAGTGAGTTATATCAGAAGTTTGCTGGTAGAGAAGACAAATGCTTGTTGGTGGTGGTAATATTTGCTGTGTTTGTGCTCTGAGAAAAATTATTAGCCTGTGCTTTGGGTCAAGATACTTACTTTTATCTTAGATACAGCTTAATATTCCATGTGCAGCTTTCCCTGAGCACCTTTAACAGCTGAAGTGCTGAGAGGTTCTTCACAGCTCTAGTTCTGTTAAGTTTTTCCAAGTATCAAGCAGGGCTGGTGAAATCGGGATTCATTTTCTTACACTATTCCATCAGAAAAAGAAAAGGTATTTCTGGGTATTTTTAGACAACATATGTTATCACAAATGCTGCTCTAAAGTGAGCTAGGAAGACATGTTTGTTTTGCATTGTATCTTGTGGAATAACAGCATTTAGTCGATGTTAATCTTACAATTTCATAATCTCAGTCTTCTGTTTTTGAGAAAAACTTCACTTTTCATAAAAGGACCAAAACTATGAGTGTCTCAACAACAAGCTTAAGTGGTGTATTTTCCAGCTGACTGATAATTGGCTGTTATTTTTTCCACCATTCCCACTCTTCTCAGGTGTTCATCAGTGGGACCAAATCAGAGTGCAAGCGTCTGCTCCAGACGATCCTGCAGAATTGGAGGCTCTGTACTCTCCTTTCTCCTTACTTCACTCCTGTTTCCTCTCCCGATGAATTTGTGGCTTTATACAAAAAAGTCGTGGCCTTTCTGAGTGATGATAACAGTGATGTTGTCTTCATGCTGCTGACAAAGGTAAAGTCTGGTCTGTGTGTATTTTTTGGCTGAAGACCATGTCCTTAAGCTAAAGAGGAAAGAGATGAAAATCTGGTATTTTAAAATAGCATTGATAAGTTCTGTAGATCTGTGTTGGTCATACCAAATGGTAAGTGTTGCATTTAAGCTCAAGAGGGGCTAGAGTCAAGGCAAATAGCTTAAGTAGCCTTTTCTAGCACAGGTAATGCCAGTATGTGCTTCCCAGGGCTTATTGCTGAAATTAAAACCCTCTCTTGTTGACTTCTTCTGCCTGGTGTCTCTACAAGGACATTCATCACAGTAGCCACTGAATTCCTGGTACCTAACAATCAAAACAAAATTTGGGACAGTGTCTGCATTTTCCAGCTCTGTTTGGCACCCATGTCCTTCCTGCCTGTCTTAAAACAGAGTAAAGTAATACCAAATGATTTGCACATCTCCTGTTACTCATGATACTGCCAGTGGAATAATTAGTATAACACTTGGCCTTTGATATTCCTCTGATTCTCCTCCTCAGTTTCAGGGAGACAGCTGGGAGCCGCAGGCATTCTGTCCTGGGCAGGACTCTGAACTATCCATGGTGGCAGTGGTCAGTATTGCCCCTGCTGACCAAGGTCTAAGCAGGTGCTCAAAGCTTTGCTTCTCCACCTGAAAATGTATGGACTGTGGGTATCAGTCCAGTTTAATGCTTGTGTGGAAATTCAGACATATCTTTATGAATCTGAGCCACTCTGCCAAGGGCTGTTTCATAGATCTAGAGACTGCTGCGGAGTGCTGAATCATAGCCGTTGGAGAGTGAGGTTTGGAGTTAGGGCTAACGAGATGCAGATTCATGAAGTTTTTCTTAAGTACATAAAAATGTCATGATTTAATTTCTCTGGTGACTTCTCCCTCCTCCTAAAGGTGTTGTGTCTGTTGACTGTCCTGCTCACAAATGCTCCCTGTGCTCTCTTGTAGTTCGACCTCACTCAGTGGTTGAGCGTGGCCAAGCCGCCTCTCTCGGAGCGCACCCAGCTCCTGGAGTCCATTCACTTGGCTCTCAATGCATGTGGCCTGGAACCTGAAGAAGATATTTTGATGCCATTTAATATCTTCTGCAAGCATTGGACTAACCTTCTCCAGTATCAGTTCCCTGATCACTACAGTGATTTCTTAAGGTTGTTTGTGCAAAGTGAGTATCTGAGGTGATGCATCCTAAGCCTTTGTGCAGAACTCTTCTGGCTTAAAAATATGAACTCTGTGCAGCAGAGTTAAACTGCAGAATGATTTACACTTCCTTAGGTTTCTGCCTAGGGCATTTTTTTGTGCCTTGCTATGTGATGTGTTTTTGTTAGCCATATTGTAGCTCTTCTGTTAGTCAAGGCACCCACATCAATGACAACAGTTTTTCAGCCCATGTAACAGGAGAAGGATGGAGGAGAGCCTTCTGTTAATGGAAGCACCTATTAATGATGGCTATGCCATGGTCTGTAATGTAGAACCCTTGTTTTTGATTACCCTTCAATATCAGGCAGAGAGCTGGAATTATAGACATACAACTGACACTGAAATCTGCTGAAAATGTCCCAGTTGACATTTGATGCCACCCATATTCTGATGTGCCCCTCAAATGGGGTCAAAAGTTCTTCTCTCTGTCAAACCATACCTGCTGAGGCAGCAGCTGTCTCTTAATGTATATTTGCAGCCAGGGATGCACAAAGTGCATGGGAAGCTATTCAAGGAGAGAAACATGTAGATGCTAAAAGGAAATATCGATTACATTTGCAAACTAGAGATAATCTCTCACTCTTAAACTTGGGGCTTTCAAACTCCCATGCTACCTAATTTTTCATGTAGCAGGGAGCTGTAATTTCAAAGTTTATTGACTTGTTTGGAGAAAGAGACTAACATCTTTCTGGTTTTCACAAATGCATTCCCTTCCTTCTCCTAAGGCTCATCAGAGCAGCTTCTAAGCCCTGACTGTTGGAAGGCATCACTTCAAGTTTTGGGGTGTGATTCAGCAGTGACTGAGCAGGGCAATTTCAAGAAAAGTGATTCTGCTGAAGGTCCTGTGGTGAGGGATACTGCAAAAACTCTCCTCTCCATAGAACAGGTGGGTGCCTCTTGGGTTGATTTATGCTTTTCAGGTGAAACAGATGCCCTCCAGTGACAGATAACACTGCTGTGCAGCCTTTCTGCAGCTGACTAATAGCTTTCTTCTTTTTACAGGTCAGAGAGACAATAGAATGGCTTTCTACATCCTTCTGCAAACTCCGACTGGCCTCGGTGGACTTCAGGACTTTTGGCCTGTTTTCAAAATGGACTCCTTATGTGGCTGAAGTGAACACATTCCTGGAGTATCTCATTAAACGACTGATTGACACTGAAGTTGCTAATTTAGCCCAAGAGCCTGTTGGCAGTAGCAGAATTTTAGCAGGTAATGTGTCTCGAAAGCAAATGACTTAAAAACAGACACCTGATTTCTCTAATTCCCTCTGTTAAGGGCCATAAATACACAGTACAATCTTCTTAATTTTAATTTGTGCAGTAATGATAATATTAAAATACAGATGGGAAATGTTGCTGCTACTTCATGGCCATGCAGGACTTCATGCTTTATAACCTGAGAGGAAGTTTTTTTTATATTTGAGCTTGGTTGAGCATTATTTTATAAGGTGATTGTACTTTCTCCAGGAAAAGTACAGTCTTTTGCACTGAGCAGAGGTTTGGAAGGAGACACTACTCAATTTCATCATGCTTGATTTAGATCTGGAGAAAGCTGGCTTTTTTAAAGTTTTTAATTAATTTTAATTTAAATTTTAATTTACACATTTTAATATGTGAAGGTTTAAAGTGTGAATCATCTTTGCCCCCACAATCTCTGATGTGTTATTGAAATTATACTGATAAAACATCTTAACAATGCAAAATGCTTATGATGGTTGTTAAAACAGCCCTATTGTTAACTAGAGTTAATATTAAGCATATTGTATTTTAAATTTTTATTTGGCCAGAAAGGACTGATTGAATGGTTGGACTCAATGATCTTGAGAGGTCTTTTCCAGTCGTAATTATTCTGTAATTCTGTGAATGTTAGAATGAGAAAAGGATATTATATGCAAATTTAGAAAAGTGTAATATGTTCACTGTTTTTGATTTGAAGGAAAAAAGCAACTTTGTTTTGTTTCCTTTTAGCATTGCAGTCCTTGTATTCAGTCATTGCTGGACTCTTCAAGCCGTGGATACTGGTCTTGGAGAAAGAAGATGCAAGGTATATATGGAATTTTAAAATTAAATTAATTTTTGCTAAAGTAGGAACTTTAGGCCTCTAAGAATGGCTTTCATTATTACCTGGTATTTAATGATTTGTGCCTGTCTTGCCTTCCATTTAAATAGCTCTCACTTTGTCATTTCCTTAATTACAGAACTAATTCCTGACCTACATCAAATTTTCCAAGGTTTGGATAGAACAATTATTTTAGATATGAGAAAGATCTTGTAATAATATGAGCAGAGCTTGATTATTTGAATTATTTCACTCAATTTTAAAAATACTGAAACTTGAATTTTGGATTTCCTTTTTTTAGCTTCCATAATATCTGTAATACCTGTTTAAAAGAAAACAAAAAAGCCAAACAAATACAACCCCAAATGCCAGTAGTATATAAAGAAACTGTAGGCTAAATGAAGGCTGTGATGATCTATTGCTTTGTGTGCCTCTGTCTTGACATGAGAAGTTAGTTATGCTACTATTCATTCAAATTTTGCTTTCTTTCAAAATTAAAAGCTTTTGGAGTTGTGAGTGCACTTTCAGCACTAAAGTTAGAAGGTTGTCTGGAGTTGCTGAACAATGTCATTGAGAAACTGTTGTTTCAATTTCATTATGAATATCAAGCAATTAATTTCTGCTTATTGAGTGGATCTTTAGTGGGATAGCGAACTGTGCAGCTCTTCCAACGAAGAAGAGGACAATCTCAAAAAGCTTAAATTGGGAGG
The DNA here is from genome assembly GCF_029207755.1 of Chamaea fasciata. Classification (NCBI taxonomy): domain Eukaryota; kingdom Metazoa; phylum Chordata; class Aves; order Passeriformes; family Sylviidae; genus Chamaea; species Chamaea fasciata. The sequence continues at coordinate 12,855,201 of NW_027094089.1, forward strand.
ACTGCTGATACCTTTACTTCACTACTTTAGAATATTTAAATTGCAAACGTTTATGCTCAGGTAACTGAACGCTGAAATTCGTGTTGTGCTTCTTTTCAGTAGCCAACCCTGCTACCCTTGGTTGGAGAGCGACACTGCTGTAGCCTCCACTGTGGTCTGTTTGTTTGCAGATTGTATCAAGCTTTTGCACGAGAACTTCAAAGGTGAGCATGAAATCCTAAGCCTCCCCACTTATTGATTTGGAGAAAAAAAAATACAAAAGTTTAGTGTGCATTTTTTTCTTTGGAGTATATTTTAGTGTGACTTACAAGTTTTTTGTCTTCAAAAATAAACTTTCTTCTGAAATCAAGTTTTATCTGAATTTTTTTCTGTTGTTATTTCTGCTATTTTCTTTGATTCTAGAAAAGCTGTTGCCAAGCCACCATGGGGCTCTCTGGTTACACCTAATGCATTACTGTGAATGTTGCACAGCCCCCAAAATGCCAGAGTTTATTCTCTATGCTTTCCACACTGAGTTCAGAAGGCTTCCATGGAAGGAAATGCATCCAGACCAGATGCTTATGGAAGAGTTCTTTAAAGTGAGTTTATGGCATCTGTTGAATTAAGTTCATAGTCAGTCCTGCCCTTGAAAATAGCTGGAGAGCAGGAGACAGTTCTTTCTTTTTAAAGTTTGTTTTTAGCATTCACAGCTGCTCAGTTTGTGATGGATTTTTTGTGAAGGAGTGCTTTGGAGTCTTATACAAGGCTGTGGGGAGCTGTACAGCTCCCTCTTTGTTGATCTGCTGAAATGTCCCATTTATTGCATATGTATTTAATGTTTTTAGTTAGATTTAATATATTTTGCTATTGCCATGTTGTTCTCACTTCCAAGTTGTCTGAGACAAGGTAAAGCTTCAAGAGGGGGAGCAAAATGATGAAGAAAAGACATTTGTTACTCCTCTGCTGACCTAAGATGCTGCGGTAGATTTACAGTTAGCTAAAGAACTGAAAAGTGTAAAAGTACTACTTATATCTTACATTGTTTTATGCACCTGTCTTTTTCCCTTTCTCCTTCCTAGATTGAAAGAGGCAGCCCCAAGAGTTGTTTCTTGTTCGTGGGTTATGTTTTATGTGAAGTAAACTGGGTCAGTGTCCTCTCTGATGCCTGGAATCCCAACCCTCACCCTCAGACTCACAGCATGATTGTCTGTTTGCTGTATATGATGGTCCTGTTGGCAAAGGAGGAGCAGCTTATAGGCGAAGAGGTAATTTTTTTTGTGACAGTTCATAGCCATCTCTTAAAAGAAAAATAATTCTTTACTAGAAAGGACATGAGATGTGACTAAATCAATTAATTGCTTCTGGAGGACTCTTAAGAGGGTCTTGATCATCTTCAAGAAGTCCCATTTCACATCTGTCAGTTTTCTCCCACTTGCAGTAACTTCTCTCCATTTCCTCTGAGGCATTACAAGATACTGCACCAAGGTGTCACCAGCAGCCTTTGCCCATCATTGAATTTCAGTTTAGGAAAATAGCCAGAGTTCACATACTTTCACATACCTGAATGTCCTTGCTTATCAGAAGCATCTCAAGCTTCAGAAGATAGCTGTTTGCACATGGTGTGAGTCGGACTCAGGAATTCCCTTCTTCCCTCCAGCAGTGTGTTAAACTGACATACACTGTCAGGAGGTTTTGGCCTCCCAGAGCACTCCTGTGACACCTTGATCTAAATCTCAAACTTTCTCAGCCCTATATTCCAGGGCATGAGCCACTCAAGGAGTACTTGTTGTACCAGTGTCACATTCCTATGGAAGTAGTGTCATTTGAGTTAGTTCTGGATTATCACCACAATTCCAGTATTTGTTCATTCTAAAACCTGTAGAAACATAGAATAGGATATAAATTATCCTGAGTTGGAAGTAATCATTGAGTCCAACTCCTGGCCCTGCATGGACACCTCAGCAATTCCACCCTGTGCCTCCCTGAGAGCACAAACCTGGGAGATTAAAGATGACTACATCATCAGTAGTCAAGCTGTTGTCCAAATTGTCCTGGAGCTCTGGCAGCCTCAGGGTTGTGACCATTCCCTGGGGAGCCTGTTCAGTGCTCCACCACTCCCTGGGAGATTTTCTGATACCCAATCTAAACTTCTGACATCGCTCCATGCCAGCTGGTGTTTCTCTATGCTCAAGGGGCTCTTTTTCACTGCAGATGTTTAAGGATAGATGGTAGCTGCTCATAGAGAGACTTTTACATCTGTTGACTTGTACTGCCTGTGTGAGCTGTGGGGCTGCTGTGCTGTTCAGGGTGGTATTTATGAGAATAAGCACATGAGGAGTCCCCCAGGTTCGTGGATGGTTCACTAAATGGAAAATTCAGGGAGGCAGTTTCTCCTGTGACCTTACGTTAATGTATTTTTAAAAATAATATTTTAATGCCTCTTTTAAACTTGTACTGACTTTAACTTGAAGGGTCTCCATATCTTTCTTGCTGTCATTTGCATTTGACATGTTTACATGTCAAATTTTAACATTTTTCACAGACTTTAGTACTTGGTTAGAGCTGCTCCAACAGTCTGAATACAGTTCTGCAAATGCTAGAGATGAAATACATGTGTTAGCTTACTGCTTCAATAAGGAATTGCTTTTCAGACAGACTCCCTAAGGTCATCTATTTCTGTGGGTTTTCAGCTCCATCTTGTTCACATTCTGAAGCCAGAGCTTCCTTCCAGTATTGAGTACTGTGAGTATGAAATGAAAACTGCAAAGAAGGTGAAGTTTAAACTGATGCCTTTAAATCTTCAGGAATCTCCACTCATAAATCTTCTTGGACAGACCAGCTCTCTTCCTTGGCAGCTTGTGGGCATTTCATCTTATGAAAGCATCATCAGTTACTGCAACAGTCACTACCCTCCCTCTGTTATCCTTGCTAAGGATGCTGGAGCTGAACTGATCGTGAAGCTCCTGAAAATCTCAGCAGGCTTTGGGGCATCTTCAAATAGTCACATCCACCTTGTGAGTAGAACTAGTTTTGGAGCATCTCCATGCTGTTCTTGGTTTTGTGAGTTTCTTCTTGGGTATATTACAGAATATGGAAAGAGTTCTAGATGTGATTTGGTTGGGTTTTTTTCCCTAATTGATTTTAATTTTGTTTGACAGGATGCAACACTGAAGTGCCAAGCATACATTCGCCAGGTGGTTCAGTTCCTCAGCACCTTAGAACAAAGTGGAAAGATAACCCTTGCAGTTTTGGAACAAGAAATGGCCAAGTTGCTAGATGATGTAGTCATCTTTAATCCCCCAGGTCTGTGTTGAGGAAATGGCAAATTACTTTAAATTTAAATTAATTAATTTAAATTACTGTCAAAATCCTTTATTCCACTGAGTGGACTGATGAATATCTGTGACAATTTAATTCTTTGCATTACTGTCATGTCTCCCTTATGGGCAGCAGGGCATGGTGCTTTGGTGGTGTATAAATAGGTGGTATATTAGCACAAAGCAGAGAGATGAATCTTGCCCTACAGAGCTGTCAAGAGTAACAGAACTAACATTTAAAACGGGTTACGTTTGTGAGTAAAACTGGCTGATGATGTACAGAAGCTTAAGTGATTAATTTCTTTATCATCTGGTGGTTTTTTCTAATTTTTATTTTACTTGTCATTTGCCTCTTTTTTTAAGTGAGGGATGGCACAAATACATTCTCCTGGTCTTAGGAGGGATTAGGAGTAATGAGTACAAACTGAAAATGAGGAAGATTATGTTAGGTATTAGGAAGAAATTCTTATTGTGAGGGTGGTGAGACACTAGCACAGGTTGCCCAGTGCCTGGCAGTGCTCCAGGCCACAGTGAGTAAGGCCTTGAGCAACCTGATCGAGTGGAAATAGCCTGTGGCAGGAGGGTTGGAACCTAGATGATATTTAAGGTCCCTTCCAACCCTTAATATTCTATGATTCTGTGACTCAGAAATGGTTCTAAATTGTAAAACCTGGAAAACTTGACAGTGTTGAAGAGGTATACTGCTGTATCCTAGTGGTATACTGGTCTATCCTAGTGGTATAATGTGTCCATACAGCCAGGATTGTGTGGTGAGATTATCTAGACCTCATTTTTAGTACTAGTACCATGTTGAGGTTCCTCTGTCAAACTGAGTTCAGGTGAAATCAGTGTCTCACTGTACTCCACAGAAATGGTTGTGAGGGATCATGTCTCTCCCTGCCCATGGGTACGTAACGAGGAAGAGGCTTTTCCCAGTGTCCACAGAAGGTGTCTAGTGGTGAAGCTGAATCTGGGATCCAGTGTCTCTTCACTGAAAGGGTTCTTTGGTTTCTGATTTGCAGACATGGACCTGCAGACACGTCACCTGGCCCTCAGCAGCCTGTTCACAGAGACGCTGATGATGCTGAACAACTCCAGCATCACCACAGCCGAGTCCCTGCGGGGCAGCCTACGCAAGTGGATCGACAGCAGGGTGCAGGGGCTTCTGGCCATGCCGCTCCTCACGGCTGCGTGCCACAGCCTGGCCTCCGTGCGCCACATGGCCGAGACCACAGAGGCTTGCATCACTTCCTACTTCAGCAACGGTAGGAGCCTGTCTCTGTTTCGCAGCCTCTGGTACATCTGGGAAGCCACTGAGCACAAATTGTCTGGAATTATGGACTGGTTTGGGTTGGAAGGGTCATTAAAGATCACCTTGTTCCAGCCCCTCTGCCATGGGGAAGTGGAACTGTCACAAGATGGGGTATGAGAGAGAAATTCTTCCCTGTGAGAGTGGTGAGGCCCCTGGCACAGGTTGCCTAGGGAAGCTGTGAGTTCTCCATCCGTGGAAATGTCCAAGGCCAGGTTGGACGGGGCTTGGAGCAACCTTGGATAGTGTGTCTGCCCATGGCAGTGGATGGTATAAGATGGTCTTCTATGTCCCTTCCAACCCAAACCATTCTGGGATTCTGTGATTGTGGTCTGGATCTTACAGTTGCTTTAATTGTGTGTTTTCTTAATATCCATACTTGTCTCTGTGAAAACTGATTTGCTTTGTGTAGTGTTGCCATTTTTCCAGCTAAAGTGGAGGACTTTATGAAAAAAAATCACCCCAAGAGAACCAAAGACATTTTTCCCCTACTCTAGTGTTCTGTAGGCTAATTTAAGTAGAAAATACTCTGGTTTAAGTAAAACTCTGAAAGTGTGGTGTGCATGATTTTTTCTCTTCTTTTCTTCTTTTTTCTGTTTACATAATCCTTGTGGAACTATTTTTCATTTCTTCGACTGTGTGGAAGATTTCATTACACCTGAGGGAAATACTTCCAATTCCATTGCTAAAATGTTCAGATTTTAGTCCTGGGAAATGCTGGGAAAATATCTTACATTGACCTCAAGGAGGTGCCCTATAATAGTGGAATTTTTCTGTTCTCTCCATCAGAGTTGCATGACATGCTGATTACCTGAAAAACAGCTAAACCAACCCAGATTCTCTTAACTAGTAGTCCTGGTTCTTAGGTGTTACCAAGTGCTGCTTTCTCACCTGCTTTTTGTTCTTTCCTTCTGCTTTCTTCAAAGATTCCTCTCACCACCAGGAATTAGGCTGGGGCCCTATACTTGCTTCCCTCCAAGTTCCTGAGCTAACCATGGAAGAATTCCTGCAGGAGTGCCTGTCTTTAGGAAGTTACTTGACCCTCTATGTCTACCTGCTTCAATGTCTGAACACTGACCAAACCCTTACCAATGAAATGAAAATCCTGCTGACCATCAGCAAATGGCTGGAGCAAGTGAACCCCAGGTATGAAACTTGAAGCTTCTGAATGTGCCTGGACTTTTGGATTATTGTTATTATTTAGATTAGAGTTTATTTGGAGTTGTATAGCTGGTATAATGAGGTAGCCCTGGTTAATTAAGTTAATTTCAACAGAGTGCTGGATGAAATGGCCTGTCCTCCTTTATCTACTAATACGGGGTCTGTCCATCTGCAGTGCCAACAGAAAGTAGTTGTTAAGTGTCAGAAGGAATTTAATCTGCTAGAAAATTAGTGAGTTTGTCATTTTTCAGTCAGGCAAGCTTGGTGTCAATGGCAGCCTGAATTTGTGCTCCGTTAAAATGACTCGAAGCAAATCCTGAATCATTCTGGGTTCCACTTCCCAGTGTGTCCACAAGGTGGGTTGAGTTACATGTTGAATGTTCTGTCTGGCACTCTGAGAGACCTGGTGCTGAAAGCTGCTGGATGGGGACTGTGCAGCAGCTCTGTGCCAAATCTGGAGCCAGTGGATCTGATGGGACATCCAGGGTTAGTGGCCTGTATTACTGTAAGACATCTTAGATAACTGAGTTCTGAGGGGAAAGGATGCATAGCTTTGGGGTCAGAATAAAAATATTTAATGTGTGTAACAACTGTAGTTAGAGTTGCTGCTGAAATTGCCAAACCTGACTATTATTTTTCCATGTTAATGTTGATAATGTTTATATTTTCTGTAAAACAACAATTTGGAAAAATGTTCCCACTGTTTCTTGAAATTCAAAAAATACTTCCACTGTGGTAGGTACTGTAGTAATTTCATTGCCAAGGTATGAAGGAGACAGCAAAGCCACCATATAAAGCAGCTAAACCTTGCTGTAAACATCAGATCTGAGATTGCCTGCAATGGGAAATGACTGGGAGGAGTAATGTGAGGATACCCTGATGCAGGAAACTCGTGCTGGTGCTTGATGTGGAAAATCTGAGCTTGTTAACCTAAACTGCCAACTGTTTGGGGAAAGATTAAAAATAGCATAGGAGGAACTTCACTTTGGGCTTTACTCAACAAAAAGCCTAAATGTTTCCTTTTTTTAAGGATCATATTAAATATCTAAGTTGTTGTGGTGACAACATCCAGTGCGTCCTAAAATGTTTCATTGGTAAGTAAAGAAAAGAAGAATCAAATAGAGATACGGCTTCATTCCTTTTCTGCCAAGTTTTAGGCAAGTTTAAATCCACTTAAAACTGCAGTGTCATTTTTTTCCAGTTGTAAAGCTTAAAAGGAAGCACTGTTCTTTGTCCTGGTACAGGCCCTTAAAACCTTCTAGCTGGCGGATCAAATCCATAACAGCAGCAGTCATGGCACTATAATAACTGGTGGGGTAGTATAGTTATGTTATCCTTGTGTGATTAAATTAGCTGTTATTAATTAACAAGCTGAATTCTTCATGGACCTTATGGGAGGAAAGTAAACTTCTTAACCTATATATCTGACTCTTTTTATTTTCTCTTATATTTTTCTTCAATTTTTACCTAAAGTTCAGCAAAGGAAGAGGCAAAGCTGTTTCTCTGGTGGCATAAAGCCATGCAGTTATCCTTGGTGCAGCTGGAGCAAGATGACCCCGTTCTGATTGAATCTGTCATCCGGACCCTGCTGTCTATCCAGGGCCGGCAGAGCCAGCTGGCTGAAGAGAGACTCACTTCTGGAATACTTGGTGTTATTGGGTTAGGCAGGAGGTCTCCTTTGTCACCCAGGTGAGTGCTGAAGCTGTGGTGAATTAATTGGTTCAAGTCACAGTGTTAAAGAAACTGCAGCGTGGGTCCAGAATGCTTAGTCTGGTCCAGTGCAGTGTTAAAAGATGATCAGAATCCACACTGCCCCCAGGTCTGTAATGTTCTTTGGGTCTGTCACAGAAATAGCACAGTGAGCGTGTTTATCAGGTTAAGAAGCAAGTATGAACCTCTGCCAAGGTTGTGGTGAAAAAGGAAAGAAAATGCAGTTCTAAATCTTACTTAGTGTCCACCTCAAGCAAAGTTTGACTGTAGGCAGACTGATTGTTAGAGGAAGGTACTTCACCCTGGTCTACAGAAAACTATTTCAGTTGACTTCTCAAGATTTGTATAAAAACAGACACATTGCAATTTCTGTCCTAACCTTGAGGTATTGGAAATGTTAAGAGATGCACAAAGGAGCATGTCCTTGCTTGTGATTCACTCTGCTGTCTAAACAGAGACACCAAGTTTGATTGTTAGGTGTCAAAATCAAGTTCACTCTGGAAAGAATGCTGAGAAAAAAAACCCCAACAGTTCGACCCTGCACCTAAACATAACTTTGTGTTTATAAAGACCTGGGATGCAGTGCTGTTTAAATTGATCTGAATTCTCAGTATCATTCAACTTGTCCCTTGATTTGGGTGATAGGAATATTTTACATTCTGTCACCTGAGGAGTATTTCAGATGTGACATGAGGAGTATTTCAGCTAGGCTTGAAACAGATGCAATATTTGCTATAAAGGTATTATATTAGCTTTTATTATGTGTTGTGTCCTATTGTATGTATACCTAGAGAAGCTGGGACCCCCTTCCACCCCTGGAAGTGTTCAAGACCATGTTGGATGGGGCTTAGAGCAGCCTGGTCTTGTGGAAGGTGTCCGTGCCCATGGCAGGGGGTAGAACAAAATGAACTTTAAGGTCCCTTCCAACCCAGACCATTCTGGGACTCTGTGATACTGAAGTGGTTTCTAATGCATTGCAATAGTTCTTCTCGAGCCTTTACTTTGTTCCTCGTGCAAGAGATTCCTCGTGGATAGATGTTACAGTCTGTCTGTTGTTGAGACTCGCAGGTCTGGTGTCACCCTGTCCCTCTGCTCTCCCTGCACAGGTTCCGGGTGGTTGCCCGCAGTTTGTCTGCCTTCCTCCTGGTGCAGATCCCTGCAGAGACCCAGGTGCGCCTCAAGGCCGGCTCGGAGCCCAGGCTGTCTCAGAAGGCTCTGCAGGTGAGCTGTGCCCATCTCTGGCTGCTTGACATGCCCTCTCTGCATGGTTGTTTAGCTTTTGAGGTGAACTTTTTAAGAGTCACTGCAAGGATTTCTTCAAGGTAAATCCTGCTCTCACCGTGTTGCTAAACTTTGGCAGCAAGACTGTGTGACTCTGTCCTAAAGTGATCCTGGGTAAAACTTTATATAGTGTTCTGCATTAATATGAAGGCAACATTTTTGAATCTTACACATTTAAAAGGGGCAGATGAACTTAGGTCTGTAAAGCCTGACTTCAGAGAGTTTGGAGCATAGCGGGTAGAAGGAGTTTAAAACAAACAGGAAAATACAGTGCTGCTGTGGTTTGCACTGCTTTTCAGTGTTAAAGCAGGGCTACATTCACACTGACATTTGTTTATGTGAGGTCAGGGCTTAAAAGCCCTGTGACAAAGAAACATTCCCCCTTTAGCATTTGCACTGACCATGGTATTCTTTCAGTAAGCACTTGAGAAGAGGAAGGAGGAGTTGGTTAGAAACCAAAGCAAAGTAGCTTGGTACAGCTTGTTTCTCTAAGAAAAGAACAGAACTTGTTCAGAAGTATTTTCTACATTTGCCCTTGCTAGTCCTGCCAACACAGACTTCTCTACTAAAATTTTTAACTTGACAGTTAATATCTAACTTTAACTATTAATAACTAACTATTAACTAACTATTAATGGGAACAAAATATTACTTTTATGAAAGTCAATATATTCATAAGAACAACCTAAAGTGATGATTTAAGTGTGTTGCATCTTATAGTTTGACATAATTTCTGTGAAACCATGTCTTGAGTTCATGAATAGATATTTGACAATATTTGGGTTACAGAATCCTAGGAAGCATTAATAGGACAGTTTTTGTGTTGATCTTGGGAAGAGAACAGCTTGAAAAATACAAGTTGTCTTGAAACATTGTTATGGTATGGTAGTTTGCAACTGTTTTGGTCTGAGTACTTTGGGTTCTGTAGTAGGTGAAGATCCTTTAGGGGAATTGTGCAGATGGTGTGTTATGGACCAAAATACACAAAGCTAACAGAATTTCCCCTCTTCCCTGTAGGCACTGAGTGCTCTTGAAGCCATGTCATCCAACAAACAATACATGGATTACCAAGAGCAGCTCTCCCAGGCCTCTCTGTTCATCAAGCACCCTGCGCACTGTCTTCAGGATGGCAATAACCTCCTGTCCCTCCTGGTGAACACGCTGTACCCAGAAGTGCATTTTTTGGACAGCATTCGGTAGCGGCGCCGGGTGGGCACGCGGGGCCAGTGGTGGCTTTGGTTTACAAATGGTGTCCTTATTGCACAAATGATTTTTACCTTCAGAGTTCCACTTTAATTAAGTCAGACCTGTGCATAAGAAATGCACACTGTCAAGTTTTCTCCACTTCAAGGTTTTCTTGCTTTCCCTTTGATTTTTAGGCCTGTGGAATTGCTTAATGGTTTGCGTTTTGGTTTTGTTTTGTTCATTTTTGGGGTTTTTTTTTTGACTGAAAGCACTTGGTTATCTTCTGTGTGTGGTGCCCTTTGGAGAGAAGGGTGCCTGGGGATAGGTGTACAAATCACTAGTCAGCACTGCTCATCCTGTAGTGTCTGAAGTTTTTGCTTGGTGCCTTTTTTTATTTTCCAGTGTGTCATCACTCAGGCCAGTTCAAAAGTGAGTGGAGGATTGTGTGTAAAAGAGGTTTGACTTTCTTAACCAGGATACCTTTGAGTCTTACCTGATGAGTGTGTGTCTAGCGATTTTTGTGAAATCCCTGTATTTGAAAGGGTGGTATTTTCAATCTTGACTTTTTTGCTATCCCACCGAAATCCATAGTTTAGAGGCATGCCTACAATCTTTACCCACTTCTGTAAATACCAACAAAAATGGGAACTAAGAACATTGTTTTTTCCTGTTTTCTAAATGTTAGTGTGTCTACATCTATATTGCTTGGTTAAATGCAAGTAGCTTCTAGCCAAGTTCAAGGGGATTTAAATCCAGAGACATATTTTCTGGATCTCCAGTGTCTGAGAGGGGAACAGTCAGTTATTATCATGTTAAATAAGATTCCCTAATTCCTAACTCTGGTTGTTTAGGAAATGTTTAACAACCACCAAGTAAGCTTATTTTCTTCTGCCTGGCTGGACATGACATGACAGGATTTTAGATGACACTGTGAAGAGGTATTTTTGTTGTATTAAATTTGGTGATCACTTGTTAAAATTCTGTTGCCAAAGCATGAACCATGAGCCTGTAAATCTGTTGTTTCAGCTGAATGATCACTGCTTTTGTTGCCTTGTCTGATCATAAGATGCACTTTTGTTTAGGAAAAGCAGAAGGCAGATTTTTCCTGGTGCTTGTTTGATGTCCCTTTAATCACTGATCTGTTCGAGCTGGCCCAAGGTCCTGCAGTCCCAGTCCCTACAGCTCTGTGAAGGAATTGATTGCTTTTTCTCTTCCTCTGTTAATTGTGCCTTTGTGTTTTTGACATGGTTGCATGTTAAAACATGAGTTCTGGTCAATAGGGGATAGAAATGTGCTACCTACTGTCTGGTCAATGATGCTCTGAGCTGTTGCTCTTAAACCATGGTTCTGGTGCTAGAGGACAGATCACCTTTTCCTTTTTGGCAGATTCTGCTAATTATGCCAGCTGGGTCATTAGATCACCATCATTTTAATGTGGTCTGAGAGTTCTTTGCTCTATCTGCGAGCCTATGAATAAATACATATATATGAACATCCCTCTGTATAGTAACCAGATTCCAATGCAGCATGGTTTTTAACAGACTTTTTTAGAAAATTCATGTCTGGAGGAATACATTCTGCTGCTTTTCCCCCCGAAGACTTAAAAGCACTGGGTTTATTAGGTTCAATGTTATTGATCAGTTGCATATAAATGTGAAGAAGTCAGAAATATGTGTTTGACATGCACTTTCAAAATGAGGAATTGTTTCAGCTGTTGGGTTTTTACAGATGTATTTATAACATGCTCTGTCTGCGAAGACCATGCAAAATAAAAACGGAAAATCAAGCAGTTGGCGACAGACACTGTGATATTTTCAATTTGGTAGAAGGATCTACATCAGATAACACATAATTGCTGTTTGTGTCACGTATAGACCAGTCTTCTGGCTTCACGATCTGCATGGCAGTGGCTGAAGTCTGAACCTATATTGCAGTTCTCTGTGCACATGTGAACTCCAGAGCTTGGGGCCCTGTTTTCCAAGTGCTGCCCAACAGATTGACTCTATTCCTTCTAGTTTTACTGGAAGGACTTTGGCATTCTTTGTGTCTCCTAGATGAGTTCAATACCAGAAGTGTCCTGGTGGGTGCACTGCTGTGTTTTGTCCCTCCAGTTTATACTGGTTTGAGTGGGTGTTTGAGTGTCCCATGAGGACCAGGGGGAGCGTGTTGGTTTGGGACATGAGGTGTGATGCTTCTATTTGGACCCAAACTACTTGAGTTAAAGAAATAATTTTTGAGAGAAAAAATTCAAAAAGCCAAGCCTCAATCCTGTGCATAAGTAGAAGTGAGTTCTCATTACTCTATGTCTGTAAATTGTAAGGGCTCAGAAATCCAATTAATTTTGTCCAATTGATATCTCTGAGGTCTCTTTCCTCTGTGATACCTGTGAAACTGAACTGAACAGGTCTATGACTACACTGTCTGCTGTAACTTCCCTTTTCTCTTTGCATCTCTTATTTTTATTAAATCTGGCTTTATCACTGCTCGGATTTAAGCAGGGATTTAAAAGATCAGGTTCAAGTATATCCTTGCATTTTTCCCCTCTTATAGTTCTGGCCAAGTCATTTAAAATTACCCTTTGCTTTCCCACTGCAGATATTATGAAGAGGTGAACTTTAAAATAATGGTTCCCAGCCTGGGGTCGAGCTTGCAAGCTTGATGGTATTTCATTAGCAATTTGGTGGTTGTTAGGAGCAGGATGGTTTGGGGAGCAGTTTGGAGCTGGTGCACTGGGATGGTTAAACAGAGCATCAAATCCAGCCTTATAAATGTGAAATTAAGTTCAAGCTACCTGCTCTTTCTTCTTTCTCCTCCTCCTCATCTAAGCCAACCTGTTGCTGTCTCCAGCTCTATCCTGGGCATCTGCCTGCCTCTCCAGGACTCCAGGTTGACCCACACTGCCCTATACCACAAGCTGGATCTGTTCACCTGGTCTTGGAAGATGTTTACAGTTGGGTTAGAGACTTGTCTGTGGTTGGCCTTTGTGACTTTGTGGCCTTTGTGATTTTGTAGTAGTGACTTCATCTCAGAAGAGAGAGATTTAAGAAATGAGTAGTCAGACCTTAAAAAAACTCCTCTGTGTAACACAGGGATAGAAATGGTTTAGAAATAATTTGTTTATCTTAAAAAAAACCCAAAACCAACAAACCAACAATTTGGTGTATTGGAACATTTTCACAGCACATTTATCACAAAGCTCTTGGGTTTCTGGGCACTAGGAGCTGAAGCAGAGTTAGAACACAGACTAATTTAGACTTCTCATGTCCTGCTTTCAGCTATACCAGTTTTTGGAAAATGTCTTCCTTTTTTTGCTTGGATGCCTCTTTAAAGTTAAGATTTCCTTTAAACTCTAAAATAAACTCTTCTGGGCATTAGGAATAATAATAATTTTTTTTTTTAAAAAAGGAATAAACACCATCGGAAATTCCAGTAGTGTTTTGCCACAGCTAGGATTTCTATCATGTCCATAGCCCACTTGGATGTGGTTGGAGAAGTGGAGTGGTGAAAACGGCTTTTTAGAGTGATGTTTGAAAAATACCAAAGCAAAAAGCTGTGAGGCAATTTTACACCATTGCCTGCTTGCTAAATATCTGATACAGGCTGAAAACACACAGATAGTTTAAAATTGACCACATTTTGCTCTTCCAGCTCCATCACTCCTTCTTCTCTTTTTCCCACTCTCTCTTATGAGGAGAGGCTCACTTATGAGGAGATGCAGGGCTGGAACTCATGGCATTGTGGAAGGGACCTTAGAGATTATCCAGTTCCAGCCCCCTGAGGCTGAGCTGACGTCCTGTGCCCCAGCCAAGTCTGGTTCTGTGCTCCCTGGGGAAGGACATCCGTGGGGATGGGTCCTGACTGGCCCCTCAGCTGCACCTCGGTGCTGCCCCTCCTGTGGGCAGGGACTGTCTGCCGCCGTGTCTGCGATCAAAGTTCTCGTAGGTGCACTCTGGCAGCCTGGCAGGAGGAGACGTGGGAAAGGTGAGGGCACATTTCAGGCTGCTCTGGGCTTTGCCAGTGGCTCCAGTGAATGTCAGAGGAAGCATCTGCCACACTCCAAGACGTACCCTCTTCTACTTCACCATAGTTCTTAAGGGTCCGAGCTGCAACTACTCTTTTACACTTTAAAGCTTTTATATCTTAAAGCATACAGAGCAATCTCCTGAACCTTTAGCATCCACTGTGCTACTGTCTGGCCCAGAGCCTCATGAGGTTGTGATAAACCTTTCCTGAGGAGGATCTTCTCAAGTAAGTGTTGGCTTTAAGCCTTCTTATCTGTGTAGGTATCTGTGCAAATATAACCAAGGGTACAATGTGGTTTAGACCCTGATAAACCATGATAAATTAGCAAAATTGCTTTTTTAATGCTTTTTTATAAGTAATTACAGATTGGACTGAGGATTACATTCTTTGTTTCTTTGACTGTGTCATGTTTTGCTGGAATGGCCATTGTTCTTGGGAAAGGTCAGGGAAGGAGACATGTGGGGTAACTCAGGAAGGAGGTATCACAAAGAAATGACTCATATTGAAAGGGAGCAGCCGCATGCAGATGTAATTATCCTTCACCTCAGATAAGTCCTCTTTAGCATTAGATCAAGGGTTTGTTTTGGTGGGATTTCTTGTTTGTTTATTTTTTAGTTTTTGTTTGTTTATTTTTTCCGTCCCAAAAGTTTGGCCACCCCAGCTGTCAGGAAAGTCCAAGATCAGTGTTGTGCTGGGTAATGGGAAATGCCAGTGGTTTATCGGAGCATGGTGTGGATGCCAGCCCAAGAATCAGGCCCTGTCACACCTGAGCTGCCCTGTTTGCTATCTCCATACCTTCCCTGCACACTTGACTGAGCTCATCAGCTTTGGTGTGGCAACTTTTTCAGCTCCATTACAAACTGGGGTGCAGAGGGAAGGGAAGATTTCTGTTTCACAGTGTCAGCACAGACCTCATCCTTGACCTTTCCCTTGGGTGGGTGATCCATTACTGGTTTCATGTGGCATCACAGAACCATGGAATGGTTTGTGTTGGGAGGAACCTTAAACCTTATCTCATTCCACACCCTGCCATGGGCAGGGACACTTTCCACTATCCCAGATTGCTCCAAGCCCCATCCAGCCTGGCCTTGGACACTGCCAGGGATCCCGGGGCAGCCATAGCTGCTCTGGACAACCTGTGCCAGGGCCTTTCCATCCTCACAGCAAGGAATTCCTTCCCAATATCCCATCTAACCCTGTCCTCTGGCAGTGGGAAGCCATTCCCTGTGTCCTGTCCCTCCATGCCTTGTCCCAAGTTCCTCTCCAGCTCTCCGGGAGGCCCTTGAGGCCCTGTCAGGGACTCTGAAGTCTCTCTGGAGCCTTCTCTTGTGCAGCTGAACACCCCCAGCTCTCCCAGCCTGCCTGCAGCTTTCCAGCCATGCTCTGGGCCTGTGGCATGTCTAAACTTCTGTCAGCCCTTTACTGGTACAGCAGCCATGTGCTGTGGTCTCTCTAGTCTGCTGCCCAGTCCCTTGTCCACACTCCACTGGGATCTCCTCTCAGCTGTGCCCAAGCCAGAACTCCTCCCAGCAGTGTCCAATCCTTGTTCCCTCACACTGGTTCACCTCGCCATCAGCTCAACCCTCTCCTTGCCACAGCAGCCTGCTCTGAGGCCAGAAAATTGTTACCAAGACCAGGGACACACTGCATTTCTCACCTTGGTCATCCTCACTCTACTGCAGGATGACATGAGTAGAAGGCAAGACATCCTTACCTGGCCAGGCTGGGTGGAGCAGAGGGGGGACCTGTGAAGTAGAAATGGTGATTTGGGTTAGCAATGAGGTCAGGGTGGGCTGGGGAGCCAGGAGTGACCTAGAGCTGCTGGAAAACTGCACTGAAGGGTGGTTGTGACATGCCCGTGAATGGGAAGAAGACCTGATGTCAGGCATGTGGCCCTCTCTGTGTGTTTGGGAATTAGGTACTGGAATATAAGGACCAAAGTATTTTTGGTTGGTCTGAAAACTGCTGTTCAAGGCAAGTGATGGCTTCCATGAGTGTGACATCAGACTGTCCCTACAGACAAGTCACAGTGATTTGACATCTCATTCTTCTCAGTGCCCTCCTATCCATGCCACCACTCAGCAGCACTGGTGGGCTGGGGACCAGTGGCCTACTGGCTGCTTGGGATATCATATCTCTCAGTGCATGGGCTGATTCTCATCTCCTGTAAGCTGGGCACTCCCTGATCTCACAGCCTGGGCATGGCTGGAAGGTGGGATTTCACAAATGCTGGGGAAGTACTGGGTAGTGAGGCCCTGGGAGGCTGAGAGGGGCAGTCTGTAAAATGGGGATGCCCATCCCAGATTAAATTTGTGTGGGATGCAGCAAAGGTTAATCCTAGCAGTGTGCTACAGGGGAAGAGATAGTAATTAGCCTGCTTCAAGGGAAAAAAAAAATCTCATTATGTACACATTGGGTTCTCCACTAATTTCCCCTCTGTTAGTTTGTTAACATTTCTTCCTGGGCCCAGGGAAACTCCTGCTCCCTCTGAATTTCCAAAGGCCCCTCTGTCAGCAGGCTGTGACCAGCCAGCCAAGAGCTCTTGGGTCTTCTTAGGTTTCCTGCTAGAATTGTCCTTCTCCTAGGGCAGAAAATTATAAAATCATTAACACTCCTTCCTCCCAAACAAACCCAGTCCCCTCCTGCCTGACTTGTCTGAGCATCCATCCCTGGTTGCCAGTCGGATGGCAGGAAGTCAGGACACTGACCTTCTCTGGAGAAAACGGTGAAGCTCAGTAGCACCAGCAAAATGACCACCTTGATTCCCAGTGGCACAAAAATTAGGATCATGGAGGAGCTGTCAGAGGCTCTGAATTTGTAGAAGTAGACGGCGCCCTCTGCCCTGCCGTGGCTGTTGACAGCAGTGCAGGTGTATTTCCCGTCATGGGTCAGGGACCGCAGCTCCTTGGTGACACGGTGGCTGGAGCTGCTGGTGGAGCTCAGGTTGCTGTAGGCGGGCCCGGTCCAGGTCAGGGCAGGCGCTGGCTCCCCCTCGGCCGTGCACCGAGCCTGGAAAGTGTGGTCCTTGCTGGAGCTGACTGTGATGTTAATGATCCGGGGGGCTGCTGTGGGAATTGCAACAGGGGAGGGAAAGTGGGTCAGGGTGCAAAGGCAGATCTGGTGCAAAACACCTGGAATGAAGTTTTGGTCTTTGGTGGACCTCCAGCATTGTTCTATCAGGGTAAAGTTGGATACTGGTGAGTTGAGAGCTGGACCTGCCCCAGCCCTGCACCCCCCGTGCCCTGAGGTGATCCCCCAGTATGGGCAGCAAGGGAAGGGGAATTCTGCCCCTCTGTCCCTGTGCTCAGGTGAGACCACACCTGCAGACCTGCCTCCAGCCCTGGCTCCAACAGCACAAGGACATGGAGCTGCTGGAGCGAGTCCAAAGGAGATCACAGAGATACTCCCAGGACTGGAGCCCCTCTGCTGTGGAGCCAGGCTGGGAGAGCTGGGGGTGTTCACCTGCACAAGAGAAAGCTCCAGGGAGACCTCAGAGTCCTTGCCAGGGCCTAAAGGGGCTCCAGATAAAATGAAGATAAATTTTTTACCAGGACATTTTTTTTTGTTGTGACCGGACAAGGGTTGATGTTTCAAAACTAGAAGAGATTCAGATTTGATGTAAGGAGGAATTTTTTTTGAAAAGAGGGTTTCCCAGAGCAGCTGTGGCTGCCCCATCCCTGGAAGTCTCCAAGGCCAGGTTGGACTTGGAACAACCTGGGATAGTGGAAGGTGTCCCTGCCCATGGCAGGGGGCTTAGGCAAGATGAGCTTTAAAGATTCTCTTCAACAGAAATGATTTAATAAATCTATGGATGTTTGGATCAGCCCTCTCTTTCCTTGTTTTTCTTGGCACTTTCTTCTCCTAGATTTCCCCACCCAGCCTATGTAGGATAGAGGGGCAAAAGGATTCACCCAGCAAAGTCTGGATGCAAGGATGTATGCTCTCTTTGTTTTATCCCAGTAATGGCTCACACATTTTTCTGAACTTTGGTCAACTTCAGCTGTTGTGCCCTTGGTGGCGGAAGGCAGAGAAGTGCCACCCACCATTATAGGCACAGGTGCAGCTAGTGACCTTTTTGGACTTGGCTGCATCTCCACAACGTCCAGGATGTGTCACCCAGAGTGTTCCACACAAGGATTTTGTGGCCCTTCCTTTGATCTCTGACTTCCAGAATGCACGTGGATGGGCCTGTTTTTGTGAGTCCTTTGCTCAATGCCTGAGATTTGTCAGATTTGGCAGGTTAGTTATAGGGAAAATATCTGCTTCCTGACACAAGCTATTTTTGGTGATTTTTTTTCCCATCCCCAGAGTTACCAGGTCACTTTCAGGTGGGACATTAGGAGAACTTTCTTCACAGGAAGGGTGATTGGACATTGGAAGGGGCTGCTCAGGGAGATGGTGGAAACCTCATCCCTGGAAGTGTTCAAAAAGATGTTACAGAAAGCAAAGGGCACTAAATGATTGTCTTCACAGAGGAAGAGCAGGAATTAATTTTTTTCAGACTAGACAACAAAAATAGAGTTTGCAACCACCTACTACATGTCTTCCCCTTTGTCCATGTAGTGCAAGAGGAATGTGAGGCTGTGTGTCATGGGTCTGTGTGTTTTGGTGTTTAAATTAACCTTCTAAGCATTAGTTAGCCCCTCCCAATCACAGTGTCCAGGGCCCCTTCCCAAGCAGGGTACCGTTTCTGTGTGTGTTACATTCCTCTGGTGTTAAAATTCAGGCAGCCTCTGAGAGACAAGTCTTGCTGCCTTCCTGCCCTGGTCCTGTTGTGTGTGGGCATTCAAGAGCTGGTGGAACTGAAGGAGAGCCTCAACGGTGCATAACTTTTCAAAAAACAGCCAAACTCATCCTCGGGTCCCATCTGAACACCCACACTGTGCAGCAGGCATAAAGAACTTCCCTCTCAAAAGCAAAATCATCCAACCTCATGGCCTGGGTAAGATCTGAGTCTGCTTCTGGGGCCTCCTGTGCCTCCTAGTTCCCCCTTGGTCTGTGAGCTTGCCCTGGGAAGTGGGGTTAGCATTTGATATTTGTTGCTCTGAGCTGGTTTTCCAGGAAAAAAAAATTGTCTTTCATGCTCCAGAGGATTTTATATTTATGGCACCTGGGTACAAGGTATCTGGTCTTTCCAATCCTGTTACCACCCAGGCCCTGTTCTGCTAACTTCTTCTCAGCACCTGGGCTGTGCAGTTCAGGTTCTGATGGAGAGGATGTCTTTAACCCCAGCCTGGGTGACCCCAGATTGCCTTTGCTGCCTGCCCTGATCCCGTGCTGCAGGGACAAAGTGGGATGCACAGCTTTTGGTGGGCTCTCATCCCAGCTGCCAGAGCCATGCCATTTCCTTACCAGTTTTGTTCCTGTTCCCTTCCCTGCATTGTGCTCACTGTCTCATGTTGGAAGACTGAGGAGGACAATGAATTTTCCCTTTTATAACTGAGAAAGAAAACCCAACCCTTCGGAAAACCATCTCAGGTAAACTGCTACGATTTGTCATTTCCCACACCCTGTGGCTCTTCCCTAGAGGGTGGCTTTGCCTCTCACGCCCTCTTACCAATCAAATGCAGCTTGATCCCATTCCTGCTCTCATACTTGTCCTGGATATCTCCAGCCAGCTCCACCCGGCAGAAGTACCTCTCGCTGTCGCTCCAGGTCAGGTTGTCAACTCTGATGGACAGGTCCTTGTGCCGGGGGTTGCCCAGCAGTTTGTATTTGTTCTTGTGGCTGATGGCAGTCTTGCAGAGCTCGCTGCTGCTCTGGCTCACACACTTGAAGATTACCGTGCCATTGTAAGGCTCCTTGATCCTCCAGATGGCTGTGAGGGCCCGGTCAAATGCTTTGTAGGGGTGTGTGAAGGTGCAGGGCAGGACAACCATCTTTCCAAGCTCTCCAGTAACATCAGATGGGACGTGGACAGACCAGCCATTGCACTGCACACCTACAAGCAAGAAGGGATCATGGAATTGCAGAATGGTTGGCTGGAAGAGGCCTAAAAATTCATTTCATTCTGTCACCCTGCCATGGGCAGGGACACCTTCCAGTATCCCAGGTTGCTCCAAGCCCCATCCAACCTGGCTTTGGACACCTCTGGGGATCCAGGCGCAGCCATAGCTTCTCTGGGCAACTTGTGCCAGGGCCTCCCCTCACCTCACAGTCAGGAGTTTCTTCCTAATATCTGATCTAAATCTCCTCTCTTTTAGTTTAATACATAGACATGTCTATCTGTTCTGCTGCTATCAACAGCTGTAGCAGCAGATTGTGGCTTCAGAAACATCTGTGCCTACATTCCTGTCTTATGAAACTCACTTCATTAGATCAGGGGCTCTCAATAGCTGAGAATACCTGTAAAATGTAAAAGCATCCTGTAAATAGTTCCACCCATGTCTGGTCTTGTTGACTTCACCATATGGGCATTCAGCTGTCAGATTAGTCCTGTAGACTCAAAGAAAAGAACTGATTTTTGTTCCTGTATCTGTGGCCCATAACACTTGACAAACATCTCAGTGGCAGTGCAGCTTGTATTAACTAATTGTGTGTTACACAATGGACAAAGGCCAGCCTAGGGCCAGTTCTCTGTTCAGATATTTACATAGAGTCAGCTCCAAGCCAGTTATTTTGATTACTGAGATGTGGAGTTGTGCTGCCCTGTCATACACAATAACTGTATGGGCACCTTTTCCAGCCCAGATAATCTAATAAATAATGCTGCAGCACTGCAGGAGCTTCATAAAGCTCATGGGCTTTGAGCACAAGAACCTGGCACTGAAAGCAGTAATTGCTATTGCTTTCTAGTTTATTTGCTCTTGTTTTAGTTATTTTGCAGCATTCACTGTAACCTTTACTTTAGGACAACTGTACATTGTGTGCTTTTGAGTATGACTTGCCTCTCTCTGCCACCCCTTTGATTAGCTTTTCTTCTTTTTTGTTTTCAATCTTAAGCAAAGAACACTTTTTTTTTAAAAGCATATAAGCCCCCCCCTTGCCTTCCAGATGAAAAATAATGTTAAATATAAGTGCTTTCAATGTTAGCATCTCCGCCCATTTCCATGGAAACGCAGTTTGCCTAGTTATGGGTGGAGGGAGCCGTCAACTTTCTGTGTGTTATTTACCCTTAATGCTAAAGCCTCAGCATGGTAGGTCTTTCATATTCCTTTTGTTTAATATCCAGCCTTCATTTGCTCCTGGAACTGAAGCTCTCACAAGAAAGAGAAAGGCAAATAGCCTGCACACCTTACAGAAGGTAACTCCCAAAAGGAGTTGTCAGGTCAGTGTTACTGCTGGTTGTCGGTGGGAAAGGTCATGAAGACAATAGCAAGAGCTGGGGACCAGCTCAGCCACTACCCTTGTTCTGGCAAATGCTGTGTGGCAGTGAAGCTAAGCAAATCCAATGGAGTTTAATGGAATTTAAGTGCATATTTGAAGCTAAATGTGAGCTTAAGTGCCCAGTGGAACTGGAAAATATTGTGTCTGTTGCATAATAACTCCTAAGGAATATGAAGCAGAGTGCTGATGAAAGTGCTGCAGCCACCTGACAAAGCTGGGGAAAGTTATATGAACTTCCTGCTCAATTTAGGAAAACAGAAAAATGCAAAAAACCTCCTCAGCCTTATGACCTCTCTAACAGTCGCTAAGCCTGAGTTTTCCAAGTGTTGTCATACGCACTCAGGATTTCAGAATACTTTTAAGCAACATGATGGAGAGTGCAATTCTTGGAGAGTTTGTTGTAGCAGGCAGTTCCCTGGCACTGGGACTAGAGTGAGAAGAGAAGCTGTGATCAGACAGGGCTGACAGCAAGCTCAGAACTCACCCTTCCTGGAGATGCGAAGGAGGCACAGGAGAACCAAGCTGAGCTCTCTCATGCTGCTCGATGCTCTCCCCTGAGAGGTGTCAGCAGACCAGAACCATCTAGTTACATCTGAGCTGCTGGTCGTGCAGTCACAAAAGGTTTTTCCAGGGGTAGAAGAAGTTGTGGTTTTCTTCTCCTTGGAAGGAATGAGTTGTTTAGCTGAACTGGCTCTGGGTTCAGGTATTAATAGTCTGCGGTCAGTCATATGAAAATTACACCAGAAAGAATCACAGTATTTACCATTTTCCAGCTAAAGGGAGGGAACTGCAGACTGGAGCTGCAAACATCCACACCATGTGTGTGATGGGACAAGAGTGGATGGCTTTTGCTACCCACTTACCAGCCTAGAGGAAATCCCTGCAATCTGCCTGAGGTTGTGACAAGCAAGACTCTTACTGTCCTAGCTTAATGCAGTTCCTTCTCCTGAACCTGGAGCCTTCAAACCAACTATGCTTTACCCCTTGTGCTCACTGGAGGTTGTCACCCTCTAGGTATAGAAAAAACCCCAAACCACTCTTCTTTAGAGGACACTTCTGCTGAGGTTCGCTAGGGTGTGAGTGCTTTGGTGTCCACTGGCACCCTGCTCAGTTCACACTCACCCCGAGGAGTGATGAGTCATTCCCTCCTTTGAAATAAGATGAATTCCAGCTTTTTGCCCATCATCCTTATGCAAATGCTTACGGCTTTCCTTCTGGGTTTGGCTTTATCAAATTTACTGTGTAGTTTGCTCATCTGCAGAGCTCGGGGCCTGTGGGAAGCAGATCGTGTTTTCCCCCTTGCCATCTCCCTTATGGCGATCTTGTGGCTAACTTTAACAGCCTTGGGGCGTGAATTCCTTGTCTGGGTTCAGTTTGAGGTTTGCTGCCTTTGCTTCAGGCCAAGAGGGAGGGAGGAACGGTGTGTGCCTGAATAACCTCACCTTGTCTGGGGTGCTGCTGTAGGGCCCCGCTGCCTTCCTCCTGGATGGTGACATCGACAGCAGCACCCGCAGGACTCACAGACAGCTCGGACACGGCTTGGAGCAACCTGGACTAGCGGCAAGTGTCGCTGCTCACGGTGGGACGGGGTGATGTTTCGGGCGCCTCCCCTCCCGAAGCATTCCGTGGTTCCCGCTGCGGGCCGCCGCTGGACGGCCCCCAGAGCCAGCAGAAGGTGCTGTTGAGTCGCTGCTACCGCTTTCCCTGTGCCTGGAGCCAGCGCCCACCCCCAGGAAGAATGGCCCGGCTCCCCTCGGCGCTTCACCCCTGCTCCGGCGACCCCTCTTCCCTTCTGAAACTGAGGAAAATCTAGAAGGAGAACCTTGAGATGTGGTAGTGTGAAACGTGTTCGCTGCTTTCTGATCCCTTTCTTCCTGCCGTTTACAGTATTTGTGAAGAGAGACATTTCTGTTTTCCTAGGCTTTTTGGAGGAGGCTCTGAGAGTATCCAGCTCTTATTTATAGTTGTTTGGACCTGTTGCTACTCAGCCAAGGGTGTTAATTTTTCAAATACCGACTTAGATCCTTGCCCCATCCCCTCTGCATGTCACCCTTTAGCAGGAGCATCAGGACCAGTGAACTGATTACTTTGCAAACTGTCCTTAGTAGCTGTAAAACATAATTCATGCCACCAACAGCTGAGAAACCTGAGGGTAAGGGTGGTGGAAGCAGCAAGTAAGAGACCTGTAATCCCTATCACATCTGTGATACGTGCCTCTTCTGTGTACCTCCCCCTTCTTTGCCTGTATGCAGTTTGATTTTATCTATTTGTGATGTAAAGTTTTTGGTGGTGTGACTCTTTTTAAGCATTTCACCACTCATGGCACAGTGGGACTCAGTGGACTGAAGTAAAAGATTAAAGTGAAATCCCTGTTAAAAACATCTTGCTACAGTGAAGCATAAATGATTCATGTAAAGAATAGCTGCAGTTAACACCAGTATGATCCTCTTCCTCTTTAAAGTTTTACTGCAGCTTCTCCTAGAAAAATATCTGGTAAATCAGAGAAAAACTACAAATCCTTTGAGTTTTATCCGTGGACTGATTTTCTTCTTGGACCATGGCTATTGGAATGAAGCATTTTAGTGTTTAAAATACAGAGTTGATAACGTGTAGCTGAAAAGATTTACAACTATTTGAATCAGGGAAAAAAATTTGTAAAAAAATCATCCATGGCTATATGATCCACAGACTCTGTGACCTTTTATCCCTTATCTATGCTTAAATAATATGTAAGATTTCAGTATGGAAGCCTGCTTCTGGTCCAATATCAAAAGCAGGATGCCATCCATATTTATCAAATACTGATTTTAGTGCTAGTAAATTTAAAGGCTGAAAATAATGACATTTTTCCTTCCTCCCTAAGAAACTTCTGCAGCATTTTGTGATGAATGATTGAGGGATTACCCCAGGGGATGTTTCAACTGGATATTAGGGAAAATTGCTTCACAAAAAGGCTGGTCAGGGCAAGGGTGGAGTCCCCAGCCCTGGAGGGATTTAAAAGCCATGTGGAAGTGGCACCTGGGGACATGGGTCAGTGGTGGCCCTAACAGTGTTGGAGAGTGTTGGACGGGATGGTTTCAGAGGGCTTTTTAACCTAAATGTTTCCATGGCTCTGTGGCTGAGTGGTGATGACCTGCACTGAAGTTGCAGTGTGCGGCTGGAGATGATCATGGCAGAGCTCATCCCTCCCAGTCCCAAGTTTGTCACTGAGGACAACACTGAAGCAAAGAGTTATTTGTGTAGCTATACCTGTACTTATAATTCACCCACTTATTCAGGGACCAGAGTGAAGACAGGTGTTCCCCCTCCCTCCGTTTAGATCTTAGTTTCAGCTCCAGGGTTTTCTGCTTCAATTACTTCAGCATCATGTATGTTCCTAATCCTCTGAGGGTGCCAGCCTGCACAGATCCAAAGCAAAAGCCTCCTGTTTCGTCACATCTGTCTCTCTTCCCTGAAGGGGTTGGCTCTGTGAAGTACTGGGAAGTGAAGCTGGGAAGACAGAGGGGTTTTCCCTCTGTTTGGTCCCCGTTAGCAGCAGAAAATGGAGACATATGAAGCTGCTGTGGGCTGCCTGTCTTCCTTCTGTGTCCACTTCATCCTTACCAAGCAAGATGCCGGAAAAAAAATTGTGGGTAAACCTACAGAGCAGGGAAAGGAGGAAGGGATGGAGGGTGTCAAATGGAGGCACCAGTATTGCTGGTGACACTGATCCTGTTCCCTGGCTTTGAGTGTTGCTGCAGAACACTGTCACCACTGCCTCAAGCTCCTGCTGCTCTGGTTTGAAAGTCTACAGGTCCAGTCGCTTGCCTGGGGTGTTTTCTCAGCCCCTCACTGATGCTCCTTACCTTGGAAGTTCATCCCACTGCTCCAAGGCTGGGGCTGTTCCATCACCAAGGCTGTGTTGGCAGGCTGATGGAGCTGGAACACTGGAGCTGGTGAACCCTTGTTGCCTCTGGTAAGCATCAGCCAAAGCAAATTAAGTGTGTAATTGGGTAATTTGCACCTAGTGGGAAATTACTGCATGAAAAACAGCTTGTGTTATGGGCAGAGCATGGCAGGTGGAAAAAGGTAAATTAAGTGTCTGTCTCCAAGTTGTTTGTTGACTTTGTAGTCACATCCATTGAGGTGGATGAACTGCTCTGATCTCCCAAACTTATGCATTTCTGGCCCTGCTGCTGCCTGGTCACATCCTCTGCCCTGCTTTGACCATGGAACACCTGCAGATATTCAGTGCTGTGGTGGTCTCTGCTTTGCCCATACCAAGGCAGGTCAAAGCCATTAAGGGGATGGTCCTGGGGCCACGACAGTGCTGGTGCTCATTCCTCCAGACTGGTCTTGGTCCCATGCCCAGCCAACAGTGTAGATACCCCTGCTCTAACCACAACTTTGTGGTGGCAGAAATGATGTGGCCACTCATTACAGGAACCGCAAGAGCACTTTGACTCACAAGGGATCTGTATCAACTTGCTTAATGACAGCTATGGAACATTTTAGGACTCTGCCAACCCTCCTCAGACCCGTGTCAGCTCACCAGCTACTTGAGTGTCCTCTCCTGGCCTGGCCATTCTGTCATGCAAACAAGCGCGGGGAGTCTGGTCTGGTCTCTGTGTGATGCTGGGACTAGCCAGAGCCAGGGGCCAAGCCAGCTGGCAGGACAGAGACACTACACATCCCTTTAGACTAATCCAAATGATGTGTCTGATCAAAGGCACTTGAAATGCCACCACAGCAGAGGTCCCTGGCTACTGAAAGTGACCCTTTAGAGATTTATGTGCTCTGTCTCTCCCTGCGGAATGGGCGCAGCTGGTGATTTAAGAGATTTATGCTCCCCTGGTTGTAGATTTCATAGCCCTTCTCTGGGATGAGAGCTGCTCTCCTTTGGGAAGGAGTGTGGGCTGATTTCTCCACCAGGCCACACAATATCTGAAGCACATCCTGAACTTTCCCTTGACAGAACACTCTTGACCAGTGAAGGGGTGAGTCTGATCCATGATCTGAGCTTTGCTGCCTCACTTCACAGGCTCCAAACAGATTCAAAAGCATTCAGAATGAGATCTGTGGTAATGAATGTGGCACCTCTGTAGGATGTGCCTCTGGAGAATAACTCTACACCTCTTGTCACTCACTCACCCACACCCTGCCTTGCCTGAGATCTTGTGCCTTTTAGAGTAGTATTTATTGTGGCATCCTCTCTGAGAAATGTTCCATCTTGTTGTCCTTTGTCCTTCCTAAACTCTGATAGCCTGTAGTGTTTTCACTGATTTAAATACAAAGTTTAACCAGATTGCTGCCATGGTTTTTGTTTGTTTGTTTTTTATTTGTTTGTGAGATTTTTTGTTGGGTTTGGTGTGGTGTTGGTTTTTTTTTCTTTTTTTTTGAACCTTGGTGGTTAAACCTGGACTGTTTAGCCATTTCCCTGTGCTGGTGAACTTCAGCTGAATTTCTCCGCTTGGCATTACCTGATGCTGTGTGACTCCAGAAGTGCTTTGACTGCTCCTCAACATCTATAAGCATCACCCACAGGTTTCTCACCTTGCAAAGCATACATCACTATCATCTCTACTCTTAAATATGGCTCAACATGAGTTTGAAACTAATAAAGGCCAGAGGATACCACTGCATCTGCTAATCTGTTTTGCTTTGTGATTTCTAGCATAGCATAGAGTGTTTTCATCCATTTTCTCCTGAGCTGAACTCCAAACCTTGGATTTGACCCGGGTGCTGAGTTACCACGTGTGGTAGGAAGGACTAGGGAACGCACAGCTCCCACGGCCCCTGCGCTGAGCAAGTATGGGAGGAAAGCTGCAGATCTGAAGCCAAGCTGTTGAGACAATAAATGAGGCAGGGCTGAGTGATCACTCTTCCCCATGAACTGTGTCCAGAAGCAATATTAATTGACAGCCTTGGCCTGATTTTCCCAGGATTGACTATGCTGCTGTTAAATCTGCAGCTGAGTTATAGGCAGAGGCAACAGTGTTTTAATGGCATTGTAGATACTTGTGCCTTTAAGGACACCACATCAAATAATTTTTGTAGGTAGCAGATGACCTGGGCGAAGAGCAAGCAGTGTTCTGAACTCCTGTTGAAACAGGAGACCTTGACTTGAATTCTTGGCAGAGTCTGTCACTGCAAGATCAGCTCCTTTCTAGGTGGGACAGCAATTAGATGAGAGAGATGAAGGCAGCAGCTTCCCTTGCCCTGATGGGGCGATCTACCTCTGGCAGAGCCAAGAAGGAATAATTTTTGCCCTGTGGCAGGGGTTTTCCAGAAAGCAGGTGGGGTTTTCTTGCAGTTTAACTTTCATTGATGTTGTTCTTAGAGTTTGGTTTTCTCAGTGTGATTTTCTGACTGATGCAGGCAGGGCTACAGAGGACATACTAAATCAAAATCACAGAAATGCAGAATCACAGAATGCGAGTTACTGCCTGTGAGTTTACTCTTTACCTTAACCTCAGGAAACATTTCAGGTAGAAAATGGAATCTTTAGTGGCAAGAGGTGCAAAATATGGGTAAGTGTCCAAACCCATCTGCTTCCGTGCTGTTGGTACTGAGGTCTGCTGGATCAGAAGGTACCAAAAATGGAAGTGACATGTCAATTGTAGCATGTAAATGAATTTATAGAATCATAGGATGGGTTTGGTTAGAAGGGACCTTAAAGATGACCTAGTTTCAGCTTCCCTGCCAGGTATGGGGACACCTTCCACTATCCCAGGTTGCTCCAAGCCATATCCAGCCTGGCCTTGAACACTTTCAGGGGTGCTGTGGCCATAGCTTCACTGGGCAATCTGTGTCATTCAGTACATCACCCTCCTCACAGGGAAGAATTTTTTCCTAATATCCAATCTAAACCTACTCCTTTTCAGTTTGAAGACAACTTTCCTTTTTTACTTTTGCTTCCTCTGGTCTTTGATAGCACAGAAGTGTTCCCAAAAAAGCTGGTGCTAACCCTTTCGGGCCAGTGTAACCCTTACTTAATTGCATGACTGACATAACCTCATGTGGCTCTTGAGATACAGAGTGAGATAAGGCCCCTGCCTAGGGGAGCTCATTCTCATTAACAGTGATTGATGATGGCATTGACTCTTGAGATTAAGATCAGAGGCTGATAAGGTGGAGGAGAAGTGCTATGGGGAGTGCATTGTTCAAAACAACTCTCACCTCATACGGGTTGGAGCAAACAATAGATAATTTACATTCCTCAATACTCCCTGCTCACAACCGTGTGTGCACATGGCTGTTGCTTCACTGGCAGGACCTTGCTGGAAGCCCAGTGTTCCTGTCCAGGCAGGATTGGAAAGGGAAGCTTCACCAGAGGAGGGAAGATGCTTGACACAGTGGTGGCAGAGTGAGAGAAGCTGAGGAAGCATGGTGGGAAAGTGGGGTGAAGGAGAGGTGCAACCTGGGGTTGGGCAGAGGTGATGCTGCAGTGTCAGAGAACAGCAGAGCTGGGGAGCTGAGGGCAGGATGGATCCTTGCATGGGGATGCTTTACAGAATATGCTGTGCTGGGAGGGACCCACAGGAGCATGGAGTCCAGCTCACAGCCCTGCACAGATACCCCAACAATCCCACCCTGTGCTTGAGAGCAGCGTCCAAGCCCTCCTGCAGCTCTGGCAGCCTTGGGGCTGTGCCTATTCCCTGGGGAGCCTGCGCAGTGCCCCACCACCCTCTGGTGATAGAACCTTTCCTTGATATCCAACCTAACCACCTCCTGACACAGTTCCAGCCGTTCCCTGGGTCCTGTCCCTGCTCACAGACAGCAGAGATTGCTGCCTGCCTTTTCCATTAATTTCTGTTCTCTCCAGTCCTGAGCCCCCTTTATGGATTGTGACCTCTGTGAAGAGACTGCCTTAAAGCACAGTGGGATGGAGCTGGGGCATCAGCATGTTAAAATTTGGACACCTGCAGGGTAGGCAAAGTACTGGTAGTCTAAAGCTGAGGTCAGGTAAAGCAGGTGGTGAAGGGACTATGCTGGTTAGGAGTGGACATGATGGATGGAGGGAGCAGTTAATGACACTTCTTGGCAGACATGGCAGGCGGGTTTCTCACAAAGCTCTGCTTCTCATGTGACATCCTCACAGACCTTGGTGCAGTTAACCAGAGAGGCTCTGCAGTCCCTGGAGGCAAACTCTTCCTGGGGTTTCCACAATCCACTGGGTTGGGAATGGGTTTACCTTGGGGTGTTTGAAATTCACTCTGCTGTGTTTGCAGCATGTCCTTAAGCATACAAAGGGTTGAAAACATGTGACCCTGGATTGCCCATGTTGTAGTTCCCAGCATGTAAGACGGGAAAGGAGGTTTCTCTTTCTGTTGGGGAGCTGGGTGACTAAGACCATCTACAGGCAGGCTTTGAAGGAGTGGAATGCAGGTCATAGCAACATAAGATAGGTTGGGATAGAAAGGACCTTTAAAGCTCATCCAGTTCTACCCCCTGCTATGGGCAGGGACACCTTCAACTATCCCTGGTTGCTCCAAGCCCCATCCAACCTGGCCTTGGAGACTTCCAGGGATGGGGCAGCCACAGCTTCTCTGGGAAACCTGTGCCAGTATTGTCATAGAAAGAAATTTTGATTAAGCCTGTGTTGATGAAACAGAGCCAATTTCTTGTAGACAAAGAGCATTGCTTTTGTTACAAATAATCATACTGTGGAAAGATTAGTCCATGATTTAGCAATAAGAGGAAGAGCAGACATGTACATCCTCTGAGGTACAATCACTCATTTGTCTGTCAGGTTCAGTTATTTTGAATAGTCAGGGTTTTGCCCTTTTTCTCTGAGTATATAAACAATTCTGAGTTATCTTTTGAATGCTTTTGGATAAGTTCCCAGGAGAACTTAAATATTGGATGAATTTGTAACATGCCTGTAGGCAGCTGTCTTCTCCAGTCCTGGTTTGTGGTTACCCCTCCTGTGACCAGTGAAAAATTTGGCTACGTGTACATGAGGAGCACTGGAACAGCCCCACATGTCTGAGTCAGACTGTTTGGGTGCATTTCTTTTGTTGCTTTCTCACAGCTTCATCTAAAATCATGTATTTCTGCAAGTCTTACAAACAGCCATCATTCTTTGGAAGGAAAAAGGAACAAAGGAATGTATGAAGATTGCTGGCATGATTATCAGTCATATCACAAATGGGGCTTCTGTTGCCTCCTTAGATTTATTACCTAAACCTGCAGCACACAAGTTAGCAGCCTCCTCTGGGAGAAGCATTGTTGTATGGACAATGTGACTTTCCTGAACGGCATTCTTGTGGACATTCCTCCTCAGCTGTTTGGGCTTCAAAATCCCCTGACCTGCCACGTGCTCTCACTTGAAGGGTGGCACTGATTTTCCCTGGATGGTGTATGTGAGTCTGGTGGATTCCCTGCAGAATTCCCACCCTGGGAGGCAGTGATGTGCTTGCAACTGAGATTTCCAGCACTGGGAAGGACCTGTTTGATTTGCTATGAAGGACCATCCCATAGAGTCTCAGCAGAGCTTAGGCTGGAGCTGTGCAGATTGCATCCCTAGTGTGTAATTCCTCTTTTGGCACCTGCTGGTGCTGAAGATGAGAGACAACTTCTGCTTTCGGGAGGTACGAGTCAGGGGGAAAATATTCTTCTGGAATTTCCATTGCAGGCAAATTTTGAAAAAAACTAACACTTCTTTAATAAAGAAAAAGGCCTTTGATATTCACTGGGTAAAGCCTGGATGTCTCAGTCTCACTCAGCCTGTGCCTCAAGCATGTTTGATGTCACTCATTTCTGTGACAGCCCCTTCACTGCTTCTCAGCACATCTGCAAACACCTCAGGGATCAGTACAGATCTCCTTTTCTGATCTGCTCCTGCTACTCTGCTCTTACTCCCCAGCAGGACTTTCAGTTCAGCACAACATAAAATCATAGACTCATGAAGGTAGGAAAAGAACTCTGAGATCATGGAGTTTAGCCCTTAACCTGAATTAGCACTCAATTCACCACTAAACCATGTTCCCAAGTGCCACATGCCTTTTGAACACTTCCAGGGATGCAGATTCCACCACTGTCCTGAGTAGCTTGTTCTGGTGCCTGACCATCCTTTCTGTGAAGAAAATTTTCACAATATCCAGGATAAACCTCCCCCGGCACAACTTGAGGTCATGTCAAACATCTCTCATTTGGTTTATTTGGGGAATTTGCCCTTTCAAAACTATTCTATCTCCTCTCTTTGCCTTCAATCAGCATTCACCTTTGTCGTAGTAAAATAAAAAACTATAACATGGCAGATTCATCCCAAAGCTGTATCACTCCTGTTTGGCTCCTGTGCTCTCTTATTTAAAACTCCATTATATTTTGGTCATTTGTTGCACTACTGTATTGATCCTTTCTTTCTTAAATCCATTTTTTTTTGTATTTCCCAGTTTAATTAGTGTAATCTAAAAGTGTCTACTATATCATGAGATTGAAAGGTGGTCAAATGACATGTAATTTGCCCTTTCTGAATGCCTCAGTGATGGTTTTGTTGATTTCCCAGATCTTTGGTGCTGATCCTTCACCTGGATGGAGTAAATAGCTGGAGCTGTGGAGCGTTTTGTCAGGTTACATTTTTTTATCATTCTCCATCCCATAGAAATGGATATCTGTCTCTAGCTTTTTTCAGGAGAGAAATTAGTGGTATGTACTTTCCAAGAAGCTGCTGAGGGCAGCTGGGGTGGAGTGAACTGCAGTGAGGGTCTTGCTCATGGGCAACTGCAGATGGACAGTGAAGGAACATAGGTGCAAGGAGACACTGAACAAACTGGTAGAAACTGGAGGGTGTTGTGGCTAAAGAATGTCAAGGATTAGTGAATTTAAAATGTTTAGTGGTGTGGAGAAGTCAGAAATCTTTCCCAAAGGGGCTGGTGGCCATGTGCGCCACCACCAACGCACTGCAAGCAAACCAGGATTGGGGAAATGGAAAAGAGAGTGATGGCTCAAAGAGCAATTCATGGTGGGATAGCCAAAAAGAGGAGGTGTATCTTGGGGCAAAGAACAGAAATTCAATATCCCCCAGGGAATTTGTTTGCTCCCTGGAGAAAACTGTTTTGTTCATGTAGCAAGCTTGCTCACTGCTCCAAGTGCCCAGCAGAAAAAAACTATGCAGAGATGCCTCTGGTTGCTAAGCCACCACCACAGGACACCTGCTGCTGAGTGGTATTTCTCTCTCTGAGGAGGAAGAGTTTGTGTTTTAAGGTATTTTGTATGTGGGCAAGGCTGAATTGTCCACACAGTTTAGATAAACGTGAGTTGGAGGTAAGTGATGTGTTGGGTTATGCTGGAATGAATCAGGAGGGAGATATCACCCTGGATCTTCCTATGGCCTGAACATTTCCAAGGTTGGGGCATCCACAGCTGCTCTGGAAAACCTGTGCCAGGGCCTCACCACCCTCACAGCCAGGATTTCCTTCCCAATATCCCATCCATCCCTGCCCTCTGGCAGTGGGAAGCCATTCTCTTGTGTCCTGTCCCTCCATGCCTTGTCCCAAGTTCCTCTCCAGCTCTCCTGGAGCCCCTTTAGGCCCTGTCAGGGACTCTGAAGTCTCTCTGGAGCCTTCTCTTGTGCAGCTGAACACCCCCAGCTCTCCCAGCCTGGCTCCAGAGCAGAGGTGCTCCAGCCCTGGGAGCATCCCTGTAGCCTCCTCTGGACTTGCACTTTCCTACAGTGTCACACTCTCCCTCACTGAAACTATACACTGCAATGAGTTTTGTAAATGCTTTGTGACTGAGGCACCAGGACTGTGTGCAGGAAAATTCCACTTGAAAAAATTCTTTCTTTTCCTCCCCAGTGCATCATTCCAGAGGCACTCTTTTACTAGGATTATTTCCCCAAGTGTTCTAATTAGCAAATTTGATCCTTAACCTCCCACTGATTTCAGCCTTATCCGATTAAACTGATGACCAGTCCAAGAATGTTTAATCTAAAGTGAGGGGATTTGTAGTTAGTCAGTTTCCTAAGACCGTGACTTCTATCCATTTTCTTCTAATCTATGTATTTTCATGAGAGGTAAAAGGAAAAGAATTACAGACTATCTAAAAAAGTGTTTGTGTTTGAACTCCCATTTTTACAACTGCACATATGTAGTTTTATTTCACTCAAAAAAATGCTGTTGATGACATCACTGGTCTTAAAAACAGAAGCAATTTTTCCAGTGTTCCAAGTACAACTGGGCTGTATTTTCCCTCACAGGTGCTTCTGTTTGTTCACAGGATGGATTTTGTTGCTCCCTTCTAAGAGTTTGAATTTGTTGGGGGAAATCCTCATGCCAGTGATCTTAGAGCTATATTCCAACCTAAATGGTAAGCATTAGGAAGATGAGGATTTTTAAAATTTTGTTTCGAGGAAACAGCCTCAAATTGCTTCAGGGGAGGTTTTGGTTTGATATTAAGGAAAAATTTCTTCACTGAAAGGATTGTCCAGCTCTGGCTGGTCCTGCCCAGAACAGTGGTGGAGTCCCTATCTCTGGAGGGATTTAAAAGCTGTGAGGATGTGGAACTTGGGGACACGGGTCAGTGGTGGCCTTGGCGGTGTTGGGGGGAGCTAGATGGTACTTTCCAATCTTAACCATTCTGTGATTCTATTCTATGATTCTGCTATGCAGTGGAGTGCAATAGCAAGTCAGGGGGTCAACCAGTAAGTTATTTGACCTTCACAGCCCCTTTGCAACTAAAGCACCTTTGGCAATGTAAAATGATCCTTCTGACCCCCATCCCCGAAATATGAAGGCCTCCAACTCCTGTTTGAACAGTTTCTCTTTCAATATATGTGAAATTAATTTCCATGGTCTGTCTGTGCCTCTGAGAACAGGGAGAGTGAGGGCCTTAAGTCTTTGAGGTGTATTTGCTTTGAGAGTTACACTCTTTCATCATCTCATTCCAAATCTGGAAAAAGCTCAACTCCTGGTAACAAAAGAGGCCTTACTACCTGGCGGCAGTTTTCCATGGCAAGACAAAGAGGAACTTCAGAAATGTGCTAATTTGTGCCTAACAATTCACCCGTCATGGAGTCCTTGCACTCTGAGGGAGAGGGAAACAATCAAGAAATAATTAGGGAATAATCTTTTCAATGCACAGCCCTGCTTCCTTGTGGGTAGCATCTTTCTTAGAGGGTGAATTATGCCCAGCTATGGCCAAATTCTATGTCAATTCCTTCACACTTAGTGTCAAGATTCAAAAGATTAGATAATTATCAACACCAGCATTCTTTATACTGTTTATATTTCGTGTGCGACCCAGTGAAACCAAACAGAACCTGCAGCAGTCCTGGAGGATCTGATAAAGGATGTTGCATTGTTGCATTTCCCCGGATTTGAGCACTTGACATGAAACTGGGAGTCTTGGGCAGAATTATGCACATCAGACATCATGAATGAGAGTGGCTTAGGAAGTGGCAGTCAGGCAGTTCCTTTGAGTTGGACTTTTGGATAAAAATGTGACTCCAAGCAGATGTTTCCCAGCAGTATGGTTTTTTCTTTAACTTTACTTTTTTATATATGTTTTTGTTTACTTGTTTTTATTATTTTTCCCGTGAATTATTTTTTAATAGTATTTCCTTATTTATATATGTATTTCTTGTCAGAATTGTAAACACACTGACATCTCTTTGCTGGCACTGGGAGGGAGGTAGTCCAGGAAGATATCCCAAAATTTCTGCCCCGTGTGTTTCTTGTGAGTCTGGTATCATGTGTGTATCAGAAACAACAGTGACAAAAGAGTGCTTGAAAAAGTGGGGTGATCTGAATAGTATTTATTTGATGTAAAGACAAAAAACCCCCAAAAAACCAAACTCAACCAAAAACCTCAGTTTAAGTAATGAGAGAAATTAGTTCTGTTAGCAAACATAGTGTTTTGAATGATAATGGAAAAAAAGCATAATATGCATGTTCTTACTGACTTACATGTCAAATTTCCAAATAGCTGTTATTTTCTGAGGGGTGATGAGAAGAATAAATTCGCTGCATAGTGTAAAATGTAGAATTAATTCTGAATGATGTGCAAAATCTTTCTAAATGGCTGGGAGATGGCCTTCATCTTTTGTTGTTTTTCAGTTTTGTGCATATGATTTCTTTATGGTACTGCCAAAATGTCCCTGTTGCTCAGCAACAGTAGGCTAGAATAGCACCACTCAGAGGAAATCTGCTGATTTACACTGGACATAAATTGTGTTCTCTTGCTTGAGTGCATATTTTGACATAAGGGTAAAAGCAGCCTTTGTAGAGTTGCCTCTCTGGGGCCCTCATGGTCCTGGGTGGGGAGATCTCAGTTCAGACATTAAAATGCCCTTTTATGCTTTAGTTTGATAAATCATAGAACCAGAGAATTGTTTGTGTTGTGTTGGACACCTAAAGGTTGTCAGTCCAATCCCCTGCAATTAGCAGGGACATCTTCCACTACTCCAAGTGGCTCAGAGACCTGTCCAACTGGACCTCAATTTTTTCCAGGGATGGGGCATTCACCACCGCTCTGGGAAACATGTGCCAGTGTCTCATCACCTTAACCATGAAGAATTCTTCTTTTTATCTGGTTGATATGTAGATGAGCTGTACTTGAATCATCCGGACTGAGCCACAGTGCTAGGCCTCTAGGCCGTGGCACTGAGGCCTGTGAAGCTTGTGGCGCAGATAGAAATTTCAGCGCCAAGAGTGTGTCCCATTGGAAATTCCACTTAAGGTGTTGCTAAGGGTCGAAGGGTTTCATAGTAGTTAGTAAGTATCATAATTGGTGTGGACATAGTAGCTATCTCAAACAGTGTATTAAACAATGGGTGTTTGCATTTTTCCCTGTGCCATGTACCAATGAATTGTATCTGGAAGTGTAAACTATACAGAGTGTATAAAACCTGCCATCTTACACAGAATAAAGGAGAAACATAGCAGTAATCATATTGATCGGACCTGCGTTTGCTTTGCCGACTTCCCTTCATTATTTCGGGGTTCCCCTGCGACTTCGCCTGGCGCCCGGAAGGCAGGGACCCTGCGCTTAAGTGCAGTTGTTGGTCAGTTGTTGATTAGTTGTTTAAATTTTTGAATCTGGATTCCCGAAGACGTCGTTAACCTCCTCCCGCGGGTATCAGGAGTGGCTCTGGTGCGTGAAGCCTCCGACAAAGAGCGGAGCACCGTGACGCCTCCGTGGGGAGCGGAGCACTGGGAAGCCTCCGTGTTCAGCCCACCTGAGGTTGGATGGAGCGAGGGGGTCGGTCCTGATGGAGGTGCCACCATCGCGGGAGAAGGAGAGCCGCGGTGAGAACCAACAGATACGTAAGGTAACATGGAAACGGGATTGAATGCGGCCATGCGGCTTTTGCTGAATTTCCCCTCAATGAGAGGTGAAAAACTAAAAGAAAGTGACTTAAAACACTTGGCTCTGTGGGCCACGAAAAGAGGGGAATTGATAGCAGCGATTTCAGGCGGCAGAGACAGGAAACTTGCGCCGAAAAAAACGGCAGTCGGGAAAAAAGTTGTAAATACCTTGCAGACTGTCTCCGCCGAGAGAAAGGCTGACGAAGCTGCCATTCAGGCGCTTGAGGGGGCGGAGGCTGAAAAATCAGATTCTCAGCCGCGCACAAAAATCGCAGAACATTAGGACTGTGTAACACACGTCCGGCGGAAAATGCAATGGCGCCGGCGCGGTGGAGCCCGCCGGATGTCCTGGATCATGTGACACGGGCGGCGGAAGTGTCCTCTCCGCCTGCCAGACCATCCTGCGCACGAACAGGACGGGCCTCTGCGCTCCCCGTCGGGGGGCGCGGTGAATGCCGTCAGCTCAGGCGGAGCCGAAGGCGGAACGGAGTGGAGCCGAGGGGCGGAACAGCGGGATGGAGCTGAGGGTGGCGATGGCGGCGGTGTGGAGCGGCCCGCTCCCTCTCCAGCCCCTCCTTCTCCCAGGCACGTGGGAGAAGCCAGCGGCGCAGCGGGAGCAGGCGCCGCGCGGGAAGGCGGCACGGCAGAGAGAGCCGGTCCCAGCAAGCGCAGCCGCCGCAGCGACAGAGACAGCGGTGCAGGCGCGACCTACCGCGACAGCACACCGCCCTGCCCTTTTGTCTTGCGAAAGACAGTGGCGGCAATTCAAAACAGAGAGTGCAAGTGAAATACATCAACAAAGATCAAAACTTGCCGAAGTAGCACAACGACAAAATACATCGGAGAGCCATGAAACATCGCATCCTCAAGTGTGGAAGTCAGAGAGGCACAATTCCCTCCTTCCTTTGCCAAGTAACAGCTGACAGCGCCTCCCGAAAATAAAATACAGCTATCAGCTCTTTGAAAATATCTAAATTGGCTGATCTCAAATGCACAAATTCTACCTCAGAAAGTTACCCTTACATTTTCACCTTGTATGCTGCTCAAAAACAGTTTGAACAATGACATTTCACAACCATTTCAAGACAGTGACAACTCAAACCCTCGACTTTGTACCCCCACACGACAAATTTTAGTGAAAAAAAAAAAAAAAAAAGCCCAGCACAAACCCCTCTCTTTTTCTTGTTGTTTTCCCTTCCAAAAGAAAAAGGGGGAGAGCCGATCCCGGCTGGAAGCGGCTGGAAGGCTGAAAGCTTGATTCAACTTTCCATCAAGATGCAAGAGCAAGATGCAAGAGCCTTGCACTGTCAATTTCAGATTCCTCTGAATGAAACACAAGCAAAGTGATGCCCATCATAGTCTGGGAGAAAGACCTAGTGTCCTGAAACAGGAGTGAATGTTTGAGTGAATGTTTGATTTGATGTACTTGGATCCAAGCTGACTTGTGTTTTAGGTTGTGTTTTTTGTGTTATATTAATATAGGGAATGAGTTCTGTGTGATTTAAATATAAGTTGAATTTAAGATTTTTATAAGGTTTAAGTGTTAAGATATACATTTCATAAATTTAATGTTTGCAGATTTTTAATTATTCTAGGTTTTCAATTGTTTTAGCTTTTGTTAAGAGGTTTTAAATTGTTCTAAGTTTTATTAAGATATACTAATTCAATTTAAACAGTTGAGTCGTGTCTCAGACAAAAGAAACTTCGAAGGGAAACAGCAGTGATGGAGCACTGAGAAGTGTCACCTGTTTGTGTGACTGGAAGAAGACACAAGTTTTACATCAGAATTGTTATAGGTTGCAAACTGTTTTGTAAGATTTTATGTTGTATTTTAAAGTAATAAGTTTTATGATAATAAGATAAGTAAATTAAATTAAGTTTAAAATAATGATTATTGTGAAGAGTTTCGTTTTGAAATCTATTGAGATATCACTGTAGTATAAAGGCAGGGTCTTGGCCACACCTTGACTTTAACTAGAGGAGATGTTTTCATCAGCAAACCCAGATGTTTTCTGCACAAAAAGAAACTAGATACTAGTAGTTTTGACTTGACAGTTTGACCTTGTCAATGACAGCTGGACAGACTTTGGAGTGAACTTGGGAGCCTTGCTCGAGAAAGGATACCCACGTTTTCACTGAGAAAAGGTTTTTCAGCTGTTGCAGAATCTGGGGCAATGAGATAGTGTTTTAGTAATCAGCAGTCATTTAGCTTTGCATGTGTTACTGTTGATTGTTGTAGGTTGTTTGTTATCAGAAACATTTTAAGTTATTGTTATAAGATAGTTAAGTTAGGTTAAGTTACATTGTACCCTCAGTCTGGCTGATTCGAAAAGGAAAAGGGGGATTTGTAGGAGATAAGCTGTACTTGAATCATCCGGACTGAGCCACAGTGCTAGGCCTCTAGGCCGTGGCACTGAGGCCTGTGAAGCTTGTGTCGCAGATAAAAATTTCAGCGCCAAGAGTGTGTCGCATTGGAAATTCCACTTAAGGTGTTGCTAAGGGTCGAAGGGTTTCATAGTAGTTAGTAAGTATCGTAATTGGTGTGAACATAGTAGGTATCTTAAACAGTTTATTAAACAATGGGTGTTTGCATTTTTCCCTGTGCCATGTACCAATGAATTGTATCTGTAAGTGTAAACTATATAGAGTATATAAAACCTGCCATCTTACACAGAATACAGGAGAAACGTAGCAGTAATCATATTGATCGGACCTGCGTTTGCTTTGCCGACTTCCCTTCATTATTTCACGGTTCCCCTGCGACTTCGTTGATAAAGAATCGATCCTCTTTCAGTTTAAAACCATCAACCCTTTTCCCACTGTGATGGGCCCTGATAAATAGTTCATCCACACTTTTCTTAAAGAGATCTCCCTGGAGCCTTCTCTTCTCCATGTGAACACCTCCAGCTCTCCCAGCCTGGCTCCAAAGCTGAGGAACTCCAAACCCCAGACATCTCCATGGCCCGCTGTGCCTGCTCCAGGTATATTCTAGACAGAACATGACCCCATCTAACCCCAGTCTGAGGGCCTGTCCAGCATCTCCGCTAGGAATGCCTGGCCTTGAGGAGGTTTTTGTAGCTCTGACCAGAGCTCTGTTGACCAGTGCTGTGCCTTGGGCTGATCACACATACGGTATAGAACCAGACTTTGCACTTGCAGGTTTAAGAAGGTTTCATGCCACAAAATGCCAAAGGTCTGGGCGATCTGGGGCTGTTCATCTTGGAGAAGGCTCTGAGGGGACCTTCGACATCCTTTGACTGCCTAAATGGGCTCCAAGAGAGCTGGAGGAGGATTTTAGCTGTCTTGGGTGGCAGGACGGGGGGAATGACTTTACACTGCCAGAGGGCAGGGTTAGATGGGGTATTAGGAAGGAATTCCTGGCTGTGAGGGTGGTGAGCCCCTGGCACAGGGTGCTCAGAGAAGCTGTGGCTGCTCCTGTATCCTTGGGAGTGTTCTAAGCCAGGTTGGATGGGGCCTGGGTAGCCTGGGCTAGTGGAAGGTCTTCCTGCCCATGGCACAGAGGGTGGAAAAAGAACCCTTTAACCCAAACAATTTTGTGATTTTGTGATAAGCACAAAGACCAGAATTTAAAAGTTTCCTTTGTATCCCACACAGTGATTTAAAGATTTTATTTTCCAGTGTTCTCTACACTACTTGTTTAAGAGGTAACATATCTTTGGAAGTACTTAACGATAATAAAGAGAGAGAAACTTATACCAAACTCAAAAAAAGAAAAGAAAAAAAAAAAAAAAAGAGAACATTTGTTTCAGAAATTAACTCCACGGAATATTATGTAGATATTCATTAAGTAAATCATGGAAATGCTACATTTTACAAGTGAGTGTCAGTCATACAGAAATACTGTTGAATATCTGAAAACCTGAAACTTCACCAGAAGATACTACCAACAGTTCATCACAAATATTTTACACTCAGGTCTTTGTGATATTCACAAAAATACATGGATTGGGTTTTTTCCCCTTCCCAAACTCAAAAATCATGCTAGATTTTATTTCATCTCCTACAAGAAAGAAAGGTTTTGATTTGCTTTTTCTGGTGTGCTGTTAATGCATGTAGGCTCCTGTCAGCTGAAGGACCTGAGCAAATGGAATATTTTTGGTGGAGATATGAGCTTCCACCTGAGACAGAGTATGTCAGTGAGCTAGGCAGAAATGTGGCTGAGTTAATGCCTGTTGAGGTGATCTGCACTGCTGGGTGCAAGACTAGCTTCCCTCTTCCCTGCCTGCACAACCTGGGATCCTGAGTCGAGGTGGCATGTGGCTGGTGTCCTGCAGAGCTCTGCTGGACAGGTCCTCAAACGTCCCCTTCCCACTGTGGGGCAGAGAGAA
The DNA here is from genome assembly GCF_029207755.1 of Chamaea fasciata. NCBI lineage: Eukaryota > Metazoa > Chordata > Aves > Passeriformes > Sylviidae > Chamaea > Chamaea fasciata. The sequence goes on from NW_027094089.1 coordinate 12,896,131, forward strand.
ATGACAGAGCAGAAGCTTCACAGAATCATAGAATTGTCGCCAAGGACACCACTAACCCACGTCCCCCACGTGCCACACCCACAAGGCCTTTAAAACCCTCCAGGGATGGGGATGCCACCACTGCCCTAACAGCCTATTTCTAAGATTGATAACCATTTCTACAAAGATATTATCCCCAATATCCAATTTAAACCTCTCCTGGCACAGCTTGAGGCTGTTTGCTCTCCTCCTGTCCCTGTTCCCTGGGAGCAGAACCCAACCCCCTGGCTGTCCCCTCCTGTCAGGAAGTTGTGCAGAGCCAGAAGGTCCCCCCAAACCTCCTGAGTTTCTGCAGCAGGCTGGGAGAGTGCAACATTTTGCTGTTTGGTGTTCATGGGCTGATGACAGTGTAGGGAGAGAAGTTAAGAAGATCAGCTCAAATTAGTTCTATTTGTGTGTTGACTGAACAGAGCCATTTTATTGCACAGGAAAGGGACAACAGTGACTTTCTTGCTGTCCCTTCCTTTGCTAACCCATCACCAAGTTTAAGTATTAAGAAAAATCATGAGATTAACACAAAAATCACAAAAATCATGTCCATCTTATGTTTGTTGATTGCTAATGAACATCTCTCTCCATGGGGTTTGAGAGGTCCTTCAGGTAGAATTCTTCACAATGTATTTTCTACTTGGCAAAGAATGCTCCTTATTCCATTCCTCTACTACAATGAAACTCTGTAAGATGCCTCCTATTGCTGTCATAAGCTGTTTAGCCATTAATTTGAAGTCCCCTCATACGCTGAAGGATGCTCTTTATTTCTTTATGTCTGAATTTGGTGTCTTCAATTTCACAGAGAGATCTTACTTTTCAACTTGTAAGTAATTTTCCCATTGCTTATAATTCAAGTGTCTTTTCAGACATATGTGCTTTAAAATCATAACAGGTTGATCTTGGGAAAGGTCCTTCCAGCACAGCAGTCCTACCTAATAGAAATATTCTTATAGAACAAACACACATGGTGGGAAAAGTCTCTCCACGCAGAAGGTGGTGTTGGACATTGTAGCACATAAATCATGGTCTGTTGGGCAAACACCTGGTGTTCTCTCTTCTTGGATCTCTATGCCTCACAGCAAGACCTCTCATGTTTCTTCCTCATCAGATAATAAGCTCGGTTGGCTTCTGGGTAGGTGACTTTGGAGAGTGGCAGCCTGCAGATCGCAGAGCTGTTTGTGGTCATTAGCAGGAAGGTCAGTGCAGACAAGCAAAAAGGCCAGGTTCCTGATGGCACCCCAAACTGCAAAGAAAAGTAACAAACCACCTGTTTACTATGTGTCCTCCTTTTATTAGCATGACGCTCAGAGCCAGCCACCTTGGAGCAAGGTTTCTGGAGGAAGTCTAGGCTCTGTTTTGCATTGAGTCTTTCCTTAGGGAGGTTGCGTTTCTTTAGGAAGTCTTGACATTTTGTATTAGCCTGCTGTATCTACCAGCTCTGGTGAGAGGGCTTCCTGCTCTTTGTGCCTCTGCCATGGTGAAGGTTTCTTGGGTGCACATGAGGCAGGGAGAGGGTGGCAATGAGACTGGAGAGTGGATACCAGAGACCTTCAGCTTTTCCCTGGGCAGTTGTACTGACTGACTTTTGGCGATTGAGAAAAGAAGTTAACCCAAATTTAATGTTTCTTTACACACACGCTGGGCCCCTTTTCCAATTGCTTCAGGCATGAAGTGAATATCTGAAAGAGGGGAGATGTTCTAGCAGCCTGCCACTGCCTAAAGTGCATCCAGGAGAGCTGGAGAGGGACTTTGGACAAGGGCCTAGACAGGATAAGGGGAATGGCTTTCCTTTGACAGAGGGCAGGGTTAGATGGGATATCAGGAAGAAATTCTCCCCTGTGAGGGTGGTGAGGCCCTGGCACAGGTTGTCCAGAGCAGCTGTGGCTGCCCCTGAATCCCTGAAAGTGTCCAAGGTCAGGCTGGACAGGGCTCGGAGCAACCTGGGATAGTGGAAGGTGTCCCTGTCCATGGCAGGGAGTGGGACTAGATGAGGTTTAAGGTGCCTTTCAACCCAAACTTTTCCATGATTTTGTGATCTCTTGAATTTATAGAGCTGAGCTGTGGGAGTTCATTCAAACTAAGATGGAAAGTGGTAAATGATGACTCCAAGTTGCTTGTTCCAGTGGGAATCACACCAACCCCCTGGGCAGATAGTAACCCCTCTCCCAGACCATTTCTGCCTATGGCTGAATTTTTCTTCACATCTTGGTGTTTTGTCTGACAAACCAGAGAAATTCAATGTTGGAAATCAGCCAGCCCTTAGCTGAAACACTACTTACCACAGACAACATATGGGTCACTGCAGCTCCCAGGTAGGCACTGAAGAGTGCTGTGAAAAAGGAAAGGCAGTTCCTGGTGAGTTCAGTTGCTCATGGAGTAGAACAGCAATGACAAACATCTCTCCTTCTGCCTTGGGTAGCTCAACCAATGATTTTGACCCTGTCTGGACAATACCCTGGCTAAACCCCTTGCTGTGTCCCCTCCAACCTGGAGCTTATGGAAGAGGCAAAGCATACAAACAAGCTAACAAAACTGAAGTGATGAAAAATGTGCTATGGTATCACGGGCTTTTGAAAAATGCAGTGACATGGAAAGAATGTACCTTGATGGATGGGGTTAAATGGGAAAATAACCCTTCCATCCTCATCTGTCCTTCTTCCAGGGCTTGAAGGAGGGTCAATGACATACAGAGCTAAATCTTTCTTGTATGAGCAATAGCTTCACTATTCACTTTCTGAATGAGCAGTAGTTTCACTTCCAGCTAGCTCTGATATTGCAATTTCATATGGAATTGCCTTATAAATAATTCTTCAACTCTGCTGTGTTGTCCAGCTCATGCTATTGATCCATTTCAAGAGAATGGGAAATGTGTACTGTCTAACTACAAAAGCGCTCCATTCTTCTCAAAGATTAGGTATGTCCTTCTTCAAAGAAGGAATTTGAGCTGGTATCTGTGGCTGGAAAAAAACAACATGAATCATCCAGCAATAAGTGAACAAACACAATTAATGACTCAAAACAAAGCATCTGATCTCAAAGACCTTGGTTAACATGTGTCCACTGATCACAGCTCTTGCTTTAAACACAACTCTTGGCTGAAGGTGAAAGCACCGAGTATGTTAAAGCCGTGACTCCAACACCCAGCTCCACCACTCACCAGCCTCACCTACATCCATCTGCCTGCCTGGAGGTGCCCATCTGACTCCAGCCCCCCTCTGCTGCAAAGACGTCCTGTCTCACTTCCTGGGGAGGTGAACACCTGCTGGGTACCTACCACAGGCCATGGCCAGGAGGTGTGTCTGCCAGGTGAGAGCCAAGAACATGCCCCCGATGGCAGCACAGGACAGGCAGCTGTTGTAGCCCCACAGCCCCAAGTAGATTTGGTTAAACGGCGTTGCTAAGCTTAACCCTGGAAAATAAAGTCAGAGATGTGTCATTTCTCAGCCAAAGAGATGAAAACAATGCAGAAATGGCAAGAGTCCAGATTTTCAAAGGTTCTAGCCAGCATTTGTACACGGAGCTGTTTGTAGTCATGTTGCTATGGTCTAAGGGAATTGTGGCAGAATTTTCCTGTTGCTGCTGAGCTGAATTTGGTGATTTGATTTCAATAGAACACATGAGTGAATGAGCCTACACGTGAACCTTAAATGCATTTCTGAGGCCTGCACATTCAGGCTGATGGCTATGACTTTCATTGATCTCCCTCTAAACCCACCACGGATACACCGTGGTAGAATTAATCTCAGCACAACAGACACTTCTTTCTTCTGAAGGTTTCCACTGTCATAAAACAAGGTAAGAGAATGGGGAAGTCAATCAAAAGAATTCTTAAAACAGAAATCTGAGTTTATTTTGTTTCTAAGGAGCCACTCTCCAGTGGGTGAAATACTTGTGACTTTGAGTGCTCCTCTAACTGTAGTTCCTCTTTTATTCTCCATGCTTTTATATAAATCTGTCACACAAGGCAAATCATTACCTGCCAGCATCCCCACCGCTGAACCGATCACTGCATGGACACAAATGAGTGGAGAGGAGATAAATAAACCAATCAGGAAAATTCCTCCAGTCCAGGGATTGTTACAACCATAAACCTGGCCCACACCAACTGGAATGGATTGCAGGAGCTGTAGAAATCAACAAAACAAAACAAACAAGACAATTTGTTATCAGCTTTGTAACTTTTTTGTTTGTTTTTGTTTTTTTTTGTTTGTTTGTTTTAGTTTTAAAACTTATTTTTCTTGGCCAGGCTCATGTTTGGCATTTGTTGGATGCAGTCTCTCTTTCTAAGTGGAACATTTGGACACATCTCGGGAGACAGCAGGGCATTTCCACAGGGTTTCCCCTTCAATGGAAATGAGTCATGGCTTGTTCCCCAGACCTGAGCTCCTCTGCCAGGTTTTTGCTCTAAGATCAAGGGTTTAAAAGATTTTGTGGAAGGGTCTAATCATCCTCTTTTTGCATGTGCTGCTGACTTGAGCATTTTTACATATCCATAGGGACCATGAGAGTGAACCTAGGGGATGGTTTCCTTGAGATTCTCTAGAAATATGAGCAAGAGTTGCTGGGCTGGTGGGACAGAGCTCAGTTTGGTCACAGCTTAGAGGTACTTTTCCATATACAGTCCCCATAAAACTATGTGTCATGGTAAATGTTCTTTGAGAAATTTCACTTGTGGGTTTCTATGTAGTGTCAATTAACTTCCTTTTCTTAATCACTCCCTGGGAACCCCTTAAAATAGTCAGCTGAGCCTTAGGAGAAAGTAGTTACTCTGGTATTTGTATTGTTTATGGTGTCATCCAGGAGAATAAAATGTTCCTTTGGAAAGGTTCCACTTGAATATAAATTAAAAATATGTGTATGTGTACCTGCACCCAAGTTTTTAACTATTCTGCCACAGTAGTATCTGCTTGCTCATCTCTAATCAGATAGATGCAATTTTTTGAACAGTCTTTATCTGAAAAATTAAAACTACCCTGGGAGTTAACTGGAATTCTCAGCACAGCCTTGGCTATGGGGACATGATCAGTATATGCATAGAAATAGAAATGGGTAATTAGATTCAAGACAGTGTTTGAAAATTATAATCGATACACTTGGATCCAACTGAACATGAAAAGATTCTTATTTTCAGGCTATGAAAAATGTACGTTCCTAGAGTAAACTCTTATATTTTGGATAATGGTTCTCTTACAAATCAAATTTTGTCCTCCCAGGCCATAATGCAGTAATATAGGAGGTGGACCTCTTGCAACCAGTCCAGAGAAGGGTGAAAAAGATGCTCCCAGGGCTGGAGCCCCTCTGCTCTGGAGCCAGGCTGGGAGAGCTGGGGGTGTTCAGCTGCACAAGAGAAGGCTCCAGGGAGACCTCAGAGCCCCTGCCAAGGCCTAAAGGGGCTCCAGGAGAGCTGGAGAGGGACTTGGGACAAGGCATGGAGGGACAGGACACAGCTTCCCACTGGCAGAGGGCAGGGTTAGATGGGATATTGGGAAGGAATTCCTGGCTGTGAGGGTGGTGAGGCCCTGGCACAGGTTTCCCAGAGCAGCTGTGGCTTCTCCTGGGTCCCTAGAAGTGTCCAAGGCTGGGTTGGACAGGACTTGGAGCAATCTGGGATAGTGTAAAGTGTCCCTGCCCATGGCAGGGGGTGGGACTGGATGGCCATTTAAGGTCTCATCCAAGCCAAACTGGAATTTATATATAGGAATTTATAAAGGAAGGTAATACATTTCTGTAGTATTTTTAATTGTAAATTAAGTAGACTGTTACCCTTAAGACATCCTACCATTGTGATTTCAGCATCTGACCAGGTGATATTCGGTGTTGCTGTTGCAGGATGAATGACAGTTGTAGGGAAGAAGAGGTTGTGTGGTCCTGAAGCAGCCAGGTAGAGGGTCAAGGCCAAGTTGAAAGGCAAGGTGAGAACAGGGAGGTCCCACTTAGAAAAAACTGCACTTAAAGCACTGGTGAAAATAGGGCTGAAAGAGGAACAAATTGGTCTCAAATAGGCAAAAATCACACCAGAACCATATCCAACCATAAACACACCTGCAGATAAGTTGGTCTATTTAAAATAAACAAAAAAGCCAAACCAAACCACGCTCTCCTCCTTCAACCTGTTTAATTACCTCAACCTTTCTGATCTAATCAGAGACAAGAAAGCGTCACCTCATAAATTTCCTACCCCTCCAAAGGCAATTATCAATGTAGAGATTCCTGTCATGTTATGTTAATATGTATGATAAATTTGATGAGCATGAAGGAGACAGGATCCAGTGTTTTAGTGGAGTTATTCCCCAGGTCAATCCCAGTGTTTACCTTTTCCTTTTAGCACCTGGAGTGGACCGAGACTACGATACCCATGCTGGGTCTGAGTGGAACTGTAAACTGTGCACCTTTGTTCAAGCTTGTGGATTAGCAGTAAAAGCTGACATCAAATTGACTGTAACACCATGTGAACTTCAGGCAGACAAATTACATGTGTGGTTTTAGCAATCTACAGCTACACATTTTGGGGTCAAGGACCAGGTTTCAAAATTTTTTTGCTGGCCAAATACCCAGCGGATTATGGTGTCGTATATACAAGTAAAATATTATTAGTTGTTTGTTTTGATTAGTGTCAACCATTATGTCTTGGGACCACTGAACAGCTTCTGTGCTTGGAGAAGTAAATTTTCATGACACTTTTATATGGCGACTTAAATAGATGAAACACCTGTGGTTGATGATGGTAGGAAATGGTGAAAATAATGTTCTTGAAACAGAAATGAATTGATGCATCACAGCAATGTGACTCACATTCAGAATATTGAATTACACATCATCAGCCACTGATTTTTGTTTTCCCCACTGGGATTATTTGTGATTATGTGGGTATTTTTATTTATTTCTGGATTACATCTGAGTTTAAAAGTGTAAATAACAATGCAGATTTAACAGTACATATGTGTTTGTTGTGTTCCCTTTCCACTGCTATCTGCTTAGAAATGCAACAGCTCAGTCTCACATGAGGGGACTCTGGGGCTGGAAGGAGACGCAGAGGAGCCATCTGACTTACCAGGTCATGGACACCAGTGCCACTGGCAGGAGGAGCCACCAGTTGTAGTCTCCATCCACAGAGAAGATAGCCATTAGCAATCCCACCAAGACCCCGTTGTATCCATACAGGCCTGCTGCTATTGCTGATCTGTGTGGAGGGAACAGCTGCCTTGAAGTTTTCTCCCCTGAGGGTGCTGTGCTCACATCAGCCCTCCCTCTCCACCCAGTTGTGACTCTGTTTGGGGATGACTTGCTGGAACTCATCCACTGACATTCGATTTTGCACACTTGGGTCAGGACCTGCCCCTTCTGCAGGTTTGTCCAGTGCCCCTCTGCACCAGGTGCAGCTGCTGGGAGGATCTGTCTGGTCCTACCAGAACAGATACATGCCCAATCAAGGCTGGATCACACAATCATAGAAGGTTTGGGTTGGAAAGAACCATAAAGACCGCCTTGTTCCAACCCTATGCCATGGGCAGGGACACCACCCGCTAAATTCAAGCTTCTTATCCACATCAAACATCTAACACATAAATCATCACAGAAGTGGTCACATGAGGAGGAAAAGGATGGACTTACCTGTCCTGACCCAGAATAAGTGCTGTTAAAGTTGAGACAACTGTTGCCACACATCCAGTAAGTGTCCACCATGGGTTCTGCAGCAGGAGGCCAGCCAAAATGACCAACCCACTGAGGGGATTGCTGACAAACATCACCTGGGATATCCCACGCAGCACCCAGTCAAGGAGCTGGATCATGAGAGGTTTGTCTGGGAAAGATTAAATTCAATAATAAAACAAGCCCCCTAAAGTCTGCAGATGGTATTGATTTGGGATGTATTTTTGAAACTCAGGAAGAGTTTTGGCAGTGGGACCTGGCACCACGACTGAAGCAATGAATCAACAAGACTGTAAAACCTGACAGGGATTTATTATGGTCTACACTGAAGTCTTACAGCTGGAAAACTGAGATGAACAGTGAGACTGCCAGAACTCTGTGTTATAAAGTACCCATGACCAGATTCATATGAACCAGCTAATTTATGTTGTCTGTGGCTCAGATGGCAAATTGTGTGTGTATCCCACTGCTGATTTATTACAGGGACCAAACACACCTACCTATGTGTAATTTAACTTCACAGTGGCACTAGGCTTCACAGAAACTGCTCAGCTGAAAGGACATGGAGTGTTAAGAAGAATAGCAGAGTACAGCATAACCATCCAGGGCTATGTTCTGTGGGACTAAATTCGCTTTGTACATGGCATGCTGGGAGGTAAATGTCATCTCAGACATCCCCAAGATTTAAGCAGTATGTGGATCTCTGCACAAAGCCGATTTTTCCCCTTACAAAACAGACATAAATCAGGGTAGAGGTAGTTTCTGTACTATTCTAACTTGAATCACATCACTGAGAAGTTAGTTATTACTCCTTTGATGTACTTATTATTTGGAATCCACTGTCATTAGTCACTGTGAAGTAGGTTTACCTTTCAGCCAGGTTCCAAAATCCTTCATGTCTCCAGTGAGGTAACCCACAGCTCTGCAGAAACTCTTCCCACCTGTGCTCAGTGGATTCTGCTTCACTGGCATTCTTTCCCCCTTGGTTTCTATCTTGACATCAACACAGTTTTCCATGTCGATGTTCTGAATCTTTGGTAAAATTCAAGGGAAAAGAAAAAAGAGAGTTCATTATAATGCCTTTCTGATCACTGTTTATTCTCTTTACCACATAACTGCTCACCATGTGTTACTTTGGAAGCAGAAAGAGGAGAATCCTTACTCTGAATATCTGATTTTTTTGTCTCCATGAGCACATTCCCTCTTCATGTGCCCTGTCCTCTCAGACTTCCATGCAGTTACAAGGAGATATTTCATTTATTAAGCTTCTCCGCTGCTTAACTTGTATTTCCACTTTGAATGTATCCATCTGCCATCAATAATAGGTGCCTAAATTCAGTTTCATAATCACCTATTGGGGTCAGTTCAACCCTTCTCATGAGCATGGGCTTAGCCTGGGGTTGTCCATGGTGCCTTATTCCATTACTCACATGCATTCATACATTCCTTTTTCTCATTTGAACTGCACTATAAGCTGACCAATCTTTATAAGTACCTGGCATTGGCTCAAGAGTTTGATGCCCAAATTCACAGCTCTTGCTTTCCCCTCTGCCTTAGTCATGTTGTTTTCTTCTCTGCTGAGACAATATTGGGGACTGTATGTTGGAAGCTGTAGTAAGAAACCCTCAGAGACTAATGAAAATACACTTATTAAATTCAGCAGGTGCTATAAGAAGCTAAAATCAGGTAGGGGACTTTTATAGGCCCAGCAAAGTTGTTTAGGCCTAAATTAGGTGTTTGGAGTGTAGAACTAGGAGATGGAGTCCCCTTTGGATCATACACCCTGTGTATAAGGAGTTGCTGGAATAACCTTTGGCACCTCATACAGCCTACAGACAGGATTATTCAGGCATGTGTATCAGAGGCTTACAGCTAACAGTAAAAAACAGTGTCTATAGCCAATTCATTGCTTGTTGAATAACCAATTCTGAATATAAAGTGAGCAAATAAATAAAAAAAACCCCTGTTCCTGGAGCATGCTGTTTCCTGAACTAATTCTTGGTAATTATCAAGCAAACACCAGAAAATGTGTGTTGTGTGAATACAGAACCAGTGGTGCTTCAGGCCTCACTGGTGAGTAGCAGCTTGTGCAAAATGTAAGGAATTTATATTGGGAGTTGGTAATCTAAATAGGATGTTACAGACACAGGTCTTGTGTTAGTCCTTGACTCACTCAAAACTTTACTAAAAGCCTTGTGAACAGCTCGGGAAGAGAAATTATAGTTCAGAAAAACAGGTGCTGAGTACTTAAGCTGCTTCTCCCTGGGCATTGCACTTCCAGACCCTCCAGTGTGGTTAAGCAACTCTGAGTCTTTGTGGGGGGATGCCTGGTTAATGCACCATGGATTAATCCTGGCCAGTTTCTCACTCTTGTGGCACTGGAGGGCTGGTGGTGACCTTTCAGGAAGCAGTAAGTATTTGCACAAAAAATAAATGGACATTTTCTACCTTCTGGAAGAGCCCAGCTAATAAAGGGATAGATTCCATATGAGAAGCTGATGGCAGGACCAGTACATACAGAAAAGTATTGAGTTTGGCTTTGTGTTGGACATGAAGGTAAGGACCTGGAATAAAAAGACTAAGGAGGAAAAGAAAAAGAAAAAGAAAAAAGAGGGGAAAAAAAGAGAAGAGAAGAGAAGAGAAGAGAAGAGAAGAGAAGAGAAGAGAAGAGAAGAGAAGAGAAGAGAAGAGAAGAGAAGAGAAGAGAAGAGAAGAGAAGAGAAGAGAAGAGAAGAGGAAAAAGAAAAGGAAAAAGAAAAGGAAAAAGAAAAGGAAAAAGAAAAGGAAAAAGAAAAGGAAAAAAGAGTGGTGCTAGGAATGGTGTCTTGATACAGGAAGACTTTTTGGGGGTTTGTTACAATTTATTACCTTAATTCATTAACCTTCACTTTTTTCATACTTTATTCTGGAATAAGTGAGTTGAATGTACTTTCAGTTAAATCAAAATTTCCAGCCAAGATAAATGCTCTCCATTTGGTGAAAGTGCATTTACATTTTCCTTTTAAAGGGTCTCCATCTCTATGCAGCTTGGGCTTTCCCTGCTGCTAACCCATAAAATGAAGTGCTGCTGCACTGCAGAGTGATATTGTGAGACCCATGCTGGCATGCCCTCTGTGTTCCCCTGCATGCTGAGTGAGGAGCTGTTTGCATTCAGGAGTCTGCAGAACAGGCTGCAATGGGCATGTGAAGTGTTAGAGTCACTGTCCAGTCCACTTGTACAGTGGAGATAAAATGGATGAAGCTGAGGGCCTGAATTCACAAAAAAATTCATGTATTGCTTTGCCATATAAGGGCAACTGTGAGCTGGCAGTGCTCCTCTGCCTTGGGTTTCCATGGGCAGAATTGAAACCAGCTCACTGCTGTTGGCACAGCAAAAAGACCAGGTGACCTGGTGAGTCACTTGCACTAACCTGTCTCAAACTTCTCACTCAATGAATACCCAGAGCACTGGAGTATTCAGAGTCACAGAGGCTGCAGGGTGATCATGGTTACCTTCTGTCCAGCAGTGATGCTCAAACTCATGTTCATTATGTCATAGAACCATAGAATACTTTGTGCTGGAAGGGACCTTTAAAGCTCATCTATTCCAATCCCTCAGTCCATTTGATCTAGGGATGGGTCTCTCTAGAGAGGGACTACAGGAACTTCATCCATTCAGTAGAGCATGTAGTGAGTGACAGCACAAGGGGCAGTGGCTTCAGACTGAGAGAGGGCAGGGTTACATTACACATTAGGAAGAAATTGTTCCATGTCAGGATGGTGAGGCCCTGTTAGAGATTGCCCAGAGCAGCTGTGGCTGCCCCATCCCTGGAAGTGTCCAAGGCCAGGTTGGAGAGGTCTTAGAGCAACCTGGGCTAATGGAAGGTGTCCCTGCCCATGAAAGGGGGTTGGAACAGGATAAGCTTTAAAGATCCCTTCCAACCCAAACCATTCTGTGATTATGTATGCTAAGGGAGAATGAAACCATCATGGAACAATCTCCTCACCTGCAGAGCAGCCAGGTGGGAAATGGGTGTAGGCCAAGAAAACCTTTGCTTTTCGTTGGAGTCTTCATGACACAGTAAGGATCCAGCCCCACTGGTTTCATGACCTCCCTGAATCCCATCCCAGGTACTGTGTGGGGGCTGCATCCTATGTGAGGGGGTTTTGTTGCCACCAGAGCCCTGAGGCTTGTCCCATCTGTTCAGAAACACAAAGCATGAAGGACTTGCACTACTTCTACTTAGCTGTCCAATAAGAGCATAAAGAGATAGCAAAACACTTGGAAACTGGTGCCAGCATAAAAGTTTGTAGACATTTTTAGTGATTTTACAAAGCAGTACCTACCATGCATCTGCATAGATTAATGATGTGTTAGCATAAAAGCACATTGCTTCAGGGAGTAGGTGATAGCAGGTATTGAGACAGGAGAGAATACAAAAGGTGTCTTATGTCAGAATTGTGGATATGCTCAGAGAATTTTAACACAGTGATGTCTGAATAATAATGCAGACTAAAGTGTACATATTCTGATTGGGTTTTCATGTGTGCTGGTCTGCAGCCGGTCTTTTGAAGACCTGCAGTTGAAGTTATGCAAACACATGGTTTTCACTGAAATTGTATTTTCTTAGTGCACTAAGGAATGAAATGAAAATAATTGAAAAAGGAGTGCTCTGCTGAAGCAGACTGCTTGGCTTCTGGATGGGAGCAGGATTGATAGGTGTTATTTTTACTATTATTCTTGACTTCTATTAGTCAGGGAAAAAGGTTTTTTTTAAAGACATAAGTCCTGTTCTCAGATGGGCAGCTTGGAGCACACTGCCTTGTCTCATGTAAACTCTACAGAGGTGTTCCAGCCCTGCAGTGCAAGCTCCCAGTACTGGTGTGTAATTGGTGAGATACAGGAGCAGCAGCAGAACCCAGGCAAAGCCTGGTTCAGTCTGAATGCAGTTTTCATCTCAGTGGTGCAAGTGCAAGTGTAGTGTGCTGTAAGTGCAGGGAAGCTATTTAAAACCATTTTCATGGGAAATGAGAGCTTCCCATGAAACAAAACAGAAAACAAAAGACGTTTCTCTTTTATGAAGATGAAATCATCACAGGGCCAAGATATTGATCTGCCATGTTTTTTTAATCATCCTTTCAGAGTTAATAAATGTCCTGTAGCAAAGTACTGACGTTATGCAACCCCGTGTCTCCCTAAATCAATTTTCCTTCCACTTGTGTCGACTTCCTCCCTGTCACACCATACCCATGGCATCTCAGTCATGCCTTGTTAAAGCTGGCTCCATGCTGGGGCTGCACTCCTGCAGCACCTGGCCCTGCAAATACTCCTTTATTCACCTGCTGAGGAGGAGACAAGCCTGGCCACACGTTCATTTTGTGTTGTACATGGTAAGAACGGTATTGTGCTTGCAGCTGGGAGAGGGACAGAATCTTTAATTTATCTGATTACTACTCCCAGGAATGGGCCCTTCCAAGCTGGTCATTGGGCTTTTACATGTGAAAATGCAGCAAAGTCATCTAGTGCTTTCTCTTCTCTCTGGAATTTTCCTCTCTCCCTGCCAAAATTTAGGTTTCTCTGAGGGTTTAATTTATGATGAGGTATTTGTTTGTCCAAGGACCTGAGGACCTGCTACTGCACAATCACTGCCATTGTATCTTGAATTCTCTGAATTGTTACTGAGAAGTCTGCAGGCAGCCAAGCTCTGTGTGCAGCTTGCTTTTAGAGGAATTCCTGCATCCAAGCACAATAGGAGGAAAGGGCCAGACTCTCAGCAGCTCTAAATCCAGCACAGCCCATGTAATGTTACCAGGGGTGTTGTAAAGCTGGATTAATATTGTGTTAGGCATAGGAACACATGCAAGCACAAGCACAATCTCTGAAACAGATTATAATGTACTTGACCCTCACTGGAAAAAAACAGTTCAGTTTCTCCCACAGAAGATGTATTTCTAAGTATTAGTTCAAAAGAAAGCTTACCCTTCAGGTTCAAATATTCATTAAGCTCACATGCAATTCAGTTTTCAGAGATCTGTCTCTCAGGAACAGAGAAATACAGAGACACTATCACATCAGCTGTGTATTATTACTATCTGGGCATTTTCATTTGGCAGAATGGAAAGGCAGTAATAGGAAATGTTAAAGTGTTCTGGTTATTTCTTCTTTTTTTTAAATTTCTTTTCTTTTTTTCCTTCAAGGTTCAGCCACCTGGGCTAAGCAGTACCAATAAATCCTCACCCTGCTAGAAGCTTCTTGATAACTGATATTCTTGTGCTCCTCCTAAGCCTCTTCTCCTTCAGCAGGACTGCTCAAATGCTGGTTGCCAGGTGTTTTGAGGGAATGACCCAGGTAAGTCAGTAACAGGGTGCATTAAAAGGAAAGAACAGAGTGCTCTTACCTCTCAGATGAGCTCAGGAGTAGCTGTAGGTATGCTGGTTAGGCCCGAAGGAAAGTAGGGAAAAGGAAATGTCCCACTGGCTTATATACGCTAGCATGGCTCCTGTCCTGATATTACTGATTTGTTTCTCCTCCCACTTAGCGAGCTCCAAGTGAATGCTAAGAAGGTTCCCCCTTGAATTCTCCACCTTTCCTCTTGCTCTGTCCTGGGTCTCTTGCCAACATTCTATCCAAATGTCCTCTTTCCTGCTTTTTTTTCTTTAATTATAATTATTTTTTAAAAATTAATTCTCCTTTAACTTTATCCTTGCTCCTTCTTTACCACTTAAAAGGACAGAAGATTTTAAAATGAACTCTCAATGTACCTGAGCTTGCCCTCTCCAAAATTATCATCCTTATCCAATACAACTTAGCACCCTTCCCTGTCAAAATTCTGACTTGGGAATGTGCAACACAGCATTTTGTATTCAGCAGCCTCTCAAGTTTTCCTGTTTCTGAGTAGCTTTCAGAAGCACTATTCTGTTAATGAAATGCAGTGGAAGACCTGGTAAACTTCCATTGTTTAATTGCTTTTTATCAATTATTTCAGAAATTCAAAGGATATTTTTCTTTCTGTTCATTTTATTTATTTATTTTTAACCTCTCCTCCCCACTTCAGTGAAGGAGTCTGAAATATCAGAAGCGTGGCGGTTTTTAAGGCTGTGAAAGGGCTCCAAATGACAGAGAAGAGGCTGGAGAGGGAAATCTTAATTAGTAACACAGGAGAAAGGGCTGAGAAGAAGACAGTGAGCTTAAGGGACATTTTAGGGTAATTTAAGTCATAGTAGAATTCACTTTAGGACTGTTTCCCAGTAATGGCTGAGGGAAGCAACCTTGCAAATCGAGCTGGGTGCTGGAGATAGTGTTTTATTGTTGAACCAGAACCCATCTAGCTTTATGACTTTGCTTCCCCCAGACCTGTGGAAGCAGCCTCAGAGTGCACGTGAGCTGGAGGGATGTTGTTCTCACTGCACTCATTCCCAGGGTGCAGCTCTTTTGATGGAGATGTTTTTAACAGCAGACTGGATTTTTTTCTCCCCTAAGAGGAGGACATCTGATATAAGCTGTCAGCTTAGCATTGCTGCAAGAGCTAGTCTTCCTCTGATCAAACAGGCAGCAGCCCTTGTGAGTGAGCCAGACTCTGTCAGCCTACCCCTTTGCACCCAGTAGAACATGGAATTTTGTAGGGGAAGCTGTTTCACTCTAGTGCGGTTAACATATTTTCCCTTTACCATTAATTTCTTCTTGGGCTGCCTTTGCTTTCTGAGTGGTGAAATGAATCCTTGCATGTCCAAAGAAGGGAAATGCACTGGGTGATTTGGATGGAACAGCCTCACAGGGAGTCCCTTCAGACTGAGTTTTAAGCTTCACACCTCTCATATTTCAAGGATGCCCAGGCCTGGCTTCAGGTTATTTCACTGAAGATCTTTTCAGGTCTCCCTCAAAGGGGTGCAGCACAGGGGGCAGGCAGGCTCACTCCTGGGTTGTGCTGTAGGGAAATTCTTTCCTCCAGGGAATCACCGATTCACAGGATATTCTGAGTTGGAAGGGACCCACTAGAATCGTCAAGGCCAACTCTTAAGTAAATGGCCCATACAGGGAATGAACTCACACCTTTGGTGCTATTAGCACCATGATCTGACCAACTGAGCTAATGTCAGAGTCACAGAATCCCAGAATGGTTTGGGTTGGAAGAGACTTCAAAGCTCATCTCATTCCATCCCTGCCTTGAGCAGGGACACCTTCCACTATCCCAGGTTGCTCCAAGTTCTGCCCAACCCAGCCTGGAACACTTCCAGGGATGGAGCAGCCACAGGCCGGGACTGTGCCGAGGCCTCACCACCCTCACACAGAACAATCTCTTCCTAATATCTAATCTCGACTGCTCTCTGTCAGCGTAAAGCCACTCCCACCTGTCCTGTCACCACCTGTCCTTGTACAAAAGAACCAGATTCAGGACTGCTCTGTCTGATTCTGGTGCCTTAATGAGGTATTTGACAGGTTGGAGTGACACACAAAAAAGCCAGTGGCTGGCAGGTCAGTGATGGGTATCTTGGAGTGGTGCATTGTTTAGATTATCAGAGCTGGTTAATAAGTAACAGGATCAGTCTGTTGATGCTGGTGTGGGAATGAGGTTCCTGGCAGCAGCCTGCTCTAGTCTGGAGGCAGAGCAGGGAAGATCTCCAGTGCCATGTGACAGAATCATTGGATCCCAGGTGCAGCCAGCTATTGGAGATGTTGATCAGGAATGTCTGTCTGCAGCTGTGTGCACTAGGCAAAGCCCTACTTGTTGCGTGAGGATTGAGATTCCCTCCATATGGGATTGATGCAGAAAAGTGGGAATGATACAAAACTTCACAGGTGTAACTCAGTGCCAGTTCTGGCACCCATCACCAACCTCCAGTGCTGGCCACTCAAAGATGTAGGTATCCTTTGGGGTTCAGAGTGGGAAGACTGAACCTGCAATGGCCATTCCTAGGCAAAAGAATTGCGATGAGCCACGTGTTTGTCATCTAGCTGTCATGTATCACCTGTCTGGGAGGGGGGCACCAGCTCTGAGTGACCAGGTAAATATGAGCAAATTGATCATGCAGGTAACGCAGGCAACCAGAGAGTTGCCTCTTGATTTTGGGCATGTGTGAAGACTACTTGGTGGTCTGGTCCTGTTGGTTGTCTGACAGCTAATCTCTTTGTGATTTGGGAGGTCTAAATCTGTGTCTTACCTCCTTAGCTCACTGCTGGTGAAGATGGTTAATGTTTTTTCTTCCGTGCTCTCTGAGAAAGTGTCTCTGAGAACATCCCTTGGACCAAGCCCAGTGCTTGACATGGTGAGAACAGGGGTTTGTCATTGGATCTCAACCAGATACAGCACAAGAAAAACGCTGAATGATCCCTGACTGGTTTAGCTTGCCAGCCAGGACCTGTCTGGCTGCATCAGCTGGGTACAAAGCTTGAACTGGTCAGCTGTGCCAGGAAAGATTCTAATGGCCCTAATTCAGCTTCACACACTTCACTCCTCTCTCGAGCCTCAGTGGCCTTGAAGAGGTGCATTCAAACCACTTGGTAGCAGATGGGCTTTTACTGCTGTTTTTGGCTGTGCTCCTTGACTCAGGTTTTACTGATGGGAATAGGTCTGCTCAGGGAGCTGCATCAGCTCTTGTGCTCCAACAAGTGCTTTAAAATGGTGTAAATCCGTGTAGGGAACTTTTCAGGTTGCTAAACCCCATGTCCTGGTCTACTTTTGCTAGACTGGCGGATATGTGATATGTAGCCAGTGTTTGTGAGAGAAAGGGAGGGATCCCCTCCCTGGAAATGCTGACAACATTCCTCCTAAGGCAGCACACAAAGATATTTGCTTTCTTGCTGCAAGGACACCTTGCTGCTTGTGGTCACATTGATGACCACCAGGACCCTCGAGACCACTTCTGCCATGCTTCTTTCCAGCTGGAGGGCCACCAGCATGTATGGATGAAATTGTTTCTCCCCAGATGTAGGACTCTGCACTTCTGGAACTTCAAGGAGTTTTTGTCAGCCCATTTTTCCAGACTGATGATGACCCTCTGCTTGCCAACACAACCCTTTGGTATACCCAGCAGTACTCCCAGTTTTGTGCCTTCCTCAAATTGGCTGAGAGTCTACCCTGCTCCAACATTCTGGTCATTAATTAAGAAGTTAAACTTATGCCTGGCTTACACCACCAATGACTGGCCTCTATGTGTAATTTGTGCCACTGATTATAATGCTTTGACCCTAACCATTCAGCCAAATTTCAGTCCAACTTGCTTCACACTTATTTAACCCATACTTCATTAACTTGTCTGTGAGAATGTTATGGGACAGTCTCAAAATGAGGTGATGCTCCGAATTTGCTACAGTGAGGTAAGGGACATTTGCAGTTCACCTGGGCTGACTGTGACCAAACCTAATGTTTCACTTCCAGAAGTACTGCCATCCTGTGGTTCCTCTGGAGGTGTGTGGAGAGCTGGCAGTGGCAATGGAAATACGGCAGGAGTGGGAGACAGCCATATGGTGGGAGAGAGCCCATGTCCTGGCTGAGGACACAGCTCCTCTGGCCAGCTATGGCCTGACCTGTCCCACAGGCAGGGTTCCTGGAACATCAAGTCAGCCCTCATCAACATCTGTGGCCACTTTGCTTTTCATCATCTTGCTTTTATGAGTGAGTGAAGAGTGGAAAAATATGTTTCAGCACAGAGCACCACAGGGTCTGTTACAATCTTGGACTTGTTAGCTGAGGGCAATAATTTTGGGTTTATACAGAGCTGCCCAACAGCCGAGCTGGTATGAGAAGCTTCTATCCCTGCATTTTGGCCTGTAAAAATTCTCTAGAGAAAGCTGGTGTTTGACATTCCCCTGTGTGGCACTGGGATGGGATTGGGTAAGTGGCTGGAGCAGTGTCTGCTCCGGTGTCCGTCTCCCTCTCGTGGTGTGATTCCAGCAGAGCCACACGTGCAGCTGTGGAAATAGCAGCAAATATTCAGGTCTCCAGTTTCAGAGAGATCACAAACAACAGCTCCCTGGCCCTGGCCCAGTCCAAACTCCTTGAGCTCTGAGCCTATCTGCTGCTCTGTGTACTGCTCTTGGTGATGTATGCTCCCAAAATCCCAGTTCTTTTAACTGGCATACACATCACTTCCCTCCTCTTCCCACCTGCTCTGGATAGCCACTGTCCTTTCTGTGCACCTTGACATGCTCTTGTGACTCACCGGCTCAGTCCATGCAGCTCTAAGAGTGCATAAGTGATATCTGGAAACTAGCTTGTTGATTACGAGCGATAGTCTCTGTGTCCCGGGATAGGAGTGAGGCAGGAATGTGTGAAGAGCAGGTTGTAGTTGTCTTACAGCTACAGTAGCGTGTAAAAAAGCTCTGCTCTGTCATGGCAAAATAAGTGGCAACTTTGGAGAGAGGTGCAGGCTCTCTTCCTGGAGGTTGGTGCTCTGAGTGCTGGGGTAGAAAACAACAACTCTATTTCAGCAGCAAGATTTTCATGGTATTTGTTCAAAGCATTGCTGCTAGTGGGAGTGGGGACTTGTTTGGAAAGGCACTGGTTAGCCAAGGCCACGACATGCCAAAGACTGCAGTGGTGGTTCAGCAGCTTGGTGATGAGGACCTGCCCCCTGGAACCATCCTAGATGGGCACAAGATGCCCATAGTATCAAACTCAGGAAATGTGTCTGAGGCTACAGGAAGGACCAAACAGTCATGTGTGTCAAGAAATCCAGTGAAATATAGGTCAAAAAAAATCCCAGTACATTATTTTGGCTGGGTCCCCTTGTTTGGTTTTGTGTCCCCTTCCCTTTTCCCAGTCAGCTGGATCAATTTTTCTTACCAGCAATGGACATTTCTCTAGGCTGGTCTGGCTGCCTGTGGTGATGAGATCGTGTTGCAAGACCTGGAACTCAGGAGCTGAGAGGGAGAAAAGCTCTCTGGTTCATGCCTGAGTCTGAACCTCGAGGCTGTTCGTTTTTCTGGTCATCTCTAGCATGGCAGACTGGATCATCCACATTAGAATGACAGCCTTATAGAATAGTTGTTCAGAGAAGACCTTTGAGATTATTGAGTCCAACCATTACATTGAAACAGTCTGAAATACTGGAGGGATTTGGAGGCCTGAGGTTGACTGTATTGCTGTATTTCAGTAAAGATGGAAAATTGGAACTCAAAAAAGTTGTAGTTTCAGCTTCAAATCCCTCTCCTGCTCTCCTGGCTCCGAGGAAAAGCCCAAATTCAAAAAGGCTCCTTTTCTAAACCTACCCCAAGGCAGCAGGATCCTGTTAGAAATGACAAAGCTGGCCTGACTGGCCTCTTTTTAGGACACAAGGCAAAGTGGTTTTCTGATTTTTCATTCGCTTTTGCAATTTGAGAATCAATTCACTTCCCTGCATCTACTCTCAGCTTTATAGACTTCTTTCCTGTCCTTTCTGCTTCCCTTGCCCTGATGGTAGGGCTGTGAGTCTCACCCAGGGTGTGGCTGCTTCTAAGGAAATAATCCATTCTCACAAACCTGTATGTTGTAGGAGGTGTATATGTTAGGCCTTAACATGGAGCAGAATGCTATAATTCCTCAAACAAGAAACTCTTTCAGCATATAAATCCCAGTGATTACTACATTCTTGCCAAGTATTTTTTACTGGAAGTAGAAGATGCTGTACCTGGCATGGGTTGCTGATCAACAAGAGAAAGAAATGAGCCTTCAGATAGTAGAAACAACTGAAATTTGATATGGATAGAGGAATGGATAGAGGGAGAGTTACTTTGGCTTTGGGTGGTTATGGGATTTTGCAAACAGTACTACAGCGAGACATTTTCATGCACAAGCACAAACAGGTATAAATCCATTTGGCAGTAAAGATGCAAATTTTGGGGTAGGCAAAAGAAAAAAAAATCATATCTACTGGATAACTCAGTTCCTGCAAAGGGAAAATGTCCTAAATATGGTTTAATTTGCACAAGTGAATTAAGCTCACTTGGATACAGTAAGAAACCTTCACTGGCTGACAGTTTGTCATCACCTCTGACTGCTTTGTTTTCTCCAAAGATAGAAAGTCTCTACCAGATTTCTGGCTGAGTGGTTCTGCAGAGCAGAGATATTTGGAAGACAGAGCAACAGACCTATCAGCACTTGGTTGAAATGAGGGAAGAGTGGAAAAGCAGTGTCAGGTATGGGACAGGGTGTGCCAGAGGAACAAGATTCCAGACCATCCTAAGCTGCACAGGTCAAGGATACCTTTGTCTCTCTGCCTTTGCCTTTTGCAACTCAGTGCACAGCTCAGTTTAATTTGCAGGGGTTGGGATGTGCTAAACAGCCCCAACAACTGTGCATTTTGGGTGGTGACATGGTTGGATGTTTTTGGAAGGGCTTCTGCACACACTTGGTTCTTGAACCCTTCTGTGCTGTTTGAAGATGCACATTGTGGGAGCAGGGATTTTTGTCTGCCTCAACTGTCTATGCAGAAAACTACCCCTGAAGGTGAATGTGAGGATCCAGTTCCATGAGACCTTAAGCTCTTGAATGCACAGAGGTTACTGAGTGCACTCAGGAGTTGCTGAATTAGAAGTCAGAGATACCCAAACTAATTTCCAGGCAAAACGTGGTGGAAGAAACCTTTGCTTCCCACAGAGCCATCCCACATCTTAACCTACCCCTGGGATGTGTGAATTCCAGCTGTGGTAACAGCTGTACAAGTTTGTAAAAGACCCCTGAGAACAGTAAAATCAACTGCAATCAAGGACTTTGTTTCCTGTTTGAACTGCTTCCATCTCCCAAATTAAAACTGATGTAGAGGAAGAGGGAGTGACGGAACAGCGTTCAGCAAGCAGGTCTCCCCCTCAGAGTGGTGATATTTCTGCAAACTTGGCAAATGTGATCTACAGAAAACCTAAATCATTCTGCAGTGTTGGGCAATATGTCTGTCATTGCAGACTGGAGATGTCTGGAATGGACAGAGCACAGAGCAACTCCCCAACAGCTGGATATTTTTAGGAATTATCTTATTCTGACAATTTTTGAGGTTTTGGGTTTTTCAGCTTGTGGAAAGGCCCCACGTTGCTGGAGTGCCACTTTGGAGCCCTTCCTGGTATTTTCTGGTGCCTGTTGGGATGCTGTCTCAGCAGCCTGGGTGCTGGGGAGAGATGCATATTCTCCCTGTATCTGATGATTTCAGGCTCCTGTCCGCAATGATTGCTTGCAGGTGTGGGAAGAAGAGATGTCACATTGCAGAAGGGCTGAAAAAGAGGACAATATTTATTTTAAGATCATTTAACAGCAATGTCGAATGGAACAGGGAGTAGGACCCCGGCTCTGCTGCAAAGCAGCTCTAGTTGCTTGAGAGCAGACACCAACAGGGAAATCTGTTCATCTGGCTTTAACCCACCATGTTGCCTGGCCTGTGAGTGCCATGCAGTGCTGCAGCCACTTCTCCCCTTCACTGTTTGGAAGCACAGCACTGGGTTTTCCAGGTCTGCAGCTTTGGGCATCCTCCCTGGTGTCACCACCTCCTGTTGTGGTCTCTGTCTGTGCTGCTCTTCCCATCACCTCTTGACCCCTGTGAGGAGGTGATTAGGTCTCAAAGAAGATCAGATGATGGAAACTAGTTTTAGAGTGGCTATCAGGAAAAAATTCATTATGGAAAGGGCTGTCAAACACTGACAGACTGCCCAAGGCAGTGATGGAGCCCTGATCCCTGGCAGGATTTAAACGCTGTGTGGATGTGGCACTTGGGGACATGGGTTAGTGGCAAGTTCAGAAGTGCTGGGGGAGTGGTTGGAGTAGAGGATCTTAGATGACTTCTTTAGTCTAAAGGATTCTGTGTATCTGTGAATCAGGAGGGAAACTTTGTGCTCCAGCAGCAAGGATGCTCCAGTGCAGGTGGCAGTGTGGCTCTGACCTCTGCTACAAATGTCCACTGGGAAAGCAAATCTCTCCCCTCCACATTCCCTCCGTGCAGCTTTGCTAATTGTTCATGAGGAGTCATTAACAGATAAGTCCTCCTGGAACCACCAATACCTAAGCCAGGACATCTAAAGGGCTTGCCCCAGCTTTTTCTGTATGAATTCTGTGTCTGATCTTATCAACAGAAGCACCTATGTCTATGGGAGAAGAGTTGAGAACCTCCTCTTAAAGAGCAAAGTTGCCTTCTTTGCTTTTCATTTAGGGCACATGAAGCAAATACAAGAGTAAAAAAAAATATTTGGAGCAATAAGTAAGCATGTTTCTTGGAACTGCATAGTGCCTATACTATTTTTTACATTGAGCTCCACTTATAAAAGAATTGTTTTCATCCACTGGGAAGCTCTCTTGCAATTCCTTCACTTAGCTTAGTCAGTTCTGCTTTTTAATTTTTAAAGGCAAACTTTTAGGAGATTGGTTTTTTCATGGGCTGCGGTTAGGCCAGGTGTTGGTTTGTACAGGAACTTTTATTTAATGATATTTAAGGGGGAGGTGAGCTGGCTCTAACTAGAGGAGATGCTTTTTTTTTTTTCTCCTTTAATGGTCATTTTATTTTATGTTACATCTCTGGGAGCTGTCTCAAAATTATTAGTCCTACTGAAAACTGTACATTTTATCTCTCTTAATGAAAATTTTTATAGAACTTTCTAGGTATCAGGCTGCTGGGCTACCATTGATAGCCTCAGTGTGCTTTTATTGTCTGCCGTTCCCTTGCAGGAGACACTTGATTTGTCTTGCCTGTTTTCAAGAATTATTAGTACTGGCTATAGTTACTCAAATCTTTTGATTAGCTAGAGACTTAAAAAAGCTGTTTATACTCTATTTTTTGTGGAAGGCTTCAACTCTAGAAATTGCTTACTAATTGATTTCAGGATGAATTTTCTTATGGCTGAGGAATTAATGTCTGCAGTGGCACTTAAATGACAAATTCTTTCCAATAGCCATATTGTGCCTGGGCTTCACACTTATTTTTAGGAAAACTAACAATATGTTGGGCATAACTAACTGCAGTTGGGGGTTTTCTTCACATATATAGTTCCAGCATTATTTTGCAGTATTTTTTCCAGTGACTTTGCCTTGCTACTATTCAAATATTTCTCTAATGCTGTGCATGGGCTAAATTAAACTGTTCATGAATAAGCTCTCCTACTTTCTGTGTACTTCATATTTCATTAGCTGCTGTAGGGAGAAGGTCTTCAGACAGTTGTGTGCCACCTCTCATGTTATTCTGCCTCTCTTTGTCTCTCTACAGCAGCAGCAACAGGGGGATGTCCCTGATCTTGCAGTCTGAAGTGACCATGGAAGACTGTTTTGGTGCTAGCATTAGTTTGCTGATATCATGGCTCAACAGATGTCTTGGCAGAGAGGGGAGGAAGTAGGACCTAAATTTTACCATAATTCCTGGAATGGCCTCCCCTGTTTAAAAAAGCAGCTGAACGTAACACCATGTTTTTGTCTCCCAGGATGAGTTCAATCTAGGGGACATTTAGAGGGGTGGCAGATGCTGGTGCTGCTGGATTTTTGGTGATAAAGGCACAAACAATCACATGAGTGGCACCCAGGCTCACCATGTTAAAAAGTAGTTTTTGGAGCTGGGATCCCACTTGTTCAGAAATACTCACATGGATCTTCAAAACAGCCCTACATCATGAGGCTGAGAGGAGAGCATCTGATCTGAGTGTTTGTAGTTGCATAGTCCATTTGGATTTTAAATCTTCACATCCCTTGCATCTGACTTTAAATTGACCCTGTAAAACAACTTAAGAGTGCAGAAGCCTTTCTGTCTGTCTTCCTTCACAGAGGTTTTGGAAAAGGTTCCAGAGAAAATCCTCCTTAGGACAGCTGGAGCTTCCCTGTTGTAAGGACTTCGAGGAGGCATAAAGTGGCACTGTTAACCTTTGACTTGTTAATTTCTCATGGTTTAATGGAAAGGATCTGCTCTTCTAGGAAAGGAAGAGAAAGAACTGCTACCAGCAGTAAATGTGTATCCCATTCTTTGCATGAAGTTTTCATTTCCAACTGGATGTGAGTAGGGATTCAGACTTGCTATCCTGCAATCAGCAGGAGAGAGAGATCTTCTATTTTAAAACAGAAGATTATTCAAGGAGAAGAAGAATGTTTGATCCTTGGTAGCTAGTGACTCGTCTAGTCTGATTAAAGCATATATATTCATTGCTTGGAACTTAATGAGGAGCCAGGAGATGGCACCAAAGGTGTTACAGGATGTGCTCTGTGAGAGCACAGGTAAATACCTGTATGTGTTGTAGCTGTTAAGAAGTATTAAAAGTGTTAAACATTGATGGCACACAAGAAAGGAAGAGAACAGTCTGTTTATTTCACTTTCAAATATACATGCTCTTAATTTGAAGTGCAGCTCTTGACTTAGTTCTTACATTATTTATTATTATTAGACACCAATGCCTTCTCAGCATATTTATTTTGTTAAATTACACCTCTGAAATTAATGCAGCCTCTTGTCAGCTTTAATGTTCTTCTGCCTATTCTTATAATTATTATTGATAAGAGGTGACTTTCAAGTTAACAGACAGTGGATTGATAAGGCAGCTGTTATTATGTTACCTGAACGCTTTTTAGGAAGCTTAGCTCAAGGGCAAATGGT
This sequence comes from Chamaea fasciata, assembly GCF_029207755.1. NCBI lineage: Eukaryota > Metazoa > Chordata > Aves > Passeriformes > Sylviidae > Chamaea > Chamaea fasciata. The sequence goes on from NW_027094089.1 coordinate 12,921,313, forward strand.
GATTTCTCCAGTGTGGATTGCTGAATCCCCAGCCTGCAGACTGCTGGCAAAAGTGGCGTTTGTAGCTGTGCTGTGCCTGGGTGACGTTTGAAAGGCTGCCCCCAAACTTCCCCCACGCTGCACAGTTGTCTGTACCTGAAATCAGTGAGCGTGGCAGCTCTTGGAGGTGCACAGTGGGGTGCCCCCAGTGCTGATTATTGAGCTGTCAGAGAGTTTCTGCTCCTTTTGCTTCTGCTCTTCCCTCCTGCTCTCCAAGGCCCTTCTCTTCATTCTCAGGTAGTAGACCCGGTTGGCTTCGGGGTGGGTGACTTTGCAGAGGGGCATTTTGTAGATGGCCTGGTTTTCTGACGTGATCAGCAGGAAGAGCAGTGCGGAGAGGCAGAAGGGCCAGGTGCACACTGGCAGCCCGAGCTGGGAGGGAACAGAACAGACACACAGGTGCACTTCGGTACCTTTTTGGTCTCTTTGCTTATGCCTGCCTGTGGCTAAATCCTTGTGTTTGGGGAGCTGGGAGGGCCTTGCTTTCCCTGAAGACACAGTGGCTACCAAGTGTCGATTCTGCTGCCCTGACAGAGGTATGTTTTCCACCTGGAGTGTGTGGGGCTGCACAAAGCATCTGACACTGCAGACCCCAGTCCTGACCGAGGTGCAGCTTCAATGCGGGTGCTGAATGGAACCTGGCACCACCATTGAAGCAAATGAACCAGGTTCCAGAGCTCTGATGACTGCAATGAAAGCCAAGACACCTCACTCACATACAGACATGTGAATTCTTTAATAAAAGGGTTGAATTCTACCCTCTCTGGTCTGTAGAATATCATGTATGGAAAATATTATTCACTCATATTCACTCTCCCCAAAGACTGTATGACACTGGCATCACATCCAACCCTCAGCTCTTTCTGTTGCCCCACCTCTGGACCTGAATTGAGGTCTTACAAAAGCAAGATCACAGGGATAAAAAGTGGATGTCATTTTTCCTGATGCCTCCCAAAAGCAGGTGTACTTAAAGCAGCTCATATGCAGGGACCTACATGCTACTGAGAGGGTGTCAGATGAAAACAGTCAGTGCATGAAGCTGCTAGTTCTAATCTTTTTTTCTTTCAAGTAAGTAAATCAATTTAATTAAAATATGGTTTTGCTTTAATCTCTCAGATCTTAAAGAAGAAACAGAGCCTGGCATTTCTTTTTTCAGACCTCTCTTGATTTGTCCATATATAATAACTTGGTACTTAAGAGAACAGTCTCCCCCTCATTTTAGTTCTCATACCCAGTTCAAACTGCAATAATATCTGTGGGCAGGTTTGGAGAAAGAGTTTGAAAGAAGAAAATGAAAATTTAGATCATTTGGAATTGCTGAAAGATAATGTTTAACTAAGTACTTAATCTCAAACCATATGCTGTTGCTGTAACTCACATATATGTGCACTTCCCTCTTGTGGATAACATGCTGCAAAGGTCTTTGAAATCTTAGTATCAGATATAAGGTCTTCAGGGGCACAATTCAGCTGACACAGGGTTTGTACAAGACCTGCCAACTGGCTGCAACATTCTTATTTCAGTATTGTCATAGCTGACCTGGAGAATTTTGAGGCATTTCCTTAACATTACAACTGAACAAACCAAGATGCAGTTAAAAAAACCCCCAAAACAACAAAAAACCCCTCAGGTAAAATACAAACCACCACACTTACCACAGAGAGGGCATTAGCAAGAGCTGCTCCGGAATAGGCACAAAATAATGCTGAGAATAGAAGACCAAAAAGAGCTCAGGGTGAGGAAAGTATTGTTCAATTCTCAAAAACAAAAACAAAAACAAAAACAAACAAAAAAACCCAAACAAACAAACAAACAAAAAAAAACCCCGCAAGATTGTCCAAATGCACAGCAAAATATCCTCCCAGCTACCTAATATGAGGATCACTGCTAGAATTCAACTGTTAGTTGAAACATCCCACGAGAAAATTGCCTCAATTTGCACCAGGGGAGATTTAGGTTGAATATCAGGGAAAAATTTCTTCACAGAAAGGTTGTCGTCCTGGCTGGACCTGCCCAGGGCAGTGGTGGCATTCCCATCCCTGGAAGGATTAGCAGCTGTGTGGATGTGGCACTGGGGACATGGGTTAGTGGTGGCTTTGGCAGGGCTGGGGGCACAGTTTGGCTTGATGATCTTGGAGATATTTTCCAACACAAATTTTTCTGTGACTACATTTTGTCCAATCTGCTCTGTAGAGGTGGATGGTGAATGAAGAAGATGGTTTTGTCAAGATGAAGCGATGGTGGCATTTCTTTTATCTTTGATTTCTTTTAATTTGACATCTGACTCACATGCAGTGGGAATTGCAGAAATTCTCCAGCAGTTCTGGACTTCAGATATTCTCTGCCGTGTGGCTTCAAACCACAACCAGTTACCAAGGGATCTCCTTGCCCCAAAACGCCAGGGATGGCAGAACAGGAGGCAATGTCAGGCACCCAAGGGCTAAGTCAAGGAAGGAAAAGCTACTGAAAAATCTAGAAACTGTACTTAGGACACTGAGATGAAGATAACAGGAGCCTAGGCATATCTTCACAGGAATGTCTTAAATGGGAAATTTCTTTCCTTTCCCATGGTGCCAGGTTTTGGCTGCTGTTGGATGTGGGGTCTTTGGGTTTTAAACTGATCTGGTGCAACAACTCCCTTCTTATGACGCATTTTTGTCACTGATACATATAATTATGAAAAGGCTGCTTCCATTAATCTGTTGAGTTGCTAATTTGTTAAACATGCTCATGGGTTAATTTGTGGTCATTTCACAAACAGTATTTCCACCCTTTGGAGATGTTTCCACATTGTCAGGGTCTCATGCTATTCTCTCTGTACTTGCACAATCAAGCCCAAAGCTGATGCCACCAGAGAAATAGCTCTTGCACAGTGCCTACTTTTGGGGCAACAGAGTGATTGCTGGCTCTAAACCTCTGCTTCTCATAAGCTGCCCACCTGCACAAATTTTTGCCTTCCCTTTGTGTAAAGGATACTCACCACAGGCAAGTGACAGCAAATGTGTCTGCCAGGTCAGGGCATAGAACATGCCCCCGATGGCGATGCACGCCAGGGCACAGTTGTAGTTGTGTAAGCCAAGGTAGATGGTGTCAAATGGGGATGCAATGCTCAGAGCTGCAAGGCAAAGGGCAAGGCTGTGAGGTCAGGTGTGAAAGGAACATGCAGGAGGAATCTGTCATCTTTTCTTCATAACATCAAGATGGGTTTGTCTGTTCTCACACACGTACATGCAGAAAAAGGAGGATGTCAAAGGAGGCTCATTATTTTGGAGCTCTGATAATGTCCCTGTGGTGGAATTTGGCCCAGCCTCAGTGGTTTAATTCAGACAAAACTTCCTGTGTATACACTAAGTGTGTTGTATCCACACACACAGGTGTAGGATCCAGCCAGAGTGTGGGAGAACCTTCTCACCTGAGTATTCTTCTTGGAGAAAGCTGTGCTCACACACACTGTTTAAACCTCACACAAACCCCGGTTTTGAATATCAGAGGAATAAGTGCATGTCTTTTTTGGGAGCAAGCAGAGTTTTCCATTTTTTCCTAGTGACTTTTGTGAGCTATGATCTAGTTACTAGAGGTGGTCACTTCACCTCTGCAGTGGAAATTCTCCACTGGGATGGGAGCTGGTGATCTGCCCCAAATCTGACCTCTCAGAAACTTCTGCAGGATTTCTCAAAGGCTTCAGGGGTACCATGGAAAAGGAGAGCTCAATATGTAGCGCACAGGCCACTTTCCTGACACTTTTAATATTAATACATTTCCTGCTATACTGTCCTTATCTGTCCTATGTTTTATCACCATGGTTGTCCCCAGAAACTTTCCCCTGACCTTTTCCTTCTAGACTGAATGTCACACCTGTACTAGAGTTGCCATATGCTCTTAGCCATACAAATTGTGGACAGCTTTTTTTAAAAATCATGAGTGTAAGACAGCTACATCTTGTAGAAAGTCCTTCAGAGCACGGACAACTTGTTGGTTCACTGCCTTTTCCAAGGAATCAGACTACACTTATTCCATCATCAGTATTTATTAAAATCAGTCACTTAAGTGGCATTAATGTTGTCTAACCTATAGGGTCTGCCTCATGTCTCTCAATATTGTTTCTCTCTGGTTAGTGGAGAGACAGGACATTTTTAGTGGCATTCATTTTTGGTATTTTGACAAATCCACAGCAGGACTGAGCAACCTGCATGTCAGAAAACTCTGTTTCTCTTCCTTGGCTGATTAGTTCTGAGGCAGAACTAATGCTTTGCTTGTGGTCATCATTTGAAGCAATTCTGGTGGCAAGAAATCAGTTCTGAAAGTCTTTCTCTCAGTTTCCTTATGATCTCCATGGGACTCATCACATCCAGGGGTTAGAGGGTTAAGTAAGGTGGAACAAACAACCTGGCTGAGTTACAAATCTAACAAAAATGCAAAGATTAAAGAAAACCTGCTTCTGTTCTTGCCTGCACTGTGTTTTGTGACCTTTACTAACAGCTTTCAAATCTAGAGACAGTTTGAAAAATGAGAGTTGTTGTCCCAGCTACTGCCAAGCCAGTGCAATTTAAAAGTCTGGACAGAATCTGGCTTGGATCAAGATACCTTGGTTGCAAAAGTGATTTGGTTGATTTCTTACCTGCAAACATCCCCACGGCTGATCCAATTGCAGCGTGTAAACAAATCAGTGGGGAGGAGATGAGCAGAGCCACGAGGAAAATGCCTCCAGTCCAGGGGTTCCCACAACCATACACTTGACCAATACCAATTGGGATGGATTGCAAGAGCTGCAGCAGGTGGCAGAAAAGGGCCTGTTATTTATTGTCTGTCTGTGCCCTGAGGGACATAGCGGATGTTTTGTCCAAGCTATTGGCTGAAAAGGGAAGGAAGAAACCTTGGCTCTGTTTGAATTGGAAGGGACCTTATAGATCACCTTGTTCCACCCCCTGCCATGAGCGGGGACACCTTCTACTATTCCAGGTTGCTACAAGTCCAGTCCAACCTGGCCTTGGACAATCCCAGGGATCCAGGGGCAGCCACAGCTACTTTGAGCAGCCTGTGTCAGGACCTCACCATGCTCACAGGGAGGAGGTTTTTTTCCCCAGTATCTAATCTAAACTTACTCTCTTTCAAAATGAAGACATTTCTCCATGGGGGGAATGGTTCCAAATGTCTCTCCAGGCTCTTGTAAATAGTCTCCCTCCATTCTTCCAACACAATCTCTTGGTTAGGTCCCCCCCAAGCCTTCTCCTTTTCTAAGCTGCATAAAGCCAATCCTCCAAGCCTTTTCTTATAAAAGATGTGCTCCCTCCCTGTGATCACCTTGCTGCCTCCTCTGGACTCACTCTAGCAGCTCCACATCCTTGTGCTGTTGGAGCCAGGGCTGGAGGCAGCTCTGCAGGTGGGGTCTCACCTGAACACATGGGCAGAAGAGCAGAATCCCCCCTCCCCTGCTGCCCACGCTGGATGATCAGCCTAGGGCATGGGGGATTCAGGACTGGAGCAGGTACAGCTGTCACCCACAGCACCCCCAGGTGCTTCTCCCAGGGCTGCTCCCTCTGCTCATCCCCACCCTGGGTTGATCCTGGGGGCTGCCCTGACCCAGATGCAGCTCCAGCACTTGGCCTTGTTAAACTTCATGAGGTGTCCATGGGCCACTTCTCCAGCCTGTCCAGGTCCCTCTGGGTGTCATCCCATCCTCCAGGTGTGCCAACTGCACCTCTCAACTTGGTGCCATCTGCAAATTCACTGAGGGTGGCCTTGATCCCTCTGTCTGTGTCATTAATGAAGATATTCAATAACACTGGTGCCCATATGGACCCTGAGGGGCACCACCTCTCCCTGATGTCCACTGGGACCCTTAGCCACTTACCACAATGTTCTGGGATCAGTTTTCTCCTTTAGGAAGGTGACCCCCCAGAGCTAGAGCTAGACTTGAGGGGACTGGGTATAAATGAGTTTCTGTCACTTTGAAATCCTGATGTTTACTCTGAATTTTCATATTGTCACTGACTGTGTTGCGATGGTTCATTAACCGTATCTGGACAACGGCAGGCCATATCCAGATGCCTGCTGGATGTACACTCAAGACTAGTTTTGTCACAACCCAAGTCTGAGTGGAATGAGAAGCTCAGGTTCTTGGCTCCCTCAGGCTCCACCAGCCTTTCTGCTGGATCAACCAGGACTGACCCTGGGGATTCTGTGGCACTGCTGTGTTTACACTGAACCAACCCATGTACTTCTCTGAATTGCTCCTGAGTCATTCTGATCATGTGAAGGCATCATCCAGAGGTGAACCCCTTCATGTTCACCTTTTCAGTGAAATACCATAAACTTGTTGGTGTGAAGCTTACCAATGGCACACTGATGTCAGACCAGGTGATATTGGGCACTGCAACTACAGGCTTGATGAGGGTTGTGGGGAAGAAGGGGTTGTAGTGTCCTGTGGCTGCCAGGTACAGGGTCACCACAATGTTGAAGGGCAGAGTGAAAACAGGAAGGTCCCATTTGCTGAAGATGGATCCCAAAGCACTGGAGAGGACTGGGCTGAGAGCAGAAGAAATACAATTATAACTTGTTCAGCACAAGTTTTAATGGTGAGACAGCCTGCCTCTTTGGTCACAAAATGGTAATTTTGGCAAAGAAAGGCCGGTACATTTCCCTGTAGCAATGCCAGGTGGTGAATACCTTAATATCTTAATCTGCATCAAACAAAGAGTTGTCAAAAGCTGTTCATCCTTCTGAAAAATATAATCTCACATCCATGTATGCATCTGATACAGCATTTGGGCATGGACAGAGAAGGCAATCTGACTTACTATTCAAATTTAAAATTTGAACAAGAAGCAGAAAAGGAAATTTTGGGAAAGTTACATGAAGAACTGTGGAGAGCTTCAGATGGTCTAAAAAAGCTGCTGTCTTGAGGAGGCAGGAGGGAGTTGGAAATTACCCAGTTTGCTTTTTTTTTTTTTTTGCCTTTTTGTTTTGTTTTGTTCTTGTTTAAACAGGATATCAGGAGATGGCTGTGGAAGAGAAATAAAGCAGAGGTGATTGAAGGGGCTGGAAAATCTTCCATCAAGAAAGATGGGAATATTTACTATGTTAGGCACTATTTTTGGGGATTATGAGGCCCAACAGAATGTAGGGTGATGCCACCACTGTAGCAGATCTGGTAAAGGTGTTGGTACCAGACTTCTCTCAGACATTGACTGATGCCATTTTGTGCTGCCCAGGTACCATCCAAAATCATACAGAGTTTTCTGAAAACTGAGACTTGTTTTTAAGTAGCTTGATTGAATATTTTTAGCATGTAAAGTGTCTGGAATGAGACTCAACCTAGAGTCAGAGCACAAAAAACATGTAAACCTTGAAATACCATGGCCTTTCCCAAAGTTCTTGTGTGTAGAACCCGGGATATAAACTTTGCTTGATCTTCTTTCCTCAGGACATTTCGGGGCTGCCTGATTGCCACTTGAAGCGTGTGTCCTACATGAAGGACTTTATGGGAGCATATTGGCAAGGTAATCTATGATTTTTATGGGCCTCAAAAGCTCAAGGAGGAGAAGAAATGGCCAGTCTTTGGTGCAAATGGCCTGTGTTCTCCTTCCAGCTAAACTCTTCTGCTCGAGGTGAGCTGAATAGCTCTTACGGTCTACTCCAAGTAGCAGTGAACATTACAGTTTATTAAAAAATCAATTTAAAGACTTTAATTTTTCAAGGAACAGCACTTTAGCCCTAGAAGGTCATTAAGCTGGTTATAATAAAAAAAGACCCCATCCAAATTATCTGACATTTCAAAAGCAACATCTTATGTCCTGCTGTATAGATATTATCAGTGGGAAAAATGCTTTGTTCTCCCTGTTCTTGGATGAAGCCTATTCTTTTTTTGACAAGTTTGGTTCCCAAAGGGGTTTACAGATTTCCTTGCTTGCAGCTGTAGCAAAAAAAAAAAAAAAAAGTCAGTACTTCAGTGAAAATGGTGTCCTAATTTCTGTGCTGAAATACAAAGCTTCTGTCACTTACACATCTTGTCAGGCAAAAAGGAAACAGTTAAATAAATGCTGACTTCTAAAGCTGAAAGTCAAAGTATTAGTTAAAAAAATCACTGATGTGTCTGATTTTAAAATATTTCAGCTTTGCCCTCAAGAATTAAACAATGAAGAAAATTTTGAACAAGAGGCCTCAAGGAATTCTGGCAAATAAGACAAACTAAACATTCTTGCAACATATCCCGGGCTTTGATAGATTGTTATAAGATAACCTTTGCAGAGAATGATTAAAGAAATGAAATATAAAACAAATCTGATCTTAAAAGCAGTGAAAATCCAATAATGGCTTGCATCTTACTGCTTACAGTGATTAAAATATGACTATTAAATTAATTTCAGTCAAGGCTGTAAAACAGATTCTGCAGCGCTGTTCAGATCCATATTTAAAAACGGCGAAATTTAATCCTGGAAGGACATAGTCTGTCCTTTGGAGCTGCTTGGGGGAATTAATTTTGCTCATGACTGGTTGCACATCTGAGATTAAATTCAGCCCCAGGATAAGCACGGGGTTGATTCAGGGCCTGGATGAGGAGGAGGCGTTTTTGTGTTGGGTGCAGGGACCTCCAACCCATGCATGTCTTGCTGCTGAGGGCCATTCTCAGAGGGCTGGGACTGCTTTGCCTGTGGGCTATAATCAGAGTTTCTGTGCCCCAACTCCTACCACGTCCCCCACAAGCAGCTCTGTATGTTGACAAACACAGCCATCCAGTGCCATCAAGCCTGGAGTTCCTGGTGTAGGGTAGAGGGGGCCTCAATGTTTCTGAGCTTTTTGTAGCCAGACCATCCTTCGAGAACTGTCCCTAGGAGGAGCAGTGGCACTTACCAGGCCATCGATATCACTGCCACAGGGGGGAGAAGCCACCAATAGTAATCTCCTTTGTCAGAGTAGACGGCCATGAGCAGGCCCACCAGGATCCCGTTGCAGCCGTGCAGCCCAGCTGCAATGGATGACCTGTGATGGAAACAATAGCGAGGTGGAAAGCTTTGCTGAAGGTGGCCCATCACTGGCACCCACTGGAATGCGATTTGTAGGTGCCCTGCTCCTGGTGAAGGGATGCAAAAGCAGTGAGATTACTGCCTTGCACCAGTGTGTGGAAGCAGAAACTTTGGGGACAGTTGGATGTTGGAGGGGGATTCCTGTGACTCAAAGGACCTACATGGTCGTCAGGATGGCTGTCAGAGAGAAAGAACTGTCTGTTTTCAGAAAGACAGACAGCCACAAGGACAGGACAGCTCTTCTTGGGCCACAGCGCTGTCTGTACCTGAGTCTTCTGTCTCTAACAAGGGGCAGTGACCCATCAATGGGCTCCAAATAATAACACAACCATCAACTTTTATCAAGTGCAAGACATGAGGTGCCACCTACCTGTCTTGACTGAGGGCCAGCGCAGTTAATGTGGACACAGTGGTTCCAGTGCAGCCCGTGAGCATCCACCAGGGGCTCTGGATGAAAAGCCCCACTAAAACGATGAGCCCACTGAGAGGGTTGTTGACAAACATCACCTGAGAGGTCCCTCGTAAGATCCAGTCCACCAGCTGAACAATTAAAGGCTTCTCTGGAGGTGATAAAGGAAAAAAACTGTTGTAAAGGCATCATTTCAGCAAAGCACAATCTCTGCAGCCCCTTTCTGAGCACAGAACAGAGGTGAAATATTAACAGTTCTGCAAAACAACTCTCTGATTGATTGTTGTCTCTGCATACTTTGCATCTGGCACTTGAGAACTAATAGGGATGGACTGGGCACTGCTACAAAATTCATGGAGGGACAGACAAACAAGTGATTTATTTATGGTGGTGAGAGAACAGTCAAAGGATTACTTGTGTGGTAGATCATTTTGGATTCTGCTATAAATTCAGTAAGGAGACAGACTCTTTTTGGTGCATGATTCAAATGCAGAGGGGGACTCTGAAAATACTTTGTACGTATATAGGGAGATATGAAAAGGAAGGAATTTTGCTGTTTTAGTAAGAAAATCAGCAACCCTGAACATGGAGGTATGGTGTATATAGGAGATGGGATGAAAGGTTCCTAAAAAGTAGAAGAGAGCTAGAGAACTTAAATTAGAAACCAGTAATTATAGCTTGGACTGTACTCAGGGCAAAGGGGCATTTCCAGAGGACAAAGAGTTATTGCTCTTTAGAGAAGGTTATTGAACTTGGGCAGAGTAAACAGACACCAAGCACAGATACCTCAGGTGAGGGCAGGGGGAAGGTAGGATGAGGCCACTGCAATAACTTTTCACTGCTGGTTCTCCTACTGCAAATTGACTTGAGTTTTCTTCTGCCTCTCTTCTGGGAAAACTGCAAGCATTTCTGAGCTGCTGTGTGTTATTAAAGGATGATGCAAGGAGAATGGAAGGGAAAGGGGAGCTGCTTGCATTGACATGATGTTCATGCAATGTACATATGCAGCTTTTATCGTCAAGATTTGAAATTAATTGTCTTAATTTGATTGTTCATCAGATGCAGTGTCAGGTGCCAGAGTATTTTGTGAATATAGGCAATGACTTATTCCTAACAACTGCTTCCAAGCAGGGTTAAGGAGGAGGAACAAGAAGGAGAAGGAGGAGGAAGGGTTCCTTAGAGGAAAATGGCCAGGCTTGTCTGAACAAATTTTAATTAGTATTTGGTGTTGAGCTATGCAACAGGTATCAGCAATACACTTAGTTTCAGACACAAGTATTAGCTGTAGAAATTCAAATATAACCAGAGGACAGTGGCCAAAGCTTTCCAGAATATTGAGTAAGAAAAGCTGTCTACAAAGCATAAACTGTTGGAGTAAAGAGAAAGCAGGAGGAGATATTCCCCCATGTCTGGGCATCACAATGGCCTGACTCTAAATGGATGTTTCCTATTTCTCTCCCATTACTGGAGGTGTGCTGCTAACAACCCTAGCCTTGACAGAGGACCCAGTCTTACACAGCCTCTCAAACTCTCATCCCCAGTAATTACAGGTACCTTGGACTGTCTGCTCATGCATTGCTCCTTTCTGGACAGTGAACCTTTGAGATCAGTCTTGGTTTTTATCTTACGGTGTAGTAACACCCTCTCAGTGCTTATTGCTGTCCCAAGGCTGGAAACTCAAGGGTCTCTGCCTCTATCAGGAGGCCATTCCCTGTCGTCAGCTCACAGGTGGACGAGAGACAGTGGCTAATCCAAGGCAGTTAAAAATGAGACTCAACACCAAGCCCTGGCCTGTGATTCTGGGCACTGCTCTGTGAGACGTGATGCCAATGACATGTAACTGATTAAACATGAAAGACATCCTAGGACTGTGCCGAATTTTGCCTGCTGCCATAGTGATTGTCTTCCTGAGAGTGAGATAATTAAACCAGAATTTGTAATGAGCTTGGACCATACTGCTTCTGCTCTGCCTCAGACCACACTTTCACACAGTGAAACACACTTCACTGGAAGTACTGTTAGCAGTATGGATATCCCCAAACACATCCTTCTGCTTACTTTTCATCCACTCTCCATATTCTTTCATTTCTCCTGTGAGATACCCAAAACCATGGTGGATCCTGTTTCCACTTCTCCACAGCAGGTCCTGGGCTCTTGGAATCTCCTTCTTGTACAGTTCCCTCTCATTGGGATGTTTAGTCACAACGATCTCGCCGAGCTCCATCCTCTTTTGGGTGATGGTAAAGGGTAACTGTAAACTACAGAGACAATGTGTTAGATAAACTTTTGGGTTGATCTCTGACAACATCCAGAACTCAGTGGTGATATCTTTTATCAAAAATGGGATGTTTACAGAGAAGGGATCTTCCAGATCCACAGCTGGGAGTGGTGTGTGCTGCAGTGGTGTCTCCTCCCAGGGATGGGGACCGGACAGTGCCCTGCTACTGTCATGATGCTATGGCACAGACGCAGGGTTGCAGGGGGAAAGGACTTGGTATGGGTGCCTTGCAGCATCCCACCCTCACTCCAGCTCCTAATGCAGCTTGTGACAAGCCGCTGGTTGGACGTGAGACACGACATCTGCCAAAAAGCTGAGTAGCACCTGTGTGCTAATCATGCTTGGCTGAGTGTAGCTACTGTGGCAGGTGCTGAGAAGGGAGCCTGCTGAAATTTGTCCAGCAGTGAGCTGGTGGCAAGCAATGCAAATTGCCAGGAGAGCAGCAGAGAGTAGGGGATGAGAAAACACAAGAGGAGTGGCTGAACTGTGTGTCCTTTCTGATGTTATGAGTTGGTGCTTTTGTATATCACCAGGAATCCATGATGCTTCTCATTCCACATCTGCCTTTGACAGACCATCAAGTGCAACCTGTGGCAGCATCAAAGCACTGCACTGATATCAGCATCCACACGTGGCTTTTGACAAGGACAAGGGTGTTGGCTCAGGGCTGTGTGCTCCTTAGTTAGCAGGTGAATATTAAGAAGGAGTAGGGGTTTATTAATCTTCCAATTACAGTTGCAGGGCTTTGCTCATTATAAAGTCTATTACCCTATAAACCGTAAAGAGAGAATACACAAATACACTGCACTGCAGCCTGGCAGTTTACACTGCAGGTCACGCCCTCAAAATTGCATCCCTCCTGCTTGAGGGAGCCTGTCATCAGCTGTGGGATTTTCTCTGGTGATTTTGATACAGTGTCGCCGGGTTTCTTCTAGGTGCTGCCGCAAAGCGGACTGTGCTGTGAAGGGCTTGCCCCTGTTTTGTGGAATATGGGCACCATCTTCCGGTGGGAGTCTGTTTATGGGTGGCTCAGAGAGGCTGGCTGTCAGAGTTGGAGCCTGTAGCAGAAGCGAGGGATGCTTGGCTGCAGAAAGGCTGCTTTGCAGAGAGGAACACTGACAGGAAGAAATAGGCAGAAATACCTGTGACCCTAAATGATCTCAGAAGAAAGTCCTAGAGCAGCAAAAGCCGGTTTCCCTCTGCCCCTGGCAGCACTTCGCTGAGAGCAGCCTTGCACACGCGCTGCGCGGCGCCGGTTCCCCAGTGCTCTGGCTCTCTCTGCCGGCAGCTCTTCCCCACGGCAGCGAGAGACTCTGGGGTGACCTTCACCATCTGCCCCAGCCTGGGCAGGGCTGCACCAGCGGGACAGGCTGTTGTGTGAAACTGTATTAACAAAATCTAAGCATCACTTGTTTTGTTTGAGCCTAACTGAGGAGGATCATAGAAGGTGTTAAATGGTCTAAAACAACAACACCAACCAAACAAACAACAAAACAACAACAACAAAATTGTGGTTGTGCAAAGAATAGACACCTTGTTGGAGGTTAGGTTTGTTCCTTCTTTCTCTAAAGAATTTTTTCCCCATAAATTACCAAGGAGAGCAAGTGTTGGATACTTGAGAGTACTTAACCGAAACAAAGAAATAGACAAAGGTGGAAGGGGGAGATAACGCAGGTAAAAGACAGAGCTTGAGGCAGCTGCGGGCTCTTCTTTTTCCGGCGTTCGGGGGAGGGAGAGAACGGCTGTTGCTAGATAGAAGAGTTTCACTGTGGCCAAAGGGATCCAGTCCTGGGAAATCTACTATCACCGGTTCGGCCTGAATCCCGAGTTTTCTCTGCCACCCGCGGGAGCTGGGCCGGTTCTGCCTCGCCTTCGGCTTCTTTGGGGCTGCTCCTCTTGCTACAGTGTGACCCTGCACCCCCTGCGCTGCCGGGACATCCTGCCCCTGCCTGCCGGGACACCCTGCCATCCCAGCTACCAGCCCGAGACTTTCCACTGTTTCAGCTTGGTGCTCTGAGGATCCTGCAGGAACACTGAAACCAAACTGCCCTGGGTTTTGTGAAACAAAGCCCTCAAGGTTCTTGGTACTGTTTTCGTTTGTTATTAATGCTGTAGTTGTTTGGTGGGGTTTTTTTTTTTGTGTTTGTTTGCTTTGTAATACATACTAGTAAAGAACAGCTATTCCTATTTCCCAAATCTTTGCCAAAGAGCCTCTGATTGTAAATTTAAAATTGAAAAAGAAAAAAAAAAGGAGGGGGAGGGGGTTTGCACTCTCCATCCCAAAGAAAACTGCAGTTGTTTTTTTTTTTATTACCTGGCAGATACCTGTCTTCCCAAACCAAGACACACCTGCAAACCTTGAATCAGATAATCAGGGATTGGTTTAGGTGGGAAGAAATCTGAAAACTCATCTCATTCCACTCCTTGCCATGGGCAGGGACAATCTACGCTATCCCAGGTTGCTCCAAGACCCATCCAACTCGGCCTTGGACACTGCCAGGGATCCAGAAGCAGCCACAGCTTCTGTAGGCAACCTGTACCACAGCCTCACAGCCGAGACTTTCTTCCTTATATCTAACCTAAATCTCCCCTGTTTTAGTTTAAAATCATTCTCCCTGTGTCCTGTCCCTTCCTCCATGTCTTGTCCCAAGTGCTTCTCCAGCTCTCCTGGAGCTCCTTTAGGCCCTGGCAGGGGCTCTGAGGTCTCCCTGGAGCCTTCTCTTGTGCAGGTGAACACCTCCAGCTCTCCCAGCCTGGCTCCAGAGCAGAGGGGCTCCTTGCCCAGGGGTGTTTCGTGGGTTTGTTGACAGGGAGGTTTTGAGGTTCTGCAAAGCTGTGCTCAGTGCAGGAACAAACAAGGAGCAAACGAAGAGACAGGAGATGGTTTTATTATCCTTCTTTTTTTTCTGATCTCTAATCTCATCCTGGCCAGAAGCTGAGTCCAGCTCCTGGTTTCAGTTTAAGGCAGCCTTGGTGGCTGTCATTTTTGGCTATTATTTGTGGCTAGCCAGGAAGACTTTGGTGTAGGGAACACCGAGCTGGAGTTCCCCTTCTCCTCTTATGTGTCCTCTAGGCTGAAGAAATTTGCAGTGTTTAGATATTGGGAATTTACATCCCTCTGTAGTAGGAAGAGACCAGCTCCTACTGGAAAACAAGATATTTGTGCCTGGTTACATCCCATGAGCACTGGGGTTTTGTAAGATGTACAATTTCCTTGGGTGTAGCTCTGGGCACTTTCAGTGGAAATCGGGCCATCTGAGCCCACAACTGCCAACAGAAAGTTCCTGCTATTCCCACAGACAGATCAACCTGGGTGCTCTAGTGAGGCACCCAATAATTTTTGGGAGGGACAAGAGGTCTGAAGGCAACAGCACAAACAGAGAAGAGACTCCAGAGCAATGCCAGGCCAGCACCTGGCTGTCATTAAGGCTGCTACAGAAGTTCACAATCATATTTAGCAATTGATCTTGTAACAGAGATAGCTTCTGGTGAACACTGAAACAGGCTGCCCAGGGCACTGGTGGAATCATCATCCCTAGAAGTGATCAAAAGCTGTTTGAATGTGGCACTTAGGGTCATGGGTTAGGGGTGGCCTTGGCAGTGCTTGGTTATTGTTGGACCTAATGATCTTAGAGTGCTTTTCCAACTTCAACAATTCTATGCTTCTGTGATCCTATTCCACTTTGTCTGGTTGGTTATTTGCTCATATTTTCCTTAAAGTGTTTTCCAAAGGATTTCAAGGTGGACCAAGAGAGCTGCTCTGGATCCATGTAAAGGAGATTGGAACAAGTCTTACAGTCTTGATGTTTAGGGATGCATGAATAAAAAATGATTTTTTCCCTTTGCTGTGAACAGTAACCATCACGAGCTGTGTAGTACAGCCCTTACCAGCAGGGAGAATAAATGCCAAGGGGTTGTGTCTAAGTCATCACAGCACATGAAAAGCTTATGCTTTTCAAGGAAAAATTACTTGGGGGTTTTAGAAGACGAAACAAGACTTCAGAGCTCCTAAACCCTGTGCTTACAAGGCTGCCCATCTCAATTCCCTCTGAAACTGAGATGTGGGACCTGTGTATTTTTAAAATTCTTGTCTTGCTCACATCATTTAACTGTCAGGGGTTAAGGGCAATCTCATCATATTAGACCCCTTTGCAGTCAATTCCTCTCTGTGGAGAGAAACTAATATCTCCAGAGATTGATTGATATCTTTTTCCTAACATACCTAGCTGAGTTGTGAAAAAGGAAAAAAAAAGGCTGTTCTGCCTCTCTTTTTCCACTGGCCACAGAGGGAGCCTGGTGACTGAGCATTTTTTTAGAGGTCTGTTTGCAGGCAAGGAAAGTTCCAACATAAGAGACTTTGCCAGGGTCAACGCTGAAGTTTCTGGAAGTGGCATCTATAGTCCCAGGCTAGCGCATTTAAATCCCTGAGTCATCCGCAACAGGTCTGCAGTCTACATCAGGTTGGGCATTGAAGTTCTGGGGCTAAGAAAACACCCCCAAACTTGCCCCTTTTTATGATTCCTGTTTTCTTTCTTCTTATGGATTGGAAGGGAACTATTCTCATCTTGGATGGGGAGCATTCACCCTCCTTAGACAGCAAAGCAGCTTGGGACATGACTGGAGGAGAAGGTTGAAGAATTACCAAATTTTGGGGGAAAGAAGTAATGGAAAAAAAAGGAAAAGAAAAAGAAAAAAAGAAAAAAGAGAAAAGAAAAAGAAAAAGAAAAGGAAGAAGAAGAAGAAGAAGAAGAAGAAGAAGAAGAAGAAGAAGAAGAAGAAGAAGAAGAAGGAAAAAAGAAAAAGAAAAAGAAAAAGAAAAAGAAAAAGAAAAAGAAAAAGAAAAAGAAAAAGAAAAAGAAAAAGAAAAAGAAAAAGAAAAAGAAAAAGAAAAAGAAAAAGATTTTTTTTGGGGTGCTGAAAGCTTCTGCAGTGCTGCAACAGTGAATCGTGGGGGCTCTATGTAAGAACAGCCCAAGGGGCTGCAATAGCTGGATGAGATCCTGGAGGGTTATGATGGGCACAGTGATCCCTGCAGGATCATTTCACCCTGGAAAAAAACCACCGTATTTTTTTGAAGAGAGAACCTGTCAGTCTATCGATGGGCTGGTGCTCTGTGGTACAGGCTGCATGAATAACAGAGAAATCATTTGAACAATTATCTAATTAAGGCTAGTGAGAGCCTGAATCACTTATGGCACACCTAGGGCTGATGAGGAATTCCTTGAGAAAGGCCCTTTTGTTAGCAAACACCAATTCATCAGTGTGGTAATGAGCAGTCCTGCTTATTAGGAACATTTTCCAGACTGCAGGGTAGTGCCAGGTGGTTGGGACTCACCTCCAGACCTACCTGTGCCTGCTCATCCCCCAGCAGACAGCTGCTGCAGCCTGCTTTGAGGCACAGGGGGCTGACAGCACAGAGATGTGCATTTTTAAAGCCTCCAGATCAAGCTCTGGGTTTCTCTTTGGCTTGTGCTGCTAAAGAAAACGTTCCCAGCATACCACCATCACAAAGCCTTCAGTGATCTGGTCATGCAAATTAAAAAAAAAACCTAAAAAAACCAAACCAACAAACCAGCAAACACACCAATTTTTTGGTGAAAAAAGTGAGATGGTGCATGACCAGCGTGGTGGGGATGACTAACACTTGAGCCAAATGTTCTACAGGGCTGCTGTTTGTGTTGGGAGCTTGGCCATGTGCTAAGGTACATGAAGCTGAGCCTGGATAAATTATCTTTCCCCTTCAGTGCTGAAAGCACAGTCATCAGAAATACTTTGACTTCAAGGGACGTGGCCTCACAAGGGCCTTGAAAAGAAACAGTTTGCAGAAGCATATTTCTCTCATAAGAAGTCATAAATGAATAGAAAAGAAATACCATTTACAGCTAGAGGGAAAAACTTTGGGATGGTGACAGAACACTTGGCTGAGTGGTAATGACTTCACCAAGTGAGGGTCTATCAGGGATCAACCTGTGATGTTGAAAGCAAATTAATAAAGCAGGGCATTTCAGAATAGTTGCTGAGGATGCATGCAGCACAGCTTCTGAGAATAGGAACAAAACCCTTAGCCACAGACCTTTAAAATGAGAAAAAAAAGAACAAAAAACCCAAATAAACAACCAAACAAAAACCCACTGAAAATGAAAGGTGCTCAAGAGACCCTTTTCCTATCACAGGCATTAAATGAAGCCACATCCCACAGCAGTTCTATCATTTCTTTACAAGCACAACTACAACAATTAGCATTTGGAGTAGTTTAATGGGGCTAAATATGATTCTTTCATCCTTATTTAGATTATTGGCTTTTACAGTGTGGTCTTGGAGTCTTTCTGTGCCTTCCAATCTGAATCTCTGTACTATGTAATGCAATACTTTACTCCAAGGTGAAAGTTTACTACTTTCCCCCTCTGCTGCAGCAGTATCTCCCACTCTGCCAGTGGAGGCACAGAGTTTATTTAATGGATTTTATTGGTGTCTGTGGTAGAAGCCGTGCTGGCACCATCTGTGTTTGGATTGTCTGTACACCCACAGTCACACACACACACATGCACATGTGCGTAACTGTGAAGGAGGAGGCTTTGGCTTCCTTACCACAGGTCTCCTGAATGGTGTTAGAAAGGGATTCTTGGACTCATAAAATGATTTGTGTTGAAAAAGGACATTAAATCTCATCCTGTCCCACCCCCTACCATGGGCAGGGACACTTTCCAGACCTCAGACACTTTGAGGGATTGGGCAGCCACAGCTTCTCGGGTCAACCTGTGCCAGGCCCTCCTCATCCTCACAGGGAAGATTTTCTTTTTAATATATTATCTAATTCTAGTTCTATTCCTCTTGACTCCCTATAACCATTTGAAGGCTTATCATTATGTCTCCTCTCCATGGCTGATGTGGAATGATCAGTATTATCTCCAGGGAGACCACCCATGTGTGTGGGACATCATCATCAGGATGGGATGGATTTACTTCCAGAATTGTCTGCCTCATCCTTGTAGGGACACAGAGAGACTGAGATGGGACCTATGAGATTTGGCGTGTGCAGTGTGAATGTCTGTACTTGAGCATCTTCCCTTGACTTCCCATGAAAAGCTGGTCAATATATGCATCTAGAACATGATTCATCCTCTCCCGTCCTACACAGATGAATCATGTCCCAAATGCTGTCACATTTTCTGTCTATAATGGGAAAGACAGACAGCTTAGATGTACACAGCTGCACCACTTTTATGGAGGGAGAGGCGTGATGGGTCTCAGCTAAATGACTGTCCTAAGGTTATTCAGGAAATCTGCAGCTCACTGGGATATCAAACAAGTCCCTTCATGTTTGAACCAAGTGCCTCATATGTGAAGAATTTTCAAAATGCTATCTGTTTTTTAATAATAAAATGGTCAGGTCAGGTAGATATTTTAAGACACAAAAATCCTGTTTTCCTGCATATTGTTCCAGTTATAAAACCAGAGGGGAAAACAAATAGAGAAAATATGAAATATAAAAACCATAGCTTCTAAACAGAATGTTTTTCAAAGGTTTCCTTGAGGTGTTGGCTGTTCAGCAAAACAGACTGTAAAACAATTTTACAAGCCACATTTATTCTAAGAACTCCACTTATTGAAGTACAATTCAAACTCTTGTTCTGCTGGCCAAGTTCCATAAATTAAACACTTGTCCAATAACACATACCTCTCCACTGGTTTTTTTTGCTTGTTTGCGTTAGTGCGTCTCACTTTTTTTATTTTTCTTTTCTTTTTCTTTTTTTTTTCTCCTTTGCAAGTGGAAACAAAATGGGTTTGCTTGTTTTAGGAATGGATTTAAGAAGCAGAGCAGTAAAAGTAAAAATAAGGCAAGGAAAAAGAAAACAGGTCAATAGACTAAAATGAGACTTTTGTTCCATTATTTTGCATCCTGCTGCTGCTGATTTAGAGTGAGGGCTAACTCTGTGGTGTGAAGCTGTGTGATGTCAAACATTCAACTTAAGTTGTACCTCTGGATATTATGAGAAACCAGCCTGGTGATCTGACAGCTAGGAAGGGAGGTTGGATGTGTGTCCTGCCTCCAGAGAGAACCCAATACCCCTGCCTTCCCTAGAGTGTTATGGCCTTAGAGATGTGACTGTCACCAGGACCAGCCCTTTCTTACAACAGAGGGGACAGGGAAGTGTGAGATATCCTGTCTGATCTGGAGCAGGAATGGACCTGCAGATATGTCAAGGAAAAGCCCTGCCAGTAGTGCTCCAGAGCTCACTGTGCCTTCCCTTTCCCACCTTTTTTCCTATTTATCTCTGCTCTCACCCACCTTCAGCTCATGCTGCTCCTTCAGTTTGGTCTAGAGTCTCATTTCCAGGCTGTGTCTGAACCTTGCAAGTCTTTCATTGAATCATAAAGGTTGGAAAAAACTCCAAGATCACAGAGTTCAAACTTTGACCAATCCCCACCTTGTCACCCAGACCAGAACACTGAGTACCACATCCAGCTTCTCTTTAAATACCTCTTGGGGGGGGGGGGGACTCCATTGTTTAGCAACCCTTTCCATAAAGAGTTGCTGTGTCCTCTTGTCCTGTTGTATGACTTCTCCTTTAGCACAGGATCTGTCCTGGGAGTCACACCTGCCTTGTTGTGTCAGCATCTTCCTGAGTTTCACTTTGATGTGACACCCTGTCTTTCTCCTCTGCACTGACCACGAGCTGCCTGTCTTTTTTCAGAACTAGTCACTGCTCTGTCTCATTAGGAGGGAAAAGTTAACTCCCACATCCCATAACACTGCCTATACTTGTCAGAATTATTCTAAAGATCCTCTTCTGTGGTGCAGAGCTTAGACATCCTAACACGAAGCTCCAATGAAATGGATGCCTTCTTTAATTCAGAGAGTTGTGAGGTGGGAATAATACAGCAAGAAACTGGGCAATGTCTCTGCTGTCTTGTTAATTCACCGTGAAAACTTGGGTAAGTCAGCTATTGTATATCTCTCATCAATTCAGAGGTGGCCTCTTAAATGAGAATAAATCCTTTTAACTCACTGTAGTGATTCAGGGTCTCACTCTGTAAGGCTTGAGTGTGATGGACATGGGCAGCCAAATATTTATCGGTTTGGAGCTGCCAGAGAAATTACTGTTCTTTGTTGAGGGCTACCTTCTGCCAGGCTGAGATACTATAACTGATGTGTGTGAAAGAGAGGACAGGGAAGGAAATGTGCCTTAGGACATTTTAGTGTGGAAGAAGGCAGATTTAATTTAGCTTCTGCTGAAGGAGATTTTAGGCAGCCTGTTCATACTGCAGTAAGGTTGGAGGCAGTCTTGTGGTCAGTTTCAGAGGCTGGGGAGTGACCAAAAGATGGTAGGGACATTAACTCCTCCAGAGTGATTATTTGGCTAAGGTGAGGATTTGTCGCAAGGGGCTGGAGACGCCTGGCTAACTCGTACACCCGGCACCGTGCCAAGAGTGGCCTCTCCCACCCCACTCCTCAGGCTTGGGCAGTGGTGAAGCGGAGCTGCCATTTCTTAGCTCTTGGTTGTGATGTGCCTTGGGTCGGAGCAAACAACAGGGAGGGGTTGGTTTCCCATGTACTTCTCAAAGGATTTATTCCACCAAGGCATGCTGTGGTGAAAACCAAAAAGCCCACACTTCCACAGTCTTTTAAACCAGGGAGGAATGACGGGAAGATACAATTTTCCAACCAACCAGAGACACAACGGGGAGGGGAGTGAGGACGGACTCACAGTCTGACAGCCTGTAGGGAAGGCAAGGGGAGTTGAAAGGGTCACATGGACCAATGGGACATCGAAGAAACAGGGAATTCCCAGACGGAGTTTAGGCAGTGGGGTAGGGATAACAGGGATTGACAGGGAAGTCTCTGGAAATAAGGGAAGTGGCTAGGGAAGATTGACACCAGGTGAATAATGCAACAGGTGTGTCTGGAGGGTGAATGACAACTAGACAAGGGAGGGGAAAATCTGGGGTAAAACTGAACATTTTGGGGGGTAATGGGAGCAAACCATCTGGAGTAACAAAAACACACCACCACAATGATTCCTGCTTCAGCTGCTCACCCAGTCTGCCAGAGCTCAAAGAGAACTTTGAATAAGGAAGTTTTTCTGGTTTTCTGTGTGGCTGCTTAGGTGGTGCCATGTGGTTTTCTCATGCCTGGAAGCAAAAAGGGCAAGGTAGGGTTGGAACATCCCTGACTCCATCAGTGCTCTGCAGAGACAGGTGATTGGCGACCTGCAACCAATCTTGGTTATGCTCCAAGACCAAATGGCTGATGTTAACATATACTGAGAAACCTTGTTTATTCTATACAAAATTACTTTCTTGTTGAACCTTTAATCTCCTCATCTGGAGTTGGATATCCTGTACAAGCCTTGGGGAGTTGGCAAAACCCCTTCGTTTTGGTGTTAAATACATTGCTGGTTTTTTCTAGCCTACCTTAGCAAAGCTTTGCTTGTAAATATTTTAACTGCAAGTACAATCACATGGCGTCTGCTGTTCCTGGGCTGATCCAGCTGAATACTGGGCTGTCTTTAGCAATGTATGGTAAACCACAGACTGTAAAGTGCTAGGTGCTGTTAACAGTGAATTAGAATGTCAGAGGATGGCCATTATTTGGTTAATCTTGGGACAAAGCACTCAACATTTTAATATGGTAACCGCATGGTAAAAAGGCATTTCTCCATATAGTTCACATCGCTTGCTCTTTAATAGAAAGTTAATGGGGATTTTCTTTTTTAGATAGCAACAATTTATCATGTGTTTCCCTGGTAACCACATCATGAACCTTCCTTGGCAACTCCATTGGGATTCCTGCAATGTTTGTGAGCATAATGAATGGTAAGTGTAAGGCAAACCCATTGAATCACTTTATTTTAAATTCTGGCAGAGACATAATTTCCCACAGTTCATAAACATTTACAAAAAAAGGAGTTTACATGAAAAAAACGGTTGTTTTTATCACTCAGATCAAAGAATACATTTATCTGGATGTATGGATGTGTTTTTTGCCAGCTTTTGATAAACTCAGGTGACAATCTTTAAGAGGCTTCACAGACTGGTGCGGAACCTTTGAAGTCTGTAGCTTTGCTCACCTGAAAACACGACATCACTTCTGCTCTCTGTTCTGCGTGAGTCTGAAGCTTGCACTTCAAAGATTGTAAACGACA
This sequence comes from Chamaea fasciata, assembly GCF_029207755.1. Lineage (NCBI taxonomy): Eukaryota > Metazoa > Chordata > Aves > Passeriformes > Sylviidae > Chamaea > Chamaea fasciata. Next base: position 12,944,209 of record NW_027094089.1, read on the forward strand.
GGACAAATTTCCCAAGCTGCTGACTCCAGATTTACTGGAACAAAATGGTAAAGTGTGGCATGTTGCAGGATACACAGGAGCAGGTTGGATGGGGCTTGGAGCAACCTGGTTTAGCAGCAGGTGCTCTGGTCCATGGGAGGAGGATTGGAACTAAAAGACCTTTAAGGTCCCTTCTAAATCAAACATTTCAAGGATTCTCTAATTTGGAGTGTTGCCTCTACATCCCTGTTCCAGCTTATCTGCTCCAGTGCCATGGAATTGGCATCTGTGCACTGGAGAAAGGGCCTTATGTCTTTTTTAAATGCAGTGCAAGAGATTCCCCTAATGATAATAGTCTTTTCATCAGACCTGAGGTGGGAGGGATGGAGAGGAGTGAGGGCTGCAGATAAAAAGTTATGTGATAGAGCCTGGTTGTCATCTCAGGCTTTATTCCTCTGTAGTTAATAAAACATCACTTATGTAAGTGAGAGAAGGGTCATATCCCTCAGTCTCAGTGGAGTTGCTCTGGATTCTTGTTGTTGTACATAAAAGATGTTTCTGGTGCTGTTTGCAAGTGGGGACTTGTTTACTGCAGTATAGAGCAAGGTTTCTCTTGCTCTTCCTTTCGTGGAGGATTTTGAAGACATGTGCTGTGCAACCCCATTCCCTTACAGAAGTTTCTAACAAGAAGAAAATTAAAATGGCTATAACATACACACACGTATATATATGTTTAATTTATATCATTCAAAATGTTTAATTTTGATTTAATTTTTTTTTAGAAACTAATATTATTTATCTACAATATCACATGTAAATGTGCCCTGTGGCTGCAAGGCAAGTGGGGACATTGCTGGCTCATTCTGAGGCTGCCTAGAGTTGTGTCAAGTATTGTCTAAGGCTGAGCCTTACCCATGTATCCAGGTGGTGCTATCTCCTCTTTCAACTAAGACCAAAATCTGCCTTCTGTCTTCTGGAGGCTGACTGCGTTATGGATTTAGAAACAGTCTCAAGGTTAAGATTTGTGAACTTCAGCATAGCACATCCCAGTGTATTGACTTTTTTTCTTTTGTACAGAGGGCATTTTTTACCTGTTTCTCCTGGCTGTGGTGGCAGCTGGGGCCAGTGAATGCCCAGTCCACAGCTAGCATTGGGAATGGGGTTAGTACGCATTGTACAGGGGATAAATGAGACTAAAATCTATGTAATCATGTATTTTAGGTGAAATGTCCATGTTCATGAGGAAAGGGAAGGAAGACAAAAAATAAAGAGCATTTTGCCAGACCTTCTTCTGTGTATCATTTGCAAGTGTGAGTGCTGTGAATTCCCCAGACAAGGCTTGAAGAAGTGCTCATATTGGGCTTTCAGAGAAAAAAGTTTGAAGATCTAGGGGGAGGTCAAGGTTTGGCTCTTCCAGAGGAGAAGAAAGGAGGGAGTGGGTTATAGGGACCGGATTGGAGTCTGTGAAACAGGGAACTGAAGACAAAGTCATAGCCAATTTCTGCAATTAACCCCTAGTTCTTTAAGTGGAAAAGAGGCGTAAATGTGGTTTTGGTGTCTCTGAGTACTCCCAATTTCACTCTGTGTGTGAATAACATTGGGTTCACTCCCACAGCTGGGTAGGTGAACCAATTTGGGAATCATCTTTAGGCTGAGCAGAGACCACTGCCTGAGGCTGGGAGTCAGTTGCAAATGCAGAAGTAATTTGGAAGAACATGGAGGCAGATATTAGGAATTTAAAATTTAAATTTATTCATTGAAGATTTTTTTAAATTAAAAAAAATACTAGAGTTGTGGAATTGGTTCAGGCCAGATATATTCGTGATTCGTAGAGTTTGGGCTTTAAAAAAAAATGTTGTATTGCTACTTTTTGTTTTGCAGTAGGAGCATGTAAGGAGATAGTGTTCAGGGTGGGGTTATGAATATGAAACGATTTACTGCAGGATGATGGTTAGGGTTGAATTTTGTTCACCCCATAGAGAAAAGCTCTGTGCTGCACTCAGTAGATTTGGCTGCCTTATTCTGAATATTTCCTTGATATGTATTCTTGCCCTTAGATCAGACATAACCTCTGTGAAACTGGTGACTACAGAGCTGCAGTTATTTTAAAATTTGCAAGTCCTGTGATGGAGAATATTGATATCACTCTGAATACTTTAAGCTCTAGCCTCTTGATGTGCTTTATGCCTTTTTCATTCCCTGTATTATTAGTACAAGCTATTTTTACAGAATTTGAAAGATGCATTGGAGAACCTTACTGCTGAACTTTGGCACAGCGGTGAAGGAAAATACAGAGTGCATCAGCTTGTTTTACTCAGAATAAATTTTCACCCTGAGGAATATGCCTTATCTGCAGCCAAGGTTAGGTTTAGTGCTGGATTCTACTGTAATGCTCAAAATGCAACATTTTGTTTCAATGAAGGCTTCCAGTTATGTGGAGGAAACATCTAACTAATGTAAGTTATTTAAATGCCACACGCTTAGTCTTATGTGACCCTGAGTGCTTTCTGCATAGCCAATTCTTGGGTAATACAGGATTTATGAGACTGAAGGAGGCTTAATGAAGCTTACAATATAAATTTGCCAGTTGTACTGAGTCCAGTGCAAAGGTTGGGATTAGTTTGGAGGTCATGAAAAGTTGACTTGGAACACCAGGGGTTTGGCTGAAGCTTGCCTGATGTGAAGGGAAGAGCCATGATCTGCTTCTACTTGCTTTGAATCCCTTAGTCTGAACCTCATCTGAGGTGGGGTTAGACTTAGTGTGCACCCCAGGGTCCTTGCTATAGACCAAAATACCTCTCCACAAGGCTGCTCTGGGATTTCCCATGTTTCCAGGAAGAGCTGAAATGCCGTGGTGACATAGTCAGTGAAGAAACACAGTTTAAATGATTTTGCCCTTGACATTAGATATATCACCTCTGTGCCATGGTTATGTTTTCCATGGCTACAGCACAAGTCAGATCCCATGGCTGATTCCCATGCCCCACCATGAGTAAATACTTAATTTTGCAATATAAGAGAGGAAAAGGTTAGATCTCTTTCTCTCTTTGGATATAAAAGATTAATTTTAGAGAGAAAACTGCCTTTTATTGCTAAAAAAGCAGTTTCAGGTCACTCCACATCCAGAAGTAACAGCTGTGTTTAGCAGAGTACTTTGTCTGAAGAAAATAAAAAAAGATCAAATGCAGAAAGGGAAAAAAAAAAGAGTTACAGTCTGCATGTATTAAAGACTAGTTTAGCTAAATTCAGTGATAATTTTTCAAAGGAGAAAAGTACTGCAATAAAACATTTATTGTGTTTTTGTGCTTGTTTTCATTCCTTTAAGATAAATGAAACAGTTTTGAGACTCATTCTTTACTAACTTTTTTCTTAGTTTTTCAGTTCAAGCATTAAACAAACAAAAAAAATATCAGTTATTCACACAATTCTCATTCTAGATTTTATGAGAGAAAAATTTGTAGCTTTCTGGATAGCCTGACCCATTCAAGGATGCATAATTTGGTTTAAATGGACATCGGCAAGGTCCTTAATAATGATATATCTGATTAAAGAAAACCAGATATTCGGAATTGAAATAAGAAAAAAAATCTGAGAATAAAAAACCCTAAAACACATGTGCTAGGAATAACTCATCGACATGACTTGTGCTCAGACACATTTGGTGGAGAATTGTTGAGGCCCAAGGCACAAAGAAGGATGTCTGGGCAGCAGAAGCTAACTTGGAGGCTGTAAAGTGATTTGTTTCTATTTCCTTGTATCAATTTAAACAGTCAAATCAGCTTTGTAGCTCTGAAATAAACACAGTTGTGAGTTTATGTGAGCTCAGAATGGTGTAACTGTATGTTTCGGACATGGTAGGGAAAGGAGAAGAATAATTTGCATCCAATTTGCCAACATGTTCCTCAACTAACTTATCAACAAGCTGGTTGAGATAATGGAGAGATAAGTATTTTAAGTTGTAAAAGTGTAAGAAGCTGAGAATCTGGTAAAGGGAATTAGGTTTGAAGTTCAGAAGTCATTCATAGCCAGATACACGGGATGGTGTGAGGGGACCTTGGGAGCTGCTGTTCCTGCCTTGTTCTTTGACTTGGTGAAAGAGACTTTTGACTCATTGGAGGATGCACATGCACGAAACAGAGGTCAAGTGACCTGTGGGTTGCATTCATCCTGCCAAAATATCATCCAGCCTGGCAGCAGCCTCTCCCTAACTCATGTCTCAGGCACAATGAGCTGCTCCACCTCTGCTGGCAAGTGGCTCCTGGCTGCTCCTGTCCTGGGATCCAGAAAATACTCTTAGTTTTCCAGCCAAACATGGGATAATATTGTCCTTGTTGACTGAGCTGAAAATGAGAGTGACTAAAGGAAACATCATTATTTTATCAGACCTGCATTAAGTTCATGCTTTTCTGCAGTAATGTGAGTGCCTCAGTTCTCTGGTCCTGATGGAGTTGGTTGCTGGTCAGGATCGGTCCAAAGCTCCAGGAGCATTTGTGACTCAAAGACATGAAGTCCCTGTTCAAGCCCTGCTGAAGTCAGGGGACACATAGATTGCTCTGTTGTCCTCTCTGGATCACACACTTGAACAGGCCACCTACTGAGCTAAAACTTTTGGCTTTTCATCAGTTTTAAAAGTAATTGATATGAATTGTGATAATGATTGGTTTGTAGATCTTGCCTTAGGCTATCCACAAAGCTACTTAGAGAATTGCAGTCTTTATATGACCATGGATATCTCAGCTGTGTCACTGAACTCAAGGGCAGCAAAACCTTCAGAGATTTATTAGTACAGAGAAACTCCTCCTGCTTCTGAAAGCCTCCTAAAATATTTTATGCAGTGTATACTTACTTATCCCTGGACTTCCTGAGCATGGTTCTTCCATTGCCTAAGGCCTCAGTCAGCTCTAGGAATAACCCTGCCCTTGCTTTAGAAAAGTGCATGAAGTGCCTTGTTTCGTGTTTTACAGGTGGGGAGCCTAAGAGTAGGAACGTTTAAGTCTGACATGTTTGCTTGTGATTATGGAAATATCTGTAATCAAACATTTTAACAGTCAGTGCTATTTTCTAATCTGTATGTGTGCAGTCTGATGTCTTTTGAAGGCAGCAGGAGGCAGGAAGGCCTCACAACAGGGAAAATTAAGCCAATTATCTCTGAGTAGATGTAAGGACTAAATGCCCCAATTTTAACCTACCACTTCAATATCTCTATGATTCAGCCTTTCCCTCTGCAGTGAAATGGGAATCTTGCTGCTGGGAGCTTGAGGCAGAACCTTAGGGAGGGAGGTGAGGGTTTAAAGAGCTTTTCAGCCCTTTGCCTCTGTTCTGACAACCCCTTCCAGCACCACAGGAGGTGTCACAATGTCACATGGATGGTACGGTGACAATTTGCCATCCCAAGTGGGTCTTAGCTCTGATCACAGGGTCACAGAATGGCTTGGGCTGAAAGGGACCTCGAAGACCATCTGGTTCCACCTCCTGCCATGGGCAGGGACACCTTTAGTAGGCCAGGTTACTCCAAGCCCTGTCCAACCTGGCATTGAACACTTCCAGGGATGGGTTGGGGCTGTGGTGTGAGCTGCCATGGCCAAACCCTCTGCTGTGGGCGATCCTGCCAGGGGTGGGCTGATGAGTGTCAGTCCTTTCCTCCTGCCCTCTCAGACTGGGGCCCAAGATCCTTTCCATTGTTATTGACAGCATGTTTTGGCTGTAGGCCCTGTCTCTTCTGCAAGACTGTTGCTGTGTATAGTTTATTCCTGTATCATGACTGAACTACCTGATGAAATTTATAGAGGTCAGCACAGGTAAGGATCCCACAAAAGCCTTGCCATAGAATTTTATGTGAGTTTAAAAATCTAAGCAGTCTCATGTGAAAAACAGTTTCAGGGATTTTGGTATTGCCATTGGTTAATAGATTTCAGGTCTTTATTATGCTATTGAAATACTTGAATCACCACTTAAACTAAATGAAAGCTTACTGTGTGTGCATATAATTGTTTTTCTTGCTACCTATTACTTGATTGGGGTTGAGTAAGGTTAGCAAAAGCATTAAATTAATTTTCTTGTAAAGTTATGCATTATGAAGTAAGAGGTATAAAAGTTACATTATACATGTCTAATGTCTTGAGGGTTTGGTTTATAGGCTTGTTTATATTTTTATTTTAATGATTATTGCTTTCTTCATGTCATTTCCACTTTTGAATCTCCATACTCATTACATTTTTATTATCTCTTTTATAAAATAAATGGCAGCAAACCAGACAATTTCGTTCTTGAAATAAATACATCCAAATTTATCTCTCAATAAATTAAATGTTGTGGCTGCAAGAGGGACTTTTCCAAAATCACTAAGCTGAAGGCAAAGCCAATTAATAGCTGGCCTTTCATTTTTATGGACCATGGCATGCAGCACATCCATCTGAGTTGGCAGATTTGAACTTATCCAAGAGATAGCTGAACTGCATTGAAAGATACATCAGTAAATTTAGTGCTCATGGAAGGTAACAGATCAACAGCCCGAGAAATCAAATCCTTGTGAGCTATGTGTGAACCCCACTGAAGTAATTTTGAACACTTTCTCTTGACTTCAGGGGGTTCTGGGTAAGGGTCTTTGCCTCATATAATTTTCAGGGGCTAAGCAAACTTTAGTCACTGATGACCTGTGGATCTTAACTGATATATATTCTCAAACACATTATGAGACCTGTAGGTGTATCTTGTAGTCACTGGGAATCTTTCAAAGCACCAAACAGAAGTGTGTCTATTTCAGAATCACAGAATCACATGATGGTTTGGGTTGGAAGGGACCTTAAAGATCATCTTGTCCCACCCCCTGCCATGGGCAGGGACACCTTCCGCTAGACCAGGTTGCTCCAAGCCCTGTCCAGCCTGGTCCTGAACATTTCCCAGCTGGAGGTATTTAGTCTGGAGAAGAGAAGGCTCAGGGGGCACCTTCTCACTCTCTACAACTCCCTGACAGGAGGGTGGAGTGGGGTAAAGGTCAGTCTCTGCTACCATGTCTGAAGTGAAAGGATGAGAGAAAATGGCTTTAAGTTCTGCCAGAGGAAGTTCAGATACATATTAAAAACAAACAAAAAACCCTCAAACAAACAACAAAAAAATTTCACTGCAATAGTGGCTGGGTGTTGGAATAAGTTACCCAAGGAGGTGGTGGAGTCACCATCTTTGGAACTGTTCAAGGGGCATCTGGATTTTAGGGGTGGTTATTGTGATGTTGGTTGATAGGGGGACTGTCTCGTCTTGAATGTCTCCTCCAAACTCTGTGATGATTCTGTGATAAAATTAACTGGTACTTTTTAGTAATATCTGGCCTCTGTTCTGTGTAAAAATTTTTTTTTGTGTATAGACTTTTCTCAATAGCCTTTCTTTCCTTCATATAATTTTGCTGTTCTGAAACATATGTCAATGCAATTTTTTCTTTTGGATCTAAAGATACAATACCTGATATATACACAACAGGTTCCAAGCTACCAAGTCCTCCTCCTGGTTGCCACCCATAAATCCAATTTATAGCTCCATAGACAAACCTCTTCTGTATTTAAGAACCAGCTGGGTTTCTCCCTGGGTATTTCCATGTAAAATCTGCTCTAGAGCTTTGTTGAATTTGATGTTAATCAGTTCCTTCCTATTTTCTCTTGTTCTTCCAGTCTTCTTCCAGGCTTGCTGGGAAATTGGAGCCGTGGTGGAGAGACTAATTGCCTTGTTAGGAATAAGTGAACTGAATGAAATCGGCCCAGTGGTGTGAGCAATAACATTTGGTAGCAGTCAGTCTCTGGTGTGCTGAGCTCCTGCCGGCTCAGCTGACCAGGTTCGCCTTGTATTGTGCTCATGATTTTACATGTTTGTCTGTATCAAACTTTTCATTTGTTCCATGTTTCTGTCTCAAACTATCTTGGAGCAGAACCATCTCTTTGGACTGAGTATGCAGAACATGTGGCCTAGTGGGATATATTATTAAGGCTTCCAAAAGGAACCCAATATGAATAGTAAGAATATTGTGAATAATACTGAAGAATATAGCTATGTTAGAATAGCTAACGTAAATCCTAAGTCTAAAAATAGAACACCAGCAAGAGAATTCAAATTAATTTAAAGTAGGGTTTTTTTTGTTTTGTTTTGTTTTGTTTTTGTTTTTGTTTTTGTTTTTGTTTTGTTTTGTTTTGTTTTTGTTTTTGTTACTGGGATTCACAAGTGGATGGGGAATTGTATTTCAAAAAACTAGCATTTTACCTTATAAATTTTCTAAATGGTAATTTTAGGAAATAACTGTTGAACTCTGCCATTCCTGTTACTCCATAGCAAACACCCTTCCAATGCACAGTAAGCAGTATGCCAGTAAGGATATAGTTGTTTTGAGCCCTTGGAGTTCTGCTTCGGGCAGCAGGAAGGATTTAAGATCTGGTGCCTTATGTGGTGGACAAAGCATTTCATTGCATTTAAGAAATAAGCAAAATGTTTCTCTTTACACAGTCTTATTTCTGTTGGAGAGGGGGAAGAGAGATTGTGATCCAGAAGCCTCTTAATGGGATTTGAAGTGAGGAATAGCTGTGGTATAGAAATGAGAATTTATGGAGCCATTGACTATTGCTTCCAATCCTAATGACAATGTTCTATCAGGGACTGTTTTTTGCATGGTGGTAAAATTTTCTCTGTTGGTCATGGAGCTGGGTGGACTGTATTACACTGGATGAGTGCAGAACCAAGATATAACATTTCCAGAGGGAAGTAGGATCCTGGTTCCACAAACAGACTTTGAAGCAAATTCAAACCATGCAGGAATGAGGAGAGAGCTTAGTTACAGAAGTGTGTGTAACCCATTCTTTTTTTGGGGGACTTTCTGTCAATTTTAGAATCATGGAGTCACAGAATGGTTTGGATTGGGAGGGACCATGCATTTCCACCCCTGCCTTAGGTGGGGACACCTTCTTCTAGACCATGTTACTCACAACCCCATCTAGACTGACCTTAAACATCTCCAGGAATGGGGAGTCTGCAACCTTTTTTTCCTGTCACTCCAGGTCTTTGTCTCAAGTCCCTCTCCAGCTCTCCTGGAGCCCCTTAGGCACTGGAAGGGGCTCTGAGGTCTCCCTGGATCCTTCTCCAGATGAACACTTCCAGCTCTCCCAGCCTGACTCCGGAGCAGAGGTGCTCCAACCCTTGGAGCATTTTTGTCACCCTCCTATGGACTCACTCCAACAGGCCCATGACCTTTTGTATGCTTTATTGTATAAGTAAAGAATAACAGGGTTAAAGACCTTTGCGAGTTATATGGATTGTGTTCCTCACCTCCATGTCACCTCTGGAAACAACCTGTAAATCCATATTCATGAGGGTCCAGTCTGAATTGGGTCACATGGCTGGGGAATTTGGGAGCTCTGGCACTGCAAGGCAGGATGTGACACCTTGGTCAGAGATGGTAATGAGGGCACCAGGCATCCTGTTGTGAGCTCTAGTTCATGTTCCTTCCTGTGTCAGGGGGTTTTGGAGTAACAGGGACTCCAAGGAATGGTCACTGATCACTGCCACCAAAGGTAGCCCAGCAAGGAATGTGTCCCTGTCAAAAGGGTTGTGCACCCTGTGGTGATGGCTGTGGCCTTCAAGGGCTGGAGCTGGAGTGTGGAGGCTAGGACACTGGCAAGTGCGTACCAAATTTTATTTTAACTCAGCTCACTCCCTGGATATCCAGTAAAATATTCCCAGGCCATTTCTGTCGGTTTCTTTTAAACAATCTTCCTTGCCAGTAAATACAGGCTTCCTGTAGCTACCACTTTATATATCAAATTAGTAAGGCTTATTAAGTCCCCCATTATTTTGTTGCATGATGGAGAATACAGGTGTTTTTCCACATAAAATGTTCACATGACACAGCAGGAGTAGCACTTTAAGCCCTAATGGCATGCACTTGGTTATCTAATTTTTGTGCATTAATCCTCTCAAGATGTCTGTTAACACAAACCTCTCTAATTAATGTTGCTTTAGTGTCTGCAAATGTATGACTTGGTTTTTTAAAGGAAATTGGAAGACCACAGAGCACTGTATTATGAATCATAATATCAATGACATTTAAAGACATGTAAAGTAACTTAGCTGATACATAATATAGAATTATACCACAATCTAACCTCATCAACAAAAAGGTCATATTTCTGGTACATCCATTTTTGTTTATATTCTTACACAATTACTGCTGTAGCAAGACTTGGACAAATGTCTTTATTTCATTGTGTGTTTGAAAGGAAAAAGGAAGGGATTCTCACCCCACAAAAAATGTCTAAAAAGACATGGAAGTCCAAATAAGTTACTCTAGACTTCCTTTTTGAGTAAATAGAAATATACAGGCACCTACAGAAGGTATATCATCTAATCAAAACCTAAGAGAATTCACATGTAACCCTTATGTAAACAACAATCTTGAAACAAACTCAAGTTCAAAACTATTTTGGAGTCAAGGCTCCTGTGAACAATCTTAACCACAGACACACAAATCCTCCTGTGCTAATCCTGTCCTGTGCTAACAGGACACAAATCCTCCTGTTAGCAATATCATCTTAAGCCTCATGGCTTCTTTATTGCGTGGTAATATTTTTAACAGAAGGACTGATTAGCTGTTGGAGCAAACTACCAGAGGCAGTGGATCCCTCTTCTCTTGAAGTCTTCATCTCAAAACTGGAAGTCAACATTGGTGCGCTCAATGCAGCAGGTATGGGATGAAGTTTACAGTCAGTATTACATGGGCTGAATGCTCAAATGTCCTGTCTGGCCTGAGCATTTATGAATCTCAGTGTTTCTAAAGTACCTACAGATCCTTGAATAAAAGATGCAGTTGGAAGTACAGTGTATTTTATGGGAGAGCTCGGTCTGCCTCACACAGGGGTAAGGAAAACCTCATGTGGCTGCATGGTGAGCTCAGGTACAGCCACATTTCATTAAATTTATTACAACTTTTAGCCACGTGGGTTCCTAGACATAAATGAGCAAGGGCAGGCCAGCTTTACTAAAATACATATTTTTCTCACTCTGACAGGCATGCAAGGGGTCATAACTGCCTGTGTCTCAAGGACAATTTTAACAGCAAGACCTTTCTCCTCAGGGGACTGCTCTCACTTTTTCATTTAGAAGAGGAGAAAAGAAACAAAATCCTAAACATGTGATGATTTTATTATGTGAAACCCAGTAGGAAATGAAGTAAGAATATCAGGCTGGTTTCAGTTTCCTAGCGAGGGATTTTAAGTTGGAAGAGGGGCAGCTGTGTTGGATGCTCGCTTTCCTCTGCTTAAACATCAGGACCTCTTTAATTGTTGGAGATACTGTGTGAGTTGTGTGGTGCAAAGACAGGGCAGGCTTGATGGGAACTCCTTAGCTTTGATCCAGGCTCTGCTGGTTTGCAGAGAAAGATTCAGTTGAAGAAGCAGAGGACAAAGGACTGCAGCAGCTCCTGGCTGTATCTTGGTGTGCACACAGGAATGCCTGAGTGTGTACATGTGTGGGAGTGTGTGGGAGTGTGTGCGTGTCTGTGTGTGTCTGTGTGTCTCTGTGTGTGTCTGTGAGCAACATAAGCAAGCCAGCCAAATTCCATCTTCATGGACAGTTCAATGGAAAGTTAGCTCAAAAATGCAGTATATCATATTTCATGAATTTAATACGGTTTTCATGATTTTACAAAGTGCTTCAACCAGACACTCATGGCTGGAGGCAGCACAGCAGGAGACCTAAAACACTGCATCTGTGTTTTTCAACTCTTGCCAGAATCCATTGAATTTGATCCGGAATGACTATGCATCTTTGGAATGTACATTCACTTTTCTCTTGCCTTATCCAAATAAAAGAGGGAGATGGGGGGGTTGAGGGGGAGGGAGAAAAGAGTCCTATTAGAATTCCATATGGAGACACTAAACTAGCATTATAAAGGATTTCCTATAAACAAAATTACAGTCACAAATTTTGGACTCGGACCACATTTGAAACAAAGGGCCCTTTGTGTCTCTCCTTTTAATATATTGTTTTATCTGTGTTAACACACGCATTTTTTTTTAATGGCAATAGATAAACAGATGTACATGTATACACTCATGCAAAAATGAATATATATATTAGTTTGAGGTCCAGTTGCAGTCTCTCTTAATTTTTTTTTCGATTGCAGAACTCCTAACAAGAGCAAACTTTGGTTGTTCGGTGCACTAAATCCCTTGAAAATAAATATCCAGGGCAACTTCAAAAGCCCTTAATTAGAAGCACATGTGTGGTGTTACAAATTTCTGGCTGAGGCTGCTGAGTTGTAATTTAACGTTATGATCTGCCATAAATATTATCCATAATGAGCAGACTTCATGTTACACTTCTGTACGTCAGATAACTGCAATATTTTTTGTCTGCTTTTGTTCAATCACTGAACCTTAAGTGAAGTTTAAAATAAGAAGGAAAGGAAGAAAGAAAGAACCAGTTTTCCCACAGGGGAGCTAAATATTTCTGTCCTCCTAGCTGCAAAGAGAGCTATTGATTTTATTCTGTTTTGTTTGTTACAGTTTAAAAACGTTGTTAGCAGATAATAATTTGAAGATGGTGGGGGAAGGGGAAGGATAAGGTTTGGAAGTTGGTGAGATGATTGTTGTTGTTTTGCATAACTTTCTGATAGAAGCTTCCTGGAATATTTGCTGTGTTCCTCACTACCAAAGTAAACTTCAAACCCCCATAAGCTCATTTCTACATGAAAATCTAAACCATTTTTATACCTGTGTTGTACCTGAACCAAGTCTATCACTCTGAGGGAACTTGATGGTTGAAAAAAATTTCTGTGTTAGTCTTAGGTGATTTATGAATTGATTTTGCAGCCTTGGCACAGACTGAGCATGATTATATGTACTTGCGTGTCTGTGTCTGTGTGTGAGTGTGTGTGTGTATGTGTATGTAAGGAAGCGATAGTGAACCAGACAGTAAATTTACAGTGCTATTATACATCTGTGGGGATTATGCACTCATTGCTTAAACGTGTGTGAAAAAATGCAGAAATAGTGTGGGGCTGCGGAGCATGTCCAAAGCCTCATGACTTGTATAAAGAGGCAGTTTGGTTTGGACTTCGCCCAAACACATGGACTGTGTGGTTTTTGCCTTGAAGAGTGCCCCAGGACCCTGTTACCTATTTAAAATGACAAGCCTTATCTGGTGTTTCTGACTTCAGGTATCTAAGTCTTGCCTTGGTGGACTGTTCATGTGGCCACAGCCATATCTTATTGTTCAGCTGGGAGAAGAGGAGGTTCCAGGGTGTCCATACTGTAGCATTCAAGTACCTAAAGGAACCACAGGAGTGCTGGAAGTGGACTTTGGACAAGGGTCTGGACAAGAGGGAATGGCTTCACATGGGAAAAATGTTGGGTTAGATGGGATATTGAAAAGGAATTCTTGGCTGCGAGAAGGCAGGCCCTGGCACAAGTTGCCTAGAAAAACTGTGGTGCCCCTACATCTCTGGCACTGTCCAAGGCTGGATTTGGTTTGGAGCAACCTCAGATGGTGGAAGGTGTCCCTGCTCACGGCAGGGGATTGGAACTGGATCAGCTTTAATGTGCCTTATAACCCAAACCATTCTGTGATGACTCTGTGATTCTTATAGCCTGAGTGCAGGGCACAGGAGTGCTGCTCTCTCCTGGATCTCTCCTAAACAGAAGACATTGTGTCCCACCAGTCTTTTAGTTGGAATGGCTTTTCTGCTTGATTGAAAAAAAAGAAAAAAAAAAAAAAAAAAAAAAAAGAAAAAAAAAAAGAGTATGTATATGTATGTATATGTATGTATGTATATGTATGTATGTACGCATATATATATATGTATATTTTTTTTGCAAGAGGGAGTAAAAATCTCTGTCCTAGTGCCTGGGGTGGGGATGTGTCTCTATTGACTGCAGCATCTTTAAACAAAGTGTGGCTCCTGCAGTTACCTGCTTGAGGAGCAATTCGGAGCAGGGAAGTGGTGAGCACAGATAAAATAGTTCCAAGCTGCAAGCACCCTGGGCCTAGATATAAAGCAAATAGATGGCTGGAAGGAGCACCCTCTGTGGGCATGGTAACAAGTGGTCAGATGGCTCCATGGTATTGGTACCTGTCCGGTTTTGACCAGACTGCTATGACTGCTGACACTGGTGCTGGGGAGAGACTTGGGTGTCTGGGATTATAACTCCCCCCAGAAGATGTCAGGCTCTCATAGGAACAGTACCAATTTTTTTTCTTTTTTCTTTTTTCTTTTTTCTTTTTTCTTTTTTCTTTTTTCTTTTTTCTTTTTTCTTTTTTCTTTTTTCTTTTTTCTTTTTTCTTTTTTCTTTTTTCTTTTGTGGGAGCAGGGGGAGCTGCCTATTCAGTTCTCTGGAGTATCCCTCAGAAGATTTTCTCAGCTTTGTCTCTCATTCCCAAAATGACTGTATGCAATTTTAACCTTTGCTGTTGCAGAGCCTTGAGCTGGATCACATCCTATTAGATCTCATAGTTCATATCAGACATAGCAAGCTGCAAGCCAAGTTCTTTCCCTGTGCTACCTCCTCTCAGCCCAGCTGAGTTCGCAGGGATGGATTTTTACACCTCCTTCCCCTCTTTAGGTAGTGCAAAAGTGAGGTTGTAAACCTTCCAGGTGACAGGATATCTCCAGAAAGGTCTGCCAAATCACTTTATAAATTTCAGATATGTAGGGGTGAAGATAAAAGCTGTAATGTTGCCCTTCAGAGCCCCATGATGGATTTGTTGCTCAGTCTCTGACTGTTGGATGTACTTGACCAAATCTTTCATTATGATAGGGGAAACAAAGTACCTCTAATCTCTCCCTCCCCTTCCACTTCCATCTCGAGTTTCTGAAACCACAAGAACCAGGACATGGAGAGTCTGTTGTCAGGGTATCTCTACCAGAGATGATGGAAATGCCCATTTCTCTGTAACTTCCAGCATCAGTCTGTAGTCTGGGAGGGTTCAGATAATGCTTGGAGACCTGCAGAGGTTTGAGTTTGTTTCTGAATACAGTCAGCACTCAGAGTCATCTCCAGTAGTGCTCTTAGAAGCACATCCAGTATGGAAGGACTACTTACCAAACCAAATTTAAACCAAATATACAGCTGGAGAAAAGTTTCCCAGTCCTTTTCCCAAAAATTCTATTTAACACTTCACATTTTGCTTCCAAACAGGGATCAAGAAATTATTTAGAAGTGTGAATAATTTCAGCGTTTCAGAGCAACCCCCCTGAAGTCAGCCACTGTCACCACCACCTCTGCCTGACCATGGAGCCAGAGATGACTTCCCCAGCATGGACTGGAGCAATGTAACTCTGCTAGAAGGGGAACCCCTCTCCATTGTGACCTTATTTGCCATCAGTTATTTGGGTGTGTGCCATTCCGTGTAAGATGGGGATGACCTGACAAACTCCTTCAAACATGAGCATAGAAAAGCTGTGAAAGATGCTAAGAGGTAATTAAAGTGAAAAAATACTTAGTAATCAAGGTCAAACACTAGCAGTAAGTTTGAACCGAATAAGAGCTCAGATTTCATGTGGCTACACATTCTTTCATCTTCATTTCTTCACCTCTCTGTAGTTTACACTGATTGCCTCCTACAGGCTTTGGGACGTCCTTCAAACCAAGCAGTCTGGTAATAATGCTACCCATAATTCTTCCTTTAGGCTGGCTGGTGCTCAGCTTTTCTTAACTAAAGCACAGTTCTCTGTCACAGTCCAAAGGATTAATATCCAGTGAACGTGGTAGAGCACAGTTTGTCTGACCAGCTGTCCCGAGACCACAGAGGCCAGCCACGCTCCTCAAACTGCTAAACGCCCGTGGTGTGAGGGGCGTGGGTGGCCTTTGTGCGTGTGCGGGAACAGATGAAGGGACCTGCTGCCCCGGCCGCTCATCTTTCAGGACGTCGATAGGTGGAGCTGAAGGAACAACGCAGGAAGGCATACGTGGGTGTGTTTGCTTTTTTTAGCGTGCCAGGAAGGGATTGCACTCATGAAATGAAAGAAGTGTAGCTGTGTGGTGAAGGGACGGCATGAGGGGCACAAGGATGCTGCAGGGAATGATGGAGGAGAGATGGAAAAAGAATGGTGGGCATAGAAACCTACGTCTGGGACAAAATACCTTTTCTCTCGCCTACAGGCCTCTCCGGAGTATATTTTGCATCTGATTCAACTTCTACACGTACAGCATCAAAACAGACTATTTTCTTGATAAATCTCGCACAGAATGAATTCTAGCATATGATTTTGCATGTCTAGCTTAGATAAGACAGTCACTCAAGTGCTTTGGGTGTTACAGATGTCCTGCTTGAGATGATCTAGAACTCAGTTAAGGCAGGTCAGGTAGACTTAAAGTGTTCCTCAGCCTAAATAAATCAGCTGAAAAAAATCCTTCGTAGTCAGTGTAAATAAGGATTCTCATGTCATGGTTTGCTTAGTCTGCTAATCAAAACATGTAGCTCTGAGCACTTACAATTTAGTGCAGCTTATGAAAATCAAGCGTCATTATTGCTGTCTGATACATTATCACCAATGGCCATATAATGGGAAAAATGTTCCTGGGTTGAAATGAGTGCAATTTATGATTCTAAATTGTTATGTATAAAGAAAGAAGAGTGCAGCTGGATATTCATTAGACACATTCAATTTAATGTATTGAAAACTGTAAAGAATATGTTTTAATTAATAAGCCAAGTGCACATGGCAATGGAATCTGTAAAGAGAGCCCACAGAGCTCTTCAGCTCTTACTGGGAAGTGAAATGGCAAAGCTGCTCCTTTCTCTAGAGTGAGGTGACCTGTATTCACCTGCACATCACAATTCACCTGCTTTGGTTGTCTGCTTTATTGCCACACTTAGAGGATTTTGCCCTTCAGACCCATCAGTGGTACAAAAGACGTCAGATGTTTCTATGCACCTCAGCGTTTGGATTTCCAATTTTCAAATCCATTTCAGAAGATAGCTAGCATATTCCAAAAATGAGGGCCTTTGGTCAAATTGCTTTCAGAAGGGGCACTTAAGAAGGATTAAAAAGACACTAAAAACATGGTGAGTGTTGCCTCTGTGCTACAGTGTAGGAAGGAATGAATAGGAAAGAACAGGACATCTTCAACAACAGTGAAGTTCATGTCCCTAAATGACCTTCAAAATCAAAACTGCATCTGACATTTCCCTCAAGAGTTTAAAAATGTACTGAAGATATCAACCAAATAATCTATTTCTTGTGAGGTCTTCTTAAGAAGACCCAAAAATACAAAAACAGTAGCATGAACAATTATTAAACTTACTCTTTGGAATGGAACTTTCATTCTAGCTCAAAAATCTTGTTGAAGAAATTTTTGGCACCTGACATTTACCAGTTGTGTTAGAATCCAGGAAGTGAATCACCTTGGAAAATCTGAACAAAATTTTCTTGGCTGCCATCATGCGAAGACAGATGAAATGCATTTCCAAAAATAAGAATTTTTTAATGTGATTGTTAATTCATACCAACTAGCTCAAAATAAGCCAATATTTTCAGTTTGTGATTTAAATAGAATCTTCTTGCCTTTTATTGAATTGAGAATTTGTAATTTGATAGAGAGGGAGGGGGATGGGCTACAGTGTTATACTATATATATTCATCCCTACGTATGGCCTTTCCTAAAAAAAATGTCACAAGTCATATGTGACCATTACCAGTAACAGACTGGGATCTCTCACTGCCAGGCCCCACTACGTGGACTCATTTGCATCCCTCAGAGACTGACTGTAAAATGTGAAGCCATTTCTCCTGAAAGGCTGTGGGTTACACCCCCATGGACTCCATGCTGAAGGGAATAACCTCGATGTCCATGCCCTGCTTAACCTTTTAGAGACTAAACCATGTCAAGAGAAGCTCAACATGACCCATCAATTGAGCCCTGAAAGCCAACTGCATCCCAGGCTTGATTCCCCACCGTGGGCAGCAGGGGAGGAGGGATTCTGCCCCTTTGCCCCTGTGCTCAGGTGAGACCACACCTGCAGAGCTGCCTCCAACCCTGGCTCCAACAGCACAAGAATGTGGAGCTGCTGGAGCCAGTCCAGAGGAGGCCATGGAGATGCTCCCAGGGCTGGAGCCCCTCTGCTCTGGAGCCAGGCTGGGAGAGCTGGGGGTGTTCAGCTGCACAAGAGAAGGCTCCAGGGAGATCTCAGAGCCCCTGCCAGAGCCTAAAGGGACTCCAGGAGAGCTGGAGAGGGACTTGGGACAAGGCATGGAGGGATAGGGCACAGAGAATAGCTTCCCACTGGCAGAGGGCAGGGTTAGATGGGATATTGGGAAGGAATTCCTGGCTGTGAGGGTGATGAGGCACTGGCACAGGTTGTCCAGAGCAGCTGTGGCTGCCCCTGGATCTCTGGAAGTGTCCAAGGCCAGACTGGATGGGGCTTGGAGCAACCTGGGATAATGGAAAGTGTCCCAAGCCAAACCATTCAGAGATTCTAAGGAGAGAGCTCTGCTACTACAGGCAATGTGTGCACACAACTGTCCCATCTCTGGGTAGCAATTGTAGTGAGAAGTGGTGGCTTTTTAGTTATGGCACAGCTTTTTTACCACCCCATTTCCTGTATATGAATGTAATATATTTTAATTTGGAGGAGTAATTGTTCCTTACAACTTCCTGAAAGCAAACGTTGAGGGTGTCAGAACTGCAGGGTGGACTGAGAGCCTTGCTGAAGCCTGGATGTGTTCATAGGTTCATAGTTGCTGCAAACACATGACAAGGATCCTCCACCCAGTGTCCTGCCTGCCAGGGTGTCCTCCAGTGAAGGGGTACGGTTGGTTGTGCTTCCCTGAACAATTGAAAAACTACTTTGAAAGAGCTGGAAGAAAACTGACTTCTCTGCAAATTAAATGAGTTTCTGGCCTGTATGAGAGTGTCTGGCCTAGTAGAGAGGTGAACAGCATACTCAGATGAGAGTCTTCAACGGGCAGGAAGAAGCATCCAGACACACTCTGGGAGCCTGAACTCACCAGGGAAACGTGGGATGATCTTGTCCTCTTGCAGAGTTTAGCCTGTCTGCTTCAACCTGCAGTGTGTTGGTAACTGGGGGTGGCTCATGGTCACATCTCCCTAAAGCAAAGAGATATAGGAGTCTGGAAATCTGGAGAACCACGGAACAAGAGTGACAGCAGGACAATAACATCACAGAATGATTTGTGTTGGATGGACCTTAAAGACCAGCCAGTTCCGAAGCTCTCTGCCATGGACAGGGACACCTTCCACCATCCCAAGTTGTTCCAGCCATGTCCATTCTGGCCTTGGAGTCTTCCAGGGACAGGGCAAACACAGCTGCTATGGGAAACCTGTACCAGCACCTCACCACCCTTCACTACAGGTAAGATTTTCTTTCCAATACCTCATCTAACCCTGCGCTAGGGGAAGTGGGAAGATGTTCCCCCTGGTCCTGTCACTCCAGACCCATATAAATATTCTCTCTCCATCTTTTTCGTCAGTTCCCTGCAGGTACTGAAGGCCTCAGTTAGGTCACCTAGAAGCTGCCTGTTCTTGAGGCTGAACAGTCCCAATTCTCTCAGCCCTTCCCCACAGCAGAGGGGCTCCACCCCTCTGATCTGCCTGCTCTGGATTTACTCCAGCAGCTCCACATCTTTGTGCTGTTGGAGCCAGGGTTGGAGGCAGCTCTGCAGGTGTGGTCTCACCTGAGCACAGGGGGAGAGGGGTAGAATCCCTCCTCCCCTGCTGCCCACGCTGGATGATCAGCCCAGGGCATGGGGGATTCAGGGCTGGGGCAGATCCAGTTCTCACCCACAGCACCCCCAGGTGCTTCTCCCAGGGCTGCTCCCTCTGCTCATCCCCACCCTGGGTTGATTCTGGGGGCTGCCCTGACCCAGATGCAGCTCCAGCACTTGGCCTTGTTAAACTTCATGAGGTGTCCATGGGCCACTTCTCCAGCCTGTCCAGGTCCCTCTGGGTGTCATCCCATCCTCCAGGTGTGCCAACTGCACCTCTCAACTTGGTGCCATCTGCAAATTCACTGAGGGTGGCCTTGATCCCTCTGTCTGTGTCATTAATGAAGATATTCAATAACACTGGTGCCCATATGGACCCTGAGGGGCACCACCTCTCCCTGATGTCCACTGGGACCCTTAGCCACCAACTAAAATCCTCTGGATTGTGACCATCCAACCACTTCCTAATCTATCTAATACTTCTCCCACCAAATCCATCTCACTTTAGAGAGAAAAATGTTGTGGGGTATGGTGTCAAAGGTTTAATGGGAGATGAGTAAATAAAAGGTGAATGTATTTATAGGGCACCACCATCAAGAACTTGTCTAGATACAAAAAACCTTTGAGAAGCACCAAGGGCCCATGGGATAAAGGACCCATTTTCTGGGACCACTGTGATGGCCTGGCACCTCAGTGGACAGAAAGTAGATGGTAAACAGAAAGTAGTTCCTTTCTGCTACGCCTTAAAAGATCTCCCAGAGTCATCACAAAGACAAACATCTTGGTGCCTTTCTTTGTGTACAACACATCCAGCTTGCACTGGACTGAGCTGTGGATTGCTGGCTCAAATGCTCACCACTCATATTTCAGCACAATGAAACCAACATATGCTTGTGTAAAGAGTTCTTTTGCATAGATGGTCCAGAAGAGTCACTAGTCTAAAAAAAATCTCTAAAAGGTTTTTTTTTTTCCCCTTTTGCTGTCAAAAGCTGATGTATTTTGGAAACTACAGTTTTAATGGAAGAAGTGTCATCTTTGTTAATATCTTAATCTAAAGATGCAAGTGGGAACAAGCTGTTCCATGAGCAGCAGAATTAACAAAACCATGTTTCTTGTGGATGTGTGTCTCAGGTTTGAACTTTCTGGTTAAACTAGGGAGGCAATTCTTATAGCTGTGATATGAATAATATCTCCACCCAACACAGATTCTCCACATTTTGATAAAGGGTAACTCGAGCCTTTCTTATTCTGTCTGGTGCAACTAATCAAGTCCCTGTCTTCCCCCAGGCAGTAAATTTTCATGAAACATGTACAATTCCAACAAATTTTGTTGAAACAGATTCAAAAGTTGTCAGAGGAACCCAAAGAGATGAGATGATACACACATAAGTTGGATCATGTAAGTCCTTGTTTTCTGTGGAAACCAGGGCAGAAACCTTCTCCACAGGCAGCTTTTAATGCAGAAAATGGCAAGTTATGGAAATTTTTACAGTCTTTTCTATCTTATAAAGGGATAAGATAGAAAGGGATGCAACTTGGCTTCTCTCCTCTGTATTATTTATGACATATAGGCAAAGCAATGTATAGAGGTAACCTGAAAGGGTTTTCCAGCAATTGTCTTTCTTCCTCTTACTAGTCTTCTAAATTCTTGTTGTGCATCCTTTTGACAAACAGAACCTCAACAATAGGCTTTCACATTTTCAATTATAGTATTTCACTGCTTGTCCTTCCTGAGACTTTCAGTGAATAATCTTTGAGCTGTTTCATAAAGACCGTGTGAATCAATTCGAGTGCCAGTATTTAAATGTTAAGACAAGTTTTCTGAAGACCAAAGGTTAAGCACTGGTGTTATATAAACACTTAACAAAAGTTCCCCTTTCAGATACTTTGCTTTTTCTTATCTTACATTTTAGTAGACTGTCTGTCATTGGACAGTGCTTTAGGCTAGACTTGATAAAAATAGAAAATAAGCTATTTTTAAAAATCCATCAGTTTTAAATCTTTATGTAAGGAAGAAACATCAATGATGCAAGGTCATTCTCCCACTCACATGTCCTCTTTCTTACCTGAAGGAATGGCAAAAAACTTTGCATGCCCTGTCCCTGGAAGAGTCCAAGGCCACGTTGGACAGGGCTTGGAGCAACCCGGGGAAGTGAAAGGTGTCCCTGCCCGTGGCAGAGGGTGGAATGGGGTGAGTTTTAAGGTCCCCTCCAACCCAAACCATTCTTTGATTTTATAATATAGCTTTGAATATATCATCATCTCAATACAATGTCCACTCAAAGCCTAGTTATATTTATTTTTCTCTTGTCTTTCTTCACTAATTCAAGACTAAGAAGTGATAAAAACTCTGATCACTGATTTGATTTTAAACAAGCTACTCTTCCTAGGAGCTGAACCTCAAAGCTCCATGTGTCCTGGGTGCACTGCAATGCCCAAACCTACTTTTTATAATTTCCACCCTTTCCATTTTCAGAGGGTGTTTTTTTTAGCCAGTCCTTGTTGTGGCCAGTACCAGTGACAAGGGAAATATTTATAGTGCTAAAATCAAAGGGGCACGAGGCAGTGCTAACAGCACTCCATCACTTCCTTTTTCAAGGGAGGGACATAGATGCAGACTTTAAGATCACTCATCATGATAGGAATATTTATCTCTTGGAAAGTGTTTGTGTTAAAACTGCAGGGCAGTGAAATGAGCACTGGACTTTTTGCATGATTCACAGTTTTTCATTATCCAGTTTGAACATTGCTGTTTCAATCAGCACAGGTTTTTTTTTTGATGGAGACAGTGGTGCACAGGGCTATTCCTCAGGCTTCTTCACCCACATATTCTTGTGTTGTCTGTGCACTCAACCTTTCATTAACTTCTTGTTTTATTTTTTTTCACACATTGCCTGTTTTTGTGGTTCATGATGGATTTTACACAACAATTCTGTGGGGCAGCTCATGGCAGCAGGGAGAGCTGGATGTATGCACAGCTCTGGTGATTCACTGTATGTCCTCAGTGGCTTCAGGCTCTGCATCTAAAATCAGAGGATCAGCTTCATCTATCCCTAAGCTCCTCTAAATCTGGGTGAGTGTTTGCCTCAGGCCACTCATATCAGGAGAGTGACAAAGACAGGGCAGGGGAGTTGGACATGAGTTGGGGTAGAAAAGCTCTGGGAAATGTGGGGTATGCAGCCAGAAACTACAATATGGATTGTCACCTGACACTGAAATGTTCAAAGGTGCTCAATCTGCAGGGACATGCCAACTTTTACTTTCTGTCTCTCATTTTCCTCCTGTCATCCTGCAGCAATAACCTCCCGTGGGGAACTGCCTCTTTAGCCTGTGCAGGGAGCTGGCCCAGGTGGCACCACCTGGCCGTGGCTGTTCCCTCTCCCCTCTGCTCTAGCTGCTGAAGACCTGGCAACAGTTCCTTGGAGTGATGGGAACCTGACAGAGGGGATGTGAATAGCTTGCTCTTGATTGACAGCCCCTCCATGGAGTAGTCTGTCAGATTAATTATCGGTACTTCAGAAATCCCTGGAGATTCCATCACCGTTTCACAGGGTGCTGTAGAAACATATCATGAAGTTTCAGCCCCCTTTCCCTGAAATGGCAATCTGTCTCTAAGAGGTAGCAGGTGTAAACAGCTTGTGGATGTCAGTAAGGAAAGAAAAATGGGTTTTGAAGGGTTTGGGAAATACACAGACACCAGAAAGAGGTGTTTCCCTTTAGCTAATGGCATCAGAGGTTCCTTAGTGTCCTCTGAAAGTGGTGGTCTCCGGCAGCTGACCACCAGCCCGGGTCTTGTTCTCTATCTGTGTGAGTTTGCTCCAGCCACAAGGTAGCAGAGAGCATCATGCTGGATGAATACCCAGAAATATGGATTCCCGTGCCTGAACCTGCAGATATTCATGCTGTTGATATAGAAATAAGGCTAAGATTTATTACTACTACTATTATTATTATTATTATTATTATTATTATTATTATTATTATTATTATTATTATTTCCCAAGCAGCTGTCAAAGTGAATTTGAGAAAAGGGACTTTTAAGTAGTGCTTACATGAGGAATTACTCATGGAAAATTCTTTCTCTGAACTTTTCCAATTTCATCAACAAAGGAATGTTTAAAAAGCAAAGCCTTGTGCTAGACACTGACATTTCTAAGTTTGAATTGCTCTAGTAGCAGTAGAAATGAAGTTCATGCATCAGTTTGAGAGCAGGTACTACATCTATGTGGAACAAGGACCTACTTGTAGGAATCAAGAGAGAAAAATATTCCTTGTGAGACAATGGGGCAAGCACTGGGATTATGAGTGAAAGTATCTGAGCCTGGTGAAAGCAGTTCCTTGATCAGACAGTTTCCTAAAGTAACCTTTACTTAACAAGAACAAATAATTATTTTTATCTTGAGCAAATATTGGCAATCTCTAAACGGGACATGAATCATAAAATGATAGAATCATGGAATGATTTGGGCTGGCAGGGATCTTTAAAGGGGAATGGGGTCTTTAAAGATAATTTAGTTCCAAGCCCTCTGCCATGGGCAGGGACATGTTCCACTAGACCAGGTGCCTCCAACCTCAATCCGACCTGGCCTTGGATACTTCCCTTCCACTTGGGATAGGGGAGTAATGGCTTCTCTGGGCAATATGTGCCAGGGCTTCACCACCCTCACAGAGAAGAATTTCTTCCTAATATCATAATATCAATCTAACTCTGTCTGCCGACAGTGTTTCCTCTTGTCGTTTCCCCTTGTACTACCACTCCATGCACTTTGCAAAGTCCTTCTGAATCTCCCTCTCTTGTTTGGTTTATGGACTACCAGTGCACATCAATAGATCACATTGATCTCATCCATCAACACTCCCTAGTCCTTCATCTCAGAGATTCTCTCAATCCATTCTCTGTCCAGCCTGTGTTTGTGTTTTGGATTACCCTAAACCAGGTGCAGAACCTTGCACATGACCTTGTTGAACTTCATCAGGTTCACACAAGTCTGGCCCTCAGACCTGCTGTGCACTGTGAATGTCATATTGTTTGTTGCCAGTAACTGTGCAATGTCTGCCTTGAGGCAGAGGTTTGTTTCATAGACACCAGATTCCTGATAGACTTTGCGGCGTATAGTTTCATCTTCATTAAATCTAGGCTAACATAATCCTTGTTTTCTTGCTTTTCCTATTTCAGCCAATGCCAAAACCCCCTGCTCTCCCAATATCCTTCTAAATTATCTTGTTGTAAAAGCCAGCCAGCTATAAGGACAGTTCTATGTCATTCATGGGCTCATGATCTCTAAGGGGTAGGTTAGAGGTTTTCTTTTATAAAGTACCACATGCTACTCCTGGAACTGCTCAGTGATTTGAACTTTCATATGAACTTTCACTGAAGGATGATGAGAACATTTTCAAACATAAGGATTCCTGTGCCCATTTTGGTAGTGGATCATGGAGACTGAAGGGCTCACTGAAGGCCACATGTTGATGGGTGTCAAACACAGAGGCACCATTTTTCAGCCTGGAATTTCCAGCTATTTCTGGTCTCTATTATTTATCAGTTCCTAAAACTCACCTCGCCAAAGCATATTCAAATTTAACAAGAAGTGGAGAACTGGATTACCTCATTTATTGTAAGGAAACTCTTTACTGTGAGGGAAGACCTGGCACAGGTTGCCCGGAGCAGCTGTGGCAGCCCCTGGATCCCTGGAAGTGTCCAAGGCCAGGTTGGATGGGGCTTGGAGCAATCCTGGGATAGTGGAAGGTGTCCCTGCCCACGGCAGGGTGTGAAACAAGATGATCTTTAAGGCCTCTTCCAAATAATTCTGTGATTCTTTGATTTTATAACTATGGGCCATTTTGATTGAGATTTGGTGTGGAACACCATCCATACCTGTGATTTCTAGTAGAAATGGCATGGCAGTCATGAAAATAAGAATGTTTGGAAAAGTTTTTTGACACTAGTATTTGTAGAAAAAGGCAGGAAAGGATCTTCTATCGTGAAAAGCAGACGAATAGGCTTCAGGGAAAGAAAATTTCCCAATGTCACCTTCCTAAGATAAACTTCTGAGACCCCAAATATAGCTACCCTGATGCTAATTGTATGCAGAAAGAAAGCTTGGGCTGTGTCACCAAGGTACTCAGCAGTTATGAGGTGTATATTTTAGAACATCGTGTGAGGAATTAAGCATGAAGATGCCATTTAATTATACATTAATGCACTTTTTTTTTTTTTTTTTTTTTTTTTTTTTAAAGCTGACTCTTTGCTGAGCATTTACTTCTTTGAGTTAATGACAATAATTACATGAAAATTCATTCAGGCTTTTCAAGATGCTGAATTTGCAAACTGGCAATACAAATACTATAATACTCATTTAAATACACTGTAATTGCACTTGATTCTAAGTAGTGGCATTTTAAAAGCTGTGTCATTTGAAAATATTAGATATCCCACTCCCCCCCTCACTTTAACATCAATCCTTAGTGTATCTGGTTGATGTCAGTCTTGATAAATTGTTCTGCTGAAAGAGTTGACCATAAAGAATAACATTTTCCATTAAAAATTAATATATTCCCATGCCACGGGTCCTTGTGTAAGTCTGATACAATGGTCTGTATTGTCTGTCTGTCAGCACATCCTTGTCTGATTTGTGGTTTACCTAGATCCTACAAAGTCCTGAGAAAATTGCCGTTTTGATACCTGTCATTCATTAGTAATATTTATATTACTAATGTATTACAATATTTGCACACTGGCAAG
The DNA here is from genome assembly GCF_029207755.1 of Chamaea fasciata. NCBI lineage: Eukaryota > Metazoa > Chordata > Aves > Passeriformes > Sylviidae > Chamaea > Chamaea fasciata. The sequence continues at coordinate 12,970,626 of NW_027094089.1, forward strand.
TGACACCTGCAGTCTGGTTAGCTGTCAGCCAGGCTCACAATGTGAAAGAAAAGAAATGACTTTGCCTCCTTACTGAATGAAAGGACATTTTTGCTGTCTTTTCACTCAGTACTCAGTCTTCTGAAGGGATTTCAAATGGCTCTCTGGTGGTTTGGTTAAGGATGGGCACAGCTTTCTGCAGCCCTGGGGAAAACTGGAGCAGTACAAACAGTGTCATCAAGCACAGTTCCCTACATTTCTGGTCCTGATTCACATCTCTCTGCTCAGAAACTCACTGAGTATCATGACAAAAGTAGTTTGAGTTTCTCCCCTCACCTTCGTTTTGCCATGATGGACATCCTAGGACCTAATATTCTGTGTGAATGGGAAGATGCCCTCACTTTCAGACTGCATGCAGCCTTGGAAATTTTTATGTGGTTGAGGGTAACATTTTAAAGTTCTCCTTTTTTTTTTTTTTCTTTTTTTCTTTTTTTTTTTTTTTTTTTGGCCATATTTTTCTTTCCTTTATATTGCTTTACTGTGTACCTAATTATTGTAAATTTGGACAACTGTTTTATTTCATATTTTCAAGGAACACTTTTTTGCTTATGTACACATTGTCTGTGTATAGATTTTGTGCAAACTTTTTTAAAAAAATGTATTTCCCTTCCCCTTTGCATTTCAACTTGTTCAGAAAAGTCTAGCTGAATGATGTCTCACCTATGGAAGTGTCTTCGCTCAAGTGCTAACACTTTGGAAAACTTACTTAATATTAGTGAGGTTTTGTTTCAGAAGGGTACCAAAGCAAGGTTCTATGAAGTCTTTACTAATTTATTTGATTGCTCTCTGTTTTGATTTTTCTAGTTTCATGTTGGATGACAATAATGCAAAACCCCAGAAGAATATGATTCAAAACACTTCATTTTCCAGGAAACAGGGTTTTCATTATTTCTGTGAGGCTGTTCCCAAATAGAATGAAGACAGCTGCTGAGAAATTAAACATTTTGCAACTTACCTTGTGTAGAAAGAGAAAAGTGAGAGCTACCTATGAGGTCAGGCCAAGAAATAGACAGTTTTGTAATAAACATCATCTAAAGGTAAAGTTGATTTTCAGTCAGCCCAAGAATCCTGCTTTTTCCATTCTATTATGTTAATAGATATGGGAGTGAAATATTTTCTTTCTCTCTCTTTCCCCTTTTTCTTCACCCTTCTTCTTTCCCTTTTCCTTTCCCATATCGGATTTGTTTCTTTCAGGGATCACTAGCCCCTTCAGTTGGATAGTGTCCTGGACTTTCATGCTGACTACATATTTGAGAGCAAACCAGAGTTTGAAGTCAGCCATGCTCACATGCAGCTGAAGATCCATCAGATATTTTGTTGATAGAAAGTGCACTCTCTGTATGATTAAAATCCCCCAGAATTTCTTGTTCTATGAGGCAGCTGAAACCACTCTGGTTTCAAAATTCTGTTTATTATAATGAAATCTGTTTCTCAATTAAAATAAGCAAAAATGTGTGTTGTGTGGAAAATTTTGTTGAACACTCTTCCAGCCCTTGCACGTATCTCAGTGTTTTTATTGAAGTTCATCTGCCCTAACTCAGGGATCTCTAAAGGAGATTGGAGGATATCACTCAATAATTGAAGAACTACCCTAGGTGGGCGAAGTATCAGTATGGTATATTTCAAGACATATTTTTAAATCCTGATTTGCATAACTGCATAACCTTTGTGTATCTGTTGTAAATACAAAAAAATATGTGTGCACATTCTGTTAACAGTTATTGCAGTTTTGCACAGAAGCTCGTTCCTCTGTGGATGTTTATGCATGTGCACCACACATCCAGAAAAGTGTCCAAACATTTCTGTGCCCCACATTCCCAATTCTTTCTTCTAACAAGAGAGTTTTCTGAAAGACTGGTTATATTAGCAGAATGAAACACACTGATGTGACATGCTGATACCCCACATATTGGGAAGAATGAAAGGATCTGCCTTTCAGTGAGAACTCTTTTGATAAACTCACATGCTTGAATGATTTAACCCAAGGATTAAAATATCTTTAACAATGTGTAATTTTTTTCCTTTCTCTCAGTAACTTTAACACAGGAAGGAAGGACAGAGGAAAATAGAGAAATAAGCTTATATTCTTAACTTTCCTAACCCATCTTCCATTCCAGAACTATAAGATGTGATAAAGATAGGTAAGCAGATTAATTTAGCAGACTTCCAGACTTCTGATGCACAAGAGGAAGGCAGAAACATTTTATCATTTCTGACATATGGAACATGTAGTTCTGACTGCAATATGGAATGGATGATTGAAGTAATGTTTTCAATAGATCCTAGGAACATTTTTAGCCTTAAAGTCATTAGTAAACTTCAATTTAGGAGCTGAACCCTAAAACCTTAATTTGGACAAAGCACTCCTACTTGGGAGCATAGCAACTCACTCACAGGTCAAAATTTAATATAATTCTTGAACCAGGCAGCTCAATGTCTTGGAGAAAATGACTAAAAAATACTTAGAAAATACCTTCATGGTATGAGGATGAAATTGAGAGCTAAGCACAGGGAAAATAAGAACTAAGGCTTTCAAAGAAAATTGAAGCTTTGGAGAGCCTTCAACTATTTTGATTTATATTTAAACATTTTAGAGATTGCAGCTTTGATTAGCTGAGACCCTCTCCAATTCCCCTTCAGCTCTGATTTATGGGCAGGCTGAATCTCAGTAAAATAAAAGCTAAATGAGGTGTTCTTTAAAATTACCTTTGAACACTTATAGAAGGTAAGGAAGAGGGCAGCTTGGTTGGTGCTGACATGAAGGGGAATGGGATATGAGGGTGAGTGTTTTTAGGAGCTGAAGTATTTTGAATACTGAAGGGGGGGAAGGAGCAGAAAGAACAGAATGTCAGGATGTTTCTAATTGCTACATGTGATAGCAGTTATACATACATCACTTTTGACTGGGAGATGCATGAAACTAGACTTGTTAGCAAAAACAAGGCTGTTTGTGCATATGTAAAATGGAATTTGGTGGGTTTTTTGGGTGGTTTATTTTTTGTTGGGAAGAATTTTTTTTCTCAGTTTATCAAATAAATGGCTTTCTCATTTTGATGTTTATAAATGATTGTCTCAGACTATCCAAGGTTATTCTGATAGAAATTTAGGAAGCAGCTAGACACCTTCAGGTGAAACTGCAGGGATGGTTCATGGGGAATGACCCCACTGGCTCAGCATAGAATCATAGATTCTATTGAATGGCTTAGGTTGGAAGGGAACTTAAGGATAATCTTGTTCCAAGCTTTCTGCCATGGGCAGGGACACCTTCCGCTATCCCAGGCCTCTCCAAGCCCTGTCCAACCTGGCCTTGGACACTTTCAAGGATTCAGGGGCAGCCACAGCTTCTCGGGGCAACCTGTGCCAGAGCTTCACTACCCTCACAGCCTGAAATTCCTTCCCACTATCCTATCTAACCCTGCCCTCTGGCAATGGGAAGCCATTTCCTATTTTCTGTCCCTCCATCCCTTATCCTTAGTCCCTCTCCAACTCTCCTGGAGCCCCTTAAGGTATCCTTTACTTCAGGTTGAAAAACATGAACTCTCTCAGCCTGTCTTCCTAAGAGAGGTGCTCCAGCCCGCTGATAATTTTTGTGGCAATCATCCTGGACTAGCATCCTTTAATAATATGGTGGATAGAAAAAGTTCTCTACATGACCATGGTCTTCCCAGTCCTCCCCAGTTTTTGGTTTTTGCATTGTCATTCTATCTAATAGAGAAGAAAAACACTAATTAACACTGACATTATCAGAAGCCAGCCAGAAATGGCTAATAGTGTCCCTTAAGGCAGTATCCAGGTCTACAAATGTTCTCAGCCCTGCTATCTTCAAAGCTGCTGGCATAGGAACCGTCTCTGCTCAAGGATGTGTGCTGTGTGACAGTGGCACACAAGGGGTCAGAGTCCCAACCTACCAAGCTGCTGCAGTTGTCTCACCCCTGTAAGAAAAATATCAGGTGCAGAGGAAATTGCACATGACAATTGTTTGAAAACAAGTCTTTTAAATGAACTAAGGAATGTGTCATAAGCAGATGATCCCTGTGAGAGTGGTAGCTGCCAAAATCGTGAGTTAGGCCATGATGTTTGCAGAAGATTTTAATATTTTGCAGCTGGAATGTGCATATAATGAGTATTCCCACCCCACACTCTTGCTGAGTTTGAAGGCATGGATACAAATGATTACTGACTGGCTCAAAAACTTCCTTGCAGATACTGTGGATTTGTTTCTTGACAGTCTTTATCATGGCAAGACGAACTGTTGGGGTATTATGAGTGCAAAAGATTGAGTCTGACTGTGGGGGAATGTTTAAGTTTTCCTAGTTAGTTAAAACAGCCGTAGGGCATCTTGGATTGGGTTCAGCTTCATAGCTTGGACACAGATCTCAGTTATCCTCTGTTCTTGGCACTGGTCTTTGCTTGCCTGACAGCCTAGTGTTGGGAATCCAGGATCTTTGACTACATAAATCTGTTCCTACATAGGTGTCACCTCATTCTGCAGTTGTGTGCTCAGCATTCAAGCATTTCCCTTGGTCGTTTCTCACTGGCAACTGTTTCTTCCCAGTGTGGAGCAGATGATACATGGCAAGCCATTATCACTCCTCTAAGATGATGTTGAGTCAGCCTCGACATCAGTCCTGAAAATAACTGTGGTCTTGTGCAGTCAGTGTCTTGGATCGTTTCCTGTTTGCCAGAATATTGTCCCAGCAAAGCAGTCTCACCCTTATCAACACAAATAGCTCACATGCATCCCCTGGGACATGCACATGGGTGAGTAGAGGCCTTCTTGTGATATATTTTGCATTCCTTGTAAGGTTTTTATTCCAGACACACGCAAAAATTTTGATGCCACTGATGTGGCTGTTTGCAGCCAGTTTGAGAGAACTAGTGTGGGCTGAGGTGCATAGTTACTATTTTTGCTACTACTGGCATCAGGTAGTAACTTAAATGGTGCTGCTTCTGGAATTAGCCAGATCCCACAGCTTTTCATCTTTATTCTTGAGACATTTGGCATCCCCTGTCTCCCTAATCACTTTTTCATGTGTTCAGTCAGGGTTGAGCCTTTCTGATGCGAAGCATTCTTTCATGCACAAGCCATAAAGTCACAGAGTTTCATCATGTTTCCAGACAGAGAAATGGCAACTTTTTAGTAGGATTGCATTGCGACTGGAACCTCAGTGGAGAAGTTCCCCCTCTCCACAACTCCTGGGAGACAGCAAAGGTACTAATAAGGTTGCCAGAGCTTCTTCCCTGTCTGAATAAGACCCATGGCTGAACCTAAGAAGGAGTTGCAGTAGAGGAAGAAGATCTATGCAGGCATGCATTGTCCAGTCACCGCAAATGAGGCCTCTAATCCTGCTGCCTCTGAATGGCTGGTGCCATTGGTGTTTCCTTTGGAAACACCTCAGTATTGGGGATATCTTGTGGCCAGTCCCAAGTGGTGCTGCCAATTCCAGGGAGAACATTGAAAGTGGTGATGGGGCTGCCTGCAAATGGCAACAGACAGACATCCACATGATATTCCGTCTACCACCTGCTTTCATGCATGGACACTAAACAGATGTCTCACTTCCCCCCAGAATTGTACTGTTTTTTTCAGACAGAATAAGCAATAAAAGGATTGCAAAGACAGGATGGACACCATCAGTCTGTGGCTGGAGAGTATGAACTTGGGGGATATTTTGTGGCTTAAGTTGTCATGCCATAAGCACTCCTGCAGGATAAATGTGAAAAAAAAGTAATCTCAAGGAAAGATTCTGAAGCAGTTCAGAGGTTTTAAGAAGGAGAAAGTTGTGCATTTCTTTGTCTCCCAGGTCCACAACTAACCTTGTCTATCTGCACTCATTCTCATTTAGCTAACACCTATTCAGCAAAGAATTTGGCGATGTTTAAAACCATCCCTGTTCAGTAATGCACAGAGGCCAAGTGTTCCATATGACATATGTACAGAAATCCTTCTCCTAGGAGTCTCTTTGCCAACCTGACCTCCGCATCTAAATTCTAGCCAAAACTGAACTGATGACAGGGCCTTTGGCCCACGGACATTGCTCAAAGTGGTATCATAGTTTGACTGTGTACAACAACTGCAATTTGAACAGAGGAGCTGAATCTAATCTTTGATACAGGTGCAAAATCACCATCCTTCTTCAACTGTGGAAACCACCTTTACTGGAACTTTACTAGTCAGGATTTGTGACTCGTTTTATGCAGGAAAAAAACCAGAGTGATTTCTAAGGATCTCTGTTGCATTCACACTGATTTAACATAATGGAGGCTGTTAAACTGAATAAAAAGACAAACCTCATATCTGATCCCATGTGCAATTTCAGATATATGCTGTCTGAAGCTGGAATGTCTGGATGTGTGGAAAAAGGCTGCCCTTGCAGCTTGTCACTCTCTGGGTAGTGAGGGAAAAAGTGAGTACATGAAATGGATGTATGCAGGCACAAAATCTGAATGCTTACAGTTTTGCAAAGGTACTAAAATTTAATCAGTGTAAATTGATGTGGGAATACCAAGCCTAAAATTGCTGAAAATTGATTCCCACTTACTTTGGAAATATTCTGGTGAACTCACAGTTGTTTTTGAACAGCTCCGTGCCTGCTGAAGTCCAAGGAAATCTTGCCACTGATTTCAGCATGAGCAGAATGTTGCTCAGTAGTTCTAAAAGACCACCCTCCTCTCAAATTCAAGTTGTCCAAATGGAATCAGCACATTTTAGGTCTTTCTTTTCCTAGTTGGTCCCTGTCCTGAAAGAATAATCTCCTGCGATGTGCTGCTTGAAAACAGAAGGAATCAAGTAGCAAAAGGAAGGTGAAATCCTATTTTGACAGTCCAAGTTGTCAAAGATTAAGTGCACACTCAATGTCAGCTATTTACATATCAGACTTTTCCTATGATGGCTACAGCCACCTTCAGGCTGCACCCTCCTATTGAGAGGGAACTGCAAATTTAAGATTTTCTAACAAGTAGTTCATAGGCAGCAAACACTTGCAGACCTATTAGTTCTCGTCTGATACATATGGTTATTATATTCTACATAATATATATAGTATGTATTTATACTATGTAAATATGTATTATATGGCTGTGTTCTGATATATAGACTTACTGTTCAGCCCTGAGTTGGAAGAATAAGCAATATATTCCTCCACCAATTACCATCTCTTCTTCATGAAGCATCTACAAAATGCCCCAAAATTCCCAGTTTGCGCACTAACCACATCTCCCTGGTGTGGTTTAAAGCTGTGTGACAAGTCAGAACTCTGATTTTGACTGGGTCTGGGTCACAGTGTCATTGTTACATGACAATTATAACAATAAAATAATAACAGCTAAATGTTATCCAAAGGCCGCACGAAGAATAAGTTGACTGAAATGTAATGACTATGCATCATCATTAGAGAGCTGCTGAGTCTCAGAGAATGTCTTCTAATGAACAACTGGATAATCACCAGCAAAAGCTGACTTTTGCAATTGAATCTAAAAGATGAACTCGTTGATACTATTGAATTATCAGGAGCTTATGTATTGATGTTCAATCATTTTAATAGATGTGCTTTCCTTATTGTAGAATATGACAGTAAAAGTGCTGTGAATAGTAATTTCCTAATAATAACCATAATGATGCTAATAATACCATAATCTTATTTAATCTAATTTAAATAGACAGAAAAAAAAGACCTACTTAGAACCACTCATCTTTTGTTGGTGGAAATACTCAGTATAAAAAATACTTTTCTTTCCAACTCCTTTGGCACACAGAAATCAAAGCCACTCACAACTTGCAAATCAGGCAGGAGTCCCAAATCTGTAAAATCTTTAGGGAAGCACTAATGTGTTGCGTTTAATAGTGATGAATTTAAGCATCTGCTCACAGACTTTGCTGAACTGAGCTTTTGGACAGGGACTTGGTTCTAAATGGGATTAATTCTGCCTCCATTTTGGGTTGTCTATTATTGCCTGAGTCAATTTAGGTTGTAATGAAGGCTCAGAAAGTGATTGCATGTGTTAACAGAGAAGAAGAGAGTGTAGATGAAGGCACATGGCAAAGACACAGCTGAAATCAACTGTCTGGCACACCAAGCTTTCAACATAGAGTAAATTTTCTTGACTCCACGTGTACTTTTAGTAAGCCATATCAGAAAGAAATCCTCTGAGAGCATGTCACATATGCATGGACTTGCCTAAACAGTGTTTAAAACAAATTCCATCATCAAAGATTTTCATTTGGGTCCACCCTGAAGTTGCAATACTTTTGCTACGTGTATAAACACTGAAAATTTGACAGAGGTAATCCTGTAATGGAAGAATTAAAAGCATCTCCTTTTTTTTTTTGCTGCTAGCCCTATTTAATCTGTGTGTTATATACATGGTTTTGTATTTCAGTCATATCTTCCTTCGTGCAAACAAAGTCAGGATTTCTGTGTTTTGCAGAGCTGACATGTCCCTGGGAATAAGGGCTGGATTATCTCGTGGCTAACACTTCACTCTGAGAGAGAACTACTGGTTTCAAAACTTTTATTGGTGGCAATGAGTGAGACAGGAGAAACAAAATCTGAATTCTGGACTATTTGTGAGGCTGACAGCCAGGCTAAAAATACCTCTGCTGCTCAGCAACACAGAGTCACATGGTCAATTAAACAAGGTAGTTGTCATTTTCTCTGAAAAAGTCCCTTCTCAGCACCAAAAAGTAAGTTCTAAGCAAGCAAGTTTTGTAAGGGAGGGTAAAATGCCATGTTTGCTGAAAAAATCACTACTGCTGGCAGTCGTGTCTTGCAGGAGACACCACAAGTGGAGTTAGTGTGTGTGGATAAAAATGAGACTGGGTGATTACAGGAAGAGAAGTGAGGAATGGTGCTGAGATCCTGAAGTAACTCAGCCCCAACCCCCCTCTTTTCTCTCCTACCTGAGCTCCTAATGGCTCACCAAGAAGAAGGTTGAAGAATGTTAATTCCAGAAAGACCTGGAACTTGGGGAGCTTGTGCAATGTCAGTATCCAGGCTGGGGGTGTTTAGTAGGCAGGGTGAGATTTGGCTGCCTCCTTCTACACTGAAAGAGATGAAATTCTAAGTATTCCCAGCTGGAAACCTTTTACAGTGGGAAAGGAAGGAGGAACACTACCCTTTTCCCATAAAGAAACCTTTTTTCAACCAAGTAATTTTGGAAATAGGTGGGTGCATTATAAATCCCCACAATGCTGCTTCTCTGGACAATAGCACAGAATATGCAATTTTCTCACAGAAAGTCAACAGCTTTTTGTTATTCTCAGCGTTTCAAACCCAGCATTTGCCTGCCCACCAGCCTCAGCATCAAATGAGGAAAATGCCCATTTGCGGGAGAGGACTGCAGTGCAGGTTAGATGCCTGTGCTTAGGTAAACCCTGTTCATCTCTCCTAAAAGGTGGCCCACAAGACACTGTGGGCAACTCCAAACTTACTCTGACTTGTGCTCCCTGTTTGTGGTGTCAGTGCCCAAGAGGATGAGCAGGGTGTGAAGGTGCCTTGGGCCATGCCTTGAGTGTATGGAGTCTGGTGGTGATGGGACCTGTCACTGCAGAGTCCCCCTGTGAGTATCTCCCTCCCAGGAGGGTTTAAACAGATCATGGGATGATTGTACTGCTCAGCTCAGTTTATCCCTGGGAGCACTGGGATTCAGGGATTCTGAAGTGTCTTTGCTCCTGCAGGGTGTAGTGGAGAGGCATGTGCTCCTCGGGGATGCCCCTGCTGCAGAGTGATCCCAGGGAGACAGACTGACAGAGTGTTAAAAATAAAATTAAAGGAAGACTGCAAATGACAGAAAAGTTGAAGACAGGACTTTCAGAGAGCACAGTTTGTCAGGAAGACAGCTGCTTTTTATAGCATGCCTGGCATGGCTGATGGCAGAGACATTTGACATTTTGCTCTGATTGAGTGGCAGGTGGGGAGAAGGCAGCAGAGATACTGTAAGCAAATCACTTGGGAAATAGAATTAGGAAGGGGCAGGATTTGGGGAAAGTTGTGCAGCTTTGGCTGGACTCCTTGGCTGATTGGCTGTGCTCGAAAGGCTGGATCCAAAGTCCCTTGACATCACTCTTCCATCCTTTCATGGCAGGGAAAAAAACCCCAAAACCCTCAAGGCTCCAGGAAAATGGGTTTCCTTCCACAAAGGTCTGCTTTCCTCAGGCTGTCAGAACTGCCTGTGTCCAACTCTCCTTCTTCAATGAGGCAGAGAAGGATTTTGTCCTTAGAGGTGATAGATGCCAGGACAAGGGTGGAAGAACTCCAAGGTGGCAGTAGTCATTTCTGGCGTCCTCACCTTTTCCACTGAACTGCCGTTGGAGACAAAATGGGGTCATATATGAGGGGAATCACAATTAAGGCTGTCATTCTTTCTCCTTGACTTAGGAGAACCCAGCCCTGGCTCAAAAGTTTGGAAATTTGTTGAATTGGAAATGGGCCTTAGGGCCCCTTCTCTCCATTTGCAAAATGTGGGTACCAGCAGGGACCTTCCTCCACTTTCTGAGGTGCCTTTGGATTTGCAGAGGGCTGGGTATTATTCTTATCACTAGGAGGGATTCAGCCCCTGCAGGACAGCTTTTATTTGTGACACTGAATGAGCCCATGGCTTTTGATTGCTACCCCTGAGCTGTTTGTACACCACACTAGATCCTTGCCAAACACCTAGAACAGGATAATACACAATCTTTTTTTTCTTTATATGTTTGGATACCTTCACTGTGTTTCCCACCCAGCTCTCATCTGTGACTCAAAAGAAATAATGCTGTGAATGGGGGACGCCCACAAAAAACTGGGAGTAAGTCTCTTATCAATTACTGCTTGTCACATGGACCTGATATGTTTGTTTCAGACTTTCCTGAGCTCCATAATTTAATTTACTATATTTATGAGGTCTTCCTTACCTCCAAATACATTTTCCTCTTATTTATTGTTCAAGAGACACTAGGCAGAAGTAGTTAAGTACCAGAAGTAGTTAATTACCTGTACTAATTTACAGTTATCATTAATTTCATGACTGTCAGTTTATTAGTGCTTACACCTTCTGTACAAGCAGGCAAAGTAAATACAGTAAATGAATTTACCCCCAAACATTTGTCAGGCTGTGTTTGTTAGTGTGAGTCTTTCTCTGTCAGTGCAAGGATAAACTATGGGACAGGAGAAGACAGGGTGAGCATGTGTGAGATAATTATCTAGGATCAAAGACATGAGAGATTCCATCAGGCAAACCAGTTTTTTAACCTGTGTATGCCTGAAGATCTTTGTCTGTAAGATAATCACAGGGAATGCAAATTGCACTGAATGTTGGCTTTGAAAAAGAGAGGGATTTGAGAAAAGAAATATTATTTCCTCAAGTATTTTCTTTTAAATAGGAAAAAATAAATTGTACTCTTTATTTTTGTTGTTTTGAACTGAAACATTTTGAACTGTGGACCAGATCCAAAACAGCTGAGAAGCAATTTTGTTTCAAACTCTGTTTGACTAAGGTGCTATGGCATTTCATGCAAGCTGTGATTTGAATATTCATCATCTCCCATAGGCAAAACTTCTCCCACCAGGTTTGTGGCATAGCTGCTTTTTCTTTTTCTAGCCCATCTCAAATTCAAATTGTTGAAACAGTCCTACTGCAGGCCAGCTGTCTGGAGGCTTATGTGTAATTGTACTCCTGCTTCCAGCAGAGAGAAATCTGTGTAGTGCTAGGAATGATGTGTTGATGTTGAGTTTATACCTTGTCACAGGCTTAGTATGTATCTATTGGAAAATGCATCTACTTTCCTTATGCTTTTCTTTCCTTCTGAGAAGTGGGAAAAATAACTCTGAGCAGAAATTTCTTTCTGAATAATTTTTGGGGGTTGGGGTACAGAGGCAGTATTTCAGTTTTATTATGATTTTCCACATAACATGTCATTTTAAATGAATTCAGCCCCCAAAATATTTTGAATATTGTGCCTCAGGGAGATTGGAGTTTACTGCTAAACCTTCTGTAATGTATCACAATTTCTCTTCTTATTGAAGGGAAGTTGAACATTTGGGAAATCTCAGACAATGAAGTGTTAAGGGAGGTGTAGTCTTGCTGGTGAGTCCAGCTTTCAGGTGAAAATGGGATGGCAGGCAGCAAAATACACCCCTGAGACCTTCATGACAATCCTCCTTTAGTAAATAGTATTTGTCTTTTACTAGTGCTTCTAGTATAAAATAAATTTTAAAAAGCTGTATGTGGGAAAGAAATTAGTGTTAATTAAAAATTACACTTCATGAAAGCATCACTTTTCTAATCACAGAATTCTTAAGGCTGGAAAAGCCCTCTAAGATCACTATTAGCCCAGCACCATCACCTTGTTTACCACTAGCCCCTGTCCCCAAGTGCCACATCCAGACAGCTTTTAATGGCCTCTAAAGATGGCGACTGACCTGCGAGGCCTCTGCCAGGGCTGGGTAGCCCTTTCTGTGAAGAATTTTTTCCTAATATTTAATATAATCTTCCCCTGATGCAGCTGGAGACCATCTCCCTCATCCTGCCCCTTTTTCTCTGGAAGCAGTGTCCGACCCCCCAGCTGTCCCCTCCTGTCAGGGAGTTGTGCAGAGCCAGAAGACCCTCCCTGAGCCTCCTTTTCTCCAGGCTGAGCCCCTTTCCCAGCTCCCTCAGCTGCTCCTGTGGCTCCAGCCCCTTCCCCAGCTCCATTCCCTTCCCTGGCCACAGCAGTGCAAAGATATTGCAAAGGAAATACTCTTGACATTACTACTTTGCTTACCATTTTCTGTGTTTTTTGTATTTTGAATCCTGCAAGGATTTTGGTTTTCCTTCGTGCATCTGTTGTCTTACTAATGTTTTATTTTGATAAATACTAATACTACTACTAATAATATTAGTAATAATGCTCCTTTGTTTGAGATGTACCTGAGAGCAGACTTTATCTACAACAGGCAGGCCATGAATAGACATTTCAGTTGTTCTCCTTCATGGGTCCCTCAGAGCTGCTGGAAAGGGTGAGAATGCCCTGTGCACGCAACAGAGGGAAGCCAGATGGGTGATAATGAGCCAGAGATTCCCAGGACAATAGATGGCTTCAGGAACGTTGCAAAGCCCTCAAAGCGTTTCCTGAGATCCTCCAGTTTCTAACAAAAAATATTGGCTTGCTGCAGGAATTACTGGGTGAAAACCCATACTCGCCGTGATGTTAATGTAGGGACAGATTCTCCCAAGGGTTCTTTACAACTAAAGAATCCAAAATCCACTTAATACAGCTGTGCTTAGCCCAATGTTTACTCATAATAAAACATCATTAGAGAGACCTAGCCTTGCATTAGTGTTGGCTTTGTTCTTATGAAATCTGGCTGTACAGAGTATTCGGAGAGCCGCTCTGGCAGAAACACCCACTGTTGAGTGCTGCCAAAACGTGCTCTGCTTTACAGTCAAGGTCCTGCCCACGCCTGGGGAGCACTGAGGTGATGAATAAATTCACGACTTTCTGGAGAAACTGCTTATACTTTTTCTTTTTGCTTCACTGTGCAGAAAAGTCAGCTGGAGGCTTCAGCCGGTGAGGAAATCTAGGGTCATTCCTTGCTCTGGGCAGCGTGTCGGCCGTGGTGTGCGCTTGTGAGAGAGGTAACAGAGCATCCTGCACCGTGACCCATCTGGCCTACTCCTGTGCAGGTTGCAGGGTTAGTTCAAGACAACAGAAATCCACTATTTCCATCTCAGCTGTTCTGGCCCTGCTAGCCTTCACTGTTTTTGCCACCTCCCTCAAAGCTTTTGTTGTTTTAGGTGTTGCGTTTTTTTTTTTTTTTTTTTTTTTTTTTTTTTTTTCCCCATCACTCAAGGAAAAGAAAAAAACAAAGAAACCTTTTAGCTTGGTTGCAAACCCTGTCTCATTGTGTACTTGTGTAGTTTAGCTTAGCCCAGTTAAAAATAATTAATACTCTAAATGTAGAAATGCTCACATAAGACATGATTCTGTGGGAGTTTATGAAACTCAGTGATTTAGATCCTCTGAGAAAAAAAAAAGGGAGGAGCCTGAAGTGCCTGGATGCATAATTTAAAGTTTTTTTAAACTGGAATGGATCAAAATAAATATTGCAATAAAAATTGTGCATCTTAGACTCCAACAGAAGTATGCACCTACCTGCAGGACAGAAAGCAGAAGCTATTTAGCAGCAATAACTAAATATGGGGATGGAGGAAGGCAGAGAATGTTTATGCCAGACTTCAGCAGCTGGGATGGTTTCTTGCATGCAAGACTGTGGGACGAGCATGCTGCTCTGAGATCTGTGTCAAAGTAGTCACAAGAGAATCACTGAGGCTGGAGAAGACTTCCAAAATCTTCAAGTCCAGCCTTTCACTGATCCCTACCTTGTCAACCAGACTACAGCACTGAGTGCCATGTCCAGTTTGTTCTTGAACACCTCCCGGGGTGGTGACTCCACCACCTCCATGGGCATTGCCTTCCAATGCCTGACAGCCCTTTCAGTGAAGAAATTCTTCCTTCTGTGCAACCTGAGCCACCCCTGGTGTATCTAGAGGCTGTTTCCCACAGACTTGCCTGTGAGAAGAGGTTGATTATATCTTTATCCCAAAACATGCATGGGGAAAGATTAAAACCTGAGTTTTGACTGCATAAAGGAGAAAAATGGATCACTTGTTCTGGGGAGAAGTAAAAGAAAAAGTTTTTAGAGCTGCATAACTGACGATTAAAAATTGAAGCAATTTTAAAGATATTTTGGAATACTTTAAAGTGTGTCTTAATTACTGTGTGTTCTACTTTGCAATCTTTACATTTTATTTGGGCAATTTTTGGAGGTGCTGAGGAGCAGCAGCATCCATTGCTTTGAGCTCGATTTGAGAGATATTGATACTGGGAGAAGACCACGGCAAACTGTGGCTAAACTGGGGGCATTTCCAGGCAAGGGTTCTTGAGCATGTTCACTAACAGATACCTGCAGCATGTCACGAAGTGACCATTCTCAGCTCACTGCCGTCCCAAAGGAACTACAAATGTGATCAAGGTGGCCAAGATCACAGGGATGTAGTAAAAAATGCTGCTTATTTTACTTGAGGAGATTGTCCAAAGCAAGAAGAGAGCTAGACCTAGCAAGTGTTTCAGCCACTGTCATCACAAGGAACCTATCTCTTAAAGATAATGCTGGTATTTCTTGGGTTGCCTCCATTTTGCCTTTAGACTTTTCTTGGTAAACCTCTGTATGTCTCACATCACCTGGTGTTTTGCTGTCCACAAGACATAGTGAGATTACGTGTTAGAGATAATATCACCTAACATCCTCCAGCCGGTATCATCACCATTAAATCTTACATGACTAATGTTAGATATTTCATTTAATGGAGAACTTCCCTTCACCCCTGCCCATGGATGATATTTCTTCCTTCCATGAAGAATGATGGCAAACATTTCTGACTATAATTAATTTTCCATTAATTATTTTCTATTTCTGTGCTGTGTGCTCTTTTTATTCTAGCTCTCCTACAAATTTGGCGTTGAGACCCCTTCACCCTTTCCATTGATTTAAGTACAGGATTCCATTCTTCATTAAGGCTATTTTAAAATCTGCAAAGAACTGTTTTCCAGATGTGGATATGCACAGACAGTAATTGCACTTCATGATCACTTCCAGCTGCCCTACATGCCTGCCAACAGATTTCCATAAGGAGTGCATGTTTTGTGCTGCAAAACAGGGAGAACATTGTAAAATGATAATGTGTTGCACACTGCGGTACCTACAAGACTTATGGACTTTATAACTGAACTAATTGGAATTAGGCTTTACTGTAAAGGTCAAGAAAGTTGCAAAGAAATGCAATCTTAGTAAATTATTCTGTTGAGTTGTTTCTGAAAACTACTGAGCACCTGTTCGTTTTATAATTTTTTTTTTTTTTTGTGAATTATATGTTGAATACTCTGTGGATACCTTATAAGCTTCCATAACATGGATATGGCTATTTTGTATTTTGAACTTGGACATGTAATTAGATACCACAAATTCTTGTACCAAATAAAACATTTGTGTCCTGAAACTGTTCTGGTGTGACTAGAGCTTACAGCTATCGATCACATGTTCTGCTGGTGTTAATAGCCTCAGATTCATTGATACCAGTAGAGATATGTACACACTGCTAGAACTGAACTCAATACTGTATTTTTTGTTATTTCAACAATTTAATTTTTAAATAGGTGTTTATATAGCCTCTGTAGCAATTTTCTCCCTTTTTACTTGCACAACCTTATGATTCTTGGCTGAGACACAGTTTAGTGAAAGAAGACCAGCAGAAGACATCACTTATAACCTCAGAGTGAATAATAACATCCTAACCAGCAGAGCGAGCGCTTTAGCAGTCTTAAAAAAAGAAGTCTAGTGGAAGATGTTCCTGCCCATGGCAGGTTGGAATGAGATGGTCTTTAAGGTTCTTTCCAATCCAAACCATTCTGGGATTCTGTTAAAGCAAATAGTCACTCTTGAGCCAGAGATCTTCAATTTTTTTCTACTTTACTTTTTAAGATTTTTTTTTTTCCACAATGAAGATGTAGATTGCAATTTTACAAAGTTCTGACTACAGGTTTTCTTTATTTGGTCAACTTTTCTCTTTCCTGCTCCTTACGTGTAGTTCTTACAAATTCTAGAGATCATATGTTGATAACCACTCCATGTTTCATGAGTGTTTATTTCATAACTGCTTTCTACAAATACATTAAAGCCTTACTAGAGGCATATTTAAGCTGCAGTTCTTTTCTGGGAAGTAACTCACTAACAATTTTCTATGGTCAGGATTCCAGGGTTCGGGCCTCCCAGTAACAAGGAACATTATGGCTCAAGGTGCTTTCTGTGTGAGGTAGATGTAGTATTTATGTAGGCAGTCCCTGTGACTTCTCCTGATGAATACACGTCTGAATACTTTGCTAGCTGAATAAAATGCCTTAGTTTTAAAAAAAAAAATCAACAAAAAACAACCAACCAACAAACAAACAAACAAAACCCAAACCCCCAAAAAACCCCCCAAAAACCAAAACCCAAAGCCAAACATATCTATCTATCTATCTATCTATCTATCTATCTATCTATCTATCTATCTATCATCTATCTATCTATCTATCTATCTATCTATCTATCTCTTAAGTGTCAGAACTACAATTAAGAAAAGGTAAGTGAAAATTAGACTTCTAAACCCCTACTTCACTGCCCCTCCCCCTCACCTCCCCCCGAAAAAGGGATAACGAAAAAAGAAAAAAGAGTACTGGTAAACTTTGTGAACCTGGTGAACACATGGCAAATCCTGTCCATGCAGGAATTACTGGGTGCAAGACAAAACTGAAAATTGAAAGGTTAGGAAATATTCATTCCCTTAACTTTCTTTTGTGTGGTACCTAAAGCAGCTTAAGGAAAGGATATCATGCTATGAAGTTAATCAAAATCTGTCAACCACATAGGGATCAAGCTGATCAGAGTTCAAAGAATATCTGGAAGATGCTCTTAGAAATACATTTTTGCTTTGGTAGTCCTGCAAGGAGTTGTACTTGATGACCTTATGATTCCCATCCAGCTTAAGATACTCTGATTCTATGATTGTGTGGTTAATTTTAGAATATGACAAGCAGAGCAGAGGGGATGATTCTGAATAGGCTGTAGGAGAGTTAGGTATTGTAGAAAAGTCTACAGTGAGTCTCCCTCTGCTTAAATTCCCCTGCTGCAAGCAATGTCTTCCCCTCATCCATGTGCTCATCTCCTTCCCATTACAAAGTCAAAACGGTGCTTGAGCACTGATCAGCCCCAGAAGTGTGTGACTCCGGTCCTGCCAGCTCAGTGCACAGGCATCAGGGGATGCATCAGCTGAAATAGCCCCATTCAAGCTAGACCGTGAGTAATACCTATGTAAATCTACACGGAGATGGTACTAGTCCCCCCCCCTACCTCACTCCTAATTATATTTCTTCTGCTCTCAATTAGACCACATCAATACCCCACAGCCCTGCACTTGCAAATACCCCAAAAAACTAATAAATAAAAAAAAAAAAAATCCCCCGAATAAGAACAGACCATGCAAGTGTCACACTCAGCCTCCTGAAGTGCAGAGGGAGTAGAGTACTTCCTGTGAAGTCACAAGAATTTTCAGCACTTTTTACACAAATATACAAACACAGACCAACCTAAAGGCATTATCTTCACTCTGACTAAGCATCTCTTGTCATCTTCTTAATTTCCTGCAGCTTTTCATGATCTTCAATATATTGTCTGACAACAAGGTGCTAATTTTTCCTTTACCAAATGTGAGATCTTCATAATAGGATGCAACCTGTTGGGTACAAAATACCTCTTCCAATGCACAAACAAATCAAGACTAAATGGTAGATGTCTCCATGTAAGCCGTTCATCTTTGGTTCATTTTTTCCCAGAGTCAGTGGTGAGAGGTTCTGAATCATCAGATTTAAAATTTGAAGTACTGTCCTTTGGAGAGTGCTTCTATTGAGTAGGGTGACCACCCAGGATGACTTTTACATTTGAGACCTTTAAAATTTACTACCTACATCCCAAGATAAGTTTCATGAATAAGAAAAAGTGGTAGATGCCACCAGAAGTTTCCTCAGGGCTCCAAGGATTGATGCCTAGGAGTAGGCAGCAGGAGCAGCTTGATGTTTGATGATGTTGATGCTGAAGTGGCTTCTCCAGTTATTAATTGGCTGGTGTGACATGTCTGACAGACTCAGCAAGCACTGGTCATGGCTGGATGTCTGATTTGGAGCCCAGTGTGGTGAACAGGCTCTCAATTGACTATTTGTTGGATTGTATGGTGAGCCCTGTGCCTCCATATGACATTATCAGGCTGACAATGCAGCTGCAGCAATCCTTTCTCACCGTAGGTGGAAGTCTCTGGCCACAGCAGCCCTGTAGGCAGCACTTGCCACTTTCTAGACAAAAGAAAGTTATTTTCTTACTATGGTATTTGTCTTGGTATGTGGGGAAGCACTTGTAGCTGGGCATGGGGAAAGGAATAATAATCTTTTGTTATTAAGTTTTGTCATAACTGTGTCTGTATGGGCTCTGGGGTAAAAATTCTCCAAATACATTATTTTATTGTGCCTCCATGAACAATCCTTCATTCACAACCTTCCCACACCCAGGCATTCACACATGACCAAGGTTCATAGCTGAAGATACTCACTGAGGCACAATTCATCAATGACTCTTTTCAGCAGTGAGCGTCTCTGGTGATGGATTTTTTACTCTGCTCTCCAGCTGACCCAGCACCTCAGCTATCCTGATGTCTAGCCCAGAGTCTCTTGGTTTTCTCATCTCCCTTCTGTTTAAACATATCTATTTCTTAAAGTTAAGGCTTATTGAAATTTCAGGAGGGAAGAACTCCTGCCAAGAAATACAGTTTTGTCAAACATAATGTTTGGCAAGAGAATGTCAGCTCTACGTCCACGCGTACACAAAACTTTGCTGGTGAAAAATTCAAAAGAACAAAACAATTCTGAGTGTTCATTTCAAAACAAGGTGAAATATTGTGTGACAGTATAACCTAAACTACCATTTTTTTTCTTCTCAGTAAAAGTTCCCCACATTTTTATAAATCATCATTTTGGTTTGAAATATCAACCTGAGATAATTTTGCTTTTGGGTTTTCTTGGAAACTTCTCCAGCAAGTTTTTTAAAGCCTACAATCCAAGACTATCTTTTAAATAAAAAAAAAAATTAAGGGAAAAATGTTTTTTCACTTCTCTACTTCTAGTTTTCAGATTCTGTCTCAGGATTTGTCATACTATTCTTGCATAGAGCTACTCTTCACTACAGAAGATTTCCTTGTATCTCATATTCAATGTGACTAATTACTGCAAGGGAAATATTCAATTTTACACTCAGCTAAAAACAGCAAGCTAAATTATTTCATTCTGGTTATGCAGAAGGCTGTCACTGAAAAAAAGGGGCAAATTTTGTGCCTTAGATGGCCTCAAGGGATGAAGATATATTACTGGCTCAAGAACTCTTGCTGAAAAGTGCAGGGGATCTATCTGAGTGGAAGGAACATTTTAAAGCCTGGCTTTTACAAGGTTGATCTTCAAAGTGTGCTGCACCATCACAGTAATTCCTCTGCTGGTTCTCTGTCTCTCCTGCCTGCACTTCTGATCATGTCCCACAGATCTGCTCATTTCAGCACTGCTGTACAAGCATTACCAGGCTGTAGGGCTTTGCCAGGCTTGCTGCTTCTGTCCTTTTCAACTCTACACTGCTTTAAAAAATAACTCTTACCCTTTGTAACCAGCCTGAAAGACTTGCAAGGCTGTTGGTTTTAAAAGGGAGTTTAGACAATAGTTTTTTGGTCTTTCTTGAGAAACCACCCCCCAGGCATGGGTAGAAAAAACATCAGGCATCGTCTGTTTTTTTGACCTATCTCCCAAAATAATCAATATGTGCAGGTTGTCAAGCATATTAAATGATGTGGCAGCAGAGAGGATGTTTCATATACTCAGCCCTCTTTTCTCAGCTGGAAAACAAAACCAGAAGAGGCCTAAGGATCCCCTCAGATTTCTGCAGGGCCCTGTGTTGCAGCAGTCTTCCACATCAAGGTATGTGAGGCTAATGCCCAGAATAACAGCTCTCAAGGCATGATGAGAATCATACAGAAAGCACTTACCACTCTTAAGCCAAAATCAATAGCAATTTTTTTTCCTTAGCTCAAAAGGACAAAACTATATGTTTCGCCATCACACCAGTAGGCCATTCCTCAAGATGAGCTGCTTCCATCAAAGGCAGCAGCGACTGCAGAAACAAAATTAACTTAACTTTACTAGCCTCTAATCATAGAAGGATTAGGTAATTCTATCTCTTAAAAGTGGATAAAGAGTTTCAATTGCCTACCACGGTAAGTTGGTCTGTTTTAAATTTAGAAACCTTTCACAGTCTTTGGATAGTGTCTTTCCTGTGACCTTGAAAGCAGCAAAATCCCTTTTGAGGCTCTGTCCAAGTTTCGGTTCTGCCTTACGGAATGATACTGAGAAATTGCTGAGAGGCTGGGCATTTTTGCCAAGTGCTATGCCTTGACTAATGTATAACCTATCTGTAAAGTCAGTGGGGGCTGTACTTTTGCATATTACTCCCTCTGGATCATGGTCTTCTCATGCGCAATGATGCCATCCTGTGTTATTGCCAGAGGGAGTATGGCTGAGTCTGAAGCTCCAGCACAAATCTGCAGAACAGTAAGAGGGATGGAGGTGGAAGAGAAGGAGTGGTATACACAAGGGGCATGAGGCTGGAAGCACCACGGAAGATGTGGCTGGCAGCTGCTTTTGATGAACAGAGCTTAATGTGTCACATTGCTCTAGCAGGGGAAGTATACAATTTAATTATGAGCAAAAAGAATACTATAGAATCTATTGCCTTCTCCTGAAGTAGGTGATGTTCAATTCTCACACTGGAGTGCTTTACATGGGTGTCTGTACCTATGTTCATTATCCCTCCCTCCCTCCCTCCCTCCCTCCCTCCCTCCCTCCCTCCCTCCCTCCCTCCCTCCCTCCCTCCCTCCCTCCCTTCCTTCCTTCCTTCCTTCCTTCCTTCCTTCCTTCCTTCCTTCCTTCCTTCCTTCCTTCCTTCCTTCCTTCCTTCCTTCCTTCCTTCCTTCCTTCCTTCCTTCCTTCCTTCCTTCCTTCCTTCCTTCCTTCCTTCCTTCCTTCCTTCCTTCCTTCCTTCCTTCCTTCCTTCCTTCCTTCCTTCCTTCCTTCCTTCCTTCCTTCCTTCCTTCCTTCCTTCCTTCCTTCCTTCCTTCCTTCCCTCCCTCCCTCCCTCCCTCCCTCCCTCCCTCCCTCCCTCCCTCCCTCCCTCCCTCCCTCCCTCCCTCCCTCCCTCCCTCCCTCCCTCCCTCCCTTCACCTGACACAGTCTTTTTCCTTGTCTGTTCTCCAAATCCCTGTTCCCATTTTGACAAGAATCTCTCTCTGCAGCAATATGCCAACATATTACTTTTTCCGTCCAATCCTCACTTCCCTCTCTTTAGACTGTCTCTCCAAAAAATTGTAAATTATCCTCAATATGTTGCTGATGTTACAGATTCCAGTATTTTGGGTGTTCTGCAACTGTGTCTAAGAAATGGCCTTCACCGAGGGCTTTACAATACAGAGAAATAAGAAAAATAAAGAATAAGAGGAACCAATGTTATTACATTCCTGGTTGAGATAAGGAGGTAAGATACTTCCTGACTCAGGAAGCAGCTTATATGTCAGGAAGTGGGTGAACGCTTTTTGAAGTTGTGTTAGGATTAGTGGACCCTAAAAATGTATGTAAAACTTTTTAACTGCTGCTTTGACCAACAGCACTGCGAATTATCTCAGGTAACGGGGTATGTGGCTGACTTGGGAAGGCAGTCCATGTTTCTAGTGATCTTATCAAGTTTATCTAAGACCACTTGCGGTTTATCTTTTCTCTTCCCCTTGCTTTCATTTTAACAAACTTGATAAGCTGTTATCTGTATGTGTTAAGACACCTTTGAACATTTCTCTGTTATTATTGCTACTTTTTTTTTTCTTTTTAAAAATACAGTATTGAGATTTGAGATTTTTAAGAGAGCAAAAAGTACAGTCAAGAATAACATCTCTAATCACGAAAACTGCACAGATTTTCATAGTAAAAAAAATTATGACTCAGACAATGAGTTTCAATTTTAAAATACAAATTATAATCCCACCAGGGATAATTTTTATAGTGCAAAAACACCCTTTGACACTGCTGTGGGTTTTCATTAAAGAGTTTATAAAAGGTAATCTTAAATAAATACAGCTGGTGCAAGCTACAAGCAGGACTGGATTGTAGATTACAAAATTATTCAGATAGATGGATAGTCCCAAAGGTCCCTTCTTGACAGAGTTTGTAATCTTGATAATAGGGGAATTCCACACAGGAGTACCAAAAAGAAACTATGAGTGGGGCAAAGTTTCTATCACATAGGGGCAAAAGAAAAAGATGTGGGACACAGTCTGAAATTTTACAAGGGTCACTAAAACAATCATATGACACCAGATTCAGTGGTGTAAGTGACATCAAACCCTGTCTTTTTTCCCTGAGATATTGTGGATTCCCCCATCCCTGGCAGTGTCCAAGGACAGGCTGGATGGGGCTTGGAGTAATCTGGAATAGTGGAAGGTGTCCATGCCCATGGTAGGGGTTGGAATTGGCTGAGATTCAAGGTCCCTTCCAACCCAAATCATCCTGGGATTCTGTGATTCTTTGACACATGTGAGAGGGATGGAATGCCATCCAGAGGGACCTGCAAAAGTTCAAGAAGTGGGCACATGGAAACATCAGGGTGTTTGACAAAGCCTGGGTCAGGGCAGTCCCTCAGATCCATCCAGGCTGGGGATGAACAGAATGAGAGCAGCCCCGAGGAGAAGGACTTGAGGGTGCTGGTGGGTGAGAAGTTAGACATCACCTGGAAATGGGAAAAATGGGGACAATTTTTTAGCAAACTTGCGATAGCACAAGTGATAATGGCTTTATACCGAAAAGGGACAGATTTAGACTAGATATAAGGAAGAATTTATTTATGCTGAGGGTGGTGAGGTCCTGGCACAGGTTGCCCAGAGAAGTGGTGACTGCCCTAACCATGAAAATATTCAAGGCCAGAGTAGATGGAGTTTGGAGCAACCTGGTCTAGTGAAATGTGTCACTGTCCATGGCAGGGTCGTTGGGACTGGATGATCTGTAAAGTCCCTTCCAATCCAAACCACACCCTGATATTATGATCATTGCATGTCAGGATTTCCTACAAACTGATGCAAAAGGAGCTGCCTATTGTGTGTTGCAACTATGGCTCTAACATCTACTTGAGGGCAGTGCAGCATATTTTTAACCTTTTTTTTTTTTTTTTTTTTTTTTTTTTTTTTTTTTTTTTGTTGTTGTTGTTGTTGTTGTTGTTGTTGTTGTTAGTGATTATTGATGTTATGATGTTTGCTTTCTGCAGAAAAAAAATTTGGAATTTTCTTCCAAACAATATATAGGACCCCAGAAACACCCCAGAAATTTGAACATGTTTTCATGACATTATTTTCTGTTTCCTTACACTCTTATTTTCCTCTACTATTTACTCTTTCACACTGCTGCTTGGCCAGAGGTTGTCCTGGCACAAGGTTTCACCATGAAGAGAGAAAAAAAGAATGAGAAAGATATACATGAACAAAATATGTTGGTTTTTCCTAGGGAATAGAACAGGACAAAACTCTCTGTTAGAGTTGGCTTTTTTTTTGGCTTTTTAAGTTTTCTCAAATATTCATACTTTCTACAAAAGTTGTACAAAAGACTAAATCTTCTTGGACGTCTCTGTCTAAGTTAGCTCTGTGCCTCAAAATTTTGGCTGCTCTGAGACAAATTTGTGGCAAAATCCGTTCTTTTCCAGTCACCTGTTCAGACTTATTAGTTCAATTATTATTCCTTCTTGCAAGTGGAAGTCTTTTTCAACAACATTTCATTGTTGTTTTAATAGAAGTCTTTTTTTATCTTTTGTAATCAGCAAATGTACCAAGTATTCTAGAATATAACAGAGAACACTACAAAGAGTGAAATAAAGGGCTGGATTCATTACTTAGGTTTTCATACCTTGTTCTGAAGCTGAAGGTCACTGGTGAACTGAAACAATGCCTTGGGAAAAGCTGTGTGTCAAGATAAAAGTGTCCATTTTAAGTTTGAATTCCAGACACTAAACTAAAGTGAGTTTCATAGGAACCACATAAAGACTTCCACATACAGAAACTACTTAGCAAATGAGAGAACAGCCAGAGCCAGAATATAAAGTGTTTGTCATCTTGTTGAAAAGCAGAAAGAAGGCATAATTCACATAATTTTTTTCTAAAGTGTAGTTTACCAGTGTTGGTCATATTGTGTTAAAACTTTGCCCTTCTCTAGCTCTGATAGTGGTGAAATCTGAAAGCATTGCAGAGATAAAATCATGCCTGAGACACAGCTCGTACATCTC
Organism: Chamaea fasciata; assembly: GCF_029207755.1. Taxonomy (NCBI): domain Eukaryota; kingdom Metazoa; phylum Chordata; class Aves; order Passeriformes; family Sylviidae; genus Chamaea; species Chamaea fasciata. Next base: position 12,995,612 of record NW_027094089.1, read on the forward strand.
TATCCTGTGCTAGGTAAGGTTTTTTCCCCTTTCTGCCCCTACAGATCAGTTGTGTTTGGGGGTGGTTCAGATACTCCATCAAGGAGGACCACTTGTCATGTGAAATTCTTGCCAGACTTCAGTGATTTGAAGAATAAACTTTAACTATTTTCCTCCCAAGCTCCTTTGCCAAAGAGGTGCAAGTCAGACAGAGAGCTCAAGAGACATTTCTCCATTACCTTGCATAACTCCGTACCACATGCCTGCTTCCTCACCTGAAATACATCCTCAGATTTGAAGTAGGAGGTGAAAGATACTTCTTGTACCTTGCTTTTTTTTGCCCCCTGATTCTCTGAGAGATAGGTATAAGTGGAGTCCATGCTCTACAGAAATAATCCCTCATTAAGCACCCACACCAACCCACAAGTGCAGCAAGTCCTCCCACCTCAGTGAAACAACTGTGATGCCCTTTTCCAGAGGGACAATATTCACACTCTACAGATGAATTATTTATTAGCTTGCTCCTCTCCCCCACCCTGTGCTGCTGCGCTGTATTTCACACCAAGCTTGGCACAAACCCTACGACAGTTTCTGTATCAAGGCTTAGGGAGGACCGCTGAATTTCCTAATACTAAAGGGCCCATTTCGTGTTATTTATGACCTCACTAGTGTGGAAGCAGAGACCTATAAATCGTAGGCATAGGCACACTAATTCTAGCAACAGCAAGTTTTAGTCACATGTAATTAAAACATCCCAAATTCTTTCAGCTGAAGTGTATTTCCAAATGACACCACTGGGACAGGGCGAAATGGGAAATGAAGGAATCAGCAGTATTTCAAAGCCATGGCCATTGTCAGCTTTTGGGGCTCTGTACATCTCTGGCAGTGCTGTCAAATCTGCAGGTCTCCTGATGCTGTTTTCTATCACATATTTTAAGGATGATGTAATTGATATCCAGAAACAGCAGGGACATTCAGATTGCTGGGGTACCATCAGGAACTTCAGGAGGTACCTGATGTCCGCACTGAAAAATAATACCAACAAATTCTATGATGACTATTCTGTGATGGTATCTCTGCCTGGATTAGATACACTAGAAAAGAGAAGATACTTTTCCCTCCCTTAAAGTGAGCTAAAACTAAAGCCTGAGACTTGTGTGAGGTTTAAGACTCTGTGGTCTTTTGGTTTTATTGTAACTTCTTGTCAAAGCTTAGGATTAGCTGTTTGCTATTCAGGGCAACATGGGAAAGGTGATGCAACCTGAAGACAGCAGAATTTCAAATGCATGCAAAGGATTTGTTATACCTAGCCCAGGATTAACCTATGAAATTCAAGCTGCCATTGTTGCCAAGAGGTTGGAAAAACACACCAAAAAGTACAACAGGGCTCTTCACTAATGCATAGCTCATGGCCATCAGAAGAATAAATTGAAGTCAAGAGTGACAGCAATGTGCATTGTATGTAATGTTATTTGCTGTCCCTGGAAGACAGCAGAGGTTTGAGCTTCATATGTGTGGTGGGAATATTTGCAGCTGGATCGAAGGGCATGCTCTCAATTTGAGCATAATCTCCATGAATTCAAAGCCATGGCTGTAGCCCTAGCCAGGTGTTCTGGATGAACTGGGATGTTCCTCTCTTAGACAGGGATGTTACACTACCGCTTTGTGGGGCAAAAGCCAGCCCACAACTGCCTGTGACTGGAAAACCTCTCCTGTGTGCAGACAACTCCATTCCAGTTTTCAAAAGCCAAGGGCTGGCTCGTTGGACCTTAGATTGATCCAGTGTGATGACTCCTACTCTTTTCCAGCTTGGATCCTCTGGCAGGGGATGGTGCTGGCTGTACAATACAGGAGTGAGTTACCAGCCAAGATGTGCTGCTTCTAGCACAGCTTCGGAGCAAACCCTGGACCGAACCAGTGGTGGCTTGTTTGCAGCTGGGGACTCATGCTGGGAGAGGCAAATGGGACCATGGATCCAGCCTTGTGCAGACCCTACCCTTGCCAGTCCATCAGTCAGGTTGTTTTTTGAGGGATATGTTGCTCTGTTTGCATCAAATTTTCTGCTGTTGCCTAATTTTAGTGAGTGTAGCAGAGGGAATAATTTAAGAAAATATTAGTAATGACAAGGAGGATGAAAGGAAAATGTTATTTTTGTGGCCAAAGTCCCAGGCCTGCAGATTTCTGTGCTGGCTTGTTTCCTACTTTCCATTTTTATTATTGTTGTGTCCTTTTTCTCAACCACTCCCTGTATTTCTTATCAGCAAATAGTGAGCATTGGCTGACGCATACTGTTGGAAATTATCTCTTGAAGGAAGTTAAAGTAAATGCAGAGCTAATCACTGTGTATTTAGACTGAATTTGTTCTCTGAATTGAACTCTAGTGGTGGAAGGGCAAAATGTGCCTGTGGCAGGTGCTATCTTGCTCTGTACAGACTATCCCAAAGTGCACTCCCACTGGGTCAGATCCATGGGTCCATCCAGGGCTTTTGAGGCCAACAAATTTTCTATGGCCCCTGGGAAAAATGGAGCCAAGCTGCCATGTTGAAGGGAGCATCCCATGACATGAGCCAGGGGAAAAGGAGTGTACAAATGGGATGGTGCATTGGGTCAAGTTAGAGGGATGTAAAGTGCAGAGTCAGGACCTCTGAAAAGGCAGGATAAGGGAAAGTCAAGAGAGCACTGTGGGTATTCTTGCAGTTTTGAGAAAAAAAGGTGGGCCTTTTGGTCAAAATTGAGATATCTGAAGAGAAAGGAGGTCTTATTACTGTTATTTCAAATAATGAGAAGAGGCCATGGTTGAGCCAACAGAGGTGAAAAGAGCTTTTATATTTTAGTGCTTTTATATCTTTGTGATTCATAACCCTACATGGGCTAGAGCCTTCTCTGCCTGAAACCTCTTGGAAAATTTTTTGAGGTTTGTTTTTTGTGTGTGAGATGACACTGAGTTGTCTTTGAGAGAAAATGGGGAGGATGAGGGCAGAGATACTGGAGAACAAGATGTTCTACATTCTTGAACTCAGAGGCTTTGGCTGGGCTGCAAGTAAAAGTTCAGTGATCCTAATAGGTATAAAGCATTTTCCTAAATTCCTATGGAACTGAAGTTTTCCTAAGGGTACCCAGTGCCGTCCCCCTTGCTGGGCAGAAAAATGACATCATTGTATTTCAGCTATGTTACTTTTTCATCAGACACAGTGCTCTCATCACATATCTACTTGCAGTTAGGGACTTATGCCTTTTCTGTTTATGAGGTCTCTGTGTTTGCTATTTGTCACAAATTCATCTGAAAATTTTGTGATCATCAAGTGTTGGGTCAATAATATCAGGAGACAGATCAGAATTCCTTTTCGACTTCAGTTTCCTTTGCTTCTCTCATGTATTCAAGTGTCTGTTTACAGAAACACTGCCAAGGCCTTCTCATCAGTCAGTGTTTTGTGCTTTGGTGTTGATACTGGTGAAGCATCGCGGTTACAGTTCTCACTCTGAAACCCACTGAAAGACTGTGTCAGCTTACAGCAACTGGTAAGAGCAGCTTGGGATCCAATGAGAAGGACTTCTGTGGCATCAGCTTAGTCATGTAAAATGTAGATGTTTTGGTGTTTGTTCAGGGGCTTGACTCCTTTTATAGGTAATAAAGAAACATCATCCGGTTAACTGTATTCATTTTGGACAACTATCTCACATGCTCTGTGTGCTTCTCTGGAGACTCACAAACAGCCATCACAGGATGATTTTTGTTTGGGAGGCGTCTTAAAGTGCATCTTATTCCACCCCCTGCCATGTGCAGGGACACCTTCCACTATCCCAGGTTGCTCCAAGCCCCATCCAGCCTGGCCTCGAACACTCTCAGACTCCACAGTTTCTCTGGACAACTTGTTCAGGGCCTCCCCACCCTCACAGCCAGGAATTCCTTCCCAATATCCCATCTAATCCTGCCCTCTGCCAGTGGGAAGCCATTCCCTGTGTCCTGCCCCTCCATGCCTTGTCCCAAGTCCCTCTCCAGCTCTCCTGGAGCCCCTTTAGGCCCTGTCAGGGGCTCTGAGGTCTCCCTGGAGCCTTCTCTTCTGCGAGTGAACACCCCCAGCTCTCCCAGCCTGGGTCCAGAGCAGAGGGGCTCCCGCCCTGGGAGCACCTCTGTGGCCTCCTCTCCATGAGTTCTTCTTTATACCCCATGCAACAAGTGCTTAAGCAGTTTAGACTAACCCTCACTAGACGCAGTTAAGATTAGGGCATCATAAAAATAATTATGGACTCAGGAATTATTTCCATTCTCTTTTAAAAGTACAGTAGGCAGTCAGATCAGATAGAGGCAAATTCAAATTTTGTTGCTTTTATATCCTGGAATATTTTTAGTAGCAGCTAAACTTTTCAGATCCCTTAAATATCATTTTCATTGTTAAGTTATTGAATTTTCTCAGTGGGAGAAATGAGAAACTTGCTTGTTTCTTGACTGCCAATTTCACTGGAAGGCAAGAATTGTTTCATGAGAAATATCAAATTTCATATATTTTTGGCAATCCTACATCAGAATGAATTGGATGGATTTCCAAGTTTGTCACAATAATAATGGGTGTAAAAAACAAGCCCTGAGAAGCTTACAGATCCTTAGCCCATAAATTTGGGCAGCTTGTGTTCACATCCATGTGCTAATTCAATTAGGCTTTGATTAAAATCACTGAGAGAAACACTGGTGCAGAAGCCTTCATTCAGCAGATTCATTTTACAGACAGATACACACACAAAGAGAACATCAAAAACCCCAAAACATTTAACCACATAGAAAAATGCAAGACACAAAACCCAGTGGTGAAAAAAAAAAAAAAAAATCACTAGTTCCGCTTTGTGACTTCAGCTAGTTTCAGGCTAACTTGTCAAGGTCTGGAAACTGATATTTTTGTTGTTATGCAAAAGTTATTTGAGAACCTGATTCCCAGTATTTTTTATTTTACCCACAAATTTTACTAAAAAACAAGACATTTAGCTGGAGGGAAGAGCCAAATAGGCATAAATCAATTTTTGAGGCAGAACCTATCTCTATTTAAGACCTACAGTCTTGTACAGCCTGTCATTTGGATGCAGAATTAATATTAAGAATTAAGTATTAAGGAAATCTTTGTTCATACACCTAGAGCCAATTGCTGATTATAAGATTTTCCTTGCTTTTCTTTGCTGAGAACACGTGTGCCCCACTCTAGGAAGCATTGCCCTGGAGATGTGCTGATGAGGACACCTCAGTGCTCCATTTCTCAGTGTCCTTCCTGTATGGCCTGCAAATCAGGGTGGCAGATGTCTGCTGCTGAGTGCTCAGCTTTTTTTTTTTTCCCACTCCCTGTGCTTCATCACTTGGTATTTTTAGTTGCTAAATGTTGCAGAGGCAGCTTTTTCAATTAGAAAAGTGACAAACTCTGCAAAATGAATTCCAGCACTTGAAGAACGTCAGTATCAATCTCCAGTAGTTGCTCACTGACTTCGAAAGATGGACTTTTTTTTTTTTTTTTTTTTTTTTCCCCATGAACTGAATGCTTTGATCTATTTGTCTCCAAAATAAATAAACAAAATAAAACACCTACCAAGAAAGTTCCCATTTAATGATGCTTAGGAAAAGGCCTGTGTCCAAACACATTCCTGTGCCTCAGTTGGGGTGTGGTGGTGGGAGAGTTAAGAGACTTTGCTATGGATACAGATCTTTTATTAAAGGATGTCAGTGCTTCTATAAGCTGTTCTGTGGTTAGGAAGACAAAAGTATCCAGTTATGATACACATCTACCACTGTTTACAAAATCCTGTGTGCCTTATACACACTTATCCAGCATCTAGGAATCAGATAGATCATCAGCTTTGGTCCTTCTCTAACATTACACAAATTGTCCAGTATTGGCCTTAATTTAAGAAATCAGAACTAGCAATACCTATAAGACAGAACTGTTAAAAGAACCCTTGATGCAAATAAATGTCCTCATTTTCAGGTACTGTTTAAATGATAATGGAAAGTGTTGTGAGAGTTCAGGCTATTTGCATTTCTTCTTAATATGTATTTATGTTTTACTTTGGTTTTCTCTTTAGAACATGCTAGAGCTAATACAATCTCAGGCAAATCAAGGCAGTGTCAAAATAGAATTATAATAATTGGGATTTTTTTTCTATTTTTATTGTGATGGGTTTAAGAGTATACAGTCACTTAGGAGAAGTTTAAGAGATGCCTGTATTGAAGGAGTCACCTGTTAATGATCAGTCTATTTCCCCCTCTATAAGTCACCTGTCTAGAAACAGATTAGACAAATTTAGGTCAGGAATTAAAAAGGAGTCGAATTTGTAACCACAAAGGCAGGACCACCTTAAATGAAGCTACAGTGTCTTCTTAACCCCAAACAGATTTAGAGGAAAAGTATTATAACTCAAATAGAGGTTGCAGTGCTGTTATCACAAAAGGAGTCAAACTAGGTGATTATAATGCTCCCCTCTAGGCCCAAGCTGTATATTTATTACTTTTACTGGTTATGAGCCTGGTATTGTGTAGCTGTAGTATTAGAGAAAGCTGTGGGAACATACTCCTAGAGGAGGCACCAGCTGAGAACCAGGCATCATAGGTTAATGATTACTTAGGAGCCTAAAACAACTATCATCAAAAACCTGAGCTAACTCATTCCAAAAGTGAAAATGAGTTTGGGTCATCTTTTAACAGGCTGGAGACAGGAGAATCTTGGGTGTCCTAACCAAGACCAGGATGTTTTACCACCTTTGTCCAGAGTTCACCAAATCCACCTTTGGTATGGGGTTTGCTTGCTTCAGTGTGTTGGCTTTAAGACATATTTCAAGAGAGTACAAGAAAGGGGACTCAGGACATCAGGGCTCTACCCTGATGGTTTCTTTGTTGACTCTTGCTGAGCTACCTCTGAAAGCTGTAAACTCCTCTATTGCAGAAAGCCCCATAGCTCAGGGCTAGGTGTTCCAAGACAAATGTTTGGGATTCAGTGACAGGCAAGAAACAAAACAAAACAACACACTCAGCTCGGCCAAACTCAGGTTCATTCAACTTAACAACTCAATTTACCTCAACCCAAACAATTTCTGAACACCCCTGTGAAACAAAACCCCCCTTGAGCTCCATATTTATCCACAAGGTAGGAGACACAGATGTTCAGTTGCAGCTGAAAGCCAGAGCATCTTTAAATCTAACTACCCAAAACTGCTTTAGCGAAGTCAACAGGTGACCTAGGGGTTCACTCACACTTCTGATGACTTGTCAGGAGTTGTGAAGTTCCTCAGGCCAATTTCCAGCACTGCCAGATTTTATGAATAATGCCTCATGCCACAAGAGATCAGTGATAAGAGGGAGAAAGGTCTGCCAGTGGGGAACATGCATAGCAGCTTGACCTTGAAGGATCTAACAGTAGGGATAAACCCATGAGGTCAGCAGGGTCTTTGCATCTATTACTTAGATAAAATGCTCTGCGAAGGCAAACTTCGAAAATTTTAAGTTTGGTCTCAAAAAAACGAATGCTTGGGCCTATTTTTTTGCTTTCCTCTCCATCCTGCCTTCGTCAGTCTTTCTGTGATGGGATGGATCATCTGAATTATCTGCATGAGCTCAAGGAAACTGCTCTCCCTTTGAAATCAAAAGGAGTTGGGCTGCCCTTAGGACAGAGAACAGAAGACAATGAATGTTAATGAGTTTTAAAAGGACTCATTATTTAGATTAATGCACCTTGACACATCCAATGGGTGCCTCAGTTTCTTTCCCAGACAAAGAAAAACAGTTTGAGCTGCCAGAGTCTTGACTTTATCTAAACAAACAGGAGAGGGATCAGACCTCAATGGTCTCATTGCACAGCAGGTTTGCTGAGGCACTCTCGTGCTACTGGCCTTCTGTGCAGGGTTTCTGTTTTGAAATACTGCTGAAATGGACAAATTCAATTATTGAGTAAAAGTTGGCTGATCAGACAATTCCAATGCATAATCCTGTGGTGAATGCACATCTACTGGCACCTCCTTGGGCAGGAGCCTGTCACAGGATCAGTGTGTGTTCCGCTGTGTCACAGCCATTGGTCCTGCCAGCCAGTAACTCAAGACCCCCAGATGAACAAAATGAGAAGAACAAAAAAATCTCATGTCTATACTTTGGGGTAACACAATGGAGCTTTACAAGATTTTGGGATTTTTTAAAATAAACAGGTTCTTTTTTCTCAGTAGTAAAGCTACCCAACTCTCTGCCATTCAAGATGAATTAATGGCAGTGCCTGGAGTAGGTTAAGGGAAATTGTTTAAAGTAATGATGACAAACCTCAATTTTGAAATAATTCTTTGTTTAGTGAGGCATCTCCAGATTTTCTTTCCCTTACTCCCTAGAGAAGTCTGTCTGTCTGTCTGTTTTTCAGGGCTCTGCAATTCAAATGTATCTTTGCCTGGTTGGAAAATCATCTGTCTCACAATCTGACAAAACCTCACCAGAGCTCTGCCACAGAAAGCATTAGTTATTCAGGGGTCTTAAAATGAGCCAAAGTTTGAGTAAGTCCATGGGATATGCCAAGTGATGGCAAGCAGGGAGACTTCTATTTCACCTTCAGAGGAGCAGTCTGATTTGCAGCAGAAAGGACACGAATATATTCTGAAAATCAGATGCCATTCAAGCATGTTGTTGAGAAGGCAAGATAAGAAAACAGTGAGTATCATTCAAAGTCTTGGTCTCTAAAAGTAGGGATTATGGAGATGTAAGGAAACTGTAAGGAAGAGAAAGAGCTTCCACTTTAGCCTTCTGAATACTGCTTTTAATTAAGGTTCAGATTTTTACATTGTGGAAACACCAGTGTTACAGGCTTATCAAGAGAGGTAAACTCAATGGTTAGGTGAATATCAATATAAAGTGATTCTTAATGAACTCAAAGTTTATTCTATAATATATATTCTAGATTTAGTTCTTACATACTTGTAAATGTATAAAAAACCCCTTTGAGATACAAAGAGCCATAAGCTGAATCTGAGTGAACCCAAATTTTATTTTGATACCATGGGACAACATTACCAAGAAAAGAGCCTGACCTATAAAACTGGAAATAAAGATGGGAATGTGGTCCGTTGTCAGTTGGAACAAAGCACTTTTCAGCAGTTAAAGGGCAACCTGTCTGAGGGAAACTTGTCTGCTAAGCTGAAAAAGTACTTAGAAGAGACAACTTAGTGTTGTCTTCTGAAAACAGCTAGATGCCTAATGTAGATTAGCCATCTAATTTTTATAGACATGCAAAAATAGGTGAGTATGCCAAAATAAATCATTGCAGCTCTGACCTGCATAGTCTATCTGCATATATGATTCAACTGCAGCTGGAATACTGCATCTGATTAACATCTCTGTATTGCCAGCAAGTTGTTGATGAGCAGAAGTTCTTAATTTTTGTTGCCCTCTTCTGATCAGAAGGCCGCAGGCATGGATTTATAGGGAGAATTAAAAGAATTATATTTATATGTATACAATGGAAGAGGCAATTAAGAGGAGTTAGTAAAAGCCAAACTTCAAGAGATATTAACATAAAAAGAGAACAACAATTACTTGGCATGATACCCAGGGTGAAGCTAGAAGCAAGACAATTCAATCAAGACAGAGAAAAAGTGAAATTTGGACAGACTTTACAGGAAAGGCTTCCTCAGAGAAAGACTTATGGGGATATGGAATAATGTGAATTAGATGAAAAAAGAGATTTTAAGCCAGCCAAAACAGAACTTCAACAAATATTTCAAAGACAATTCTCACAAGAGCAAGAAATTGCCTGGACAGTCTAACAGGTTTTGTCTCTATTTAAATTATGTAAGTTTAATTTCTGCTTCGTGATATGTAATGGCTTCAACAGGGTAAGTCCCTTTAACAGTAACTATGATTTTGTGTTAAATTTGCCTTTGACAGGGCTGTCATTACTTTTCTACAGTAAATGTCCCACTCTACGGCAGACACCCAGAGATCAGTTGTGCCCACAGCCATACCTGCTCTGGCTGTCACTGCAAGAACAACCCATCTAGACTCAGCTTTACCTCCAGACCACACCTAACTCTGGCTGAGGCTCAGGGTATAGTGGTACCGTGAATTTATTCCTGTGGGTTTTGCAGGAGATACTCTTTTTGCTTGTTCAAATTTTTTTTAGCACCTGGTCACAACGGAACAAAAGGTGCTTGTGAGTTGTCTACTTGCTGAGTGCTTGTTCCCTGAAGACCCATTCACATATCTGTTGTGCTAGGAGGCATTTGGGTGCTTGAAAGCAGTGTGATAGCAGAACCTCTTTTGGAAAATTGGGAAAGATATTCCCAAAGAATGAGAAAATTAAGTCAGAGAGACATTCAGTGGAAATCTAATTCTTAACAAAATTTTTGTTGCAGCAGATGCATTGTAAATAGTGGACTTTGTTGTATGCCCCAATTAACATTACACGGAAGTAGAAATGTGGAGTTCTGAGGGAGACTCCAAGCAGTTTATGAATCTGCATCCATTTCAAGAAATTATTTCATCCAAAAAAGACACAGTTTTTGAAAACATTCACACTGAAGTGCTGTTACATATGAAATATTTCAACACAGGAAATGCCAAAGCAATCCCTGTTAGTATTTTTTAAGAAATATTTTGACTTTTGTTTCAAAATATTATTTTAATTTAAAAATTGACCACAGTGAACAGGAAGGAAAAAAGATTAAATAATAATAAAAAAAATCCCTAAATAGTCTCAGGACACAAAGAAGTGGTTTATTTTTGGAGTGAACAAATTCCTTCAAGTTGACCCCAAATGAAGTTTGTCATTATGCTTTCTTTTGCCTAGCTGGAAACCCTGAACATACTTTCTAGTAGACCTGCCCAGGATTTTTTCTTGGATTGTTTTTAGGCCACCAAACAGAAAAAAACTGAAAAAAAAAATATCTCTGTCTCTGCTGTGGTATGTATTTCAGTCTTGTCCTGGTTGGAGATGACACTGCATCCTTCTTATCTCTATGACTAACTTCCAGACACCCAAATTGCCTTGTAACATATGGAGGATGTATGGGTAGGATTTTTTTTTACAAGCCAGACTGCAGCAGATGGGTGAAATATAGAGCACCCTGTCTTTGATTTAGCAAAAATAATCTACTTTGCTTTTATGGAGGCAGCACGGTTTTCCCATGAAGTTTCTATGCAGGCTGACTTCTCTAAGGGCTCAGCTAAAATTTCAAAGAATTTGTAACCTGATTTTGCTAATTTTTTCTCCAGTTAGGGGGAATATAGTGTATTTGATGCCCATTTCCTCTCCCTCGAGCAGCTCTATGACATTTTGTGCTTTCTCAGAAGAGCATTAGAGTCTTAAAGCTAGAGAAAAACTTCAGCTCCTCAGGTTTCTGGTGGAACAACCACAAAGGGAGTCTGGAGAACACGTCAGGCTGGTTCACAGGGGACTCTCACTCACACAGAGCAGGAGATGTCAATGCTGGACCTTCTGCACATGGACAATTAGCTTTTTCCATGTGCACATGGACATTTAGTTGGCCCCAAGGATGGCTCCCAATGAGCTCCAACTCTCAAGACGATAGTTTAATTTCTTACCCAACAATGACCCAGCCCATGCAGGGTTGTGCGTGTCCTGTGATGGGATGGTCACAGAAACATTTGGGTGGCACCCACACAACAGTAACAACTCTAATGTTCTGTCACTCAGGACACTACCCTGAGTTTCACTACTCATAGGCATGAGAGGCACTGAGAGACCCGTAAGCCAAGTCTATCTGAAGAGCCAGATGGTCCTGATTCCCAAAATTCTGTTACAAATGTCTATAAGAGGTGTATAAGCCAAGGGCAATGAAACTCTTTCAAGCTGAAATTACATGTGGTCACTCTAAATTCTAATTTCACGGCACAATTTTTCCTCTCTGTTGTCACACCTGAGCGGTGAGACAAACTATTTTTTGAGATGGGTAGGAAAAAAGAGGGGAAAATGTAAAATAAAAGAAGTAGGAACTCAAATCTATCCAACTGTGCTGGGAAGTGGACTCCTTTCAAGGACCATATGCTGAAGGGGTGCCTTCCTCATGCACCAAATAAGGACATGAGGAACACCAGGAGAAGAACAAGGCAGGCCCTGTCTCTGTTCACTCTTGCTGGTGCTGTTGCAGAGCCAATCCATTTCACTAAATGAGCCTTTTCCACCGTGGTGTCTTTTGAGTTTTAGAAGTCTGCTCCCTCCAACACCAGTAAACTCTCTTTTTTCAGGCTCCTTGGTGCAGCCACACATGTACCCCCACAAAGCAAGGACAGGGAGCCTCAGAGCTGCATTTGAGGAGTCAGAGTAGTCTCTTCCTAAGCACACAGGGTTGTTTTGTGTTTTAATTTTCCATGCTAGGCTATGCAGCAGGAGCAGGCAGATGGACTGCAGCCCTGCTCTGTACACCAGGTGGCCTCAGCGGTATGTGCTTCAGCCCTGATCATCTCAAGGTGCAACCACCACTCCTGACAATGCCCTTTTTGTTTGCAGTGATCTGAGCATGCTTTGCAATGCAGTGAAACAGAGCCGAGAAACATGCAACCGGAGAACATTTAGGAGATACAACACGTGCATGGATGGGATTGATATTGGAAGGCAACTGTTAAACACACATATTTGCATGAAATAGCTCTACAGACAATGAGTACTGCTGTGTTGTAGCTACCTGGAGGGACAGAGTTGTTATCCTCTTCTCTTAGAAGAAGTTTCTTAAAAAATAAAAGCCTCAGCCACAGGCAAGCATTTTGCATGTTGCCACATAGTGATTTATTTATTAAAGAGGAGAATGGAGGAACCAACAGGTGACTGATAAACCCGTCGTGTGGGAAACTGCAAGAGGATCTCAGTGAGAGGCTGATTGTCCCCATGGAGGGAAGCTACTGGTGGAGTCACTCATCTCACTTAACTGATTCAGTATGTACACAAAGCAGGAATACACTGATTAAATCTGCTGGCCACATGAAGTTAAAGTATGCTATTTGTGTGATGGGAAATTGTGAGTCACAGAAACTGGGCAAGGCTCAGTCATACAGAATGTAGGTTGTTCACCCGTGGTGGCAGTCATCTGACAAAAAGCAAATTTCTGTGGAGGAATTACTCACCATGAATTGTCTTTACTGTTAGCAGTGACAAAAGCACTTTAAACATACTATCCATGTCTTTTTAAAATGGATACCTAAGGTACATTTAACGGACTTTGCACTAAGTGTAGCTATCACTCACTCTTGATGGTAAGGACTCCATAAGGAGTCTGGGTCAGCTGCAGATGCATAAACTGTGCTCATCTAGATGCAGGAGATTAATCAAGTTTGGCTTTAGAGAAGAATAATAAATTCTCTGCAAGATGGTGCCATCCACAGGGAGGGGGATAAAGGAAGAGCAGCTTGATCTGCTAGCACATGGAGACTTCTGATCTGATTTTCAAATCAGAAAACATGGAAACAAATAAAAACTGAAAGTAAACTATGATCCTGGAGTGTTCAGTCAATCTATTTCCTGTACTGAAAGTCCTGCTATGAGGCAGAAATGAATGAATGAATTTCCACCAGGAACAAGTGCAAAGGGTGTTTGTGATGATGACCAGGCAGTGACCATCACTTCAGAGAGGACTGAGATAGTTTGGCCAGAGGAAAGGGAAGGGAAGGGAAGGGAAGGGAAGGGAAGGGAAGGGAAGGGAAGGGAAGGGAAGGGAAGGGAAGGGAAGGGAAGGGAAGGGAAGGGAAGGGAAGGGAAGGGAAGGGAAGGGAAGGGAAGGGAAGGGAAGGGAAGGGAAGGGAAGGGAAGGGGAAGGAAGGGTGTGTTTTTTTTTTTCTGTTCCCTCTTTAGCCTTTCAAAAATAGGAGGGGAACTGGAACGCTGAGAAATCACAGGAGCCATCAGGATTGCAACTGCTTGCCAGAATGGAGGGATACATGACTGGAGAGACAGAAAAATCACAGAGAGATATAAGAGAGGGAGGGAATGAGGAATTTAAATGATCAACACCTAGAATTAAACTATCAGTCAACAGAGATTAAGTGCAATGGGAAGCAAGGCAGGGCTAAGCAATACCTGATGTATTCTATTTCAGCAGCGGGAATACTCTCCTTCCAGAAACTAGTTAGTGGCCAAATAACTCAGGTTGCTCAGAGAAGCTGTGGCTACCCCATCCCTGGAAGTGGTCAAGATCAGATTGGAAGAGGCTTGGAGCAACTTGGGAGAATGGAAGGTGTCCCTGCTCAAGGCAGAGGGTTTGGAGTGGGGTGGACTTTACAAGTCCCTTCCAACCCAAAGCATTCCATGATTTTGTGATAGCAAGTAGATTAAAACATGTGAAATAATTGAAACTCCGTGTCCCTCAGTTTTGTAAAGGAAAACCACAATCATTCCTTCTACTTGAACCCTTTGCATGTTTGCCAAAAGGTGACATGAGAGAGGTCAGGTGGACAGACTGCCTTAGGACATCCCCCACTCATCCTCACCTGTCATGGAGGGCCACCAAAGAGCAAGTGGTTGGCTTCTAACGGGACAAGGCTCAAGAAGATGAAGTAATTAGATATGCCTTATAAGAAGGCAGTGGGCAGCAGGAAAGGAGGGAGGTGTGGTTTGCAGGTGGCAGAGTTAGTTGTGGACAATGGTGGGGCACGTGGGTGTGTTTAAGTTCAGGCATGCATCTCAAGAGTTAGACCAGAGACCACAGCAAAGGCCTGGTAGGGACACGGTGAGTCACATACTGGGCAGTGGGGAGAAACATTTCTCATTATTTTTCCTCCTATGCTGCTTAATTGATCTCTGGAACTCACTACTGTAAAGTATTACTGGGCATGCAATTTTGCAGGAGGAAAATACAGTTGGAAATACTCTGAGTTATCTCACAGAGGATAGATGCATGATGGAAGAACAATATAACATAAAATCTCATACTACAGGGTACACAGTCATTACTGCTGACAGGTTTATATAGCAAAATTAGTCCATAATTGCTCAAAAAGAATTCTTGTGTCTTCCTCTGAGGAACTCTTGGAGGAAGAATCTGGATTAAAAGCATTGCTAATTGCAACTCTTCCTATATCGTAAAAAATCTTTTCTGTTTCAGGCTCATATGCTATGGAAAAAAATTCATATCTCCTGCAAGTTACATAAATTTCAATAAGAACAGAAGTTTAATTTCTGTGAATGGGATTTCTGGGAAAAGCAGCAAGATCTAAACAAATGCAATGTATGACCTCTTTTGCAGGGCCATCCTACCTCCAGGCATCAAATGGAACTACAGTTGTGCAGAGTCAGTGAACACCTTCCATTAAATTAGGGCCTAAATTGCAGGGCCCTTGAGACTTTTTTAGAGGGTCCCCTGAGACTCCTTCCACTGAGGTCCATTTTTCTTTGTAGCATATGTCCAGATGCACAGAAGATAGACTTCCTTTTTCCTCCCTTATTTTTTTTTCTTTTCTTTTCCTTCCTGCCTTCCTGTTTTCCTTCCTTTCTGCCTTCCTTGAAAATCTACAATTAAAGACTATAAATCCCAGCATGCAAGTCAAAGCTTAGGGAACTGAGTTAGAGGCAAACACATCTGAAGATCCATAGGGCATCCACTTTCCCTGGGGTATCCAGTCAGTGCTGTTAAGTGACCCTTTGGTGCCTGGGTTTTTGGGTGCCTCAGGTGATATATACTCATGGCGAAGATGAAGGGAACCACTGTCTGATTACACTGTGGGATTCCTATGTTTTAAGGAAAGAAAGTAGGCTCTTGAGACCTCAGCTGGTGTCTTAGACAAGAGATCCTGAATTCTGTGGCTGTTCCAGCTAGTAGAGTGAAATGTCTGAAGATGAAAAGAATAATTATTCTTCAGGATGGTAGGAACATATGATGGAATTCCCCATCCTCTGATAAACATATCTACAAACTAGTCATCAAACTGAAATACTTTTGGTTCATAAGCAGCAAATCTGCAAAGAAATCTCTCCCCTGTTACTCCCATCGCCTTCACAACATTATTTTCATTTCTATCTAGATTTTTTTGCTTGTTAGTCTGTGGCCTCCCTTTAAGGATGTAACTAGAGATGGATAAATTATTTTATTTTATTAAATATTATTCTTGGCTTTTTGGAGATGTTTTTTGTTTTTCTTCAATGATTATTCCTTCTGGTGTTATTTCAGTTTTCAATTACAACTTCTGTGTGCATGTGTCTGGTACACTACCATTTTGTAAATGGATGTATGCACTTATTGTTAATTGATTCCCCAAATAAAAGCAAATGCTTGCATTGAAATAATGTATTATATTTCTTGCATGCCACTGACCTGGATGCCTTCCAGTTTGGCATCTACTGCTGCTTTAGAAATGGACATTTTTCTCTACCTTCCATTATCCCTGGAGTGAACAGAGATGATGTTATGCCAATTTTCTCTGCAGACCTCATATTGTTGGTTGATGTCTGTGGAGAAAGTGGCCAAAGTTTCACCTCTAAGTGTGTATTCAGGCACCCAGACAGACAGTTGCTTTTAAAAATATCCCAACAAAACACTGAACTCTTAGCAACCCACATAGGCTCCTGTGGGGGTTTCCTTCCCTGAAGTCAGGTCATTATGAAGGGTATTTTTCAAAACCAACCCTTGTTGGCCTATATTCGCTCCTACCGAAACCACTGTCTGCTTGAGAGTTATAGCAGAAATGAGAATTAATCCACAACTGGACCTTTAGCCAGGTTTTGCAATCCAACTTTTTTTTCAGGCTTTAGCTAGAAAACACAACTGAAGTCCCTGATGGTGGGACTATGCACTGCAGCAGGTTGCAGCAGCTCATCCAGTCCTTTTTTATGCCAAAAAAAGGAAGACAGTCCCCTTTCAACTGTGATTCATTCTACGTATTACAAACATCTATCTTAGGAGTAGATGAATCATTTCCTGGAGGTGCTTCCCTTACTCTGCCTTCTCTCCATTCAGGAAACCTAGAAGAAAGCTTAAGAGAGACTATAAATTGTAGATAGCTAAAAGACAGCTAAATTAGGATAACTAATGGATCCCACTGTGCACTAAAAATCAATAGCTGTTGATTCATTGAATTTTAACTTTCAAATGTTGTCAGCATTTCTGTTTTGACAGTTTGGAATTTTATATTGCTAACTACTTCCCGCCATTTTTAGCCCATTGAGCTGGTATGGAAAACTGTGATGGGAATTAGTTGGACAATCACAGGCAACTTAATGTTGTTTTAGACAGTGGGGGGTTTCATATTTGATCTTCAGCTGCTAGAATGAGTCAAGTTAAGTTTAACAAAAGACATAGAAGCACTTGTACATGTTAGCAAGAATCCAGAGCAGGCCACAGAGATGCTTCCAGGGCTGGAGCCCCTCTGCTCTGGAGCCAGGCTGGGAGAGCTGAGGTGTTCAGCTGCACAAGAGAAGGCTCCTGGGAGACCTCAGAGTCCCTGACAGGGCCTAAAGGGGCTCCAGGAGAGCTGGAGAGGGACTTGGGACAAGGCATGGAGGGGCAGGACACAGGGAATGGCTTCCCACTGGCAGAGGGCAGGGTTAGATGGGATATTGGGAAGGAATTCCTGGCTGTGAGGGTGGTGGGGCCCTGGCACAGGGTGCCCAGAGCAGCTGTGACTGTTCCTGGATCCCTGGCAGTGTCCAAGGCCAGGCTGGATGGGGCTTGGAGCAACCTGGGATAGTGGAAGGTGTCTCTGCTCATGGCAGAGGCATGGACGATTAATAAGGTCCTTTCCAGCCCAAATATATAAGGGAGGATTCCTCTGTGCTGGTCCTGATATGATAACTGAAATACAAGCCTACAGCTGGATCAAGCCCCTGGTAAAATACCTTCAAAGAAAAGGAAGCAGAAGCTGGGGAGGAAACAGATCAAACCGTCCAAGGCATGAGTGTCAAGATCTCATCTGTGCTGAGAGACTTGAGCTAGCTCCCACTGTGGAGTACATCTCACCCTGCAGAGCCCACAGTTGAGGTCCTGGAGCACATATGGGCCATGGCCTGGGCTGAGCAGCCTGCTAATTACACTAGCCTTTCAGCAGGATTAATTATCACTGAGCTGATAAAGCACAAATGCTTTTGGCTGCCGTGCTGGCTTGTTTGGGACCTCTGAGTGGTGTTGTGTTATATATTGCAGTCAAGGCCACAGGCATGAAGGAAAATGTTTTGATGATGATTGTATAATGTGTGTTGATGTCAATGGCTAAAGAACCGAAAGGGAGTATGAAAAGCACAAGCAGCAACTTGCTGAAAATAAACTGCTCATCTCGGTGAAATCCTTCCTGGTTTAGCAACAGTGTTTTTAACCTGTAGAGTATAATAATGTCCCCAAGGAAGCTGAGAACCCCCAGAATGATTTAAAAGCTCTTAATCCTTCATATCAAAGTACAGCATAATATCAAAAGCTTATTGAGCCTTAATATAAAGGGCTATTCATTATTACCAGGTTATCTACTGAAAAAGTTGAAACAAACATCTTGTCATCTTCTGGCTGAGCATGGTAATGTTTTAGAATTGGAGACACATAAACAATAAAAAACACAAGATCATACAAGGAATTGACAAAGGAGGTAATTTATCTTCCTCCAGTATTGATCATTCCTCAGCCACAAAATGCAATACAGAAATGTCAAGCATTCTGGTGTTGTTCAGTGTGACCAAGTTTTCTGATGTGATCATCTGTGGGGGTACAGGTGCCCTTCTGAATGCTGCTTTCTCTAAAGGAGGTACAGCAGTGTAAAGATGACAGCATAAGTGAAGCCCAACCATCCATTACCCCCCAATCCTGACTCCCAAAGTAATTTAGGAGATGTCATTCCTAAAAGTTGCATCTAGGGGTTTAACTCATGAAAAATGAAACATGAAAAATCTCTTCCCAGTTCCCACGCATGTATGTTAGTGACACTAATTATATCACATGATAAGATTTATGTAATTTGAGTTGTGCTTTTCCCTGTATCTCTTTCTTAAGTGGTGACTGACATCCGTTGAAATGTAAAGTTACCCGAAAACCAGGAGAAAACTGGAAGACCTTGTTTCACAGGGAGGGTACTTTTGTGCTTAGGTCATTTGAGTTCCCTCTCGTAGACCTGAAGGTGGGTGAGTCCAGTGTTTTCATCACAGCATCCTTAAAGGTTTTGAGTTGTAATGGACCTTAAAAACCACCTAGATCCAACCCCCTGCCACAGTCAGGGTCAACTTCCACTATCCCAGGTGGCTCCAAGCCCTGTCCCACCTGGCCTTGGACACTTTCAATGATCCGGGGGCAGCCACAGATTCTGTGGACAACAAGTGATAATTCCTCTCCAGTATTCCATCTAACCAAGGCTTTTTCCTGTGTGAAGCCATTCCCTCTTGTCCTGCCACTGTCTGTCCATGGGAAAAGTAATTCTCCTGGGGACTATTTTGCAGAAACTTTGAGAGTTGCTGACCGTATGTGTACAGTCAGGTGTAGGCAGACATCCTGATACCCTATCCTTGCTCCTGATTGCCATGAACCAGGCCCAACTCACCAAAATATCCCCAGTCCTAAAGCCAGTACATATCCCAGCAGTGCTGCTTGGATGATACATCCACAGTCTGCAGAGGCTGGCAGCTGGGAGACCTTAAGAAATCCCCCAGGATTTATTCTAATGTCCAAATCTGACATCAATATAAGTAACCTGGTGCAAAAAACCACTGATGCGGAGCTCTACTTAATTTATTAGCTGGCAGACATAAGCATTTGCTATATGCCAGTTGCAAGGGCATTTTTGCAGCCAGACTTCATGCATCCTTTTCCTTTTGAATACTTGTAAAGGTCATGTTGGTCTTGGCTACTCATTTATTTCCTTTCTCTCATTGAATTTTTAACAATTACAGGCGTTCATCCAAAGGTCTGGGCTCCTCTACACTGCATTAAAATTCAAAATGTCATTTGCTTTCAGTAAATATATTCAAATGAGCCGCCTTCAAAACCATAAATGACTCACCATACAATCAATCATAATTGCAGGACCCTGAATTTCTCCTCTACATGTTGTCCTTTAGTGCCCAGAAGAAACACATGCTGGAACTGTTACCAGAAGCTGGTTGTGGAAAATAAATTTGATGTGATCATTTTTATTCTCTAAGGAAAACTTGGTAAGTTAAATACAGGACTAGTTTTGGCTGGAAAATGAGACAGATACATGTAAATTTTATATTACCACTCAGTGCTCTGACTTCCTGTACTTAAGAAAACTTATCTTTCTAATCAATTATTAAGTTTCAAAATGGAACATGTGCTTCTCTCTTATTTTCCCATAAACCTCCCTGACAATTTTAAACATACATATTCACATGCAGAATGTCTGCTTGTTAAAACAGCACACTGTCAAAGCTTCCAGCCAGATAAAAATGAACAAGACAGCCTCTTACAGGATATAGAGTGTTATTCCAGGGAAATAAGTGCCTAACTAAAAATTATCCAAAATATTCTTAATTTTAATCTATTTTTTCTTACATTTGTGTACAGTAAAAAAAAAAAAAAAAACACCAACAAAAGAGAGCATTAAGAATCTAATTAGTCCTTATAGATAAGAATGGAACTATTACCTTCCTCTGTCTTCTTGATAAGGTCAGGAATAGGGTTGTGACTAAATCACAGAGATAAGAGTTAGAAGAGATCTCTCAGGAAATCCTCTTCTCTTTATATGTGCAGAATTGTTCCCTCCAACATACTTACTGAGGCACTATCTGGTCAAGCATTTAATGTCACAAAACAGCAAGGCTCCAGTCGCTTCCCTTGAGAGGTGACTTTGTTACATAGCAGATCTCAGTGTGAGGGACTGAGTTCCAAACTAAATTTTACTTTTCATGTTGCTAGAGAGTTACTCTGTCTCAGTAATGGCTGCCTTGAACCCCATGCCCTTTATCATGTGATAAACCCATCCTGTGTTCATATAGCTTCGTACCTATAGTTCAGATCCTGGTCAACTTTGCTACATTGCTCTTTCCCTCAAGGGTGATTTAAGTTACTGTCAGCATTATTTAACCTGCTGGTGCTTGATGGATATGTTCTATGGAATGGTTAAATTCCCAATAGTCAACAGTTTTCCTCTACAGCAAAGCTTATGAGAAACAAGAAACAAATATTGTTAGAAGTGAAGAAATATGGGGAGATTGTATCTGTAGATCTCAGCTGTAGATATCCCTAAGGATAAAATAAACAAGCACAGTGCGTATCAGCTTCCCCTTCTGCCTGTCTCATGCATTACTTGTCTTCTTAGGGTCCCACCCAGAGACCTCTGAACCAAATGGAAAACTTTCACTGACTTCAATAAGATTCGGGTCAACCCCTTAAGGGCTGTGATTTTGTCTTTCCAAAGTGTGTGTCCATGATTCAGTGGGATACTTCAGCACACAGCTGCCTTCAGTACTGGAGTTATCTCAGGGCTTTTGCTGAGGTTTTTCATGTACTAAATAACAATGTGCTTAACCAGGCTGTTGATTCTTCATATTTAATACCAAGTGGGCCCTATGGAATCCCAAACATCATAATTTTATGTATTTTATCTATATCAGATGTATCAAAGATGCACTTTATATGGCAGTAATTCAAAACACAAAGCCAATTACTCTGCTGGTATCATCCTGTGTATTTACACTGCTCAAAAATGAGTCTTGTGGCTTTACAACAGCTTGCTAATACAAGCTGCTTTCACTAACCTGTCTCAGAACAAAAAACAAAAGAAAATCAAATAGAAATGTACATTTCATAGCCTGTGATATATGTGGATTATATCCAGTGAAAACATTTTTGATAGAACAATTTTATGTTTAAAATTAAGGCTGATTGAAGCTGGAATATTTTGTAGGAGCACAACTATTTCAATGACATTTTTTATGGGAAAAAAGTCTCAGCAAATTGCTTTGATTTTCTTATTTGTGTCACTAACGTAAAAATTATTTGTTTTGAGAAAAGAAAAAATGCGTTTTCGAATTTATCACACTGTTTTGTCTTGACGTATAGCAATTACTGAATTCATCATGTGGTTTAATATAGTGTGTTATATTCAATACTTCATTACAGTGTTTTTCAAAACTGCAACGAGGCATTTCTATTTTTCCAAAGTAGAACATCAATAATTGTTCATGAGACTTCCAAATTTCTGCTCCCTGAAAGTCTCTCTTTAATCTTTTCCAATTTTCTGCTCTAGTCCAATATACAAACATAATTTTAATGTGTTCACAGCCCTCACAAAAGCTTGAATTTCTGGGCACTTGTATTACCAACTCAACCACATGTATTTGCAGATTGAAGCTTCTACAGATAAAGGCAACTGCCGTCAAATTTGTGAACATTAGGTCCAGATTCATGGATACATCCTGTTGCAATCTGAGCTAGTACCTTCCTTCCTCATGTATATCCTCATCACTGATTCTGAAACTGCAGTTTCAGTCACAGAATCACAGAATGGCTTGAGTTGGAAAGGATCTTAAAAATTATCCAGTGCCGCCCCCTACCACGGGCAGGGACACCTTCCACTGTCCCAGGTTGCTCCAAGCCCCGTCCAGCCGGGCCTTGGACACTGCCAGGGATCCAGGAATAGCCACAGTTGCTCTGGGCACCCTGTGCCAGGGCCTCCCCGCCCTCACAGTCAGGAATTCCTTCCCAATATCCCATCTAACCCTGCCCTCTGCCAGTGGGAAGCCATTCCCTGTGTCCTGCCCCTCCATGCCTTGTCCCAAGTCCCTCTCCAGCTCTCCTGGAGCCCCTTTAGGCCCTGTCAGGGGCTCTGAGGTCTCCCAGGAGCCTTCTCTTGTGCAGCTGAACACCTCAACTCTCCCAGCCTGCTCCATGGGAAAATTCACTGAGATAAAGTTCTGTGAAAATGAGATCAATTTCAGAAGAAAAATATGCCAAGTCAGCAAGATTATATTTTGCACATAGATATGGAAAATCATAGCAAGGTACAGGCAAAGGAGGGTCCAGCTACCTGGAGGTTCAGGCTGGAGAGCAGCTGCTCTCTTTCCTAGTCCACTTGCTCACCTCAAAACGTGGTGGTGGAAGCACATTGGAAATCCTGCTCTGGGATTCCACATTGTAGTGCATGGTAGTGAGCCACACATGGCCACGTTTTGTTTATGACAGATGGCTCTTCCCAAAAATATGATGTGCAAGATTGTGCTGACTTGGACAGTTCTGAATAAGCTGAGGGGGATTGACAGGGTGTAATATACATTTTCTGTTTACTAAAAGTCTAGAAGAGAATGGGCCAAGCCTAGCAAAGAACAGCCTGTTTCAAAGATCCTACGGCTGAAAAATGTTGTTTCTCACAGAGATCATCTCTCTCTATAATAAGATTCATGGTGATCCTGTATGGTGGGGGAAAAGTAAAAAAAACAACTATGCAGATCAGGAAAGGAGTCAATCACATGATTTTTATTTGTATTCTATCATGGAGATGTCTGTGAGAGGAAAAGAGAGATTCTGCTTGTCTCCGCAGCTCAGCACAAAGCCAGCCTAGCTGGAAACAAGCTTCCTCATGGCCTAGAAACTGCTTGTGGGAACTATGTGGAATTCAAACGCAAGAAAGAGGATTTCTCAGTGATGAACTGGCACCCTCAGAGAGACTGTGTTGATGAACAATTTGCAACAGTCAGCCGTGAATTGGACCAAAGTACACATGCAACCTTGCTGGAGTGACCGCTTGGAAGGGCCATGCTGAAAATCCCAGCTAGGACTCTGTAGCTCACATGTGGGACTAGTTCTGTCTTTGTTGGTCTTTTCCCTACTCTTCGTTGGATGTATGCTGAGTGGAGAATGCATGCATAATATGGGGTTGATCAAAAGACTTTTTCTAAATCCTAAGGATTATAATTCATCATGAGGTATTGGGGGTTGTTCTGATGTCCCTCAACAGCAGGAATTAGTGTAGGTTTGGTAGGGTTAATGCAGCAGAACTGATTTGTGCCAGCTGAAGATCAACTCCCATTTAAAATGTTTTACTGGAAAAGGAGAAATTAGTTGTTTTGCGCCAGATTTTTCCAGATGTTGGAGACTGGAACCTGCTACTGAAACAGGATCTCTCATCCCCTTTAGCTTTTCAGATTACACAGCAGACAGACAGACAGAGCACAGAGGGCATTTTTGTTGCAGCTTCTATTTTTGTCACTTCCACTGAACTGTGTAAAACCTCCCATGACTAAAATGCCTTTCTTTGGCACAGGGGAATCTCATCTTTTGGGACGATATAACTGAGTTGCGTGGGAAGCATTTTTTCCCTAGGCTAAGAAACTGATATTAAAAAAAAAATACTGTTACATTCCAAACTGAATCTTTGGGAAAGTTCGTGGGAAATAGGAGAGATCTATCCTCAAAACAGCCAATTAATTCACTCTTAGGTTAAAATGTGGGGCTTCTCAGCATTTCAAAGCCCATGTTTTTAGGTACTTGGAAGGAGCCTCCATTTCTGTAGCTGTCATATTGATTGGAACTCCTTCAGAGAAAAGAATTTAAACCATATGTACTTCTCTGAACAATTTAATTTCTATCAAAGCTAAAGTTTGTTGATGACAAAACATTTTGCTTCAAAAACTCCTCTGATGATAAGAATTCACTAAGTAAAGTTTACATAACCGTTTTGGAGACCTTGATAGAAAAACCATATCTTGAAAGCAGCTGAAATCTGACTGCTTGAAGATGACTGTACCTTTCCCTCTACAATTAGTACAGCTGAATTCTGCACAGAAAAACACTTCCAAAGTTCCTCACTGGTCTCACCAGGTTTTTCTCTCAGACTGTATAATCCCATGATTACATGCTGATGTTGATGCGATATGACATGATGTGTCAGTGGAGTTTCCAACTACTTATTTTGTACCACTGAAGGGAAAGCCCAGCATGCTGGGCTTGATGATCCTTTAACATGATCCAGTTAAGGGATGCTTAAACTGAAGCAGAATTAAGAAAAAGAAGGAAATCTGATAATCATTATTGAAGTCTACTTGCAAGTAACCGGCAGCTTTTCCTGAAAGTTTCACCTAGTGATGGTGCTCACAAAATGCTTTGCAGCCTGCCAGTCCACTTAATAGATATCTCTGCCAGGCTGTTCAGCAGCTACCTGTATTTAGCAATAATTCAGAAG
The DNA here is from genome assembly GCF_029207755.1 of Chamaea fasciata. Taxonomy (NCBI): domain Eukaryota; kingdom Metazoa; phylum Chordata; class Aves; order Passeriformes; family Sylviidae; genus Chamaea; species Chamaea fasciata. Next base: position 13,020,648 of record NW_027094089.1, read on the forward strand.
AATGCTTGACTGCTTGACAAAAGCTCCCCCCTGTTATCAACCTTGTGGATGGACACACAGATTAAATCCTCGAGCTGGTTATTACATAGCCTTGGACATTCCCTCAGCTGTCCTGTTGGCTTTTTTATGCTGTTCTCAGAAGTGGTGGCTTTTCTGATCATGGGTGCAAGGGGTGGATAGAGTGGACTTTCACTCACTAATTGGGTCACTTCTATGGGCTTGTCAAAAAGGGTATTGCATCCTCGCAACCCAAAATTGAAAACTTTGCTGAAGATCTTACCCCGCAATCAAGAAAATACATTTTTCTCCCTTTCTTTGAAAGGGAACGCAATTTAGCTGGAATCCCATTAGGAGAAAAAAAAAATCACTTCAGATAGCATAACCAATAAAGCTTCCTCCCTAGCTTTTCTGAGAGAAAGGTTAAATCAGTATAAGGCACAACAAAAGATCAGGGGAGATACTGAATGTTGACAACATTGTTGAATGGCAGATGAACATCTCCTAACACTCTCTGGTCACAAGGGAGTGCTGAATCCAGCATGAAGAATGGCTTTTGAGAAATGTCAGCTGGCAAAAACACAGTGTCGTGTGTGAGGGAGCACACTGAAAAAAGAGGAAAAAACCCAACCAAGATGGGATACCAGATTCAGTAGTGCAAAATTTGCAATAATAACTGCCTAAAAATTGTAAACAGACTTGGTTTTAAACTCCTTTGCAAATAACATAAGCTGGGACTTGTCAAATTGCCTGGCATTCCTCCAGATCATGTGGTTTTTTGGGGGGGAGTTGACCTCATGGTTTCTCAAGAAGCAGTGTTGATATGGTACCTTAAATCTGCACATGAAGGTATACGGAAGAGTTGGCATGACATGGCTCTTCCCAGAGGTGAAAGAATTCCTGATGAGTGAATATTTAAGTATTTGAAGTTGTTCTCTCTTTGGAAAAGCTAATGGAAGTTGAGCATCTCCAACTTTAAAACCATAATTGCTATTATTTGCCTATTTCCTAAAAGTGCTACAGTGCAACCAGATCTATCAAGGTAACATTCAAGAGTCAGTGTTTAGCCTAGAAGTTGTGAACCATCTTGTGTGGTCAACCAAGCCTGTTTTTCTAAGGTCATTCGTATAAGTGGCAATAAAATCTCATCTTCAAATTTATCTAAACTTCTAAAAAAAATGAAAACAAAATTACTGTATGAGAAAATGACGTCCTGATTTAGAACGCTTGAGAAGTAGCTGTGATTTTTGGAAGTGTTAACTGTGCATGATTTTCAGATGAAATCAAGAAGAACAGGAGGGTGTTGTTTAGCCACAGTTTCACACCTTCATCTCTGGTGAATGCTCACTTTGCTGGTCTGGTCTGCACTGATCTTAAAAGACAGCTTCTGCTCTCTGACAACTCATTGGAGTGTAAAGTGATGCTCGTTTTAGTCTTCACCTTGCATTGGTCAGAGGAATCAAACTCACCTTCAAGCTGTAATGACCTGGGAGCACCCTGAAGGTGAGTAATACTCATAATGCCCATGCCAGTGCCCTTTTGCTGAGACTTAAAGCATCTCTTCACTTACAAAGAGTCCCAGAGGATCCTGAATTGGATGGGAGCCACAATGACCATCAATGTCCAGCTCCTGGCCGTGCACAGACACCCCAAGAATCCCACCCTGTGCATCCCTGGGAGTATTGTCCAAACGTTCCTGGAACTCTGTCAGCTTCAGGGCCATGACCATTCCCTGGGAAGCCTGGGGAATGCCCAGAACCCTCTGAGGGAAGAGCCTTTCCCTGATATCCAAACCAACCCTGCCTGGCATAGCTCCAGCTGTTCCTTTGGGTCCTTTCAGTGGTCACGAGAGAGAAGAACACAATACAGGCTCAGGACATGGGTTTGGATGAGTTACCCCATCTAAGGTGAGTCAAAGGTGATCACCTGCTGCTGTCATTACAACATATCCCTGTACCAAAGGCATAGGCAGACCTGTAGCTCCCAATTCCCTTTATTGACAGTACATATAACACTTGTAAAGCAGAATTCAACTGACCTGCTTTAGGTGCCTTCTGCAGACCAGAAGAATCATGCCCCAAAAAGTGCTACTTCTAGGGAGCAAGCTCAGATGTATCTGTATTGTTGATGTCTAAAGCTGAGCAGAATGACTCCATTTTAGGGGGATTTAAGATATGATACAGTGATTCTGAGCCCATGCAACCCTGGCCACGTGATGGTTAGATAAAAATAATAAAATACTGGTCCAATGGTCAAAGGCAAAGCAAACAGGATCAGTCTTGGCTCAGGTATTAACATAGCTAAACAACCTGTGCAACCAGCTGACTCTTTCCAAACAGCTCAAAATTCAGCCAAGAACTCTGAACGCTTCATCACCAAGCTAGTGAAGCTTTGACATCTAAAGATGCTCTTGAGAAGAGCAGTCTTTGTAGGCCACCAGATTACTAATCCACAAAAATCTGGTGAACTGCTGGCTTGACATACTATTAGTATGTTTTATTAACTTGTCATGGAACATTATTAGTTTAACTATGAGACTTAGAGATGGATAAACATATGTAGTGAAATTTGGACTTTGTTCTTCAGCTTCTGTAATGTCCTTGTCTTAAGCCTTAAGAAGACTATGAAAAGCAGGGCTCCTGCATATGTAAATGTGAGTTTTCTTTTCCCAGAAAATTAATGCCATTTACCTTGGATTAGCTTGGAGAGAGGCAGGACAGTGTTTATTGCATAAGGCACATTAATACCTTCACAAATAGTGACCTCTTGCAAACTGTGGATGCTGTCACATATACAAATCTGGTTAAAAAGATAAACAAAGACAGAGAAAGTATTCAATTGTCAAGAATGCATTCCTAAAGAGATGAGGGACTACAGCTGAAGAAGACCTCTAGGTCTGCTTTAAGTCTGCTTTTTCTCTCTATTTTCCTGGAGCTTGTGTGTAGCATAGATTCATCTTTAACTTCATGTCCCTATAAATGTCTTTTTTCTGTTCAGTCATGATTTATTTGTTTTTTTTTTCTATTGCAATCATATGTCACTACTTCCAAATATACCTCTGATTTTTTTTTGTTCATAACAAAAGGCAGTGTTAGAAGGAAAATATGAGTAGATTAAAAAAAAAAAAAGATAAAAAAGAAGTTGGTCACATGATTGTAGAGTCTTGAACCTAAAAGGAAAATACAACACCAAGCAAGGGATGTTTCTCTGCTGCTGTAAGTCTTTTTCAGCAGTGTAATAATATCATCTGGTTTCAGCCACAGGCTGAAGCAGTGCATGCTCTAGTTACCTCAGTCATTTCTTCTGGGAACATTTTAGTAAGGACTGCAGTACATTTAACCTGTCTTGCCTTACTTGAACTTTGAACCACTGCATGCTGTGGAGCTGTTGGTGAAAAGCCTGTCCTGAATGGGCAAAAGATTTGCATTCCTCCCTCTCCTGTCTCTTAGAATGGATCTGAAATAAGATGTCTCCAGGTCAACACCTGCAGGTCCCTGGGGAAGGAAATCACCACACTCAGACCACTCCCAAGCAGACTGCTGGGAGGAAGGGGAGCAGGAACAGATGCTGATCCTGTTCTGTGAGTTTGGCTTTTTGTTTTCTGGGAGTTCTGCCTGAAAACAGAGTCCTGCTCAAACAGCATCTTTGGGGGCTTTCTCTGTTTTGTTAGTGTGTTTTGTAAAGTGTAACTTTGTTTACTGCTCTTCTCCTTTAGTTTGTGTTTCTTGCTTTTCCAGCCAACTGAAGAATCAATTCTTTGCCCAGGCCAAGTGTTATCCACAGAATGGAAGAGCAGAAGAGAAATGAAAAGGAGAATTAAAGAGTGAGAAAAGGCTTTACTCCAAGAGAAGCGATTTCTGTGGGGAGTCTCATGCTGTGTCTCTATCCTTTTGGGTACAGACTCAAGCTCCCTTTCATGAGCAGCCCCAGACTTGAAATATGTTTTCATTCAGAGAAGTACAGGACCTTGTTTGGGTCTGGGTGACCATTGGGTCATATTAGGCCATAGCTAACCCTGAACCATCAAGCCTGTTGTAAATGCATCTGAAATTCCAATCAAATCAGGAGCTTGAGTTAGGATCTTAACTGGCAATCTTAACTTTCCTGCCTCATCGGTAGGGTCCCAGTCCTATGTGCGCATGAGGGCAAGATATCCCTCTGTGGTTTTTTTGTCTTGTTGCAGAGTGGAACCATACACCTGAAATCATGGTGAAATCACATACCTTCCTATCAACTGAGTTTTCCACTAAAATCTGTGGAGACAGATCCTAGGAAAAAATGAAGCTATATTTCTGCAAGAAGCAGGCATTTGAAGCTCATTATTTTCCTACACCTTGAGCATCACCTTCACAGAAAAAACATATTCCAGGTAAATTTTACCAAACTGCACTCTGGAGTGCTGTTTTTTAGAGCACAGCTCATAAATATTACAGTGGAAATTGGAGTTTTGACACTAGAGACATGGTCTTTATTTGACATTGCCATGTTTTGGTGGATGTTTAGCCTGTTGGAGAGAGCAGAGCCTATGGTCTTGTTAGAGATTGATTAACAACCAGATTTAATGCATGACCAGGTTGCCATGTACCCTGGCAATCATTCTGTGCCTGTGCACTGACTACATGACCCCAGCAATAAAAACACTGCTAAGTGCTGAGAGCAGCTAAAATAGAAAAAACCCAGAAATGCAAAAGCTGAGAGAGTGGCACGGTATTTTCCCCACCATTTTGCTAATGAATCTTCACAAAACTACTTGCCAGAAGTTTTTTGAGCAGGTTTGAAACCTGCTGATTCAGAATCTGAAGTGTGGCAAGGCCTAAGAACCATAGTGGGGCTGGAAAATCAGAGTGAATGTAATCTCCTCAAGTTTTAAGTTGCTTTAATAATTCTTTTTGTTTGTTTCTTTGGACATGTGACTTTATGCAGTGAAAATAAGATACTCGGCTACCAGAAGACTGGTTTGAAGAAAACCAGGAAAATATGAGTGTGTGGAGCAGAGGCTAGAGTTTTCCCTGGGCTGCACTTTACAAACCCATGGCCAATGTCACGGAGCCAGGACTCATTCCTTATCACAGGGTATCCCAAATCAGAAAGGATTCACCAGGACTGTTGAGTCCAATCATTGGCACAGAACCACCCTTAAGGATCCCACCATGTGCCTGAGTGTGCTGTACGAATGTTTCTTAAACACAGCCAGGCTTGGTGCTGTGACCATTCCCTGGGAACCTGTTCAGTGCCCAATCACCCTGACGGGGAAGAACTCTTTCCCAATATCCAACCTAAACCTCACCTGACACAACTTTGACCATTCCCTCCAGTCCTGTTCCTAGTCAAGGAGAGCAGAGACCAGTGCCTGCCCCTCTGATGTCCCATGAGAGGAAGTTGTAGACCCCAGTGAGGTTTGAGCTTAGTCTCCTTTTGACCCAACTGAACAAGCCAAGTGGCCTCAGCCACTCCTTGTCTGCAAAGGATTGTACAAGAGTAAGGAAAAAACTATCTTACGTAATTTTTCCTGTCCATGCTACACATCCTTTGTGTACAATCTGAACTGAGTTTCTTGACCTAGCTTCAGATCTCTGCTTTCTATTGGGAACCATCAAAATCCTGTTAATTTTTGATGCAGTTCAGATAAAGCACATGTTGACCCAGGCTCTACTTTATAATGACACATATAAACTCTGCTGGTGATGCAGAAAATACCCAGGAAACCTCTAATGACTGACAACTTGGTAGTCTGGGCTTTCTGCTCTGCTGAGAGATGGTCTCTCCTATGGCATAATTGTGGTCATTGGTTCAGCACTAAATCAGATGGAAGAGATCCAGCAACTGAATCACCAGTGCCAGCATCTGACATCTACCTACCTGCAAAGTTTAGCCAGGATCAGCTTGGGAGGTCTGCTGGGCACGAACCTCGTCACGGCAAATGTGTTACAGCAATCCTCACGCTCCTCCTCTTGCCCCCAGGAAAATAACCATCAAGATTAAAATAGTGGAATAATGGCTGAAACCCTCAATATGCTCCAGAATGGTAGTTTCCTTTTCTGTTCTCATGCACAGCTGAGAATGGAGCCCATTTGTTTGTTTGTTAAAACAGGATGGACTATTATATTCTTCTCTGGAGACACTTTTACTTTGAGTTACAGATTGTGGAGAGACAGTGCACTACAGACCAACTGTGTAAACTTATTTTCCTTATCCTACAGCAATAAGTGCAAACCATAAATTGCAATTAAAGATGCAGTTTGGGAGTCAAGCTAAGTGGGTGGCAGTCCTCCAAACATGTTGGCTTTTGCTTTAAGAAAGGGCAGAGATGTTGTCTATTTTGGCAGCGCTTGTATGCCTCTTCTTGCCAAGCAGGGCCCACTGAAGCTGGAGAGGTGTTGCCTTCAACAAAGCTGTAATGTCTTAGCATAGAAGACTGTCTTATATTTTGTAAGAGTTCTTCTGATTATCCATTAAATCAGGCTTGAAAGATAGGGCTAGTGTTAGCTACCAGCAGCTAACACAGGCCTAAATTGTGTTTGTACTGGGTGCAAATTTAAAATTGAAATTGGCTGATAACTTGCAATATGTAGCATATCTCTGCAGGGTTCATAGTAGGATTGGTTTAAGAAATAAGGGGAAATGTGGAAATTTGCTTTTCCACATTTCAGACCTAATATACGGAAGAGAGTCTAAGGACAGTCTGCCTTTCACTCCTCATTTAACATTGTCTGATGTAGCTCTTGTTGTCTTGATTGTGTGACAGCAAAAGCCCCACATGACTTCCCAAATCCTTATTACATCAGCAATGTCTCAGTCCTGTAACCCTCCTTGTCCAGCAAAAAAAAAAACAAAACAAAACCAAGCCAACAAACGTTTTCTAAACTTCAGTGACATGTTGCCAGTTCAACTAAGGTTTCTGGGTTTGCTGAGTCTGAAATGACAGTTCTGACCTGCAATCCTAGGCATTTATTATAAAAAATGCTATCAGATATGCACAGAAAAGTCAGAAGTTGATGGAGAAATGACAGATACATTGCATCAGAATATGCAAATATTATGCAGAGTTTTCATGTTTTTAATGGTGATATCAGGAAATGTTTCCATTTCAGAGTCCAGATGGAAAAAATTGGATGAAAATGTAGAGGAAATCTCATGAAAAATTCTGCTTCCACATTAAAAGCTGCATGTATTTTCCCAGATAAGTTACTTCTGAAGGATACAAGAAGAGACAGATGATGTAGGGAAAGAGAAGCTTGTTTTAAAAAGTGCTATCTACTAATGTATATGTGTGTTTTTGTTATTAGTGCTGAAAAGAACTTTTACCCTTGAGAGTGTAAATTCAGTTATAAAAAATGAACAGAGGCAAGCAGATCCACATGTATCCAAGCCAGATCACCTTTTTCAATTAAAAGAAATTATAATCAACATTTTTATGGAATGTAAAGCTCTGGACTTCCAGTGTTCCCTCATTTTGCCAAACTGAAACCCACCTTGTGCTGTGCCCAGTGTGAACAAAGGCAGGGATTTGCTTGTTGCACACAGGCTCAATCCATCCGGAATCTACAACCAAACTCTTTCCTCTACCAGAATGTTTTCTCAGGTAACAATTTTTTTTTTCTTGGAGGTGTTTTGACTGGTGCTCAATTAGGCAGAAATATCATCTTGGATTTGAAAATAACCTCATCTGTTCGAGCTCATAATCCTATGTATGTCCTGTGTCAGTTCTGTGACTGAGCTGGCTCCTGGGGGGTGGGGGCTGTGCTGCTGTGGTGGGGCTGTGTGTGCTCACTGCAGGTGAGGATCTGATTCCTTCCAACAGCTACTTCCACTATGTACTCAAATAACACCACAGCCTTTATATTGCTTTGTTTGCACATTTTTTTGCTATTAAAGTATAAAACCCAGCCACCCAGCTGTGTTTTTCTATTTTTTTTTTTTCCCATGTTTCCTTTCCTTTGGTTTTCTCCTCAAAGTTTTTGCCACCTCTTCTTTTTTTCTTTTCCCAGTGCATGTATCCTTCTGTTCCATTGGTCTATATGGAGAAATTCTGCTTTCTGTTGTAATTTTCTTTCCCTCTTCTTTTGTCTTCTGCTGTATTTTGTGAGCTTTCCTTCTTTCCCTCCTTTTTTCTTCTCACTGCCTTTTGAACTTCCACAGGCCTATCAACACCACTGATGTAAAAAGGATGCTCCATGGGAAAAAGAAGGCATAAAGAACTTGATGAGCAAAAGGGATCTGGGTGAATGTAACTGGCTGGCCAATATTTAACTCAATATCTAACTGCCAGGTGAACTTGCTGTAAAAAGTAATTCCCACCTACAGGATTCTCCTCCTCCTGGCAGGAGGATGCTCACTGCTGCTTGGCTTGTAATATGGGTGTACAGTATTTTATTAATGGGGCAAAGCACCCAAAAAAGCTCATGAAGGATGCCACAGACAGGTACATGGGGACAGTCCAAGTTTGGTTTGGTTTGGTATGGGTTTTTATTGTGTGTGTGCTCAGAGCCAGAATCATTACCTCAGGCTGGGTGAAGCCAGCACAGGGAGAATATCCACCTTGGGATGAAACTGTAGTTTATGTACCCACTTTCATTGATTGCACCTGAATGGAAGCCTTTTCCAAGTAAAAGCTGTTTACAAGCCCCGAGCTGCTTGCAAAACTTGGCAGCTGGGCTGGGGAGGAAGTTAGGAGGACAAAGCAGTTTCATTTCGTTATAAATGAGCAAGAGCCAATCCAAAATTCAAAGATTTATTTAGCAATTTGAGAAATCAATTTCGAAACACCGCAATAAATCAGGACAACAGTGATCAAATGTTGGGTGGGCAGTGGGACGGCAGCAAGGGTGCCTTCCAATCTTGCCCACAAATTCTGGGTCTCAGTGCAGGGGTTTTATACAGTTTTTCTTCCCGGAGGCAATGTCCATTGAAAAGTCCCAATATTTATGTATTATTAGCTTCACTGTTTCTCTTGCAAATTCTGTGGTTGCACAGCTGGACAAAGCACTTTGGAATTTTGGAGATGCCCTTGGACTACTTCCCAGAATCCAGGTTTTAGTTACAATGTATAATTTTACCACGAACAATTTTAATACGTGAATTTATACACTGCGTCTATTACACTTTTGATGATTTTCTTTTGATGATTTTCTTTCAGTTCTTCTCTAGTGGATAAATTTTGACAAAATGTCTCCTTCTTGGTCCACTGGTTGCAGTTCCCAGTGGAGGTATGGAAGTGGGCTGGGTCTTTATGGGCTATATCATACCATTGTTTTCCATAGCAGAGGATTTATGGAATAACACTGAGCACCCAGAGAAGGGCAAATTGTTCTTTTGCAGAAAGCCTAAATATGGGACAGCAGTGCCTACTCCTGAACCATAGAATCAAAGCAGGGTTTTATTTGGAAGGGATTTTAAAGATTATCTGGTTCCACATCCCTTCCATGGGCAGGGACACCTTCCACTATTCCAGGTTGCTCCAAGCCCTGTCCAACCTGGCCTTGGACACTTCCAGGGATGCGGCAGCCACAGTTTCTCTGGGTAGCCTGTGCCAGGGCCTCACCAACCTCACAACCAAGAATTTAATCCTAAAATCTCATCCTACTCTGACATCTGTCAGTGTGAAGCCATTGCCCCAGTTCAAAATATACAGGAAATGTGCTTTCTGTTTCTGCTTTCAGGAACCTGAATAGATTGGAAGTCTAATGAAGGTTGTACTTTTAAGAAGCATAGATTTTTGTATGTGCATTTTGGTTACCTTTACTAAGTCACATATATTTTCCACAGACTGGTAAACACCAGCTACAGGCAAAAGGCCTTTCTGAAGGATCAGCAAAGTTCAAAGTAGCAAAATGGATGCTTCCTCAAACCCAAAGGTTTTGTGTAGAGCATGTCATTGTTAAAAAATGAACAGGGAGCCCTCACAGGCTTGAAAGATATGTCTGTACTATTGTAAAGCAGGATGGTACCCTGTGTGAGACTAATGGGACTGAGGTTGGAAACAGTGCTACCAGTGCAGTTGGGTTGGATCCACATGGATCACCCTTTAGGCATTCACCCAGTATTCTGGGGAAAGGCTGAGCTTGCTCTGTGCTGTGCTACTGCTGCTCAAATAAGGAGGTTTGAAGCAGTGGGTGCACTCCATGAGCTGCTATAACAGCTCATTTGTTCTGTGGTCATGCTGAGAGTCACCTATGTTGTTCAGGGCTGCCCCTTCAGTGATGTGCTGGTTACGGCAGTTTGTTGCAGTCATAAACTCACTGGGGTGCTCCAGCTTTGGGCACCACCAAAACAGCACACCACCAGGTCAGAACTGACGTGTTCCAAACATTCCACTTGCCCAATGTCGAGTCCCTCTACTGAGAAGGATTTATTAAGGACAAAATTCCAACACAGGAAAATATTTTAGGAGAGAAGTGGGGCATATACAGTGTAGAAAGAGGAAAGAAAAAGTCTTAGAGCACATCGAAAAATTACCTGCCTCAAAAGGTGAAACCTATTTTAATGTATCCTATTATTTCCAAAATTTCAGTATAAGAAAATTGAAGCAGAGTACAGCTGGCATGAAAGAAACAAGGTTGATACTATTTTAGAGCATGGCTTTGTGCATGCAATAGCCTCCAGCATGACACAAAGGGCACAAAAATGGAAAAATAAAATAAATACTTGATGAGAAATTTATGACTCAGATGATAAATGAGGGGTGACAAAAGCATCTTTCTTTTCAAAGATGTATTAAGACAGCAAACAAATGTTATTATTGGAGATAACTGGGACAGTGGGTAGAGCTGGGAGACAACTTTCTCCACTGTGTTGCGCCTCCTGAGTAGCTGAGCAGAGATTTTTCAATAGACAGAGTTGTCACCCTGACACCTTCCCTAGACAATAAATAACCTACACACCCATAGCCCTGGTTAAAGAAGCCAGATGCCATAGTGACTGGGTGAAGTCTGTGGTCTGCACTGTGAAGGAGGTCAGACTACTGGTCTCCTCTGACCTTAAAACTCAAAAATGATAGGCAGAAATGGACACTTGCCATGCAAACCACTGTCCAGAACTATGAGAATTGTAGGATCATAGAATCCCAGAATGGTTTGAGTTGGAATGTACATTCAAGATCATCCATTTCCAACCCTGTCTCATGAGTAGGGACACCTTCCACTATCCCAGGTTGCTCCAAGCCCTGTCCAATGTGGCCTTGAACATTTCCAGGGATGGGGCAGTCATGGCTTCTCTGGGCCTCAGCACCCTCACAGCCAAAAACTTCTAATATGTAATATAAATCTACACTCCCTCACCTTAATGCCACTCTCCTTTGTCTTGTTACTCCAGGCCCTTGTGCAAGGTCCCTTTCCAGCTCTCTTGGAGTCACTTTAGGCACTGGAAGGAGCTCTAAGGTCTCTTCAGATCCTTTTCTTTTCCAGTTGAACATCCCCAACTCTCCAATCTTGGCTACAGGGCAGAGGAGATCCACTCCTTTGAGCACCAAAGACAAAGACTGTTATGAGCCAATAGACCTGGAAGGCTGTACAGGAACTCAAGCTGTCTCCTTTCAAAATGTTTTGCACAAAGATTTAGCATGCAGTCTGCCCAGGGGCTGGAGTTCATAGCCCAGGACCTCCTGCTGCTGTCTCAGTGCAGATGTAGCTCCTCCTGTCACAGAGCAGAGGGCCTACAGCCTGGGAAAAGGAGAAGTGCTCCAAGTAGGATTTGTAAGGGCCTAAATCCAGAACTGTGATGCTGATTCAGCTGTTATTTAGCCCTGCAGGCAGTTACGTTTCAAGGACACCTCAGGTTTTTATGGCTAATTTTTCCAGATGCCTGAACTTTTTTCTTGCTCCCAGTAAATTTTCAGAAATCAACAATGACTTTAGTTTTTCTCCCCTGAGAGGCATGAGCCAATGGGTTTCTACAAATTACCTCCAAGGCTGTTTTTTTTTGACTTTTGCCATTTTTTACCACACCAGAAGGGAGACCCTTCATTCAAACAACAGAACTCATGCACAAAGGGGATATCTATACCAACCCTTTTCCCTCCATGAGGGTGTCAAATCCCTGTTTCTGGCATCTCAGGGAACTGCTGTAACCACTAGTCTGTTAAGTGGTGTAGGAAAGAATTCAAGATTCATGGTCAGACTAAGTGAGATTTGTTCAATTCATTTCCAGCAGTGTAAGGGAGGAGCTGGATCTGCTATCAAGGGTAGAAGAAATTGGAATTTTAAAAGAAAACCACTAAAAATGGCCAAGCAGAAGTGGAAGATTTAGGTACATATTGTGTTACTGTTCATACAAACAGTTTAGTCAATGTTGGAAAGCACAGGTTAGTGTTGGATTTCATCTCTATTCAAATCACAGTAAGTGGTATTTTGTCTTTTAAAAGAGATTTTAATTTTTAAAACCACAGAAAGCCACAAGTAGTCCACAAATAGTCACCAAATCGAAGCCCCCATTTAAAGTAAGGATCATTAAAATGCAATATTTGCTGTTTAAATTTGTTTGTGACTGTAAGCTGATATCTAGCTTTTTGGCTCTAAATATAGTATTTCTCCTCCTGTTGAAGTCAAAAGATGGCTTTTTTGTTCAAATAATCATTTATGTGTAAAATAAACCAAATCAGAATATCAGCATGAGCATCTCTCAAATCCTTTTTCTAATGAATGGCTGCTGTTTTCATAAATCTTTCCCCAGCCCTGACTAGATCCCAGAAACTCCCCTGAGAAGCCAATGTGAATTTTTTCTTTAATATTCACAGATCTTGAATTAAATGTGTCAGGAAAAAAAAAAAAAAAAAGACTGTCTGGATGAACTGAAGTATTTAAAAAGTGTTTTTTTCTTCTGGATTTGTGTTCTGCTTTTCTTTGACCCCTTTGGAATGACCTTAGATTTCTGAACTCTTTCTCCCCACCCAGGTGCTGCCAAGGAGGTGAATTTCTGTGTGCATCCCCAATTTCTGTCCTTGTGGGCACTCTAATCCTTCCCCTGAGTCTCAATTAGCAAGAAGCTAAAGCATGAGGCTTTCAGAAATTTGGATGTTGATCAGTGACCAGTAATTTCATGGAGAAAGGCCAGGTCATGGTTAAAACTGAGCAGATAAGCTTCTGGTTTTCATGAAAAACTCTGGAATTTATTATCTTTGAGGGCTCTGCCCTTCTGTTGAAGTTTATCTGTGGGTTTACAGGTTATTGAAAAAGAATGTCAGGTAGCTAGACAAGCACAAAGTATGATCACACAAGTACTGTTTCCTTGGCTAAATACCACCAGAAATAACTTTTGGAAAAGCAAATTCAATGTACCAGGATTAATTTTATCTCTAGCAGTGATTTAGAAGCAATATACAGAATAACATGCAGGGAGAATTCTGTGCTGATGATACACATCTAGAAACTTTTCCAGCATTACTAACTTCTAAACTTCTGATTTTGATAGCATCCTCCTCCATACAGCAGCAAATTCAAGTCAGCTAAAGAGATAAGGAGCTTATCTATTTTAAAGTTCTTTTTCTTTCCTCTTTCTTTCAGGTACTTCATCAGTTCAAAAGCTCAAGGCAAAAGGACATTCCTGGGAGAGATTCACTAAGTGGGAGGACAAAAGAGCTCCTGATCCTTCACAGCTGATCCTCAGTGAATTGAAGCTTCCTCCAAAGGCTGTCACAAATAGGTACACGCACATCCAGCTTTGCTTCTTGGAATTCTTCTTCCTTATGCATCATATATTAATTATCTCACCAGTCTGCCTGCAACATTTGATTTGGCATTTTTCCTGCTTCTTGCTTGTAAATTTACATCAGAGAAGAGATGGAGTGAAATTATTAATTAAAATGTATCCACAGGTGTCTTTCCAAAGGAAGGGAGCAGGACTAGTGTGTGAAACAGATCCTGCTTTCAGATTTCCTTTTAACACATTTCCATTTAGTTCTGAACCTCACTAATTTGCATAGGCAAGAGGATAAAAGCAGCAACAAGCATGTCAGCTGGCTCTGAATTTTCCCTCACTGACAGAATTATATATCTGCTGTTCCTTTCTCCATGTGTTTCTCTGAGGAAACAGAGATCATGGTGTTCGCTTGCTGCTCTTGGTTCTTTATAGTGGCATCCCAAAAAGAGGATTTCCCAATGAACCAAGACACAGTGGGTGGGATTTCTTTAGAAAAACTATCTAGTGCTGAGCTGTTGTAGAGAAAGAGGGACTTAATCAGCAGTAGAGGAATGAGACTGATTAGTGATGAAAACAATGGAGCTGGTTAAAGTTTGGACTCTACAATCTAAGAGTCCTTTTCCTTAATGACACAGCCTTAAGGACTCTGCGATTCTGTGAATTGTGGCCTTACACTATTTGATGTTTGGGCTGATTTTTGTGTGATGAAGCACCTCCCATCATGACCATTGCATGCTGGAGCAATGAGGAGAAGCCAAGAAGAGATATCAACAATATCACCAACAGCTGAGAGGAAATAACGGAGTTATCACAGAATACCCCAGGCTTGAAGGGATGCACAAGGATCCTCCAGCCCAGTTTCTGGCCCTGCACAAACACCTCAGCAATCCCTGTACAGACATCCCAACAATCCCAACCTGTGCCTGAGAGTATTGTCCAAATGTTCCTAGAACCCTGGCAGCCTTGGGGTTGTGCGACTCCCTGGGGAGCCTGGGCAGTGCCCAGCACCCTCTGCGTGAGGAATCTTTTCCTGATATCCAACCTAAAGGACTTCCTCATTGATTTGTACATAGGCGCCTGTCTTATCCTGCATCTAAAGTAAATTAGTTGCTCAATAAATGGGAGACACCCTACAGGAGTAAGATGGAGGTAGAAGGTGGATGTGAACAGAGGAGAATGCATGAGAAGATCAGCTCAAAGCAGATGTGCTGCTTGGGAAAAAAGGTGCAATTTTTTTCAGACTGAGTTAAGAGAAACTTCTTCACCAGGCAGTGGCAACACACAGGACAACACCTAAATGCAGTAAACATAGCAACAGGGGTGGGTGGCTGTTAGGTGATCACTGCCTTTCAGGTGTTGAAATGCGAGTTCACCAGTCTGGCTAAAGTGCCCTGCTTTTAAAAGCTCAGTGTATGAATGTGCATAGTAGGGAAACAAAGTTTTTAGTCTGTCAATATTTTTTTTAGTTTGGTCCTTAGACAATGTACAGACAGTCATTCAGTGCTCCATGAGATACCTTCTCAAGTTTTATATTTGGAAGGTTATTTTTTACTTTCTGACCAAAAGATTTGCTTTTTTTTTAACCTGCCACTTAATTACTACTTGTGACCCTTCCAAAATTTTTCATTAATTTTTTTTCTATAAAAGAAGCAAATTCACTGAAGTGCATCCCCCATAAAAAAGAATCAAGCAAGTGAAAAAGAAAAGAAAAACATGCCTTTCAGAAACTGAAACTGTTAATTGCAACTGCAAATTTCCTTCCTTCCTTCCTTCCTTCCTTCCTTCCTTCCTTCCTTCCTTCCTTCCTTCCTTCCTTCCTTCCTTCCTTCCTTCCTTCCTTCCTTCCTTCCTTCCTTCCTTCCTTCCTTCCTTCCTTCCTTCCTTCCTTCCTTCCTTCCTTCCTTCCTTCCTTCCTTCCTTCCTTCCTTCCTTCCTTCCTTCCTTCCTTCCTTCCTTCCTTCCTTCCTTCCTTCCTTCCTTCCTTCCTTCCTTCCTTCCTTCCTTCCTTCCTTCCTTCCTTCCTTCCTTCCTTCCTTCCTTCGCACTTTTTTCTGCTTTTCAGCTACAGCACAATAAGGAGTCCTTGGTGGGTGTTTTTTTTTTTGGTGGGGTTTTTTTGTGGTTTTTTTTTTTTTTTTTTTCCTGCTTAAAAAAACCTCACAACAATCTGACCGAATCTTTCAATGGACCCATTGCTTCGAAAAAACCCAACTCTAATATAATTTACATGAGTCCTATAGCACCCAAATCCTCCTGACAGTTTAATGAACTTCTGCATTTCACTGGGATCCTTATGAACCATATTGGGTACAGCAGTGCTGTTAATGAAACTGGAACTGTATAATTACAACACACTCATCCTTGAAGATACAGACAGATGTGGGCAAGGGTTCTCCATTTGTATCATTGAAATACCATTGCAAATTACCTCTGAATTACCTGTGGACAGAAGTACAGGGGAAAATATCTTTCTTGATTATGACAAGACAAAAATATCCATAAAAAGGAAATAAAGCTGACATACTTATTTTTTTCCATGACATACATTTTTTACATGGCTTAGTAACTTTGCTTCCTGAGAGTTTACGTCACTGTCAACTGTCAGGGCTGTTCCATGCATGATTTATGTATGCATAATAAAGACATTGTGGTTGAGGGACTGACCTGTGATTTCCAACAGCTTTGAAACTAACAGCAATAAAATATACAGCACATGAATAATACAGGATTTAGTTAAAAAAGATCAAATTTTGAAAAATGGCCAGCATATTTATTTTCAATTGCTTCATCTGCTCTTTTAGTTTTTTTTTTTATTTTTCCCCCCAGGTCGAATTGAATGACAGCTTTTCAGGGAGACAGGCCTAAGATTTCCAGTCTCTGGAATCATTTAAGTGATTGTTTAGGCTATCTCAGTTCAGATTTAGGACAGGCTGTGAAGGTGTTGGAGCTTGAATTTAAATCAGCTCTTCCTAAAGTGTCATGGGACTTCCCATACCATTTTTGCAGGGAGGCTGGTGTGCTGCTAGCCCTGACACAGGACATCAGCAGAGATCTCTGCGGGCACACTCACACCAAGCTGGGATGAGCAGGGCCATGGCAGCTCTCAGGCCATTGTTGGTGAGTTGTGCTGAAATACATCTCACACAGCTCATTAGCCTGCATGCATTCCTGCTTTGCTCAGCCAACAGGGCTCAGTCATGGAGCTGGTTATCCCTGTGCTGCTGTTGGTTGTTTGCAGCACAGGACAAATGCACTGGGCAGAGAACACCTCTCTACTCAAGGTCTCTCTGACTGTTGACTGTATGAAAGGAACCTTTTCATTTTCTGCGATAAAATCAAGATGCAGAGATTCAGTAATTAGGATGGAATTCCATAGGAAACCTGTGCTAAACAGTCCCTAGGTCCCACACTCCTGTCCATCCCCATGAAATTATCTATTTTATAATGATAGAACTTTAACAGGTATCTAGGGAAATTTTACTGGTGCTGTGTTGCAGTCACATTTCAAAATTTGCCTCTGTTCAGGTTAATGAATTGAAATGGAGGATTAGATAGTGCTTAATGACAACAAGAACATGACAAAGGTGCAAACCCCTTCAGGAGTTGTCTCCAAATGTACATTAAAGTTCTCATTTGGCTCTGCAAGTAATGAAGGCGGACAGAGGTTCTTCATAGCCTCAGAACCTATTTTAATTACCCCCTCCCTGGGTAATTATTAATAGAGGAGGAGAGAACTGCCTGAGAGTGTGAATGCTAATGGATTCCCCTGAGAGCGTGAGTCCAGAACATCAAGGAACACATGATGGGCTAACAGCCTCTCCAACAAGTTGCTGCTGGCTTGGAGTTGGGATGCTGCACTTGAGATGTCAGTGATATTCCTCAATGACTTGAGGACTAAACCACATCTTTATAAAAGCAAAGCTGTTCTTGTACTAAAATATTCAAGGGGAAGGGAAATTGTGTTGCTAAAACTTGGGCGTTTGACACAGTCAAATGCTGCCAGAGCAAATAAGGGAATGAAGGTGGGAAGAGGATCTGAAGGATGTGAGAGCAGTGTCTTCACCACTGGTTAGGGTGTTGCTTTTTAATAACAGCTAAACAAGTGGTCTGTTAAACGGAAGGAGGCCTCCTGGCAAAGCAAAGAAGAGAAACTGGCTCATACTTATGCCATGTCAAGGACATGGCAAGGCTTGTAAAGAATAATAAAAGTCCAGACACTTCTGGGACTAAATGTGAATCCATACCACAAAAAAGTCAGGTCTTGAGGTGTTATCTCAGGTCTAGCACATCAGATATTAGATCATTACCTAAAGTTATTATTCAAAATCATGCACCTTCCTGTTAGGCGGTCCAAGTGTCAGACAAAATTCACTTTTGAATGAGCTGTGATGAGCAGGCACTAATATAATGTCATTAATGTTTTATTTGTTTTAGAAACCCTTTAAAACCAGTTCTACTGTGCTAGGAGGGAATTTAACACATAACTGTCAGGGCAAATAATGGAGTCAGAAGTCATTCTTTCACTTTCTCAGGTATTTTCCCCTGAGGTCTTCCTCCCATCAGAAAGCAGTCTGAGGAAAAGTCTTTGCATGGAGATGGCATTGGAATATAAATACACTATTTCTTTGGTAGCCATTTTGATCTGAAAGTTACTAAAATGGTATTTTATATTTGTTGTTTTTACCACATTTTATGCATTGTGTTCACAAGGCTCTTCTTTTCCACCTTTCCCGATTCACCAGATAGAGTGAGAGCTGGCTTGTGTTCATCCCAGCTAAACCCAATTCTTGAGCCACCTTGTGGGGTTGGTTCCATTATTGCCATTCAGCCTGTTTCCCATGGGTGGACCGTCTGAAGATTCCCACAGAGCTAGGATAAAACTCAAGGCAGTATTTGGGAACTGGCCACTACACAGGAGCATTGGGTTATTTACAGGTGCATAGAAATAGAGGAGTGATATGATGACAGGTGGGCACATGAACTACCCCAAATCAGCGTCTATCACCATATGGGCCACATCTTTTTCTCCTCTGTGTTTCACACAGCTAAGGTGGTTTGAGTTCTCAAAATTAAGTTGATGAGGGTGTCTGTAAGACAGTTATTTCTACTGAGAGATTTGAGAGAATGCTTTGATAGGCTATCTGGAGGAGGACTGATAAGGCTAAATGCCCTTTATGAGCAAGTAGTACCTGCTGCATTATTTTCTAGAAGCTGTCTATGTATGGGGTCTTTGGATGTTGGTACAGAGAGAAAACAAACTACCTCTGGAACCATCACTGGCATCTTGGCTAGTTCGTGCCCTGGGGTTATGAATTTGCACTGATCACCAAATTCCCTGGGCTGTTGGGCTTAGGCTCACAAAGCTGAGGTACTGGCATGGTGGAGATATGACTCTGGTTGTGGATATGGTAAAAAAACTTGAGGGTTCCTTCCAGCTCTGGATATGGTGTGAGCATGTGAAGTGCTGGAGTCTGGCACTATATGCTTGTCTGTGTGGACACAGTGGGGTCGCAGTGCTGAGGGCTCATGCTCGGAGCTGGATCATGCTGTCATCATCACCCCACAAGTCACACAACCCCAATTTAGGCAGTTTGGCCTCCCCTCTGCTGCTGCTTTCCATAACAAAGGCACAGTGCTGCTGCCTTCTCCCCCTCTGCCTTCTGCAGCTGTCACCACCTCATGCTAAGAGCTCAACATTAGGAATGTTTTGAGCTAAAAAGTCCTGCTCAGATGATCATGCTTGTATCGACTGAAAGGCTTTCAAAGCATTCCAGCTTATCCAAAATATGTGGTACACACCACAATCATCCCCCTTGTAGTCATCCACGAAGAGTTTTTTTTTTTTTAAACCAAACTTTTCCATTATAATTTTCTTCCATTCTTGTTTCAACTCACTAAGCAGTAATCACCATGACCTACTGCATAAACCCAAACCATATTAAACAGCTTAGGTTTATAGCCAAATCCTAACAACTTATTTGGGGAATGGCTACAGTGCTTGGCTGCTTCTATAGTTCTGTGGTTTGGGGGTTTTTTTGGATGAAGTCAAATCTTTACTTGACTGAAACATTTTGAATGTGTTTAACACCACACTGCTAAAGCAAAACACAGAAACGAAACCAATACATTTGTTTAAGAATGATACAAATATTAAAACAAACATAAACCCCAAACTTATCTGCAATACAGGTCCAAAACCTGTAAAAGGAACTGACAAGTTTTTTTGAACTAGCTTATATATATTTGTGTATTTATGTCAGAACATAAGAAACATAAGAAACGGCCTCCACCTTTCAATTTACTTGTGGCTCAACATGATCATGTGCTTTCCCATGGATAAGAACCCACTGCACCTAATTGAGCTGCCAGCAGGCTGATGTAGTGAAGAACACATCTTAATATCATGGTTTCAGTTTTCAAAGGAAAAGGCAACAGAAGGTGAGGAGGGGGAAAACCCTCATTGGGTGATATAAATAAAAAGATAAACAGCGGGTTTGAAAATTCAGACAAATCATCATCAACAACGGGCATTCTGAGCAGTGTCTCCACAGAACCATACCTATGCCTGGGGCTATGGGATGTTTTCATTAGTAATCCAGGATTAGGTTTAAACTCACTGCTGATAGAATTTGCAGTTGAGGAAGGTTGTAGAAGTATACATAACTGCAGGGTCCATGTAATGGAGATCACTGATGAGGTTCAGCTTATTTGGGCAAAACGTTTTAACAGAGCCAAAGGCAATGCAGTCCATGCAGGAATGCAGAATGCATATTCTATTACTAGCAAACAGTTGTGAAATTTCATACATATTTCCCTTATTTCATGTGGGAAAGGGGCAACCTCCCTGCAGGCAAGGAATGTGAGGGATGCCTATATGGCACAGGTCATGGTGGGTGAGTAACTCAACCTGAGCTCCATGCCTTGCTGAGACTCTTGGCATTCCTAATTTTTCCAGGGCATGGAGACATCCCTGAATGGAGAAGGGTGATTGGTGTGACGGCAGGAGGAATGTCCCAGCAGAAGTGGCTGACCTTGGTCTGAGGGGTACTTTCCAGCCCCTCATCAGGAGTACTGCACTGTTGTGTAAAGCCTGTTGTGTCCTAGAAAAAAACTTGGAAATGAGAATTAGGAAGCTCAAGCCAAAGTAATTATGCCTCCGCAGCAATACATTGTGGAAGTATTTTAATGAAAATCTCGACTAAATGATACAGTCAGTGAGCTAGGAAGATGATATAAATATGACGTGTTGAATTCCTAAATGGGTGAGTATGAATGATATTTCTTAGAAGAAGCAAATGATGCAGTATACAAAGAATTAAAGTCCCTCTTGTAGGTGATCCTAAGGAGTTGAGCCTGTATGGAGCTTTTACCTGTGACCCAGAGACCATATTATCAGCAAAGACCTTGGAGCAGACAGGAACCTCTCTCTGACCATGAGTTCAGGGGAGGAGGACTCCACTAAGAGCTGAACATTATTCTTCATCTAGGTAAGTCAAGGAAGTCTACCTACCACATTGGTTATCCCACTCTGCATGCTTATGCCAGACCCTGACTAATTCCATTTTTTAGACACACCCAAATGTGGTGGCCCCTGGACCAGCCACATAGAAGTTCTCCCTCCCTGTTAGGATTGGCAGCATGTAAGCTCTTACTAAGCTTCAAGCTCCTCCTTAGGGAGTTTCTCTAAGAGACTTCCCTTTTGCTCACTGTGAGAAAGAAATGTCACAATCCCGTGAGCCTTTGCAGGTATGCTAATCCGTTGTTTGTGAGTTGTCATTACCTTAGTTTCTGGTTTTTCCCTTCCCCTGACTGGACGATTTTGGATCCCTTCCACTATTGGCTGTTTCCCCAATCCTTTCCCTCATTGGTCCAAGTTGCTGACCCTGCCCACTCCAAACCCTATAAAATCCCGTGTTTCTGAGCCCTCAGTGTCTTTCAGTCACTGGGTGCTGTTCTAATAAAGAAGATCCTGATACTGGAGTATTGCCTCCTGTTCCTTCTATGCTGCATTGTCTGAGTAGAGCTTGGCCGCTCGGCTGCTGCTGCAGTCCTCACAACGGAGCTGTATCACTGAGGTGTGCCTGTGCATCCGACACCATGTCTTTTAAAAATGTCTTTTTAAAAATGTCTTTTTAAAGACACTTCACCCGGAAGATCGTGGCACCCAGAAGAGCCTGAGGTCTGCGACATCCAACTTCTGAGCTCTGTCCTCCTCTTTTTCTCTTCCTGGCTTTAATCAGCTAAATTTACCTGAAGGCATGGCCCCTACTAATACAGAAAAAAAAATATTCCAACTCCTACGGCTATTAGTCTGCAGAGACAAGATGCATCTACATCTATAGATATATAATGTTTACATGTTATAAGTTCTCTATGAGCACTGTAAATACTGTTCTTCAGGGCTTTTAGTATTAAAAGTCATGGTTCTTTCTTATATGCATATTCCCCCTTCAATAGAATGTTATTACAGCCCTACACCTGCACCAGTGTGCAAATTCACTGTGAATCAAATGGTAATTCAGCATGCATCCTAGTTTGCTTTCTATTAAGAATTTTAAAAAAGTATAATTAAAAGAAAAAAAGGAGAAATCTCAGAAAAGCCCCAGACAAGGGCAGAAGAATAAAATCCCAAGAATGAGACATCTTTCAGGCTCAAATGAACAAGGAGAAGATGGAGAGGTAATTTGACTACTGGGAAAATATTTGTGTGGTGAGAAGAACCCATTTAGAAGAGGGTTCTTTCATCAGACAGAGAAGGACCAGTGTGATTTAGAGTGAGGAAGATTACAAGCCAGAACCAACTGCTAAGGAAAGCAGAATGCTCTCTATTTCACCCTTCCTTTAAATCAAGGCTGAATCTCTTTCTCTGGAAGAGAATTTTCACAGAACATCAATTACTGGAATCAATCTCAGGAAGAGTTGAGTGAAACTTAATAACCTGTGACATAGATGTTCTAAGCAAGATGATCCTTTGGTCCTGAAGTCCCCACATCTTAGGGATGAGGAAGAGCAGAGCCTTACATAGCAATGGGAACAGAACCGGAGGGTAAATACAGGATGGGCAGAGCAATGATGTCCAAGCAGTCAGGATGAACAGTGCCTTATCATTCACTTTTTACACCTCGATGTCAGCTGGATGTTAAGTGATTGTTTTAGGATGAGGGTGGCATAAGGCCTTTGTACACAGAGTAGGTGCACATAAGCATCACTGCGTTACCAGGCTCCTTTGATGATCTCTCCTTTTCATGCCTGTAGCTCTGGAATGTGCTCTGTCCAAAGAGAAATTACATTAAGCAAGGACAAGATTCTGTGCAGGTAAACTGGGATTCCCTTTCAGCTGAGGTGGTATCTTTCCATGTTTTTGCCAGTCAGGATATGGCATTTCAGGAGTGGAAGCTATTTTACCAAGCCTTCTCTCAGCTCATGGTTTACTGCAAATATTGATGGTTTGCGACGTAGATGTTTTATTGCTGAATTTTCTGCTAGACTGTTACTCAATTTCAGCAATGAATTCCAGCCTGCTTATTTATTTATTTACCTACTTACTTATTTTAAGCAGAGCTAACAAGTTTCACAAGAATTATATGTCATAGGGAGGTGTCTTAGCTAATTTGAGAAGCAAATTGCGAGAGCAGGAAACCTCAGCATGTGAATTAAATTTTTTAAGAGAGACACAAAGTGCAGTATGTTCTCATTATGGTGGATGACTGTACTGAGACAAAGAACTGCTGCACCGGGGAATGATCAAGTCCCACCCAATCCTTAGCAAAAAATCTTATTTGTTCTAAAGCAGGGAAACCCTTCCTCATCTGCAGCTGACTGGGAGTATCACATATCCCTGAAATGAATGGCACAATCACTAAACACAAGATGCTTCCCTTACACTTCAAAATACACCCAGAATGCATTTCTGATCCCAGATCTTCTTCAGGAAACTAAAGTTTGTGATGTGACCTATTAAAATTGTCAGTAATCAGGACAGGGATATCCCCTGCCAGCCTACTAGATAAATTTTTAGAAAAAGCATATATTTCTTTGAAGTAAATATTGATGAATCTTATTTTTGCGGAGTTAATTTCCTATCTGAAAGTGAGTGCTTCATTAGATTTCATGCTTATTTCTCATTGGAATGACTTTCCTATCTCCCTTGGTATGAGGGGGTTAATGTTTAAATGAATGCTGGATGTCCTGCAAAGTCAAGTCATATCTGAAATGCTAAATCATCTTTGTCACTTGGAAACTCTCTGAACTTCATAATTAAAAAGGGAGGTAAAGAAAGTAGAAGAGAAGAGGCCAGAGAAATCCCACTCTCCAGAGTTTTTAAAATTCTTTTTTGTAAAGGATCAAGTATTTCCACACTAGAGCAAATTTTTGGTAAGAGAAAACTCTGTTGATATTTTTCTGAGAATATTTGACTTTTTTCTTGTGAGATGAAGGTCAAATACTGTGCAGGCAACATTCCTTCTCCACCCATCACCAGACACTGAGATCCCAGACACAACTCTGCTTCCAGAACTGAATCCTCAGAGCTCAAACCTGGAGCCAAAACCCTGCTATGGCTCAAAGGCTCCAGCTCTTCCTGGATGTGGAGCTCTGTGTAACCCAAACCTTAAACCCCTGTAGTATGATTTCCCTGTCAGCACTTTCTCACATGCTAAAAGGGCTGGGAATGACAGCACCACCTCCTAAAACATGTCATATTTTCTTTCTTGACCCACACTGCATGTTCCCTGCTTGCACAAGTGAGCATTTGTCCTGGTTTGCCAAAGTAGAAGCAGAAGCCTCCAGCATTGTCCTCCTGATATAGACTAGTGCTAGATAGCTACCAGACGGTTAAAAAAAAACAAACTTTACCAACCTTGGAGGCACTGATGTGGTATGGTACCAGCTGACACCAGCTGGTGTTGATTACCTAAGCCTTGCAATTTTTATTTTCCTTAACGTACATCAGCTGCAGAGCTCACTGTCACATAACATTTACAACTGTCTAATCTCTGTATTCTCCTTCATATCAGGAATTTGTCTCAATAACAATCTACGATTTGGTGGATGAATTATATCACACATTAGAATATTTGTGTTGATCCTTTAAAATGCAATCACAGGAACCCTTGGAAGGCTACATAATGTGTGGATGAACAAATTCACTTAGAAGTATCATACCTGTATACATATTTGTGAGAGGTCTTTTATTTACTCAGCTAAATCAGGAAAAATAATCATACATTGTAATTTTTTATCTTTAGAAGCTGTATAATATATACCAAATCAAGCATCTAACTTATCCATCTTTAATAGTATTATTTGTGCCATATAACTGAACAGCAGCTGCTTTGTCAAGTGACCAAGAAATTAGACTTTGGCAAAACAGGGGTTTTCATCAGCATATGACCTTAAGATAACATTTACATTTCAGGAGATGCTGTTCCAGTCAGAACAGAACTGCAGGGCAAATTCACATCTCTGAATACTCATGGAGGCATCTGACAGAAAAGCTAATAAACACACGAGAGTAGTACAGTTTTGTTTTCCATAAATCTGGGACATGTTCAGCAATGTCAAACGGGTTCTTGTGCCTTTAAATGAATAAATAAACCCAAGATTACTCTGAAGCTCAGAAGTGAGGTGGAATTCATTTAGCTCATTACCATTTAAATGATAGATAGAAAGGGTAAACTCTGCTTTTGAGGGAGGGGTTGGACAATGAGGAGAAGAAAGCAGTGGTATTACATAAATTTGGGCTCCCAGGCTTAGATGATTGGATTCAGATATTTTCAAGGAAATTATTTTCTCCAAAAAGGCTCTTTGGTTACTTACAGGTATAGCAATCATATTTAAAATGTTTTTACTCACAGGAAGGCTCCTATATCTTCAGTCACATAGGATTTACTGCAGGGTTTATCCTTGGGTTGCTCTGTTGAGTGCAGAAAATTCAGGTGGGTGATTTCTGAGATTTAGCCTGCCAAGACATACAGAGGAAAAACCAACATGTTTAGAGGAGAAATATTTTGCTTTTGCCATTCTGGCCATAATTTATTTCCAGCTTTGGCTGGAAAGGTCATTATTTGCCTTTCCTAACTTGAAGAGAAATTTGAAGGGGAGAGAGGGAAGAGGTAGGTTTTTGTTTGCTCATTTATTCTGTGAGAAAAGGAGGTACCTGGGTAGCTGAGAATAAGAAGGTAAGATCTTCATGGTTAACTTAGGATGAGTAAGAAAGAAATACTTCAGTATTCTGTAAATTAACTCAGTCCTCAGTCAGCCAAGTTCCATTGAAAAAAAGGAATAAATGGTAATGCATTTGTTTTTGTCTTATTTAAAAGAGATTTAAAGGGACCCCAAAATAGATGAGACAATAGGAGATTTCATGTGTGACACTTATGCTGTAAAAACACAGATTACTTGCTTTTGTTTTCTGGTTTTCTTGTAACCTTGAAGCACCCACAAGTCTCTTCTCACAGTTCCCAGGGACCTAACAGCTCCAGTCAGAGTTATGGATAAGTGTGGTGTGTACAGGGCTGTAACAATGTTCTGATGTTGGCATCAGACTCCTGTGGTGGCATGAGAAGAAGGATGGAGACAGGGGTTTTGTGGGAATCTGGTAAATCTTATAAGTCTTCATAATAATGCTTCTTCCAAACAAGAGAGTTTTTTAATAAATGGTCCCGAGTGTGGCTTTTCTCAACCTAGTTGGTGTTAATGGCCTCCCGAGTGGTGAAAAACCTTTCATCATCCATATCTTTTCCAATTTTTCACATCTGAAACCTGATTTCTGCCTCAACATGCTCAACATGGTGGTGTTTGTGTTGTTGTGTGGTTTTTTTTTTTTTGGTTTTTTTTTTTTTTTTTTTTTTTTTTTTTTGCTTGCCTCCTTCTTTCTGGCCATTTCACATCCCTCTGCATTTCAGATCTCACCTAGGGTGAAAATGAATGTGGTCTGAGCTACTCAGGGACAGCACATCCTCTCCTATTTTATAGATTACCCTTCAACTGGGAAAAATGCAAATAAAAAGTGGTTGGTTTTTTTTTTTTTTTTTTTTTTTTTTTTTTTTTTTTTTTTTTTTTTCCCCTGTACAGGAACAACTCTTGCACTACCATAACTTGTAAAAAGAAAATACAATAGATATAACCTGCCACACTATCCCATTATCCGGGACATCCATTGACCTGTGCCTTGAAGTATACAGATTCTAAGCCCATGAGTTTTGCTCTGCTCACTCATACCCATATTTTGAGGCAAAAACTGGGACAAACATTTGCCCAAAGTGAGCCAGTTTGGAAAGAGGAGATGTTTCTACTCGTGTAGTTCTTGCAAAAGAACTGGTGACACAGGGAGCCCCAGCTATAGGACTACAAACATGGTTTCAGTCTTATTTTTATTGTTTATGAGGAATCCAAAGCTTTCTCATTTTAGACTTGAGAGTACAAAAAACCTTAAGAAAAGGTAGAAAGGTGGAAGAGTCAACTAGGATAGTAAAAACAATCGGATGATCCTTAATTGCCTTTTTTTGGTGAGACAGATAGTGACAGCATGAGAAATAAGGAGGAATTTGGGTGAAAAAAAGGTTGAATGACACAACTAGTCATCCTGAATACCAGAGGCTGCTATGTGAGCAGATTGATAGTATTGGTGGATTTTCAACAGTGGTTATGGGGAATTAGATGGACAAAAGGAACTGCAGCAGAACCACTGGGTCCTCTCAAGCACTGTTTCCGGTAGATTGGGTGTGTCAGCAGAAATCATCTTGGGAGAGTATTGTGTTTGACACCCAGCCCAGGAGGAGGACCAGAGCAGGAAGGGCTGCAGGGTTGGTTGGTGGTGCTTGACCGGATGGTTCTGCAGGGAGAAACATGACAGAGAATTGTAGGGGTGGCAGAGATTGGTGTATTTTTCTCATAAATAATTTTAAAAATAAAATAATCCTGTGTGACTTTTCATTGTTTCAGTGGATGTCTGACAGAGTCACCTACTGCAGAAGAGTGTATCCCAAGTGTCTCTAAACTGAGTCCCTGTTTCCTGAGTCCCTCTTTGCAACACTAAGGGAACTCCAATAGAGTCACTTTCTCCAAAGGGCTCTAAGGGCTTTCCCCCTGCCTTTCTTGGCCTGGAATAGCCTAAATTTGTTAACACAAACAGAATACAGTGCCAACTGCATTGCTTTTGAAAGGGCTTTAGTGGGTGAGGCTGGGATTTCCACTGCCAGATGAAGTTTTCTGAGAGGAGTTATTTGATGGGCAAGTTTGTAAGTGGCTCAACTTTTTGTTGTTCTGATCTGCTGGCATTCTCTCTCTTACTTCACAATTTAGGAGTCTACAGCAGGAATACTTTAAGACACACAAATAAAATGAGATAAAAAAGGTGTTAATAACACATCCAAGGATTGGAGGAGGCAGAGGGAAGACAAACAGAAGGGACTTTTGCATCTATAGCACCACAGAATGAAAACATCTGTTTCCAGTTGACTCACATTCCTAAAGACCCGCTAGTCCTTGATCAAACCCATCCAGTAGATCTTGCCTGAACTGTGGGGTTTATATCAGCATTGTGCATCTGGCTTATGGGCAGCCTTTATGGCCAGGTATCTAACAGAGCTGAGGTACTTGCCCTTTTTTTTTTTTTTTTTTTTTTTTTTTTTTTTTTTTTTTAAGGAGCTAGGCTGCATTTGCGAACAACAAATTACATTTCTCCACTGTTGACAATTGCAATACTTCTTGTGGGTGTCTCATTGCTCTGGGCTTGGATCTCAGCCATGGTGCTATTGCTTCTGTGCCCACCTTTCAATTGCTGTTTGTCAGCCATCTATCTATCCCTCTGATTCCCTGGCAGAGCAGTCTGGAGTTAGGCAGGCATGCTGCACTTTGCTGTGCTGCAAGCGTCTTTATTTTTGTTGGCTGGGGAAAAGCTGCTGGTCTCAGTTTCTTTTAAAATATTTTGTGCTAAAGAGAGGAAAGGAAATTGAGCTGCAGGGCCTGGGGGCTCCATTCGCTGCTAAGCTTAACTTCTTCAGGTCAGCTGCCAACAGCTACCAACACTGTGTCTTCCAGCATCTGGTGTTGGAGGGTGATTTGCTAAAGCCCTCCATCACGTGCTTCCCTCTAAGCCCATGAGTTGTCTTCCTGATTTCAGTGAGACTATTCACTCACAAGCCTCAGCTGTACATGGAGGTGGCAAATGGAAACAAAATTAAATATAGAGGTGTTTTCCTTTTTATATGTTGCCCACAGGAGGAACAACTCTGTTGATGCAGCCACAATATAATTCCTTAAAAATATATACCATTAAAACACCTCTTGTTTAGTTTCTGAGGAATGAACAAATGGGTTTTCAGGCAAAAGCTTAAAATTTGCTCCCTCATGTTTGCCATGGACCACACTCAGACTAGGATTACTCTAAGCAGCATGTGGAAGGTGTAATTGAATAGCATATTACTAGCTAAGGTCTGGCAATGTTTTTCAATTGAACTTGGGCAATAAGCACTGTTTTTTCAGGCCAGAAGAGCAGTATCTCATCACCTTTCCTTGCACTCAGCACATATCCACAGGTGGATCAAATAGAGCCTACTTCCAGGAAAAAATTCAAACTTTCTTCCTGGGCAGGAGCTGAAATGCCTCCACTGCTTTTCTGCCTTGCATGGTATATTCTCTGTGTAAACCCATACTTAAACTCTGAGCATGGTGTTGAACTGATGATAGTTGGAAAGACCTTCATATGAAAGTGCAGTTTTAAGGTCAGTCATCAAATCTCAAACATTGCAGATGGTGTGCTCGTAGCTGGATGTCATTTGGACAAATCCAAGTTCCCCTTTGGCTCTCAGAAACATCCTTGTTCCCTGGCACAGCAAACTCCTTCTACAGCTTAGGGTGCTTAGGAGAGAAAATGTGGCAGGGCAAGGGCAAACCGAGAAGCCACTCAAGGGTAGTCCAGTTATCCTGAAGAGAGCCATGCACACGTGTGCTTCCTCTTACCAGTCCGGGGGATGTTCTCTCACATTTTCCTCAGGACTGGGCCCATGTATGCAGTGTTGGCGCAGAGGGGATGGCATGCCAGAAATTCATGGTGTTGCTTAGTTCATGGTGGTGTGTTCATCTGCTCTTCACCACTGTAACCCTGGGGCTGTGACAAATAGAAACTGCTGCAGTGCTGACATTACAGGGTTTGCCTTCTTTTCTGGATGTGGAACTACCTCTGACCTGCAGGTCTCCCTTCTTGGAGAGGATGTGGGTTCTGTATCCCAGATTGCATGGCTCTTCTGCTGGGGGTCTGGGAAGCACTCCTTGGCTTTCTCATTCTAGTGAGAGTTTGTGAGCACGGAAAGAAAGATGGGAAAGGTCTTATGAAAGACTCAAATCTGATCTGGAAGTGACTGAGATCTGTTAAGCACAGACCCATTTTTAGACCTCTGCTCTATAAATACACTTCTTGCCACCAACACCTGGTCTACCCATAAAGTATCATCTGTGAGGTGTCATTCACTGGCATATAGTGTCACACAGAAAAACAGGCCAAGCATTTGCCGAGCTGAGTGTGTTCTCTACAGGGAAGAATATAGCTACAGATCGTATGATCTGGATAATATTTGACAGGATTATGCCTCCATACATGTTTGCTCAGCACCTTATGCACTGAAGTTCCCCCAGTTCAGAGCCACGGGACATTACTGTAACCTGAGTATTATTTATGTTGGCAACTGAGAAATAGATCATGGGTGAGGGAAGAGAAAAAGAAGCAATGCTAGTGATTGGATTTGGGTGTTATGTCTTTAGCATCAAACTTCTTAATATTAATACGAGACTGCACTGACCTAAACACAGTGGAGAGTTTATGTCTCAGAAGCTTTTTTTCCATAAAGATCTTGATTTTCAGAGGTCATGCATATTTCTACATGTTTTTGTGGCTCAGAATCACTCTCTACTGCATGACAGAGGCAGTTCCACGAGTGGTGGAAGGATTTTCTTCCAGGAGAGGAGAGAGGCAGCAGAATTGTGGTGCCCATATCTAGAAGGTCACACAATGGCATGGAAGGGACAACTGCTTACCCCTGTAACCCACTCACCTCTTTCCATTCCCAAGTGGAAAGAGAACTGGTCTTGCATCTTGCAGTTTGGGATTGCCTGGGGCAGGTTTGGTATTTCAGTCAGACTTTGACCATTGTCTGTCCCACCTCAACTCAGATATACCGGGGTGATGCAGCTCTGTTTCAGGGTGGGGATCACACCATCTGCCTGGAAATTCCCACATGGAGTTTTTGGGCTCCTGTGCTGTGGTCACTACAGGTGTTTACCAGCAGCACTGAATCTGAACCTTGCTTGAAACTGAGGGGCACAAGAACATGGAGGAGGTGGTGAATCTGAAAACTTGGTTGCTGAAATCATCTCCTGGCCTTGTCACCACCATTTACTCCACTCAGACACTCGCTGGACACAGGGGTATTAAGATTTTACTCCCAGCTCTCATAAAGTGCAATTGTGGTTCTTGCTGTTTTCTGAAACATCTCAGCTTAGCTACTGAGCTGTGAGCACACAGCCTCCTTTCTCCTTCCTTTTGCTGTCTTCCATCCCCTTACCAAGCACCTGCAGTGGCTTTCAGCATGCATTCATTGTCTGCCTTTTGATTGCTGCGTATATGTTCAAACTTATTTCCCAGCAGATGTATCACATGAAGGTACTAAATTCCCACCCTTCCCTTCCATCCTCTCTCACAAAGCTGACTCTGGTCTCACAAAAGCACCAGTTTTTGAGCTAACAGAGCTCAGCATTTAAGCCTCATTCTCAGATTTGTCTATCTTAAAAGAGAAGATATTATAAATATTGGTGATGGCAAAGCAGCGAGCATAACCTCCAAATCTCTCTTGTTCAGATCTGATGTGGCCTTCCTGCTGTAATCAGTCCTCTCCCCCTCCTTCCCTCCCTTCTCTCTCTTTTTGGATATGTGTTTGTCTCTGACTGTGATTCTGCAGTGGCAGAAAGAGGTCAATCTATCTGTAAAAGATGGACTCAGCCAAGCTTTTCTAGCTCATTCCTGCTGATGGCAATTATCCGGAGGTTGGCAGTGGTCCCAGAAACCTGCAGTTCCTGCAGTCCTGCTGCTGTGAGCCTGCACCACAAAGCCAGCATCCTAAGAGGATCACTTGGTGTGATGCCCAGGAAATGACAAACAGAAAAGGTCACACGTACTCCAAAGAGATATACTGCTCGGCAAATTTAATTGACATTGTGCAGCTTTTAAAAATGTCCCTGCAGACATTGCAGCATTTAACAGATCCAAGCAAAGAACAGGAAAATAACAGGGCTTTAGAGAAAGAGCAGAAAAAATACATCCTGTCCCCCCAAAAGATTTTTTTCATACCACAGTAATATCCTTTCACATGGTCTATTGGATCAGGATAATTTTTTGTTACCCCTGACCTGAGAAGTGAAATCTGCCATCCCATCCCCCAACCTCCCTTCCTTCCCTTACACTCACTACACTCACACTGCTGCTTTTTAAATCATTGAGCTTTCATTTCACAGGGTAACTGTCCTTTTTTTTTTTTTTTCTCTCCATTGCATGTTAGTGTTTTGCCATATTTTACAAGGAACCAGCTCCCTGTCAAGGCTAGGGCTGTGCTGTGTGGAGGGTCATCATTCTGTCCTGTGTTATCTAGCCAGAGGAGAGAAATATTGTCCGCATCAATGGGCTTTTTCTTTAACAAAAAGTAACAGGAGATCTGTGGAAATTTAAGAAAGTGTCTGATATCTAATATGCAAAAAGTGGTAGGAAAGCAGCAGTGGCCAGAGTGAATTTAGGATGAAAGCAGTTGGTCCTGGTTCAGACTCAGCTCTTCTTTTATTTCATTATTTTTAACCCTCTTTTTGCTAAGAACAAATCTAAAATCAATTGGATTTTGTGGTCTTTCTTTCAATGCTCCCCAATTATATGGAAAAGAGTGAGTAAAAAAAATAGAATATGACTAGTGACGATGATGCAGATGTGACATAGCAGATCTGCATGATCGTTCCATTTACACCCCTGCAATTTAGGATGAAAGGCACCACCTTCCCTGCATAGTAGTCACCATGTTTCAGATGGCCAGGATAGTAAAGAAGCAAGGTTTGAGTCCACAACAGGTTTTGTGTCCTCACATATGAGTCCCAGCAATCACATCAGCTGAACTGCTGTGGAGAGGAGTGGTTGATGCTTCCAAAGCTTTTATGAGATGCTATCCATAAAAAGGGCCCAAACTGCCCACTTTCAGAGGTGTTGTAAAGCACCTGGCGCATGAGTGTAAACACTTCAGGACTGTATAAAGCAAACAGAAATATCTCGGTTTTTCCCTGGTTACTACATTTAAGAAGAAGTAACTACTGTATCTAAATTGTGGGTGTGTGCATGGGTAGCAGCTGTGGAAGCCTGTCACTTTTTTACCTGGATATGGCCATACTTGAGCAATCTTAAAATTTCAACATAGAATCACTGGAATCAATCTTTTCTGCAGAGCAGGACAAGCAGAGATTTTACAGAGCATAACCACAGTACAGCAGCAGCCTGTAGAAAACAGGGAAGGACAAAGCAAACAAATTTTCCTTTGAAATGTTGCTTTTGAATAATTAAGCATACAGCTTGGAGTTACCAAATGGCCCCTGAACAGCACCTGGCTCTACCAGGCATAGAAGGTGGGGAAACATACTTTCACTTTCTTTGTGGTAGACAAAATAACCCCATCATTGTGGTGACTGTTGGGACCAGAGCTCAAGATTTCGAGTCCACCCCTGTGCTAAAGAACAGGTCACACTAAAATAGAGGGGACTGGATAGTGACAGATCCATTTCAAGGCAAGTTTCAGTGTATGTCTACTTCAAAAGAAGATCCCAGAGGGAAGAAAACATGACATTTGAATTAGCATGGAGGTGGCGAAATCCACATTCTGAAGTAAAGCTGAATCTTACAGTTTAAGAAAACTGTAAAACACAGGTGAGGGGCAATTTTTCAGGGCTTTAGTCTTTCTAATCCTGAACAGGGTTTGTCCATCCTTCATCTACCTCAATGCCAGGGCAAGTGGTCAAAACTTGTTATAAACCTCATGTCAGTTCTTACCCCAAGCCATGGAGAATGGGAGAAACATTAGCCCTTCCATTGAAACATCCTTTGGTGTAGTGGTGTGTTTTTGGTTTTCTCAGTTCCATGTATTTATTTGTTCCTCGTTTTATGCTTTTTTATATAAGTTATAATGGTTTGTTCCATGTACCCCTATATTTAACCCTTTATGGTTTACCCCAGTTATTGTTATTAATCAATCATCATTTATGTGACACCTGGGTCCAGTCAATCACTTCAAAGCCTCACCTTGGGTCTAGAAAGTTCCAGTGAGGACAGAGTCCCTGTTCTCCCCTCCCTTGGGTTATTGATTTGTTATGATATTTGTCATTTACATATAGAGTCACATTTTCACCCCACAGATTGGTCCCAAACTGTACTCTACCTTCTTCTCCTCCCCTGTTTATAAGGTTCTGTACAGACAGGAACCCCACTTTGGTGGGCAGACTCTCTGGTGGTGAGCAAGTCCTGTGTGGGCTTGATAAACCCCAGCTGCTGTTCCCCATCAAAGTCCTTCCTTTATTCCTCGTCACTGTTCACGCTTCTGTGGGGCAAGGACCCACAGGATTGGGGACGTATCTCAGGATACGAAACCGTACCTCTTCTGCCGCCAGTGCCAGGGCTAGCCAGGCAACATGGGACAGGGGTCCTGAGAGACACACTGGACCACTGCACTTTGGTACTAGTGCAACCCCAGAACAGTTTTCAGCTCTGACAAAGCCTACTTTTGTTCAAATCTTCTGACTGCCAAGAAGTGTGTGAACTAGTAAAGTTTCAGTTTACGTAGCATTATAACAGGGTTTTGGCTTCCTCGTGGACGAGGCAACTCCAATCTGAGAACCAGCTATCAGAAATAGTTAACTTTCCAGCAGGCATTGTTTCCGATAAAGGGTTTTTGCTCTTGAAGAAACCAGTGTATATTAAGTGACTCATAGCTGCGTATTATTATTGCCTGGTTTCATAACACACACTCCTGTTACACTGGACTTCACAGAAGCAGAACAATAAAATTCAGAAGTTGATCTCCTCTGTACTGCAGACTTCTGTTGACACAATTATATTAGTCAGGAGAGGCAAGAATCAAGAAAAGCCCGATTGTAAAAAATGTCACAGAAACCAAAACTGAGCTTTTACCATATCACTGCTTTTGCTTCAGAATGTGGGGCAGAAGATGAAAGATATACTTTCCCTCGCCAAATTACTTAAACCTTTTAGTTCTGTTTTTTACGGTGGACAAAAATCTGTAAGGCATCTTGAGATTCGAAACACAATATGTTTTATGAGTTAAAGCTTGATTTAGGTCTTCTCTCTCAAAATCCCAAAAGCTCCAATCATTTAGACCACAGGAAACTTGCCAGCTGTGGAAATATTAAGGATTTTACTGCATGCAATTGAGCTGTTCTGACTCCATCTGCTAAAATGGTAAATTTTTGCATAGGCTTGTTTGGACTAATACCCAATCCTGAGTACTTTGTAAGGCAGTTACACAAGCAAGCCTGATAAAAACTATTCAGCTCTTGCCAGCTCTGCAAAGGTGACCAGTTCATTATAGGAAGGTGACTGGGTGGGTCTTCATGACTTATCTGCAGAGAGAAAAAATTTGGGAACTTCTGCCTTCGTTTGTCAACAAAAAGGTCATTAAAACCAAGAGGATGCTTAAGCTTTTCTGGTTATCTATGGAAAATAGGTGAAATGGCCAAAGGGAGGGCATATACATTCCAATGAAACTATTTTAATTTATGGACTACTAATATTCTACAATTCAACGTTGGATTGATTTTATAAATCTTGTCATTAGACTTTTCTGTTTTCTTATAGCTACTAAGTGTTTGGAAATCTTAGTAGATTAAAACTTCAGGAAACAGAAGATTTCTCTTTGAAGACACTCCTTCCTTCTCATGGAACATTTAGAACTGGAATAAAAAAATATTTTAGGAATAAACCCCTGTGGTGTGTCAGTGTGAAATATCATCAGTGGAAACTCAAAGATTGTGTAGTCTCAGGAGAAACAAGAGAACACAATTTAATTAAAGCTTCTTATTTTAATTGCAAAATAGTATAATTTTTTAGTTCAATCTTTGGTAGGAAAAAATCCCATGAACTGGATTATGGCCAAGTATGATAGATATTTCTTGCTATTACACAACAGTTTAGGAGGAAATTGTGGAATTTTGCAGTAATTTCATGGAAGGGACTTCTGGAGGTCACCTAACCCAGCTCTGCTCTCAGAACAGGATGTACTGTGCTATTCTATTTCAAACCAAAACCGTGGAGAAATCAGGCTAGGAAGGAGGTCTTGATCAGTGAGGGGAGCAGCTCTGGTGCCCACCCAATTGTTAGTGAAGCACTCCATGCCATGCACAGAAGTGTTTCCCAAACTGGGGGAACATCAGGGGAGCAGAGGGAGTTGCCAGGAGCCCGCAGCTCATGAGACAGGAGCTGATGGGTCCCAAGCCAGGAGCAGTAAAGACCAAGCTTCCGTCCCCTACAAGAGAAGCCCCCAGGGAACACTGGGGACCAGGAGCACTGCCAGCTGTGTAGGACAAACAAGACACAGTGTGGCAGCCAGGGCAAGCCTATGTGAAATTCTAAAGACACAGGGACAGGCTGTCCCCACATGCCAAAAGATGATCCTGCAGGGAAAAATTTGTCTTTGCTGAACAGAGAGCTTTGACTGGAAATTATTGAAAAAAATAGGGCTTCAATGACCTTAGAAAGAAGGGGAAAACAATTCAGAACTACAAAATGTTGTGAGGTTGTTCAGGAAGAAAATTAAAATGACCAAAGCCCAATTAAAATTTAATCTGGCCAGTCATAAAGGACAACAAAAATTGTTTCTGCACATACATCAGCAACAGAAGGAGAGTAAAGAAGACTCTCCATCCTTTATTGGATGGCTTGGATAGGCCAAGAGCACTCTGGCTTGTATCATCCGTAGTGTGTCCGGCTGGCCCAAGGCAGGGCCCGTCCCCTGGACTGGCACTGCTGAGGCACCTCCAGTGCTGGGGACAGCTCGGGGCCTCTCAGGACAAGAGAGACACTGAGGGGCTGGAGCATGTCCAGGGAAGGGAACGGAGCTGGGGAAGAGGCTGGAGCCCCAGGAGCGGCTGAGGGAGCTGGGAAAGGGGCTTAGCCTGGAGAAAAGGAGGCTCAGGGGAAACCTTCTGGCTCTGCACAACTCCCTGACAGGAGGGGACAGCCGGGGGGTCAGGTTCTGCTCCCAGGGAACAAGTGATTGGATAAAGCCTCAAGTTGCCCCAGGCAAAGTTTGGATTGGATGTTAGGGAGAAATTCTTCACCCAAAGGGTTGTCCAGCCCTGGCACAGTTGCCCAGAACAGTGATGGAGTCCCCAGCCCTGGAAGGATTTGAAAGTC
Source organism: Chamaea fasciata (assembly GCF_029207755.1). Lineage (NCBI taxonomy): Eukaryota > Metazoa > Chordata > Aves > Passeriformes > Sylviidae > Chamaea > Chamaea fasciata. The sequence goes on from NW_027094089.1 coordinate 13,057,723, forward strand.
ATGTAGACATGGCACCTGGGCACACGGGTCAGTGGTGGCGTTGACAGTGCTGGGGAAAAGGTTGGGCTCAATGCTTTTAGAGAGTTTTTCTGACATAAATGATTCTGTAATTCTGTGATTCTGTGATATGGCTTCAAAGCAGCCCTCCTGTCTATGACTTTCATTCTCCCAGTGTTCTGTACAATCTGAACACCTTCCATGGAGAACCAGAACATAATTTTCATCTTTCTGAGATGAAAGTATTTTTCCCTCTTTATATATATATATAGATGTATATATGTATAGATGTATATATATATGTATGTATATATATATATATAATTAGAAACATCTGATCATCATCTTCTTCTCTTGTTGCTGGCAGCACAGACACAAGTCCAGGTGCCAGCATTATACTGCTAGTGATCACAGCTCCACACTGCAGCCTTAAGAGAGAAAAAACCCCCTCAGTCTATCCATTCTTTTTAATGTATATCTTGCTGCCCTTGATCTGGAAATGGTTTGCCCTCAGTCCTCATAGCTCAATTATTTAAAATATGGTTGTAAGCTCATTAAAGACAAGAAAGGACAGGACTTTGGTTTTATGTTTTGCCTCAAAGATTTGGACATTCCACTGTGCACAGAGCTTTGTAAAATAATTCTGGGACTTCTGTCAGGTTTGATTTATGACAACATGTGTCAGATGTAATTGCACCATCACTCTATCCATTCATTACTATGTTTCTCTCTGCAATGCTCTGTACCAGATCTCCAACGGAGATCAACAGACAGAGTGACCTGAGCTTGTTTTTCCAGTGAACAACAGGATTAGATGTCCCCATTCCATCATGTTTTGCAGACTAGTGACCTCCCTAAAACTGAGGGGTATGGTCAGAGAGTAAGAAGCTGCATAAAAAGATGCTGGGAATACCCTTGCCCAAGTCTGCCCCAATAAATTGAATCAAAGTGCCTGCTGAGAGGGCTTGAAGCAGCCCTGCCCTGTGGATATGTTCCTTGTATGTAAATCTAACATACCAATAGCTACTCTGGGTTGCATTTATGGTGCACCAATTTCCGCTGAGTACTGTATCTAAGATCTTTGAAGCATGCTATATTATGCAGTAGTAGGCAACTCACAGGACTCCCAAATTGATTCTATGCAAAAATCTGTGTTCCCCACCTTTTGTCTCCCATACCTATCAGGAAGAAATTTTTTATCAGTGCCAACACACTCTTTTCTGATAAAAAGTAGAGAAGATATAATTGTGGAGCTACTCTACTGCTTCAGATCAGTATTGCTGCAATAACCAAACTCATAAAAACTTAACTCTTACTCTGGTGGTTTAAATTTATAATAAAAACACAATGTGGGTGTTTGTTTTTTTGTTTTTTTGTTTGTTTTTTTTCTTCTACTTAGCTTTGGGATTTGATCTCTCTTCAGCTTTAGATTTTTTTACAGTCATAAATCAAAATAACTGTCAGGCTATCATGGCAGCCGGTTCATCACTGTGCAGTGACTGGAGCTCAAACCCAGAATTTAATTAACACTGGACAGTATCAGTGGGATTTTTTTTTTTTTTTGTGGGATCTAAAATAATGGGGTTTTTCCTCTGAAACAGTTGATTCTCCTGAGAAATTTGTTTTTTGAAACTAAGGGCCTGAATTGGAGCTCTAAATAGCTGAGTCCTAAATTGCATTTTGTACCTCAGATGAATTTCATATAGTTTAATCCCAGGTAGGCATCATAAATGTCACAAATTTATAGAGTCTTTCAGGTTGGAATGGAACCTCTGAAGGTCACCTGTCCAATCTCTTGATCAGAGCTTCAAAGTTAGATCCAGCATATAAGGATTTGGTTTAGCCAAGCCCTGAAAATCTCTGAGGAAGAGCTGAACAACTGCTTCTATGTATGACCATGCTCAGAGTGAAAAAGTTTTTCTCATATCCAGTGGATATTTCCTTTACTGCATCTGGTGCCCTCTGAGGAGACCCTGGATCTCTCATACCAAAAATCCTCTTTGGTAGTCAAAGACTGTGACTTGATCCCACTTCAGTCTTTGGGTTGCCTTCACATTTCTGTTTGCGTGCAAACTAAAAGGTCTCCAGGAGCGGGGGAGAAAGCTGGGTTCCTGAGGTATGCCACTTCAGATTGGTTTTGGGTTTGGTTTTGTGTCATTCCATCAACCCCCAGTTTTAAAATGCCTTTGGGCATTATGTTAAAATGTCCAACCTAAATTTCCTCTTTTGAACTATCTGAATTCTTTCTTATTTCATGCAAAGTGAAACAGGAAAGTCTGGGATCACTGTACAAGCAAACTCTGTGCACCTTTAGAGATATGAGCCAGACTGGATAAATGACATAGGAATTGGGTGTTAATGATCCTTGAGGGTCCCCTCCAACTCCTGCTATTCAATGAAAAGCAAAATTTTGTTTCTTGCAAAAAATATTCCCCCGAACCCATGCCTCTCACATCCGACTTGTCAGATGGGTAGAGGCATTTAGTCTATCCTGTGAAATCTTTCAATATTAAAGAGGTTCAGCATCTAGTTCTAGGACACACCTGAAGATAAAAACCAAGAATAAACTGTGAACTGTGTACATTTATGCAACCCCCCCCCCCCCCTCCCCAACAACCCTAGAAACATAAAGCCTTAGATAAATTGAAAAGGAAAAATTCAAAACCAAGGAAAGGCTGAAATTCTGGCATTGGATTGTGCAACTCCTCACCACAAGATGTCATTGGGGCCAAGAAATTAGTGAGGTCTACTCAAGCAACAGGATATCCAGAACGATCAAGGGATGCAAAACTTCATGTTTCAGGGTTAAGACCAACCTGTAACTGTTATGATTTAGGATGACATTCTCACTGAGAACAAATTACCCAACAGCTGCCTTCTACAGCTTAGCTCACATTCCTTAGGGGCATCTGACGCAGATTGTTGCTGGAGACTGGATGCTCACTAGCTAGTCCATGTGTCTGATCCAGTCTGGCACTTCTTACTTTGCTATGGCTCTTTTTTTTTTTTATTTTTTTTTTTAATTTTTTTTTTTCTCCAGTGCTAAAATACTTTAGCACTTTTACCATTGCTAAAACATAACCAGAGAAAAACAATTAGCTGTTCTGCTTGCCCCAGAGCACCTGATTTTATGCAGAGAAAGGCGGAGGTGAACAGAAGGCAGAACCACTCTGCACCATGATGCCTCTGGAGCTAGAATTCTCCAAGACCAGAGGCCATTACCATTTTCCTCCTCTGTTTCAGTCACTCTGGTAGCTGTGCAGCCATGCATTCCAAAATAATGCATTTACCACCATCCTCTGTACACACCCATGTAGTCTATTCCTGTTCTCTTGCATAATTTCTTTGATTTCCCTAACTGCAAAGGAAGCCCAGCTCACAGGCTTCAAACCTCGTGGAATTCTGCCATCTTGGAGAGAATGACAAGCACCCATAGCATCATTCCTCTTCCTACTGCATCATCCTCCACTCCCTCATTTCATCTTTGTTTCTGGTAGGCTGCACAAAGCTCTGGGATAGACCACAGCTCCATTGTGCATGCAGATTATTTTTATCTAACCTCCAGCACTGTGTTAATTTTTGTGCTCCCTGCTGTGGATTTAAATCAGTGGGAGAATTTTGCTTGCCGTGTAACTCGAACTAAATCTGCAAGAGTGCAGAATAGATTAAGTGAGTATACTATTTTTATATCTTAAAGATCACCATTCTTTTAAATATTGCAGGAGTTCTAAATATTTAACTGAAGATGATTGATATGTCTGTTTTCCATGCAATATAAAACAACTTAATGGAGTCATAAGATTTCTGCCAACACATTACAGGATTTGGAATCTTAAGTAACTCTTAGATTACTGGCATCCATGTCTCCCACCACAAGTGATCAAATATCATGGTGGCAGCTATGATACAGATCACAGGAGTATCTATCTCTATCTCTATCTATCTCTATCTCTATCTCTATCTCTATCTCTATCTCTATCTCTATCTCTATCTCTATCTCTATCTCTATCTCTGTCTCTGTCTCTATCACTATCTCTGTCTCTATCTCTATCTCAATCTCAATCTCAATCTCTATATCTCTATCTCTATCTCTCTGTCATTGCTATAACTAGGTTTCAGGAAAAGGAAAACACTACCTACAAGAAAGTGAAATCCACAGTATTTATACTCAGAACTTTCAGGTCTCAAAGTTTAATAAATGGCAATATAACATCACACAATAATTTGTTCAGAACCAAGCAAAACCACTCACATTTTGCTTTTGAAGACACCCTTCAGCATTCATATCTCTCTCTGGCTGATTGAGGCTGTCTCAATGCTAGAAATATTCAACTGTGTTGAATCTTCCCCATAAACTCTACTAGACAGTGGTTATATTGAAGAGGTGATGCGTCTAAGGATCGAGACTTTTAGGTAACTTGAGCTTTTAGACAACCTTATTTTTTCAGATATTTTTTGGCGCTACATTAGGATGGGCTTTTCATCAGTGGGAAGGTGTTGTTGAAGACAGAGGATTTCTCCAAAGAGAGGGGTAGACTAGGTGACTCTGCTCATGCAGACCAGCTTTTTTAGGTTTCATTAGCAAAATTACAGGTTGCTGCTGCTCACAACTATTCTTAAACATCTCTTTTCTTGAACTGATGTTTATTCATCTAAAATGGTTGATGGGACTTGTCTTATGTGGAAAAATACACAGTGGAAAGCTATGAGAAATTCCCTTATAGAGCAAATTTGTCTTCTCTTACTTCTACCACTGTACGAACATTGACATATAATAAAAAGCTCAACATTTACAAATTTCAATCCTAGTTAAGGTCTCAAAAGCAGCAACGCTGGTGAAATAGCTCTACTCTTGACTCTCTTCAAGGTTGACAGCATGAGGCTCTCTGGTACATGGAGAAGTAGAGATCGAATCTCCAAGGAAGAGCTGCCTTGTTCTACTTCCACCACCCTTATGTGTCTCCTGTTAACCCCTCTGCTCTCTGAAAAGTGCTCCTGAGGACAGACTACATTACATCCCCACCCAATACCTGTGAGCAACAGCTCTGCAGGGAGGGCCTTACTCAAAGTGCTTCAAACTCTGACCAAGTTGCCAACAAACCCTGTGGGAGGAGAGGAATCACTCCAAAGAACATAAGGACTATTTGAAAAGGATTCAGACATTGATTTTGACAGGAGGAGAAGAGCCTGTCTCTGACTCATCTTAAATTACAGAGAGTAATGTCAAGAATGGTTTAGCCACACCATACACTCTATTCTGCTGGGACAGAACCAGTCTGCTCTTTGTGAGTTTGACACCATCTGAGTCATTAGAAATGGTTTTCATGGACGAACCCATTTCAAGCCTCAAAATACAAAAGCTCTTTGTGTGAAGTGTCTGTGAGAATTTCTCCAGTAAATTCACATTTGGATTCAATAGTTGAAAAGAATTATGAAATTCTCTACACTGTCACATATTAAGAAGGAACTGTGAAATGCTGATAAGGTATTGAAATGAAGGCAAGGGGATTAAAAGGTCATTCTGCTGCACTTTTTCATCTGGTGAAGATTTCAGACTGAGCTAATTACTGTAGTACCTGGACACTTAATAGACTGTGCCAAATTTGTTAGTGATCTCAGTAATAAGCTGAGTACACAAATGTCTAGATAAGGTCTCAAAACATCTCCAAAACACAGGGGAAAATAAGGCTAATGGTCCAGTCCACACTGGACTGGAAGATTCATGTTTAATTTCTTAAATAAATGACCTGTTGAGAAGTTTCTTCCCCTACTCGTTATCTTCTCAGTGTGGCTCAGGAGGGAGAGCACAAGTTCAAGTGTGCACTGAGCACAGCCAGTACAGATGAGTCTCTGGGAGCTGCTGCAGTACAAGGAACAATTTATTCCATGATTCCTAAGCTGGAGAAGTTAGGGACAACTGATGAAAACATATGAGCAGGGTTTGGGCTAGATGAAGAAGTTATAAATTCTCACATTTTTTTGGTTTCCCTATTCACCTGCCTTCATTCTATGAGGAAGACACAAGTCCTTAGCAAATAAATAAAACATGATACCAAAAAAAAAAAAAAAAAAAGAAAAAAAAAAGAAAAAGAAACCAACATAAAAACCCCCCAAAACCCAAAAACACCAAACAAAAAAAACCCCCAACCAAACCAAAAAACCCAAAAACTACTGATCGAGAAAAGCTGATTTTTTCACCTTGAGTTTTGACTACTAGTACAGTATTGGCATAATATTCAACAGCAAACAATCTAATTTATAGAAATAGAAGCTCAGAAGCTTTGAAATGTCTTGGTTTTATATCTTGCTTCACCAAAAAGGATTATAGATTAAAGAATTTAGAAGCTGGCTATGCACCTACAGCATTTATTTTATTCTAAGCTATGGGATCAGCCATTTGTGAAAGAAGGAACAACCGTGTTGTGTATTTACATGAAGTCCTGTAACAGATACTTGTGTTTCTTGTGTCTTGTTTCTCGTGTTTTGACGTGAGATACCGCTTTTATTTGAGACCCTTTTATGGGTTTAAATGATACTTAGGGGAAGTTTTTCAAGAAAAAATATTATGGAGGAGATGTCTACAGACTTGCAGATCCAAAAGTCAGTCCTGATGGCACCTGTTTATTTATTCATGTGATGGGATATGTAATTATAAGACTGTATGGATTGCAGTGTAGGGGAAAAAAAGAAGTAATTTCAAATCAACAAATTCTCCCTTCAGTTTGTGCCATGGCACACACTTATTTTTTACATAATTTTTGCTACATGTTTCCTTTTATTAATCTTCATTACATTTCATATTGTAGCACCTCCAATAGTCGCTGAGCTGCCCACACTGATTTATATGTCCTCAGAATATGATCCAAGTAGTAGGTTTTTCTTATATTTTGGGAGATGTATATTGACAGAGATGCAAAATTGATATTAAATTAATCCTCTTTGTTGCAATTACAAATCTTATATCATGAAGCTTTGGACAAGAATATTAGAAAGTGAAAGGAAATACATTAACACCCAGTCCAGGTCCTCTTTCACAAAGTGGCTGAGTCATATTCTTGTTGAATTCAGTAGTATATGATCAGGGTCAGAGTGTATCTAGTGCACACATGCATGATTTTAGACCCATGTTTTTTAAGAGAACTGATCAAATATTTCTTTATGAAAGAGAAGACTCATGGTTTGAGCTGTTTACTTTACTCTGAGTGCATAACCTATAACCAGGGCTCTTGGATAGACTATTTCAAATGAAATAGAGATTCTATTATACTTAACAATTTTCAATGACCAAAGCCAGTGATTGTCTGAGGATCTTGATTATTTTTGCACTGACTCTACTTATTTTTGAACTGTAATTTTGTTTTTTGATAAGAATTAGCTTTTCTGATTATACATACTGATATTCATAGTGATTTTTTTCCTGATTTTATAACCAGTACCTGCTGCTTTCACGATTATTTTCACAGGGAGGAGAAAGCATAACAAAATAATTCTTTCTGTCTTTTATTTTTCTCTTGTAGGATTGGAACAAAACCCCCAACATTCTTCTTTCAAAGGAAACCTGAGAATTTATATATTCAACACATTGTGTTGAACTATTTCAGAACTTTGGGTCACGAATGGCTTCTTTCCATTAAAACTAATGGTGTTATTCCTGGTGATGTGAACTTGCTCGATTTTGCTCACAAGTAGAATCTGCCTCTACAGATAAATCAGCCCCTGCAGTTTCAAGGGAAGAAAGGAAGAGGAGGCACAGCTCATCTCAAACTTCCAAGCTATACTGGCAATTTACTATAGCTCCCTACACCATTGAGATTTCTATAGCTGTTTTAGTTCTGTTGAATTCAGGCTTAGATTGAAGGATGCAGTTTTGAGACCTGGCCTTGAGGGTCTCAGAGGCAAGGTTGTGGGGAGAGCAGCTCATTGTTGGGGGTTAGGTTTGTTCCTTCTTTCTCTAAAGAATTTTTTCCCCATAAATTACCAGGGAGACCAAGTGTTGGATACTTGAGAGTACTTAACTGAAACAAAGAGGTGGACAAAGTTGGAAGCGGGAGATAACGCAGGTAAAAGACAGAGCTTGAGGCAGCTGCGGGCTCTTCTTTTTTCAGCGTTCGGGGAGAGAGAACGGCTGGGCTGTTGCTGGCTAGAGGAGTTTCACTGTGGCCAAAGGGATCCAGTCCTGGGAAATCTACTATCACTGGTTTGACCTGAATCCTGAATTTTCTCTGCCACCCGTGGGAACTGGGCCAGCCCTGCCTCGCCTTCGGCTTCTTCGGCACTGCTCCTCTTGCTACAGTGTGACCCTGTGTCACTGGTAGGGACACGAAAGAACCACACTCACTGAGGTTCAGAGGTGAGCAGAGAAAGAGGAAGTTTATTATCATTTGTGATTTAAATAGGATTTGGAGTTTGGTAAAGGATTGGTAGATGAGAGGAACACCTTTCTGACCCTAGTGGTCAGTTCACCAGTCCATCACAGACTGGAATGAAAACAATCTACTTGTTTATGTTACATTCCTGAGAGACTCCACTAGAAATATGTAAACAGTCATCAGAAGGCTAAAGAATCAGGGCAACAACCCTGCACCCCCCTGCACTGCCGGGACATCCTGCCCCTGCCTGCCGGGACACTCTGCCATCCCAGCTACCAGCCCGGGACTTTCCACTGTTTCAGCTTGGTGCTCTGAGGATCCTGCAGGGGCACTGGGACCAAACTGCCCTGGGTTTTGTGAAACAAAGCCCTCAAGGCTCTTGGTAGTGTTTTCTTTTGTTATTAATACTGTAGTTGGTTTTTTTTTTTTTTTTTTTTTTTTTTTTTTTTTTTTTTTTGCTTTGTAATACATACTAGTAAAGAACTGCTATTCCTATTCCCAAATCTTTGCCTAAGAGCCTCTGATTGTAAATTTATAATTGGAAAAAAAAAAGGGGTGGTTTACACCCTCCATTCCAAAGGAAACTCCAGCTTTTACCTGGCAGATACTTGTCTTCCCAAACCAAGACGCTCATGAATAGGTGTCAGGCTGGCATTTTCTGGGAAATGCACACCTACCCCAGAAATTCACAGTTAGACCTGGCTCGACTAGCCCCATTCACATCATGACTGGAAGCCATTTTACTTTCATTTTCTTAAAACTCCAAACACAAACTCTATCCCATGCCAAAGCTGTTGGTGTCTGCCATGACACAAAGGATGGACCTAATCTGGTGTCTTCACCCAGGCTTGAAACACCCCAAGGCTGCGAAGAATGTGTAGCATTTGGCTTTTTGCCCAGAAAATTGGACCCTACAAAAGGCCATGCACACACACACACACACACACACACACATTTACAGATGTGTCTCAGGCGAAATGAGATGGGAAAATACCCACCTCTTTTCTGCAAGGTTAATTGACTTTAGGGTGAACTTAGTCTGAGGACAGCCCTTGTGCTGATTGCCTGCGTTCATGATTTGGTTGGAGGGGTATATATTTTGCACTCAAATAATCAGGCATCAAGAAGGAATGCAACACATGGGAGAACTGATTTATGTCACCTGGCCATAAAAAATGGCAGCCAGGGCTCAGAATGCCTTGTGGTGTGCTCTGGATACCTCATGCCCTCTGCTGATACCAGTAGGGAGTATTAAGTACTGGGCACCTTTGAAAATTAGAATCCCTCTGTAGGTTGTGAAATTCAGAATTGATGGCTCCAATTCAAGACCCTCTGTCAAGATTATTCAAAATATATAGAAACCCAGTTATTACAGATTTTCAGTGAAATATTGGTACTCTTGAAGATCCCAGTCTTGAAATTTACCTGGGAAAATTATGGAGGTGTGAGTATATTAACATATTAAATCAGTCGCAGGTCCTAAGCAGATTTTAGGAGAGGTGATCCACATGTGCATATGAGTTTCTACAGACAAAGAGAAACTCTGAAAGCTTATCTTTCCATACTGCCTTTTTGATGGAACTTAGTATCTCTTTTTTTTTTTAAATTTGAAATGGGACACATCAGTGCACTGATTTAATTTAAACAGTCATTTGCTTTCCCTGAGTTCCCTCCTTTTCCTGATAAAGCAATAGAGAATGGTGAGAAGAGGGGTGGATTGTTGTGTGCAGGAGGAGAAACCCTTCAGGAGGCAAGACCTCAGGAAGCACTTGCAGATCCTGACCTTGGCCCAGTGCTGCACTGACCTAGCTCTGGGATTTCCAGATCAGAGCAGGGCCTCACTCACACAGCCTGGGAAAAGCAAGCCTGGGTAATACCCTCACAGATGTGCATGTCAGCTCTTTTGACAAGGATTCTATACTTGACTATTTAAGTCTTTTGGTCGTAGGGAAAATTAACATCACAAAGATGGACTGTTGAAAAAAGTCAGGCTTCTTAGAGGAAGCACTAAAGATTCACATGCAACTTTAAGGAACAATGATTAGTTGTTATTTATAATATAGGAGTACCTGGAGATCTCAGTTGTACTCAGGGTCTTGTTTTGCTGGCTGGTGTCCACTTCCTCTCTCGTGTTTCTCACAAAATACACCTTTCACTGTTACCAAAGCACTACTGAGATTACATTCTACAATGGCCAAAACCTATTCCTCCAGAAAGCCAATCCTGGCCACCATCTTATCAGCCACATATAATTTATTTAGTTTTAAGGTTTCAACCTATGAGCAGATGGATTAACAAGTAACAAGGTCCAGTAATTATAACCCAGAATATTTCCAAAAAGCCTCTTTGCTTCTAAAGGGTGGTAAAAGAAGAAAAGAAATGGAAAAAGCATCAGCTTGAAATCTGTCCTCCAAGGACCATATCAAAATTTATAGATTAAAAAAAATTATATCATGTTTCATAATGAAGCCAAATCAGCAGTTTTGGCCTTGCTTCTCTAAGCAGAAAGGCTTTTCTGTCTGACTTCTCCTTGGCTGCCTTTCTAGGCCTGAAATTCACAGCTGCATTGAAGCAAAACAAGTCCAATAATGCCATTTGTTTTTCACTTAAAAAAAAAAAAAAAAAGAAAAAATGAAAAAGAGAAAGAGGAACATATAAATGGATCAAATGGATCATAGAAGAAGGGGGCCATTAGCAGACATTTAGTCTGACCATGGCTAGAAGTGCAGATGGTTTAGAGGAACAGAGCCAACTTGGTGTTTATATAAGCTATCTTGTATCTCCCTCTTTTTTCCCTACATTGGCACTCAGATTGATTAAGAGGTCAAATAAAGGCTGCTTCAGCGTAAGAGTGTGCATGATGTATGACAAAAAAGTCCTGTCTCACAGTTCAGGCATTCTAAACAACATAAAAGACAAATCAATGTATAAACTAATTCTCAGCCTGTTTAAGTCTTTTCTTCCTGAAAGCCATATGGACCTCTCTGTCTCTCTTTTATTTTTTTAAATTTTTTTTTCTTCCTTTTTTATCTTTTCAAATATCCCAGTGACAAAGTGGTAAATGAAGACAAGTAGTGGAACGTGAACATAAGGAGGTAGAATCCGAAAGTCCCTTTGATAAAGCAGTTGAAAATTACTCTATACTCAATAGACAAGAAATATTTTCCAACAAATGTCTTTTCAGAATTATAGGCAAGAAAAAAAAAGTGTGTAAGGGTCTTTTTAGTTGACAGCTTCCCTTATGGCAGTCTGCCTCCTGCACTGCCTATCCTTTTTGTACAGGGGTTCTGCATGTACCTGCTTTGTGTAGACTCGAGTCTGTGAGAGAGAATGGGAATTTGGAGATACTTTCTGCAATGATAAGCGTGATTATCTTCAAATGAATTTACAGACACAGGATTTTGATGGTGTTTAGACATCTGTCTTTCAATTTCTTTTAGGATACTGATTGTCTGGACACCTAACTGGTACCTAAATCACAGATTCCTAACAAGAAGACCCTCTCCAGGCACAGCTGATGACCTGCCCGACTCCTTGGAACTGCCTGGATGTAGATTGTCTCCCTTGAACTTCAGAACCTTAAAGTGCTTCAGCGTCTGAAAACTGGGCTCAGCCATGAACTTTATTAAAGGCAGGAGCCCACCCCTAAGCAGATGTAAAGACTTGGGTTTGAAGTGAGGCTCAGGTTGCAAAAGCTCAAGTAGGCTAAGTGAACTCCTGCCTATGCTTTTAATGCTTAATTACCCCCTGTGCCACGGGGATGGATACATTGAAAACAGATGGAGAGGTATTCCTGAGCATCTGAAGATAAGTGAATCAGTTAGGCCAGGTTCTGTGGATCTTGTTTGAATAGTTAATCACAGGAACACAGAGATGAAGAGAACCACATGGGTCACTGAGCTCAGGTCTGTGAAATTTTCTCATTATAATTTACAACCTGGAGAGAGTCAAGAGTTTGCCAGGTGCTTCATATAGTCAAACAGTCTGACAACCTGGTATTTATTTTGGAGCCAAAGGAGGTCTGTTTGTTTTATGAAAAAAGGTTGTTGTTATTTTTTATTTTGAGACTGGCAGGTTGCTAATCATTTTGTTTACACTGTACTTTATAAGCGGATATTTTTGCTCATCTCTGTTACTGTTGACTCTGCACCATGGCCTAGCATTTTAATCTAAGAACTGTGAGTTTTAAAGCCTTCTTCTTAACTACTGAGTAACCTTTGAATGTATTTTTGCTTTGGGCTACTTAGACACAGCTACACATACACACATGTAGATACTGGAAATTAATAATAAGTACACATATGTGTCATATACCCTTAGGATTACCTTGTGGTCCCAAAATTTGTGTATGGTTTAAATACCTGCATGCATATAGCATAAAAATTACTTGAAAATCTACCCTAAAGAGAAAATTATTTTATTAACCAAAGCAACTGATCATTGTTTTTCCAGGCACCAAACCAGATGACAACAGAAACAGCTTTTTTTAGTTGGGATTGTTGATGTAGTTTAATCACTTTGAGTGTGCACTAAAGAATTAATGGCAGCCTGGTGTTGAAATTGATAACCAAAATTCTTATTTGCTGAGTATGAGTTTAAATGACAAAACCACATTGTTATGACTGCTTTAAGGAAAAGTCTGTCAGGGAGTTTGACATATTGGTACAAGTTTCCCTATAAATATCCCAGAGAAACCAAGGGTAGATGATTTTAGAAGCATTTATTGGACTATAAAAAGTGAGGATTATGAATAGGTCAATATTTTTCGAAAGGTGGTAATATAAAACAGTGCTAAAAGATTCAGAAATGATCAGTAGATATTTTAAGCTTGCTGCTGACAGAAAGTGACATCTGATAAAGATGGAGATAAAAATATCAATAAAAGATGTTACCTACACTATACCATCCCTTTATTTGTTTGAGTTGGTAACAATTAGATTATTGACTATAAATAATTTTGTAGCCCTTGGTAAATTATTTATGGATGTGCCTTTAAAAATGCTTTTGTTCATATGATTTTCCTTCTGATACATAAAGTGCTCAACATGTTCACTGAGCATTTTTTGTCTACTAATGAAAAGTCTCTGAAATCTTGCCAAGAATAACAAATTTTAATTAGTGAAAATAACTTTGTTGCCATCAATATGGTCAGATGAGCTAAACGCCTGAAAATAGGGAGAGAATAGTAAAAAGCAGGCTTGGTAGAATGTTTCTCACAGCATGAATATTTTCAGGAGTACTTACAGATAGCCAGTGTAAGACAGGAAGGATATAAAGGTAATTTGGTTCAGGTACTAAACTTTTCCACAACTCAACATCACTGGAAAAGCCTGACACACCATTCAAAGCTATCTGAGGAAACCCTCAGAAGTAATCCTTGGATGGACAGCTGAAAACACAAGTCCTCATGTGTAAGCAGAAATGAATTTTGCAGGCAATAAGTTACAACAATGGGCCAGAGGATGACAATAGAAAGACAGGCATCTGCCACATGTAAGTGCCAAAGTGAGCTGGACCTGAGCTGCTGTGCTAAGACTTCCAGCATGTGAGGACACGTTATTACAAGAAACAGATCCAGAAGACATCCTGAAAATTCAGAGATTAGCCCTCCCTCCAGGAGAAATACAGATCTGTTATGGTGGGACAGGCTGCCTAATGGATTGTTTCTTAGCTTTTTTAGCAATGCAGAAGTATCCAACACATTAGGCAATGATGTACTACGGGCTTGTTAATGACAGATTGTTCATTACAGGACTTCAGAGAAGTTAATAATCATGATAATGGATCACAAGTCACAAGTGTCTCTTGTATACCACTTTTTCACTTTTATAGACGTGTATAAACTTAACACATGAAACTCTTGTACTACACAGTCAAATGGGAGTATCAATTAAGCTGGTTGAGAGGTTTTGCAGTGAAAACTGAGGGATTTACCCCGCACACTCCCCTGCCTTTGTCAGACTTCCAGAGGGCTGGAGAATGAAGAGAAATATCTTCAGACAGAGTATCTAACACGATTTTTAAGATAAAGGCACTCAACTCTGAAGCAGCTATTTAACCCTTTTGTTACAAAATGGCTCCATCTAGTAGACTAAAATGATAAGAAAAAAATGACATGGAAAAACATCCAGCAGAAAAAAAAATACTGGTTTTTTTTTTTTAAATAGAACTGACTATAGGGATTACTTATAGAGGTAACAAAAGACCTGTTTTCTAAGGACAATCAGAAAGGTTGCTATCCATTGCCATGTCTTAATTTTCGTTATCTCCCACTACAGTGAAGTGAAAATCAGTCCCCATTTCTAATTATCCACAATTACTCTAATTATTCCTTGAAAATCATCAGAGGAAATAAAAAGGAACATCATAGGCTGCAACACCAAAAACAGTTACTAAGACTTTTCGCAGGTTTCCATACAGATGTCACAAATTTTTGCTTGGATGCAATACAGACACCATGGAAGTCCTTCAGGAATGCGAATACTGGGTTGATAGGAAAATGTCCAGTCTTACCACAGAACCACCAAGAGTCTGCAAGAGCACCAAGTCTCAGCTCTGCCACTCTTCCTAGAAATCACTTCAAAGCATCAAATTTTAACTTCTAGGCACTAAATCTTGGCATGTACATGTTCACAAGACTGGATGGCTTCTCACATAGATTTTCTGCATGTCTTTTCCTAAAAAGTTATCGAAAAGCTTTTCCATTGTTAAGAGGAGAGGACTGAGTTCTTAAATCTCTGCAGTGGAATGGATTTTAGGGAAAACTTCCTTGCTGAAAGAGTGGTCAAGCATTGGAGTAGGGAAGTGATAGAATCCCCACCACTGGAAGTATCCAAAAAAGTATGTGGATGTGGCACTTGGGAGCATGGTTAGCAGTGAATATGCAGGGGTAACAGCAGGACTCCATCTTGTTAGGGGTCTTTTCCAAACTTAACAATTCTGTCATCCTATGACGTACAGTTCAAGATTTGTAGGTTATAGTTATCCAGGACAGCTTCTGGATGCCTTGTGGGTCCCTTCCAGACAAGGATATTCTATAATTTTTACTTAAAATACAGGTGGGTAGGATATGACAGGGAAGTCTTATACAGACAAAATGTGGCTTTCACTTAACATAAGACAAACTGATCTAGGACTGATTCAAGGTGCTGCTAAAATTCTGGTTTGGTAATGTGTTATACCAGCCTACTTTTTACTTCATATTTGTTAAAGGAAAATATGTTAAAATATGAGTAAGTATGCTGTTTTAAAGTAGTATATTTTTGAGTATAGGAAAATGGTCTATGCCTTAGATAGACAGAGGCTTTTTGTCATCAAAGAAACCATTTTTCAATCTCTTTTGCTGTTCTGTAATTCTTTTGATGCAGGAAAACCTATGATATTTAATATATTTGGAAAATCCTTCTTCCTAGTAAATCTTGGAGTTTCTTGGCAGAACTCTTGGGTCCAAATTGACCCCACCAGTTTTTAAGTATTTATGTGATCTTCCTAGTTCTGCTATGTCAGGTAAGGGTTTTGTTCCTAGACTGGAAGAGAGCAGGATGAGTGCATTTAGAAACTGCGTTTCAGCTGAGATCTCCTTTTCATCTGTTTCTGGATCTGAAAATATGTTTTGGGACAAAGCAGGTGGAATACATGCAGAGCAAACCACACACACTGTGGTCTTTTGTATGGCAAACATTTACCCTTTATAAGACAGAGTCAAGGTTTTTCCACCAACAGTAGAATGGAAATTTGGTCTTTTATTAAAAGTGAAAAACAGCAGATTTCTTTTTAAAACAAAAAACCCAACCCAGAAGGTAAAAAATATCTTTCCACATTAAACTTAAAGTTTTTGGGTAGTGTGGATGGAAAGAAAGTAAAAAAAAAAAAAAAAAAAAAAAAGAGAGAGAGAGAGAGAAAAAGAGAGAGAGAGAGAGAGAGAGAATTTGTTTCCCCAGAGGATACCTCTTAAAATAATTTCTATTATTTATACAATTCTTCTGCAAATTGATTGAGATGTCATTGGATGAGATGGAAAAGAAACTGTCTTTTTAAACTCAGTTAATTAATATTAAAATTGCCAGCTTGACCTTCTAGATCAAATGGCTTAGAGTAAATTTCCAGCACAGAGATTTCCTTGATTTCCTAAGCCCCATGATGCTGCTTAGAAACTTTTAGACCAACTTCACCCTTGCTGTTTTTGAGCAGTTTATCCAGTGGTGATGTTTTAGGCTCTTCCAGAAACATAAAAGGACAGCTGGTATTGCTGATCTCCTTGTTTATCTTCCTGCTATTAAATTCATTATATTCTAATGAATTCATCTTAAAGTGAAACTGTTCAGGTGCTCTGCAGTTGTTACTGTCAATGCAAGTCAATGCTGCTCTCATCTGAAGACTCTGATATGTAAATTACTTGCTACCAGTGCTCTGACTTAATGTGTAGGCTGAGACTGTCAAATGCTGGACAGACACACTAGCAACCTAAATTTTACTGAGTCCAGAGCTAGAAAAAAGATCATGCATAAGTAGCCTCTCAGTGTAATGTAGTCTGTGGTAACAAAATTCTGACGCCCCTCTTCTCACATCCAAGTAGAATGAAATAGCAAGGAAAATCCAGTAAGTAATTCAGGCAATTATATCTGTTTCCCTGCAGATGATTTATGTGTTATAACAATACAGGAAGGCTACCATCCCTGCTTATAATCACAGGCTGAAGCTATTTTATAAACAGTGAAACCACCCATTGCTGTTGTCCATCATTTATTACTTGCCTAATAAATACTTCAATTACATTTAATAAATAATATATTCAGGCTCAGTGAAGTAATAATTCTTTAAATTAATTATTAAATTCATGCAAAAAGGTTTTATTGCAAGCACTACTAAAGGAAGTTTCTGTCTTCAATCTAAAGTGATTATTCATTATGTGAGTAAAAGGCTCCATTTGCATATTATTAGTGAGGTAACCTTTAGCCTTCTTGGCAACAATAAAGATGCATCTCCATGTTGCTGTGCATTAATGTTCTGGGTTAGCCTTCCAAAACTAAAGTGATGATAAACAATATGTAATAAAGTCTTTGTTTATGGCCTTCTACCAGCTGTTTTCTGATATCTCAAATATACTACAATGACAAAATGTCCAGTAAATGTATTACAGCAAGTTGTTAAAAGGTGCTGCCTGCAGATGGTTAGTTGATAGAAAACAGTAAAAGTGGAACCAGTTAATGCCCTGGAGATCTGAGTATTAAATTCATCTCAAACAGACTTTTAAAAGCCCTCTCTTTGATGGTCTCCCATGTGCTGTGCTACCCTGTACTTGCTGCTGTCCTTGCCTGCTATACAGCAGAGTCTGGGAGTTAGCCTGCTCTTTGCAGGGCTCAGTTCTCCAAGTAGTAGATTTTTTTCCTGTCTTGAGCAACTCTCAGCACTTAAATAAGGAGTTTCTAACACTATCATGTACCAGCCATAATTTAGATGTCACAACGAGGAAGAACTTGCTGTGGAAGAAAGTCCCTGTGATTTTCACTGAGAGAAACAAGAGTGCCTTCTCTTTTCACTCCCTTAATCTTTTGTTTCCTCTTAAATCCCTAAAGCAAAAATTCACAGGAATCCTTAAAGGAAAAATGATCCGGGTTAGTGAGTCCTTAGTGAGTCCGTAGGGCCTGATTCAGAGCTGTGAAGTTTAGCAACTCATGAGTGGGAAGACACATCCTGTGGATACAATGGTGTGCTGGAGATGAGCTGACAATCTGGTGCAGGCTGAGATCTCAGTGCTGCTGATTCCCAATGTTCCCTGAAACTGACCCTGAAAGTCAACCTGAGCAGTGTCAATGAGTGCATCTGGCCAGGAGATGACTGTGCTAGCTGGATTCTCCAGGTCTTCTTCTGCCAGCCATGAATCCCTGAATCTTTCTAAGACCTGACTGCTGGGATGTTGGGTATGTGCATAGTCTAAGATTCTGTTCTGCAGGGAAACTCTGACCTCTTCTCCCCTCTGAGATGCTTTCCTTTCAGGGATGCCATTACACAGTGTAGTGTCCTGATCAAAGCTTAAATTTCATCTGGGCACATAATCAGTGCAGGTAACTGCCCCCAGCTATGTTGTGATCAATAAGGACCACAGACAGGAGTAGAACACAATCCATACCTGGGATAAACACACAGACATTGACCATCCCTTATACTGTCTGAAGCTAAAGTTTTCATTAGCTGTCTGCCCCTCTGGATGATGGAAATCTAGGCAGCATATAGGTCCTCAAAGAGCTTTAATTTGTGTCCTGAGAGCTACTGATCAAAAAAGAAAGAGGGAATAATTATAACTATCAAATTATGATCATGTTACTTCCCCTACAAGTCTATAGTCTCAAACATAGTGAGATTTTTAGTGCATGTTCTCCACATCCTGCTTTATTTAACACTTTTATTTTAAGATGTTAAAAAAATAGTCTCCTGAAAGACAACATGGAAACCAAAAATTGAGCACAGGCTTCTTTTAACTATATGCCAGGTGAAAAGCCTTTTTTTTTTTTTTTTTTTTCAGAGTGAGTACCCTGTCTTTTATTTATCTAGCCCCCACTACAAGCCAAATAAAGGTTTTCTTTCACCTTGCAGGTGTTTGGAAGTAAGAATGATCTTTAAAGTTCTTCCCAAAACATAGCATTCTATTATTTCTGAAAAATTAATTCACATAATGCATCCCAGCAGGAAGCTCATTATTTTAAAGATTATATGTATTTAGTAAATCTAGATGAGGAAAGCATACACTCATATAACCATAGGTTAACTAAGAGGTCAGATAGGATTTATTTAACCACCAAATGCCAAGAGATAAAATTTTGTCATCTATATTTTGAGATCATTAAAGAAAAACACCTTCAAAAGGCTGCACAATGTGTCTTGAGGTGTTCATCTGAGAGAAGCAGAATAGTTCCCATTGCAGTGGCTAAACTCTGTAGTGGAACCCCAGTAAATCAGAGTGGAGAGTCTGAAACTACTGCGTTTAACCAGGATGAGTCCTGCCCATTGAAAAATCCAAGAGAAAAACCTTAAAATTTATAGCTTATTGTGTTTCAGTACGTCAGGACGAATCACGGGAAAGCGTCAGGGTGATTGTTAACCTGTTGGTGCCCAGGACAGGAAAACAGCTGTCATACATCAGCATTTGACCCTGTGTTAGTTGCCCTGAGTTAGCTTTGTTGAAGCTCCCTTTCCTGCTCAGGAAGCAAGATCCATTTTGCTCTTTAGCCAGATCTTTTTCTCAGATAAATTGCCTGAAAAGGCTGCAGGACTCTGTTATCTTCCTTTCCAGATCTGATTCCAAATTAAAAGCATTTTAATTTACAAGTTACTCATTAATTCATATAAAAATAAAATGTATATCAAATCACCCTGACCCTTTCTTATCTTAGAGATAAGAAAGAATTCAGCATTTTATGGATCCTGGCTCCCTTCCCCCATCCTGCCCATATTCACATCTCTAACATGGAGACCTCTGGTTCACCTTTGAATCACTTATGTTCTCTTCACCGTAGCAATCAGCTCAGTCCCACATAAAGTGTAAAGTGCTGACATTTTCAAGAAGCCTAACGTTTCTTGCAGTCATCTAGCAGCCTTTCAAATGTAGAGTCCTAGATGCCCTTGCTTTCCTTAATCAGCTAGCAGTGAGAAAGAAAAATGGAATAAAAGGACCTCATATATCCTCTTCTCCCTCCCTCCTGCAATTTGCTGTCTGTCTAAGCTAATCCCCCCGCATCTCTCCCATTACATAGATGCAGTGAGATCTCTGAACACCAATGTTGTAAACCTCAACATAACTTCACCAATTCACATGAAGGGAAATAAATTTAATGCACTCAGCTTCTCATCATCTTATGGCCCCTTTAGGGCTAATCATTTGTATTAACTTTCTCTGGAGTCTTTCTAAGGTCTAAGTGCTGCTGACTACTTTGCAGCTGAAATGCATGTGACAAAAGAACAAATTGCCCAACAGTGGATTTCTTTTCTACAACAGTGGTTTTAGTATTTAAAGGAAAGCGTTAGGTTTGGAGTGGTGTTGGGTTAGGACTTGGATGGCAGGTTATGTGGCTGAATATAACATCTTTGTGCTGGAATTTGTAGTCAATATTTCTTTCCCGAATTATTTGGCATTTACACAGCCAGGTAAACCTTTATTTATATTTGAGAGCCACAAATGATTTTAAGGTTTATGATCAAATCAACTTTTTAAGAAAGTTGATTTCAAGAAGGATCTTTTTCTCAGCAAATCAGTTTCTTGAGTTACCAAATTTTAATAGCTAACTGGCCTTTTTTTCTTTTTTCTTTTTCTTTTTTTTTATTGCGGATCTGCAGTAGGTACAATTTTTAGTAGGTGATCTTGAATGCTGATAAAAGCTCATGCTTGAATTCAAGCCTGTCTGAAATGTGCCTTTTTGAGGTGCTGCACAATGTCGACACAGTTTTATTCAAGGCTGTGGATTCAAATTCTTGTTCTTCCACAGATTCAGTGTGTTCTTTTGAGTAAGGACTTTGAAGTACTGCTGACCATACACTTTTTTCTTTACAGTCCGCTTAACGTTCTCCAAGGGGCAGGGGGTTGTTAGCATGTATTTATATCAGGTTGTGAATTGCATACTACAGAAATCAGCAGAATTTATTTTCCTGTTTGTTGACTCCTCACACCTGCCTTGCCTTTCTTTCCCTTGACCTGTCATATTACCCTTTTTGATCTAAGGGTCTCAATCACCACAGAGAGTTGAACTCTCAGGATTAATCCTCATCCTCTGGTCTTTTCAATTCTGTTCATTCCTTGGTAAAAAGTGCTGTTCAGACATGTTTCTCTGTGATATGTCATCACCAGTGTTAAATCTGCATGGCAAAACCAGAACTTGACACCTATCCACTTCTTTCCTCCCCCCTTTTCCTCATGGTTTCTGGGCCCTAAAGAGAACACATTTTGAATGGACATTTATCTCTTCTAATTATAGATGTTTTTACCCTGTCTGATTATCAAGTTCTGATCTGAAATATTTTCTGAGGCAGCCTCTCACTTTTCCCTCTGAGTTTATGTAGCATCTGGGGATATGAAACTTCTACTCTGGAGTAAATTCAGATGTGCTGAGTAACACCCTATGGGGTATCACCACTTTTCAAACAGACCAAACTGAAAAAAAATTCTCTGCTTTACTAGAAATCTGATAATTCCTTTTTTTCTGTTTTCACACAGGGGCATTCCAAGGTTTTTAAGGAAGACAAAACCAAAAGCTACGTTAAGACCAATGCCAAGAGGTGCTTGCCTGCAGTGAATGAAGGTATATCTATCTCTGTTTTGCAGTCCTGTGTGGAGATAGGAGTTGGGTGTAACATTCCTTTCCTTTACAGATACCCTGCTTTCAGTGGTGGAAGAGCTTTCCTACAGACCTCTTTGTTCTGGAAAATGATCAGGAAAGATTGGGAACAGCCCCTTCAAGGTCAGCTGCTTTCATAGCTGGAGACATGCAGTGTTGACTCCTAGTTTTAAAACTGCCTATTTGCCCCGTTTTTTGGCTTTCCTTCCCTTTAGATTCAATATTTTTTTTAAATCAAAAATTAATTCCAGATATTAGAGATGTTCCAGAAACCAGTGGTTTCTTCCAGCTGATCATGTCATTCCTGTCTAGTGGTCTTGATCAGGTTTTTCCTTTCACATAAAAAAAAAATGCATTTGGGGCATGAATAAATTTTGAAAATGAATGAACTCAGTTTTGGAAACTAGAATTTTTTGTTGAAGTCACAAAATTTCCAACCAGTTTTCACTACAGAGTTAGGTTTCCAGGGCCAGTGGGAGCTAAGCCTGACACACCAAGCAAGAGTCTCACTCTTTTCTCTCTAGAAAAAGAGTTGCAGAACAGGCCAAGTGTTTGGGTTTTCAGACAGTAAACTGCAAAATTGTGGCTATTGGCATCATTTGTGCCTTTCCTTTTTCATCTAGCAATCAATCTCTTTATATCATCAGCTAGAGAAGAGAGTTTGATGAAAATCATGACTAAGGATGTGAGTGGGAAAAGTGGGGATCAACTATTTTGCTCAGACACAGGAAACATGTGGATGTTGTGAAGAGCGTGTGATAGTACAGTTAGGATTTTTTTCCTTTTTCACCCAATAGAGTCCTATGGCTTTATCCTTTTCCTCCTGCAATCTCCAGATGATGCAAGTGCTGCTATATATGATATTTCAGCTTTTTATAACTTCAGACACACAGATTACCTCCCCAGCATCCTTTTACTGCTGAGTGTGGGTGGAAGAAAAGTTTTTTAAAAATGTGCTTTCCACTCATCAGGTTCAGTCTATTTCAGTGAAAGAAGTGAGTGGAAAAAGAAAGGCAACAATGATTGCACAGCAACATTCATACACTCTGGGTGAAGGATTATATTTTGCTAAACCTTCCAGGAAAATAAACCTCGGGTAAACAAGAATGCTTTACAGAGGTATGGGACTCTTTTGTCACCAATCAAAGATATTTTGGCTTGCTATGATTTCTTCATTGCCTCTCTCCATCTTCACCAGGATGTATCATTCTGAGTTATCTTGCCTTTTTTGGCCTCTTTGCTTATCGATTTGGCTAAATTAATAGCAAATCCACCAGAAAGTTTGGCTTCCAATGATATTTTTATTTGTTTTTATACTGAAATTGTGGTTCATATTTGATGGGTATGTCTAGAGTGTTGAAAAGAAAGGAAAGGTGAAAACATAAATATCTTTAATAAACTTGTTTGGAGTAATTGTTGAGGCTGGGACTAGAGAGAAGTCAGGAACCATATTTTTCATGAACATATACTTTCAAGTTCATGCCAACAGCTGCCCTCTCTGGTGTTTTTCTGCTTTGATTAACAGGAATTTGTAGATATTTAGCCAGAATTTGCTTTTTGAGTTGAAGAGGTAAATAGAGGGAAAGCAACCCATCCGATTTCTGAATCATCATCAGAGCAGGAGCACCTGCTTGCTCCTTGTCACCTTTAACAAAAAAGGAGCTCACAGTGGTTGCACTCCTGATTTTGGCATCTCAGTTTAGTGGCTATGGCTGTCTGGAAGTCACCCCAGATTATGTCCTCTTTTCCACTTTCTTCCATTTGTACTTAAATGAACATAGCTCCTGCAGTCATTCTAGCAGGATCACGAATTACTTAAATGTGCTGAAAATGAGGTGTAGTAGGGACATATTAAATGATCCTGTTGAGCATTATTATCACTAGGAACTCAAATAAGTGAGACATGGCTAATTATACCACCCTGTCCTCAGCCTTCGAGCTGACTAGAAATTTGCTTTGAGGGTAAAAATTTAATTTGATTTGTGAAGAAAAAGGAAAAAGAAAAAAAGACAAAAAAATTGGATCAAATAGTCTTCCTTTAGCCCATTCTTTATTCTTCCTATGCAATTATCTGTCAACCAGGTAGGAGACTGGCTCCTGTCTTTCCATCCCACAACCCAAAATGTAATGTTCAGCCCTTTTGACACAGACCTGCTTATTCTCAGTGATACTAGTATCACTGCTAATTGAGGATATTAATATTTTACTGCTGAGACCCCACTTCTGAGCAGATAGGATTTATGCTACTTAATAAGGGAGGAGATTTGGAAATAGTCAGTAATCTGAATATCTTCTACCAACCCTGAGGGGGTGGAACATGAAACAGGAAGACAAGCTGTGTACTCAAGCTGATCAATTCTGTGTACTTAAGCTGGACAATTGTCCAGAAGAATTGACACTGGAAATGTTCCAAAAATGTCTAGATGCGGCACTTGGGATCATGGTTTAGTGGTCGAGCTGGCAGTGTTAGATTAATGGACTCAACATTAGAAGGCTTTTCCAACCTTAATTATTCCATGGGTTTATGATTCCAAGAGTTCTCTACCAGAAAGTGTTGATTCAAGGTTCACATTCATGAAATGTGCCTTGAGAATGTTTGATGTCACTGGACCTTTTGACTTGCATCCAGTGGGGCTGAAGAGGAAATGCAGGCTCCAGGGAATAGCTATATCACTGACACTGCAAGCAACTAAAGTCTGTGAGACCCAGGTACAGGAGGTAAATATTTCTGTATTGTAGAAAAAAAATATTCCTGTACCCCACAGGATTAAGTCTCTGCTGTAAAATGGCCTGCAAGAGAAGAAAAAAACCACTCCATCATCTCCAGATATGACTCTTGAAAATAATACTTTTAGGGTAAGTTCTTATCAACAGAATTACCATTAGAAATGTTAGCAATCATGACCTTCTTTTATTTCTGGCAAGCATTCATTTCATCAGTTTAAAGGGAATGTTAGTGGAAAGAGGGAGGAATAAGTTGGTTCCTATTAATGCCCTCTTTGTCTTGTAGTACAGATGGTATTCATATAGATAGCTAAAATTGCTGAAAAATATGAAAGATTATTATAAGTAAAGCATCAAAAAGTAGAAAATACCAGAGAGGATAATTACATTGTCATATTTTTATATGAAAATTACTTCCCAGGCAAATGTTGTCTGTTTGGAAAAGTTGAAAATAACTATAAATACATCCTTCTGTGTGTCACAGAACAAACTAATTTAAAAGTTTAAACCCCATTATTTTAGAAGAGCCATTTATTTCAAGTAGGTGGCAATTTTCTTCCCCTCCCCCAGCCCACAGTATTCAGCTATTCACCTCTCACAATTTTCATCTAGCCTGTTCTTTAGAATCCAATTGCAACCTTAAAAGTAGTAATCTACTTCTAATGGAAATCTCCACATCCAGCTCTTTGAGCTGCTTTTCCAAACTCTTAATAAATTGCTTCAGGTTGTAGAGTTAGTAATGACACTAAGTGGTGGAGGCCTTTCATGAAATGTTCTGAACCTCAATTCTCTTCTCACCCTTTCTTTTGTCCACTGCTGCGTGCATTTTTTGCAGATTTCCAACAATTGCACAGTCAAGTGGAACTGATGACTTTATTCTCCTGCAACAGAATTTGGGAAATTTGCCAGATAAGTGGATATGAGAAGGAGCGTGTAAACGGGGTCAGCTAAAGTAGAATTGGATCTTGAAGGAGCAGTAAATACCCAGCTCCCAAAAAGTCCTTTTCTTGGCAAGAACGATCTCTTCAGGGAGAGAAAGAGGAAATCAGAGGGTGACTTATGTTACTGATCTTGCCTCCTGCTGCTTTCTTACAATGGGTGCCTGCAGTAAACTGGAAGCTTTTGAAAGCCAGGTGTGGTATGACAGCACTCAGAGTGCTCTGCGGGCACACTCCTTGTGAAAGTGCTGGAGTGAGAGGTGACCTCAGAGGATGTGAGAGCATTGCCTGTGAAGAATCTCAAGTATGTCCAAGTGCCTGTCTGAGACACTGCAGCTGCTGGCTGAGAAAGGACAGTAAGTCTCAGGTAATTACTGGCTTCTCTGGTACACAGCTCTTGACATAAAGGAGCAATAATTCTAAGGGCAGTATTTGATTGCAGGTTTGTTCAGAACTCATAAAATTGCATAAGATGGACACCCAGGAATAGAGCATCAAAAATCATGGAATGGTTGGTGTTGAAAAAGGTTTTAAACTTAGTTTCACACCACTTTTGTTGTCAGTGATACCTTCCACTATCCCAGGTTGCTCCAAGCCCTGTAAAACCTGGCCCTGGACACTTCCAGGGATGGGGCAGTCACAACTTCTCTGGGCAACCTGTGCCAGGGCCTGCCCACCCTCCCTGGGAAGAACTTCTTCCCAATATCCCATCTAACCCTGCCCTCCGCCAATATTAGATAAGAGAAATGCTTTGCTGAGATGACTGTATTCTGGAACAGAAGGCTACATGGACACCACAAAAGAAGCAGGTGTCCTGCTAAAAAAAGATTGTGGGCATATAGGTTCTCAAGGTGCATAAGCACCCAATGCTGTCCTAAGAGGGCAAATGCAGCCCTGAACATCTAAGCAAGGGAATTATCAAAGAAGGGAAGCAGTGTTCCTTGGTAAGGAAGATGGTATTTTAGTTCTGGTTTCTACACTTTAAAAAAGGCTTTGTGTGAGTCTGAAAGCAATCAGAGAAACATTACAAGAATGATTTAGAACAGGGAAAACCTGTCTCACCATGAAAAATTTAGAGAAGTCCAATCTATCCAGTTTATCCAGGAATATAGTAAGAGGTGAATTGGTCACAGTCTACAAATATCTGTGTTAGGAGGAGATTTTAGAAAACAGACGATTTTTTAATTATGGAGAACAAAGCTTAATGAGACTTGGTAGTCTGAAACAAAGCTATTGTGAACCCAGAGTAGGAATGCGTTGTACATTTTAAACTGTGAAGATAATTAACCATCAAAACAGTTTAACTGACTATATGGAAGACTTTCTGTCACTTGAAAATGAGCTCAAGATAAACTATTATTTAAACTCAATTAAGTGCTTGGTGCAGACATAGCTACAAGGTTTTGTGGTGTGGTGTTACGCACATCAGATTGAAGACTATGACTATCTCTTCTAAATTATAATTCTTCATTAATAATTTCTATATCAAAGGGATACTTCTTTAGAAAGGGCAGGAATTACTTTGAAAACTGCAATTAAGAATACTACATTATCACATATTTAATTATATTCAAACATAAATGAGCTATAACATTTAAAGGGCTTTAAGAAATAAAATGCTCTGCATTGCTCTGGGCTTGCTATTTCTGTCCTGAGTAGTCAGGCTTCACAGATTCATCTTCTGCTTTTTTAGACATCATCAGCCATCTGACCTCACCTCAGAATTTCACAATAGAATCGGAAACCATCTTCTGTTCCTTGCTGTTTTCTGGGATCAAACCCCCATCTCCTCCAAAGGGACAAAACAAGTTCTGGCAAGATTGATTTTGTTTGTTTTAAAGCAGCCTTTTAAAGAATCTCATGACAACACTGCTATCTTCCATGCCAGCTTGTCCATGAGGATGTTAGTCACCTGACTGACAGAAATCCTTTGAGAAAGGAGAGAATAAAAACCTGAAATGCATGCTGCTGCCAGATCATTAATGATGCAAAGTGGAAGCAGAGGACTTATGTAAGAGCTCTGCATCATGGCTGTAACAGTATACAGCTGAGGAAATGAAAATCCCAAGATTACAAACCAATGCACAGCCATTGGTGAGGGAGATGTTCATCCTTCATCAGGATCCTGCAGGGCACAAGTCACTGAGATCAGCAGGACACAGGGACTCATACTTCTGAAATATAAACCTGTGCTTGCTAAAGGAGTTTCTCACAACATCCACAGGTTGAGAAGTCTGCTGCCATTCATGCAATATCAGAGTGAGGCATGAAAGAAGTTGTGCATTTGTCATAATTCCTTACACTAAGGAATACTTTCTGCAATATCAAGTCAACCCACCACCAAATCTGTATGAAATTTAGAGAGTTCAATACTTTGTAGGTTTTTCCACACAAGATCAGTGGAGTCTAAGGAAAATGTGCAGGTGTTTCTGCCCCTCCCAGGCAGCTCACTGCTAGTACTCCTTTCTTAATATTGCTGCAGGAGAAGTGAAGCACAAAAAGTGTACAGAACCTTAAGAAGATCTTGAAAACAACTGTTGTGGGAGCAAAACAGTGACTCTCACTGCAGTAACAAAAAATCTGAAAGGTCTATGTGAACAGACAAGTGCCACAAGCTGCTTCTGCACTACTGAAATTCTTTGGACCTTCAAAAACATTGAATTAAATGCAATACCATATTTTAACAAAATGAAGGAGTCCATAAGCAGAGATGTACAAAATTTCCAAAAGTTATACAGATTAAAAAAATACAGTCTCTACTACAAAAAGTGAAGCCATTTGGATCAGAAATCAACCTGCGTGCTGCAATTGTGTTCAGTTTCAATGTTAGATTAGAGGTAAACAAATGAAAAAAAAAATGGTTAAAGGAAGGCAGTGGCTTTTGCTTTAGAAGATGAAATACACTTTGAAAGTTCATTTTTCATGAAGAGAAGGCTTAAGAAAGACCTTTCCCTATCCCACAGTGGAAGGAATCTGTATTTTTCAGACTGGACCATATAATTTCCTTTGGATTAGGATATTTGTTTTAAGTACTTTGGTCTCTAAACCAATATGCAGGCATTTTTTAACCCCCTCGGTAACTTTGCAAACTTTTGTCTCTGAGATCTATATATTTCTTGTGATTTTGTCCTCCTGCAGTACACTGAATTCCTATCCAGAAGGGACAGAGTCAGTGTGCCACAAAACCAACATGCAAAACCATTTGGGGCTTGTGTGGATAAGTGAGTCACTACCCAAAAGTCTGCTTTTTACTGTACTTGGGGTGAAGGCAGCTTCCTTTCCCCTGTGTTTATGAAAATGAATTATCTTGAAGTCTTACAAAATGCTGTGGTATGTTCTTGCTACCCGCTGGGCAACTGAGGACAAATCAAACCACACTTGATTTTCATAAGACAGGCAATTATCTTAAAGTGGATAACTCATAGCCCCAAGACTACAACTGAACAAAGCTGTGGACTCTGGAGGTCTCCTCTGACTCTAAGACACAGTAGCTCTCATACTTCACTCAATTTAAACCACCCCGGAATGACAATAGGTTTCCCTATCCGGGGGAGAAACAAACCTACATTTGCAGATTTATGGTAATGCTGTTATTTGCCCCCTAAAATTTCATCCCTTTTCACAGTCTTCTGGTACTGCTTGTGTGAGAAAGACAATGTCAAAAAATTAATTTTTTAATGTAAAAAAAAAAAATTTTTGACATTTTATAATTTTTAAGACCTTCTTATCTTCTTCCTCTACACCAAAGCACCCAGTGAAACCATCCTTCCAGTCCACACAATTCAGTCGTAATAAACCAGTGTTTTCAATAGGAAATAAATTGGTTACATGACAAATTTTCAGCTGGTTCTAACAGGAACAGGCAAAGGCCACAGTGCGATGACAACTTGCTTTCTCTTAGGGCATTTTCCCTTCCACCGAGATATCTCTGGGCACCCATTCTTGCCTTTCAGTTGTTCTTCCATCTGCTGACATCAAAACCTCCCCAAAGAAAACACCTGCCTGAGCTGTGAAAGGTGGTGGAAAGTTTCTCATGGTGCTGTGGGAGAGTTTGAACAGAGAAGGAGATCTGAGATCTTTTAATCAATTTTTGAACTTTCTCTTCCTTGGCTTGCCTTGCTCTGTGGCCAAGGTTTTGAAAGAACAGCCCCAGCTTGAGCTATGTAATTTGCAACTCAGCTGTAGCTGCCAGCAGTATAAACTCAATGACAACCTTCATCCTGAAAGCCCCCATAAGGGATGCATGGAAATTAACGAGGAAGTGAGTCACAGAGTGGACACATCCGTCAGTCTCTTATTGTTCATAAGCACCATCCCCAAACTGACTCATTTTCATGCTGTGTTGTGTCTTCACATTGGTACAGGATGAAACAGATTGTTCTAATAGTGTAGTCAATGATTAAAATTAAAAAGTGGGGCCCCAAAATTATTATGACATTTCTCAAAAGCAAAAAGAATTGTGGAGAGATGAATTTCTACTGATTTTTTTTGGAAGAGAGACTTTAATTTTTTATTAATATTTTTTTAAATATTACCTGGTCATTGAGATAATTATGGACAGGATTATTCTTTCTGGTTTATGAGAGAAAACTGGGGAGCTGATTGACTGATGAGAGTAAGAATACAAGAGAGAAAACTGAAGTCATTAGGAGGAGGAAAGGGCTATAACCTATATGTATCCATCAATACATCTGTTGAACATTGTGGGGAATACAATGCTATTCTTGGATAATAAAATTAAAAAAGAAAAAAGAAATATTTTTTACAGACTGCAGCAACAAACCTTGGGCCTTGAGGCCATGGGGTGTGGCAAATGCTAGAACATGAGTTGACCTAACCATTAGTGTTCCTAGCTAGTTCTGCAGTATCTGTCATTGCATAGTAATAGTTTGTACTCAAAAATAGGTTTGGTTTCAGTATTATTATACAGTGTTTTAAGAGAACAGAAACAAAAGAGTTTATTTTCTGCCTAATGACAGCTGGTTTTGAGACAATTTAGAAATAAACCTTGCAACTTAGATTGAGGACTTTTAGAGAGAGGATGGGGATGTTCTGCATGTCCAAGTCTCTACTCCACGCTGTTTGATAGAAAGTAAACAGCAGAGCTTGCCCAGCATGATGCATCCATGTAGCAAGCCTTTTCAGTGCTGATTTCTCCATGCCTAGGAAGATGACCTGCAAGGCCCTCACATCTGCTACTGCTCACAAGATGAGCAGCAATACATCACTTATTTCCCCATCAGCAATGCTTTGACCTCGTTGATGGCTTTGCAGCTCGATACTTTGTCAGTTCAGACTCTGGTATATTTCCAGAGGCTTTTGCTTCCAGCCTTGTCCCTTTTCCTGAAAACCATGTCTTGTGCCTAAAACAAGGAAAATTCCAATAATTTACATGGATTCTTTGATAATTTTGACTGAAAAACGAATGGTTCTTTGGCATGTTTAAACTGACAATAAGCACAGTGTGACCTCCTGTAAAATCAGTTTTCCATCAAGCAATAGAACTCCAAGTATGAAGGTACCATGTCAGGTTCAGCATTCTTTACTCCCTATCCATCTTCCCCCAGATGTGTGTTTTTCTGTTAGTCTCATCTGGATATACTTCTAGGTGTTTATCTCTGGTTCTGAAATACTGTCACTAAGTCGTGAAAGGGTCAGCTTCTTCTCTACTTTTTGCTGCTGACATTCTCTGGAGGTCATTAAGATAACATCAGATTTACTCCAAAATAACTGACATCATCAGGTGACCACAGTGCTCTTTCCCAAGCTCATTATAAGCTCATGTCAGAGCTGTGCTTCTTAATTATCTCAATTTTACTCCACGTGTCACGTTCCCCATCTGGAAACGGGTTCTAACTGAGTTAAGGCTTCACAACACTGGGTGAGAAAGAATCTTTCAAGTCCATCAATAAAATAGGAAATGGCTGTGTCTTCCAAGAATTTGGGATCATTTCAGTAGGCGTAAATGTCCATATTATCTCAGATTAGAAAATGTTTTTTTTAATACTATTTTTATTTAATTTGCCAGACAAACTGGAAAATTATAGCCTTTGATAAATATCATTATAAGTCAGAACTCTAGAAAATAAGGTATAGGATTAACTACTTCAGGCAAGAAAAATTCCTTGAAATAAATACTTTTTGCTTCTAAATCTCGGTTTGCTTTCTCAGTACAAATTTTTTCCTTAAAATTTGGTCACTGTCTAAGCACTGCAATATGAAGAATTTCTTATGGTCCATTTTGCTCATATTTTTTTTTATTTTTAGTCTTATGCAGGTTTTAAATATGCAATTTTAATTTTTCTTCAAGTCAGAGCATCTAATCAAGCTCATTTTCTAAGACAGGCTTCCAGAGAACTGTCATACAATTTCTTTAGTGCTTTACCCACCAATGGAAACAACTGGTTTTCTAGACGGATGTGATGATGTGACATATGAATGCTATAGCAATCAAGAAAAGGCGAAAATTTGTAAAAATCCAGAAAGTATTTAACATGGCTAAGAATTTCAGTATAAATTTTCCTGGAAAAGTAGCAGTGCTCTCCCCATTACTGAAGAAAAAAAAATATTTTAATCTCTATTTGCATCCCTGTGGCCAGCACTCTTAATAAGCTTTGCAGTGAGAATTGTAAAAAAAACCTCAAAAATTCTAGGAGTTTTTCAGCTTCAAAGTTCTGCTCAACACTCTGAAGGCCGCTAGCTTCTTGTTAGCCCTGTGGGCTGGTGATGGGTCATGGCAGCTAGAGGTGGGAACACTGTTTTTCCCTCAGTTTGACCTCTGTGATAAAGCCTGACTTTGGCACATGATGCTCAAGATATTTCAAAGCTTTTGTGAAAGTGCCATGGAACAACATTTACTTAAAACCCATCAAAAAACCATTAAAAAAATATGATTCTGTAGTTAACCCAAGAATAATTTCAGTCCATGAAAGTCAACTCAGTAATATAAGCAAAGTATTGAGTCACCCAAGCCTACAAAAATAGCTCAACCTTCCTTCAGAATTAGTTTCTAAGCTTAGAAACAAGTCTGGATTTGGTGGTCTTGGTATTTAAATTGCATTTTGGGAATTTTAATCTGATAATAGTGGAAAGCCATGCAGCTGCCCAATGTTATGACATTTTTACCATTTGTCCTGGGAACAGAAATTGGATCTCTTTTTGTTGCTGTTTGGGTTTTGCTTTTTATTCTTTCATATGTTCTCGGTGTTCTACACACATATATTTGTAACTCTCACCTATTGTATTAGTAGCTAGTTTTCTCAGTACTTTTCCATGGCCTTTCCCTAAGCAGAAAGACAAAACAAAATCCAGAGCTCTGAGCCCCAGGAAGTACAAGGCTCTATGCTATCCTGGCTCTTCCTGGGAACTAAGGCGAAGAACAACTCTTCGAGATACATTCTCATGGATGAAGTACAACTAGTGCTGAAGGGGGGGGGGGGGGGAGCTCCAGAGAAGGGGCTTGACCTGGGGGGAAATTGCATCACCACTTGTCCTCCTAATTGGTGCTTTTTATAAATTATGCAAATTTCCGAAAACCTATGAATTTGTACTCACCCTTGGGGGAAGGCGGGGAGGGGAGTGGACTTTTGTGGACGTCTTTCCATAACTGTTCCTGGAGGTCTTCACTGAAGTTCCTCTTTTATATTACCTCCTTATTAAAATTATCTCAAGTTTCATTTCCAGGTTGGACAAAAGGCAACATTTTCATGTCCAGATGCTACTCATCACAATCACAAAAATATGATCAGAATTAGCCTAATTGCTATTCTCATCAAAAAAGGCCACTGGGACAAAATTTCTGCTGGTGTTTTTGCTTGCCATTTGTGCACCAAATAAGCACGCTTTCATAGAACCATAGACACACAGAATTATAAAATTATCAAATGGTTTGGGTTGAAAGAGACCCTGAAGCTCAGCTCATTCTAATCCCCAGCAATGGGCAGGGACACCTTCCACTATCCAGGGTTGCTCCAGGCCCCATCCAACCTGGCCTCGGACACTTCCAAGGATGGGGTGATCACAGTTTCTCTGGGCAGCCTGTATCAGGGCCTTACAACCCTGGCACAGTTCACTAGTTTCTTTCTGAGGTCTCCCTGATAAGGTCGAAATTCTGTTAAAGAAAAAAAATTCATCTTTAATGAAAAAAAAGTATGACTTAATGGTTTTGGATATGGAATAGCTACTGTAAGAAAAGCTAGACAGGCAGATTAAAAAGAACTTGTGTTTTTCCTACATGATATAGCCTGATGTTTCATAGGAACATTTTTAGTTAAACTTCTAAACCATAGACATCTCTTCAATTCTTTTCACACAGCAGAAGACCTCTTTTCCAGCTGAGTGTATAAGTCGCAGATACCTCACAGTCCTTTTGGACAGAGTTTCTGAAGAATCAGAGTGTGTGAGCAATGACTGTTGCACTTGAAACAGCCCTTCACCATCTCTGGCGAATGTATTCAACAGATCAAGAACTTCATTACAGTGTGCCTCTTACAAGTGATTCCTTGTTTGAACAGCTCCTTTGCCTTTTAGAACAAGGGGTGATGAATAGGTGAAGAACAAGTGAGCAGCTACAGCAGGTGACTCATCTCTTCAGAAGCTAGACAAGTATAACAAAACAAGGTGTTTGATGCACAGCTGACCCCATGAGGATTCCTTTTCAACCTTGATTATGTACATCAGTTGTTATATTTTTGACTACAGCACGTACAACAGAGTGGGAACTCAGAAATCAAGTGCCTTATAAAATCAAATAATCCCGTATTTTTTTCCCTACACATATTGATTTGCTTAATAAATGGAATCTACCCTTGGATATATAAGCTGGTATTTGTTTATCCTCCATACCTAGTTATTAATAACGAAAATTTTGAGTATTGCAAGGGAAGGAATGTATGAAGGTTGATAGTCTTAATAGAAGGTGAGTTATGTATCTAACTCATTGAAGATCTCTGCAAATATTAAACAAAGAATTTAGCAAGACCTCATGTAGTCTGTCAAAAAATGATAAAATTCACCCAAAGAACTGTGGATTTGTGCATAAAATCCAGTCTATTTTTTTAGCCAGCAGTTTATGAATATTGGTGGAGAGGAAAGGCACTCTTCACAAGGAAGTCACAAAGTTAGCGTATAGTGGTCACAAATTGTATCCAGAAACCTACAGCTCAAGAGATGTAAAAGTATAAAGAGAGGTCTGTGTGGTGAATCTGGTTAATTTAATCTGTAAAATTAAATTATCTAATCAGACATTTGCATCTCTTACAGAGATGAAAATACTGCCTTGTGATGCCTAGTTTAAGACAAAAACCTTGTACTTGGCCAAATAACTTCCCACAAAGCACTTGATCTGGATTTGAAGTCATCCAGCAAAAATACATCTGACTGAATATTACTGTCTGCGATGTGTTTGTCTCCATATCAGCTTGTAAATTAGGGATAAAATCAGAAATGTATGGGGAAAAGTGCAACTCATTCTGCAACAAAAAATTAACATGGGTTAAAGACACTGCCAATTTCCTGATGGTGCCCATTTCAAACCCACGGCAATCTTCCCAACAAGTCAAGCAAGTTTTGGTTTGGGTGTGGTGGTTATGAGAATTTTTAGTACAATGTAACATGATTTAAAAACACACCTATGATCAAGACCATACATTATTTCAACTAATCCTACCTATTGGAGAAAGAAAGAACATTGCTCATGTTTGCTTGCTCTGCTGTTGCTATTTTGTAACTTGCTTACAAAGCTCTTTACTGATTTGGGCATTCAAGACTATGTGGTTAAAAAAGTCCTACGGTAGCGTTAGGTATGAGAGCTACACTAGAGTTGGAAGATTTCTAAAATTTCTATACATACAGCTCAAGATATTATTTCTTCTGGAACAAATATATATATATATGCTCATATGCATGAGCTGGAGTTTGCTGATGATGTAATAATGTTTATACTGTTGCATAAAATTGCTGTAGTAATTTACACAGCTCACTAATCCCTCACACATAATCTTACCCTCTGAAATTATAAATTAAAAACATAGTTAGATTCTTGTATTTTCTTTAAAATACACAGGTGCACAGGGAGGAGTTCAAATTAAGAAAGCCTTTCAAATGGTCTACTGAAGGACCAGGTGTTCAGCCTGCAAATTTCCGCTAAAAATATCACTAAAGGTGGGTGTGAAGAATTAGACTCTGGCTCTGACTTTAGAAGTGTCTTATTTAAAAAAAAAAAGAAAAAAAAAAAAAAAGAAAAAGAGAAGTAAGCTTTATTTTCCACA